>NC_055670.1:19574757-21974757 GCF_017976325.1 Chelmon rostratus | reverse complement strand
CAGTGAAAGAAAAATATTGTGTGCAGTCATATGAAAAACAGCTTCCTTTTGGGCAAACACGACTGACGGACTTGTGATGGTGTCTTTTATTTATAAGAACATCTGTTCCTGCAGGGAATAAATAAGAAAGAAAAGGTCTATTTTCCATTATAATCATTTATCAAGAATGTTACCTCAGGAATGGAGATTCTGAGGCTTTCTATCCTCAGTTCAAGTCTACAGCCCCAAGCCTCAAAGTTGGGACACTGTGTGAAACATAAGTAAAACAGAAAACAGTACAAACACAGTTAATTTGCAAATGACTGAATTCTGATTTTATTTTTCAGCGTCCCAACTTTTTTTTGGAAACAGGCTTGTACAGGCTGGTTGTTGCATTATTACAGAAAATGCAGATTAGTTGACCCGCTGGGCAAGAAGGATTAACACTCTTAACCAAGCAAGTGTTGACTCACTGTCAACTGTCAAAAACAGACAATTTAATTATAGCAGAATGACAACTTTCTGTGGGAAAATAACTCATTTTCAAGGTGATGTTCAGGTGATGCTATGCGAAAACCACAATATCCGCCACGAGCCAGCTTTTCTATGGTCAGACAAATTCACTGATCAAAGTAACTTTAGTCAGCCTGTTAACCAAAGTAAACACAATATTTATTGGAGGCACTTGGTTAATAAACCCCAGGGTAATAAACTCTGTCTTGTGACAGGTAATGATTAGCCTCAAGCAGCTCTACCCTCTAATGGACTCGCTGGTTCATTGCGTTAGGATTTCAAAACAAAAGCAGACACTTTGAGAGAAAATCAGCAAGAATTTCCACAAGGGTCATTCAGATCAGATCACAGTAACATCAGGACCGCAGACGTTACGATGCTGATTTGCTCTTTTACCGTCTCCCTTTCCTGCCTTTTAACCACACGAGATGCCAAATGCTAATGACTCACAGAGTCCAGACATAAAGAAGAAATTGTCTGAAAAAGAACACATCATCAGGGGACTCCAATCAGAGTGTCATCATCCCAAAGATGACAATAAAGCTGTTGTTGTATGAAAGTCAAAGAGAAGAGATTTTACACAGTTTTTCATGCACACTTGAAAAATGGGAAACTTGCCAGAAGCCCTGGGTGGCCATGCACACACCCTGTCACATCAGAACTGGGAAAGGGTCTGCTTAGTTATGGAAAGCCCTGACAAGGAAAAGACAAAATTGCACTTAATGAAGGTGGAATATTTACGCTTTTGGAGTGACAGTTTTTTCAGCACAGGTAATCTGCACTTTTCAAACTATCAACATCCCTTGAACTTGTCGAAAGTCCGGGTCGCTCTTTTCAACATCCCTTTGAAGTCTATTACTGCCCGTGCGGAGTAAAGGCTGCGAGTCATAATGACAGCACGGCAAGAAGATTTCCTGCTCTCAACAGTGGCATTTGTAATTGGAACGGGTAATTACAGAAAGAATGGTTGAAAAGTTTGCCCTGTACGTCAAAGAGAGAACAAAGGAATGCATCCCCTCCACTCTGCTGTGGATGCATCCTTTTCCGGGGAAATCAAACTCACAGAGGTCGGATCAGCAGTTTCTCTGAAAGATTAATTTTGTTGCCGTAGCAACACACCGATTCCTTGACAACAATATGAATTCCTGCATTTTTGTTTAACTTGACCAAATGAAGTTCCTTTTCTGGAGATACTTCCCTTTAAGAAAGAAACCTGTTCACATGCTGGTCTCCTGCTGTCAAACCATAATCTCAGCAGGGATCTCTAGCAATCTAAAGAGTCAGAAATTACAAGACCTTTTCAGTGCTTTCGTCACTACTAATGGAATTCAATTCACCTCCATTGTGTTTGGGCGGCAGCAGAAATCTTTGCAGCAGATAAAACCATGGCTCAATACCATGAGATGTAGTGACAGAAACTCCAGACGCAAGTAATGCAGGAACAAATTAAAAGTTTATCTCAGGTTAAACCATCAAAAATCTTTCACATCATCATTCTGAGAATAATGGAATGAACCTCTGGAATCAGTTACTCTTTTATTTTGAGTCAGTTTTTGCTCTGAATACTGCGCCTTTATTACACATATGTGTAGTGGTACTGCTTCTAAATTTCCATAATGTCTGCAACCTGTGAAATCCTGAGATGTTTGAGCAGGAGATGGACTGAAATTCCAGGCCTCCCCAGTGTCCCTCCTCACAATACACAGACAAAGGCGTGAAACCTAAGACCAGGAATGAGTCTGAGGGCTCAGACCATCAATGGGAGGATGAATGATAGACTAATTACAACACCAACAAAACCTGCTGAACATAATCCACGAGGGGCCAATGGCGTCCAATTATCTGTCACCGCACAGCGGTATTTTATGTCATGCTGACTGTCATTCAGGTATCCAGTTTCATATGCAGAGTGCCAGTTTCATCAGAGCTAAATATAGCTTTTGTGAATAATTTAAGAACACGAGGGCATACGAATGCAACACATTATCCTAGACAAGTGGCGAGAGTGCATTTAAAGTAAAGCTTCCCCACAACTCTGTTAACCCAACACTGGAACTGCGTCTTAACTTCTCAAAACAACATATATATACATTTAGAGTTCTGATTTTTCATTACTCAAAGGCCTTACAGCTAGTAAATAACACTATCCTGCATGCAGTGGTGGAATGTAAACCAGTACTGCACCTAAGTACAATTCTGACATATTTTACTTCCACTTTCTGCTACTTTATACTTCTACTCTTAGTTATAATCATTTTGCACATGCAGATTATTAGAAATTATGATTCTGTATATTATTATAGATTAAGCTGTATGTAAAGTAATTAATATGTGATGCACATTCACCAGCTGCAAACTTAAAGTGATGAACACATGAATGCATTGATAAGTATATATTATTCTAAAATTAAATCATATATATTATTCTGACCTGTATAATAAGTATTTTTACTTTTGGTACTTTAAGCATGTACTGATGGTAATACTTTTGTGCTTTTACTTGAGTAAGATTTTGAATGCGGGACTTGTAGCAGAGTATTTTTACACTGTAGCACTGCAACTCGAAGCAAAAGATCAAGATAAGGTCAGGGTTCTTCTTCCACCCTGGAGTTTAAGTCATTCTGACCTGAAGTGTAACTGCTGTACAAACAGAGAGGCACGAAACTGGACGCATGTTACAACCCAGGTTGATGATACAAAAACGTGACGGTCTATTCTCTCTGCCGTAGAGCAGCCGGAGGGCCTTTTGGCAGCCCCCCCTGCACCTTCGCTGATGTTATTTCAGCAACTGGGGGTCGTTGACCTCTCCCTGTGAGTCACAGCGTAGTCACCGTCTCAGCGGCTACACAAGAATTAAGTTGCGAGGCACTCATAGCTGCGTGTTCTTAAGTGACACACACACAAATTAGGATATCCACAAGCCCACATATGGCTGAAATACAGGCCGTGTGCAGGCACACACACACACACACACACACACACACACATACACACACACACAACCTTGGGCTGCAGTCACACAGTGTGTCACAGCTGAGCAGCATTGTAAACAGTAAGACGCAGACAGACATCAACTGTAGTGAACATATGGCTGTGACACACACACACACCTACCTACACACACACACACACACACACACACACACACACACACAGACGACTCCCCGCCTGAGCTGCAGTCGTACAGCATGTCACAGCTGAGCAGCAGTGTAAACATATCTGCAGAAATAAAAACACATGAGGAAGCGCCTGTGACACCATCACCTGATCATCTCCGACACTGTGCATCCACTCTCTCTCTCCACATGCTGTGGGCACAAAGAAAACTCCCATCTGACTTTGTTTCCCCGAGCAACAGGTAGAAACACTTGACTGACTGTACAGTAACGGTACTATTCAACAGCTTTGGAGCTAAACCATGCATTCACTTATCTCATCCCTCTTTTTCAGGCACAATCAGAAATTTGTGGTTGTGTACTTTTGCTGTTGCAGCCTCACAGGAAGTAGTGTAATATAGCGGACATCCCGGAATGTAAGCTTCACTTTCTTTGAGTGGAAGTTAGGCTTGCTAGGCGGCAAGCATGGTGGCAGCAGATAGTCAGACCAAGTCCAACTCTGACGTTTGAGCCCTACACGTCTGCGGTGTACATTTACGTGATGAGGTCAAGCTTAATTCAACTTGGCAGCATCAGATTGGGCTCTATACCTCCACGCCGCCACACCACACAGCACAAATTCCACGTCTGAACTAAACACCCTAATTCAGATGACATCCTCTCTCACATCTCTAAGATCTCCGACCAGTGAATGTGTGTCACTGAGTGTGTGAGACAGCCAGAGAATGAGAGGTGGGGGGTTGGTTCACAGAATGGGGGTCAGAGGGTCACAGCTATCAGATTAGGAGGGAAAGGGGTCCTGTTTCCCACAAATAGAGACTTATCGCCGTCCTGGAGTGGGGCTGCCGGAGCAGGCTGCGACTGAAGGACCCTGCAGTGTGAATGCCTTTCGCTCAGACATGATAACTACTGTAAACCCAAACTTTAAGTTTCTTAAATTCGCTGTGTATGGAAGAGCTGCAGACTCGCTCGAAGTGCTGCCGACTCACTACAACATGAAGGCAAATGTGAATACGAAACGACAGGTTTTACAGGATTATAGAATTCTGGAAACCTTTCACATCGCTCTCTATCTTGATGCTTGCAGGGTAAACAGTCAAATAGCACAATGCAATGAGTACATGCGAGAAGGTATTCCAACTGTGTGCACTTCTGTGCAATGCAGGATAAAATCAGATTGTGCTGCGGCAAGGAGCCAGAATCAACTTCTTAGCCGGTCTACCCTGCAGTATTTTTGGTTGTGGCCCTTTGTGACACCACCACTACTAAATTAACCAGCTGTGCTTCCTAAAGCAAAATGGAGACAATCAGCGAGACTTGCAGAACAGATAATCATGACATCCAAACCATCTGTGAGGAAGCATTTTGGATCGAATGCCATACCTGGAAACACTGTGGATAAAGGTGAGGCACTCAGGTAAAGTTCACTGTAACAACTGCAGATCGAGGCCTGAATTAAAGAGCAAGTGAGCGGTTTACCCCTTCGATTCAGCCTTTAACGAGCTGTGACTGTCCAGAAACTGCTGTGCTTTGCTCTGCACTTTGCTTCACTGCACTTCTTTTAAAATGCAGTATTTTTATTGATTTCATGCTTTCTATGTACCCTGTTTTAAACTTATTACTATTATTCAGCTGGTTTTATTTTCCAGCTTGTTATGCATTCTGATTATTGTATATTTATCCTTATTTTTACTTATACTATCAAGTGGGTTTCATTGTCTGCCTTAATTTACACTCATATTCTCTCCCTGTTGTATCCATTCTGTCTTTTTTATGTGAAGCACTTGCTGCATGTGAGTTCTTTGTTGTCAAGCATGTCTTGTATGAAAGGTGCTTTATTATTATTATTAAACTTAAAAGAAAGTTTGAAAACCAGGAGCCCCATCAGATGCAAAGTAAGCACTGATTTGTCAGCGTCAGATGCTGAACATAAGGGCGTCTTTTGTTGAAAAGCAGTAAAAACTCCTGTTCGCTTTCGAGACGGCTCGGCTGCATCTTTCAAGCATTTCGCCTGAACAATCCAGGATCCCATAGAAAGAGACAGACAGTCAGACAGAGCCCTGCAGGGTTCCTCACAGTCCTGCTCAGGCAAGCAGAAACAGCTTGGCTGTCACTCTGAATAAGACACATTCCATGACAACAGGAGAATATGTAGCCTGTGGAGCCCAAACAGTTACAGTGTAGAGAAGAGGTAGAGGGGGTACTGTATACAGGGTAGAGGGGGGCATCTATGTGCTACCATTTTTAATGCACTGAGATGTAATTTTCTCAGTAAACACTATCACTTATCTAGCAGGGCAGATCAAAGCTAGACTAATTGCACCCTGAGAATATGACAACTTTACGTTCTACTTAGTTTGAAACACCGTGAAATTCCCTGATGAGTCATGGGTCCCTTTGTTGATTCTTTGGTTTGAGATCTAATCAAATCCCATGAAACATGCATGTTTTGGGAACCGCTACCCATGCAGCAGCAAAACACAGTCGAATTCTTTACTTCAATTTGTGTAAATAAACCTCAAACTCTATTAGGTCTATTATTAGGTGTTATAATTGGAAAATGACATCGCCTTGAAAAGAGGTGTGATGCAGGAAATCAGCCAAGACTTGACAAACCATTGCTTTGCGGCCTTCCTCCCAAAAAGAAATTCCCACTTCCCTTGGAGAGCTCTTGTACCTGTAATGACTCCACTAATTAGTGCACTGTCAAGTCAGAGCGTCCGGAAATGTCTGAACCGTAATTGGCCCACAATGCCTGGGAGGTGTTATCTCCACTAATGACAGACACAGTATTGATTCCTCTGCCTGAACATCCACTGCAGTGCATGGCGAGACAAGCCGGAGCTGCAGAGCATCACGTTAATAGATGTTTACCACATAAACCAACGTGTGCCTGCTCATAAATACATACATACAATTTGACATTTAAAAGTTGCTTGGCTGGTTTACAAATGTTTTAAGGGAGTTTATGTACAATCATTGCCACCTATTAAAAGTGTTGGGAGGAGGTTTTTGTAGAAGTGTTGTACAGGAAGAGTATTTTCACTGTCCTGCAGAACCCGACACGCTTTCAGCAGAGGACTACAGCTGCATCACAACTACGAAAACCTGATTGTGCTGCAGGCATTCCTGCCTGGAGTGTCACCTCACATCCCGGAGCGGTGAGATACAGCTGTGGGCAAACAGCTCCCTCTACTGTCCACAGGGTGAGCCACAACTAGATGCAGTAAAATACACAGGCGGACTGAACCACACAGCCTTGCCTCAGTTGTCTGTTATAAACAGGTTAATCTTAACCTACATTTAAAATGAAACCGCAGCAGCAGCTTTCATCCTGTGGAGAGACCCACTATAAACAGTTTACTCTTCGGACAGATTGCTGTATTGTCTCATGGAGAATGAGACGTTAACAGATATCACAAGTTCACAAGGATCGGTTTAAAGAAGCACTCTTTGACATGCTGTCGCTGCTGCAGACTTCACCAAATGATAAAAAGCAACCTTCACTCGACAGGTGGTGCCCCCTAACAAAAACACACCTGTGGAAAATCAAACACAATGTCCTTAAGGCCCGTCAGCGCTGCAGATAAGGCACGTGGTCGAGGGAAAATCACGTCATATCGTTTTTTAAAAAGCTCTGAAAGGTGCATGTGTGCATTTCTTGGCTTGTGCATGATTGTTTGTAGCTGGAGCTAAAGCGGGAATGGCTGCATGACACACAATTCCTGTTAAACTCGATGCTCGCTAAGATAATAATCTCATTACAAGGTGTTTATTTTCATCAGCTGCAGCCAACGTGGTGGCCGAGCCTCCGGCAGAAGTCTGAACGCACCTGCACCGTAGATGTCACAGCACAAAGACAAAAACCGCAAACATGTAATCACAGTTATTATGTTTCCTGAGCGACGGGACTCGACGATTACGTCCTTGAAGGGCTCGGCTCTTTGACATTCAACGGCGCATGAGATGACTTGCAGGAAGACGTATGGATGGATTATGTAATCCTCAGCACTGCCAAAGCAAACCGCTTTTTCGCTAAAGCAAGTACCTCAAAACAGATTTACAACTTTGTGCTAAAAATAGAAGAATATCTAGAAAATCTGCACAAATCAAATCAAAGAAACAGGGCAGAGTTTGTTCACTCGTGCTGTTGACAGCTTTCATCAGCAGAGGGAGACCAAATCACTGTGAGCTTTGTGATGGGGTTCAATGGGACACTGACCTCATTACAGTCCAAAGCACTCAGGTCACAGCAGTGTCACCAGCGTGCACACACATGCACGACACACACAGGTATGAAATGAGAGACAGGCGGGGCAGACAAGCAGGATGATGAAGTCCATCCAGGTCGTCACAGGAAACCGAGCCGGAATATTTGGTTACAGTAACCTGCAGCGAAGCGGCGTCCTGCAGACAGAAGTTCACCTGCCACCTGCTTCTACAGTCATTACACATGGTGCTTTATAGTTCATCTTTTTAACAATGGTAGTTTTATTTTCTAAAGCCCATTTTAACTTTTTTAGAGTAACTTTTTTACTTTAATTTTTACTTTTTTAACAAAATAAGAAATCTTTAACTTGGTTATGAATGTTGCTGAATCCAAACTTACACTTTAGGTTATTTATTATGTATTTACAAAACTACAGAGAAAAAAAATGTTTCCTACTGTATCAGATCAAGATGATCAAATTAAAGCAGGAATACAGTGTCAGGTGTGAATAAACATGCCAACAACCACAATCAAATGTGCAAAAGTCAGAAGCACAAGATATTTCTATCTGAAACCACGTGGCTCCACTTTTCATTTTTCAAATTTTTATTATTAGTTTCACAAACCAGAATTATAGTCTAGAGCAGTGACAATAACACTTGAACTAACTGAAGTGAGTCATTTTCAGCCACTGGACAGCATCAATAATTTGCAACTTATTTTTATTCACTTTTTTTAAATCATGTGCATGTAAGAGTTAATTTTTGTTCAAAGGACGAGAGGCGGCGAGGCTTTGGGTGAACTTGAAGTGAAGGGTCATCCCACTCTGACAAATCATTTACCTGCTTTCTAGACCTGAAAAGAATGGAGAGGGACTCTCCCACACCTGGAATCCAGACACTCTGCTTGTCTAATGTGGGCAGGGTTGGAGGGTCACGGGGTTGAAAATGTCCCACTCAGGTTATAGCTACATATTTACCACAGAATATCTGGGTCTGATGGCTCATATGAAAACATAAATACAACAGTATTCTAGCTCTGATCTGCGGGAAAGACAGTAGAAAACGTATTATTAGTGAAAATTTCCACAAATCCAGTGAGGTTTTCCTCTCTTTGTGGTAGAGAGCTGCGTCATTAGCAGCACCAGGTGGCTATAGGTCAGATTTGGGCTTTTTTGCTGGAGGGTTATGAGTTTCACTCCTGAGACCAGCTGGGAAGATCTGGAATGGGGGAAATAAATGAGTGACAGTGTCATTTTATTTTGACAAACTGGCATGAAGACGTCCTCAAGCAAGACACTTAACCTCCAACTGGAGCTGCTCACTGGCTCATGATAAATGACTGTAAGGGTCGTCACAAGGTTGTGAGTAGTCCAACCACTTCGCTCTTGTTTAGATTAAGTTATGTTTTTAACTTTGTTTGTATGTACTCATGTACTGAATGGCTGCCTTTCACAGACAGACCGAGGGTCTGCAACCTTCCAGCAAATCAGAAGTGTGCACAGGCAACACAAAGCGAGTGATGCTACTTCAGAGCCAAATGCAGCTTGTTAACGTTTCCGAACTGACAGAAAATAGTTCATATCTGATTTTTCCACTGGTAAACAGCAGTTGAAGTGAGTCTGGAGGTGGAGAGGTTAGTAGAGGAATTGCAAATACCAGCTGTTTCCCTGCGACCGCCTTGCAGGACAGTGCACTGCAAGTCTGAACTTTTCCCTCCTCAGACATCTGACACATGAAAGAGGCCAAGGGGTCCAATTTGGGGCCAAATGCTGAGCCATATTTTGACACCACATAAAAAATGTCAGGTTCCAACCAAAGCCGTGTTTAAGAAAACCAACGAAACTGGTAATTTCAGGTTTTCGCGACAGCAGCTCATCACCAATCAAAGAGAAATCCTGATGCTTGCTACCTGACCAGGCATAGTGTTGTGTTTGGGGAAAGGTTCGCCAACCGGTTGATGACAACACTCTCAGTCTCACTTCCCACAAAGATGAAACAGCGTGGAGATCGGAAGTCCGGCATTAGGAGTGTTGACTTTGGGGATTAGGATGCATAACCGGATGGGCAGAAAAAGAACAAATTATCCAGATACTTCTTTGAGAGGCATCTGTTAGTGAAATGAAAAACAGAACTGACATCCTTTAAATAATCCTTTGACCTTTCTGTTTTCTCTCAAAAAGGCCGCGTCTGTTACTCTGTGACGTCTGTACTAACATATACACTGTCTTTGTCCCCCGGAGGATTCATTCTTGCACATATTTATTTTTGCATGAGCGGTTGTTGTTTTTATTATTATTCTTTCCCAGATGAGAACATGCACAGTGCATGTGAGTTATGAGAACTTGTGCATGGTGTAATCTCAGGGAAACTGTTTGTGGGGATGAAGTCCTGATCCAGAACAAAGAAAACCACAACAAACCCACAGAAAACCAACCACGAGATGATACTTTTATACTTTTACATTTTTACTTGCTTACCAGAACGTAGAGACTTGAAAATTAATGAAAACCTCAAATGGAAAAGAACCTTGAGTTCTCTGCCTCTGTTGCTGCAGCATGTTAGCAGGATGTTAGATCTTTAAAAGGTGGTGCAAAGGGCTGCCGAAGGTGCCAGATTCTTTAAAGGTAAATTAAGATAAAGATGTATGACTGAAAGTCTAAAACCTTGTGAGAACGGGAGAAAGAGTGGGTGTTTGTTTGGGTTCGCTTTGTTCAATATGGCATGAAAGGCACCATTAGCACGATAACCAAAAGAATCTCATTATTGTGGCCAGGTCCTCTTTGATGTGGGATCTGAACTCGTGTTTAACTTTTGTAATGATTCTTCTCGAAATGGGTAATTGTGCCGTGGACCCACGTTACTTCAGAATTTCCCGTCACACACATTGAAAGGTTTTGGCTTTACAGGCTGGTAAACTTGGCTTCAGTGCAAACCAGCCATCATCTGTTTGCCAGGAAAGGATTGAGACGGCGATGCGCTGAGACACGAATGTACGCGTACGAGTTATGTTCACCGCACTCTTCGTGCACGCCACAAGCGTCGAGGCTCCTTTGTCGAATTTAGAAAACCGGCTTATGTACAACATATGCGCACACACGCCGTCGAAGTCGTAGTGCTGCCGCTGCTCAGAGTAAAACAGGTTTATCCGTAAAGCCCGTGATGAGGCTGGAAGTCAATTCATGTGTCACGGATACTGCGGGGTAATCACAGCAAGGCATTCTGGATCCATTACAGACGATATCGCAGTCTCAGAGTCTCAGACGGTGTTTATTTCCGCTCACTGACTCATGGCAAAATGAGTAAAACTTTGCTCTGCTGTTGAAGAGCATGAGTCAGGATAAGCAGAGGAAAATTGGAAATTTCTCCTGCTTGCTAACAGATGGAGGGGAAATCCAGACGTCTCTATTACCAGACAGTCAATAACACCCGCGACTGGCCTTTCGTGCGAGAGGGATTTGCAAACATTCATACCCATACAAATATTTATGCCATGTTCACGAAGCTGCAAGACATCATCTGCTCAATCTGTTCAAGAATAGAAAAGATTTGGAGACATGGAACAATGATTGTATCCTGGAGGAGGCTTCCAGTCTACTGATATTTCATGCATAGTTGCACACTTGTTGTGCTGAGTGGGTGGTTTTCTAGAGAACATGTCTGCTTTCAGGTACAGTACACGTGTGCATGTTCAGGTGAGTCCATGCACTTGCACCTACGCAGGCCAGAGAGTTCAGCTGATGCTCAAGCAGGAATTAAGCCTCGGACTTCACAAATCATTGGGTAATTCCAGCCCGGCCGTTTCCTCAGCCTCTTAATCCCAAAATGAGTGAAGCATGTGTTTAAACATCAAAAGGTCCCGGGACTGTGGCCGTTAGGGGAGCATTCTTCTGCGGCCAATGACAGGGAGTCATTTCCAGGAGCTTTACTCAGCCGACCAAGCATTAAGTGCCCTCAACTGGTCTATTAGAGAGGAAAAGAAGTGTAGAAAACCAATGAAAACTTTTTGGTTGTGCGAGGCAGCGTCGTCACCACACCGTGCTGAAGTTATCAACTTTTATTAGCTCTTTAAACGTAGTCCCAAACAAGCGTGTCTGGATGCAACTTCACTGAGGAATCCACAAAAACCTGCCGACATTCAAATAAATGATGAAAGAATGGTGTCGTCTGGGTTGTATTTGCACAGACAAGGAAGGCGCTTGTTTCCAAAATCCTGCTGAACATCAGCTGCAACAGTGGCGCAATCACAAAATGTCCAACTGTATGAAAAGGATCTGGTTGCAATCAATCTGGTGCCATGATCATCAGTCAGACCTTCATCATGAAATGACTCCATTGGTGGTCTTAAAATTTAGCAAGCAAAGAATCATTATCAGATGTCTGAACACACACACACACACGCAAAACTACCGTTTGGAGGATATTAAGAAGTAGATTTCCCTGCAAGGGAGGTTCGTTTCTCAGGATGCTTTGGTAGATGTTTTCTGGTGTGCTGTCACTCACAGAATCCACAGTTTCTGACAGGAAGTTCTTTCAAGTCTAAAGGGGTTGAGAGTGTTTCTGGGTCAAACATCACTTGAAGTACATGAACAGTTCGCCACAGTTAGCTCCACTTTGTGCCTCTCATTTATCAGCGTTACGTTCATGTCACACTGGTAAACATCTGTTCCTCTTAGAGACAAATACCCGTCAGCTTTTGAAAAACAAAGAGGATCATATAACAACACTCGCTGCTGTTCTGAGGGTATTTCCACAATCCTTCAAATGCAGCTACACGAGAGTCTCAGACCGGGGCTACACTCGCTGCATGACTCACTTTCTTCAGGGGGACATTTCAGAAACATATGCGGCGGGAATAGATTCAGCACAGAGCCCTGAGGTGCACAAAGCGCTCAACATACATATTCACAAGCGTAGCCAAAGCACGTAACAAACGTTTTCCTCTAAAGGCAAATCAAAGGGAAGCGTTCTCTTAGTTCAGCAGATCTGTCCTGAACAGCGAGTGCTGGAGGAAGAACTGGGATAAAAAGAGGAAATTCTGTGGCTTTGCATGCTCAGTGGAACTTCATCTCCATAATCTACTGTAAGCAAAGACACTGTCTGCAGATGAAAGCCTTCATGCAAGACAAGACAATACAAGCATGCAAAGGCAGTGGTAATAAAACCCCAGAATACTGCTGACTCATTACCAGAATACAGCAGACACAAAAACTGCAAAGGGGACGGATGAGGACACGGTCTGAAGAGCAGTTATCGTTGTAGTTTTCGTGATACTTATAGACACCAAAAACCACCAAAGTTACGTTGAAGAAAAATTACTCTAATTTGTGAACTCCTAATTGTAATTTAATACTTTTTTCTGTGCTATAATGATACTAGCGGCTGTTCCAAAGTGCTGCACAACTGAAGATATTTTCTAATTATGTTTGTCATAACTCTTTGCCTCATTTACTCCCAATGAATTCCAAACAGTTGGAAAAGCACTCAGAAAACATAAATCAGCGGTAAAGGATTTATTCCCTGTTCTTCTGATTTGTGTTTTATTCTCTCAGGTAACACAGTGGCTGACAGTTCCTTTAGTTACAGCAGCAGTCACCTTCCCTTAATCACACCCCAGTCAGGCCGGCAGACAAAACAAACCCACCACAAGACACCACTGCGAGCTTCCTGTTCTGAAAGGAAAACAGTACGGCATATTTAACTGTCGTGGTCGACCATTTACACCCTCTACTTTAGAATAATTGATGGAATTTGACTTGGACCAGGGAGAAACTGGGAGTAAAACATGTGTTTAAAAGTTGGAGGCCCACAGGAGACAGATTTAAAACAAATAACGGTCAAACTCTATCCTGACTGTCACTCCTGAGTATGGTGATGTGATAATATCCACCAGGGTTTCTGGTATCTGGCAATTACTAATTTTTACCAAGAAAATCTGATAAATTCCTGCATATTTAAATCTCTCTGGTCAGGATGTCTGATTTAGACGTGAAAATATTCTGGCTCGTCACGCTGCTTTCCCCCGCTGCTTTTCTCTCACTTTACCTTTTCACTTCTGACTCAGTGAATTAAGGGTCACCAGAGTTGGTGGTGATTGTTGGAGCAGTGAAAGACGAATCAGGACAGTTTTGGTGAGTTTGAACAAAGTGTGTTTCATGATGATAAAAGTGCTGTTTCTGTAAATGGAGTCTGGTGGTGTTGGCGATTGTTTCTGGTTAAACAGAAAGGATCCTACTCTTAAACATTAAAGTCTTTCTCTATAGAGATCTTTTACATAATGAAACAGAACAACAGTCTGAGCTGTCAGTCTCAAAAAACAAGCACCTTTTAGTGGATGTACATTGACGGGGATTTCATTGCAGCCCATTTCACAGCTTTCCTTCAATACTGGATCAGTTTAACAAAATGTTGTCTCCATTAGTCACTAACACACAAAAACATGGGAACATGATCCCAGATAACATTTGACTAGCATCCTTCTCATTTGTCAGGAACATTGAAATCAGCATCATTGAAATTGACACTCAAGTCTGCAGGTCGTCACACACGATTTCTGGTACAAATGTCTCATCATGTTCTGAATTTGACATCATCTGGGTCATTTTCTCAAACGTAACGATGTTTTCACAGACTAATGAGCACTAACTATGACCAAGAAACTACAAAAATAAACTTGTGGGGCGCTCCTGTTACAGTCAGTGAGTGTGGCCATCGAGTAAACTCGTGTCGCACTGGAAAGATTTGATACTAACAAAGCAAAGCGTTGTTTGGATGCCGTCTCACAGCTCTGTAAACATTCAAGAAAATTGAACTGAATATGATTTTAATCAGAGAAACACAAGAAATTACGCAGCAGAACTGGACTGCATCAAACAACGAACAGAGAGACGGAACAACAAACTGCAGTGTCCATCTTTTCAATCTCGCAGCCCTAAACAGACCCCCACCCACAGCTCCAAACCCCAAAGTGAAAACATTCCAACTTAAATTATCCCATTAGAACAAAAGAGCCTCTCTACAAGAAAGGGGACAAAAGAGGGGGGGAGAAAAAGCATTCCAATCATGTTGGTTCAGGCTTTGCAATACCAAAATAGTGCATGTGAAAGAGGAACGGCAGGCAGGCGCACCGAAAGTATCGCCCCTGGGCTGTGGTGTTGTGTGGTCAGTGAGGGGGGGTGGAGCTTTCTACCACCTACAGACTGCTGGAAACAAGACAGCCTGACTCAGTTCAATTGTCAAAAGACACATCTGTTTATCCTTACAACAAACAAGTCCACTTCATTTCTTTGACATAAATGGTAATCTAGGAAACACTGACACATCAACAGTGTAGGAGCCTTTTGTGCTACATCGCATCCCTCAAACTTGTCATGTATTTGGTCGCCAAACACTAAATAAAAGCAGTTTCCATAAACTACGAGCCTGAATCGAAAGATGAGAACATCAGAAATGCATTAGTCACTGCAAACGCCTCTTATTTCCTATAAGAAGAAAAACTGCTGCAAATGATGAATCTTTACTCTGCAGAGCATACTCCTGCAGCGGGGGAGTCGTAGAATCAAGTGTCGGTGATCGGTAAAGCATATGCATGTGATTTGTGAGGGATCCGGGAGGGGAAAAAGATGGAGGTGTTTCCAAACCACATGCGATTTACTTCACATCCGCAACACTTTGACGAAGGGCTGCAAAAACACAGCTGACAGTGTAGGTGGAGAGAGGCAGAAAGAGAGGGGCTGTGGCCCAATGTGTCGTCTTCCAGGCAAATAGCGCAGCAACTGGAGCGCTGCGGGCCTCGATCGCTTCAACAGACGCACAGGGATTTCCTGCATCGGTGCTTTGCATTGGTCAGGTCACTGAATGGCAGCAATATTTCTTCCCTGCAGGGACTGAAGGAAGGGATATTTCTCTGGTCTCAATTCACATGTAACGCCTATACTTCCTGAAATGCCCCCACAATGACCACATGCAAAAATCAACATGATGTGCGTTATTATTTAAAGCCCAGAAAACAATGACGCCATAGATGCATTTTTGTGCTGATACTGATTTACGGGTGTTTCAGGGTTTCGTTCAGACTGCATTTAACACTCTGGGACTGCTGGTGCTCCAATGACTACATTTATGCTCACGTTAATATTCCAAAAATGTTCCACCACACTAAACGGGTCATGCAAACAGCACATTCTGTATTAGGCCTTATTCCGAATGGAGCATTTTCCCATTAACACATGCGGGATATAAAGACATTATTCCCGGGACATGTATGCAGTGCATTCGCAATAAATGTGTCAACTTTGCAACTCATGGCCTCTTGTCTGTTTACAGTCAGCTCTGCTTGCAAGGCTGCACATTCCTGGTCGGAAACATTTTGAAAGACTCGGATATCTACAGGTTTTTGAATAAGAGCAAACATCGCAACACACCGACCTTTTCAAGAGGACAGTTGATCTAACAAAAGAAGGATTTGTGTTTGTTAATCAGACGCACAGCTGCGTGTAAGCAGGGATTTTTGTGGAATATTGATTTTCAATAGCGGTGTCAACACAGAATAAGAGGAAAAAGCTGAATATTTTTCTGTATATAAACATAGTCGACGATCCTAAACATACAGACGTGAATGTTCTTCAAGGCCGAAAGTCCTCAGCTGGCCTCAACTGGCCGAGGTAGATCACCTGACCTCAGTCCAACTGAGCGTGTGTTTTATTGACTAAAGACCAGATGGAAAGCAAAAAAAAAAAAACCTTGAAACATTTTCACAAGAAGTGAAGCTGGCTGCAGCCTCAGCATGGCAGAGCATCAAACACTAGACACGGCTTCTTTCATATCGCCCAAACTTGTCTAAATCAGGAAATAATCAAAGTATATGTAAACAGGACTAAGAACCTGACTAAGCATTTGATGCCAACTTTCAATACTACACAGTTTGTGTCTCTTGGTGCTGGAGACACATTTTATCCTGTGTCTTTAGGTTTTATACCTAGTTCGACTTGTGAAAGGGTGGGACGCTTCAAGGGCAACTAAACACACAGTAAAACTAAACAAAAAGAAATCTGACATCATCAAAAACTTACAAGGCTGCAGAGAAAAAACAGGAAGAGGATTGTGTCATCCAGACACAATGCCACCTTTTAAAGCGTGGGTGGGGTGCGCGTCTGAATACCTGCTCTCTTTACTCGTCCTTCTTTAAAGTAAAGTTAACTTTTATGACCCGGTCCGAGGAGAAACGCAGTGGGCGTGGGGGGGCACTTAAATGTACACAGACCGTCCTTGTAGACGAAAGGCAACATTGGGAAGGCTTCGCCCTTTCATCCCCAGACATCAAAGATTCGACGGAGCTGAGTGGGCAAACCCGGACCCACATGTACAGATCTGAACAACCGAAACATTCCTCCGCTCGCACACACACACGGCTGGATCGTTCAGCAGCAGCGGGCCGCCAGAATGGTCTGCTGTCGCTGTGCTGTGGTTGACATCATGCCTGTAACTGTCAGTGTTTGCAGCTCTGTGATCCTACGCTGTGTTTCTACTTACGGCTTCACCGTCCTTTCCTTTATTTCTGCAGCTTTAATGGTGCAAATCAAATGATGCACGCCACTAACTCTGGTGATAAAATGACTTTTTCTCATGAGGCCAAAACTAAAAACATTCCCATCATCCTCAGCTGTATAGTGTTTAGTACAAATTAACAAATACTTGCATGCTAGCACGCTAAATTAAGATGTTGAGCATGTGGTGGTGATCGCCACCTGCCAAACATCAGTCCTGCTGATGTTAGCATGCTGATGTTAGCACTTAGCTCAAAATACCTCCGTGCCTAAATACAGCTTCTGCTGACATGGCTGCAGACTCTGAGCTAACCGGGGTGGAAGTAATCAAGTGCATTTACTCTTACTTACTTACTTTTTTTAGTATTTTTTTTACCTAAAGTATTGTAGTTAGATTTCAAGTCACATTCCCATTCCTCCAAAAAAAATGAACTTTTACTCCATTTTAACTGACCTACTTTTTACTTTCATTTAATTACATTTATACACAAGTAATTTTACTGTGCTTGAGTACTTTTTTTCCCTCCAATTATTCAGAACATGCTTTAAAGGGGGTTCTTGGTCCAGCTGTCCTGGCTGCCAAAATGAATACAGGTAAGTTCAGGTGACCATTATTGTCACATGCCTGGAGTTTATGTCTTCAAATTTGTAATTTTCACAAAGTGTGTTTCCATCTAATTGTCAAATGAATTTCAAGCAAGCTTTAGAATAGATAAAAGAAAATCTGAATTTGATGCATTTCCATCAGATAGATAGATAGATAGATATACTTTATTTATCCCAAGCTGGGAAATTGCAGCTGGTTTGAAGTGAAAAAACAAAGCTATGCAAAGCAGTTTCATCAGACATTGACAGAATAGGCTTTGTACACATGCCTGCAATAAATTAGAAGAAGTCGAGCGAAACAAAACCAGTTGTTTGCCAACCGCCAATAAACCTCAAAGAAGAAGAAACAAAACCTGTCAGTTAAGCAGGTATTCACACTCTTTTTCAAAAAAGGCTAAAGCCACCTCAAACGAGCGTCACAGCTCCAGGAAACGCGGCTGTCGTCCACCTCAGATTTAAAATTCAGATTCAGAAGGTGTTTCTGAAACAGCGTCGGCAGCATTCAGCTGATCTCGCCGGTTAAAAACTGCACGCTGTCGGCCGACTTCCTCCCTCAGATCTGTGTCACCAGAGGAGAGCAAGTTGGACCGGGACGCTCTGAGCTGAGGGGGGGGCACAGACTCGATCTCGTAGTGTTTCAGTTGGCTGGTGGGAGAAGTGAGTAAGAATACATGGCTATTGTCTGCTCTGAGGCATTCCCCACAAGCTGTGACTATTCACCAAGGCGACTTCACTGTGTGTGTGTGTGTGTGTGTGTGTGTGTGTGTGTGTGTGAGTGAGAGAGAGAGAGAGACAGAGAGACAGAGAAAGCATGCTGACCCCTCACTTCGACTTCAGCCACTGAGCTTGTGGCCATTTGGACTCAGTGAGGGGGAGCAGAGATAAAATGAAGTCAGGAATTAGAGATGGGCTGCGGGGGGGTGTGTGTGTGTGTGTGTGTGTGTGTGGCCTGGTTTTCTTCTTTCTGACAAACAATGCACCATTCAACTGGAGAATAAATACAACAAAAGCTTCAAAAGGTTCGCCGCAGCAGATACAAATTGTTACAGGAAGGACACTGAGACGCAGTGTCCTTCATGACGCAGCGCAGGACAAAAATCAACATAACACCTCGACAAGCTTTATGAAGCTGCTGATTTGTGCTTCTCTTCTCTATGCTTCTATTTTTTCCCTTGTTTTAAGGTTAACATTTACTGCGAAGCGCTAGATGGAAACAATTGGCCACAACTAACTACTTCAACAGCCCAAGATGAGCGGCCACGACATTTCCAACATCCTCCTCCTGCTAGAACAACACAAGCCTGTTCCCACTTTCATAATAAAAGTGCAGGAAACTATCAGTCATGGCTTGTTAGTATGTGATGAGTGTTCATATGTATTTAATAACTCCTGGGACGGCTCTGGGCTTCTACTCAGTAGATCTTAAGAGGGGAAGGAAATCCTACAGCTCTCTGGTTTCACTGAAAAAACTATAAGCGTTTCATTTGAAGCGACAGCAGGTGAAAAGTTTTGGCCATTTTAACCTGCAAAAGGTACGAGGTGCAGACTTTTCTGCCTCCTCGACTTAATAAGGAGGCCAATCTCACAAGTATGCCGCTCCTGAGCCCAGATCAGACCTATTAGGTAACGCTGCGGTAACCCAATAGCGCTGCTTCGCTGTATGGGCTGAGCGGCGGTATGCATGGCCGGAATGCGTCCAAATACCTGAGCGGTGGCAGGAAGGCAGGGGCGTATCGGAGGCAAGGAGCAGGAAGTGGAGGCGAATGCACGCCTCCTGCGAGCCAACTGATGGCTTTTTCTCCTGACGCAGTTCAAACACTATTAACAGCACGCTGAACCTGCTCTACACTCACACCTCCACCTTGTCCTATAGCGTTAGAAAAATCATCTGCCATCAGCTCAGCTGTCCGCTGGGTTTATCGAGGAGTAAATTGCTGCCAGTGTACTTTTCACCCCATTGTGAATTTCCAGTGATGTATTAAAGTCTTGGAAAGTGGCCAGCCTCTTAAAGCAAGGCCCAGTGGACCCCTGCCCCCCACCCACTCACACAGACACACCTCACTTCTTTTTTTCTTTTTTTTTTTGTCCTGGCCTGAGACACAGTCAGGAGCCTGAGGCGAGACTTGTGTTGTAGAGGGAGGGAGGTTGGACTTGCCCTCGGGGTGAGCATACTGCAGTGATGTCGGGGGTAAGAAACCCATCCATCAATGCAGTCTTACAACAGTCCCCACATCCCATCCTGCAGCTTTACAGCAGAGAAAACATGTCTGAATGCTTAGCTGGTGCTCCCTTTGTGGCTCATTGCACAATATATCAACTTCAATTGGTCTTTACCCTAAAACACAAACTTAATGCTCAGCTGGATCCATGTCGGCAGCTTTTACACACGTTAACTGTTGTGCAAAAAACATAAATTACATCAAATCATCTCGCGGCTGCCGGGGGACTGTAAAAACACAGTTGCAGACCACAAACAGCAAAGCACTTCATGCAGAAGACTGTTAGTGGCTTTTTAAAAGCTGTGAGCGTGTTGCAGCCTGTAAAATGACAGAGGTGGGATGTGTGCTAACTGATGCTGCATCACCTCCTCACACTGGGCCCAAATGACTGGAATCTGATCTGGGTCAATCCAATATCAGGTGTCAGAATTCAATTAGGCGACCTGCTTTTCTCCACAATCAAACATTGTGAGGTTTAACAAGCAGTAACTAGAAGATCAGTTTGACCTGTGCTCTCATCAATGGGACTCAATATATCACTAATAGAGCAAACTACGTCAGTAGGACACTGCTTAAATATCCTTTCAAAATTGTTCTCGACTCACCAGGAGCTGCTTTTATAAGAAAAACCGCTAAACACCGTTGGTCTGATCCACAGACCATAGGGTTCACACATTGTACGCTTGAGCTCTCTAATCTTCCCACTTGACCCATTTTAACAGTAGCTTTGTAGCCATTTTCGCACACACACACAGGACAACAAGGGTGGAAGAAAAACTCCAGTTTGATTCTGTTCAGGCAAACTGAGGTTCAAGTAAAAGCCACACAATGTCTGGAATCACTTTTCAAGCTATAGAAAGCAGGTTAAAATTATCATTTTTAAAAAAGGGGGAGGCCTACATTAAAAACGCCTGAGGCAGATTCAGGAACCGACCCAGCCAATGTGTCACACTGGTTAGACATTTCTTCAGCAGGTTTAATCAGTGTCGGAGGTTTTCTCCCAAATGATCATGACTGTCTGCAGCCGAGCTCAATACAGAATTATCCGACAACAGAGAATGATGATTCAGCTCATCAATCAACTTTTTAACCACAAATTAAAACTCAAGGCGAAGCTTCCTCAGATGACTGTAGCGCCTCGCTCTGACTCACTGATGTTCTGTCTGAATACATCCCCCCAAGCATAATTTACACCTCCAGACTGGAAAATGAGTTTACGTCATGCAGGCACATTATAAGATGCTTCAGAAACCGTAATCAGCTCCGTTTGCTTACAGGGCTGCATTTAAAAAAATGCATTTTCCTGTCTAGTGGGTTTTTTTTTTTTTTTTTTGAATGATCTAGCATAGATTGTAAAAATAACAAGATCGATCTTTGCATTTGCATCTTTTCTCAGTAAACTTGTACTGTATGCTCGCACTAAAGGTCATGTGTGGGCAGTGGTTACTTGTTGCATATGGTTCAGTTCAGGCTGCATGATGAACTGTATCAAATGTCTTCTTTGGTTGCTTTAAGTTAAAGAGTAATGCAGATGACAGCTGGCTGAATTAGCTGCCCTGAGTCACAACAATCCCAGAAAGTGCGACGCTAAAATTCAAAGTCGAGCCATCTAGAGACTGCATGTGTGAATTCTGCTTTATTCTGTCCGTCCTCGCAAGGTAGCTAATGCTGGCTGGGCAGCTCTCTGCAAGATAATCAGGCTGATTTTAACACAAACAGCTCGGATGAATTAGTAAGACTTTAATTCTGTGCCCTGCCTATGCTCACAGTGATCATTAACGTGGATGCACTGTTCTCAGTTGCAGCAGAGTCAGCACAGAAAGCATGTCTCTTTTGCGTATATGCAACTTGAAAGTGTTGCAGGTCTTATATCATTCTTTGTCTTGCACATGTGGGCCAGAACGAATATAGATTTTCATGTTTTACTTGTTTTGCATTTGCCCAAGAAAATAAATCTTTGATCCACAGTTTTATAACTGAGTTGTGTGTTTACCACTAAGACTATAATGTTCACTATTTTACATTCATGGAAACAAAAAGTGTTGAACTTGTCGATTCTAGTCTTTGTGAATTAAAATTGAGTGGAATCGGGACATCAGTGTCGATTTGCAGCCCTGTTTGATTGAGGGCTTTTATTGTGAAGCAGCTGCAGAAAGTGTTCAGCCTGCATTGACTTCAGACTGTCAGTGAATTCACCCGCTCTCTAACAGCAGTCTGCTGCACAGTGTTGTTTCCTTTCAGCCAAGGGGAAACCCTTTGGTGGAAAAGCGCACCAGTAGCGGTGTGGACATGATAAATGGCGCTTAGAGATGCTTATCTTCTTCGGTATATCTTTCTTTGTAAATCAGACACCATAGCAATAATTGGCCAGTCTTAAACACAATAATTAAATAGCTTAAAATATGATGAAGAAACCAGAAATTAGTATTTTTGACAAAACACTAAGGAGCTCAAAGGGCTTGAGAACTCTACAACTTGCTGCTGCTTGTTGGCTCTCGGAGTCAAAAGGTACATTATGGCCACATTCCAGGACGTGCTCATATCTAATAAAATAGAGGCCCACCTCTTTGGCGTGCAGGCTGTCCACTGACAAACTTCCCAGGCTATCAGCATTCTTAGGATTCTCCTGCCAGTCACACAGGACAATTTATTGACTGGCCATTTAACAACCTCGATGCCACGTTTCAACATGCAAAATTCAAGGTTTACATCACGCAATTACAATCGCATCAATAACAAGTGTTGCCAGGTAACAATACTTCAGCAGCTGTTAAGCTGCTCCATAACACCGACGCTGGGGTTTGGCTGGAATCGGTTCATTTTCATCACCGTGAAAGACAAAGGCTCAAAGATCAAACGGCTTAGAAAGAAGTCTGGATCATTAGCTACAAATTGTGACGCCCATGTCTGGGCATGTGCCTAGACATTGATTGCTCAAGCACTTTCCAAATGCTGTCCTCCGAAATCTGAGAAAAGCAGGCAGCGCTTGCATGCTGGATCTGATCTTGCACAGAGTTTCTTCAGCATTCAAGACCTTGAACGGATTGGCCTGATAAGACCACGGAGAATCATCGGCGCTGACGGTTACTGATGGAAGACGAACGCAAAAACAAAGCATGTTGAATTCAAAATCTAAATTTGAGATACAGTTAACACAGAGTGTAAACATTTCTACATTCTTTCAGCGATTTCAAAGCATCATTTTGCTTGATGCTGACAGATGCTGCCATTTCTGTTTACTGCCTGTGCAGCACAGTGACAAGCGGCTGAACCACGTCCATATTAGATTTTAGTTCAAGTAAAGAAAGTTAAACTACACTATGATAGGGCAGCTGTGCGATGTCTCAATAAAGTCAAGATTAAAAGTGAAATGACTTCTCATTTCTGATGTGTAATTTAAGCCTCCTCTAATTTCCCCCCCTTTTCATCGCTCTGAGTCTTCTCAGATTATAACCTTTTCTGTGCAGCAAACTCTGGTCTCCTCTACTTAGTGCATGCTAAAAACAGTCGTTTGACACCATTGTCGTTAGATTCTACCACAGTTAAAAGTTAAAAAGCTCTGAAAACCTTTGAAACTTTGAATTATAAGGAAAACTTTCCTGTGAGCTTCATAGATTTGATCCTCTCTAGAGACTGAAAGTAAAAGCTTCAAAAGAAGGTTTAGAAATGTGACATATATAACTATGCTATTTCAACTCCCTCACTCATCTACAGTATTTCTTTTCATGGCGCATCAGATCCTCACATTCACCATGAATGCACAAATCCTACCTGCCTACACAGGTCTAAGATTTACCAAGCAGCTAAAAATGTTGGCAAAGGCGCAAATGCATATGCACATCCTCTCAGCAGTCAGCATAAGCCAAGAATCAATTTCCTTTCCATTGCTGCTGTATCTCCTGAATGCATAAGTAAATAACATCATCCAGTGCAGACTTGGACTTCGTGTGGAAAGAATGTGCATGCAGATCTCGTTTAGCCCGGATGTATCTGGAGCAGATGGGGAGATCAGTCTGTGGGCCGGTCCCATCTCTTTGTCCTTCAGCTGCTTCTTTAGGCCTCACTCAAGTGTTGAGTTTCAGCTTTGCACAGCACTTCAAGAACATGTCAATGCAGATCAACACTTTGACAGTAAATCCCACCATCAAAGGGGGGTAAAACACTTCTTTTTTTTACAATCACAAAGCTTCCTCTTTGCATGGGAGGGAATCACAGGCCCAAACCCTCGACATCTGCAGCAGACTGATCCAGCAGCTCCACCACTCATCCACCCCGCACTGCACGATTAAACATGTAAATGTCTTTTAAGTGGACAGATCGCTCAGTTGGATGAATTGATGCTCAAAGCTGTCACCGTATTTGAGAGAAGCTGAGAGCCTTCCCATTGGTTTAGTCCTAATCCTTGTTACTTGGCTACTGAGTGCCAATCACATCTAATTCACACTGATTAATCGGAAGCAAAGACTCTGACCTCTCCCTCCGGCGATCCTCTCCAGCCCACAAAAGGCAAACTCTCATCTTCTATCGCATGAGGGGTGTTGACGGGGGCGCAAACTTTTAGCTTACGAGGCACAACATCTTCAAACACCCCTCAGTGAATAACGCTGGCCAGCTTATACTTCACCTTCAACTGACACTTTAATCCCCTGTAATGAATGGAGACAATGGCTGGCAGGGGATGACGTTATGCCTCTGGCTGTATCAGAGGCCCGGGGGATACAGTAGATGACGAGAAATCAGGGGACAAAGAGGGCTTTCATCGACAAGACAATATCAGGGCCCTCAATTAGTACAGGCCAGACTGGGGTCCGGGGTGCCAGCGTTCATTGTTCCCCCCGCTGGGCACTTTAGCACAAAAAGCCCACAGGTCATGCTCTTCCTCTGTTTCGGCTTAAGCCAAGCAAAGGCATGTTATAATCCACGTGATGGGGCTTTGGTGAGCTGCTGCACCAACTCGATCTAAAACAAGTGAACTTAGTGAACCAGCTAAAAAATATTTTGACCCCACAGCAGAGGCATACTGCTTTATTTAATTTGGCCAGGTATTTCGCAAATGGTAGCCAGCATCAGGGCTCTGACTGAATCGTCTTCATCATACCTGTAAATACAGGTACTGTATCCTGCGCGCTGCCAATGAGGAGCAACAGGAAACGTTTAGTTTCAGGGCAGAATGCAGACACATAAAGTGGCACAGATAAAGATCAAATATAATTTAAGATTAGAGAATTCATTCTCAAATACAATCTCTCCCACTGATCTGATGTACTGTATGTATGTCAGGCTACGCCAAACCAGTGATCTAAACTTATTCTCACCTGAAGGCATTCATAGAGCGCCGACCTTATCGTGCTTTCAGAGTTTCACAGAGAGAAAGAGAAGAAGGGAGGAAACGAGAGCCCGAGTGAAAACAAAGCACAAAACCTGCCCACGGCTAGCATGTGCCTGTTTAAGGGTCCTTATCAGTCATTTTCTCTCACTCAGGCATCCAGCGTATGAGCGTTTCTGCAGCCGGCAGGCCTGACGTTGTAGTCTTTACCGTCTGTTCAAGTGCAGTTTTTTACTGAAGAAATGAGGCGACGTGGGGCGGACTTTGTCTTTGAGATCATGACCGATTCCCACCTGAGGAAAGCACAATTTGCATGTTATAGCTGAGCATAATGTTGCAGAAATAAAACAGAGTTCTCGTCAAAAACTGCAGAAAATTACATGAACACAGTAGCTTCAATTTGCAGCTTTTTGATATCTTTATTTTACTTTGTTGGAAAAAAAATCATCAAAGGAGCAAAATGATCCTCACAACTTGGAGTGCATAAAGTTTTTCCTGATATATAAACGTGACCTGTTGGTGACAGTTGGCTGGTGCACAGAGCTCACCAAGAAGCTGACCTTACGTCTTTCAACAAGCTCTAAATAAAATTGCAACTTTTAGATATTACAAAATGTCGAGCAAAAACAAGCACCTCAGCAGAGCAGCAGCTTCAGTGCTCCACCTGTGTCCACACAGGATGCGTTCAGGCGCAGCACTGAGTGTAGGTCACCTGCTTCTGTTGGCTGTCAGAGCCCAACACACAACCACCGTAGTTACGAGCGTAAAGCTGAAGGAAATGGGCTTTAATAGCAAAGATCCCGACATGTTGATGCTTGTATAGCACAAATGAAACACAGGCCATTACGTGGTCTATGTAGGCAACGGTGCTGATTAAAAGAGAAGTGTGCCTGTTCAAATGTGGTTGAGAATTGACTGAACAATGCAGCTGAAACGCCTCCTGTGCAGACGAGCCGCCTGTATAGGAAGAAAAGACACATCAAAATGTGTCCATGTGAGACTCAGTCAGTCGGTTCACTGTTTCTCAGTTTGTGCAATTATCTTCTTGCATTCTTACCTTCTATTCTGCTTTCAACTCGCCGGACACATTCAAGACAGGAAACTCAAGGTTACAAAAACTTTACACAGCCAAGTCTATTACAAGCACAAATAATAAGGTTATAAAGTGGACTTGTGAAACCACGGGGTTCTGTTGAACACGGCAGTAAGTTTCATGGGATGTTCCAGCGAGTGAGGCGGCCGCAGTGGGCGGAGCCTGACTGCAGACCTTTCAGCCCATCTCCCCCGTCTGATAATGCCACTGTATCGGCAGACGAACGGCCCCACAAATCTTTCACTGGACCTCTAAATATTTAACGTCCCCATGGTTGGCCTATGTCCCTCCTCTCTAAAGCTCTCAATGGATGGCACTGTGCCACCTGGCCCATAACAACCGCCGAGTGAATAGAGGGCACCCTTCACTGCCTGCGAGCTCATGATTCACACAACAATTAGCAGCTTCCAAGTTACAAGCGACCGAGGCATTCGCTTTATAAAAATCCAGGCTCAGCGCGTGATCCCAGAAGAGTCCTCTGCAGGGGTGGAATGTGACTACTTTTCAAGTACAGTTCTGAGGTACTTGTACTTCACTTAGGTATTTCCATTTCATTCTACCTTATACATCTACTTCATCACATTTCAGTGGGAAACACTGAACTTTTTACCCTATGATTACAGATATAATATTGATATAAAAAGCTTCTAAGAGAGAACGCATTGTTAAAGATTAATCCATGAGGCTTCAAGAGGTCAAATGACCCAACAGTTCACAGAAAAATTCAAATTCATCAGAGCTTTGTTTTTTCGTCTTATCTCTCAGATTAATCATCTAAAAATCATCTTCGCACTCTTTGGAGGGCCTGACCTCGAGGTTGTTAACTCCTGGACTAAACAACCAAACTGTATATAAAGTAGTTCAAACTAGCGCCACCTTGAGCAGCTACAAGAGTGAAATGCAGCTTATAATACTTTTACTTAAGTAGAATTTTAAAGGCAGGTCTTCAGTAGTTCTTGCACCAAAGGTCTCCTGCCCACTGTCCTGACAAGCAGTAATGTACAAAAGGGGATGAAGGGATGTTTTCACTTAGATTCTCAGCAATAAATAATAAAGTATATCTTATCTCATCTTAACTTAGCAATGCATGACACCTGATGTTAAGTGGCGGCTAACAGACGACAGATAACAGTGGACAGAAAGTGTTGTTTGCCCTCTCTTTGTTTCTTTCTCCGCATCTTTTCATATTTAAATCCACTACCTGAGCCTACTTCCAATACCACGTGCACCTGGAAAATTCAGCTCTCGGTTTCTGACAGGTACGTGTGCACGTCATCGAATCGCATACCTCACCCAAAGTCCTACTTCCAGCAAGACCATACGAAAGTGGCGGCCAGAGGTACAGGACTCAGCAAATCCCTCTTTTGTCACGGGAGCTCTCGGCTTGATGGTAATCTCCCCGTCCCATGGGATTCTCCCCAGTTCACGCCCCCATGGTGTGAGATTTGTGAGGGGCTAAGTGCCTACAGACATGGAAGCTCTTGAAGGACGGGTGAATGAGTGGAATTCAAGGATGCCTTGAAAAGAGGCCTGGACATCATGAGAGTCAATCAGAAGATAAAAAGACATGGAGTGCGAAAAGAGGGATATAACGACAAAGTGAGGTCCGAAAAGCACAATGGCATTCCCGAGAGGGGCCTCGTGAAATGCTGAAAGCTCTATTCACTCATTAAAAAAAATGCATTGGGTGGTAGCCGCTTGTATTAACAGTGTTCACATCTGACAGTGGAAACATGCTGATCTGAGGTCTGATCTGAGGATCACATCATAACTGTGCACAAGAAGCGGTCTACGTAGTCTTGATCACTCTGGATCAGGATCCATGAAAAGCTTACGGTATAGATTTCTTCGGACAAGAGAATGTAAATGGGTGGAGGGGGGTGGGGTCTCCAGTTTCATGCCTCCCTGTGTTCTGCAGCCTGTCAGTGAGGACAAGCGAACACTCCCTAAAGCTGGAGACAGGGACAAAGTGCCAGGTAGACGGATCCGGTTTCCTTTGCAACGACCAAATACGGCTTTGTGGTGGAAAAATCTGCACCTGGTGGCCATGGAAACCAGTGTTCACCCAGGTTACAGCTCTGCAAGCTGACCACGAAGAGCAGAAGTAAGCCTGTCTGGAAATGCAAAGTTTCTAAATGCCTTTTTGGTGGTTGACACGTCTGCAACAACATGAGGTTTTCTTACATTACAGTACAATACAGCAGCTGTTCACTCACGACAGATTTCACTGTTCGGTTTCTCGCTGCTTGAGTTTGGCTGCTTGCTCCAACATGCTGCGGCCTATTAGTACGCCTGCAACGAAGTTAATGCAATCAAAATGTACATATCAAGACGACATCTCGTGTCATGATGTATAATGCAACCAGAAATGTCGGGAAATGTTTCCCTGAAGCAAAAACATTTCAGAAGCATCTTCAAACATGCACACACTGCAAAAAGTGAAGTCTCGGTAAGATGAAACATTTTTATCCAGGTTATCTGACAAGATTCATCTTCCTACCAGGCAGTATTTATGTTTTACTTATTTTAAGGTTTTTTGTTCTTAATTATCTTAAAACTAAATATCTAAGCAGTTTGATCGACACTGACAAGTACAAAACTGCTTTGTCGAAGTCACAATTTCTTTGAATCCACAAAAATGTTCTTGTTTTCAGTCTGTTCCATTGTGTGACTGGATATTTTTACTTCTTTTAAAATTCCTGTTAAGTGATAATTTAGCTTATTTCAAGCAACATTTCCCCCATTTTATTGCTTTTTACTGCCTGTTTTTGCAGGCTCAGTTTGTTGTTGACACATAAGCTTTTCCATCTCGCTCCATGTTCCGATCTTTAAAGCTAAACCTTCACATGCTGTCGTCCTGTCATTTGCAGAGCGAGGCTTCACACCTTCCACTAACTGCTGCCTCGATTACGGCTGGGAAAGACAAGCAAATAAGTGAGGGTTTCACCGCAAACAGGAAAGAGGCGCTGAGAGGTAAGAGGGCACTCAGTGTGCCATTAGTGTGGAGATGGTTGGGTGTACAGAGCAAGTGGCCCTACAAATCCTCTTCTCTCGGAACATAAGCAGTAATTATGGTGTCCCTCTGTATTTTGCCTCTGTCAACCCGGCATTTTGACATCAGGGACAGCATGAGAGAACGGCCGAGCGCACCTGAAACACTGAGTGGTGGGAGCACATAAAAATACAAATAACAGCTGTCAGCAACATTCAAAAGGACGCGCTGCCCTGAAAAGCAAGATGAGAGGGGGTCGCAAATACAGAACAAATCCTGAGCAAAGCCCTGCGAGGGCATTTCTTTACACATGACAGTGCTAACAAGACTGTGTTGTGCGCATAATCAATATCAGATTTCCCTTTCATGTCTCTCTTTTTTCTTTGGTTCAAATGTAAACGCTTGTGTCATCAAAAACTGGGCTGCATGCACTGCAAATGATGGTCTTACACACTTAACCTTAACAAAATAATCATGAAAAGCTCTTCAGGTCATGTGCTAATATCAAACAGGCATAGTCGTCCATGCTGTGCATCAGTCAAACAGATGCATTTCAGATAAATACAGCAAGCAGACGCCTGCTTTATTACGATAAATGCACCATTAACCCCCCTATCAGGTGTCTGCCGGATCAAGGTTATCCTGGGACTCCGGCCAAACTCACTTCCTCCCTCCTTTGACTCAAAACAAAACAATTCTGATCATAATAACTGAGCGGCTTCAGGATCAAATGGGCGTAGCTCTGATTCAAAGGCGACAGGTCGCTGCTTTTGTCACAGGTGATACTCCATTGTTACATGCGGGTCAAACGGGACACATCCAGGTAGGCTTATCTGGGTTGTGTGTAAGGTTTCCACAATGTAGCTGGTGGGCTGTGTGCGCTGTTGGGTGGGGTGAAATAAAATCACCTCTGACGGCAATTCTAGGGGAAACCTAATGGATTTAAGATGGTCTAAATGCGTACGAATACACAATATTTAATTGGTAGATAAGAGTCATTGACTGTCACATCTACTTTATGGTCCTTGTGTGTACGAACACTGTAATTCAAACAGCGTGTCTGGTCACGCTGAGCTGATTCTCAAACTGGGTCGTGTTGTTCGATGTCCAGCACAGACACAGTATACAACTCTTCAGAGTCACTACAGGATCCAGATGGGTTGAGTTAAGTAATCAAAGCAGGATGTGACCACCACGGCTTTCTTACAAAAACACATTCACATTAAAGTAAACCGCACCATATCTGGATTTCCTTTTCAGTCTAAGTAAGTGCGTTTCTCGTATGGAGGCGCTTTTTTCTGCTGGTCTTGGACAGCTGTGCGGCGTTGAGAGTATGATGCCGCTACGCTGTATGGGTTTTAAGAGCGGGACAGACGTGACCTCACGAACATCGCTGTGACAGTCTTTATGAGACAACAAAACAGCTACATTTGGAGTCTCGAGTGTTTTTACAGCAAAGCATCAAATGGGATTTTAAAAGGCGTGTCCAGGCCATTACTGGAGCATCGGAAACTTCAGACTCGCGCTATCAGCAGAGATCTTGTATCTGACCTGCATCTCGGTGAGTGACAGACAAAAGACAGCTGCCTGTTATTGGCACGAGTAAAAGCATAAATGCATAAAGGAAGTGTCAGTCTCTTGAGTTTTTTTTTAAAAACCAGCAGGCCAGACAGGGAGGTGCAGATATCCACTTGACATTCGGAATGACCCCCACCCACAACCTCGCACACGTAAGCCAACACTGAACCGGCCTCCTCGCTCAAAGATGTAAACCAGCGTCCCAGCGGAGGTTTAACGGCCTCTTAAATGCTGGAGGCTGACACAGTATAACAAAACGATGCCAGACGGAACTGCCGAGCCCTGATATGAGGCACCTCCAGAGATGTCGATCATGAATAAGTAGGTTTACTGACTAGAAAATCCAGGGATTAGACATCACAAGGTTCACTGAGTCAACAGAATCTGAGCACAGTCGGTCCATTTATTTCATTTGAGAGCTACAATGATCCGAACAGAGGCGCCAATCTAACGGCCTTTCACCACAGAGGACCTGGCTTTTATTCTTGAAGGGGTCGTTTTTCATACGACATCCTGTATGATGTGGATCCATTCTGGATCTGTGTTTCTGTGACTTTTCAAATGACTCAAAATGAAAAATCGCATGTATTTGACAAATGAATGGATCTGTGCATCAAAATATATCTGATGATTTTTTTTATTTGTTCATTTCTGCAACTTAAATGCCCTTTCATGACCAAACTCATGCAGGTATTGATGGGAAAGACATCTACTCTCAATTCCAAAAGAAAAACTTGACCAGATTTTGGTTTATTGTGTACTTTTCTCCATCATAATGTGTGTTTTTAGACAGATAAAGTTTAACATCGTATCAGTTTTAATTGGTCCTGACTGAGCTCACACAATGTAGACCTGAATTAGCTCTGTGGTCATTAAATAAAGTCATGCTTCATTAAATGCTGCGATTCATTGGCTAGCACTAAAAATAATAGAGCACAGGTGGGCCATCCTGTTGGCACAGCAGACCAAAGCACATAATGTACGTGTCACCACAATGTGTCAGGTTTGAACGCAGTCAAGGACCTTCTTCCATCACTATCTGTGTTAGACTTTCCTGTTAGACTCTCTGCTATCTAATAAAGGCAAAATACAATAGGAGGACTGCAAATGGCAAAAAATGAAGGTGTTTCTTCATGGTGCCATGCTTTTGCTTAGACTGATAACCATCCAAGAGTCTGGTGTCTCTAAAAAACCACAATGGTCACCACTGTTCAAGCTCAAAACATTCATTCAGCAGTTGGAAGTTCTCTAATAGACTTGATTGTGTGCTATCATGAAAACCAGACAACATGTGTCAAAAACTCCAATAATCAGCAAAATTGAACTTCAAAGGTGGCTAAAGAGCAAAACTAAACATGAAAAAAAAACAAAACAGGAAAGTTCCGATCGGCATTCTCGGAGCACATCTGAGGAATGGAAGCAGATGTTTTCCTGCAAATCCTGCAACTATACGTGACGTGTCAACACACGCTTGTCAAACGGTGCCCCGCTTCAGACCTGCCGCTCCATCATGTATTATTAGAACCGGAGTATCATCAGCTCTGGCTCAAGATCATCAGAAGGAAGCTGCAGAATCACTTCAAGTAGGAGCTCTGTCAAAAAAACTCCAACTAATCTTAGTAATTCAATACTTAAATGAAGGATATTCTGTGTGCTTTGGGGCAAATACAGTAATATACGGATTTAGAAAATGTTTTGTTATCCTTTCCCAGCACACTGAAAGCCTGTCATCATGTCCCCGAGCTGAAAAGGAGAAAAACCCCGAGCCAGCTGTGATTTTTAATGTGGCATCTAATTCAGCCATTAAAAGGCACGGCGGGGTGTCCCCCTCCAGCCGTTCCCCTCCCCCGGCCTCGTCCTGCTCCCCTCAGGCAAAACCACGCTGGGTGCATGTCAAAGATCACATGACAATAGGGATTCCTGACCCAGCCAGGGACTGGGAATGAATCAGACCTAATTCAAGCATGTCGCGGGCAGCCAAAGGCACTGCTCCTGAGACAGAGCGGCCGGCCTTTTCAACCTGGACACACACAGACGGGACAGCATTCCTGAGAAAATGTCACACTGCAATACGTTTAACCCTTTCCCCCTTTTTTTTTTACCTTCCTCTGAGCTCCACTGAAGGCAAAGATGGAGTGTTAGCAAGATCGGGCACGTTCGTATAAAAGAGAACAACGAAGGCGGCAGATGAACGAGAACATTCGAACAATGTTTGATAGAACCGGTTCGTAGTAGCAGACAGCTGGACAATACAACGAGTGCCGGAAGGGGTTCAGCCAATCGGACATACAAAGAGTCTTCTCCACCTAAAACACTGCATCAAGCTGGTGATCACAGTCAATCAAATATTAATCAATGTCCTCTCAGTTTCCTCTCCATATCGTCTGACAGCTACACAGTTCTCCAACTCAACGTTTGCTAAATTAAACGGAGGACATCAGTGAGGTTCAGAGATGAATTATTGAGCAGCAGAAGAGAGTTCTTTCATTCAGAGGCTCATATAGCTTCTCAACGCCGTTGCCTCTGTGTGTGCACGTGAAAGAAAATCGGCTGACATTTTAACGGCTGGAATTGGGCTCGTGCTTCTGCACAGGACAAAAAAAAAGCATCTCTCAGTTGCTCAGATTCAGCAGCTACAAGCAACAGGCTGTGGACAGACACAGAGCAAGACACCGGACAAACAAAGGAGGAATGTAGGTTTCTGAGCACAGCAGACTTTGGACTTGAGAAAACCAGTAAACAGCCGCAAAGCCACTTTGACCTTGTCAGAATGGACAAACTGCTATGTTTTATCACTGAATCATTGCAGCGTGCCATCGCCGCTCTTCAGCAGCCATGCCAGTCAGACACTTAAACAATACATGAAAGAGGGCTGCAGAGTCTTGTTGAAAGAGCAGCAGACGAATGCAAGCCGAGCCAAAGAAAATCCAGCAGTGGGCAAACGTCAGGCAGGAGCAGCTCAGCATCACAAGTGCTGCTGCAACTTTCTCAAGAGAAGTTCACTAAAACATCCTGGTGCTTCCTGTGAAAACTGACCACAGGTACTCCAGCCTGCAGCCCCAACAGTCTCAATCATCACTAAGTCAGAAAGGTTACAAATCAAACTGCTCATCCGTCCACTCAGATGGGCGTTAAACTGGGAGAATCACCTCCAGCAGCTTCCCAGAGAGGATCTTTCTCAATGTAAGCCAGTATTTTAGGATTTTAAACTTTAACTGTAGAGACAACTTGACGATTTGTCCTCCAACAGGCACAGAAGTTAGCTGGTACACGGAGCTGAGGCGCGACAGGACGTTATGACTGTTGCAAAAGTTACTATAGAAGCACGATGAGGTGTAAGCATGCCATCAGAGGCATTGTTCATGTTTTCAGCGGGAGCTCTTACCTGGCCACTGCGATGCAGCTCGGCTCACAAGAACAAGGACGCAGCAGAGAAGGCGCTCCAGCCATGAGCAACACCTGCAGAGGTAGAAACAATCAACCAGTCACAACTTCATCGCTGCTGAAAGCTGCAAAAAGCTGCTCAAATTCAGATCGAAGCAAACAAGTACCTCATCTTCATCTCTTCTTCCGCTGACAGCGAGTGGGGAATCTACATGGACTACTTGGGGCTGACGGGGGGTAAAAAAGTGCTCGCAGTTTGTTTGGTGCAGCACCGCCGCTGCGTGCGGGTGGAACAGCTGATGGAGACGCGGCGCTCTGCTGGAAGCGCAGAAGAAGTGTGGAGAGCGAGAGAAGTGACCTGCAGGAGTTCACATCAGGGACTTCCGCCAGGTCCTAAAAGGGAACAAATTCAACAGACTTCTGAGTTCCAGGCGTTAGTCATGGCCAGGGACCCGTGTAATCCAAAAACACAGCCTACTACTACTACTACTACTACTACTATAATAATAATAATAATAATCATAACAATCATAATCACAATAATGCATGTATGGTTTATTGTTTTACACATTTTTTGTTTATTTTTGGCTTTTCCTCTTCCTTACTCTCACCTGAACAATGAGCACAGCTCGTGTCACCTGTGACAAAGCTGACAAACACAAGGTTATGCGCCTCTGCTGACAGAAGCTGAAGTGTTTGTGAATAGGTGAAAAACTACAGCATGAGCTGTGCAAACCCAAGTTTTCCACCGGAAAATCCTGTCATTCATGCACAGTTTACACTGTCACTACCTTCTCGAGCTGTGGTGGGCGCACAAGAACGGACTTGACAAGATAATGACCACATCAAGTTTCAGTGAAGGCTTATTTACTTTGGTTTGTCCTGGTTGGAGGTAACAGAGAGGTGAGAGAGGAGGACAGACAACTTCTGCATTACAAGAATATATGAGCATGTGATCAGTCGTGCAACATCAGGTTTAAATCAAACCTGCAACATCAGAGTTTTATAACTCACTGAGCCAACACATGAAGATTTAGTCTCTCTTACATCTTTATCCTCAGTCCTGATTGGTGAAAAAATAAAAGAAGTGAAAAAGCGTGGAGAGGAGCTGAGTCCTGGCATGTTGCACTTACACAAGACTACCACCAGAGGATGAAATTGGTTTTATTTTCAAGACCTGCAGAGGAAACATGTCAGCAGTTCCTGAACTGTTCATCATTGCACCGCTGATGGGACACATTGTTGATTGTGTTGTTGGTTTTGGTTGGACATGCAGCTTTTTCTGTCTGTGTTAGACATCTGTGTCAGGCTTGTTGGACTGAGGACGCTGCAGAAGTGATGTAAAAGTCCAAAACTACATTGTTACGGTCCTGTAAAAGTCTGTTTTTATGGTCAAACAAACCAAAACAAAAAAGGAGGATGCAGCTAAATATAAGCCCTGAAAAATATGAAACTTTGCAAAAAACACAATAGAAGACAATTCAATTACTGATGTGGATCAGTCACACACATGTCCTGATGTTTGACTTCAGTTATCAGTTTGATTGGACGGTTTTATAACTTTCATCAACTTAACGGTACTTCCTTGACATGCACTTCGACCTTCTGTATGACGTCTTGGAGCATGTAGTGTGAGTTTGTTATCACAGGAAAAGGCACTGGGTTCAGGTATAAGTCGGTGCTGTATTAGCTGTTCTATCTGTAGGCCTCCAGGCGACTGTCTGAACACGTCCACAGCTCCGTGGATGTCTGCTTTGCTCACATTCCAGTGTCAGGCAAAAGAAAGGCAAAATTGTCTGTTAAATGCTATGTTGCGGTGAAACCTAACAGAGAGCAGGGCAGGAGTCTGTCCACAAAGAGTACTATATATATAGTGGCTGCTGCAGCTCTAGAATGAAAACACAACTTCAGTTATAATCATCTAACGTCAGCAGTGTGTCACAGCTGTAGTTTTGCTAATTGCCTTGGCCTGTTATTAGTATTACAATCAACAATGGAAGACTTGCTACAGTATATCATCACATGGCCCAAGTAATGCTAACTGGTTCAGTGGTGCAGTAAAAACAAGTCTAAAACCTAAAACTTCTGCTTTAAAGGTAAATAAGATAATGTTGTTCTGGTGTCCCATTATACTATAAAGTATTCCTGTGATTTAGGGATAATTTGATATTTGATTGGCCATTAAATGATTAAGGAATGTATTAAAAAATTAATAATAATATTAAATTAAAAGTTGGGCAGACATGACTTAAAGGGCTAAGCACCAAGACTTAACCAAGATTTCATGGTGTTTCTGTCTTTCCAAGCATTTATTTCACATTCAAATAAATGCCTAATCTATCATTTGACAGGTTGCCCACGCAGTTTAATTTGCATAGCAGTATAAGAAAGTTCCTCTCGGGTATTTAAATGAATGGTTCTTCACAAGATGATTTATTCACAGCAACATTTCACCCCTCTTTACACTGCAAACCAAACCGGCTGATACAGGTGTGGTAATCAATCTGTACAACACCTCTGACACGCCTACGTTCCTTCCATGTTCGGTTGCTGGCTACAGAGACTGTGCTGACTGATGGTTCAGAGTAACCCACTGACCAGATCCTGATGGCCAACATCCACAGTTTTCTTGATGGACTTACTATTGATGGTACAGTGTTTGTAAGCAGGTGGTTGTCATGCTTAGAAAAAGTTAATAGTATTTGCAAATGATTTGGAATTTTTTCAGCCTGAAAATTGCCTGACTGGTTGTTGTGACTGCTCCAGCACTTTGCATTGTGGGATATGGTACATTTTGCTTTTGTTTGCATATTGCATGCTAATTTTAGCCAAATCAGTACTTACTGCTAGTATAGTAGGCAGATCTGAAAACAGCCAATGAGTGTGTGTGTGTTCTGGCCCTGTTTCCTTCAGGGGCTCCAGTTTCCCCCACCATTAAAAACATGTATATTAAGTTTATTCTCCTGTCTGTGCCCTTGACCAAAGCACTGGCTTAGAACTGGGCTTGGTCTGCGAGCGCCGTACAGTGGCAGCCTGCTGCTCCTCAGGGATGGCTTCAATGCAGGGATCAAATTTCACTACACTGTACTGTGTGACAATAAAACCTGGTTTCCATTCACAATATCAAGAAATATCAACATCAGCAAAGTGTGAAAACATGACGTGACGCCGTCTCTCGAACCCAAACCCTTCTGTGCTCTTCATACCCTGTGACAGCACAAAATCTATTTTAAAACACTCAGCTGGATCTAATACAGCATAGAGAAACACCACATGCATGAATTTTGTTTTCAGTTCAGGTTATGTGCGTCCTGATAACATAACAACCCTTCAAGTTGTAGGCACAAAGCGTTTTATAACAGCTACAGGGGTCTGAGTTATATCAGATTACTTCCAACAGCTGAAATCAGGAAGGAGGGAGTGTGGGGCTGTGGAGCCACTAAACAGCTGAAGGGACATAGCAGCCCATGCTCAGACCAGGTCTCATAATCACACAACAGCCTCACACACTGAAAAACCCAGGCACACGTGCTGCCCAATCCCCTCATTACCACAGAGCATAGGATCAAATACAGCCTACTGGCTACTTTACAAGAAAAAAAACACTGAAACTGAGCTAAATAAAAGCAATCTTGGAGCTGTAATTGTGCACATGCCCTACAGATATATACAGCACATACTGTAAATAAACTCAGTGGTTGATCAGTGGCGTACTAACACGACTGTAACTTACAAAGGATGAGCACATGAGTACCAAGCATGGACTCGAAGACACATCGAAGGGGTGAAATGGAGAAAGTGAACAGGGCATTGAACACAACACAGCTGCACACATCTCCTTTGCACATATTCTACTGAATTAATCTGTTGGTGTTACTTCTAGAAGCGTTTTAGTGTCAAGCAAAAACATAAAAGCCACTAATCGAGCCTTTACTTGGGCCAAGCGCTCTGTGGTTTTGGGGTTCCCGGGTAAGTTAAAGGAGAGGATTTCTTTTGCTGTTTTTTAGGAAAATCGTTGCAGCACAACCAGAGAAATCATCTTCTTAATGCCAAGCGTCCGTCTTCATCTTCAAAACATGGCACCTGCATTTCCCACAATGCAACTCAGCAGTTCAGTCAGAGATTCTGGTGTGTTATGCGAGTAGCAGCCTACGTAGCCTTGAGCTGCTAGCCCTACTGACACTGACTCAAGTGACATCACTTGAGGCAATTTATCAGATTTCTCCCAGCTGCAGCCACGAAAGCTGTCGTACATCTGTATTCTCATGAGCAATAGTACTAAAGGGTTCAATAAAAATCTTAATCAGGTAAAAAATACCTCAAACTCAGCACATGAGGAAGAGGCTGGGGAGGTGGAGGGAGCTGCAGCAGCAAAGACTGAGAGTGAATCAGTGCAAGAGTAATAGAGAGATGTTACACTGTAAGGGTACACCTCAATGAACATGATACAGCACATCCTCATATCTAAAGTACTGGATAGGTCGATTGCCAATGACTCCCAAAATGACCTATAGGACTATTCCCAAAATGACATCTATCACCACTGGAGAGTTCTGGCGACAGGCCGCTACCAGACCTTCGTCCTCACGTGGTTCTGAAACGGTCACAGTTTGCTTAGGTTAGAGCCAAAACTACTTCAGTCTATGAAAAGATCATAGTTTGAAATACGTCTGTTACCATTATGTTTGCGACGTAATGTTATGTGAGTTAAAACAAAAGAAGTGAAAGCCCTGCGTCCTGTGCAGACTTTCTTGCTCTTTATACAACGTCACCTGACTTTCTCTTTAGCTCCCATCATAATTACTGTGGCCACTAGAGGTCGCCACCTAACCTAACCCGCCTACACAAACAATCTATATGGCTCTATGGTGAGGACGGGCTGATGTGATTGGTTGCTATTGGTCAGATGGTTGCCAAGATACTGGCGAATAATGACTGAAGCAGCTGATGATCAGCTAATCAGCACAACGGAAAATGTCTTGCTGTAAAGTAATCAGTGGTAATATAGGCGCTGTTCTGCAGGCACTGCAGCACTGGTGGAGGCTGAACTTTAAACATATTTATTTTAGTCTAAAGTAGCAGCATTGTACTCCATTTATTAATAATCCATTTTTAATATTTGTATATATATATGTAGTATATGTATATAGTATTTTTAATGTCATTGTGTGTTTAGTATGGTTGTTTTTGCTCAAAGCCCATTTGCATATAGTTTTACATCACTGTGTTACTTCTTCTGTTAATCTTCAACATAAATTAAAATCAGAGATTTCTATTTGGTATCAAAAGGTAGTTAAACCAAAATCTGCAAGGCGGGGCTCGCCAAAAGTTCCCCCATCTTCTATGCATTGTATATTATCAGAGGCTCGACTGTAGGAGGATGCAAAGGCACAGATCTCCTTACAACTTCGGGGGGTGGGTGGGACCACCGTTATGATCAATGTAACATTAGCTAGCTACCTCTAAATATGGATCTGTCTGGGGATAAGTTAATTCACTTGAGGCGTTAAACGCAGTCTGGTTACTCTGTAGATGAGCAGGCTTTGTCTTTGTTTGAGCAGAATTGGTTGATTGATGACTGATCCAGGACTAGTCTGTGGTCCTACCAGCAGTCACCAGCAACCAGACCCACTCACTGAAGACGTAACTCATCTACAGAGATGGAATCTGGGCAACGTAGTCCGATAGCAAGCAAAGGTATCAGGATGAAGTAAACTGTTAACTTCATTTCCCAAATCCCCACTTAGTTTAGTATGTACAAGGGTTGAGACCACTGAGCAGGATACATGAGGGGGGAACATAAACAAAGCCTTCAAAAACTGTTGTTTTTACAGTTTTTGACTTTATGTTTTTCTGAAGTTGGAGGAGGCTCCTCTTCTCCAACCCCCCTGGGAACTGTGCCCAGGATTGAGGGTTCAAAGTGTTTAAGATCCATAAAACAAAATCTGCTCAATTTAATTTTCAGATTTTCTGTTCTTCCAGCCTGATTATAGTGCACCATAAGGGGAAACTATCTGTTAACTAATGTACAATTTCAATAATAAAAACCACATACTTTACTCTGCACACCGTGTAGAGTAAAAGATGTGAAAGATGATGGACTGTAAAACTTGTAACTTAAACAAATGTTGGAGATTGAATGAGGGCAATACTTAAAGTATTTCGAGACCAGAAGCTTGTTCTTCTCCTCCGATTTTTATTGCAAAGCCTCAAGTAAGCTAAGCAGTCTGCCCTGCTCCGGCCACCTGAACTATCTTTAGTCCCTGCTGGCAAGTGAATGGAAGTGCCCGACTTATCTTCACTGCTGTCATCGAGGCAGTCAGTATTTTTAGGGGGCAGCAGCAGCTGCAAAAGCATTTAACGGTATTCCACGAACAATGACACTTGGGGTGTCTGAGGCCTGAACGACACAGAGATTGGGGGACCACTCTGAAGTTGTTAAACGGAAAGCTGGTGTGGACACTGAAGTTCTGGTCTCTCTCCCGCCGACGGCACAAAAGTCCATAAAGATGCACCGGAGCAGAGCCTGGGAGCGTTGAGGAGAGCATGTGCCTGAATCTGAAGTCAACTTGGGACATTACTCAGCCTTCAGGAGACGAGTGGCATTGCTTCTTACCTCGGAGAGAGATTGCAAGTGCGGAATGTATGTTGACGGTCGTTCCCCGCGACTGAAGCGAGGTAGGTCATGCGAGGGGTACACAGTACAGCTTCACAAGGGGCAGAGGTCATTCCAATTAAATCAGACAAGTAAACACAGGGGTTAATCTCCTCTCTTTAAACCTCCGGAGGGAATATTAAAGACACTTTCAAAGCAATGTCCAAACTGTGTTAGTTAAACTTCTTGCACTATGAAGAAGAAATGTTTTGCAACTTAGAAAATTAATGCAAACACATAATTATATTATATATTATATTCAGCGGTTATGCAAAAACAGCTTCCCCTCAACATTCACTTTAATTTCAAGGAAAAGAAATAGTTAAGCAAATTAATCTTTTACATTAAACTTACTTTTCTACTTCATTAAAAAATTAATTTTCACCTGCAATGTTTAGGTTTAGCTGGAAAAAGTAGAACCAAATAGAAGCTTGATATCTTTTTAGTTGGCATGCATCTCACATAAGGATTGACAAGTCTTTGACTGAAAACAAGACAGTATTTGAACATGTTTTTTGTTGTTGTTGTGGTTTGAATAACTCTTTTTAATATACTGTTACGATATGCTTCAGTAAAAACTATTCTTATAAAGAAATAAATGTAATATGACGGACGATGTGACTTTTTTCTTTGTGACCTGAAACTTTGATTCCTGAGTTGTTACACACTCGATAGGAGTGGTCACATGGCTTTTGTTAAACACCTGCCCTCGTTGCACCTTATACCCTAATGAAGAGTTAAAAAGTCGGATTCTTATACTTATAATTTGAGTGGATTTCTTTACACTGCCAAACACCACAAGTAGGCTGGACAGTCAGTATTTTTCATTTTTACTCCAAAACACATTAACTCAGTTAAGTGATAAATATAATCTTTAGCGTTCACAAGCTGAAGTTCTGGGTGAAGTTTACACAGACAGTCAAAATGGGAGCATACTTTTCATGGGAGACGGAGAATTAAGAAGTGTAGTATAAACAAAATTTCTACAACTGCTTCATATCTATTTTTGAATATGACAGAAAAATAATTTTAGCCGTGACATTTAAAGCAAGAATTCCGTCGCAGAGTTGCCAACAAAGAGTGTGATGGAGGCTCAGCGTATTTTGACTGCAAGGTCTCTTGGGTGGGCAGACCGGGATTTCGGGCTGTGTTTGTGTGACCATGCGGGTTTCAGAGTCTTCTTTGTGATACCTGACACACACTCCCTCACAGGTCTTTATTTAGGGCATACTATATTAAGCACTTTCCCATTGAAATACAGCACCAGCTGTACTGGCTATGTGTTGTGGCTGCTGTTGCAATAGGACCAGGCACCCGGCGCCCCCCCACCGCCTCCCCGCCCACTGCTAGCCTGTGTTTTTCTCTCATGCAGACAGATCTAATTCAATTATCCCTAATAATCATACCACTCTAAAGAGTGTGGAGGCTGAGTGTTTAAGTGACAGATGTTTTAATTGTATATATACAAATATAAGGGTTCATTCCCTTATTACAGGAAGGCTGTAATCTTATAACATATACAATTATTTCATATACAGTCGAATGATCAGGCTAAAATGTTAGATCAGTATTTTTATGTTCAAATATCTCAAACACACAAGCTGTTTGATATGACAATAATTAACCAGTTTTTCTTCTTTTAGAAATTTGCAGTGCAGAAGTTGGACCGTCTTGCTCCAGTGAATAACCACTTATTACTCTCCTGGGCTGCCTGAGGCGAAGTGAGCCTGACAGTGAAGCAGAAATGGATGTGTTTGGTGGCGCACCACGTTTCTTGGCCTATCCGAGACCTGTGGTGGTACAAAGTGGAACTGATGCAGTCCTCAAGTGTCAAATTGGTGGTGATCCAAGGCCCGCGGTTATCTGGGAGCGGAACAATGAAAAGATTGACCCACAAGGACGGTATAGGGTCTTTGAGGATGGAAATGTTTACAATCTCATCATTTCAGCTGTGACCACGGAGGATAGTGGCCAGTACATATGCAAAGCAAAGAACAGCATTGGGGAAACATACGCAGCGGCCACACTGAAGGTGGAAGGTGAGGCGCAAGAGATGGAGTTTCGAGAGGAAAATAAGCCCCGGTTCCTCATCAAGCCCCTGTCCACTCGTGTTGGCCGCGGGGAAGATGCTGTCTTCTCTTGTAAGCTCTGGGGAAACCCACGACCAGAGGTGGTCTGGGAAAAGGATGGCAGGAAACTCAATGAAATATTTGAAAGCACACATTTCAGTGTGGGCTACCAGGACGGTGGATGGTTCCAGCTCAAGATTTTTAAGACTCGTGCACCAGATGGTGGTGTATATACATGCAAAGCCAGAAATGAGTTTGGGGAAGCTCTGGCAGGGGCTGTGTTGCTCGTCGATGCGGGCCCAGGACATGAGGAAGAAGGAAATCGTAATGGCTATACAAATGGCCACTGGAAAGCCCACCAGGGAAAACAGAGGAGTGGAAGGCAAGTCCCAAACCGGCTAAAAGACGACACCATGACCAAGTCCACTAAAGTAAAAATGTTTGCAGTGACAGAGGGTAAACATGCCAAATTCCGCTGCTTTGTGACTGGAAAACCCAAACCAGAAATAATTTGGAGGAAAGATGGCAGGCTGATACTGTCTGGAAGGCGTTATTTGTTGTATGAGGACAGAGAAGGATACTTCACACTTAAAGTTCTGTACTGTAAGCAGAAGGATAACGGAGTTTATGTTTGTGCTGCGTCGAATACTGCAGGGCAAACCCTCAGTGCCGTACACCTCTCCGTGAAGGGTAAGTCCATTTGCAGTGAGTTTTACTTTTTAAGATGTGAAGAAATGTAGGCACAGCTTGAAGAGTGGGCATGACTGCAGCCTGTGATACTTTTTGCAGTCAGGAAAGGAGGGAGGGAGGGTGTGGTGTGTTCTTGGATCCGATTTCGATCCATTTGATGCTAGGATGATGTCAGTGACATATCTTCAAAGAGGTACTCTGAGATCATTTACTGGGGTAAGGCCAGACAAGGATGGCATAATAAAAATTTATTTTAAACGTTTTACAGCAGTACTATGAAGCTTAAAAAAGAATGTTAATTTTGATATTGTTTTGGATATGCTTCAATACACAGAAAGCTTAGATATGTGTAAACAAACTTAATATCACCAACAAAATAGGGTAAAACACCTAATAATGTTAATTTAACATATTGTTCTGGTCCAAGCTGCAGGTAGCTGCTCACAACTGGCTGCTTAAGGAACTCATTTAAGTGCATTTCATGTGTATGACTTTGTATCCTCAGTCAGTTGAATTCATGAAAAAGCAGTTCTGCAGACAGTAAGCTGCAAATATAATCAGCAATCAAATGATATGACACCAGCTGCATTAAAAGCAATTCAATCCTGGGTCCACTGGAGGATTAATGAAATGTATTAATGATCTGAAACTCGACCCGAGATGTATAAACAGGCAAAGTTCATCAGCTTGAAGTGGATTCCGACGGCAGTGTGATGTCTGCAAAGTCACTTAGCTCGTGAAAGGTCTAGGGGGGCGTCCATGTGTCGAGGTCTTTGGGAGGGGGATCATGTTTCTCACATGGCCGAGGGAAGTCCAAACTCATGGCACCAACAGAAAGTATTGTACTGTATCAGTCAGAGATAAAGAAAATAACACTGAGGCAGGACTAATGGTCAGTGGTGGATAGCGGGTACATTAAAGTAGATTTAAATGGGAACGTATTTAATCAGTTGTGTGTGTGCTACATTGGACTCATTAAAACATTAGTAAGATTAGGAAATGAAGGGCTTTGCACACAGACTGGTTAATACAGTCCGCATTCTTTTGTTTACAGCTGTCTGGGGCTGTCTGATGGTGTCAGTTACAAACAGTTTATTTCCTATCTAGCACCCCGATGTGTTAATGACCCTTCCATTCCTCGACTAAATGAGCCACTTGTCTCATGATTTTGCTCATCTTGTTTGCTTCACTGGAATTTACTGCCAAATATATTTCAATTTACAGTTTACAATTTACAAGGACACACAGTAGATGATGCGCCGTGTGAGTTTTCACAGGGTCGACTTGCCTGAGGAATTTATATGGATTGAGTTACACTAACCATTTGTGAGACTGATTATGAAAAAAAAATTTTAACACCGTTAGGAAAAGTCATATAATCAAACTGTTCTCGTTGCTCCTTGGTTCCAGAGCCGCCTGTGCGGTTCAAGCAGCCTCTCATTGATCTAGAAGTATGGGAACGAGATTTGGCTGTTCTCGAGTGTGAAGTTCCAGAGGACTCTGTTCCCATCACATGGTATCTGGAGGATAGAAGACTGCAGCCAGGGGCCAAATATGGGATGGAGGAGTGGGGAACAAAAAGGCGACTGACTATCCGTGACATCGGGGTTGACGATGACGGGATTTACCTCTGCGAGATGCCCGATGGGGGGAGAAGCATTGCAGAGGTCGCCGTGAAAGGTAAATCGGGATGAGAGACTAATACAGCTTGCCTCAAAAAACACTCTAAAAGTGCAAAAGTATATGCAAATCTGGTACCTTCACTCAAGATTTGGGTGGAGAAGACTTGACATACAATCATGGAACCAGTATGTGGTTGCTGTAGATACAATAAGAGCCTTTTAATAAAAATAGTATAAGGTTCGGAGGACACAGCTACATTTATGTTTGGGATGATCAAAACCGAAGTTGATCTGTGACAGCTCTTCATTTTGAAACACACAGGCCTGACAACACTTACTTCCTGTTATACGCTTTTATTCCTTTTCTCTCCTCCCTTGACCTGGTTTGCCACTTGACAGACAAGGCAAATCCTTGCACTTTTCTACCACCGACAATAGGAAAACACAGCTGGCATCAGATGAGCAGCAAATAGCATCATTGCTTGTTTCGTTTCAATAATAGCCCATTATGAGAAAATTGACAGCATCAGTCACTCAGGAAATGTCTAAAACAATGCTCAAGTGAGAAAGCCCTGTGCCAGCCAAAGACATTATGACTTTTGTCTGCAGGGGACGAAGAAAGAAACAGTGCGACATTGATATACAGCCACAAAATCTATAAAGGAGGAGTGGGAGAGTTTGGACGTGTCAACAAAACACCGGCTTTTGACACGAGAGAGCACAGTTCACTTTGTATTTCCTACCAAGAATCAACAGTGTTTCTTTTAAACTTGACCGCAATAATTCTCTTACCTGATCTTTTATTGTTGAATTGCTGACGTAGCAGTGTTGGGTCAAAAAAAGCATTATTTTTATAGTGTTGATATGTAACAGTTTTTTACGTCACTAACAAACGATGGCCTGACGATAACTGTATTAGTTCAGTTCAGTTCAGAAAACACGTCGCTCTGATGGGCAGTTACAAATGAAGTGTTTTCTCGCAGGGACGATTTTGCGGAAGCTTCCAAGAAAAGTGGACGTATTGGAGGGCGAAAACGCCGCCTTCTGTGTTGAAGTGGAAAAAGAAGAAATGGACATACACTGGTACAAAGATGGTGTAGAGCTGCGTGAAACGCATCAGACCATCCTTAAGTCCTTCGGTCGTACTCACATCCTGGTTTTCGTCAATACGATGCCCCAAGACTCTGGCCTTGTGACTTTCCTTGTAGGCAGATCCAAGACTTCCTCTCAGCTGAGAGTGAAAGGTAGGGACTCTCATCTATACGTTACAGCTCTCCAAATGCAACATGTGCACAATTTGTTTTTTTGGCATTGACCGACATGTATCAGTCCAAAGGGACATGATTGGTTTCTCCTGTTTCAGCGGCCAGACATTGTCCTCCCAGTTGTCCAGTGGGTGTGCAGATCAACACGGAGCGAGCTAATGCAGCTCTGCTCTCATGGGTTCCTGCTCAGGACTCGCGAAAGAACCCTCCATCTGGTTACGTGCTCGAGCGACAGGAAGTGGGCACCGGCTCTCAGGAGTGGCTGCAGTGCCTGACCACAGACTCTGCGACGTCAGTGGAGATCCTGGGTGACAGCGTACCATGTGAAGCTGATTATCGATTTCGCATTTGCAGTGTAAACAAATATGGAAAGAGCAACAATGTTGAGTTCCCGAGGGCTGTTCACTTGGGTAAATCCATTTTTTCTTGATCAATGATTAATGAAATGACAGCATAAGGATATTGCTGGCTAAATCATGTATAAATTGATTTTCTTTTCCAGTTCCAGTTGCCAGAATACAAGCTCCTTTGCAGGATGCCTTGGTGCCAGAGGGCCAAGATGCCCTCTTCTCTATCGAGCTGTCTGCCTCGGTTATCGGTACATGGTTCTTGAATGGTACTCAGCTTCAGGAGGATGAACGTTATTCCATGCGTCGGTCAAGAACACACCAGTCTCTTCGCATACGAGGAGTACGTGATACAGACAATGGAGCTGAGATCACGTTTATTGCCTATGGGATTCGGGATTCTGCAGCACTGTACATCCAAGGTACGTATGGATCAGTGTCATAGTTTGCTTGAGTAAGTGACTTGGTCAACCTGAGATTTATTGTGTTTTTTCTTTGCTTTGCTTGAGGTGGAATTTGGTAAGACAAATGTGCACAAAATGTTGGACACCAATAATGCAAGATGACACTAACATGTTGACGTGACAAAACGTTCTCATTGTTTTTCTAACGTTTGCAGCTCCTCTTGTCAAGTTTTCGCCACTGTCAGAAATGGATCGAAATAAATTTGTAGAAATGGGGAACCCCATTGTGCTGTACTGTGAGCTGTCAGACCCGGCGGCTCCGGTGCACTGGTACAAGAACGGGGTGGAATTGCAAACAATGGAGGGTCTTCATATCCAATCGGAGGGCACCATGAGAAGAATTGTCATCCAATCAGCAGAGTTCTCACATTCGGGAGTGTATTGCTGTGATGCGATTGATGACGTCATCAGGTTCAATGTGGAAGTAGAGGGTGAGTGGAGTGAGTTTCTCACAATACTGCTGTCTTTCACAGAGACTAACCATCTTTATTGTCACTTTACCCCTTTTTCTTATCTTTTTTCATTTACAAATGCATTTAGTCTTCTCTTAAAGTCTGACTTATCAAAACCTATAACATTTACAACTTAACAAACCGTTAAAATATCTAAATATCCATAGCCCCACCTGTGAGGTTTTCAGCTATTCCAGATGCTGAGAGGAACAAAACCATCCAAACAGGCTACCCCATTGCTTTACGATGTGAGCTCTCAGATCCTTCCGCCCAGGTGCACTGGTACAAAGATGGGTCAAAGCTCCACCCTCAAACGGGAGTAGATATGCTAACTGATGGCGTGGCGAGAACGCTGATTGTCCATTCAGCAGAATTTTTCCACTCTGGGTTATACTGCTGCAAGACAAAGGGTGACACCATCACATTCAATGTGGACATCAAAGGTGATTTGTTTTACCTTAAGCAATGTGAAAAATTAACAAGCTCCTCCTCAGCAAAGCAACTAACTCTGATGACCCTTTCTATGTTGTCTGTTGCCTTTCTTCTTAGCACTCATTGCAAGTGCAGCTGTCGTCTTTTCTTTGACTGCATTACAGCATGCTAGCAATTTAGATATCAGTTTATTATCATGAATAATCTTAAGGGCTGGCATGTGTTGAATTAAGGTTGACATAAGATCTAAACATATCTATAGCTCCACCTGTGAAGTTCTCAGCAATTCCCGAAGCAATGAGGACCAAGTCGATCGAGGCAGGCTGCCCTATTGTTCTCCAGTGTGTGGTGTCGGATCCCGAGGCCCACGTTTGCTGGTATAAGGATGAAATGCAGCTCATTTCAAACTCGGGATTAGAAATCCATTCAGAGGACAACACGAGGACATTAGTTGTTCAGTCTGCAGAGCTGTCCCACTCGGGTGTGTACAGATGCACCACACAGGATGATACCATGGAGTTTCAAGTGGAGATCAAAGGTGACTTTACACTTTTTATCTTGTGCGTTAATGCTGTAACCCCACCTCCTCTTTCTAGATGCCACTAATAATCCCCGCTTCTTCTGTATGTGGTTTGAAGAACTGTTTCATGCACATGACCTTAAAGAACAGTTAACGCACGAGGTAACTATTATTTCTAATCATTTGTTTTGTGACTGCTGTGACCTGAATTGAAAGTCTCCAAAGCCCTTTTCTGCTCAGCAGTTACATTTTTGCCAGGTATCCATTTCCTACAGTCTTGATTTTATTTAGCTGTCCTGAATTCCCAATGCTAGCTATACCGGTGACGTACTCTGCTATCTTTGACGTTGAGAGAACCAAGTCACTTGAAGCGGGCAAACTTTTGGAGCTGGAATGTGAGGTTGCAGACTCCACTGTGCCTGTCTACTGGTATAAAGATGGTGTAAAGATCTCCCCGCAGAACGGTTGGGATATACAGAGTAATGGCACATTGAGGAGACTCATTATCCCATCCGCTGAGCTCTTGCACTCAGGGCTATACAGCTGTGAAACCTCTGATGACACTATCCACTTCACTGTGGATATCAAAGGTGATTTTAATTTCAATTTGTTGAATCTTAGAGCAAAGCGTAGAGCATTCTGGAGACTAGATGCGATTAACATTTACAGTAAGCATATCTGTCTGTCTGTGGTGTTTTGTGTGAAGTCGTAACTGTTTCTTGAATCATAGTAAAATCAAACTCTACTGACATAATGAAAATATCTATGCAATGCTTGAAAATGTCAGCCTCTCTCTTCAATTTGGTCATGTGACATAATAGTGTGTAGGTTGGTAGAGCTGAATCTATATAATCCCTTTCTTAATCAGAGTGTAAATATGCACTGTTAAGTCCGCAATTACAATATGAATCATCATCTTTAGCTCCCACGCTGCCGTTGTCGCCCTCACCAGAGGTTGTGGAGACACAGTCACTTGAAGCAACCTGCCCAACTGAGCCAGCGTGTGAAACCTCAGACCCTGCTTTCCAGGTGTCATGGCAGAGGGAAAAAGAACACGACTCTAATAGTGAGGCTGATTTTGAAACGGGAGGCATCGAGAAGACCCTCGTTATTGAGCCAACACATCCTTCAAACTCTGGGGCATACTACTGTGCAACAGCAGATGACGTTGCCCAATTAATAGTACAAAATCAAGGTGATTTTTTTTTTGTAAACATCTTTTCTATTTTAGCTCTGACTAACTTTTTATGTAGCTTTTAGTCTGTCTTCTTATTTGTTGTTAGGACGCAGAGCTAATATCTGTGACAATATCTCTTTTACGTCCGTTATTCTAAAAACTAGGGTAATATACACTGAAATTATCCCCCATTGCTTGTCTGTAGTGCCATCTCCAACATATCTGCCTGGTCCTGATGTTGAGAAGACCAGGTCTGCTGAAGCGCACAGCCCAATTGTTCAGCAGTTTGAGATTTCAGATCCAATTGCCAAAGCCTGTTGGTACAAAGATGGAACCCAGATCTACCCAAAAAGGGAAGGTGTCTGTGACTCACAGAGCAGCAGCCAGTCAGTGCCCCTCCAGTCACATGACTTGCCTGGGGATGGGAGATTTGGCGGGGACACGTCTGGTGATGCACAGTTAAATGTGGACATAAAAGGTGGTGTTCCACATTGTACCTGCACAATTAAGAATCAAGCATTTAGTCACGCACGTGAAGCTATCACCCAGCTCATTGTTTTCTCTTTGGCTTTGTCCAAACAGCAGAGCAGTGTCACTATGGTGATGAGATTGGTGAGATAGCTGATGCATCTGCCCAATACACTGTGGATGTCAAAGGTGATTTGATATATTTCAACATCAGTCATCCATGTTAACCCAACACATACATGCCACTAACAATAGTGGTGTATTTCACTGTTAGCTCAATCATCTGAGGCACCTGTGATTTTTTTTTCCCTTCATAAAATTGCTTTTTGACATATTGAAACCCGATCTCATGTCATTTCCTGCAGTTTTTGGCTCTTAATCAAAGATGTGGGTGTTTAGTAGCTGCCTAGCTGCTCTTCATACTAACATACATGTTGTGTTTGTCCATTAATTCTTCATTTTAACAGCCATCTTTGCTTGTAACAAGCAGCTTAAAACTCTTTAAATCCATCTTGTGTCTTATTCATCACCAGATCCTCTCATTCACATTGCTGCCCTGAACCTCTCATCGTTGCAATGACAACGAACTCTTATCAAAGAGAAGAAAATTAATGTACTTTATAGGATTTAAGGTGGTAGTATACAGACCGATGGTATGACAGTATTAGGAGTCAGTTGGAGGGGGAAATATGGGAGCTCAATCTCAGACCATACCTGGTCGACCTTCTTGCTTGTCTTTGCAATGAATTATCCCATAACTCCATGCTAACCCACACTGATGTAAAATTCTGTTATGAGAAGAAGTGTTGAGACCATCAACCACTGAAAACCTTTCTCTGTGTACATCACAATGCTTATAGCTACATCGCCAAGGCTCTCTTCTGACCAAGAGGAGAAGAAGACCACTGATGAGGCTTATCCTGTTGAAGCCGACTGCATGTCCGCAAAAGGCAATTCTGGCATCTTCTGTGGCAAGAGAGGAGATACACAGACACATGAAGAACATTCCAGGCATATACCGATTTCTCAGTCAACTTATGAACGTATGGCTGACTGGATTACAACCAAACTGCCGAAGGAGCTCTCCGATAATCAACAAACAATAAATGCTCGATCTCCAGTTTACTATAGCTCTGTAAAGCCAACAATAAAGCAATCTGATATACAGCATCACACTAAACAGGCCACAGAATCACAAGGTGAACTCATGTACGACATACAGCATGCAGAAGGCCCACCTGAAGAGCTTGATAGTTCCCAGCAGACAGCTGTCCAGACAGATGAGTTTTGTAATGTCCTACAAACTGCAGCTGTTGAATCAGTGGAATCCACTCTCGCGGCCCTAACAGTCCAATCAGAAGGGCTACATGGCTCAATGCACATGCCAACTGTGCCGTCAGAGCTATGTACCACTCTACAGACTTCAACTGTCCAGTCAGAGCACCCTACTAACCACTTACAGATTTCAACACTCAAATCAGACAAGTTCTGTATCCCATTAAGAACTGCAACTTTGCAGTCAGAGGAACCCTTTACCTCCTCTCATACCGCAACTGTCCAATCAGAGGAGCCCTTTAAAGCCTTACATACTGCAACTGTCCAGTCAGAGGAGCCCTTTACAGCCTCTCATACTGCAACTGTCCAATCAGAGGAGTCATTTACATCCTTATATACTGCAGCTGTCCAACCAGAGGAGCCCTGTAGCTCCATCCAGATGCCAGTGGTCCCGCCAGAGTTGCCTCTTGATTGCTTACAAAGTGCAACAGTCAATTCAGAGGGGCCCTGTAACTCCTCATGGACTGCAACTGACAAACCACAGGAGTTAAACAGACCCCTACAGACATCAACTGACCAGTCAGAGAAGCTCACGGACTTACCTAACACTGCATCCCTTCAACCACTGGACTTATTTTACTCTGAAGAGACTGTCCAAATAGGGGAGCATTGCAGCTTGGGACAGTCTGCATTGCATGACCTCTATCACCCGGGAGAAGCAGTCCCTAACCATTCAGAGGTGCCGGATCAGTCCGCGCAGGTGACGACAGTCCAAGCAGAGTGTCATCACACCATGAAGGCCAAGGAGGGCCAAGTAGACAGCATAGTTAACTCTGGGCAAAGATCATCGACTCAGTTTACAGAGCCTTACTATGTCAAGCAGCCATCTCCTGTCCAATCAGAAGAGATCTATCTATCAAGGACATGTGACAGTCACTGGAGTGACAGTGTCACTGCAAATAAGGTGGCTGTTGAAGGTGATTTAAATGGTTAGCATTATCAAAAAAAGAATAAAAAAAATGGACGGGCACAATGTTGACATTGTGCAAAATGAAGTGATTGCTTTTTGCAATCCTTGGCATTTTGACAATTTCTGCATTTACTTACTGGATTTTGTTCATACTAAAACTACTGAAGTAGTCAGTGTAAAACTTTGAGCTTGGGTGGTCTGTGAGGAATATTAAAGTTGGGAAAAGAATAAATACATTAGCCTCAAATCCTAACTTGAATGCCTAGTTATCTCAAGTCTAACCAAAGATACCTCTTGTTAGATTACTAATAACAATAAAGACATATCTTTTATTCTGACTTATTTTAACTCTTAAGAATTATTGGCATGACTAATCTTGATTTGCGATTTTGCTCTTCTGTTGTTTGAAAGCATCATTTTTGTTGTAGTCAGTCATAGTGATGCAATTTTCTCTCAATGTTACCTCAAACATCCCCAGCTCCGCCTGTGAGAATTACAACACTGTGTGAGGCTGAGAGGAACAAGTCTGTTGAAGTTGGTGAACCCATAGTGCTGCGATGTGAGATATCAGATCCTAACGCTCAAGTTACTTGGTACAAGGACGGAGTAAAACTACATGGAGCAGCTGGGCAAGACATGCTGGCAGAGGGTTCCATACGAACGCTGGCTTTCCAGTCAGCGACGCTGTCTCATGCAGGGATTTACAGCTGCAAGACGACAGATGATGCAATGCAGTTTCATGTGGATGTTAAAGGTGACAAAAGTTGTTTTCATGTTCTGTTCTGCAGCCAGTTAACACACCAAAATCACAGTGTATGAACATTATATCAACTTAGCAACAATAATAGCTATAAGTTAGAAGCTATAAACATTTAGCTTTCACTTAGCCACTTAGCCTTAACTGACAGCATATGACTTTATATGCATCTCTGAATGGACACAAGCAACACTAACTTGACAAGGGTTAAGCCCATGCTAATGCTGTTAGCAATAATGATAAAGTTACTTTAACAGGGGAACATTATTTCTAAACGTCTGACTAACTACTCAGACCCCCACCCCACCCCCTTCCTGATAGCGAGCAATCCTTGAAGAGTTTGTGCTTCATTTGATTTACAGCAGTATCTGTTTTGTTGACTGATTGCATTTTGCATTCAACCCTGTAGCTCCCCTTCTGAAGTTCTCAGCTTTATCTGAGGCTGACCAGAAAAAGACGGTCATGGCAGGCTGTCCCATTGCTCTACAATGTGAGCTGTCAGACTCCGCTGGACAAGTCAGTTGGTACAAGGACGGAACAGAGCTCCTACCTCAAAATGGAGTAGACCTCCAGTCAGAAGGGAATTTGAGGAGTCTAGTTGTCCCAGCAGCAGAGCGGGCTCACACTGGCATATACCGTTGTGAGTCAAAGGATGATGACATCCAGTTTGCTGTGGAAGTAAAAGGTGATGCTCAGAAAGTCTGTGGCGCTTTCACTGTCTTGCACGGCCAACTAACTGTAACAGCAGGTGATTAAGTCACATTCATCACCTAACAGAAAATGATTCCTAGCTTCCTCTGAAATTACTTCTGCGGTTTAATTAATACAAATGCATAAAACAGCCAAATGTTCAGTGAAGTTTGTCATAGCATGTCATGTTGAGTTCAAAGACACCGCCTCCATCACACGAAAAATTAAACAGTATTGGACATCTTCTCTCCGTGCAGCATGCCCAATATCTTAAGACAGCTAACGTTTCATGGGTCTTGTTCTTTTTCATTAAAGGCACTAACTGATGCTCCTCTACCACAAAACACTTTCTTGTGCCCTTTGTCTGTGATTCTTATGTCAGTGTACAATAACTGGATGATTTTGTCATTTCAGAACTTGATTCTTGCTCTTCGAACCCTTTGAATCATTTTTGTGTTTTGCTTCTTGTCTTTGTTAAGCAAGTTGCTGTGTGTTGTTATGTTGTCCTGTCTTGAAATTCTTCATCATTGAATATACAGTAGGCTGGATATTTCATTTCTTCAAGAAATGACAATATGAAGCTTATTGAGACGCTCTTTTTGCTGAAACCTATAGCGCTACCTGTGAAGTTCTCAGAGCTTCCAGAGACTGACAGGGACAAGTCCGTCCACGAAGGCTCTCCCGTTGTCCTCCGCTGTGAACTCTCCCATGATCCCTCTGCTCATGTGGACTGGTACAAGGACGGGATGAAACTCCTACCACAAAACAATATGGAAATACAGTCAGATGGTCTAACGAGGACACTACTCATTCATTCAGCTGAGAGCATGCACGGTGGCACTTATGAATGCTCAACATCTGAGGACACCATCACATTTAAAGTGGACATAAAAGGTGATTTATTCCTATACTTACTATCTTCTTACCATGCATACCTATACCACGTCCATCTTGTTCTATGGTGTGAGTGGTAAACAAAATTTGCTTTGCTTTGCATGTTCATGAGAACATGGTATGACTGGCTGGGCGGTGTGTTTTTGTCCACTGTTAGTGAATTCATCTCTTATCCAAAACCCTTGTTATTTCCTTCTCTTAGGCCGATCGCCACAGATCATGCCAATACCGCTGTCAGAAAAATACAAGATGATTGCAATTGGTTGTCCAATTATCCTGCAGTGTGAGGTCTCAGACCCTGTTGCCCAGGTCTCCTGGTTTAAGGACAAGGTGGAGCTTTTTTGCAGAACTGGCCTTGACATGAAAAGAGACGGCAGCCTGAGAAAATTACTGATTCATTCTGCGAAGGTCTCTGACTCTGGCCTCTACAGCTGTAGCCTCACTGACGATGTTGTGACATTCCATGTGGACGTCGAAGGTGATTTTCTCGCATTCATTTTTAACTAATGAGCTTCCACATGTGATATAAACATTTCAGGATTTCCTTAATTACCCTCAACTGCACACTTCTTTGCACAGTTGTTCTTATGAGTATTTTGTAGCTCTGTATGAAAACACAGAGCTCCTAATACTGAATGTGCAAAAAATAATCGCACCAAAAAGTTTGATGCTTAACAGCAGTGCTCTGCAAATCTTATAACACCCCCCAGCTACTCCCGTGAAGTTCTCGGCACTCCCAGAAGTCGCAAGAAATAAATTCATTGAAGCAGGCTGCCCCGTTAAGCTGCAGTGTGAAGTCTCAGAGCCCAGTGCCCAAGTGTATTGGCACAAGGACGGAGAGCAGCTACTTCCAAAGAGTGAATATGAGATCCAAACAAAAGAAAAGCTGAGAGGGCTGGTTATTAAATCAGCAGAAGTCAGACACTCTGGGGTGTACAGCTGTGAGGCTGCAGATGACCATATAGAATTCAAGGTGGATGTTGCAGGTGATCTAAGTATTTTGAGCTTTGTCAGAATCACTAACATCTTTCAATTAATGCTTGGCTACTAGACCAACTTAGGCTCCAACGTTTTATTCTGTATTATTTTAAGAAAATATGTACTAATACTTAATTTTATACTGTCTAGATTTTGGTGGACATATGCACCTTTTAGAAAATGTAATGTTGTTATAGCTTACTGAAATTCGTGGATACTTACATAAGATGACACACTGAATCAAATTATTATGTGTACTGTGAAATGGGTCACTTGTAGTATAAAACCACACAGTCTAATCACCAGATTGCAGTTCTCCTCAGCTCTACAGCTCTCGTTTTAGTGTTTTTCAGCACATTCTTTTGGTTTTATATGCAGCAACTTTACTCTTTGGTTCAGTCTCGCCACCCTCATCAACCAAGTTTCCAGATGCAGCAGGCTGCTGTTTTCAACACCCCCCCAAAAAAACCTCTGATAAATAAACTATACGTTACTTGCCCAGCATCAGACGGCAGACAGGCAAAGTTAGCGACTAGCTGATGAACATAGCGGAGCATTTAGCATTGAAGAGCCAGTTATTTCCCTCAGGAGTTGGTAGAGACCAAAACAGAGGTAAATGGACAAACGGTCACGAACACAACTCCAAATTAATGCTAAATGCTAAATGAATTCTGCTTGGTTTATAAATAGGCAACTGTTTGCTAACGTGTTTGCCACAGCTTCGTAAGGTGATACTACCATACATCAGTGTTTGCAGTTTCTTTATGCAAAAACAAACAAAAAGACAAAACAAACAAAAGTTTTTTCCATTTTTACTGCTGTCAGGTACAATATATTGCACATGTACACTGGTAAAAACTATTATGTTAGCTCACTGCATGTGAGTCCATGACTCGAGCAAAGTCAAAGCACCCTAACTGTCTGAGTAGGCACAAACTGTGCAATACAAACTATTTTGAACATAGTCAATTTATAGCCATTAGCCTGGAAAACCAAGTATGTTCCACAGCTGAATACTATCTGGTTGCTGTTCAATGAATTGAAATTCCTATAGCGCCGGTTTGATTCTCAGCTGTTCCAGAGGCTGAAAGGAGCGAGTCTATTGAAGCAGGCAGCCCGATCAAACAGCAGTGTGAGATCTCAGACCCCACAAGCAAGACCTGCTGGTATGAGGATGGGATAAAACTCTTGCCAAAATCGGGAATAAACGTGGATTCTGAGGGCAATAAGAGGACACTGGTTATGAAGTCGGCCACCTCTTCATACTCTGGAGTGTACAGTTGTAAAACTGATGATGATTCAGATTTCAACGATTTCTGTGTGGAGGTGAAAGGTGATATGCTAAGCTTTTTCTTGGCAAGATGTTGTCACTGTAGAGTCGTGTACTCCCTCGAACTCTAATATCTTAGAAGGAAGCAAAACCTGATGGCCATCACATTCATCAACGCTGGTTTCCTTTTAAATGTCCTAATTTTGTTCAACATTTAGCCGCTTTTCATATACATGCTTCACCTTTGAACCAGTGTCTAGCATGTATTTTGTTGAGTCTACTGTTGTTTCAAACACACCGATGGTAAAAGCATTACATCAGCGCACTGCTTCAATTAATCTTTTCATTTTGCTTCAAAAAGTGGAATAACACCCACTGATCATCATAATGTCTTGTCTAGACAGCAAGGCTTGAGATCAGCATGTCTAAGTTGTTACCTTAGAGCTACTGCATGCATGAGCATAAAAAAATGAAGGCTACTTTCAAGCAACAACTTACGTCTTTTGTGTACCGTTTCCTGCAGCACCGCCAATAACATTTGCTGACATCCCAGAGGAGGACCTGTTCAAGAGTGTTGTGGAACAAGAACAGCTTGTTCTGTCAAGTGAAGTATCAAGGGCTGATGGTGTTGTCCAGTGGTACAAAGATGGAATTGAAATGCACTCAAGTAATAATATTACAATGCAAGCAGAGGGCACCAGAAGGATCCTGACAGTTCATTCAGTCCAACTGTCTGACACGGGCACATACACATGCCGTGCAGGAGACAACGTTTTAATGTTCAAGGTTAACATACGAGGTAATAAAATAACTTTAATTCACTTAAATTCACTTTGCCTGTATTAAAATGTAAAAACAAATGTACGGAAGACAGTGTTTGAGTTGAGTTCATATATTCTTCTTCCAAAAGAACCACCGGTGATGATAACCTTTCCCAAGGAGGACGTCCATCTCGAACGCCACGTCCCTGAGGAAATCATTCTGAGCTGTGAACTGTCTCGTCCAAACGGTGTTGTCAGCTGGTACAAAGACGGCCAAAAGCTGCAAGAGAGTGAGAACATCAAGCTGAAGACTGAAGGCCCTTATCGACGACTCAAGATTCTTTCAAGTGGAGTCGAAGATTCTGGAGAATACGTCTGTGACACAGCTGACGATTCAATATTCTTTCACCTTAGCATTACAGGTATAATCCATTATGTTATATATACGGTACGTATATGTGTAGGTATCCCGGTATTGCAATGGTACAATGTAATCACAGCGAGTAGATTGTGATATTTAAGGCATTAATTCAGGCAAACATTCATCTAAACAGTGATGGCTAAACTAAACTAACGTCCATTTCCAGAACCGCCAGTGCGGATTGTGTCCCCAAGTCAGTCCCAAATGGAACTGTGCCAGCAGACCTCTGAGAGGATGGTACTGAGCTGTGAGATCTCGCGGCCTAATGTAGCGGTGCGCTGGTACCGAGACGGACTCGAGGTGGAGGAAAATGACAACCTTATCCTAGAGGTGGACGGTGTCTACAGAAGACTTATTATACCTGAAACTACAGTCAAAGATTCCGCCGAATACGTCTGCGATACTGCAGATGACTCCATGACATTCTTTGTAAACATAGCAGGTAAAGAAAGCTAAAGCATGAAAAAAGTAAGACCTTTATTTGTGCTGTTGTGTCAGTTTCTAATAGAGGCTCTTCTTAACACACAGAGCCTCCTGTTCGCTTCGTACGTCCAAGGAAGATGGCAAGCAGAGTAGAGAAAGTGGCTGGGGACACTCTGGTTCTGGACTGCGAGGTTTCAAGATCAAATGCCGAGGTCACCTGGAAGAAGAATGGGGAAGAAGTAGAGGACTCCAGGAATATCACCATCCTGGAGGATGGTGTCATGCGTCAATTAACCGTTCACTCACTAACAGTGGAAGATGCTGGGCAGTATGTCTGCGATGCGAAGGATGATGTGATGGATTTCCATGTAAAAGTGCAAGGTAGGTTACGGAACTTGAAAGTATAACGCCCAAATGATACAGAGCTCCCAAAGTCCCAAAAGATGACCCCCAAGTGCAATTCAATGAAAGTCTTGCCCCAGCTCTACAATAAAACAGGGGCCGTCCTTAGCAGGAATTGCTGCATACTGCTTAGAATTTAGACCAAACCAAGACAATACCATCTGGGCTTTAAGATAAAAAGATATCTACCTTAGTGATTTTGCTGCTCTGTACTGCGCAATAAGGCATTTTGCTTAAAATGCATCCAAGTGATTTTCTGCCCTTTTCTTGTTCATTTTCAGATCTGCCGGTGAAAATTCTTGGAAAAACCGATGCAAAAACAGAAAAGCAGTTTTTAGTATCAGATGACATTATTCTAGTGTGCGAACTATCAAGAGCCAATGCCTCAGTCAGCTGGTACAAAGACAACCAGTTAATTGACGACACTGAGCGGTACTGTAGCGAGGAGCAGGGCGTTTTCCGATCGCTGGTTGTCCTAAATGCTGGGCTGGAAGATTCAGGAGAATACACCTGTGACGCAGTGGATGATAAGATGGTTTTCTACATCACCGTCAAAGGTAATCATATTGTTATGCACTGTAAATGTTATGTCTTTCCTTCACTCAGGAGGAAAATAATTCTATGTCCTTCATGTGCAGAACCTCCTGTACAGATCGTTGGAAACTCAGGCCACCCAGAGCATCATATCCTGGTAGCAGGAGATGACCTTATTTTGGAGTGTGAGGTTTCTCGGCCGAACGCCATCGTTCAGTGGTTATGGAACGGCGAGATACTGAAACCGGACACCCGTATACAAATTGACAGCTATGATGTTGTGAGGAAGCTTGTTCTCTCTGGACTTGAGCCCTCAGACTCCGGAAAATACGTTTGTGATGCCATCGACGACAAATTGATAACAATTGTTGAGGTTCAAGGTACGCTTTAAAAGTTTCCGATTTCATTTCTGCAGTTTGTGTTCGGTGAACTCATCGTTTCATGAAGGAACGTGGCATTCACAAGCACCTTCTTTGTAAATCTCATTTTTCCTCAGAGCCAGCAGCCAAGTTTGTGAATAAAGAAGCCGGTAATAACATCTCAGCCTATGAAAATGACAGCGTTACTCTGTGTGCCGTTGTGAGCAGACAAAGAGCTAATGTCCGGTGGCTGAAGGATGGCCAACTATTGAATGAGGACAACATTCACATCTCCAGTGAGGGTAATACCCATAAGCTCACCATTAATCCCCTGCAGCTGTCAGATTCTGGAGAATATGTCTGTGACGTAAACACAGATGAGATGTATTTCAGTCTTTTAGTCAAAGGTAAGAGTTTGGCACTACTCAACAAAATGAGATCTCTATTTCCAAGTAAGCATTCACTTGACTTAAACTGTCACAAATTTAACATCTCTGGAATCGTATGTCTCCATTCTCCTCGTCAGAAATGATGGTGAAATTTACCAGGCGATTGGAGAACACTGCGGCTCTGAAGGGCAGCAGCCTTGTATTACGATGTGAGCTCAACAAGCCCAAAGGAGACGTCCAGTGGCTAAAAGACGGCAAAGAGATCTCGCCGAGCCGTAGGCACACTATACGTGCACAAGGTCGGGAGCGAAGCTTCACCATCCACCAGCTAGTGGAAGGAGATGCTGGAGAGTATGCCTGTGAGTCCACAGATGACAGGACCTCGGCTACTGTCACTGTAGAGAGTAAGTACATTCACGGCGCACTACTTAAAGGGAGGGGAGAGAGAGAAATGACACATGAATAACGGAAAGTTCAAAATAGTCAGTGTGCCGTCTTAAGACGAATCTAATACAGCTGAATGCTTTGCCCTCAGTTCCCCGTGTTGTCGAGTTCATAGCGGAGCTCCGCAACATCACGGTGTGTGAGGGAGAAGATGCGGTGTTTAAGTGTGTCGTCTCACCGGAGGACACTCAGTTGGCGTGGCGCTTAAATGGCAAGCGAGTAGCTCTGAATGAGCGCACTGTCGTTTCAAGCAACGGACTGTGCCACATGCTCTGCATCCACAACTGCATGGTTTCAGATAGCGGCAGAGTGACAGCTGATGCGGAGGGGTTGGTATCGGAGGCAGAACTCCAGGTTCAAGGTGAGTCGTTGCCCCATCCATTAACACTATAGTTATATTTTTATATTTGGCTCAATGAATCATTTACCCACCATTTAGTTTTCAATAAACCCTTTCAGTGATGCTGTAAACAATGCAAACACAAAACGAACAGGTTTTGGCTGTGTACCATTAGTGTCAAATAAGCACACACCTTATGTGCGAAATAATGACCCCATCAGACAAGTTTGAATTGTTGGGAGGCGCTTTTGACGGCCAGCGCTTAGCAGCTTCTCCTGTTAGAATTCCTCTGGTAACTGACAGAGACAAGTGGCTCAGGGGTTTTGCGGTATGTGGCGCAGCGGGGGGGGGGCTCCTCACAGCTTTTTGCCGGCTCTCCGTGCTTAAACTTGCAATGTAGTAATGCAGAATCGAAGACTTCATACACACGTTGTAATCATATAAAAGTACCTCAAAAAGGTTGACATGATAGATGCTGCTATCCAGTAATGCCTTAAATTCATTTTTAGAGCAACAGGTGTTGTTCACCAAGAAAATGACACCAGTTGTAGCCGAAGAGTACAGTGAGGCGACTCTAGAGGTGGAGGTGAGTCTGGATTCGGGAGAGGTGCAGTGGATGAGGCAAGGGGTGCTGATCCACCCCGGAGCAAAGTACACCCTGAAACACAAGGGCCGAAAACACAGTCTCACTATCCACAAACTGGCCGTGTCTGACCGGGGCACCTACAGCTGTGAAACCCTCCATGACCGCACGCAGGCCCAGCTCACAGTGGAACGTGAGTGTGCACGTGTTCTCACTATGCCCCTGTTGTTGTTTGTTTACCGCCGTTGCCGGCGACTCCACCTCTCGCACGCCCTCCTTCGCTGCCTCTTGTGAAGGCAGAGCTCAGTTAACTGAGTAAGAGTAATTTGAGTGACTGGGGACCAGGGTGGCGCTTGTACTGGAGCATGACGGCAACCAACAGGTGATAGACTTCCAGCCCAAGCTGACTCTCAGAGCAGGGTTTCTGTGTCGATGCAGGATCAATGAAGCCCTGATGATCCGATACATGTGCAAAAGGCAAATTAGGTTAAACTTTTAAGGAAAGTGCTTGATAAATAACAAGTTAAGATGCTCATGTTCATTGACTACAATTACATTTTGCAAACAATGTAAAAACTTTCCTCTGAACAAGCACCACCTAAATTTCTCAACCATAGTGAGCTTGACACACCATAAAACCGGCATCTTGTAGTGATTAAGACGTACTTATGCTTGTTTTTCTTTGTGCATGCTTCTTATGTTTCTTAGCCCTATGATCCACAGGCCAGTGGGTGAATTAAAGGCTGTTCTTTCAACACTAGTGTGGGTGGGCAGGGGAAAGTCAGGACTTCAGGCTGCTGTTGGCACCTCCTATGAATTTGGATCTCCTCTCATTGCATCTAAATTTACTCGCTGGCCTTCAAAACTAAGGTTGTTGTCATCAGGTCTCCAAAATAAACACTCCTTTTTTCCACAGGGAATGCTCGTCTGTGTTAGAATAAGTGAAAAATGTTGGCAGTTTCAAAGCGGGCTTTTGTGCAAAGCCCCATACTCAAATGACTAAAATATCTGCTTGTCCGTGTGTGCCAGCTCGTGTTGTCTAACTGCGGACTGCTGTGTGCAGAACAGACTCCAGGCCCATTCTGTAACAGAAAATGGACACTAGATCTGCTCAGTGTTAAAGTGGAATGAAAATGTTTGGCACTGGGGCCAATCTTTCAAAGATAACCTTTGTTCATCTGCTACTCCTCCTCCTATTCTTTATCATACTGAGAAGCAACGTCAAAAACAGATGCCGAAATGCACTTTCCCACATTTTCTCTGCAGCTCGAAAAATCACAATCAAGAGAGGGCTGACTGACGTGAAAACCACGGAGAGAGAAACGGCGTCTTTCGAGGTGGAACTATCCCACCCCCACGTCACAGGCACCTGGACGAGAAACGGAATCCAGCTCAAGCCGACGAGTCACTTCCGTATGAGCGCCAAAGGAGCCGTTCACAGCCTCACCATCTCCAACCTCTCAGTAGAGGACACCGCCACCTTTATGTTCTGTGTAGAGCATTTGAAGACGTCTGCGAGGCTTGTTGTGAAGGGTGGGTCATTTAGAGAGATTTTGCCAATGTTTCAACAAGCAGAGACCAATGCAATGCAAAACAGCATCATTCTATGCAGCCAAAATTAGTAATAAAAAAGTAATTTTAAGAAAATCCACTTACTGCAAGGCCAATTAGCATGCAAGTAATTAACGTCGCAGCTCACAAACCATTTACAGTACACTGCAGTCCTACCAAAACAGAATTTTACTGTACTAATTTTGTTGTGGCCTCAGACTGGAAGCTGAAGTGGCCCACTCAGAGTAGACCAAATGCCAGCCAGTGGAGGCATGATAATAGAATAAAGTGACGGCTCTGCTACTGTCGCCTTCATCCAGGCTCACGTTACCGACACAAAATAGCCTGGCATGACCCAACGAGAAGCGGCAGCTCTGTTCAGTCTTTGCTGTCAGGTGCTAGTTTAACCTCCCGCTGTAAAATAATCCGCTCCATGCCGCATCACTCAGTACGCATCATCCCTCTGAGCCCCGGGTTGAAAAGCAGAGGATGAAAATGTCATCGGAGTAAATTAGTGCACATAACTGAGCTGTTTAGGCTAGTTTAAGTGTGAGCAGCAATGAATGCGCTTGAATGCATTTTTTTTTTTTTTGGAGAAATATTGTTTTGTTTGCCTGACTGAGGATGCTTTTTCTCCACCAGAGCCTCCAGTGACCATTTTCAGAAAACTGGAAGACCAGAAATTCCCTGACGGGGCAGTGATCTCCATTGAGTGTGAGCTGTCAAGACATAACGTTGATGTGAAATGGCTGAAGGCAAGTGCTGAATTTTAGTTTCTCTTCATAACTAACATTTCTGAACTTTTAGAAAACTTCAGAGCCACAATTATCTGTTAAAACTAAAACTTCTTTAACTATGCCAAGCAGTGAATAACCCAGTTGTGGTCTGATGTGAGAGCAATGCATCGTGACGACTCTATAGATAATGAACTTAAGACACCGTCCGAACAGCCAAATCCATTTTTAACCATGCACTTCAGTGATCCATCGAATTTCTGAGTTCAAGCCTTTAATAAAGCAAATTTCTGCTCAGTGTATTCTGTCAACTTTATGTTGACCAACATGGAAAAAAGGACTCAACCATATTTGTTTTAAACTTTTTTCAGAATGGAGTGGAGGTGAAGCCAGGCAAGGACTTGCGCATTTATGCAATGGGAAGGAAGCGGTTTCTTCAGATCATGAAGTGTCATGTCAGTGATTCTGGGATGTACACCTGCGATGCTGGAGATGCGACTACATCCTGCACGGTGGAGGTCTATGGTAAAGCCTGCTGTCTAAATATTATAAACCACAGACGAGGGCCTCTGGTTTCACAGAGGTGTGACGTGCTGGTATGGGCTGGCTGTGTCTTTGTAATATTATTCAACAGAACTGCACCAAAAATGTAAAAAACATATACCAAAAAGTACCAAAAGACTGAAAGCCAAGACTGGGACCCAGACTATGACAAACCACAGGACTTAAAGTACATTATACAAGAATTTGCATTCTTTGCACAGATTCTTAGTCCAATTATTTTTTATGCACCATTGTGGGTAAAACTGGAAACCAGAGGCCATAGAAGTATTCACTGGGCTGCATGTTTCACACCATCTATCAGTAAATTGTGGAGAAACGTGGACCTGTTACTAAAAATAATGAAGTGATATCAGCGGTCTAAAATGTTTTTGAAGACGTTTGTGCTGGTTAGCCATGAGTCAGTCCATCACTTGCAGATGACACTGTGACTGTCTTCACTCAACAACTTTGTAACTGATAGCGCGAGTTATTCGAGCTAATCAACAACATAGCTGCTCATGGCCCAGAAATTAGAGACTAAACTAATCTATGCACATTTCTTTAATGGTAAACTCACACTTAGAGTACAGCTGCACCCGCCACCACCCCAGTTCTGCTACGTTACTTGCTTACAGGCTGCAGAACTTATTCGCAGCAGACATTTTGACAAAATGATTCATGTATTCCATTTAGCTTTGCTTGTATTCTGCGCTATAGCTCACTGTGACAAACTGGCTGAACTGCGCCTTCGATAGCTGCATTTTCACTTCTTTGACAAGTCAAAATGTCTGCTGTGAAAAAAAAAAAAAAGTGTTTGCAAAGAAAAAATAAAGTAATATATGTTTTGGCTGTGTTGGCCTGCTTTAAACATTCAGTACAACCGTAATGTGAGAGGAGCACAGTCTGAGGTTGAGTGACCTAACTGTGCTTCCTATGGAGCTAATTTCTTGACAAAGCATGTTTTACAAATGGCCTTTGATTCGCTAACACAGTTTAGCATTTTATTTTGCAAAAACATACCACTCAAACAAATACAGCACATATGACTAAAATATCATGTGAATTAAAATCCCCACACTAATACAGTGTCTCGTAGTGGCCCCCCAACATCCTCCACATGGATTATAATAGATAATTATATCTATATTATGTCTGACAGCTCATGCCTTAATTACAATTGATCCAGAATCTGGGTTTACATGTACAGCCTCATAACTCCTTCAGTTCTGCATGAATGTTTCCTCCTGCTCTGGTCTGACTGAACCCCTTAAATTGACTCACAGCGCCACCTGCTGTTCTAAAGGGCGAATCACTCAGGACATTTGTGAGAAACTCCTGAGCACAATCACAGCAGAAAGTCATGTGCATTTTTTGTCTTCGTAGGATTTTTTTTTCTGTACTTGCTGCGCTTGTTCATGAAGCATGACAAAAGAAATATGTCAAGCATTTCCTCGATTGATACCATTTGGATTTGGAAAACAAAATGCATCAGTTTGTTAATGGTATTTTGTATCTGCAAATCAGATTTTTGCTTGTAAAACACAAGTTTTGACAGGAAATTAGCTCCATGTTTCCACTCACTCTGCACAATAAGTCAGTGAGTCAAACGGTTGATATATTCACAGTGTCAACGCTTGATTGGGATGCTTCCAGGGTAGTTAGCTTGGTAGGATGATTTCGAGGAACGAGACTGTAAACATGTTACTTTAATACTCGATTAAAAGAAGAAGAAAGGACTTACCGTGCACTGGCAGATGAGCACGGCCATCACTCCAACATGGTTTCTTCTTTCCTCTGAATCTTACCTCAAACTCGCTCAGTCAGAACAAGTCCAAGAAGTCAAGATGAGCAGCAAATACTAACAGAACCACACAATTCAAGACAGCGTGGTTTCTGGCTGACAGGCCTGTACATCCATGATTCACCTGCACAGGTGGTTTCTCTTATGGCTGATTGGACAGGTCAAACGACTCTTTTATCATTCTTATTGCTCCATGGCAAACTTGCCAACTCTGTCTAATCAGTGAGTTAATGAAAACACCTGTGTTGGTTTTACAGTCTGCTGCATATTGAGCGCTTTTTTAAAGTGTGCAAAACACGTTAGTCAATGCTTCTTTTTAACAATATTTAGCCAAAATTAACGGGTTATACAGAGAAAGTGTGCTCAGTTAGCAGGATCAGCAGAATAATGTTCATAGATTTGTACAAAATAAATAAATTACAAAGTGATGTGTTTGAGTTAGAGTTCATTGTAAGGATATATTATTCCAATTTTCTCTCTCAGCATTTATGCAAATGATTTTTCTCTCTTGTATTATTAATACTTGAAACGTGAAAGTATTAGTATTATAAGAATACTATTATTTTAATGACCATAGTATAGATTGAAAGCAGTATGTTCTATGATATGCATATCACTGTGATGGCAATACTGTTATGGTATGAGAAATAGAAAGCAGAGTTGACTTGTTAGTTCCTTTAGTCATATCATAGGAGAGGCCTGTTGAACCAGGCAGGCTTTGAGTTAATGTGAGTACAACATTAGAGGTCAGAGTCAGCTCTCAGTGTACAGTCAAATGCTAGAGTGGACAAAATGCAATAATTCCCATTTTAACAATATTGTAAGAAGAGGAAAGGCAGCCATCGAGCACAGACATCCTGCTCCTTCCTGCTTCCTGTTCTGACAAAAAGAAGCTTCGAGATTGTTGTGGATGTTTTTCAGTTTTGATGTTGTTGAGATGTTCCCATTCTAATCCCAAATACCCTCGAATGCTGATTCTCTCGGGCAGAGCGTGAGCTGCTGGTCCTGCAGGGCCTCGAGGACCTGGACATCCAAGAGGATCAGAATGCTGTGTTTGTGTGTGAGATCTCGGTGGAGGATGTGCCGGGAGAATGGTACAAAAACGGGGAGAGGATACACCCCACCAGCACCGTCAAGATCCGCCAGGAAGGTCAGCCTCAACGCTTCATGCAGTTTGTAGTTCCTGCATAAGTTTAATGAGGATGTAATGCTCATATACTGTCAGCGAGACAGAGGTTTATAATGCTCCGATACCGAAAAGCACCGTCATAGAAAGCCTTCAGAGGAGGCATTTAGAAATCTAGAAGCGCTATCCCTTTAACAGAAATGGGAAATAATGTGTCAGTAGAATTAGAATCTGGTTTACTGTTTATCTTGACAGTTTATTCTTCTTTCAGGGACCAAACACTTTCTTCTTATGTGCAATGTGCGGGCAGAGGACTCCGGAGAGATCAAGTTCGTCAGCAGACATGTTGAATCTGTGGCTTCCCTGGAGGTGGAAGGTATAATTAATATGTAAAACTACATTTTCCAAATGAAGTATGTGTACATATCTGAAGATTAATGATATGGTTTCTGTATTTAGCAGTTTATTAGGGTTTTCCCATGAATGAATGGCAGAAAAAGTGTGCCTGTGAATATTCTCATTCATCCAGGTCATTGTAAGCTTTAGGGCATTCAATCGTTCGCAACTGGACCTCGTCAGTTTGTCTTAGAAGACGTTTCCAGAAAGAACAGGGTGACAGAGGAAGAAAAGAGGGACAGACGACATAACATCGTCATTCCATATGTGTCTGGTGTATCAGAGAAGCTCAGGCGAATTTTCAACAAACACAACATCCCGGTACATTTCAAACCCGGGAACACTCTCAGACAAAGGCTGGTGCACCCTAAAGACCGGACACCTCACACTCAGAAGAACAACCTGGTGTATGCAGTCCAGTGCAGTGAGGAATGCACAGACTTGGATATTGGGGAAACCAAACAGCCACTGAGCAGACGCATGGCACAACACAGAAGGGCTAACTCTTCAGGGCTGGACTCAGCTGTTTACCTGCATCTCAAGGAGAAAGCACACTCCTTTGAGGAAAAAAATGTGCATATTCTGGACAGAGAAGACAGATGGTTTGAAAGAGGGGTAAGAGAAGCCATCTATGTCAAGGTTGAAAAACCATCTCTGAACAGAGGGGGAGGTCTTAGACACCACCTATCTCCCACATACAATGGTGTCCTTTCATCTCTCCCTAAGAGATTCAAAGATTTAGCCTCTGAAAACAAACAACAAAGCCATTCACACATGGCTCAAGGAGCCTCCCAATGACAACAATGGGACACTAACGAGGCTAACGACTGTCGTTGACACCAAAGGGTTGCACCCCACCCCGCCTTAATGGGGGGATTGTTTGCCTCACAATAGAGTGATACCGTTCTTGTTTTTGTGGGTTGGTCTCACTCAGGGGATAAATACTTGAACCTAACATCATTGCATTGGACTAGAGCTGTCCTATCTAGTCTGGTTGCGTACGAACTGATGAAGCCTGCTCGGATGAGAGGCGAAACGTCTTCTAAGACAAACTGACGAGGTCCAGTTGTGAACGATTGAATGCCCTAAAGCCAGAAAAAGTGTGTTTTTAATTGTGGAGCTCATCTTGTTGAGCAAAATGTAGAAGTTTTTCATCAAGTCAGAGTTTATTTTGATTTCTTCACTTAGCCATTCATACTGTGAAACCCTGACTCTAAATTTCACTTTGACGTTTTTTTAGAGCTTCCGGTCAACATCGTGAAACCTCTGCAGGACAAGACGGCCCTCGAGAAGAGCCGCGTCATCCTCGACTGCACCGTCTCCAACCCCAGATGTAGTATCCGCTGGTACAAAGGCAGCAATGTCATCCTGCCCTCCGAGCGCTTTGAGATCTGCAGTGAAGGCTGCTATCGCAAGCTCATCATCCAGCAGGTGGCGCTGGATGATGAGGGCACGTACAGTGTGCAGGTTGGAGAGTATACATGCTCTGCAAAACTCACAGTGGAGGGTAAGAGAGTTTGTCTTTTGTGATATAATCAGTGAAATGAGTGAGAAACAATGTAATCTGACAACAAAACTTTAAGCTTTACGGGGTGCTATTTTTTAGTGGGATATTATTATGGGGTGGACATGTATGAACTGTTCTACTGCTCTTGTTATTGGCATGAGTATGGTATTTATAATCCTATACCATGTATAAGAAGTAGTGCTAGAAACAGTGCTTCCTTTTCCCAACAACACACCCAAAGAGAGAGAATAATGGCAACGCTACACCTCCTTCTTCTAATGTGCAGTAAAGGAACCTGGGGATCTCATGCAGAACCTTATGGCGCCATCTACTGGCATTACAAAGCTAATGCATGTATTTTCACCAGTTGTAATTGAGCATTGGAGCAATCGCAGAAAATTTACCCTCATTTTTCACAAGTCTGTTTTTCTTTCACTCATGTCTTGTTTAATTTAAAGTGGGCATTCGCAACATCATTGATAATTGAAAAACATTAGTTCGGTTGAATGGTTGAAAGGTGGCTGTGTCGTAATAATATATCTGTGGTGAAAAAGGCCTTTCAGCTGCATGTGACTGTATTGTGCAACCCCAGGTGAGACGTTTATTGACGCTACCTTAAACCAAGAAAAGAGGGATAAAAAAAATGACTCAAGATCTGGACATCAGGTTTTACTAAAATGTGGGGTTGGGAGTTTGTTGTTCTTAAGAATACAAAGTTTACTGTTAAAATCTGCATTGTAAGCTAACAGCTGTCCCTTTCCTTTGTGCACTGACTCAGCTCAGTCTCTGTTAATGGTCAGAGAGCTGAAGGATGTGGAAGTCATGGCCCCCGATGAAGCCTGCTTTGAATGCGAGGTCTCAGTCCCTGTCCTCAAAGCCCCTGTGTGGAGTCTGAATGGGGAGCCCTTACAGTCGAGCTCTCGTGTACGCCTGGAGAGGATGGGCACAGTCCACAGGCTGACCCTCCGACAAACCTCCCCTGACATGAATGGAGAGGTGGAGTTCGCCTCCGGGAAAGCGAAAAGCAGAGCCCAGCTTCGGGTACTGAGTACGTGAGCATTTTGCTTGACCCAAGTTTTTAAATGTTTTTACATTTTAAATGTATTTATCAGTAAAAGTGAGTATGCATTCATGCATATATCTACATACATATAAGATTTATAAAATATAATAATAATGATATATATATATATAATAATGATTCTTTCATGGATGAACGGTTCCACATTAGCACAGTGTTGCTATTCATTTATGCAGCATATAGCAGATTAGCATATATCTAATGTTAAAAAATGATAACAGTAAACAATATGCAGTTGATAAGATCCCAAGTTTGTTACAGTAATGACAATAATTGGGTTTTCGAATTGGACATGCCACACTGAATATAGCCTGACCCACTGCAGCAGTGAAGCTTTCAATTTATAAACCTGGTGATCCAATTCAAAACTTAACCACTAGATGGCAGTAATACCCAAGTCTTGAGTTTGAATATGTGACTGAAGAAACATGACAAAGCAGTGGAAGTAATGGCAGAAAATGGTGGTTTAATGAAATGATGTTTCTTATATATTTGACTATTCAAAAAAAGTCATATTTGCATCACAAACACCACAAAAAATCCTTCAGACTGATAGTGAGTTGTTAAGATGGCACGATAATATGTGTTGCATGACTTGGCGCTACACATGCAACACATGGCAATAAATACAGTAAATGTTTGGCTCCTTGAGTGCCGCATTCTGTAAATGATATAAGGTGTTTATGGTCCGACCCTATCTGCAAGCATGTAGGTCAAGCAATACGGGCCACATACCCACAGACCCTTCTCAAGCTATTTCAATGTGTAGGAGGGTGGAGTATATTTAGTTTTATTATGTTGGCTTTGAACGAAAGAGTATTATGTTCAATCATCTGTCTTAGGTAGTAAACCTGTCGTGAATTCATTTGGCTCATTTTAAAGGGCGATGTGCAGCTCAAGCACAACTCAGGCTTTAGTCAAAAATCCATTTCAGGATGGAAGATGGAGCAGCGCTTCCCGACCTGGGAGTCGGAAAGGGGTCTCGAAATAGATCTGAGGGGTAACAAGATGATTAGAAGATATTTTCCGTTGTGCACAACTATGATGTTTATGACTTTTCTCCAAGTTTTGCTTTTTACTGGCGAAATACTGGATAATTTCAGCTCTTTCAGCCTCTAAAAATCCTTGAAATGGACACAACTTGTAATCAGGGGTCTATTACGAGCATCAGATTTTGACATTCATGAATATGTTTAATAAAATCTGACTGTTGTGGAACGGACAGGTCACACGAGACAGACACAATTTTGACAGAACAAGGTCAGACATGCTGACTGCAGCTCTCTGGTCCTCGGTCTAATTCTCTCTCTGCTTGAATTTCACAGGTGATCCGTGAGCGACATCCTCTATCTGTCATCGCCTAATCGACACGGATTGATTACTATATTGATGCTTTTCAGCTGTAACAGTGATGTTGCTTATGTATTTACAAACAGTATGTCTATAAAAGTGGTTTAAACAGGGTTGTGATAGATTCTGACGCAGATCAGTTCAGGAAGTGGATTTTCTTTCAGCAACTTGCATTAAAGGAGCTAGACTTAGCGTGTGAGGAAACGGTTCCTTTATCGTAATACAAACTGCAGTTAGGATGTAAATAATGACCTGTGTGTAAGTGATGTGACTGTGCAATGGACGTTACAACTGAATGTGTATTTGTGACAATAAATATCTGAAAAAAGTGTGAGTTTGAATGCAACCCAGCCACAATGCATGTGAAGAGACTTTGAAATAGGGCCACTTCCGAGGCTGACATCTGTTGTAGAGCAAAACAAACTCAAAAGCAAAATCTTTGAAACGTATGACTGTCCTATCTGATCTTGTCCACTCATTTATAAGTTATAAAACTAAAGAACTGGGCAAAAACCAACTCAGATTTTGCTCCACATGCCTGAAAGTAGTTGGCTGGTGGTGTTTTTGTTTATTAGGTGCAGTTTAAGAATGAATGAAAGCAGAAGACACATTTATATCCTTTACCAGAGGTGACTTACAGACTGTACTTGTGTAATTCTCTATGCAGTATTATCTGTAATTTTCCTCTATATCACAGTATGGTTTTGTGTGAGTGTTGTTGTGACAATGAGAATATTCAGACACCAGCATCAGGTATTACCACACAGAAAACACTGACAAATGCCGCACATCCATCTCAAATTCACATTTTGCTTCAGGCTTTAAAAATCCAGATTCTGAAAAAGCTGGGACGCTGCATGAAACATCGCTAAAACAGAATTTTCTAACCCTCTTAACAGCTCAGAGACAATATATTTAATGTTTGACCTCATTGACTTTGATTTTTGTAAATATCTGCTTATTCTGAATTTGATGCAGCAACATGTTTTATATAATTCGGGACACGAGCAACAAAAGACCGGGAAAGATGTGGAACGCTCCAAAAACACCTGTTTGGATCATTTCACAGGTAAACACAGGAAGGTGATATTATCATGATGGTATGAAAGGAGCATCCTGGAAAGGCTCAGTGGTTCAAAGTGAGGATGGAGCGAGGTTCACCACTTTGTGAACGCATGATTGTATAAAGGATGTTACTACAGGGGCTCAGGAACACTTTGTAAAACTGTCGTCAGCAAACACAGTTTGCAAATGACTGAATTCTGTTTTTATCTGTTGTACACAGCGTCCCAACTGTTCTGGAATCAGGGTTGGAAGCAACAGTTGAAGAATTAATTACATCGAACAATTCATGTCTATTTTCATCATTTGTTCATTGTATAGGCATTTTTTTTAATGTTTTGACGAAACCTGAAGTTCTGTCTTGCAGCACGGGGCTTGTAATGTAAATACATTGGGCCAAAAATCAGGTAATCTAGGAAAGGAATAGGTTAATAAAAATTACTTGATCACCTTGATTGATAATCAGGGCATGCTAGTTTTATTGTCAAGTGTGTATTGTGTTTGAACTTAACAGAGAATGATAGTTGTTTTCATATGAAATCTGTTCCATATTCCATTTTTCCATTTGACTTGTTTCCACCTCTGCCATGTTGTGCTGAGCGTTAGGTATGTGAAGAAAGTTCTGTAGTGACATATGACCTGTTTCAATAAAACATGCTTTATTGATGCAAGGTAAAAATATCTCTGGTAGTCTTTTTTTTTTTCTTCAAATCTTAACATTTATCAGCAGCAATTTTAAAAACTTGAAAACTAAACTTGAACCAGTTTCTTTACTTGAGTCACAACGTTAATACTCTTGTTGCATACAGTAAAAAAGTTAAAACATTATTTAAAGACAGGTTATGATTTTTCACGTATTGTCAAAGTATCTTTTTTTTTAATCTTAAACCAATGTAAATACTCACGCTGACACCCACACACACACACATACCAATATACACACTCACTCCAGACTGAGGCAAAGTCAATCAGGGCTCCAACATGCCCGGCACAAGTTTCCCCTACGAAACTGAACACGCAGATCGATAAGGCAGCACGCTCGACTGCATTACTGTCTGACACGAAACAGCTCAGATTCAAGTTTACCGATAGGAGACATCAAAGTGTGCTTTCAAATCAAACGTCAAACTTAAAATTTAAGTCGTCATGGCAGGTCAAGGCCTCCTCCAGCACACACAACAGTATTGCATCATAGATGGGCCGCAGACTGTGGCGGCAAATTCAACTAAAAACACATAAGATAAAATTAGGTAAAATAACATTAACACCAAGTCAAAAGGTTTGCCTAAAATCCTGATATACTGTGTGTACAAAAACAAACTCACCATTTCTGCAGTGGTGTGACAGCTCAGATGTGTGTGCACCTGTTTTCTTTTTGCTAAATCCAAAAAAAGATCCACACTCAATTCTGCACGTCTTATAATAGACCACACGGCGGCCATTTTCCTCTGATGTCACGCTCAGGGTGGGAAGCTCAAATGCTGTAATTAAACTAAATATTACTATCATAAAAAAAAAACATAATGTGGTGCTGCTGTGTTGCAGGTTGCAAGTCATATAAAAGTTGGGAATCTGTCAAATTGTTATCATTTGACCACTTCCTGTTTGATCAGCGACTGAAAAGACAGATAGTGAAAATCCAGAGTGACATCGAGCCATAGTTCAAGCTAAAACAACATATTAGCCAACTGCTAATGTTAGCATTCAACCGCTTGCGAGCTAACATCACCTTCTGACACTGTTACACGATACAAGAGGAAAGGCGTGAATTACTGCTGAAATATCAACGCACATGTTGGACACATTTATTTAAGCCTGGAGGTAAAACGCGCTGGATGTCATCAAGCTTTTAGTGTAACGTTAACTGTCCCGCTGTCTCCTCACATGACCTCAGAAATGTTCTGGCTAACACAGTGATGTTACATGACATCATGCTAACCGGAGCACATATTTCTGTTGAACGTTAATTCAGGCAACGTCCAACACAGCAGTGAGTTCAAAGTACTTTAGCATAGCTTTAGAGAGTGTTTCATGTTGCATGAAGAAGCTGGAAAGGCGCGCTGCTTTGTTACTGTGCGTTACGTGACACTGAAAGCTTGACTAGCTGTTAGAGATCTAACGGTTGTCAAATATCTTGTTTTACCTTGAAATATGGCCGATGTCCCTCCTGATTTTCACTATCCATCACCTTTTCAGTTGCTGATCCATCAGGAGGCCGTGAAATGACGACGATTTGTCAGATTCTGCCCATTTATGTACGTGAGCTTCCCATCCTGACCGTGACCTCAGAGGAAAATGGCCGCCGTGTGAAGGCGGTCTGTTAGCTTGTTCAACATTTGTCAGTATGCAAGTGCGAGGTCAACTAATGAATAACAAAAGTCATGGTGTTCTGTGACTGGACTGAGCGTAAGACGACATACAAAAGGGTTATCACACATTAATAATTATAATCCACTGATATTAGAATTCAGTGAATATGGTTTCCATGGAGCAGGTTAAAAACGTATGTTTTGTAGTGTCAGAACACATTATGGAAAGGATTAAACCAAAACTCTCTAAAGTTAATGATTGTCTTTTACTACACACACATTTAGCCATTTTAGAAACAAAAAAATAAAGTAAGTTAATGGGATTGAAGGGAGTTGTTATATTCTGTGTGAGAGCTTGAAATACTGTTACAAATGCTACATGGTACTGACATTGAAATGATTGACGTGGTTCATTTGTAGAATGTCGCTGAACAACTGTTGGCACAATCTAGGTTTACAGCACACTCACATAGGTCACTGCTGTCACATAACGACAACAGCGCACTAGCTGCACTGCAAAAGATATCTACAGACGTCACTGATTCTCACATTGAGCCTTTCTCTAGTATTATAAAAGAAAAGAAAGAAAATCTGTCACTGGGGGTTGGAGACTGTAGTTGCTTTCTGATGGACTTCTTAATGCTGGTATACCAAACCCCGCCTGTGACAACATGAGATCAAATGGCAGGCATTTTTTGCAGTGTGGTCCTTGTAGTTGGAAGCAGCGTGGAGCCTGTGGCCCACCAGCCTCCGTGGCCCCGTGACGACAGCTGCTGGTGATTATTTTCATCCTAGTATCCCGCCTCTGTTAACTTGAAGTCCTCTGCTGCGTGAGAAAATCATAGATGTCATCCGCTTTGCTTAGTCTCTCAAAGAAGGGGATAAGATCGAGGAGCTCGGTGTCTGACATGTCGTCAAACCAGGACGCTACAGGAACCTGGAGGTTTGAAGATGAAAGATTTATGGAATAAGAAGACATTTTACTTAATATTATATCATTCTGATATTGATAATGTGTTTTGCAGAGAACAACACATAAGCAGCATACTGCGTTGTCGGGATGGAAGATGTAGGAAGCTGGGGAGTTGTCAATGATGATGACCCTGTTCAGGTCTCTCCCTAAACGGCTCAGATCTTTTACGTAGTTCCCTTTGTGGAAGACACATGACTCCCGGAAGAGACGGCTCCTGAAGGCCCCCCATTTGTCCAGCAAGTCCGACACAGGATCTGCATACTACAGCAGCAGAAAAAACAAGCTTTAAATGTTGCTGAGCTTTGTTTGTATGTTATTCTGTGGCTATGCAGCAAGCATGTATGGGTATGTTAATTAAACTATATTTTATTTATGAGGAATTAAAAAAAACTATGCATACAGTTTCCACTCAAAATTTGGTGCTACACGAATAAAGCTGAGTTAAGTTGATGAATCCAGTATTTGCTCTCCTTTTAGCTCTGTTGTCTTGAGGAAAATACCTGGACATTTAGGTTCTTCACTATATTCACTTGCTAGTTGCAATTTATTCTCTAAGAAGAGCTGATCACTGCATCTGAAAACCACTTTGATGAGTGGGGAGTGCAAATTTAATCAAGTTTTGGGCTGTAAGACCTAAAGACTGAGTACTGTAGTGTCGGCTGATGATTCTCTGTAGGTACTTAATAAGCTGTCAGTGCATTATTTTTAATATTCAGTCTTTTAAACCTTTACATTGTGGCCTACACAGATGTACGACCAACCTGCATCACATTTCAATGCACACTTTGAGCTCGAGCACGTGCATCAGCCACAGACATGTGACATCTGCAATATTTAAGCTCGGTAATTTTCAAAAGATCAGCATCCAATTTCAGACGATGTACATAAAGTGTAGCCACAATACTATCAAGTGCTGCAGAAAAACGTGGAAACTACAACCTAATGAATCAAGTGTGAGTGTGTCGCTGAGTTATGACCAACCAGATGCTTCACGAAGTTAAGACTAAGGTTAACACAGTCTGAAGTAAATGTTAGAGGTTAGAATGTCTGCGCAGTCCTCTGACAGGTATCATAAATATATCTTTATGCGTGAGCGTGTGAGTGGAAGGTCGCGCTGGGCTTCCAGGGTGAATAATCATTTGAAACAGCAAGTTTGTTAGTGTCCATCTGCAAAACGCCAGCCTGCCTGCTGCAGCGAGGCACATTTTAACCACAAGTTCAACAGAATGAGCAACAGCAGTCTGACCTTGGATAAGCTCGCGGTGAACAAAACACACTCGAACATTTCTCCCATCCTCTTGAGGAATTCGTCAACGTGGGGTCTCTTTAACACATACACCTGGGTGGAGACACAAAAGGCATATGAGGATGAAATCCACGGTTGTACCACATGTTTCAGTTATTATGGATATGATCAGGAACACAAGCTACGCAGGGGGAGATATGTACAGTATAAATACAGGGAATTGCAATCCTACTGCCACCCAGTCTTAGCACAGGTTTTCTGTACCATTAACATTATTTTTTTTGTCTGTTGGTAATTCTATGTCGCCATAATGACGTCATATAATGCAAAAGAAAAGACAAAGCTGTAAGAATTAATTCAACAACACCTTTATGTGAACTCCCCATCAGGACTTTATATCTACTCCCACTAAGATGCTGGCGGCCTTGTTTCTGAACCAAGTGATCCCGAATAGGCCTTCCCCACTTTAACAAGCCTATCCTGGATTACTTGAGACAGACCCAGGCCCTTTGGACAACAAAGCTCCTCTGTCTTCTGGGAGGCCCAGCACAACAGACTGCAGTTACCACCTAACGCCTGCAGGGAATAGTCACTGCCATTTCCCAGCACCAATAAGCAGGGCATAATATGCGCCACAGAGTGAGATTGATGGCCAGTGATTTCTGAGAAGCCTGCCAGGGTTTCCTCATTTCGTCAGGCCATGGAAATAGCCACCTGCTGCTTGGAGCCGTCAACAGAGCGGGCCACAGCGCTGTCAGGGCGCTAGCACAGTGCTTTCAGTGCAAACTGGAGTCACCATGAGGGATTTCTGAATTTTACTCCTTTACTTTTGCATCTGAGAGTCCATAGGAGTTCATAAAGCATCTTAATGTTCAGGTCAGATGGTGTTATGTTATGATTGTGGTTATGGGTGTGTGGTATAGACGGTACAATGATGGTGCTCTGCATCAATCCTACTTGCACAATTATTTACACAAATCTTCTGGGATTTGAATAGAAGGTCTAGCAAGCCTGTAGATACTTCCATGATGATTTGGTGCTTTATGCTTTGACATTGTTGTGATGTGATTAAAGCAACATAAGGAGGCAGGAAATGCTCACTTAAGCCTTTCAGGTGCCTACCTGGTGAACTGTTCCATCAATTTCCACTGGAATGATAAAATCAGCATTGTTCACTGGCTGTTGAAAACAAAAGTAGGAGTGTTAAACACACAAAAAGAGCATTTTTCAGTTTAAGGCTATGCATCCTCGTGGGGATGAGAGTGATAGCAACAAAATCTTAAGTGGAGATGTGTCAAACAGACACGAAGACGCCACCTCAGCAACTTTTAAATACGTAACACAACACTGTAAATAATATGACTCTTGTTGCTTCCATCACTGAAATGCATGCAGGCACTAGATAAAGTGACAAGGCTCATAAAAATATCTGATTTATTTAGGCAGAAAATATGCTTCTCAAATGTTAGTATCGCCTCAAGCATGTTCTATACTGTATAGGGCATTACAGCCTGACCTAAATCGGTATTCTATGAGGTAATGCAAGCAAGAGAGACATCAATCACAAACACAAAGTTTGAGTATACATTTAGAATTCATGCATTAACCCCCACTCCCTCAGTTCTGCATGCAGGCTTAGGTTCTGTCCTGCACCGCTGGTTCAAACACTTTTGATTGATTTGATTAACAAATGAATGTGAATTCATTATTTTTTTCAGACGCCAGGAACCTCCACGGGTGAAAATGTGTGGAGCTGAAAGCAGCTTGAACTCGAGCTACAGCACATGTTACAGTGCCAGCAGAACAAATGCAAATCCAGTATGCACAGGCTTTTCAGTTCTGGTTTGATCTTGCTGCCTCAGTTCTCCATCTCCATCCTGAGCACATAGTGTCTACTGTCTATGTGAGCCTGTGGGCTGAGCATCCACCACAACACACTGCCTTCCCTTTGCTCTTGTTCATTATTTTTTTCATCTGCGTCCTTTCATCTGAGGACAAATAATGCTTTATTACATTTACCATTTTAAAAATACTTTCCTCTTTTAACAGCTCTTCAAAAATAAGTTCAAGAATGTCAGTTATCTTAGTCAGTGCAATTAATTCATCAACTAATTGCACATGTCCTATACTTGTCACTGATTTGTTTGCTTAGTGTCTGCATTGTGCTCTGATCTATTACTAAAGGTTTCAAATAAGTTTGCAAGTTAATAAGTTATATTTTAAAATTACATATTTTCCATTAAGGGATTATGCTCACCACAAGTGTATTAACATTCTTTGAGGTCACAAAAAAAAAAAAAAATCAACAAATTAGACACTGTTCAAGGCTGTACTGTATGTTTAGTCTTTATATTATGGTTACAATTATGCATCTTAGCTACCATATACAGGAGTACATGCCATAACATCTGTTGACATATCTGGTCTATTTTAACTGGAGCAATATCAGCAACGTGATCAGCTCTGCATAGCTTCACATAGAAACGTTGCATTTCTTTCCTGAACCATTCAAAATGGGTAATCTTAATCTGTAAGAAACTGGGCCACCATTGAAAGTCGTGGGCTTGTGTGACTAAGCTGCTACAGAAAGAAGCTCATCTTTTACATGTGCATTTGTTTAATTTTATCCAGTTTCCTCTATATCTAAACTTAAATATTTTATATTCTAAAAGATTAAAAAATGGGTCACACAGCACACTGGCCTTCCTCTCCATCGACAACCGTCTCCAAAACTGTACCAAATGCTATTTTTATTATGTGTGTCAAAGCAATAATGAGTTTTATTATCCACCTTGTGTTAAACATGGAGTTCACAGAGTCTGACCCTGTTTACACATAGCTAGTGGCAATATCCAGTGACATCCTTTAGGACAGTCTGTGACCTGAGAAGGACTAACCACCGCATGACATTCGTTACATAATTTGTCGTGACACAGGAGCCTCGACTCTTGGCATTGATTACTTTGTTCCCTGAATGCTGCCTTAAAAGGCATCAAACTGATCAAAAGGAAGGCAGTTATTTGTAGGAACAATGTAAAAGTCAATACACTATCTGAAAAAAGGATATTAACACTGATTGATTTATTCTGTTGTACAAATTATGCAGAGATTCTATTTAAAAAGGTGTGTATTTGTATTTATTCTTATATGAAAGTACATTATTTATATATAAATGACTCCAGTTAGCGATGTATTGTCAATCTAGTTTTGAAAAAAAAAAATATTGGCGATCAGTCTTAAACGTTTAATCTTTACTTTTGATCCTCAAAATCAGATTTCCACAATTTTTTTATGGTCTCACTTGGAATTTAGGGTGCAGGTGGGTTTGCATCGTGAAACCTAGGCACCCATAAAATAAGCAGTAAATGTTGATGAGCCCAGTCCTCATGTGCCAGCAGTTCAGACTGCCAGCAGATTACATTATCAAGAGCAACACCTTCAGAGCGTCACTCACTAAGATTTTGCTGCATTCAGTTTCACTGTGAGACTATTTATTTTTATTTCTTACTCGAATGAGTCCATCGCAATGCAAAAACATATTCTGAATACGCTCAAGAGGACAATAAAGGCATAAAGTCAAAGTGCTTTTGGTTCATAACTTACGGGCTCTTTATGACCATAATCCAAATGTCACAGAGCTTCATTGTACTGCAGTTATTGCGTGTTTCTCTACCATAAACATCTCATCTAAACATCTCAATATGTGTATGTCTATGAGAAAGCAGGTCACACAGGCCAGCTTACCTTAAATGAACTATGCACAAGTGTTTCATCCAAATCAATGACAACACAGATCTTCCCTGCATCATTCGATTTCATCCGTGGGAGCAGCGGTTTGGCTGGAACCTGAGGATAAAATGAGAATCAAGACCTAAAGTTAATTTATACTAAGGTTTACCCTTATTACAGCTCTTTTAGGTTTAAAGTCCACAATAGGAGCAGCAAGTCATGACTTTTAATGTGAGGAATTACCATCTCGATTTATCGTGTAGGAGCTCATTGTGTGTGTGTTTGTGTGTGTTTCTTGTCACTTTAGAGACCGAGCTGTGTTGTGGTGTTTTGGGTGAGGGGTTACAGGACGCCTTGGATGCTACAGCTGCTGCCACGTTGATGGAGCATGTAAATATGACCAAACTGCACTTCGCCCTTCAGCAAGTCGTCAGCGATCGGTGTTTGTTAATGATGATTGTGATGCTAAAAACAAGCTGGCATGACCAAACAGGCCGCCTGTAACACTGATGCATGTGTTTGTCCGTGTAGAGTCAACAACCACGTGAGGATAATGGCAGAGCTCGAGCTTGACACAGATACCACACAATCTGCAGGGCTGAGACCTCCCCTGACTTTCACTGTCACAGCTGGTAGTAAAGTCTTAATGATGTAAAAGTAGGCCGACAGTACTGACAGCAGATTTGTCTTGATTTGGGATCATCTGAAGCTTCTCCCACAACTCTGAAAGCTTAAATCTACTCTAATACATCTCAGTTAAGGTTAAAGGCGTATAATACCTGCTCTATCGGTGGAATGCAGTACTCGCATTCACAAGACTCAGAGGATTCATCGTCACTCTGCTCCTCTTCTGAATCCCCGCTTTGCTCTGAGGCCTTGCTGTGTGCATCCCTTCCCTCAAGTTCTGAGGCAACACTGTGAATAATAGTCAAAGGAGGTTTTATTTCTCTTGAAATTTCACTGAATCCGGAGTCGTCGTCTGATTCTGGAGTTTGTTCATTGGTTGTTTTTTCCACGTCAGCGCAGCAGGCTGAATTCTCAATCTCGCTCAGATCAATAACTTCAGTTATTCCAAATCTGACTGCTTTGCACTCCTCTGGGCTCCTCTGGGCATGTGTTAGTAACTCAGTCTCTTTCAGGGATAAAAGATCGTCTTCTGTTTCATTCCTGGAAGCATCCTCCATAGCTTTTCTGCGGACGATCTGATGGTGTGATCTTCCCCCCATAATAAATCCATTTAGGGCTTGCTTAACAGATGACTGGATGCTTTTAATCTGATATGCATAGTATTCCTCAACACCTGGCTCATACATCTCTCCATTTTCCCCAGGATCTACAAGTGACCAATACGGCTCCATTTCTGAACATGCAATAAATTCTTCGCCTTCAGGCTCATCTTTGTCCTCTTTCTTGCGATCAGTGCGAAATGTCTGTAACTGACCCATCGAAGAGGTGTTGTCAAGGGATTCAGAATTCTGAGCATCAGAGACTTCTTCTTCATAAGCATCACCTTCAACAGAGATGTCATCTGCACAGGGCGCACACATAATTTCCCCTTTATCGGAGTGCAGGCAGACCTCAGCTTCTTCTTCATCACAGCTTTTGGAAACATGGCCATCCAATGTTTCCTCCTCTTCCTCTGCTTCCTCACGGTTCTCTGCATAGAGCACCTGGGCTTCTGATTCATTTTCTTCATCCTCATCCTCCGCCAAACTTGACTCTGACTCTACAATCCAGTCGTCGGGTTGTTTCTCAGACTCACATGACCAAGAAGAGGTATCGTCTCTTGGGCTTGCATCGTCCTCACAAGCATCTTCACATGCTTCTTCCGGGGAACCGAAACATGTATCAGTTTTCTGTACCTGAATTTCCTCGCTGATTTCTTTACGTTTGTGTGCATTTCTGGCGAGTTTCTGTGCCTCAGAATGAACTTCTTCGAGATACAAGCGCTCATGGATGTCTCCTCCATCAAAGCAGGAGATGTAATGTCGCTTTTGTGCAAACACGTGTCCGTGATAGTCAGCTCTGTCAAACAGATCGAAGTAATCCTCGATAACAACATCGACAGTAGCTGTTTTTGTGTTATCCTCGTTACTTCCATTAATGTTGCTTTGCTCTATTTCTTCGTCATCAAAAGATTCCCATTGCGTCTGCTCATCGCTTGAATCCTCCTGTGCTCCTTTTTCAGATTCCCCAGAGGAATCAGAGCAGTGATCTGACGGAATACTGCCATCAGGACACGTCTTGAAGGATTTGGTTTCGACAGAGGAGCAATCAGAGGAGCCATCTTCTTCTCTGCAAAACTGTAAGGTTTTGTCGGAGTTGTACTGCTCTGAAGTCACGCATTGTTTTGATTCAAACCTCACCTCAGAGCAATCAGTTTCACACGTTTCACAGTGGTCTGTGGACATGTCAGCTTGCTGATAGTTTTCTTCAGTAAGCTGGTGTGTCTCGCAGAATTCACTTGCAAATGAAACATCTTCACTGTCATCAAAATAAACGTGAGCATGCGCGTCGAAACGTGAGGAACGAGCATCCTCCGATAATCTCCCAGATTCGTCGTCAAAAGGCTCGGTTTCATTTTGCTCGTTCTCTTGCTCGGGTGGATGGCTCGCTTCATCATCATCGCCATCATCATCATCATCAGTGCATTCAGTTTGATCCTGAATTTCTTCATGCTCACAACGTTGAATAACGCAGTCCGATAAGTCCACTGAATCAGAGATGTTAGGTGTGAAATCAGTCATTTCACATTGCTCAGAGTCCTCTGTTGATGTGTCTGGCTCAGAGTCAAAACATTCACGCTGCTGATCTGAAGGCTCGTATTGTTGCAGTAGCTCGAGGTGGTCTTCGCATTCAGGAAAGAAATCAGACATTTCACACTGCCCCAAACTGTCACAGTTCACTGCCGATTTATCTGGCTCAAAGTCAAACTGTTGATCAGAGGGCTTACATTGCTGACATAACTGGAGGTGTTCTGCACAATGTTCATGGCAAGGACTACATTCGGAAGCTAAGCTATGATTAGCACAGTGCACAGAGGACTTGCAAGGTTTAAAACACTCACGGTGTTGAGCACATTCGTCAAATGGTTGGCTTAACCCAGAAGTCTCACACTTATCAGCGATCTGGTCGGACTCAAAAAATCCATCGCTTGCTGAGTATTGCTCAAAGCTCTCAGAGTGTCCATTGCAATATGTGCAGGATTCACTCTCATCTCTATTCATGTTGCAATGTCCCACACAAAGGATAGAAGGGTCAGTTTCTCTGCTGACAACAGTCTGCTCAGTATATTCCACAAGCACCAGCTCAGCACTTCCCTTTGAAGGGCTGGTTAAATCTGCAGCTTCTGTTAATTTGGGAACCTGGCATTGTTCAGCAAGCATGACTTCAGCAGACGTCTCCCCTTCTCCAGAGACTTTACTTTGCTCACAGTTTTCCAAATACATCCTGAAATTATTTCTTTAATTGCTCAAAGATTTTACTCCATGCATTGGTTCTGGATCCTGCAGAGTCCAAGTCCAAATGAGTGGCAGGTAAATGAAGGGTCCATTCAGAGTGGATATTCACACGGCTGGTGGGGGGAGTCACTGAGACCAGAGCCCGCCCGAGAGAGTAACAGCAACAGGAGCAGCACGCACGTTGACATGACAGGCTGTCACAACCAAAACTGAGCCTAGCACTTGACTCGACCCCTCCTTTGCCAGAGACCAAGCAACTTATTTTGGGGGCTTGGAAAGATGTGACAAATATCTTCTAGAATATCAAATCTCTATAAAAGGCTGAACTAAGGCATTAATCTGAAAGTGACACCTGAGAACGTCTTGATCACTTGATCTTCAGACCATAACTGCTAAAACTCATGATGTTTTCCAAGAATATACTTTATTTACCATAGGCAGCCTTGTCAATTGTCCAAAAATGAAAAGTGGTCAGCCATTGATGGACTATCAAGCACTGTCTTAGCATATGTAGACATCATAACATTCACATTTTTTATATATGTATTACCTAATAACTGATCAATTATCAGCTTCTATAATTAAACCCTAATGAATTCAGGAAGGTTTAGAGACTACATGGTCAAATGCTCATAATTACTCCTGATGCCTAAATTGCATTTTCTGCATTAAGCCAAATGGCCTCTCCCGTCAAAGCAATGAGTGTAATGCACCTTGCTCGTGACACATCAACAGTAGCCAGTCTTGGATTTTAGCGCTGCTAAACTGATCTTCTCAGTCCATCTCTGTAACATTCATACCGTTTCCGGTCCTTCTTGTGACGCACAGTCATCCTGACTGATGACTGAACGTGGAGTACTATTCAGCACTGCTGTACATTACTTCAAAGCCCCGGAGACATGCTCTCGAAAACACGCAAAGCTTTGAGCCAAGAAAACGTGTGTTTTACACATCACAGAGCTGTCAGTCATGCCGACCACATGCTGCTCAAGGACGATAAAAAGGGAGGGTAAGAGCAAGTTGATATGACCAGAAAGAGTGAGACGGCTGTTGAGAGATGAACTTACTTTTGGCAGAGTCCCATTTTCTTCTGGCAGGAGGGGGGCATTGTTTTTGAGTGGCGGTGGCTCTGAGTCTTTGTGACATAGACAGCAGAAGAGACTGTGGAGAAGGCCTCTACTGCGAGGCTTCTTTGAGGGGGGAACTTGGTTGGCACCTGGAACAGATCAAGACCAAGAAAAGAAACATATGGCATGATCATATTTTACCAACATGACAGCAATGCACAGATCCCACTTATTCTTCCCCAGATTTTTTTTTTTTTACAGATTTCAGTACTTCCACTCCATGCAGTGGACTTATATCAACCTGTAAACCTTGCTAAGTAGAGCCGATCAGGATTATTCTTCAGTTTGCAACATCAACCACAAATGTGGAATCAGTCATACTGTTCATCAGCATACTTTTTGGATTTTGTCTTTTTTAGATAATTTTCAACTTTTATTGTTATTTATATAATTGTGTTGATATTTTTTCCCCATTAGTGACTAAAAAATAGTATATATTGTGGTTCAGTCACGTGTTGCCAGGACTCGATCCATTACATTGCGTTAGTAATGGTGCCAATGCTGATCCAGAGTATCTGTTTTGTGCATCAGTCAGGTCTGTCAGCAGGACCCCTACTGTGATCCGTCATGTTGTGTACTGCTTGCATATTGCTATTTTAGCTGTGCAGCCAAAGACATTGCATAACAAAGTATAGGTGTACATTTCACCTCCCAAAATAGTCAGGTGAAGACGTCCTGGACCTGTTCATTTCCAGTGTATATTTTGTTGTGTAAAATACCAAGAATTTACTTAAATAGATAACACAATGACTAAAACTGAACATATTTACACATTATATTTAAATATTATTCTTACAACCATTATTTTTTTTTATTGTATTGGTTGTGAATAACTTGTGATCATTGTGGAAATGAATCTCACAAAATACACAGCAATACTTAAACCTCTTCTAGCAGCACAGCACATGTTTTGACTGTTTTAAAGATAACCATTCGATTGTACTGCATATCAGAGAATAATATTAAGACCATTCGCTAAGCCCCATCCCCCCTTAGCTACTGTTGCTACGCCTGTCAAGCTTTCCATCCCCTCACCACATGTATGGAGTTTAAAGTGACAATGTTGGCAGATTTACCATCAAAACTCTCAGTAATTTTCTCCTTCCTCGTGAAACTAAACCAACGCAGGCTTCTAATTTCATGGCCGTGGATTTTGTCAGCTAAAATGATAAATCTTGTTAGCAGATTTTATATGTGTAGCTAGCAAATGTAAGCTAATGTTAACTCCATGTAATGTATTTCATTGTCCAGCTATAGCAATAGCGTGGTATTAAAAATAAAATATAATAAAAAATAAACAAAATAAAATAAAAGTGCTTTATTGTTCAAATTTTGTGTGCTTCACTTATACGGCTGATAACATGCCCATTACCTTTGGACCTAACACTTACAACTTCGGCAGTAAGCTAGCTAGCCTGATGTGCTAACATTTGCAGCTTACAGTATTGCAGATAAAGACGAAAGATGTATGTAATGTAATCCATTCCCCACATTTTGCTCGTGTGTTTTAGGTTTTTGAAAGACTACAAAAAAGATGACACCCTCCAAATTCTACAATATCGAGTATCGCTCCTCTTAGAGCCTTAAGCTTGACAGGCCTGCTGGTGTCCACTGACAGATGCTAAGCTATGATTGGACAGTTTCTGTTCGGAGGAGGGGCTTAGAGAAGGGTCAATTATGATGTATAACGTTACAAGTGCTATAACAGGAGTCTGCAGGACTTCTTTATAATTATTATTTTATTATTTTCTGAATGAATAAGGTTGAGCTTTAATCCTCCTCTAACTTTGCTTGTGTTTATACAATATGCACTAAGAACAGACAGAAAAAAGGACTCTATGAAACTCAAAAATAAGAATTAAATTATAATAGTTAATTAATTGTTAATTAATAAAAAATATTAATAATTGATAAAAAACACACGACAGCTTACTATCATTGCACATATGAACATGCAATGTCTTGCCACTGCAGCTGCATTTTATGTTACATTTTATCTAACAACAGCCATTGGCACAGTGGAAGAAAACACCCCATCAACTGTTGTCAGAGCGATGAGAGCTGGACTTCTCAAAGAAAGAAAAAAAAACCTCACTGACAAATTAGCTGAGCCTTGATGACCAGTCAGAGCTGTCAGCTGAGGCATTAGTATGCCACTCAGACAAGACTAAATCTGTTGCCCCAGTATGGGGTACATCACGAACCTGTCAGTCCTGCTTTGGGTGCAAATGTGTACAGATTGCCAAATTAGCACAGATGAGCAGCATATATGTTCTTTTGAAGACAAAACGTTAAGTAGTGGGCAGTAAATACAAACCCACTTTGATACTGTTCATACTGTGAAAAATGCTGCATGAATAACCAACGTGCACTGTTACATTTGAGGGTTTTGAGTCATTTGTGACATAAAATAATCAAAACTAATTTATACGCCAAGTGAACCAACTACGAAAAAAAAATCATGCATCTCAACAAACTTAATAAACAAACCCCATAATCTCCTTTACACAATCATGTGTTCACAAAATGGTGAATCTCGCTCCATCGACGCTGTGAACCACTGAGCCTTTCCAGGATGCTCCTTTCATACCCAATCATGAAACTATCACCTGTTACCAATCAACCTGTTTACCTGTGGAATGTTCCAAACGGGTGTTTTTGGAGCGTTCCACAACTTTCCCAGTCTTTTGTTGCTCCTGTCACAACTTGTTTGAAAGTGTTGCTGCATCAAATTCAGAATAAGTAGATATTTCCAAAAATCAATAAAGCTGATGAGGTATATTTTAAAAGGGATTAGCAAATGATCACATTCTGTTTTGTTTATGTTTCATTATAAATCAATTTTAGGGGTGTTGGTGGGGCAAAGGAATCAATTTGATGACATCACTTTGGGCATTAGGACCTTTTAAAAGGCATTTCTTACTACTTTGTTTCATTTCATAGACTAAGCAAATAACTCCTAATCAATAATGAAAGGAGTTCTTAGTTGAAGTCATATACTGTTTTAATACAGTATAGTATATGTGTTATAGTATGTTATACTATTTCACTATCTAACTATTTCAACACAGCACAGACAAGAAAACGGCACAGCTAATTCTAAATACTACAAATCTTAAAACAACCTTTATCAGACTTTCTATTTGGCCCGGTTTCAGCTTCATCCCTGAACAAGTCTGACCTACTTTCAAGTGTTTCAAGTGGCTTCGGCCTGTTGACTACTACATTCAACTGGGGCTGAAAGTGGAAGAAGCCACTGGGGAGTAGTCATCATGGCCTAGGCATGCATGTAGGGACATACCTATCTTGGTCCCAAGATGAAAGGTTTGGGACCAAACACGTGAAGGAACTGGGCAGGTGAAGCTGGTAGTGAAAAAAACATCATGCGTCCAAGTGCATTACCTCTTCTGACATTACACATCAGAATGCTTAAAATAGCCTGCCGGAGCAGCTGCTGACAGCGGTTAATGATGAGATTCTATGTATATATTTAGTGCTGCATACTCCCACCAGGCCATAAACAGTCACAAACAAAACCTTGTTGTGTCACCTACAACCCACAGCAGGAAACGGATAAACTGCATGTTTACACTGCTTCAGTGCACGCGCAGAAAGATGAACTAAATTAAACCACAGACACTGTATACTCTGCATCATGTCATTGGCAAAGCTTCCTCACCATCATGTCTATATTGCAAATGTCAACATAAACAGAGTCCCCGGCTGCACAGGCGGCACTGGCTCCTTATAGAATGAGCAAAGATCCAAAACAAGAAAGGTGAAAAATGGGAATTATTTGCAAATGCTCAAGAGAAATGCCAACTGACAACAGTGAACGCCTCAATGTTTAAACTTTTCCGGCCCACATTTGTAGTTAAGAGTCAAAACACCCCCTCGTGTGAGTAGGTGTTGAATGCACCACTTGTATTTCATGATATGAAATAAAAATATTTCTTGTGGAAACCAACAAGGGTCATCCATAAGAAACTGATTAACCCACGAAACACAGAACTAGGCCTGACTGACGTCTACCCAAACTACTTATCTTGAACTGTGCGTGTCCTCTGTTAGAGGGCTACAGCTGCTGGGGAGTGACTGACGGTTGGAAATGGCTCGTGGAGATTGACTATGTCACATTTCTTTGCTATAACTCCAAAGTAATTCCAAAGCTCATGTCATGTGAAATAGTTCAGAAATTCTGTCCTTACCACCTGTCAATTATCGAATAACTTTTTGTTTCGTGCAGGGGTAAGAATCTGAGGAATGATAAAGGCAACAGCACAGCATGAAACAGGTGGGGTAAAGAAGGGTAAAGAGGGGCATGGTTGAAGTTCAGTATGGATTTGGAGATTTATGTTTATCCTTTATAATATTATAATCAATTATAAAATCATTTTTCCCTTATGGCAAAGATAAAGCAAACAAAAAAGACCTTAAAGAGGAACTGAGGCAGGCAGCTGTTTGCACAGACACTGTCTCAGTGTCGGACAGGTTTCTGTGCATTGTTTAAAATCTTAAACAAGATGCTCGCGGCTCTGTGACGCTGTACTGTCTCTATGCACCGCGGAGCTTGAAGCTACATGCTAATGTCAGCATGTTTACATGCTCGCAATCACAAGGTTAAGATGTAGATGTTTAGCAAAACATGTTCACCACCATAAATAAGCATGTTAGCATGCTAACACTGAACACAAAGTGCAGCTAGGCTAATAAGAATGTCATTAGTTTTGCAAACACTTGGCCATAAACCGAAAATGCAATTATCACACAAGAGGAAGATTAAACGATCGCCAAAGCTGCTACGGCTCATCATGAGGGGCACGTGAATGTGTGTACCAAACTTAATGGTAATCGATCCAATAGTTGTTGCGATATTTCTGTCTGGACCAAATGGTGGACTGACCAGCACTCTCGTCCCTAGAGCTCCATTATTAGCACCCTAAAAATAAAGTTGGAACGTGACATGGGTGTACTCATTTCCTCAACACAATGGTATGCATCAAGTTAAAAACATGAAAAAGCTATAAGTGCATTGGATAGATAGTTTTACCAATGCAGATAATACACATGGCTAACACGACCGTGCATATTGAAGAACACTGACCAAACTCATTTGACAAACAAAGAACCTAACTTACCAGTCGAATGTCAGCTATAATTTTTGTCCCTGGTCCTACTATGCAGATGGTATGACCAGGGACCATGTCCACCTGTTCTAATGTGGAGGGTTCACTGATATACTGACACACACACACGCACACATCTTTAAATTTTGATTCTGCTGAGTTTGAAGTGTGTTTTATGATGAGTTAACAAGGTAATGAAGCTCGTCTTAGTTTGGTAAAAGAGAGAAAGCTGAATTCAGAGGGAGTCTTTTCTGTTTATTTAGGAAAATAATTGCAATGAATATTTTTTGACATTTTGTGAGTTTAGCTGAAATAAAGATGTCCCTTGGTCCGGATGCTGTGGTACCCTGCCACACAGCAGCAAGCAAAACAGTTTGTGGTTATGGTGACTGGGGTCTTTGGTGATCCTGTTGGCCTTCTTCCTACACTGCTGGATGTAGAGATCCTAATGGTTGAGGGTGGTGCAACTGCCATGCCAGACAGTGATGCACCTATACTGTCAATTGCACACCTGTAGAAGTTGCAGAGTATCTTGGCAGCCATGTTGAGTGTCTGGAGCCATTGTTTTGCTGTTTTTGGGTCTCTGAACTTGATGAGGAGCTTGGGGGGCACAATGGTGCTGAATGTTGAACAAGAGTCAATGAACAGCATTCTCATATATGTGTTCCTCGAGTCCAGGTAGGAGAACGCAGTGTCAGTCTGTCTGTTTGATCTGCAAACTGAAGGTCTTGACTGACCCCTTGCACTTCTTGATGGTGGAGGTGAGTGCTACTGGGCGGTAGTCATTCGGGCAAAGGGTTTTGGTCCTTTTGTGGACAGGGACTAAAGACTGGAGGACTGACATGTTGAAAAGACATCTGCCAGTTGATTTGCACAGACATTGAGCACACGGCCAGGGATGCCATCAATCCAGGTGCCTTGCATGGATTGATCCTTTACAGGATCTACACACATGTGCACTGGATATCAGTAATGGGCAGGGGTCCTGAGGCCTTGGCCCATGTCTCTGGTGTTGGACACCATACAGTTAGACTCCATTTTGTCCTACATCGTCTCTCAGCACTGCTAATAGCTCTCTAGCATTTGAGGGCTACATACTGATCGTCACCTGCAACCTGATTTTAAAGAGCACTGGGCAGATTCCAAACCTAGTTTAGCCAAGGTGAACAGAAACAAGCACAGCCAGCTGAGTTTTAGCTAGTAAGCTCATTCACGCCACAGCAGACTTTAAGTAGATTATTTCTTTCATTTATAATTAATCGCACTGATGTAATTGTAGCTCGAAACATTAGTTGTGCCTTATTCGCTCTTCAGCTCTCTGTGAAGGCTCAGGTGTATAATTAGGTAGCAGAAATGGGGGAGAAGCAGACTGTATTGCAACATTCCTCACACCTCCATATCCAGGAGGCTCAGACACTGATAATGAGGTTACAGCATTTCCGAGGGGCAGCAACGACCTCGCGCCACATCAGCATGTTTTAGCCTACTTAGTTGAAAGCAGGCTTATCTGAGGCCCTTTCGGGCTGGGCATGCTTCTGCTTCTATTCCTATCCAGACACAGAAAGAATGAGGCCTCCCAAGACCGACTTTCTGCCACTTTGACACCTGATATCCTGTTACAATCTGACAACTTGTTTCGCGCCCCTCCAGAGCAAATGGTATGGTAGGTTCATGGGGGCCGAGTAAAACATAGGTCAGATGAGATCAAGGTTTAAACATTTTTTCACCTTAAGGTCTATCTTTAGTCCAATGACCAATAATAATAATAATAATAATAATAATAATAATAATAATAATGCGGTTTTTACAGAGGCTGCTGTGAGTAGGAAAATATGGTTTGATGGTGCAAAAAATGATCACTGTAAAGAATCTAAAATATAAATATGCGTTAATAGCAGTCTTATCATGGACATAAAACTGCATATTGCATAGTATTGCAGAAGTGACATGCCACCAAACAGAGTAGCATTTAGAGGAACAGTGAGGTATAGCAGGTCGGAACTTTCCAAAGACTTTGCGAGACATTTTGAAAGAAAGTTTCCTCAGGTTGAGGGTTTGTAATGCCCCCATTCGGCTGCAGCAACTTGTGAAACTAAAGAAGGACTGAAAAAAGCTCCCCCTTCCCTTACTCTCTGGCCCCTCTCTTCTGGATAGCAGCCATGTTTTGGACTCATGACCTCTTGGACAGGAGGAAGTAATGCAAGAGCAGGCTGGAGCTGACTCTTATTCATAAGCTGGACAGTACTGCCACCTTCTGACTGGTCTCAGCTTTACAGCAGAAACAGTGCACAGTGATGCACAGTTTAACACTGGCTGGATTGATTTCTGTCTTCATCCAGCTTCCCCACAAGCTGCAGTCCATTATAATACAGTTTCGTCATTTAATGACTAAAAAAATTCAGTACCCAGACTCAGTCTTATCTCATATTTTCTTGTTTCATTCAATCGGCTCGTTCAGCATCTACTATGTCTGTCTGATTAAAGGACACACTGTCTGACATCTAGCCACAGTTTAATAATACTGACACACACACACACAGTATTTGCTTAATGAACAGATCTGGCACCTCTGGCAGCACCTTAAACCTAATGCAACACTCACTCACATCCTACAACACTTACTGAAGCACAGTGTTCACTGGAGGCAAGACTCATTCACTACAAAAAACAAAACAAAACAATGAGAACTGTCATATTACGCATTTAAGCATGTTAAAGTTACAGTCACTAAATAACTTATGTTGAAGTAATTCTATTGGTAAGCCCTAAAGCTGCGTTTAATACTGCACAGATGCAAATTGATGCCTGTTTTGGTGCTCATTTTCCCCCTGCACTTTAGCTACCAGCAGCCAACCAGCAGCCAACTGCATTCTGATTCCAGGAAGCAGAGGGACAATTCCTGAAGCTTAACCTTTATGTCCTTGAGCATGCACAAATAAAACCCAAGCAAACACAAGCAGATCAACTCTGTGAGAGTACACTGTAGGACCAGTTCTAACCACAGAGCCTTCAGGCCTTCTTCATGATGGTGCAAAACCACAGAAGATCATATCAGGCAATGCCTTGCATAATATGTATTAGCATTTACTGTATAAAAACAGCAGCTTGTGTGACTTATCAGAGGAATTTGTCATATAAATCCCAGTTTTCAAACTCAAATTTGCTGTTCTCTATGGTGACTGGACTCTTTGATTAGCAATATCTCATCAAATAATGGAAAAGAGAAAAGAGCCTGCAGTTCTTTTGTTTTTATTGTTGTTATTATTGTTAAAAACCCTCCCAGCTGAGAGATTCTACCTCGTACAGTCAAACGTGAGTCACTTTGCTCACCGTTAAGGCTTAATAGGCACTTGCTTGGGTCAGGGGTGACCAATGAGAGCAGCTGCTGCTTTGGTTTGTTAAGCTCTTGACTGACTGCTAACGTCCATAAAACATCTGGCACAGCTAACAGCATGCTGAATTAAATCCCTGCATCAGTTTTCAAGCTCAGACAAGAACCATAAGAGGTGATAGCTGTGAGCAATCAGGAAACCAGGTGTTTTCACTCATTCATTTATCTGGAGAATGAATATATATATATATATATATATATATATATATATATATATATATATATATATATATATATATACACACACACACACACACACACCACATACATATATATATATATATATACATATATATATATATCATCAACATCTGTATACTTTTAACCACTTGTCTATTTTTTATGAATTGAAGGAAAGAAAGATGTCATGTTAGGGCATCGTCTATGTAGCAGGATGAGATTTTTGTAGTTTTGATTTAATATTCGTTAGTGGAATTACATTTTCTGTATTTGTGAACTCTTAAACTCAGAGGTATGCTTAAGATTCAGGAGTGGAATTCAGTACATTTTCTCAAGCACTGTACTTAAGTACAAACTTGAGGTACTTGTGTTTGACTTGAGTCTTTCCTTTTCATGCCACTTTCTATTTCTACTAGTTACTTTATTACTTATACAAAACATAAAATGTTTATAAAATCCGATGTTTTTGTTTGTTTAGTTAAATTAAACCACCAAACACTACATATACACAAGTGCAGGTAATTAATCATTTAGCTGGTTGACAGAAAATTATAGGAGACTATTTTGACATTTGTTTGTTTCATGATTCCATCTTAAAAATGTGAGAATTTACTGCTTTTCTTATTAAATATTTTAATAACTGAAACATATTTAAACAATTTTGAGGTTTGAACTGTTGGTTGGACTGAACGAGCACTGTGAAACCAAACAACCAATGAATTAAGAAAATAATCATCAGATTAATCCATTTTGAAATTCATTGAGTAACAATAATCTAATGATGTAATCACAGAGGACATTTTTCTGCACTGAATACTTTCACTTTTTCACTTTCATTGTACTCACATACTTCTGCTTAAGTAACATCAGTGCAGTAGTAGAATACTTTAACAGTATTGCTACTTTTACTTCAGTACAGTATCTGAATACGTCCTCTATAGGACTGAGGCAGACTATAATGGCCAGGCTTTCCAGTTCCATGGTGATAATACACGTGGCTGAATCTGGCCCATAAAGTGTCCACTTCAGTATCATCATGTGTTCATTGTGTTATAAATAACTTCTTCGGACAAGCTGATGAGATAAACTGAAGCAGCTCAGCATCAAAACAATAACAGTGAGCTGTCAGAGTGACCACGCCCCCTCTGAACACACACGTTATTTCTGGTGTTTAACACACACACACACACACGCACACACACACACACACAGCAGAAAAACTCCGAAACACAATCAAGATAAGGACTTTTTAAACCAAAATCTCCGTCATTTTTGCACCCACAAACCGGCTGTCCACACGGCCTCGCGACCGGCTTCAACCCCCCCACCCCACTCGAAATGTTTGCAACAATGTCAGTGAAGGGCATAAAAGTGCGTGAACGAGAAGCCGGAGTCCGGGCTCGTCCGCGGAGCCACCAGGTGACATTAGTGACACGGTGGCGCCTGAACGCACCGCCGCGGGAGCCTCGCGCACTTTGTCATGCGCAGCTGAAAACTTCTGCAAACTTCTCCCAAACTCACCTTCCTCACGACAAGTCGCATTTTCCTCCTCGTCTCTGCTTACTTGCGTGATTATCGACGACGGATGGTCCATTTGATCCGTCACTCAAAGACAAGGACGTTATTGTTGTTTAAAATTAGTTCGAGGAGTTATGGCAAAAAAACCACCCAAAAGTTATTTATATTTTGCCACTCCCTGTCTGCATACGCGCACACGGGGCGTAAAAATCAAGAAACGCACCGAGCGGCAGGAAAGCGTTCGAGCAGACCATGTCGGACCAAACTGCTCGGAAACGTTAAAAAGGCGCCTAAAAAAAGTTCGTAAAAGTTGTTGCGTTGAAGAAGTTCATCAATTTCAGCACGCTAACACGGAACATGACGGTTTCAAGGAGGCCCCGCTCTTAAAGCCACAATCCAGGATGTGAAGCTTTTCATCAAATCTCACTTTTCATCCCATAGGTCGCGCGTTCACTGCCGCGGCTGCTGGGGGAAATGTTGCGGGCACATTTCAATACGTTTCCGGTGTTTCATTTTGTAGTTTTATTCTGAGTGTAATATAGCACATAAATTCTACAGCGCGTTTAAAACCGATGTTTCTCATAACTTTTGTCGCTGTCGTGAAAATATGTCAGTTTTCTGGCGTTTAAGCGTCACGTGCCTCGTTTCTTTGACGAGTTTTTAAAACTTGTTCAGTAACTTTGACGTGTGACGGGGGCCGCCTTGAAACCGACTAAGGGGAAGAGGAAGTTAGGGACGGTCTTTAAAGTGCCCACACCTTACATCAAAGTAACCGACTCCTTTTTATGTATTTATTAAATATTTATAGTTTACATATGTATGATTATAGTTCATTTTAGTCATATTAAACTTACATTATAGTCAAATGTTTACTTGAAATATCAGCTTTGTTGTCCGTGTTTTCAGCTGTATGTCAGTTTATTCATCTTCCTAATTAGAGCTCTGTGTAACTTTGAGAGCAACAAATAACCTAACTTGTCCAATTAGTTATGTGTGTATATTTATTTAAATCTAAAAGGCTGCAAGAAGATGAAAAACGTAGAGAGTGAAGAAAAACATGCATTTCTGCCACACAACATATTTACATTTACATTTCAGTTTTCAGTTTTCTTTTCTGTGTGTGTTTCTCTAAAAATTTGCAGCCTGTGACAGCTTAGAAGGATTTATTTATATAAGTAGACTTTCTCCATGGTGAATCTGGTCCAGAGTGTGTGTGATCTCTGTAACTATATCTAATAAAGCTGAAAAAACTCCTTGCTGTGACTTTCTGCTTGTTTTTACATCAATAAAATCAAATAAGACTCACACACACACCTGAGTTTGAAAGCCAGACTGATTATACCTGAAGTTGTAATTCCTCTGATCACAGCTAGATGCTGCTGGCAGCAAAAGCATCTCTGATACAAATTTCAATGTCCACAAAATACAAGACAAAAAAAAAAATCCACAAGATTTATAATTTATTAATGAAATGAGTGGCTTATTCTGATAACAATTATTCCAATAAGTAGACTTGAAGGCTTAAAGAAAAGTATGATTTGTTGCATTTTTACTTCATTGACTCGTGGTTGTCATTTAGTCAACACGGCTCAGCTACACTCAGATATCTTTGAGATGGATTATGATAATCCAGGATTTAGCAGTCATTATCTGACAGGACAGGTGAAATAGTACAAATTCATTATTTATTACAGCAATTGAAAAACTGTGGATACTGTTTTAAACACGACTCTACCCTTTCACATATCCCTCTCATCTTGATATTGAATGTAAAGATGGTTCATAAATTTTGTGTGTGTGTGTGTATATATATATATACCATATATATGATGTGTGTGTATATATATATACATATATATATATATATATATATATATACACCAGCTAATGCTGGCAACCGGTACACATGTTCCACTGGAAGTTTGTCCAGGTGGATTTTTAGTGCTCAAACTGTATTTTCCCAAATAAACCAGAATCCACAAAATCTGGATCTTCAAGAACAAAGCAGAACTTGGACCACCCTTCAGCTCTTTGCCGTCTTTGAACCAGACGATGGAAGTGTCTGAAAAAGTGCTGACTCTGCTCTCAACGAGACACTGCATTCATATCTTTGTCACATTTCCTTTATTGTTCATAGCCTTAACAGTTGTCATGCCTTTTCCATGCCAGGTTGAGAAAATTCACAAAATAAAAAGCAGAAGCTATAACAAATACAGTCACTCAATAAATAAACAAACTGCGAAACACCCACAAAGCAGTCACATTCATATAATCAAAATAAAGAACTTGTCATCCATTTAATAAACTATTTTCTCTGTGGGTCTAATATCCATCACGAGGCACTGCAACACATTCCACAAAATACGGCAGAGGATTTCAATACAAAATGTGGAGCGTTCAACATCTTTTTCAAAACCCTGTTTGTGTTTCATTTTGTATGATTAAAGAACATAAGATATTGCACAGACGTTCAGGATTCAATGCAGCGCTGCATTCTCATGCTGATCTTGCATGTTTTCATTCCGGTTTAAAACATCTCCCTCTGTGGTTAACTTTTACTCTGCATAGGAAAATGACTGAACCACAGAGACAGAGAGCTGCGGAAAAGGGCAGTATTCATCTAGCAATAGCATTAGAATATATAGAACTAGTAAAATAATTTCATAGAATTACCAACAATCTCTGTCAGTCGATACACAGATTAACACGACTCATGATGTGTCTGAATATGTGACGCAGCTTTATCTGATATTGTCGTAAAAGACTCATCACTGTCTGATTGTGACTCCTTGATACTTTTAAAATAAAATAGGTTTTACACTTTGTGTGTCAAGTGTGAAAATCTATACTTGATATCAATACATGTGACAGCAAAATGATCAAAAATCTTGATATTTGTGCAAATGTTTCACATGCTGGTCTTAAAACTGAATTTGCCCTCTCGAGGCAAAGCAACGTGGAGGAAAGAGAACAACATTTATTTAGCCTGAAGCAATGAGGATAGATCAATGTATCACTGATTTATGATCAATGTCATGTTAAAGCAAATATACTGGAAGTGACTCCCGAAACAAACATTTAGGATGAATCATCCTTGGAAAAAAGGGGAAATTCGGCATTTTCTCTGAGGTGAGACTGAACAATATATTTGCAAACAGACAATACTGCAAAAAAAACAAATCGTCCGTGATCTCTGCACAGGACTGAACGTAAATAACTTTTTAACGCCAACACGCCACTGAGTCGTATTCTGCTTTCAATCTAACCAAAGGACAAATGTCAGCATGTGTCCGACTGCAGTCTTCAATATTGGACCTAAAAAGGAAAAGTTCTGTGTTTTATGGGACTGATTTACCCATTTTGTAGTGTTTTGAAAAGCAACCAGTTTTGGGGGCATGTATCCTCTTATTTACATTATTTTGATGAGCAAATACTTGATTTTTATTCATGTTATAAAATATTTATTAAGACGTACATACCTAAATATATCTCATCTCATGTATAGAACAGGGAATAAGAAGAAGTGTCTTTTATTTACAAATTAATTGAATATGTCCTGCAGCTGTATGGATTGTCTCAGATTTTAGCTTTTATGATTTCATGTTATGTCCAGTCTGCAGGGGCTGCAATGTCACAAATGTATTGAATTTATGTTTTGATCACTGCGCCTGTTTTAAGCGTCAATGGGCTGGAAAAAGGTGTGTGACGCTTAATCTTAAAGGAATAAATAACTAATCATTTATGTGAAATGTAATGCTAATTATCACCATTTCAAATCTCACTTCACTTTACTTATAAAAAATTCTGCCATTTAAAAACTTCAATTTATAAGAACCAAACAAAGGAAAACCATCTTAAAGCAGCAGCTGTTAGCAATTGCAGCTAAAATAAGAACTAATGCACTCGACAAAGTCTCAATAAACATCCTTTCTCAGTGAATCGTAGAGGCTATTTTCACGCTGACTGCTAACTGGGCACTTGGAGGTGCCCCAGTATCACCAGTGGGCTTTTTAAAGTGATTTAATTTACCAGTAACCCCCTGAATAATCTTACCTTTAATGATGACCTCAGGCACAGTCTAAGAACACACTGACTGACTGGATCCGGCACGCCGGGCCGAGTGGAAGAGTTTGGTTTACCTGGAAGCCAATGTGGTGGTTCTTAGCTTATTTGTGGTGAAGGAACTAGTGCCTGCCAACATGGAGCCACTCACGCTGTCCACATCATCACTTGGAGCAGAAATGATGACTTAATGACAAAGTCAGAAAAATAAATTCTGCTTTTGAGGAGGAGAGAATCGTCACTCTTCTATTTCATAACGTTAGGGAAGAAATTTGTGCTGATTAGAGAGAGTCCTTTTCTAATAGCCCTTGTAGAGAATCCTCCAATGCATCTTCTGAACTTTATTTTAAAAACTCAAAACAAAAAAGGAACTTGAACTGGAACTGCTACAGTCTTGACAGTCGCTGAGATGCTACAGCTGTATAAAAACTCCACTACTGAAGCACAAATAACTGCTTTAATTCAATCTGGATTAAGTTTGTGGAGAGCGATGTGTAGCGTTCTAGACTGGCCTTAATTGAGGGCAGAATTAGACATCACACAATGGTCTTCTGGTCAGGAAACGATATAGTAGAGGTGTTTGAGCACCTGTCCTTTTTCAATTTGAGTATTCATTATTTTGGGATCTCGTGAATCACTTGAACGAGACAATATTTTTAACATCAAAACTCAATTACAGCAATTTTAGGCCTTGTTAATTTGTGTCCCCTCTAATCTCTGTAGAGTTGACAGTAAGAAAGGAAGTCATTTATCCAAAATGTAAGCAAAGATACAAACCTTGAGGTACTAGCTTGAAGACAACATCCTGCCTTGTATGAACAAGGTTCACCTTATAAAAAATGCAGTCAGGCTCTTGTAACTAAGAGTTCCCTTTGGTGTGAAAGAGTTCTTTCAAATTTTCTTCCAGAACCAGAAAAGAGAAAGAAATGACGTCTCTGTAGATCTCAGCCACTGCTGGTTTCTTCAGTTTTTTTTTGTCTTCTGACCAAGTTCAACTCAACTCAAACCTGAAGGGACCGCCCCACCACGCAGCCCAGAGTCTTGTCCTTAAGCCCCGCCAACTGGTGTTTGGAAGCCTGTTCTCATTGGGTGACAGGTGTGGTGGGTGATGTTGGCACATTTGGCGTGGTGGGGCTGGTGGGGGTTTGTGGCGAGCTCTGGTAGGACCGCAGGAGAACTTTGTGCTTGGTGGCCACTTGCTCCCGCCTGCACTGCTGGTCGGCCAAGAATTCCTTGAGACGGGTAGTTGTAAAGGTGAGGGTCTGCCTACGAAGGCGCATCAGGTAGGCATCTTGAAGCCACGAGTTATTGAAGCAGTCCTTAATGGAGGGTCGGGCCCTGTTGAAGACCAAACAGTGAGGATCCAAAAATTCAAAGATTTTAAAGAGACAAAAAGGGCCACATCCATGGGTTTGGTGTAACTGGTTTTTATCCAGTCAACAGACATTCTGTACAACATGGGAATTACAAAACGGACAAATGTTTGGCTTACCAAGGGTAGCTACAGAGGATCTTTTTAAGAAACAGAGAGGCACTTTGGGACACATTCTGGTAGAGTTTAGAGAGGTCAAACTTCGCTGCCTGGATCCTGGCTTCAGTCTCCTGAGGATCAGTTTCAATGAACGGCGACTTGCCGCTCAACCTGAAAAACCAGGGAAAAGTTTCACTCACAAAAGATCCCTGAAAACATATGAGCAATGCACAGAAACACCTGAAGATTCATGAGGTTAGCTGTGAATTAAATCAATATTATCAAAGTGGCAAAACATTCACACCGTGTTAAATTGTAATATATGGAAAAGACCTGAAATCTGAAAAGCAAACGCAGCAGACAAATGTTCAATCAAAGCCTCATTTCACTGAAAGAACACGACTACGTTTCTATTTGAAGAGGGCTTGCTGGGTGGAAGCTGTCAAAGCAGTACTCACATGATGAAGGTCAGTACACCAATGCTCCAGATGTCAGCTGGAGGGCCCACAACATCGCCTTTCAGCATCTCTGGAGCTGCATGGAGATTTCACACAGAACTTTAATTAAATCTGAAAATGGTCCACACTAACTACAGTTTATGACTTATTGCCTGTGATTCTGTATATGTAAGCAGTTTGCAGTATGTGTTGCTAAATGTGTGTGCATAGTTTTAGTTCTCATGTCTCCATAGCTGGCTCATGCACACCAACAAAACAGTCACATATACCATCCACATTAACACTAACTGCAGAAGATCTGTATTAACACAACAAATCCACGAACGAGCATTTTGTGTTGTTTCCTTTGTCATAAATTAGCGGATGAATTCTAGTGTTTTAATCCTTTGAGTGTCTTACATCAGCACCCTCACAACATCCACTGAACACATTTCCACTTAACGATTTCTACTTCTACTCCTCGAAAGTTTCTCTGGCTGATATTTCTCATAACATTTGTGATGGTTTAATTTGTTGTCTGTGTGATAATTACACTGTGTGAACACACAAACCTGGTCATAACCTTGCATGTATGTGCTTTGTCCTCACGGCCCTTTTGCAAAATAGTTCTTGATCTAAATGAGTCTCCCTGAGTAAACAAACTTTAAGCAACTCACTGACACACTTACTAAATCATCTGTCCAAGAAATGTATTGAACTAATTTTTTGGCCACTTGAGGGCAGCACAACATCGTAGTTAATCAATTAACCTATAAAATGTCAAAGAATTGTGAAAAATGATTTGCCACAGCCCAAAGTCACATCCTCAAATAGCTTTTTTTTTTGTCCAACCAACAGTCCAAAAGCCAAAGACTCTTCATTAACTATCATAAAAGACAATGAAAAGCAGCAAATCCTTACATTTAAGAAGCTAGTAACTGCACTTTGTTCTCTGAAAAAATTACTGAAACGACTAATTGGTCATTAAAATAGTTGGCAATTAATTTTCTTTGGATCAACTAATCGATTATTCACCAAGCTCTAGTCTCTCTAGTCTCCATCCACTTGGTAAATGTAAGTCAAATATTCACTCTCCTTTTAGCTCGTTTTGGTCTCAACCAGCTCCCAAAGAAGTTAACTGGTTGGGCCATAAAACCAAAACAATAAGCAGGAAGATGCAAAAAAGCTCCAGGGAATCTGCAGAGGGTCTGTCACACCTTTCACGTTACATGTAGTCATTTGATCAAAATATTGATTAGAGCAGCTTGGATTTTACCCTCCCAGCGCTCTGTGAAAAACTCTTACACATGTACTCCAGTGTTCCAATAGGAGGGCTGAACTGCTTGAGGAAGAGAGGGTTGTAATTCTGAGCACTGCCAAAGTCGATGATCTTGATGACGTTCATGTAGGTGACGATGACGTTCTCTGGCTTGATGTCGAGGTGGAGGATGCGTCGGGTATGGAGGTAATCCAGACCCTGGAGGATCTGAACAATATAGGTCACCACGTCATCCTCTGAGTAACGGAACCTGAAACACACCAACAAACAAGAGCTCGTCAGAGGAAGAAGGCAGTTGCTTGTGGCTGCATTTCTACACAAATTCAGCTTATTCATTATAATCGAGAACCAAAGTCAGGATTTCACAGCAGATAAACGACCGCCTCGACAAGCACAGCCGTTTGGCTTCACCTGTCTATGAGGCTGAAGAGCAGCTCCTTCCCACTGCAGTACTCGGAGATCAGCACCAGGTAGCGCGGCGTGACGTAGGCTTCGTGCAGAGCCATGATCCTGTCGTGATGAAGCGACTTGAGGATGTCATACTCCTGCAGCACCTCCTGCTTGCTGTCTGCCTCGTACGGAACAATCTTAGCCATGAAGAGGTTGCCCGTGGCGTTTTCCCGGCACTCACGGATCACACCAAACCGACCCCTGTGTGTGAAAAAGAATCAGTCAGTTGTTTGTTTTCCAAGCGCTGTATATCCACTGGGCAGAAAAAACAGAGAGAGAGCTGTGCTGTGTTCACTGTGTGTACAGCTACTGACACCAAATCTGACGTGCGTGACATTTTTGGTTTGTGGTCAAAAAAATCCCAAATGAAAGACAAATTCCAACATGTATTATCCTGTCATACTTTTAGTATCAAAAAGCTGTACTATGCTGTGTACAGTACCACTGTAAACTTTTGGTTTCAACCAACTCCTGGAGGGAATATCTGGCTCTTCAGCTGCTACATGCTTCACTATGTTCACCAGCTAGTCGCTCACTGTGTCTAGTTGTTGTTTGATGCTTGCTCAGCAGCTAACAGCGGCTTTTCAGGGCTTTTTTTTTTTTTTTTTTTTTGCAGAAAACAGCTGCTTCTGATAGATGATTTGGTTCGTAAAAACCCAAACTGTGAGTTAAAAGACGTTAATCACTGGGTACTGTAGACATTTAATGTAATGTTAATATAAAAATATTGATTATAGCAGCTTTAAAATCTTAAAATGGTTTTATCTTTTGTAAAGTACAGTTTATAGTTTTCTGACTGCTTTGCTAAAATGGATTATTTATATTACAGTCCATCAGTAATTGTTACCTTGCTTTCTCATCCATAAAGGTGTAAGGCTTCTGTGGAACTCCCTGTCGCAGAGATCCCTCTCCAGGCTTCCCTAACGGCGTCCTGCGTCCTGAAGGTGTGACCCGTCCCGAAGGTGTGACCCGTCCGGATGGTGTGACCCGTCCAGATGGGGTACCCCAGCTGTCCCCTCCCTGCAGCACAGGGGTCAAGCTCTGCACCACCACCACAGGCGGTGAGAGGGTGACAGGAGTGACTGAAGGGGTGGAGGTTGTCGGGGTGGAACTAGGTTGAGAAGGCGGAGTAACACGAGTGGTCACAGCTGGCTTGTACATCGGAACAGAGGAAATAGGTTTCCCAATGACAGGTGCAGGTGGTGGTACAGGAGAAGGGGGCTTGTTGGTTATTGAGGGGACCACATTTATAGGACTCTGAGGTTTGGGTGGGACGACAGGGGGAGGTGCCAGTTTGGTTTGGGGTTTGCTCATACTGATGCTAAGGGTGGTCTTGGCTTTGGCTGGCGTGGCTTGGAAAGCTGTGGTGGTCGGAGCAGGAGCTTGTTCGGACGGGGCTGTAGTAACGGGTGGAGTGACTGCAGGACGGCTAGCATCAACCTGCACTGTGGGTTTGATGGTTGCAGGAGAAACAGATTTAGCCACAGATGGAGCAGGAGCTGAAGTTGAGGGAGGGGCGGGCGTTACTGGAGTGGATTTACTCGGAGCTGGTTTGATGGGAGGCACTTTCATGGATGACATCATCACCACAGGCGGAGGAGGAGTAGTTGCCGGGACAGTCTTCACCACCACAGGAGCGCTGGATTTAGCTGGTTCTACTGAAACACAAGTAGAAAGAGGAAACACCTCAAAGACTTATAATACCATGATCTACAACTAAGTCTTTTTAACACATTGTGCAATGAGGTAGTAAAGTACATTGTACATAACAGATCATATCAAAGCCATATGTAACAAAAGCTACACAACTTTAAGGAGATACATCAAAGATGTAAATAGAGAGGAATTTACAGTATATTTGCATTATCTAAAAAAAACACAAAGTTTTCCAAGATTTCCTTTGAGATAATACATACCTGAAACATCCAGGTTTACGACCTCTGAAAGGTTGCTGTAGGGGCCCTGACCCGCTTTATTGACACAGGCAACTCTAAACCTGAAGGAGCCCCCTGCTGGCAAGTCAACCACATTGTAGTAACAGTCTGCCACCCCTGTAGCCACGATCAACCAGTTGGTCTCACCTGAGGAGGAAAAATAAGATATGTCCATATTATTTACAATATTATTATATCAGACTTGCCATTACTGTAAATCAAATACACACCCACACACAATTGTGGCCAGTCTCATTTCTGATGTGTGTTGATGTACTGATGCTGTACATTAGAGCTCAGCACATAAAAAACGTCCAATCGGCTAAATGTGGTTTGAATGTGGCGAGGCTGCTAGGCTGTATTTATCGTTCAGGCTGTTAAACCTCGTCTGCTATAAACATGCAGTTCACTACTTCCCCTTCACCACTGTATGCCAAGGCCCACATGTTGCCATAACAACCTCAAGATCATGTGTAGTATTTATGAGGTCTGATGATGATGTGACTTGCACAGTGAAACACGTGTATACCTACAGTGGGTACATCTGGTTGCAGCTCATTTGAAAAGAATAAAATAAAGTGATAAAACCCATATATTGACAACCGTCCATGGGGTTCAATCTGTGGACGCCTGACAATAGTTCTCTGACTAAAAAAGGGAAGAAAACATTAGATCATTGTTAGTTAAAACTGACCCTCTGTTCTCCTCTCCAGAGAGTATGTACATGGGGCCATGGTGTCTGAGGGCCTCCACAGTACCAAGGCTGTGTTGTTGTACTTCTGAGGTATTTCAGGGGTACCAGGACGATTGGGCAGACCTGTAAAGACAAATGTATCAGTATGCCACATATCATCTGTCCTTGGGCTCTTAATTGGCCTCCAGTTTCTTCCCAGGCTCTCTATTATCAATCCAATACATGAGAACAACATTTAGTACTGTATTTATTTATATATAGTACTATAATACATACTGCACTCTGTATATAGAACTAACAAGGTTTACTGCCCCTCACAGAAAGTGTACTTGTCAGTTCTTACGAGCAAGAGATATTGTGCAAGAGCTGGACACGGAGGCCAGAGGGTTGGTAGCGACACATTCATAGACTCCTGCATCCTTCTTGGTGGTCTGCATGATCATCAGTAGCTGGCGGCCATCTGGGCAGGCGATCATGTTCATCCTGGCATCAATCTCCAGGGGCTTCTTATCTGCAGAAACATGCACCACAGGCATCAAAATGGTCATAACGATGAACGTTTCAGTTTATAGTACTTATTATAAATGATGAGAAAATTTTCAAAAATATAATGTAAGAAATGATGAAACACATAACTGGTCGTTTAATCAATTTATAGAGTATTTTTTTATCTTATCTCCTATACTGTTTACACTGTAGGCAACATCTGTTGACATGGTGCCATATGTTAGTATATAGCGAGATCCAATGTAAGTCATCATTATGTCTCTGCACTCATGCACCCAAGAATAATTACAGTATGTAAATGACTGTAATTTTTCAAGTGAAGTGAGTCTGACTATCCATCTGTGAGACCATCAGTTACCTGATCCTGCCTCATTTACATCATAACATCATCCTTACCTTTCATCCAGGTGATGTGTGGGTGGGGGCTGCCTGCTGGCAGACAACTGAGTGTAACTGGATCCCCCTCCAGCAGGACATGATCTCTCAGCTTGATGTGGAATACTGGAGGGAAATCTGTGAGCAAGGGACATGAGAACACTTAAATCATCGCCATACTATGTATTGAGGTCAAATTAAAAGTTATGATTATTGTAATTACTGTACTGTGATAGTTAAGACCAACATCATTGGAACCATGGAGACTAAGCTCAGCTAGGAACCTTTGTCTTTTAGTTCTTCCCTCACACTGTCATTCTTAATTTCTGCTATTACAATAAACAGGTACTGTATATGTAAAATACATACAAAGGCATCAAATGTTGCATTTATGAAGTAAAAATTCTATGATGTTGACGTACAATCTCTGTCTTATGGTCCATAATTCCAAATTTCCCCATCTGGGGATTAATAAAGTTTTATTTTATCTTATCTTTGCAAGACCATGTGGCAGTAACAAAATTAAATTAAGAAAAGCTATAGCCTGACATTTTGGCAAATACAATTATTTGCTTTCTTGCAGAGAGTTACATGATTAAGAGGTCAGTACCTCCCTCATTCCACTCTTTCTGCTAAGCTAGCTGGTTGGCAGGCCTAGCTTTCAAATTAATGAACAGATAAAACAACGTCCTTCTTGTCTAACTCTCAAGAAGAAAATGATTAACTATATCTCCCAGCATGTCTAATAATAGCAAACATCAACCATCATGCAGCGCAATCACAGCCTCTTCATATACACTCTTGTGTGACCTACCGGACGCCAGTTTGGAGTACTGCCGTGAACGTAGGGAACTATTATCTCTGGAGATTGCTGTTGGTATGTCAGGCTGTGATACTGTCTTGTCTCGCCTCCCTCTGGTCAAGCCCCATCGATCCCAGCGGGATCTGCGCTCACCCTCTGCAGCTTTGCAAGAAAAAAACAACCAACTCCATAAATCAATCATCATGCAAGAAAGTGCAATTGATATATAGGCAATAGTAATTGCGTCATACCCTTTGCTGTTTCTGATTTGAGGCTGGACATGGAGTCTAGGGACTCTGATGAGGCGCCATTAGTGGCCTGAGATGCCAGCTGGTTCTGAGGAACACTGGGAACCTTTGTAGCACGGCTCTCTGATGTTGAGCGACGAAGCATGGAAAGAATGGGTGTCCTCTTGGTTTCTTTGTCCTCTGATGCTTTCCTTTCCTCCGAGTAGCTGCGAATTCTTGTGGAAATACCAGCCACTGTTGATTCAATCTTTCTGCGCATTGCCAAGACCGGTGATTCGTTAGGTTTCTTAAGATCCTTTTCATCTTGTTCCACCGCTGCATCACCTCCACCATCCATGCGCATCATCTCTACTTCCTTCTTATCCTGTGACCCTCTTCGGCCGAGAGTCCACGAAAGCCTACGTCTTGAAGCAACTGAATCTTCTTCTTTGGTCATTTCGTCTTTGCGTTCAGTTGATGGAGTTCTCTTTAGACGCATAGAGAGCCTTCTCATAAAGCCTTGGTCCTTTTGAGCTTCACGGAGGTCCTGGACTGACTTCGATTTCTCTTCAAGTCTCCTTTGTGCTAGTTCCAATGGTGCACCAATAGGCCCAGGCCTGTATATCTCTTCACCTGACTCTGTAGAGTCTGATGAAATTGCTTGTGGTTTGTCCTCATTTTTTGACCGTGACAGAAATTTTAGACTTCTTGAGAGGGAAGACTCACGTTTTTTGAAGCGGGCCTCAAAGACCTCTTCAGAACTAATGTCCTCAAAGCCAGCTCCTGCTGAGAGCTCTTGTTGGGATGAGGAATGCGTGGTAGTCTTTGTTGGACTGGGCTCTTTTGTGATCATTTCAGGCGATGCTACCCTAGAGTATACAGCAGGGTGCTCAGTGGTTGATATGATGGCTGGCTTTGCTGGACCAGGTAAAGCAGTGGGCATGCCGGCAGGTGAAGATGTGGGTAAAAATGTTTCACTTGACACTGAGGATGACGAGGTGGCTGGAAAAACAACGGGTGTAGAGGGGCCTAGCGGTTGTTCATTGGCAGGCTGTAGTGAAGGGACCATGATAGTCTGCATAATACTGGCATATGCTGACATGCTTCCATCTGGAAGAACAACTCGAGCCGGAAGCGAGGGTTCATATGTTGACACAACATTTGTTGGGGGATGCGAATACTCTTGTGCTGGCCTCACCATAACTGAGCTTGTGGTTATGATCATGTCAGATTTAGCAGGCATATTTACTTCTTCTTCTACCTTTTCCTCAGAAACCTTTTCATTTTCATTTTCTTCAGCAACGCTGACAATTCTTTCCTCTTCTTCTTTCATAATCTCTTCCTCTCTTATTTCTCCTTCTTCTTCTTCTTCCATTTTTTCTTCTAGTTTAGAGCTTTGGACCACAAGAGGGGGTGTAGGGATTCTCTGTCCTGTATACTCTGATTCAATCATTGGTTCTTCTGATATGCTCATATCCTTCTCTGAGAAACCACTTGTGCTCGATCTCTCATCAAAATTACTATCTGTAGTCAGCCCATCCATCTTTTCGTTCATAGACTCATCAGGCTTTATCTCTCTCTCCATGAATGATTCCTCGCTTTCTGTTTTGGTTGGACTTTCCTGCACAACAGACTCTGGTGTTGGTGGTTTTGGTGAAGGTTCTCTGGGCGTTACTGGACGGGAGTCTAGCTTGATCTGCTCCGTTAGAGCTGACATAGATATGGCCTCCTTCAGCCTCCTCTCTTCTACCTGTGCCAAAGGAATCTCTAAGGGAGCTCCTGACCGGCGGTGTAAAGCTATCGGTTCTGAATCACCTTGACTGAAAGAGGCAGTTTTGCGCAAAACTTTGGGTTTGGGAACATCGTCCCTTGCTGAATCACTGGATGCAGCTCTAGTTAGTGGAGGTGGGCCCAAACGAGCAGTACGGGAGTAGCGATCTGAAGATATTACACGTTTTTCATCTCCCATTCCTAATGTTTCCAACAGAGGTCCTCTTAGCCCACTCATCTTGTTGTCCACAGAGCCACCACGAAGCAGTCTCTGCCTCATCAGCTCCAGTTTCAGAGCATAGTCTTCTTGACTCATCTTGGCAGTTCCTGGGCTGGTGCTCCTCCTCGGTAGTTCCATAGAAACAGCTTTCTTGAGAACTCTCCTGCCATCCTCTTGGTTTCCTTCTCCAGTTCCTTCCTCAGGTGTAATCCGGAGCAGCAATGCGCTGTCGGCTGAGCCTCCACGTCTTAGCTCTCCTCTTCGTCGTCCACCCTCTGGTTTGTCTGACTCCATGCTTGAACCCCTTCGCAAGGGTTTTCTAGGCAGCTCTGACTTTTGCGGTAATTCGGCAGGTGATTCTTCATCTGAGGAACCCCCGCCATTGTCTTGTGATGACCTTTTCCGCAGGCGGCTTTTACCTGTTGATTCGACTCCTTCTTTATCCATTTGTTTAGGACCACACTCCATTGCCTCGTGGGCTTGAACAGGAGACCCAGACCATTTACTTGTACCATCTTGCTTTCCTGGTTCCTGCTCATTGGTATGGATGTCAGTCAGTGACATCCTTGATCCAGAGAATTCCATGTTAAGTGGCATTGGAATAAATGGCAGTTCATCAATGTCTTCATCTGAATCTGAGGATGATGATGGCAAAGGTGAACCTTCTTTAAGGTGTCTGGGAACTGCGATGGAGATATGGCTGGAGGAATCGTTCAGCAACTCGGGTATGGACCTCATGACCATTTTTGATTTATAGCTGATTAGTGACCGCTGTGAGAGGAAATGATATGATTAATGATTGAAAGATTAAAAGTTGTGACCATTGAATTAGTTGTAGGCAATCTGGGTGTAATTAAATATAGAAAATCTGAATCCCTCACCTGCCATTTTCTGCGAGATACAAACTTTCTCAGGGCGTCTGTACTGATGGCCTTCCCCTTGCTAAGTGTCTGTAAAATAAATAGATATTAAATGTAGGAATGGGAACTTTACCAGTGTCGTCAAGTAGAAATTACTGCAGAAAGAGGTTGTGGATGGTTATCACTGTAGTGTTAAGTGCCACTGGTCTTGTCTTACCTTGAACCAGGGGTGTCGGAGACATTCCTGAGTATCAGGTCTCCTACAGAAACAAAGGAATAAATCAGTCTTTCAGGTCATATGAACATTTTTACCATTATCTATCTTAATAAAGTGTGCTGTCTTAACCATCTTAAATGAAAAGCACTAGAGGTAGGCAGTATGAGAGTTGTAGGCATGGACTAGAGTATAACATAATATAAACACCAGGTGTCCATTTGAAAAGCATCTATATTGAAACAAGGCCATTAACATGAGTGAATGACTTTTTATTCACAAATGCTGTGAAAGTTGTGACTAAAATGACAGTGAGACACCTGCCAGAGTTGTTTAACAGCTTGAAATATTAACAATTCATAAAAAAAACATTCGAAACATTGAATATAACATGAAAATCTAAAAAAACAAAACAGAAATGAATTAGACCTGAGAATAGCGAATGAATATTATATTGAATGGACAAATAGCACAATTCACATCATCTCATTGCTGACATAAACCTTGTTTGTACTGTCTGTGTGTTTTTACAAATAGTCTAAAGTTTACTGGCGCACATCAAATAACGACACAGTTATCCATCCGACCAAGATTGTTGCAACCTGATTTCGTGAGCCAATTTGCTCATATGGAATAATGTTTAACATCAGAAAGGCCAAACCCAGCTGGCATCGTCATTTCCAATTTATAGTTCCCCCAACGCTGGAGGAAAAGCTATTTTTCCCACCCTCTATAACTTGAATCAAATTAATGAAAAAAGCCACTTAGGAAGAAGTAACAGCCACCTCTCTCTGAATCCTCTATACTGCTGCGATGGTTTTTTTGAGCCTTAAGCCTCACTTCAAGTAGGTCTGGCTGATTGAGCACAATGAAAACCTACTGAAACCAAGGAAAGGTGGAGGAAAGGAAAGGTGTGCAGGACATGCTGTGTGCGCACTTTTATACATTTAATGCTTGTGAGTGTGTACATTTTGTGAGTACACCATCTTTCAGTATGAAGCTGTGCAGTCTTTTATCCATGAGGCCTCTGTGCTGTATAGACTAAGGATGGTGTCAGACAGCAGGGTGACTGAAAGTATTTTCTTCGATAACTCATGTATTATTCAGCATACCTAAAACTCATACACTGAATGGCTTGCTGTAGTTATAAATCATACAGTATCTTACATAAAACAGACCATGAGAAATAGAGATGCAGTAGTGCTACTCACAGCCTGTCTGCTACCAGCAGCTTTATGATGAACCCTTTAGCCTCTCGGCAAAGCTCAGCAAACATGCTCTCCTCGAAGGCCACATTGTAGTTCCTGATGTTCAGTACGGAGCTGCGGTCATTCTCTCCAGCAAATGGAGAAACTCCTGTCAGACTGGCAACGGAAAGAAATACTTGTGAGAAGCCTAAGAGTAGTGCCTGAACAGGCAAACACATCAGAAACTGACAGTGATATTCAGCACGCTGGAATACATTTAATGAGGAAGAAAATGAATAATTATAATCAGAAGAATTTTACTCACCAGAGATATGCAATAACTCCAACTGACCTATGAAAATAAAGAAGAGAATTAGAAAAAGGTGGTGTGTTACAAAAAAAACAAACAGAAAACAGTTTTGTTGTAATTTCAAGAGATACTCTACCAAATGTCCGATGCTTTCGACACGGGGGTCTGATTGACAATTTCTGGTGCAACAAACTCTGGAGTGCCATATTTGCAGTACTGAGCCTCATCAGGTGTGATTGCCAGCGCGTTCCCGAAGTCACAGATCCGGATCTGATCACCATGGGGGTCTGCCATGAGGATGTTATCAGGCTGAGGACAGACAAAGTCACATTTGATCATGTTCTACTATCACAGTAAATTTTGCATGATCGTTTGCCAAATGGTTGAAAATACAAAGTTAATGCAAAGTTTTTACATGAAAGAGCAGGAGAGTGAGGATCAATGAGGCTCTACCTTAATGTCCAGGTGTATGATGTTCAGATGATGAAGGTAGTCCAATCCCTCAAGCAGCTGTCTCATACATGAACGTACCTGGTGGTCCCAAAGCACAAACGTATCAGTGCAGCTGTTATTTCTGAGACATTTAAAGGACACACAGTTGATTCAATCTTCACTGAAAATGTTAAGTGTGAAACTTGTGCAGCCATAAAACAGAGGACTTACATCAGACTCCATTACTGTAGATTTCTTTGTAAATCTGTCAAGCAGCTCCTCGTGACATCTTTATAGATTATTTAAGGCTCCATATATTTGTAGGATGTATGCATGTTTATTTCACTCAAAAAAGTGAACATGCAAACATTTTTATTCATATCATTTTACCTACCTGTCAAGTAAACTAATGTATATTCTGCACCACAGCACTCTGGTTTAACTGCATGATAAGGATACTTTTCAGTGATGATGATGACTGCATTCTTTTTCTCAAAGGCGTCATGAAAGTAAAGGACTCTCTCGTGGTCCAGCTTGGACAGGAGGTTCATCTCTCTCAGAGCAGACGCCTTCTTCTTGGCCCGTGTGGAGATAAACTTTGCGGCATACTCCATTTTGCCCACCTTCTGGGTCACACGTTTCACGTAGGAAAATGCACCTCTGGAGGAGAAAAGGAGCAAGACCTCATTTCAACCTTAGCTCGTCACCGCTTAAGTCCAGAGCAATTCTAAACCTGTTCAAAATGGCAAGATGGAGGCATGAAGAAATATTTTGCAGACTGTGGTTCTCCTGCATTATATTGTATCAGGAGGAATTTTAAATGCAGGCCTAAAAATGTCTCACCTTCCAATTTCCTTGTGGATGTCATAGTGGTCGGTCAGTCTGCGCATTTTCCTAAGAATAGTCTCCTCATCGTCCATTGGATCCTCTTTACTTTTAGCTACAGTAATGGCCAAGTTTTAATTAGACAAAGGGAAACGTACAAGTCGCTCAATGTACAAATAATTACAAGAAAGATTGGGTGTTCATTCTGGTTAGTGTCTTCACTTCAGGGGGGGTTTAGATTTCTTATGGCTTTTTTATTGATCCCTTACCTTCATGGATGGTGAGTTCAGCTTTACAGGATACAGATCCTGCCAAGTTCCTAGCAGTGCAGGTGTAAACCCCGGAGTCTTCTGGACGAGCGTTTAGGACCACCAGGGAACATTCATTATCATCGTACACAAATGTGTAATGACTGCTCTCCGACAGCAGGATGTCATTCTGAAAGAGATGCTGCAACTTTCAGCAATATTTCTTCAGAGATTGATCACAAAAATCTATTTTGGTATATTTCCATTTTAAAACTTCAGCACACTGTGTATTTGAGTCTATCTTGGGGTTTAAATTACTTTTGACAGCTAAAATCGATAAAAACCTTGAACCAGAGGATGTCAGGGATGGGTTTGCCCTCCACAACCACAGCGAAGCGAGGGGTCTCCCCAGCACAAACGTCCAGGTCCTCCATGATAGTTTCAAATGTCGGCGGAGCTGTGGAGAGAGGTGCAAAGGCAAAATTCCAAGTTACGTCAGCTCTGGACGGATACATGGATCGACTGACAGATCAGTCTAATACCTACCTGCCATCTCCACGGTGAAGGTGCAGCTGTCGCTGCCGTACTTGTTGGAGGCCATAAACTCCATCTCTCCGATGTCAGCACTCTTCACTTTGAGCAGCTTCAGCGTGTGCTGGTCGTCATCTGGCATCGTCATCTCGTACAGGCCCGGTTTGCTGGACAGGACCACTCCCCTCCTGTGGAAGAGCGAAAACCAGAATTAATGTTATTAATGCTATTAAATGAGAGCAGTGGACTATCACTGGTGGATGTTTGGCTCCTGCTTGAGTATCAAGTCAGGGTACAAAAATAAACTTTCTTCACTGTTCTGGAATCTCTGATAATCACTTGGAATTGAACAGCTGCCTGTTTGCATTGTCATACTGTAATTATGATCATCAGTCATACACCCTGACTGTCCTGTGATACATGGAGTCCACTAGGTGGTGACTTTACCACCAGATGTCACTGAACTAATGAACTCCTCCTGAAAAGTTGTATTGAAAACCACAAACACAGCTGCAGTGTTTGTTAGTATACTAGTTGGAGTATTTAACAATGTTTTTATTTCTTCAATGAGATTATAATAGAATTAAAAAATGAAAACAATGACCATATATAATTATACTTTATATGCTTAAAAAAGTGTTATAGTAAATAAATAAAAAGACAGATTAGTAAGAAAGTTGTCAGAACAGACACAGATACCTCTTCCAGATGACTGCAGCGTTGACATGATTAAGGGTGACAGTGATGGTGACTGCCTGGTTTTCCATCACATATACAATGTCTGGCTTATCAATAACCACTGGAGCCTCCTGGAGATAGGAACCTAGAAGAAAATCATAATGTACACACAGATAGTATTTTAAAAACAGGTAGTGCACACCGATAGATGACTAGGTGCTATAAAACCTTGAACGCACCTCGGTCCAGGAGCTGCACTGGGTCAGTGGCAGGTGAGGGTTTGCTGAAGGCTTTGGAGGTGATGGTCAGGACCCTGAAAGCATAGCGCACACTTTTGGAGAGGGTGGTGATGGTGTAGGTGGTCTCCTTCAGGCCAGAAGCTATGATGGTCCACTGGATGGAGCCCAGGGCTTGTTGTTGGATGGCATACATCAGGGAGCTGGGATCTGACAGGAAGAGGTTTTAATGGCTTTAAATCTGTCCTCAGAAATAAAATATTTTCCTTAGTTAAGCTCTTAAGAAAGCTTAATGAGCATTTTGTCTTGAGTTAGTCCACAGGAGTTAAATTGCATTTCTAAATTCTAACATGTTACAAAATGTCAATACTATTTTCAAATTATTTTTAATGTTCAGTGTAGAAAATACATTCAGGATAAACTTTTGTGTCTATTGTCCATGCATGAACATCAGTCTTTCATTAATTTTACTTCAGAAGATCATTAAAGATCTTTATGTCTTTAATCTATGAAAGAATTCACTTTGTTAAATGTGTTTGCATTAATGTCCGCAGGATAAATTCTTTAAAAACATAAATGACTTATTTAATCTGGTGATTAAAGCGATTTTGAATATCAATACCAATGGAAGGGTCCAGCCTCCTTGGTTTCTTCCAGCTTAAGGTGATGGTTTTACCAGTGATAGATTCAATCACTGGAGTCCCATCAGGAGGGTCGGGGAGGATATCTGAAAATGATGGAAATGATATTTGTGATCTGCTTTTGACCTGTTCTGTATCATTGATGACAATCATGCGATCACTCATTTTCATACTCTTAACTTATTTTTTCTCCGACTCTCTTAAATGACCAACACCTGAATAAATGCAAGTGGTTCTTGCATGAGGCCCATTGTGTGTCATTTTTTTAAACTGACTGAAAGTCACCTGTGACATAGAGGTGAGCGTAGCAGGTGGCCTTGCCAACTTTGTTAGAGATGACACTCTTGTAGACGCCACCGTGTGCATGGCACACAGAGCGGATGACCAGACTGTGGACGTCACGGACTACAGGACAGACAAAACAGAGACGAAAAGACACAAGGTTTACTGCCCTGTTGGCATCGCTGTGCATCTTAGCTCACTGTATTCAACAGGATAATGATGTCAAATTAAACACAATCTACAGAATGAAAACCACTGTCTGTAAAGCAAAAGCTCGAGGTCGTGCGAGTACTGACAGTCCTTTCTCTGAAGTAAGAGAAAGCTGAGATGGAGATTATTTACTCAGAACAGGGGCAGGTTAGTGTTAATTTGAACATTAAGCATTACATTCCGCTATAACAGGGTTTTTTTTAATGCAAAGACAGAATTATTAGATCTTAGAAAGTTTTCTCTTCTAAACATAATTGACAAAATTATTTTTTGATTGAAATATAAAAAAATAGAGAAATGTGAAATAGATTGTAAAAGCTTTGTAAGGCTTGAGTAATTTGACAGGCCTGAACATTAACTGAATCTTGGTCCATATTAAAACACTTACACTGTGTCATCTTCCTGTCCTCGGTGCTCTCGATCCTTTTGCCGTTGTGGAACCAGACGATGGTGGGGTAAGGCAAACCAGCCACTTTACACTTGAGCACAGCCTCCTTTCCCTCGATCACATCCAGGTCATAAAGGGGTTTGATGAAGTCAGGCATAGTGAAACGCTCCACCTCATTCTCTGGGACCTCCGGCTCCTCCGGGATCGATGGCATCTTCTCCAGTTTAGCCCTAAAGAGAAGAGAAGACATGTGAGTTACAGCCCACGAAGCACACAAGAGCTGTGGCCTGACATCCGCTGAATAGCGTGCTCTTACATCTGTGAGGAGATGGCTGGCCGTGGTTCTTGTATGTAAAGTTCGGCAGAGCTCTCCGCCTCGCCGTGACAGTTGCGGGCCGTGACCGTGTAAAAACCCTCATCCTCACTGGTCACGTGAGAAATGATAAGAGAGTGGCGGCCGGCCTCCTGAACAATACGAATGTCCTCACTTTCTGTGAGCGCATGGTCTGCAGAGGAAAAAGTCTGGATTTATACATCTTGTCAGTCGGTTGCAAGAACAACCTCGAAATCCAAGAAGCAGTTCTAACAGGTGGTTAAGATGAACAGGTCTATGTATGATTATATACACAGTCCTACCGAAGTGACTCCAGACGACCTTCGGAGATGGCGTCCCGCTGACTTTGCAGTCAAATCGAGCGTTACGCCCTTCGATCACTTCTAGAACGTCCAGCTTGCGAGTGAAGAGAGGATCAATGGAGGGGATGACTTTGAGTTTGCCACATGAGGTCACTTCCTCTGAAGAGTACAAATTTGAATTCAGAAGAAGAAGAAGAAGAAGCGGACTGGAAAATAAATGCATTCATATTGATTTGACATCACAGACAGTGTCTTGAATCGTACCTTTAGCTGTGCTAAGCTTGCACATGTACGTCCCGCTGTCGTCCTCGTGCACCGAGTTGAGCAGCAGCCGGCACTTCCTCCCATCGAAGTGCATCTTGCAGTTGAGCAATGCCGGCTGGATCAATTTCCCATCTGCAAGCCAGTCCACATCGGTGTCCTTCGGTCCGATGACATGACACTCAAACAAAACCGTCTCTCCGGCCTTGGCTGTGATGTCCCTGACCGGGCGGATGACAGCCAAGCCAGGCTCAACTGGTGGTGCTGGGTGTAAATCAAAGACATTTTCTGAAGAGCGCTGTCGAGTGATACTAGTCACAGGCCACAATGAATGCTTTATTTACTTGGACTTATGGTATCATCATGAATGCTGACTCAAACCTAAACTAAGGCCAAGAATTTTGTCACTAGCAAACAGTTAACTCCACAAGTACCAAAAAACAGATCTACAACCAGAGGAAGAGAGTGAAATGTGGAAAGCAGCACCAGTAGACGTGAAAAGAAGCGTACCTTGTACCTCCAGCTTGCCTTCACACTGCTTTGTCCCATACTCATTAATGATCTTACAGGTGTAAATCCCAGAGTCTGCTCTCACTGCTGACTTGATGGTCATTTCAAAAGTGCAATCTTCTGTCTCACGCACGATGTGACGTGGGCCTGTTTTCACCGTAACTCTGTCCCTCAGCCTACAAAGCAGCAGAATTAAACAAGGGTTTTAAAAATAAGAGATGAATCACTCATACACCACTCAGAGGTTGTTTTTTTTTTTAATTTATGCATTGACGAATAACCAAGCACACACTTGTTCAACTACAAGCTCTATTCTGGGTGGTATAAAGGGGGTGGGGAGTGGGATACATTATTACTAACAGGACTGCCAATATTATGTTTAGCATTTTCTTTTCTGCTATTGTCTCTCGAGAGTCATGACTAACTCCAGTGACAGAACCTGTCAGAGTGATTCAGCCTATTCTTGCCTCCTATATTAAAGGATAAGGCTGGCCAAACCCTGCAATGTGTTAGTCCTTCTCTCAATACATTTCTTCCATCACTTTTATTTAAAATTAGAACTACAATTACAACTTTAAAATTAGAAAATTAATATTTAATCTGTAATCATTTGTTCAAATTAAAAACTCTTGGTTTAAGCGCATCAAGTCATGACTTGTACTTTAGTAGGTGTTCATCTGACTGCAAAACAGGCTAGTGCTAACATGAGATGGACAAAACTAGCGAGCATTGCTGAATAATTGTGACACCAGACCACCACCATACTTTCTCACACAATTGAGAGGTGCGAGAAAGTATTTTTAATTCACCACCATAGAAGGTCCACTGGTGAGTATTTACAGCAGCAGGATGGCGCATGTGGGGCTGGCTCGGAGTCAAATGCGGGGCTTATGCTCATGGAAATGAAGGAGCATGTCACAGTTAACAGTGATGCACTTTCATCAGTTCCTTGACAACAACAGATCTGTATGGCACAGAGGAATAATATATAGCTTCTGGCTTCTGGCTTTGTTCTTTTCGTGGAATTTGTAAGAGAAAAATATGGACTATTGCCAGTCTTATCCTTTGAAGCTGCTGTTTTAGCAAACAACAACAATAAAGAACTACTTGCTGATTTGAAGAAGTGTTCTACAAGCATTAAAAGGCCTGACCCATGTGAAGAAGTACAATCAGATCTGTTTTGGATGGCCTCAGCTTTGCATGTGAATTCCAGATTGTTGTCGAAGGGCTCATTAGTTCAGCCAGAGATTTGTGTTTCTGGGCCGTGAGCAGCTCCGTGGTAATTGAGGGAGGTGTGTTATTCCTCCCTTTTCCCCATTAAGACTCTTTCTGTGAGCCTGGAGATTATTAGGCAGCAAACATTAAGCTTCCACTTCCCTTAACAGATGCAACAAAGCAGCATGCTCTAGAACAAGCTATGCAGTCAAGCAAGCGTGCTCGTGGCTTGTGAGCCAGAGAAAGTCTCCTCCATGTCCCGTGCAAGCAATGAGTTTAAGTACGATGGAGTGAGGGGACCTACCAATAGAGCATGGGTTTGGGCTGTCCACTTATTCGGACAGACATGGTGACTTCCTGTCCTTCAATGACAGCTTGATCACTCATTGTTACCTGTTTGAAATGTAATGTACGTTAGAGGCTGAGAGGGGCATTTTACCTGGACGTTTTATTTGACAGATGTGTTGATGGGATGACCACGCAGTGGACAAAACGTTCATACAGGAAAATTAATATCGACAGAATCAAAGACATCCTGTACATGAAACATTTTCATGCAATATTTGGCAACCAAACAGTCAAAAATGCAGTTGAGTAAACATACAAATACTCTAAAAGGGAAAGTCAATTAGGTATCTAATGAGGCCGAGCTCTGTACAGTCTCACCAGGAATGCAGGGGGTTTCCTGAACCGTGTGTCAATACTTTGCCTTGGCTCTGGCCCTCCAAAATCCATGCCTTCCTCCAGGGGACTGAGATACTCCTCATCAGATGTAATTGGGCTGCTGATATCCATAGGCAAGCCCAGGTTTCCCCTTGGCTCCTGTGCAAAATCTGTAAAAGCAGCAGGGTCACATTATGTTTCATGTTATTTTATACAATCCTGTTTACAAGAAAGCCCGATATGTGCCTATTTTGTCCCTGTAAACTTTATTTTTTGTGACTAAGCTCACGGGCCAATGAGAGCACAGGAGTTCAAGCTGTTTATGTCAGCAAACCCCACTTTAAAATATAATTAGAATCTGAGATGTCAAATGTGATATCCAAACAATAGTGGATTCACTGTGGGTGGAGCCAGTGAGCCTCAGTGGGCAATTTATAGGTTCAGTTTCGCCTCTGAGTTGCTATGGTAACTATAAGTGAGGTTGTTCAGCTGGAATATATGACACAGACATTGTGCTTGGAGAGATAATGACAAGGGAGCAGGAGAGAAATCAGCTGAAACACAATGCCAATGAGGGAAGAGAACACAAGATGTTTTTTAAGAGCTTTTCAAAAATAAATGAAAAATTCAATGAATAACAAATATCGTCAAGGACATTCAGCTGTTTTTGACCACGTAAGGGAGTTTTAAATTCATCTGTGGGGAAAAATAAATGTCCTCTTTCATTTTTGACAAACTACAATTACAGTTCTCAGCTTATGATAAAAACTGACTTTATCCAAGTGAAATGGGAAGACATATATTTGAGTGCCGATAACACTAAAACAATAACTACATCTGTCATGTTGCAGCATTAAAATAGGCAACTGTTGCTTTTGTAGATACACAATTCAAACCTGGACCACAGACACATACATTTTGACTAACGAAGCAACACTTTCTTTGAATGATAACGCTTTTAAGGGTAAAAAAATTAAATAAATCACCACAAAACAGTGTGTACTGCATATACTCACTTAAGTTTCATCTAGGATCCCAAAAGTCAAACTTACCTGCTTTAACTATAAGGGTGGCACTGCTGGACGCTGTGCCCTCCTGATTAACAGCAGTTACACAGTATTTTCCCCCGTCACTTATTCTGGCTGATTTGATGAGCAGACTATGTCGTTCGCCCTCCACTTTGACTGCATAATTTGCAATGCCGATGATTTCAGTGTTGTCTTTTGTCCATGTAACTTCAACAGAGAAGACAAATAGAGCAGTCTGTGTATTGATAGCTTAAACAAACATTTTACAATTACCTTTGAGTCATTTGTTGTTAAATATGTTACCTTCAGGAATGGGAGTGCCAGCAATGATACATTTCAGGAGCACATCTGCACCAGCAGATGCTACAGTGTCCTGGAGGGGAAACTCAAACACAGGGGCCTCCATTGGGTCTTCGCCAGCAGACACATAAGAATCATCTGAAGAATCTGCACAGTTTAACAAAAGAAAGGCCTGAAGTCATCATGATGAAATTAGAGGAAGACCCCCTCAAGGTATGGAATGAGTGATTGGTTAATTAAACTCATAAACCAAGCAGAGTGGAGCTTCACGCTACTGCAGAGAGCTAAATGAAAGAAGAAAAACAAATCTAACCTAACTCCGGAGACATGGGTCGAGACCGCCGTTTCTTTCCTTTGGTCTTCTGCTGCTGTCCCTCTTTGGCACCAGTACCAATGTGCTGAGCCTCATTCGTTTTCACTGGAACATCCTCTTCCATTTTTTCATCTTCAACAATAATTGCGGGGATTCTTATCTTTAAGGCCGGTTTTGATAGCTCCACTTCCATTTTCTCTTCCGTCGGAGTGACCGGTGACATCCTTGAGGCTTTTGGAGGAGGTTGAGGAGGAAGATCTTGCACAATGACAGCCCTTTTTTGTACCAGTGGACTTTCAGGTCTGTTTTCAATTTTTCTTAACACTAGTTCTATTGGGGTCTTTCTCCCCGAAGTCTCGTCCCTTTGTGATGTTTGCACAGACTCTTGGATATGCTGGGATTCTTGCATTCGAGATACCCTTTGTACAAGCGGACTCGGTGGCCTTCGCTCAACCTTGCGTAATGTCATCTCAGCAACATTTCTGCTTGGCGACTCTTCCCGTTGTTGGTAATATAACGCTGGTGACGATGATCTGTGGATTATTTCTGTAACTGGACTGACTCTGCTTAATTCTCTCACCGATCGTTGTCCTGGTAAGTCAGATAACTGCATGGACTCTGGGGTGCCTGCAACCTCTCCAAATCTACTGACTGTTACAGTTGTTGATCCAGTGCTTGCTGTTTTCTGGGGCTGGGGTTTGTGCTGGTCTTGTGGTAGTTGCTGCTGTTGCTGCATTGGTTGCTGACTTAGTTCCTTTTCTCTCTGTTCCTTTGCCCACTGGGCACGTTCCCTTTCTTGGAGCTTTTGAAGGACTTGCGGAGGAATCGGCTCAATTTTCCTGAGAGGCTGGCGCTGCTTGCTCTTCAGAGTTAGCTGCTCAGTTGAAAATGACTTCTTCAGATGAGGCTTACCGACAAGTTTCTTAATGCGCTGTAGCTCCTCAGTGAACTTGTTCTCAATGTCCTGAACTTTTTGGGAGTAGCGAGGTTTCTCCTCCAGCGAAGCAGCTCTTTGTCTAAACATAGATCTCCGTTCGGCAGCATCCTCTTTCAAAGCCTCCCTTAGATCTTCCCTTGAACTTTCTCTAGAGATGCCCAACCGGCTTCCTCCGTCATCTGAATCTACAGACCCAGCAAGGTTGAACCCTGCCCAGGATCTTCCCGAGATGGAACCTTCTGGAATATCGAGGCTTCGTCTCCTCTCTTCTAAGCCACGGACCTTCTCAAAAACCTTTGAGCTTGCCCTGGTAAGCTTTGGGGAAGGTCTGAGAGTGAATTCTTTGCGGGAGTACTCGCTCAGTGGAGTCTGTGGTCGGGATTCCTGTGTGTTACTTTGGGACACAGATTTTGGCTGCTTAACCTTTTCTTCAAACTCCCCAGGAACTGTATCTTGGTATTCAGTTGGCACGACTATTTTCTTCCGCAAGCTGAGAGGTGTAGTTGAACCAGAGCGGCTTGGCATTGGAGAGGTGGAGGGACGTTTGATGAGTCTTGGGGATGGGGGTGGGAGGACTTGTGGAGGAGATTCTCTTGAATAATTCTCTGACTGGTTCCTGAAATAGAGGATTTGAAGCAAAATCTGTTGGAATCAGTAGGTTATTACTAAGTCAGTCTGCGTAGGATTGTATTTAAGTATGGAATTTGTGTCCAGTAATACAATCAGCAGACGTTTCTTTCTTGCCTGGTTGTGTTAGAGTGATCCTCATGTCCGCGTGTTCTACTGTCATCTTCTGCACATTTGTCCATCACTGCACCTCATGCAAAGAGGAGATATGACATATCGTAAAGGTAAGCAATCAGGTATTTGCACTGAAACAAGGAAAATGTAAAGCTGCTCTAATTTTTCAAAACATCGGATCAAATGGCAAATTGCAAAGGAGTCACTCATAGTGATGTGTGCACAGGAAATTAACATCCATCCAGCTCTTAACATTTTAGTGTCTTTGAGTTCATTGTTTTGGTTTTCAAGCTTGAACGTTGGTCCGTGTCGGCTGGATGTTTACATTAGCAAGTGTAGTGTAGTGCAGCTTTAACTGGAGACTCATTAACTCATTAATGTCTACAAATGTTGTAATATTGTAACATCGATGGAAAGTTAAACAGAAATAAAACACATCATCTAAAGGAGTAAATGCAATCTGGAAACATGGTGGATACCTGTATGCACAGCCTGGTCCTCGACATCCCCGCCATCTTCTTTGGTCTCAAATTGGTCTTCACCTTCATCCTCTGTTGTTTCGGAATCTGAAAAAAACAACAGAACAATGGAAAATTATTTTATACTGAATTTGATTTTAACTGGAGAAATGTTTGAACAACATTATCAGTTGAGAAAAACAGTGCAAGTTAGATAAGCACTAGGAATAAAATTACAAAGAAAATCAGTGACATTAAAAAAAAAAGTTTCCAAGTTTTGGTCTTTCAGCACTAGTGGAGAACAATGTGTCCATAGTGGCAGCAGAAGTATCAGAGACAGAGAGCCATGTTACTATAGGAACAAACAAACTACATTATCCTGTTATGTTTAGTCTGTAATGGTGTTTGGAGAAAGGCAACTGGAAATTTGCAGTGCAAATTAAGATGAAGGTGACACTTAAGACTTGTACAATACAGTTTTTTAACAGAATCCCTGGTGTGAAGAAAAATAGGTAAGCCAGTCTGAAATATATAAGCATTGTTAATATTGCACATTTGAGATTAAATCAACCTCACTCCACTGAAAGTTTAGTTTTCATTGCACTGAACTCTATTTGATTATTCTTTTGAAGTTGTCACCCTGAGGTTCTTGTAGCACAGCTAAGCTAAATGTATTTAAGTGACTGAGGCTGAATTGTTGCTGAGTCTTTATCCTTCAAAATGATCTCATCAACATCTGCAAGTTCATACTGAGCAAATTAAATAGAGCCATTTGAGTATTTTCAAAGAAAATCACCTTCTCTGTATTTCATCCCTTTTAAATCTGAACATTTGTTCCAGCTGTACGATCTGAAAGGTTTCACTATTTTCCTCTAACAGAGAAAAAATTGGTAGACCTCAAAATAGAAAGCACTATTGAGTCATTGGCATCCCAGCAGCTCTCATGAGGTGTTTGCTTCACAGTAGGTGGAATTACTTATAAAAAACAGAGGCTATCTGTTCTTCCCTTGCAGTAAAAGAAAACAATAGGATTGTGTTGCTCATACACGGTGGAGAAATACTGGAAATGCTCATACAAATTCAATGGAAAGAGAAAATCCAACAAATGTTGCAGAGTAAATTTGTTTATCTGATGTTCTGAAGCTCGGGACATTACTCAAAGCTATTTAAAAAAACTGCACATTCATGCAATATTGTGACTACACTGCAGATTCCCAAAATAAAACTCAAAGCCAGCTTTCTTCTAGCAGACAATCATCTAGTAAAGCAGTGACAAATGCAGTTTTATTTATAACTGTGTCTGAAATGCGATCCAGAGTCTCATGCACACAGTGTTTCTTCAGTGTTTACAGAATGTACAACTGTTTCCCCAAAGCACCCATATGCATCTACTGAAAAAAATGTTTGCATACCAGCACGTGACACAAATGTACCTTACAGTGATCATTTCTAAAATCAGAAAGCCATAAAATATGGATTGATTTAAAGGCTGTTCTTACAGCTAGCCCTGTGTCAGGCTGAAAAGAAGAATGATTTGCACAAACCGAAAAGGCAGAACTCTATTAGCCATGACAAGCGTCTGCCTTGACTAATTAAGAAAATCTGATTAAATTGTTTGACAGCTCTAGAGTGACAAAAAGAAAGACTTAAGAGGAGAGACAATATATAAAAGAGAGAAAAAGTTTTTTAAAAAAGCAACAAAACAGTAAAAGGGCAGCGGCAGTTGACATATTTATTGTAATTATTAAAAATACATATCAATTTCCACAACCAACTGTTCAAGATTCAATAATATAATATCATTAAAGAAAAGTAAAATATGTTGCTGCAATATCTTCGAGGCTAAAATCTAGACAGTACAGCACAAACAACATTAAAGTGCCAAGTTTAATAAGACTGAGTAAGAGAGCAAGAGCATTTAATTTAAAAGTACACTTGTCTTTTGCCACATTGGTGGTGTTTGCTATGTAGGTCAGTCCACTACTTTGGTGCAGAGTGAAATATCAAACAACTATGACGGATGAACTGCCATAAAACTCATGGTACCCAGAAGATGAATCAAGAGAGAAGGACTATTGAAGATATGAGGAATAAGCAGGACCGAGCTATTGTTGCATCTTGGCTCACAGACTGACATATCCACACTCAACCTGTGACCCCAGGAAATAATATTGAAAGCTCACAACCTGCCCGTTGGACGTAACACTTACATCTTACTGTAGGAAGTAAGCTAGTTAGCCAGCGACGCTAACATTTGCAGCTGAGATTAGAGCATATCAAGTGTAATCCATTCCTCACACTTTTGCTCTTTTGCTTCATGTTTTTGAAAAAGACGCCACCTTCCAAATTCTTGATATACCGAGTATCGCTCTACTTTGAGCCTCATGCACGCCGAATCAACACACCTGCTGGCGCCTGGTTGCAGTTACTAAGCCATGATTGGACAGTTTCTGTTTGGAGGAGGGGTTTGGCGAAAGGTCAATTAGACATCACACAGCTTAATTAGATGGCAGTGAATGACTGTATTCGGTATTGCTGCACATATCTTTCTACAGTCCGAGGAAAGTGTAGTTGATAAACCTGTCAATGCAACCTTTCAGAAAGCCTCACAGCTCAACTGACAAGAGCAAAGTGAGATTTATACTTGACAGAGTGTTACCTCAATGTCGTAGTTTTCCACTCTGTGTTGTTCATAAGAGGGGAAAAGATGGTCTTTCAACCATATTCTTGAGTCTAAATTCTGCTAATTTGATATTCACATTGTAAAATTAGGGTTAGAAAAGCTCCCAGTATTAGAAATCTAACAATAAATATGATTATGGTAAGAAACTGTGGTCCCTCTCACCACTTTACACAACCAACATCAGTCTGAGAAACATTATATCTGCATTTTAGTGAAACTCTGAAAGTCCTCTGCAATTCTTTGAAGTTCAAGTTCAAGTTCAAGTTCAAAGCTATGATGCCTTGATCTTGGTTTCCATTTGCCGAGGTGATTATTTTCCACAATAACACTGGTCTAACTGTGCTTCCTTTTGACGAAGGATGCCATTGGTCATTGCATCTCATACTGTCATTTGAGAAAACATTGTGTGGCCAGTTGTTGAGCAGTAATGTCAATAAAATGTCGACATTTCACATGGAATATGTTTCATTGTTGTGTGTTCTACATCGAGTAAATGGCTAAATCAGTAAAGGAGGAAAAGAAATAGACTTATGATTGACAAAGATAACATGAAATAGCACTTGCCTGATGTTTTTCTTTGGTCTGGATTTTTTTCATGGCCACTGTTGGTACGTCCTCGACAGGTATTTTTTGTCTTGGCTTACATTCAGCAGCAGGGTATTCCCCGAGACACACTGGGGGTTCCGAGCCATTACTACACGCCTAAATCAGGAGATTTTCTACAAAGACATCAGCAAGTAATATCTGACTTGGATGCAAAGGATCCAACTTGTTATATAAGTCTGCTAACATGCAGGTAAAAGCTTCTCAATCAAATGCAAAGACAAACGGAAAGAAGGCACTTTGGTCCATTACATAACAAGTTGCACCTCAGAGTCTCAGCACTTCTTCCGAGAGAATCCGTTTCTGAAGAGCACAGAGCGCAAACCTCCATCCGCAGGTGCAGATGTCTGTTGAATACATATCATCCACTCCGAGGGAGCCCCTCTGTCCAACACAATAGCCAGCGACGGTGTAAGCATCTTCCCCCGCTGCGTTCCACCCCACAGGCAGTGCACACCGATAGGCAGAAAAACCAGTGGGAGTGATCCAGCCCTCTTGAGATCAGTGTTCTACAGCATTGGTTGACATTTTTCATTTTTTCCTTCCTCCCCATGTGCCTGCGTCTTATTCTTCAACTGGTGTAATGAGCCGATGTTGTGGTGTCGGCAGAGAAGGGGAGAATCACTGCAACAGCTAAAGGGACCTCCTCACTCCTCTGCATTGCTGGATCACTGTTAGCTCTCACAGCGAATGTGTTACTGGCTGCTTACACAAAGCTATTTGCAAGGGAGATGATGGATTTAATCGCTGTGCTCACTACTACACCCCTAAAAGATAATATTGCTGCTGCTTTATTGTGCATGACAGCTTCAGTTGCTGCTCATTTTTGCTATATTTGGTGTAGTAACTGTTGAGCATTCTGTAAAGGTTATCACATGGTACAGTTTGAATGACTCAGTATCTAAGGATTCGTTCCCTCGAGGGAAAGGAAAAGGCACAACTGCTTCCACATTTCATTTCACCGCTGAGTATAAATCAGTACACAGAAATAGCTGCGCTTAGGAATGACATTTCAATTCACATCGCATCACACTGCGCGCAGGACAAACTAACACTGTGAGCATGCTGAGAGTTTGCTCGCACGCCGAAGTAAATAGGTATAAATAAACCTGGGCTAAAAAAAGGCGCTAACTGACTTTACAGGGTTATACACGAAGGTACATCAATAGTAATTCACTCTAGATACGAACGGCTGCAGCCACAGTTTCATCTTGTGCAGAAAATGTGTAAATACCTAAAGGCTTAATTACACGGTCTGTTGATTATGTAATCTCAGGTCATGGAGAGTGCCTTCTTGTTTCCTTGGCAGCTGCACTTTATGTGGATCTTTTCTGTTCTTTTCATACGTGAATTCAGCATGAATTTAACAAAGCAGAAATCTGTCATGATTGTCAGTCTCGTGCCAAAAATAACACAATGTTTTTTGTGTTAGCTGCAGCGCGCTTTGGCACAGGCTATGTAGCAGAATAATTACGTGTTCTCAGTGTAGCTGTATAAATATTAGTCTTAGTCTGAGTCTGAGTAATGTGTTAGACATTAAAGTGATGCTTCACAATATTTTATCTCCAACGCTGCTGGTGATGCACAATGAATGCAGTCTGGCTGTTTTAAGGTTGGTTAGAAGGATTTATTGGTCCTAAAATGCTAAGTGTCACTTCTCTAATACAATATTAGCATCTGTTTTTCTTCATTAGCAAGCTTCACTAATCGAAATGTTCATATTAACAACAGAAATGATGAAATGAACCCACAGAGAGCTGCAGCTCCTGTCAGCTCTTACAGAGCTTTTTATCCTCTTTCAGTTCTCTGGTTTTAGTTTTTATTTTATGCCTGCAAATTAGTTTCCCATGAAAAGTGTTTCTGACATGCCATCACAGCTTTAGAGGATCGCTCTATGTGTTTATCAGCTATCACATTTAGGGTAGTGCCTGTCTTGAATCTAAATCCAGAAGCGAGCTGTTCTTTTTTTCTTTAAATTTGCTTATTTCTGCAAAAGATTTGCTGTTGTTCACCTTTAAATGAGGCGATTGTAAAATTATTTTCTATGTAGTTTTGTGAGCACAGGATATATTGTGACTGCACAGGTTTGACATAATGCACCGTGACTAAAGGCCATATTTGTCAGTTACAATGGTGATGTCTGTCAGTTACTTTGCAATATGCACTGTGCAAGATGGTTACTGATCCATGAGAGGCTTAATCATTTAAGAGTTATGACAGATTTCAGTGTTTCAACCACACTTACTCATCACTATGTCCTCGATCTTTCATGAGGTGTTACTTCTTTTCTATTATATTCTACTGAATGTGAATATTGGAACTAGAAATCCCTCGAAAAGCCAGATTAAAGTTAACGTGATTCTGGCAGAACAGTCGTCTGCTCCAAGTCGTTTAACAGCTAAAAACAGTTATGGAGTTTTCATAATCCTCCTTCAGGACTTTTTATCTGTTCAAAAAAACATGACTTTGTTGCTGTTCCATTAGATCTATTTATTGAAGCAACATGGCGAGGTAGGGGATTTCCACAGTGTAACTGCAGCTCCACCTGTTCACTCACATTCAGGGTCCAGGAGGAAGACAACACGGGGAACGAGGAAACTATCCAAACACCCTGGATAGGGGCCATCGTCACACTCAATGGTGACTTCTAAAGTTCCCAGTATTAGGTCTCCAAACAGTATGAGTACTCTGCAAGCTTTTTATATATATATTGCAGGTTTTTAAAAAATAAAATCACTGTCAGTCAGTTACAGAACTGTTATTAAACACCCAGTGCAGCTCTCATAGGCTCTGTTTAGGTTTCACAGCCTGCATCTTATTGTTTGGTTCAGTCTCACCACTCTCTCCAGTCTCCAGAAACCACATTGCCATATCAGCCCAAAGGTGATAGTAGGCAAAGTAGGCAAAAAAGTAATAATAATGGCTGTTTAAAGCTGCACTAATCAATATTTTTAGATGAACAATGAGTCAGATATATGGTGGCCAACAAGGACAAACATGCTGCAATGCCTCAGAACACTTCCATTAGGAGAAACAGTTTGAGAAACAACACAAAATTTAAAAGCACATCCGAAAATCCACAGTGAGCACGACAGCGGACATGAGCTTTCATTTCCATTTCAAAGCTGTGTTTACATCTTGTTCCGCTGCTCCCAAGTGGCCAAAAAAATCAATCAAATCTGCAGCATGGAACTTTTGCCGCCCTCTTTATGTTCTGCCATCGTCCTAGCTGCTGTAGCTACACTGTCGCTACAATTGCTGGCAAACCGATCAGTGCTGTTTGATGTAAATCATCACGATCGGTGCAGACTTCAGATTTTAAAATTCTGGTACGCTGCAAAATACAGAGAGATTTACCTGGCGATGATAGGCTTATTAAGCATTGTGTGGGCTTGTTTGGCAGGGGCTTGAATGTAACAGGGATTCATTTATATGTAAAAGCTGTGCACTTCCAGCTTTAATGAAAATTCAAAGATTTAGGATTTGTTTCGATTTTATGTATCTATTTTCTCTGTTTCTAATTTTGTACATTTCATTTACTCACTTGCGGTAATTATCAAAACATACTTGACTGAGTCTTTTATCTATTATCTAGCTCTTTCTGTTTATCTGACAACACATCAAATGCAGAGCTAAAAAAAAGCATAGAGACATTATGGATGGATCATGAATGATCACAACATACCCGGACATGCTTATTTACTAGATGTTCTGGATGTAAAACCGAACCTTTGCCTGATCAGTAGAGGGAAAAAAAAAGTCAAACAGGGCCAGGCTAAAATTAGCAGTGATGTCTTCCCATGTAACAGGAGAGACGCTGGTCTGCTAACATCACAAAAATCTAAGGCCTGGCACATTCCACTGTATAAATAACTAGGGAGAGTTGGTGGACGAGGGGGGCGGTCCACAGAGACATTTTCAAAGAGGGACAGAGAGAGAGAGAGAAAAGGTTCGGGTAGTATCATTGAGTGATGGGACAGCTGTAGACTATGCACATGGCAAAGCAGCAGAGAGCTGAATCAAACTGAAGGTTAAAATGGAGAGTCAGAGGAAAACGTCTGAACCAAGAACTTGTTCTCCAAACTTATTTAAAAGTTTGAAGAAAGTTGGTGTATTTGTGGAGAACACTGAGGAGCTACCACCGTATCTGACATCTGCATGACCTATACTGCATAAATATCACACAATCTATGTCCTCTGAGATAATTTTGAGTATAACACAACTGTTGCTTGTTAATGCTAGTTGTCCAGCTAAAGGTAGCCAAACTGATCTGACAGGAAACAGAACTATGGGAACCTGGGTGGGTGGGTTACATGCACTTTTTTTGGTGACATCCTGACTCCTCCGTGATCTGTGCTAGCACGATTGCTGCTATCATACTGTATCACAACGGTGTTGTGAAATATCCATGATGAAATGTATTTCCAAATATTGTGGCTCATGTGATGCACGTAATGCACGTAACCCTTCTCTCTTACTTTTCCAAGAATCACGCTCAATTGGAGACTCAAGCGTGTTTTGTTATCAGCATCTTTTTCGTAAACCAGGCAGGCAGAGATCTGTCATTAATTTTCAAGTACTCACATTTGATGGTGCATCTTTTAGATGGACTCCCTCCAAGTATCCAATATTTATACAGTAAAGGAAATATAATACACTGTGGTTTCTTGCTGTGCACGCTAAAAGGAATCCTTGTCATCATGTTGTCCAGTCTGCAGACATCACCATTCTTTTAGTACCCAAATTTAAGCTTGCACAGTGAGATCAGCAAGTTATGTAAGCTTCCCGTCCTTTATTCTGCATCATCAGAGAGTGCATCGTTGGCCAAACCTTTACTCATGTTAAACTGATTGAAGTGTACTCAGCAGTGATGAGTCTTGACATCTTTGTGCATGCAAATGCATGCTTACATATACCCTCTCAGCAGGAAACGGCAGTTCTAAATTGAAGAATGTGTTTCCACCGCACACTCATGCCAAGCGCTGCAGAACAATGACAAAGTGCTCTGGCTGATATATGAAGGACATATTTGTGGAGCTGGTAATGCCATTTTTCAAAGCAGCTGAGGTGGTCAAAGCACTCAGGTGAGCTGAATTTAGATCAGTGCTGGAGATCACTAGATGCATAAGAACATGCCCTGCAAGTGTTTTAACAGAGAAGAGCTGCTTCTGAGCATCCTTGGCTTGACACTGAGGAATCTGCCTGTAATACAGTCTGAAAAGCTTGCTTTGGCTGAATTCGTCAAAAGCAAAAGAATGATTCATTTGCAGTGTTTCTGCACACATGATGCAATCATGGTGTTGTAAGCTGTACTGATTTTAAAGCCCTCTGTGGGAAATTGTGATTTAACAAAACTTGACTTTGACGTGGTGGAAATCGAATCAGCTTTCTCTTCATATGGTAATCTCAAAACAGTGATACATACAAATCCTTATTAATATTCTTTTCAATTTGGATCTCAAACAGCATAACACATAAAAAGCATTTAGATAATGGACTAATGGACTTTCAGAACTTGCAAATAAACATCATTTAATTTGCAAAATATCCAAGGCCTACTTTGTGTCACCTATAAAACATAAACTTCCATCACTTCAGAAAACCATCTCTCAAATGTATTGTTGCATCTTTCAATCCTCTTTGCACAATAAAACAATAAAGTGAAGATCTAAATGCATGGCAGAGTGTATAATAATTCTTCTATTGCACCTTATATGACACAGATTATTCCAGATAGTTCTTGTTGACACTGATGCACCAGTTGATTCCTGTGGTCGTTGCCTTTGTGCCCCTTTCCAGGTGCTTTGGAATCAGTTGTGGGAAACTGAACACAACATGAAGCATGAACCACAACCTCTATTTTATGTGTCTTATGTGAGAAAAATAAATTGCATGTAATATCTTGCATTATTTAAAACGATTCAAATTGACTGTTATTGTAAGCTTTGATATATGTCACTGATAATATCTGAATGTCATTAAATATATTAATAAAGAGCAAAAGAGAGTTTTTGGCTTATATCTGAAAACAACATACTTGTGTACATGTGTGTAAATTTATGCTTGCGTACTTGAATTATGTGCATATATATTCTTGTTTCCTCTTTTTTCTGATTTTTTGGAGCCATGTCAAACGAATAAAACCAGATTGTTACGAGATCGTTTCAGTCTTTGCAGCACGACTCCCTCCTGAAAGTTTTTTCAAACAAAAAGTTAAGATAAAAAGCTGATGATGTGCATTAAATGGCCATTTATTGCACATCATTAGCTTGTCATCATCAGCTTTTTATCTTTTTATCTTATGTATTTAATGACAAAAACCATTGAGCCCATTAACCACTGAAATGAATACTGAAGTATTGCTTGTATTTAGCTTGTGTCCTGGTTGAGATATTGGTCACTTGATGTTCCGTCTAATGGCACAGGAAGTTAAACAGGCTCACATTCTGTTTTCTAGTTGGTTCTTGGTAGTCAGGGGGCTGGGCCTTTTGGATGACAGTGGCATGCTGGGTAGTTTTCTTGGAAGTTACTCCAGCAAATGATTTTGTTATTAAAACCTCAGTGTTGCAGTCATCTTGACAAGAGACAGCTTGCTTTACTCGTTCCGTACAGTGTTTTGTGTTTTAAGTGTGTTAAGTGTAATAAATTGATTATTACCTTCACCCAGATCCAAGACAGCAAGTACAGCGCTACTCCGTGCCTCCCCCAGGTGATTGTTGGCGATGCAGGTGTAGAGGCCAGCATCACTGGGTTTGCAATCCCTAATCCAGAGCCCTCCGTACTCCTGGTTCTCCATGTTGATAAGGTCATCATTGTGGTACCAGTACAGGGAGGGCTGGGGGTCTCCAGCCACTGTTACCTTGAGACGGATGTCACAGCCTGTCCCCACGGCGGCGTTCCTCATTTTGCGTACAAAAACAGGTGGAGTTGGGGTGGGATGACTGGGTCCTCGCGGTTCCGGGACAACTTGATCTTGGCTCGCTTTGGACCGCTTTGGGGGGATGATGGGGCTCGGGGGTGCCATTGCTTCATCTGCCCCTTTTTTCAGGGTCATTTGCACCTCAGCTTTTCTCATGGTTGCACTGATATGGTAGATCCTGCAATGGATTCTGTAACTGTGTATATGGACTGTATGTCTATAACAATGACTGGGCCCTCTCTCAATACTCTGAACCAAAACCCAGAGGGCATTAGAGTCTATGAGCAGGCTTCACATATAAATCACCACTAACAAGTCTCTCACATTTTGACTTTAACATGTATAACTTTGTTTTACCTGAAAAGCCGAATTAAAATATTTAGAAACATATCTGCCGTGCACAAATTCTCCTCAAACCACTGTCCTCTGACCTCAGCTGTTGTACGAAAAAGAAAAAAAAAAGTTGATTACCGGGTAATTAAGCAGATAGAGATAGCTGCCACTCTGCTGCCCAGAGGTATTTTTAGGGCAAGACCCACTGGATCATGTTGCATTAACAGCTCCCTTGACTTGTCTCTTGGAAGTGACGGCCCTGCTTTCCCCTTCCTTTTCCTGGTGACTTTTCAGCCTTTTGTAACCATTTCCCAACAGTGTGCAGCTTCTCGCAACTTCTCCTCAGACCACGGTGTGTGAATCTTCAGTGAGTTTCCTCTTTACTCCCAACGGCCCTGGGATCTGTTCTTCCTGGCTTCTGTTTGAGTGCAAGCATCAAGTCCGGTCCAGCAAGTTGCACGGTGGCCCCCCCCCCGACTCTCGTCCCATGAGCTAAATCACCCCACTCATGATCTCCCCCTACCTCTGCCAGTCAGTCCGAAGGGGGAAATGACAGTCACAGCCCAGCAAGCCTTACCATGACAGCTGCATGGTGATCCGTCTGCCCACTCAGTGCGAGGCTCCCGCCCCCTTGTCATTTTTAGCCAACCTGAGGTCAGTAGAACATGTGAGATGGTGCAACACTTGGCGCAGAGAAGGGGGTGGTCTGTATGGGACAGATATTTAATTTGTAGGTCAAATGTTGAGGCTGACGTCGGCCTCCCAATTGTGTTGAGGTGGTTAAATATGAGAAGGAAAATATTAACGCTGCATTAACAATGAGAGCTGGCAGCTATGGCCCTATAATAGTTATTTTAAGTATCTTCTATATTTACAATCAAAGTTGAGGCGGTGTCATCGACTGCATACAGGAAGTACACAGATTTGCATTAAAAATTGGTGCTTCATTGGTAAAATAACTGAACATGAGGATTAGGAAGACATGAATCATGCAGTTCAATGTTCAATAAAGTTTGCCATGTAAAAAAATCAAAGCATCAACGCTAGTGTTAGCTATCAACACATCGTCACAAGCAGTTTGATTCAAGGAGAAATGTGAAGGAAGAAAAACACTGTCAGGTGCAACTGCAAAAATAAATGAATAACATTAATAAATGTCACTTGCAATAGCGCAAATACAATTCCAAATATAATGTTACACTTAAACTGCTTGCATGTTGTTGCTATACGCTAGCTGTAACAACACATTCTCAACAAATTAGCAGACAGCTAGGTGCCTGGCTAAAGTTTAGTGCAACATGCAAGACCCAAACGAAGTGGTTTAAAGTCGTAAAATAAGATTTACCTTGTAAGAAAAGCAAGGCCACAAGCAGATTCAAGGACGTGACAAACAAAAAGTCCAGTCAGACACCATAAGCTAATGTTAGCCTATAAATGCTAGTTTAACAAGGCTGAAAATTTTGGTAATGGCAAGATGGTGCAGTACCTGGCTCTAAAGCTGACTGTGAATAGTAGATAAGATGTAGCATGTCTGGTAATAGTAGCAGTAGTTGAGAATTTTGGGTTAATGTCAATGGATTTGGAAGATTTGGAAATTCTTTCTCCCAGAAAAAGAGTCTTTTTTTAAGTCTTTGTATTATGAAAAGTAATTAGGACCGTTTTTCTGGAAAAGGTTTTGATCCATTGTGTCCACAATGTTGTAAAGATGAACTTAATGTAACTAAACTAATTATTCTTTTCTTCTTCTGCTTTGTTACAAGCAGTGCCGCCTGTCAGCTGCACCTACCAGAGATCACTTTGTAATTTAAGATCACCCTTTAAGGTGATTTTCCTCTGTACAGAGGCAGAAAACATGCCTCTTTGACCTCCAGTGTTCAGTGTATTGTTGCGGCTGCAGTCATAACTTTTATCATTTCAAGCTGCTGTGGCTGTAAGCAGGAAAACCACCACATGCTAGTTTAGTTACAGGGAAGCCTATCTCCTTTCAGCTGCTCATCTAAGAGCGTTTGTGATATATGAGTGTGGCAGAGTTATTCAGAAAAACAGAGAAGTGAGCATGTTTATATAAAACTTTAATGATTGCAACTATACACACTCTGAAATCGTTTGGCCTGTGAATAACATCCCGCTGCCTTTAGCTAAATATACAGAAACCTCAGACAATCTTACTAACAAATATTTGAATATGTGAAAAGCTGACATGGAGTTATATGTACAGGATAGTTTCATGTTACTGCTGAAAATTATGATGATAAAATGATTTTAGTTGTAAATTGTGAATCATGGAAAATAATTCTGATAATTCACATTTGTATGCAACACTGCACCTCAACATCAGTTGTTCAGCTCATCCGTGGATGTTGTGACACAGTGCTGCCTAGTTGAAATACAGACACACTTGAAATTGAAACTTGTCAGACGTGTTTGATACAGTTTTCTCAGAAGTGGACGTGTGTGAGGAAAGCGAGGGGATTTAAATGGAAAACCACAAAAGTTGCTTGCAGCTGATTTTTAAGCAACAGGGGTTTAAGCAACCCCTGGTATACACCGGACTGAAACCAAGTTAAATAAGGTGGAAAAAATAGAGCAAAGTATGAAAAACTATTTACAAATTTAGCCAAATACAAAATTTTTTAAAAAAGAAAAAAATTTAAGCTGCAGTATCAAAACTAGTCATCTGTTGTCCAGCACTTGAGACCGTGCAGTAAATACACTGATGCGATCAATTTCTCTGAATAGTTCAAAGTGTCTCTGGTGTTTCACAAGAACGTGGATGTGATTTCAGATGACAGTGACGACCTGCTGCTTCGGCTCACTGATGTTCTGTCCGCGATGCCCATCTTCCTCATGATCTGCGCCAGCCTGTTCCTGAACTTCGCTCCCACAAAAGCGTACAGCACGGGGTTGACGCAGCTGTGAAGCAGGCCCAGGCTCTGGGTGGCGAACATGGCCCGATCCACCGCCATCCTTGCTGGGCACTGGTACGGCACTATCTTTGTCCTGAAAAACGTGTCTGTCATCACCGCGATGTGGTAGGGTGTCCAGCAAAGCAGGAAGGCCACAACCACGAACACAATCACTCTCATGGCTCGTTGCCGCTGAAACCCCCCACGGATGTGAAGGAGGCGCTTGATGGTCACGCCATAGCAGGGCAGCATGATGGCCAAGGGGATGACAAAACCCAGACTGTGGCGGAGAATTCTGGTGGCCAGCCGCCACACGTCAGCACTGCTGGGATCGTATAGCTCAGCGCACACTGGCTGATGAGAGTTTTGGGAAGAGAAGGAAGAACTGAAAAGCCCTGGCAGAGACAGAAGTGCTCCAACAGTCCAGACAGCAGCACACACTCCCCAGCTGACCAGCTGTCGGTTAGCCTTGCGTGCCTCCATAGCTCGCACGATCACCATGTAACGGTCCATGCTAATGCAAGTCAGGAAGAGAATGCTGGAGTAGAAGCTCAGCTCTTGGAGGATGGTGACAATTTTGCAAACAGCGTCTCCAAACACCCAACCCTTCGTAACAGAGGTGGCCCAGAATGGGAGGGTAATGGCCAGCAGGAGGTCCGCAACTGCCAGGTGGAGCAGGTAGAGGTCAGAGGGAGGCAGCGACTGCTTGCTGAGGCCAATGACCAGCCCCACGACCAGATTTCCAGGAATGGCCAACAAAAAGATGAGGATGTAAAAAATACTGATAACAATCATCACCCCATCTGGGAAGGAGAATGGGTTGCAGGGCTGCGTTTCAGGGTCAATGATGAACTCTGTGTAATTGTAAGTGAAGTTCAGTTCTTCATATATGGCGCCAAAGTCTATGACAAAAGAAGATGTGTTTGGATCTGAGGACAGCAATTGATATAAAGTTTTAGTCATAGGAAACACATGCAGCTGTTATAAAACTTGCTAACATGAGGCTAATGAAAATGCTATATGTACTTTTCAACAGATCAGACTGTCTACATGCAACAGAATATACACACAAAGGTTGTCACAGTACATCTGTTCATCTACAGCAAAGCACAAACTAATGGGTTGTACAGTGATGTTCACATATCCTGGAATAAATAGCATGAAACAACATAATTGATGAATATAGCATAACTGTTGTTGTTGTTATCAAAGAAAATTCAAAGGGATTTAAAGGATGATGACCTACATTTTTTTTACATTTTGTCCAGAATTTCCTACATGGTGTTGAATTGTAAATGTCCCTTTGTATGTATATTTTAGAGAAACATTAAGGGCTACAAATGACCTGTTTGCTATGAACACCTGTGTTAATTAAACATCAATTGGTACAAGTAATTTCATACATAAGTTATTATTCAAAGAATGAAAATACTCACCAGTCATTGTGGTGTCTTCTTTGTGGGAGGCTCTGAGTGTGTGTCAGTGTGTAAGGAGACAAGGAACTAATTTCTCTCTACACTCCTCCCATCGCTTGAACCATAAGCCCATTTTCCCATTTGTCTCACACAGATTTGCTCACCAACTCAAGGGGGAAGACAAAATTTCACATACATCAGAGCAAATCTATCACGTCTTTAAAATATAGTTGGAAGCTGTGCTTAAGGTCATATTTCTGTAGCTGTAGGACACATTTAATACTAATTTCAAGCTGCGCTTCGATTTTTACCTTGTACTTTTTTTTTTTTTTACTTCCAGCAATTCTTTTCTACCTCAGTCAAGTGTTTGTTGATATAGCAGACAATTTTCAAGAGTCACTGTTCAGTTATTCCTAAACCGCAGAGCTTCCCCCTAAACAAACCCAAGCCACATTATCTGAATCATCAGTGTCATGGGATGTGCTGTCACACTGGGTGCAAAATTGAAAGAGAAACCATTAGTTCATGTATGATTTATGAATTCAAAACAAACACTGGATGAATCATGGAGATATTGAAGAAAAGCAGTGTATGAGGAAGTGCTATCGTTACTTAGACCTTGCCTGGTTCTCACTCATATCCTGTTTATTTGATGTCCTTGTTGATACAGTCACAAATTTAAATTGAGAGAAAAATATCATATAAATTATACTTTCATACATTTTGGAAATATTAGTTTTTTTTATTTAAAGAGCAGAACCCACATCAGCGGACAAGGGCAACAGGCTGAGACCTGTATCTGGGCCTCTATCAGCACGCAGTGAAATTCAAAATACCATAAGCCACATGATGTGACTACACTGCTGAGAGGAAGTTCCCAGCTCATGACATCCATCTGTGTTGACACATGAGCGACTAGCATCACATTTCCTGCCACACTTCTCATGTGTTTCAACTTCCAGTGTCACAAGCACTGCAGTTTTATCATACGTGGAATGATATAAACATGTTTTGGACATGAGCACTGGGGGATTGTGAGAAAAATAATGGGGCTGCTGAACACTCGGACTTGGCTTTTCTAAGAGTTGGACAGTAGCACCATTCCAGTCTTAGATTTCATGCAGCTATAGTGGCACATAAAACAACATGACAGATGGCTTTGCTTCTATTTCACTCTTCTTGGCCACTTTATCTCATTTGAAAAAAAAAAAAAGTTTCACTCTTGTGCTCTAACAATGGAGAGCTGTTATTTAGACTAAACAGACTCCTTTGTGTGATTTGAAGTGTCTCATATGTAAACTGATCTCATCTGAATAGCACCTCTGCTGTTCCACCACTTTGGACACGCTGAACAAGGAGAAAGTGCAAGTGCGTCCAAAGCAAAATGCTTCAGATCAACATGCAGAGGTCATGTTTGGGTGCTTGGTGCAACGAAGGATATGTAGAAACACGGGGCTTTGTTGTATGCAATGCATTGCTTCAAAATGGAATAGTTCATGCAAAAGCTTTTGGTTTATAGAAATATAAATGCATCTTCATTCCAGCAAGAGAAAGGAAGTTACACCACTCCGTTTTTTGTTATTTGCTTCATTGCGTGATTTTACCACGATCTGATTTCAGTACACATCCCACTGCTCAAATATTGCACATATTTTGGAATGTTTTAAGAAATGCAGTTTAGGCTTGCAGGCACTAGATGGTGCTGTAGAAACATCCCATTGAACTTTAAGGGAGGCTCACTTTAAATGTGTTGGTGATAGTATGGAGCGCTAAAGATGGCAGGGTCAGTTTTAACAATGGCAGGTTTTAAGTGGTCAATTGGAGTGCTTTATACTGTTGTGTGGGGGTTTGATTATGGTGCTGTTAATACTTGTGGCAAAATGTACATCAACACAAAAATCTTACTCCAGAACCTTTGTTTGCTCTAATCATACTATAAAAGGTGGTTTTAAACCTTTTAAAGTGAAGTATAACCAACTGAACAGACATTTTATTGACATTAACAGTAACTTCTTTTCAACTGTCAAAACAGACTACAGAAAAGCAAATGTGGCAGCAGAATTACTGTAAAATTTATTCGGTGAACCGTTTTCCAAGTATTTAAGTGGTCCCACCTTGATCAAGGTACAATTGATGGCAAACAAGAAAAAAATGTATGAAAAACAGTTTAATATCAGTCTACCTACCATTAAAAATTCAAAACTAACACCTTTCCTGTCACAGAGTCACTTCGGATACAGTTTGGTTAAGAGAGAAGACCCTTTGAAGAATGTCGCTTGTGCATTCAGTCCAAGAACTCATTTTCACCAACTTAAGGCCTTTTCCACTAAAAAGCAGAAACTGATTTCCTGATTTAAATGACAGGCAACCTTGCCCAGACATAAATTAAGAGAAGAAAGTGCATCAAGTGTTCAAGTAGGGTGTATAGTCTGAAAAAACATAATGGGGGAGGGGGTTGGGACAGTGTATGGGGGAGGAAACACTGGCACAGGACTGGCAATTTGCAGTGAGATTTAGAGGACAAGGGAGTGGACTGAGAAGGCTGACCACAACTCAACCACCAAGGCTTCACTATATAAGAAGTCCTGCTAGTGCATCAGGTGGTAGATCACAATCACACTGTGCTGCTTACTGAGAGCGCTACTACGCACGACAAACGACACATCTGACTATGTTAGCCTGTATAAAAATGATGCAAGTAGTCCCTAATTTAAATCATTTTTTGAAAGCCAATATAGGCTGTGATGGGGAAGGACACAAATGTAAAAAAAAAAAAAAAAAAAAAAAAAAAAAGAAAGGGGACAGGGGGATATGGGGACGTCCATAGTTTTCCCACATGATCCCCCGTAACCCCAATTTCATCTTTTGGCACGCCGTGGGTCCCTGCCGTTGCTAATGGTAACTGAAGACTTTGCTGCTGTTGGCGGCCCTGCAACAGTTACCGGAGGTGCTCCGTTGCCAGGTGACCGACCGTTGGGTCGCCCAATGCCTCCAAACGCAGGGTCACGGGGTGCACCAGGTGGTGGGTTGTTGTTAGCAAATGGCGGCATGGCACCGTTACCTGTGGGTTGAGACATAAAAGTAAGCCCTCGCAGACCAAAAAAAACAAAAAGCACCTTAAGACATCCTTCATAGACCTTTTTCACAGAAGACATTTTGATATGTCGCAGTAGGAAAAGCACAGATGGTAATAAAAGTATTGATGCCTGAATTTATTTTAACCACTTTTGTTCCAGGGTGCTGGTATTGTGCACGCTGGTTCACTGCCTCATTGTCTTGATTCACTCAGACACTGTCAAAGAACAGAACCATTGTTAATGTTATTGTTTTCCTACTACGGCAAGTCAAAATGTCTGCGGTGGAAAAGGACTACTGTGCCTCCCATTCTCCAAACACACTCAAGAATATCCAGAGATGAGGTCTCATTTCAAACTGAAGCAAGCGATTAAAAATACACTACCCTTTGTCATATTTTCAGTTAACCAAATTTGATTAAATTAATTTAATTAACTGGTTCCATCAGTGAGTACCATTCCACAGAACATGTACAAATCTGCTGTTTCCTCTGACTAAAAAAGTAGTTTGTTTTAGGAAAAGTCCATGATCCTTTTGAAAAAAGTGCTTTTTCTGTATACTAGTCTTGTCTACGAGGCATTTTGCTACATTAACTGACATGAACTAGGAGAGCTTTAATCAGTCTCCCTTGCGATACAAAAAGACATGCACTTGTGCCAAATATTAATGAGCTTGATAAATGCAAAAATTGAGCAAAATCAAACAAACACATTTTCAGTTTGAGGTTTGGTTGTTCTCACATAACTCAAATCCAGTACCTGCATATTGTACCTCTGGTGGCTGTGCTACAGAGCAGCCTTCACCCTTTCACAGGCATATGTTTTATATTTTGAGCATGCCTTTCTTTTGATGGAAATTAGCCCATTTATTAACTCTAATTCACACTGGCTGATTTTTGTTTTACAACAATTCCCGATGGTGAAGTCACTGCTTAGACTGTTGCCAGTGAAACTAACCTTGGCTTTCACTCAGCAGCCTGCAAGTTATTTATACAGGAAACAACAAATGCATAGGGAGAGAGCACATATGGGTGGATAAAACCTGTCAGGCTTTACGTGTGATGCACAATAATAAATGTAATAAAACAATTGCATAATTGCCACAATAATTCTTTCCATTCTAAAGATTCTGCTCATAGGTGCTTTAGGAATAATCATATTGCATCGGATGCTTGTGCTACTGGAAAATGCAAATCATATGTAGCGGCCTGCATATCAAAGTAAGTGATTTGGCTGGCTACATGTTCATATCAAAACAACAGATACAAGCAACAATAAAACACTATTAATTGTGAAATTGTTAATTATTGGTACTTAAACACAAATTTTCTTAAGTTTGTCAAATTTTTACTTTTACTTCAATTTTTAATGGGAGCAACTACAGATTTTTAAGTACTCTACCCACCACTGGTGACTGGGAGAGAAGGTTTTGTTGAATAAACAAAATATACTGACCTGGTGGGGCAGTGGTACCTGAATTCTGATTGGGTGGAGAGTTTCCCCTCTGATTCTGGTCTGGCTTACCCTGTAAGTGGACGAGAATGTCACCTTTAAGATCCTACCACCATTGGTGTTACGCTGGACTGAAGACTTCCTATTCAACATGCAAAGTTATCCAATGAAAGTTCCAATACAGGCCATCAAACTGGACTGATTTTCTTTTCTGATCCAAGTATTATGACTATATTTGCAATACAATACCACTATGGACATCCTCAGCATCGACTGCAGGGCTGTCCATAATGACAAGTTGGGAGTGTGTGCATGGCTACTCACAGACTTGTTCTGCTGATTTGGTTGGGCTAGAAGCTCTGGGTTTGGTTCACTGAAGTTGGGCACTTCTGAATACACCATGCAGAACCTGTGGAGACAAAACCATGTTTCAACATTACAGGCAGAAATTAAATTCTAAATATTAACATTTAGATTCAAAAAGAAACACTGAAACTTTACTGCCTACAGAGGGCTGCTAACTAGACTAAGACCCACATTGAGTCTAGTGTAAACATGTCGTCTTGGGATTAAAGGTTGTAAATGTTAACAACTGGCTCTTGAATTATAAAAAAAATCTAAATGTTTTCATGATAGAACAAGATTGTGTACTGATGCTCTTCAGCCATGTTTTAAAGCCAACATGTTCCTGAAAAATGTGTATGATGATGCTCGAGGAGAGAAAGACAAGCACAACTTCACCGAAGTATAAATAGATTTGTGGCCTGCTACTCACTCTCCGATCTTCTGCAGATCCCCTCCTCGTCCAGTGTATAGGGTCAGGCAGCCTTTCCATATGGATGCATAGCTAACACAAAAATCACAAGTTTATCTTATGAGAACAAAAGTTAACTCCCTGAATTTAAGAGGAAGTTGCTCAGATACAAAACCACCTGTCAAATGCAAGCGTTTGTGTGGGTACCTTGATCATTCAGGATAGTACAGATGTAAAAATCAAACTGAGCAAGTACTGTTCATGTCATCAGTTCCCAGGCAGGGGAACAGTCCTACCCTCTGGTCAGCTTGATGATGTCCCCTGGCTGAATAAGGCTGCCGAGCTCGTCCCAAACAGAGATGGCAATGCTCCCGCTCTTGTCTGCCACCTTACATGAGCGGACCTCATGACCATCTTTCGTTTTGGTTACTCGTCCTAATCAAACACAACGAGAATAAGTGATGCAAGATAAAACGACCATTCTGCTCTAAAACGAAAAATCAAGTCCCTGTTGACGGTAAAACATTACTGGAATTTCTGGCGTTACCGCTGGCCCCTTTAAGAAAAAAGACACGAGTTGGTGGTATGGGGATAGGCGCTTCAGAGTCACGGTCCAACTACTTACCTATTTCCAATACAATGAATACGATATTCAAGTTCTTCGACCCGGGCTTCACATCCTTTATCAAAAACAAGGCCTCGGTTGTGGGGGTTGCCATTGTTAGTTGCGTATCAAAATAACCGCTGGCTGTTCCCTTCCTTTCACTTAGACTCCGTAGCGATAAGTGCCGTTTGTCGTTACTTTCTAATGGGTAGCTACAACGTTAGCTTCAGCTAAGCTAATTAATTAACTTGGTGAAGGCTAACGAAATCCGACTTCAAACACTACAAGGTTCTCGTAGTCGTTTAAAGACACAAGGGCTAGTTTCTTAGTTGACTACATTTAAACCAAACACGATAAACACGTCGACATTGATAGAAATAGCTGAAAGACAACGGTTAACTGGCCTGTTCAAAACAGCTAGCACACTAGCAGGGTGACAAAATGTGCTAGCTAGATAGCCTTGTTAAAGAACACTTCGCTAAAACGATGGTTAGCTCGTGCTGTAAGCTAGTTAGCTACCTTCTTTTAATTTCAGGAGATGAGTATCTGCGCATTTTCCTTTTCGCGATTATCGCCATAATGGCAGCTTCATTCTTCACATAACCTAAACTAGCGTGAGCAACGTAACTATTAATGCAACGTTAGCCTCTAGGCACTGAGCGATTTAGCAATACGGTTGGCCAAAATGTCGAAATCAGACAAAATACTATTGATAAGCTGACAAATCCAGAATCGCGAGTCAAAGCTTAGATGTTTTTGTTCTATCAAAGACCGCTCCACTTGCTGCAAGTTACACCGGAGCCTGAGAAATTGTCTGTGTTGCGAACTATTTGGAGATAACAATTAATATCTCCCTCGATCATTTAGACAACTCAGGTCTACGTTAATATTTTTCAAATCGACCGGATTTCCTTTGTGAGCCTCTTTGGAGTGTTAAAAGGACCCGTTAGCTTTGCGAGCGCGCAGTCTGGCCAGATGCTTTGTTATGAGACTAGGGTGTCTATATCTAACTGTGGCCCCTACAACGTTGCAGTTGTTCGAAAAGCCTTGTGTTGAGTGTCCTTGTTATTTATGCCTAAACAATAGCAAAGCCCCAAAACGCCATTTAAAATCTGAGCAATCTGTTCACTCCACGCTTCCCCCTGTACCTACAATGCCCCAATAACTACGTCAGCTTGTACTGCCGGTCATTTTTATTTAACTCGGTCAGTTCCATTGTCCTACATAGGGAAGGGGTATACACGTAGAAATTTATTTTTGTGTGCTCTTCCTCTCGGTCGAGTCGACAGACGCTGGCAATTATCATGCTTCTATTTATACATACAATGCAGTCACAAATATAAGCGGGCAATGTGCTGGCCTGTTCACATAAAATAAAGAAAGTGGTTGGTTTGTACCAAATGGATTCCATTCTGAAACAACGCGAGAACAAGAGAACACGTGAAAATTCAGTGTCAACGATGGTGAAACTTGTTACATGAAACATTTGTCATTAACTTTATGTTATCATGGCTAGTTGTTACTTTAATTATTTAACATCAAATGTATGCTTGGTAAGCACAGACATACGTGCTGTGGTTGGAGAGCAAAAAGTCCAAATCGTAAGTAGAGTTACTAGTACAGTCATACATGACTGTAAAAGACGTCGCAGAATTATATTAGGTATAAACCACCAAACTAGGTCTGGTCTGGCGTGGTTGTAAACTATATTATGTAGGAAATAAGTATGAAAAAAGTCGTCACGAACAGGATTCGAACCTGTGCGGGGAAACCCCATTGGATTTCGAGTCCAACGCCTTAACCTCTCGGCCACCGTGACTGTATACCCTATATTGCCACCTATGGGTCATTTTGATAATCGCTATATTCGTCTGTCAGACTGTACGTTTTGGTGAAAATGGCAATCAAAGAGCAAAAACAATAAAAAAAAAAACAAAAAAAAAAACAAATAAATAATTAGAGCTTCGTCTTGCCAAATATCCTTGTGCCAGTGAGCGATGACAACAGATCATGTAGTGGAAAAAGCACAGGGTGTTAGTGTGAGATCGGACATTGGAGGGCGACAAAACACCATCAAAGCACGGCTCACTCACGGAAGTTGGAAGGGAAAAAACCCTGGTGGTATTATTACAGTAACTCTGTCGAATAGCTTTAGAGAGGAAAGGTAACATAGTTTCTATTACCAAAACACCCCAACACCGAAAAAACGCCATCTTTTCACCGTTTTGCTGTGTGTGGATGTGAAACAACTGCTTTGACACGATTTTCTTCATTTTGAGAGCACTTTTTTGTGTTAATTTTGTGTTCATTTGCTACATAGCCTATTTTTAGACAGTTCCACTACTGAAAGATTAGTTCACCTGATTTCCTACGTGGTCGTTAATGCAAGATTTCTGAGATTTCTGCCGCTGCCTCAGTGAAATGGAAGTGAATGAAATTTAATTCATGGTTCTCAAAGTACTGAAAAAAATAATTGAAAGATTCAACTTTTTCTTCCCCTCGGAAAGCGTCCTGTTACACTCTGCAGAACATGCTGTGAATAGTTTGAATTGGGACTATTTCTTCTGTACAAAGTAGTTCCGGTAAAAGCATCTCACAGTGTGCTCTGGACGTAACTGAGAGTAACAGGAAACTTTGTTTCTAAAGCTGCTTTGATTTGGATGAAGTGACCTTTTATTGTGGGTCTGACCCCAATTCCCGTCTTATCTTTAGAGCCCTATGAATCCATAAACTGTGCTATGAAAATAAAAGTTGAGTAAGTTAAGTCACTCCATCCGCTGAGATTAATCCACTCCCCTGTCTACACCTGGGTTCACTAGATTACAGCACCATGACCTACAGTTATCTCAAAACTCACACTGGCCTGAACGACAGCAATCTTAACAACATGTTTGCTTATGATAGATCAGAGATGCCAGTCACTGGGCTTGTGAGTGACGCACAGAACATTAACTACCATTATCTAATTCATGTGAAATGTGTGACACTCATTCATCTCCTCTCACCACAAGGACTGCAAACAACGACCACAAACAAAATCTGAATGTTATAAAATCTTTATTGATGTATACAATACTAAATTTTGAAAGAAAATGTCGGCATGTTTACAAGATGTTTGAAACAAGTGTCAAGAGGAGTACATTTAAACACTTAAGTGGGATCTTCTGCTGTGAAGGACGCTTCTTTGGTTTAAGTGATTAACTAAAGGAACAGGCCATGAAGTGAAAACTTTGTAAACACAATATCACTAATATGCTGTTGAAACCTGGTGTTTCAACGCTCTAACAAAAAAAAATCTTACACATGATCCACAAGACATAAGTGATTAAGAAATAAGATACATGTTTTAACATTAGCAGACAGAGATATCACCAAACTAACACGTTTGCATTAATGAACAGAAAATACCTCAGAGCCAGTCGTATTTGAACCTCTACAGTACACAGAATGTATACACAAGCCTGATGTTCAAATCCCTTTTCAGTAAGTTATTTTATACAAAAGAATTAAAAAGAAAAAAAATCTGTAGAATGACTAAGCACATTTAATAAACACAGGTAACAAGCTAATTAAAATCATTTACGTCAAATTATTTATTTACTGAAAATTCCCACCGAACAAAGGTTAAGTTTTATAAGGCGTGAAGAACTTTAAGGCTTTAAGTGAACTACTGCACAGCTTTTCTCCTGTGTTAACCAGACCTCAGTGAAGTATGATAGTGATTTTTTTTGCATAGTTAAGATATCAAAATATTTGGGGCACCATATTTTGACTTAAAGAAGTTAAGAATCCAGTGCTGTCTCTCATCGAGAGGCAGTACAATGAATGTAGTTGTGTAGTCGGGTATAGGTCAGATAATGGTATGCATACCCCCTGCGAGATATTTCCGTTCCCATGCTCTAATGCATTTCCAACTCACACAATTTTAATACCTTTCTGCCAACTTTATGTGCAACCCCAAGGCAACTTTTATCATCCTTTCCCAAACTTCCCAACACCCACACCTGTCCCCCTTCCTCTACAAGCTCAAGCCCAGGAGCCTCTACAGGGGCAGAACACCTGTGGCTCCAGAGAGCCTCTTCCTCTCTTTGCACTGTCTCAACAAGGAGGCCAAGAGCATGAAAAATGGGCTGAGCTGGAGTCATCCGTCAAACCTAGGAATGCTGTCTTCTGCCTTTATCCACTTCTGTGACCTCTCTAGTATCTGGATCCTTGGCACCTGGTATCACTCGCTAAATTATTTTTGGGGAGTCATGGCATTGGATATGACACATCTGTAAACTAGGCTGGTCAATCAATGTGCAACAAGAGGAAGGTCACTTTCTAGAAACTTTCAGACATGACTTCCAAATATGAAGTTTATTGCGGATGTGTCTGCACCATCTTCGAACTTTTCTTTATGTAGTTGGTACCAGGCTTTGACTATGCCCCATAAAGTGATGGCTGCAAAGGAATTCCTCAGAAGAGAGGATGTTTTACTTTACTCTTATCAACAAAAACATAGGAATCCATCCCCTTAGGACTGCAATTACTCACACTAGCTTGTGCAAAGTAAAGGGATTTAGTGATGACACCCTGGCAAATGTATAAGATAGTGTTTATATCTTAAACAACTGAGTAAACACTTTACCATGCACGTTTCGGACGCCTGTAAGAGAAAGATGACTTACAAACACCCACGTATCATATCATAACTTAGATACAGATACATTTACGGTATAAAGTACACACACTTAAGGTAGTTATCATAAAGTACTGATTTATGGTGTATAAGCTGAAAATACCCAGAGTGGTGTGCCTTATGTAAAACAGAATGATTCCTGTACATAAACAAAGTAGCCCTGCAGAAAAGACAAAGGGCTACAAAAGGGACATTTAGTATGTCAGTGTTAAAACGCTCTTTTTGTCAGCAATTAGTTTTTCTTTCCATCTAGAGCAGCTTCTATCCTGCAATTATGTCCTTCATTTGTATCACTGTGATTGAGCACAAAGCATGTTAACTGATATTTCCAAACAATTTTATCTTACCATTCTTACAGTATTGATTGATTGTGCGATTCTCAAGACATTTTGTTTTTCAGCACATGGAGATTTATTGTCATTTACTCAACTGGCAATCACAAATTACTAAAATATTTTGATGTACCACATACAACTCGTCTGGTGTACAAGGTAGGCCATCAATGCCAGACATGATGAATTGGATCTAACTATAACAATCACAGATGAAGGACAGGAGACAAGACAGAGCCACTAGGACTGCTGAAGTATAGTAACCTGTTAGTTAAGATCTGGGTTTTTTTCAGCACAGGGCCAAAGAATTCAGTAAACAACCTCTAGTTCACTACAAAACACCCCAGGACCTTTTCACTGAAAACCCTGAAACTCCCCATTCTAACGCTAGCACAACCTGGCAACACCCTGCCTCAACAGGCTGTGGGCAGTACCACTGCTGCCAAAGATTTACTATTTTTCACAAAAAACACAATGAACAAAGAGGCTATCTGTCAGTGAGGAAAAGAGCTCCAGAGGCAGACAAACACAGCAGGAGGGAGATAGTTGGCCCAGCGCCCTGGAGATGTGCGGTTATTGAGGGGCGGGCACCAGTTGATGGGAGTGAACTATAGTTCATTGCTGCAATGTTGCTTTCTTTGGACAGCTCTGCTATAGAGTAAGAAAGCACTTGCATTGAATTCTGATTCGAGACACTGTGAGGTCGAGGTGCTTGGGCAGTTTCTGCTGACGTTTTTAGACTCTGTTGGTGACAATCAAAGGTATTGATGCAGAAATGGTCCAATGGATGGACTACCTTCAGAGGCCGAGAGTATGTTTCTAGTGTTTATGATGAGAACACAGGACTGTTTACAGTGGAGGGATAATTTGTGTCTGTGGGGTGTTCATAAAACTTCAAGAGAGAAAAGAAAGAATAAGAAATTACAATTGATGCTCACTAAAATCAAATCATATTAAGACACTTGTTCTACAGCAATCGTTTCTACTGGAATCTGGGCATCTGCTGCTGCCTCAACAGGGCTTTTGTCTTTCTCCTTTTCTTCCTCCTCTTCTTCCTCCTCCTCGCCAACATCTTCATCATTCTCTGGAACTGCCAAGACAGCAAAGTGATCACCATTGATCTGGACATCAAGGCTTGGTGCCTCTCCATTTACCTCAGGCTCTGCATTTATGCTCTCTGGGGCAGAAGGACTATGCACCTCCAGAGACAAACCTTCCTGGGCATGCACCTCTGCCAAGGGACTGCCTTCATCCGAGCAATCGAAGGCAGGAATCTCCACATGGGCTTCTTCCACAGGTGAGCCCATATCTGGTGTGGCCTCCCCATCTCTGACCTTCTTCACATTGAAAGTCATGGGAGACACCTTGAAAGAGGAGCTCTTGGCAGTCGGACTCTTAGGATGGTTGGGGGTGAAGCTCTTCTTGATTTTCTCACGCTTCTCCGGTGGCACAATCTTGGTGGTGATCTGGGTCACCTTCTTCTCGATGCTCTGGCGCGAGAAGGCCTTCTTCAGGCTATCAACCTTCTTCAGGCTGGAGCGCTTGAACTTGTCGGCCCTTGTCTCATATGAGAGGGAAGGGCTCAATGCGCCCTCGCAATCCAGGTCTTCCTCCTCCTCCTCTCGGTGCACGCAAAGATCATCATCTTCATGGGAGGACGTGCTAATGGTGTGAAGACCCTCATGGCCCTGGGTGCCATCAACAGAGCCAGTGACAGATGCAGTAGCCAGGGTGGATTCTGCATCATACTGGCTTGGTTGTGGGGTCCTGCGGGAGTCCTTGACTGCCACGCTGGTGGGGATCTCATTGTCTTCCTATTGGGGACAGAAGGACAGAAAAAGGTGGGTTAAGGGGGCAGTCTTTTGGATCAGTTACAAATAAGCACAATCTCTTGAACCAGGCTGTAGTTTGACAAGGAATGACCTTCATGATATATTTGTTTGAATTGGCTGTGGTCAGTGTTAGACTTCAGGCTACTTTACAAAGTCTAAGTGATTCTTGACCATGATGATCAAGGCCAAGATATTTCAGGTGTATGCACCCCCATGAACATGTTTCTGTATACTTCTGTCCATGGTTTGGCCAATGTAAATGGATGCATGTGTTAAACACACTCTACACACTCCACATGTTGAGCTGGTCTGCGTGCTGAGGACTGAAGAAACCAGTCCCTGCTTGCCTCCTCAGTCTTCTCCTCGAGAGATCTGAGGAATTCCATACACTCTGCAGGAGTCACACAGTTCTCTCCATTTTCTCTCTTTTATATCAGTCTCTGCCTTTAACCCGCCATCCATGAACGCACTGATGACCATAAACAGAGTAAAATGGAGTGCAGTAAGCTCAGTATTTCAATATATGTTTCAGTTTGTTTCTCCTCAGTCTCTTCCTCCTCTGTCTTACTTGCTGCCTATCCATTAGTGCACAATCACACACATGCAGGCACACACTGGGGATTTATGGACTCCAGTTCCCACCCCCAATTGCCCCTATCCTTTCACACCCAGCAGTGAGTGGAGAGTGAAGGTGCAGCTTCAGTGGTTGACATACTCCACTACACATTTGAAATGCTCATAAAGAAACCCTCCCTGTGACATCAGCTTAAAGTATCACCAGTGAATACTTGGTATGGAGGTGAGTTAATGCAGCACATTGTTCAGCACATTTTTATGTTTTAAAGTACAAGAACAAGAGATGCTTATGGGCATTTAACATGAATACTTTAATTTGCCCTGAGCAAATCAAATCCAGGAAAGGCTTGACTGAAGTGATTCAAGGCCTCCGCAGTCCCCTTCATCCAGTTTTATAGCTACAATTTGGAATTTAAACTGAATCCCAGGCCACATTTGAGATATTTATCCTGGAGATGCGTCAATATTAACGATCAGTGTTCAGTGTTTCAGTCTCAGTTGTTTCTGTGCCCCATGCTTGTAAGAATGAGTCTGCATTAAACTATGGCTGCATTTCAAAGAATGCATGGCAGCTCTTAAGACACAGGAATGCTTCAAGTGGCTGGATGCCTATAGGTGTTTGGAGTGTGCAATGCACCTTTCCTGGGGTGTCATTAACACATACTTAAGGACTGGGCAAACCAGATGGTCCAGAAGAGTTCTGCCATCTGTCCATTCTTCACTCATCGACAGTGGTGTTTTTGCCGAAAAGGACAGTGTTATTGTACCTCCGATCTGTCACTGTCAAATTTAGCCCAGAGCCCTGTGAAATCTGTTTTAATTCTTTCCAGATTCTGTTTTATGTTTTTCCCCAAATTCCATGTTTTCTCTTTTAATGTTTCTGAATTCTGGGTTTTAAGATTTAGGCTGATTTTGTCATCAGAAAGTGTCTAATCAAGTGGTGTCGCGGATTGAAGACTGAATCAATATCAATGAGGTAACACAACATTGCACTATTTTTTATCAAACATCATCTGCAGCACAGCCTCCATATGCTGACTCTGCATATACAGCCACAAAGTCTTGCATCTGCCAATGTGGTTGCTCCTCTGTGAGTTTGTTTAAGTGATGAGCTCTTGCTAGCGCCTGTCTCTCTCTCAGGGCCTCTTTGACTATGACTATGAGACACAAAAACATAGCAGTAAAGCCTTTTTTTCTGTTAATTCCACTTAAGAGTCGTGAAAAAATGCTGATAATGGTAGGCAAGTCCTGATCGTTATAAATTGAATCCACATTTTGGCAATTTTTGTGACATTTTTTCCAGTTGGTTCCATTTTTTCCATCTGTGTTTTCTACATTGCAGAATAGTCGGTCAAATATGGGAGATAAGATGATACAGTATCTGTGATTGTGTGATTATAGGTTATACTGTACAGAGGGCGATGGCACTGTATTTATGACATGCAAACTGCACAAAACGATAATGGGAAGTCCAATCAACAGCAATCAACATTGTTATAATGGTGTCAAATACTACACTTACTCAAGATTTCAGTGTGTTTCATTCCCAAAACCAGTACGTTGCAGTACGTTCTGTACTTTTAAAGTCTGTCTACCTGATGAGACCTGATGCCATTGGAAATGAGCACTCATGATAATGTTTAACTGCGGGTTTACCCTCGTTTGATCCACAGCCATTCAGAGCACTGCAGTGATACACCTACACCTAGTGATACACCTAAAACAAGGTCATAGCATAGAAAATCATGGCATATAAAAGCTCCAGAGAAGTGGAAATCAATTTAGAAACCCTCCAGTTTTTACCACACTGCAGACACATGATGCTGTTTGCCTTGATGTCCAACGTGCAGGCATGATTCACAGTTCAGGTGTGTGTCAAGCATGTGTGGTATCTTCCAGTTAATGTTAATAAATCTGTCAGCTTGTTCTTAAAGGCACAACATCAAGAGAAAACACAATAAATGTTTTAGAGCTTAGAGCACAATAAATAGAACAGCAGGGGATTTCACTTAGGACTGATAGATTTCTGGTCCTCTTTTGGTGTTGATCGTAAAAAAATTCTGAATTATTATTCTGATGTTCTTCATTTTAGAAAGCAATTGTAAAACATAATTTTAGGCGTGTATTAAAAGTTTTCATTTATCACCAACTAGTATGTCACCATCCCAAAGAAGCTGGGAACTGTGACACACTGCACGTTTGTAACTTGAAATCCAAAAAGACAAAGGTAGCACCTTGGGGAACAGCTCGGGTTACCTCTACCTTTGGTTTGGTTTAACTGTAATTGCTCGCTCTCAGTTTTGTTCCCCGTTGCTCCCTCCTGTCATATCTGAATGAGCAGTTTCTGGATGCCCCAGTTTGCTGTTGGTCTGCCACACCCACCGTGTGGAGCTGAACATGTTCATGCAGAATCAAAATCAGGAAGTCAGGAACTACGTGGGTGACAGCTCTTGCATTGGACACATTAGATGTTAGAGAATTACCAGAAAGCTTGCTTGCAGGGAGATGATATGAGACTACGAGACCAGACTTTATGCTTAACTCCCTTTTCTGTGTATGCTTTCCAAGCCAGATAAGAGACAAATAGCTTTAATCAGCATGAAGTGCCAGATAACTTAAGGGTTAAGCACCCTCTTAAATCTGACCAGTCATGATTACAAAATCAGCCAACATGGCCTCTCCTGACCCTCATTCCCTGATAATAAACAACAATTTGCTCTTAATGTTTGGCTGTGTTAAGGTTTCTGAAGCTTCAGTCTTCACACCTCTGCTCCAGTCTGGGCATGCCATGCACTTTCTGATTCAACTCAAACATGTTTTGATATAATCAGTGTGGGTGCTGGAGTGTGTGGGAGGCGGCAGCTGAAACTCGAACACCCCCCCAGTGAAAACTCAGCTCTCCTGCTGCATACTGTACTAGACCTGCTGCAGCAGCGCAGTTCAGAAAGTTGTTTTATTGATTGATCCTTGCATTACTCACGGTGATAAACACAACCGAAGCTTCACTTGTCAATTCTAACTGGAGAGTACTTATACTAATCACACAGAGAGAGTCTCAAGCGTTCACCGCCGCCTTTTCCCCTCCGGCCTTGACTTCATCCTGCTCTTTTCCTGCATATTTTATTTGGTGGTTTATCTGGTGAAAATGCTGTTCTGTGTTTGGCTGCTCAAATAGTGAAATACTGTGAAATTAGCACGTTTAACCCCCAACAATCTTGGCTAGTAAGCTAGAACAAACAAAATTTTCCTAAACACCATTTGACCGAGGTCTGTCCTATGTGTGTGTGTGTGTGTGTGTGTGTGTGTGTGTGTGTGTGAATCTAACATCCTGACACTTTTCTCTTGGGAACCCTGTTAATTAATGTACCCTCTAAGCAAGCCCTCATTAGCCACAGGAGAATGTGATATGTGTGTGTGTTCGAGTATCTCTGTGCCAGTGTGTATTCATGTGCAGCCATGTAGGACCTCAGTCACTGTTTAAAAAAAAAAAAAACTGTTCAAGAGATGAAACAGACTTCAAAAACATTTGGCGCAAACCAAAAAAAACAAAGTTAATTTAGTGAGACAGCAGGTTTAGTGTGCGTTAAAGGTCACACACTTCAATTCAGGTGTTTTGTAAGCTTACGTAATGGAGTTCAAGATCTCATTTAACAATTGCATGGCAGAACTGCCATCTGATTGCAAGTCCTGCTGGTGTTCCTCAGCCAGAGCTTATGAAAGCCACTTCTCTGGAGTCTCCTGCTCAATTCAAACAGAGATGGATCAGGGTGGGGCGGGACGCAGTCGCCACTGATTGAAAGAGCTCCAGCGGGCTCACATTACTCCCAGAGTGTGTCTCTGTTTATACTGTATGTGTAATGATATCCTATACTGTTCCTTCTGCATCTGTTCTTTCTCTCTGTGCATTCATCTGCAGTGATATACTGTATTAGACTTAAGGCTGGGTGATCTGCTTGAAATCAATATAAATATGTACAAAATGAGGCTCTACTCTAGGAATAGCAATGTTTGCCTGTCAGTCGGTGCACCGCTTCAGTCGAGACTACAGCTGGTGGATGGATTTCCAGGATGTTTACGACATTCGTGATGATCAGCGGATGAATCCTAAAGATGCTCGTGATGCACTGACTTTTCCTCTAGAGCTACAAAATTTTGCTGACGTCGTTTTAACTGAAATATCTCAACAATTGTTTCACACGTTACATGACATTTGCTGCAGACATACATGTCTCCCTTCAGGATGACTTATAATAACTTATACCTGTAACCTGTAACATCTCATAAAGAAGAGAAAGCTGCTAATTTACCCATACGTACATGAGCCGTAAGACAGTATCCCTGCGGTTTGAATTGCAGATTTGCACAGTCATGTGTGCGTTTATATGTGTATGTGTGTTAGCAGTTTAAACAGGTGTGTTTTCTTGGCCCTTCAGACGATGAATGGAGGTTTTCTTAAGCCTGACAGGCGAGGTTAGTACAGGTGTGTTGGCGCAGTGAGTCAGGTGCCTGCACCAATGAGAGGGTAAAGCATTGCCACCACACACACAGATATGCACACGCTGCCAAGCCCCTGCAATTATATTGTTAGAGAACGAGAGAGACAAACTGGATGCTACTTCAAGGATGGGCAGCTGCTGATGCTTTTTATTGACTGATAGACATTTTTGTAATGCACAGTTAAAACGGAGGGCCGGAGACAAATGTCTGCTCCTGAATATTCAAATTTTTTCTTTTCCAAATTTCCTCCCACCCTCCCTTTATTCTGCAAATTTGCCTATCCTCTTCATCTGTAATACAACCTACCTCCATTGAAGATGTTCAAACAAAACACTGTCTCAATGCTGTAGTCCCTGCACCCTGCCACACACTCAAAAACACACACACGGCTTCATCCATTGTGCAAATTTGCCTTGATCTGCATATGTTTTGATTGCATTACATTGCAGTGAATTGCTTTACAGTTCACCCCTATCCAGCCTGTTGTGTAACATTCCCCCTCCACTCTGATCCCAATGTACTCGAAGAGCCATCTGTGGACAGAGGAAGTAGGGAGGAAAGGAAGGAAAGGAAATGGAATCCTGCTATTTGTCATGGGACGGGGCAACATGATAATCTCTCACTCTCTGTACTGTACTCTGCGCACTGCCTCGCGCTAATGAATGGACACGCGTATACGAACGACTGTTGAGACCAGCCCAATGACAGACCATCATATAAGTGTGTTCAAACTGTGACAAACCTCATGATTCCAAGTATCATGAATACCTCGTCAACAGCTTCATGCCAATTTTGAATCATGCCTCCTGGCCTAATCCCCATAAAGCTTTGCATAACAAGTTAGGGCATTCTTTCCCCATCCGCGCCCCTCCCATATCTGCCTCTCCAAAAGAAAACACGGCGTGTTTACTGGCCTTGCGAGCTTGCGTAATCACGCAACACAATAACCGATTCAGGCGCGATGTCATGCTGACGAGCTGGTGGAATGACGATCACGGCAACCTGGAGAGGAGACGATTATTGCTGCTGGCATAAATGATGATGTTGGACGTCTGAAGAAACCTGCTCGCTCAACCCATAATTCACTGGATAGCAGTCTGTGCACTTCTGATGATGATATGTCTCACATTCTGCTATATATGCTCAGAATTAATTTCATACATGGCATGGTACTATTATAATAAGCCCACGGTTGACTGGACTATCATGCTCTTCGTCACTTACTGCATTTCCTCTACATCGACCTGATCACATTGCTAAACCTGCACTTTCCCTGCTCGTCTCGCATGCTCCCTTCTGCATGTATGACGAATGATGAATGTCTTCATCTGTGTCACCACAGCGCATTCCAGATCTTGTTGTTCCAGTTTTTTGCTCTGTTAATCTCCTCTAGCTCATTTGTTTTAATCTCCCAAGGTCCCCTTTTGCACATTGCTGCAGCACAATCCCCAAACTGCGCCTATCAGAACCATTGTTTGATAAGGGCTGTGCCGAGATACCATGAGCATTTTTGATAAGGCTACCAACAATTGTCCCAATGTTTACCCAGCATGGAGGTCAAAGGGCATGAGCGATCCCATAGGAGCCAGGAAGTCATCATGCTATCTCAAGACGTGCTGTATGTTCATTCATTTCATGAGCAGAGAAATAAGGACACTCAGAACCAACATGGCTATTGTTTTCCCTTTTCCTGCCATGGATGTTCCGGCCTTGGCAAGAGGACTGGATGGAAGCTGGGGTTTGAAAAGTCAAAAAAAGGAGACACATAGATGGAGAAAATGAGGAAGGTGAAAGGCGGAGTCAGTTTGTTTCATTCTTCCTGACTGTATAACAGGACCTTGAGCTTCTTTGGAAGAAGAACACTCTGAGCACTGATATTTTAAAAAGTTAGATAACTCTATCACCACCTGCATCTAACATGTCAAAGTGTGTCAGAGGAAAGAAAGCTCAAACGAAAGAGAACAAGTGAGAACAAAAAAGAGCATTTGAGCGCAAGTGTGCAAAAGAGCTCAACATCAGCACCTTATTGATACCTGGCGAATGATTACAAACATGCTAAATACGTGCGCTTGGCATTTCCAGAGACGGAGAAGTGCAGTGCATTATGGGGTACACTGGGAGGCTAAACTGTCCTAAGCTGCTACCCTCACTTCTCTTTGTACACGCTGCTTTGTTGTATTGTTTTGGTTGATCACTTTGCATATCCTTTTATACCATCAACTTTCAGTTCACGGCAAATAAACATTACATGATTAAAAGCGTCAAGCTGTAACTTGTCATGTCACGTCACGGGGGCTCGCTCAGGCTTTGTAACATCACTTTTCTGTGTTATTAAGGCTGCTAAAACTCGACTTTCACACCAGCGATCTGCAGTTGCAACATCGCCTTTGCCTCAGAGTGAAACAGTTGAGCAGACTTGTCAAACCTGAATGTGACATCAGGCATCCTCATGCATGTCTTTCACCGGGACAGTAACTTATGCAAATCCACCCTTACTGTATTGACATTAGTGGACAAAACCAAAGCACATTTTTCACTTTGTTTTCTTCGTTCTTCCCTTTATTTTTCTCCCTACAGTTATCTGTCTTTCGCTCTTCTCCTCCTCTCTTTACTCTCTAGTTTCTGAAACCCCAGAGGATTATGTGAGGAATGAACCCCAAAGGGAAAATAAGAATGATAACAAAGCGAGAAGCCTTGCTGTAAACAAACCTCAACGTTCATTTAGAAACAATGCCTCAAAGGCTGCACAGACTATTATTGATGAGACCAGTTTTACTCTTTCGAGTCGTATATCCAACAGCACTCCTCTAAAAACGCCTAAAATCTCATTCACAACTTGGAGATTGAAGGACAAAATATATGAAAGTCACTTCCTATGCACTGGTGGTCACTGGCAGGGCTACATGATTTATGGAAAGTTTCTATTTGCCATATTTCTGACCAATATTCTCTACAAATGCCAGGCTTGTGTATGTGGTCTAAAAACTTGTACCAAACTCAACGGGCCCTTTCACAGAGGACATGTCATCGGCAGAAAAGCACACATAATCAGTTTTATTAACGACTGCTTATCTCCATCAGTTGTCACGGAAAGCCATTCCAGCGAGCCACCATTTCTGCTAGCTGTGGTTACTCCTATCAAATACACTTTTACTGGAATATTCTGGCTATTCTCTACCCGCCAGCTGTTAATCATTTACATTCAACAAGCTGCCAGCTACCGCCAAAAATGACGCAATCAGATTGTTTGTCGAAAGGTGATTTTACAACTTTAACTCCAACGCCGCTGTCTCTTCTAGAATAACGAGACAGATGTGGCCCGGAGGGAAGGTGACTGACCAAAAGCTCTCTGAACCCTGCCGTCACAGTGTAGCTGTGACAGTATGCAGGCTTATCAGTGGCTAACGATAGCGAGGGCCAGCTAAGTGGACGCAACGTAATGCGTATCCCCGTTTCCCCTCTGTTTGTGGGAGCGCGCCACCTTCCTGCAGCCTCTGCACAAAGCTGAAACGTCTCTGCATCGAGCACACAGACACAAAATGAACTGCCCCATCTGACAGCAGGCAAGCCCAAGTAATGAAAGGTTACTGGGATCATTAACCATAAAGAAACTTAAAAAAAAATGCAATCCCCTACAGCGAAAAGTCAGTCTAAATATATGCAAATACTGTGTTCAAGTATTTCTTTGTGTATCCGCAGTTCATTTTTCTCTTTATTTGATGCTTCTGGATTTCTGTTTCTGTCTTTGTTGACAACAACAACAGCTGCATACGTTCCTGTTACTTTGAGTTATTGCTTTAAACACTTCCGTGGGTTAAAGCTCAGAAGCATGTCGACCCAGCGTTTGTTGAACGCACTGAAACAGCTAGCACCGCTTTAGGCTATACGCTGGTGCAATATATCACCTGGTCGAGGGACCCACACAACAAATCCCAGCTGTAGCCTGCAGCCAGCGGCCTGCTTCGACCTGCAGAGATGGATCTGATTTTATAATGGAAGATTCTCAACACACGCAACCTGCACACTGTAATTACACTCAAATATCTAATTACCCCAGAGCATATATTGTTTGGGATGAGGCTATATTCAAGTTTACCTTGACTACTGAGCTTGACCTCTTGCTTGTGTTTGCCTCTTCAGGCTTCAGCTTGAGGTTTTCTCTTGTCTTAAAGCTCCAGTTGTGTCACACTCGATTTGTATGCGGGAGATGGGACACAAATGGATCTGACATAGCGGAAAACTATTTATTTATTAGGCCGTGATTTAGCTTAATTCAACTCCACAGTATTTAGCGTTTTGTCATTAAACTAAAGGTACAAGCTTGGGGCGAGGCCGGGAATTACTAGTTTGTCTTCCATCTTAGAGTCAGAACAGATTGTAGAAAAAACAGCCTTTACTTCCTGCTGCTGAGAGCTAAGATTAAGCCACAACCTTTGGTCAAGCATCGGCGTACAATAGCACTGTGACGACTGGCAGCAAAGCAAACAGAATGACAGTGAGTGAAGTTAAGCCCAATCACTCAAAACCTTTAAACCTTTGTAAGCATCTTCTGCACTGAATGACGAGTCAGGATGTGGTGATAGACTGAAAGGTTGCAGCTTGTGAAAGTTTCAACTTTGTGCATAGCTTAAGACACCTAGAATTGAATAATGAGGAGGAAAGAATTGAATTTTCTTGAGCGAATGCCATCACAGCTCTGTCGACAGAAAGCTTGATGCAGTCATTGTGTTTGGTTTGGCCGGGGAGGGTGTTTCTCTTTCCTTGCAATGCGATACGAACGTTCTTTGATAGTGTGTGAGAGCCCTGACCGTTGTCACTCCCTGCCCTGCTCTGATTAGGGATCCCAAAAACATAGAAATCACCAAACATCCTCTTCCCATCCCACCAGGAGAGCCACCAGACTCCCTTCTCACTGCTTAAATATCCAGCAAATATCTGAATCTGGCCCTCATGTGCAAAGCAGGGAACAAGCAAAATTCTCACAGCGCTCAGATTCAATTCGCCGCTGTGGTCGGCTTGTTTGTCGCCGTGAAATAAACACAGATGGGGAGATTAAGATCTACTCAGAAATAAATGACGTCTGTCGCAGGAAATGACATCCCAAATACGCCATATTTCATGATTCATGCCACAGGGGTGCACGTAAGATCAGTTAGAAGATCTCCAGGGTGAATTTTTGTTGCTCAGGTAACGAGCTTTGAAATTAACCTGTGTGACAAATAACGGGAAAAAGAGATTACATGCTATGCGGTCCAACACGAGAAAAAATTAATTACCAAAACATTTTTTTACGATGTTCACACTGGAATCTCAGATGGCTGGGAACCGTGTGTGTGTGTTAATGTGTGTGTGAGAAAAGGCCTCGAGAGGGGACGGCCATGTGGAGACAGGAAAAGCAATGGTGCACAAAAACAAACAAACAAGGCCCAAGCAGCGGTAATTAAGTCCTCATTAGTCCTTGTTATGCGCAGGAACGCAGCAGAGCGGCAGACAGCGCTGTCATTTCAGACCGGCAGCGGCCGAGGCCTGGAGCTGGTATAGAGGCCTGCTCCGTGCAACACAACAGTAGGTGTTTACCCAGAAAGCCTCTGTGTTTCCACCTCAGCTGGCACGTACAGGGTGATGAGTGTTCTGGATCAATTTTGTCAAGCGGACGGGGAGGGAAGGGGGCCCCTCGGCCAATAGCTGTGGGGCTGGTGCATGGAGTTTGGCACTTGGGTGTGCAACAAACGTGCTTTATCAAAGAGTAGCGTGGGGCGCACAGCATGTGCTTTCATGTAGTTTCAGGGAATCAAGACAGGTGGTTTGACCAAAGAGAGCGAGAGAGAGAAAAAATGGTTGGAGTTTGTATAAAAGATGAAGAAACAGAGAGAGAGAGAGAGAGAGGGCAGTGTGAGAAGCGGAAAATGGTCGGACATTTAATCAGAAACCGAAAGATATCAGACAAAAAAAGGTTAGAGCACGACACCAGATGGAGAAAAATCAAGAAAAAGACACGATCCTGGAGGTGAAAAAGAGATGAGGCGAGGCAGAAAATGATGGACACAGAAAAGAGTCAACACAATCCCTGGGAGGAGAGGGAACAAGGGCTGCACTTAGTTCTTTTATTTCCTGCTCCCCCCCAGGCACGCCAAGTCTCATTTACCAGCTCTGTAACTGCATACACCTGACCCAACACATCAGCATAACATCCAATGGGCAAACTGCACGCACACACATGCTGTACACACGCCCTCCGGATCATACCTGGTCCCACTTCACCCACCTGCAGCTCGACTCAAAGTTAGAGGAAAAAGCTCAACTCAGCAGTTTTAACATCCTCATGATACAGAAAGTTTAAAGCATACCGCTGCATACTCTAATAATGTTAACATAATAAAGATCAAGTTAAACACATGATGTAGCAGCACTGTCCGCTCTCACTATCTCTACAGCGACGGGACACATCCTTCCAGCAAATAAAAAGTGACAGAGGGTTGAATCAAATCGACCCGCGGCGCCTCGCCCACAGGGCCACCTCGTGCAGGGTAAGGTCTTGGCACCTGTTGCATTTGAACAACAGAGCCTCAGTACCTGGGAAACCAGATAACAAGGGCGGTTAAGAGCTCTCAGTGGCTCTGGCTGTGTCAACAATGCCCCCCCCCCCCCCCCCCCCCCCCCTTTCGCCGCCTGGGCGCACACACTTGTACGCACACGCTCAGACGCACCCACACACACATACACACATTAAAAAAAAAAAAACACATGCAGTTATTCATGCACGAAACACACTCGGAGACCACACCGACACAAGATCGTGTCCTTTTGGTCGAGCGCGGTCAAATGCGATATGGAGCTGCTTTCATCCTGCATGGCAACCGCATGATAAATAAACTCAGCTGCATTCATCACGGCTGAAGGTAATGTCTGTTTTTTACGTGCCGGGCAAACAGAAGCTCCAACTACTTTTACGCCTGGAGATAAGCGAGAGATGGCCTGTGCGAGGATATTCCTCACACTTTCCACTCGTACTTTCCTGGGGATATTGGCACGTTTGTCACTCTTTCAGAGGCTGTATAAGGTTTTACCCTCACAGGTGTGGTAGGCAGCTGAAGCGGGAAAATCGTCCAAAAGCCACCTGTCTGTCTGAATTATGACTGTGGGGTGTAAACAGATCTAGTCAAAGTCAGCGTCTGAGCCCTCCTCTATTATCCTCTGTAGCTCCATTCCCAGGCACGCCCTTCTTCTCACACACACACACACACACACACACACACACACACACACACACAAAAGAGGGAAAATGCATGTTTACGAAAATTAAGAACTGAACTTATATTAAAGAAAACATGTCAAATTTAGCATTTGCAGTACAGTTCTGTTATTAGAGGCGTGTTTGAAACATTTTTCCAGAGTCAGAAAATGGCACACTCTTCATCACGTCATCTGTTCGTAGAGATCAACTGGCTGCCCGGGTCCTGTTCAACAAGTTTTAAGTGTTGAAAATGTACTAATGTGCTGTGCGCATGCAGCAAGTCACCTTTCTGTGTCAAGCAGGAACACAAGAAATGTGCTCACATCCAAACACGCCCATCGCTGGAGTCAAATGTGAATGCAAATATGACCCACACGGGCGCGCACGCACACACAAGGTAGAACGAGTGCTCAAGAGGAAATCATGATGCAAATGTACGCTATGAAAAAAAACATCTGACCGTTTAGTTTTTCACTTTATAACTCTGGGGGTCTCACGAGAGATGCACAGAACGAGAGCAGAGACAACTGAAGCAGCAGTGGCCGAGATATCCTGACTTTAAGGTCAGGCTCCAAAACGCTGGGTCCTACATTTCCCATAATGCAACCTGACTTTTTTTCAAACCCCACAACTTCACTTTGTGTTGCAGGTTTCTGTTAAGTGCAACTTCTCAAGCCCAACCTGAGGTGACCCTGATGACATCATTATGACATCACTAGGGTTATTATTTTTACAGTGCCTTCCAGAGCCACATAATACTGGTTTTGCAGGCCCAGTAGTGGTCCTCATGAGAAGTAAACTGATCTGACGCCCCCCTTGCAATCTACTTTGGCTGTAAAACTTAAGAAACCCTGAGTGTTACTGTGTTTTTCCTCTTTCTATCACCGTGTCCCCTCACCTGGAAGATGATCACTTTAAAGTGGTTCCTCTTCAGCAGGTGGCTGTGATTTGCCTCCAGCTGCTTCACCTGCACCGCCTGCTTGGCCATGCACCCGCGGACATCCTTCAGGTGCCCGCTGACTTTGCGGGAGTTCTCCAGCAGCTTGCTGACGCTGTTGGAGGTGCTGACGTGGGTCTTGGACAGGCGGGTCACGTCCCCCTGCACGACCCGCACGGCGTCCTCCAGGTTGGTCTGCCGCTGCTCCATCCGCTGCTGGTTCGTCTGCACCGCCTCCAGCATGTTGACCAGCTTGTCCAGCAGCGCCACCACGGTGATGGCGCTCACCTGGCCGCGGTCGACGGGGCTGCTCGGCGCGGCCGCGGTCGGGCTCTTGAGGCCCAGCCGGGTGAGGGTGCTGCTCGGGGTCGGGGAGGAGGGGACGGACGACGGGGCGAAGCTCGGGATGAGAACCTCGGTGCTTTCGGGCTGCTGCTGCTGCTGCTGCGGGGTGGTGTTGGAGGCGCTGGAGACGCTGCTGCGCTCGGCTTGGGACGCGTCGTCCATGTTTCACAGGTGGTCAGATGTCCCGCTTCAATGGGATAGTTCACCTAAACAGTGAGAGTTCAGCAGCTGCTCCACCAGCTCTCTGACGCTGCTGTCACTTGCTCCAGCTGGGGACTGAAAGCAGGGTGTTTCACTTCTTGGAGTTGATTCGGCGTCCACGCCCCTGTCTGCCTTTCTCTGTCCACACGCACGCGCGCTCAAAAACACGCTCTGAACTTTCAAAACACCTCCCCTGCAAGCCAAAAGGGAGGGGCGTGGTTGCTGTGGAAACCGTGCAGGCCTAGCCCTATTGACAGAACAGAGGTAGAGCTGGTGCGTGCGGCTGTGTGTCCTTCCTGGTCTGCCTGCTTGCTGCGTGTTTTCATGTGGCTGCCAACAGTGACACTTTGTGCATGCCTTCCAAAATATGCGCCAAGGCTGCTTTTGTTTACTGCATTGTATTGTTGTGCTGCACCAGATTGTGCCACTGTTGTAATCGAGGGTACCTGCATGTGTGTTTGTGTTTTCAGGAACTGATCTGATTTTTTTCCACTCACATGCTGCAGGCGGAGATAAATCATGGAGCATATTTACTTTGTGCCAAAGGCTGGTGCATGTATGCCTGTGTGTTTCCCCGCGTGCCCTCCGAGCGCCCCTTTCCTCTCCCCTCTTGTTGTTGAGCTCGGTGTCATGGCGTGGGGCACACTGACATGGAAATGTGGAAATCCCTGTTTCAACAATGAGCTCATCTGTGCCCTGGCCTCTGTCGCTGGCTTTTTGTCAACATCACTGTAAATATTTCATTCACGTCAACGCAATCTTTCAATCTAGCATGCTTTAAAATCAGTGAAATGTGTGGCGTTTAACAGGATGGTGTTGCAACGAGAGAGCCTGAACGCGTTTGTTGTACTTGGAGAGAAGCATGTGTGTTATCTGTGTGATTGATTCCCTCACAGATCAGTCTATTTTATTACTGCAAACTATGGAAAGCATTCAAGGCAACACCTGGGTTTTATTGGATTCTGCCTGATATGGGAAAGGTTCGGTCAGCCACCATCTCATCTAAGATCAATACAAAGAATTCACACTTTGAAAGTGATAACAGGCTTTCTGTAACTGCTGTTATGCACACAGAGGAAACATCCAAACCACATTAATGAAAGCATTTCTTTTTAAACTGTGTTGTTATTTCAGTGTGATTTAACGTGTTTTTCTGGCCTCACATCTGCTCACTCTAAGGAGTAGTTCCACATGTTAAGAAATGCATGTATATGCATTGTAGCAGGGTTTGATACCACTTTCATGTCTGTACTGTAAATATATAGCTACAGTGTGGACACAGTTAGCTTAGCTTTGCACAAAGACTGGAAACTGAGGGAAACTGCTAGCCTCGCTCTGTCCAAAGGTAAAATACTCGCCTACCGGCACCTCTACAGATGACTCATCATTACATCTTATCGTATCATATGAAACCAAAGTGTAAAAAGGGGGGTGGGGGGGTAGGGGTCATGTGTCAGACTATTTATTGGCCAGGTGCAGACATTATTAATAGAGTATTAACTATTGACTAGAGTGTTTAAGAGATGCTGTGTGGATTTAGTTTACCTCACCACGTAGACTGCACGTAAAGACGGATGACGTGTCTCGTTTTCCTCCCACTGTTCAGAAATGAAGCCAAAATATCCGGGATACGGATGCTGCCATCTTGTGCTGCGCAGTCGAGATGCGGGGGTGGAGCCACAGTATCGAGGTCATACACCTGCCCGACTCAATTGTGAGCACACAGGAGCTGTCAATCATGACACCACACCCTCTTTTTATTAAACCAAACTTATCAAAAAAAGAACATTTGAATGCATCTTCAAACATGGAGGGGGTGGGGTTTATGACCTATTTTGCCAGCCAGGGGCGATAGACATGTTGTGGCTTCGCTTTTGGACAGCTGTCAGGTCGGCCATCTTTTTTTACAGTCAAGGTGTCAGACATAGCCAGGCTAGCTTGCGTCCCCCTGTTTTCAGTTAAGCTAACCAGCTGCAGCCAGCAGCTTTGTATTTGACGGGCAGATATCAAATCTATTCATCCGACTCTCAGCGAGAAACCAAGTAAACGTGTTTCCAAACATGTCAAACTGGAAGTCTACCTTTACTGACACGGCAACCATTTTTCTGTCACAGCTCAGCCTTTTCACCCGTTATTCATGTACTCAGAAGTCCTCTTGACAGGTTCCCCCATGTCAACATCCAAGACTAACACCTCTTCTTGAGGTTACTCGCTCAACAAGCTTCAAAGCTGTCAGAGTAGAGCGGAGGTGTTAGACGCACACTCAGATTTCCTTCCTCCTCTGACTCAAAACCCCAGTGTTTGGAACCCGTCTCTCCGTGTCACCGCTTCTCCTTGGAGATACACACTTGTGCCAACATGAAAGTGCGACCTCTCATAGACCTCTTGAACTCTGACTTTTCCCACTTTCACCCGCGGGACAGAGCGGAGGGAATGACGCTCCCATCCTGTCATTCTTCCAGCTGTCCCCCTCCTTTCCTCCTCTCTCTGTAACCTATCTTCTGCTTTCCTGAATTCCTCCAGCGCTCCCAACTGCTCACACATATCCAGTGTTGTGACAATGTTGTCTTTCCCTATTCCTATTTTGTAACAACACTTCTTGTTTATTTAAGGATAATTTTTGCTCTTGACCTTCCTACAGTCTCGTATGATAGAATGTGCTCCAAAAACAATTCTGTCATGCACACAAGCTGTTAAAGAATGAGCTGAAAACGAGCATCTGTACAATCAGCCTGGAGAAATGGATGTACAGAATTTGCCCTCTGGAGGCCAACAACTGCAAGTGCATGGCCTGGTTCTGACAGTTCAGAGTGGAAAACTGAAAAATAGCCAAGAGGACTTTTTGCTATATTTTCAATCATGATTCATGCCTTTATATTTGGCTTGAGGTGATTAGAATTCACTCTCCTCAGTCCTTTTTTCTGTTTTTATTGACAGCTACAGTCACAGATACACTCGAGTTTGACATTTTCTTATTTTGCTTAAGAAAATATCCACAATCAAATCTTATACCGCCAAAATTCTCCCGAAACAGGTAATTGGCGAAGCTACAGCCGCAGAAACAGCAATCAGCATATTGCATCGTTTCGACCAACATGCCACTGCAAGTCGCATCACTGAATGAGTGAGATTTGTATCCTGGGAAACCTTCCTGGAGTTCCTTCAAAACCCTCAGCAGGGGGTGTGGTAATGCTGCAACCGTTGGCTTTTGGCAAACCACCTGAGAGGATGACTAATTTGCCAAGAATTGTTGATGAAGAGGTTTCTTTGAACGTGAAATGCAGTCTCATGCTGTAGAGGATTATTTCAAAAGTCTTTGCATTAAAGGAGTTTATTAGGGACACGGGGCAACGTCCCGAGTCACTGGCTCCTGCAGCTATTTCATAGCTGCAGGAGCCAGTGACTCGGGGCGTAGCCCCGAGTCACTTATTACTATCCCGCGCGTTTCTTCTTCTTCTTCTTCTTATTATTATTATTTTTCATCTTCCTCCAAGTTTTCGTCCTCAAACTCGTCCCACAGCTTTGAGAAAACCCTCGCAAATTATATATCAAAACGTGCGTATTGTTCGGGATCGGTGTGCTATTACTTTTCTCAAATTTATCGCAGTTTTTCGCGTCGTAAGACGCGAAAAACTGCGATAAATTTCCCATAAGAAATGAATGGGACGGCCGAAAAAAACAAGATTGAAATTGGAGTTTTTCAAACATCTGTAGCTCAGGCATACATTCACCGAGAGACTTCATTTCAACTTTAAAATGTAGACCCAAGTCTGGTCTATTGGTGTGTTCATCCACATTTTGATTGGTCCTATAGTTTTTGATCAGTCCCTGTTCAATGACAGTGATCGTTTGGCGGGAAATTTTGAGATTATAATGGGTGTGTATTGCGCGGAATGTTCGTGCTAGAGTGCGTGCTAGAGTGGCACAGAGTCTAAAAACGATCTGAAAATCTTCTCGTTTTCTCGTCGCTACGGCCACAAATTACACTCTACACGCATAATTTTGGGATCAGTTTGTAGACAAACTTGTCCTCTTTCGTGTGATGTCCTCGAAAAAGCCGAGAGACTTACTGAATTTAAATAGTGAGACGTTTTGTGCAGCCAGCGCCCTCCTGTTCTCCCATTAAGTCCCATGTTAAAATTCAGAGCTGTTTTGTGAGCAAAGCAGAAATGCCTCCTGTCTTTAGATCGCCATAAAACGAAAAGTTGTTGTGTCAGGAATAAAACGAGGAGATGGCCGGACTCAGGAAGTTCTCGGGAGTCCGATGATCTATAGTACACTCTGATACGAGGTACGGTTCTCTCACCAGAGGATTTAGTTCAGGAGGTTCGCCGAACCCAAATCTCACTGCATACAATACAAACTCCTGTTCTCTGAGTCGCAGAGTCTTTTTAAGTCGACCATTTTGTCATTTTTCTAAAGAATATCTGGACATAAAACACACGTACATCTGGCCCAGACTTGTCCGCATCTCACAGTGTAATCGGTTTTTTGATAGCAGCTACGGTTTTGACACAATCGCAAGTTGTTCGGAAGAAACCGACAGCGAAAAAGCCGCTTTTCAAGGGAGGAGTTTAACAGGTGCAACTGTCATTTACACACACACCGGTCAATAACCCACGCACACACATCTGCAGGACAACAAGCCTGAGAATGATTATCTTAACGAGCTCAGTCAAAACAAGGGCATTGTTTGAAAACAATCTCCATCCAACAAACAGTTAAACTCAGCTTCACCAAGCGCTTTGCCAAAAAGGTTGAGACAGTAGTCACACAAACACACACACAAGCAGGGCTAACCAACAGCTAAAAAGTGATTAAAAACAGCACGTCAAAACTGAACAGGAACAGGTAAAAAGTGGGAGAGGTAGAGAGGTAATTATCAGCAGGTGGGGCAGAAGTTACACAGGCACACACGCACACACACACACACACACACATTCAGACACATATATACTATACACATCTCCATGTAGGAGCTGGTTGGGCTGCTTGTGTAGTTCAAGCAGACACACACACACAAACAGACGAAGACACACACATACGCAGTCACACACAATGACAGATACATAAACACACATACACAGACAAATGCATAATGAAAACCCCATCCCCCCGCCCCCTTGTTAACACCGTTAGCTCTATTAGCTCTGTTAGCACAGTTAGCTCTGTTAGCGTTAGCGCCGTTAGCTCTATTCGCGCCGTTAGCTGTTAGCTCCGTTAGTGTTAGCTCCGTTAGTGTTAGCTCTGTTAGCTCTGTTAGCATTAACTCCATTCATGCTTATTGATTCAGTTCATTAATTCATGTTAACAGAGACATGAAGCAGAGGAGAGAAGCAGACACAGACAGCTGAGGTGATCAACAGAGACAGACAAGGAGAAAGCCACAGAAACAGACGAAGACACACACATACGCAGTCACACACAACGACAGATACATAAACACACACACACAGACAAATGCATAATGAAAACCCCATCCCCCCGCCCCCTTGTTAACGCCGCTAGCTCTATTAGCTCTGTTAGCACAGTTAGCTCTGGTTGCGTTAGCGCCGTTAGCTCTATTCGCACCGCTAGCTGTTCGCTCCATTAGTGTTAGCTCTGTTAGCTCCGTTAGCATTAGCTCCATTCATGTTTATTGATTCAGTTCATTAATTCATGTTAACAGAGACATGAAGCAGAGGAGAGAAGCAGACACAGACAGCTGAGGTGATCAACAGAGACAGACAAGGAGAAAGCCACAGAAACACAGCTGAGAGCAATTCATTAATCAGGGACTGACTGCCTCTGATATCTGCCGTTTTCTCACATTGCAGCCTTTTTCAATTGTCCGCTGCTTCGCCATAGTTTCTCCTAGAGACTTCATTCAAACTTTAAAACGTAGATAATTTTGTCGGCTCCAAATGACCCTCGGCACATTTTGATATCTCTTACGGTTTTCGAGCTATGACCATCGAAGGCCGACGTAAGACGCGAACAACTGCGATAAATTTCCCATAAGAAATGAATGGGGAAATTTCCTCAAATTTCAGCCTTTTTCAATTGTCCGCTGCTCGGCCATACTTTGTCCTAGAGACTTCATTCAAACTTTAAAACGTAGATAATTTTGTCGGCTCGAACACACCCCGTGTCCCTTTCAAAATTTCCCAGGGGGAATTTTCTAGTTTTTCTTGTCCTAAAGGCAATCTAGCTAGTTTTCTTTTCACCTGCAGCACCATCTGTCAAAGCAAAAAGTCAGAGTAGGTGGTTAGCATTTTATTCTTCACACACACTAAAATCACCTGCACGCAGCAGTTTTCCTTCTCATAGTGTCACCTTCATACGTCCTACATGCCCTTGTCACTGCTAATCCGCTGTCTTAAGAAGACGGCGACTTGGTCCCTATCCTCTCCTGTGTGGTTCCAGGCCACAAATGCACGCTTGAAGAATGCAACTGAAACACCTTGAGGCAGACTTTGTGGGGAATTTAATGATGGTTTCTTGCACAGACAGAGACATAATGTCGAAGAGGAAACACTCACATGGAGGCGTGCCGTCTGCATTTTGACCAACAGTTGCTTTGATACTGTGTGTGTGTCTACAGGCTGTTGAATGCACAGTAAAAGTATGTGGGGATATTGTAGGTCCAGGGGTTGAATACAAAAGTAAAAAACAATAATAGTAATAGTAATGAAGCTACTTTTTATAGATCTTTTCAAAACAACTGTTCCAATATGCTTCACAGAGTAAAAATAAAGACAAAAATATGAAAGCAACAATAAATAAAACAAGATAAAAAATAGGAATATGCAGACAGAAGGTGCAAAATAAAATAAAACAAAACAAACATCTCAAAAGGCAGCAGCTGATAGCATGTTGGAGGATGTAAGCATACTTTTCTATAAGTCTGCATTATATTTTTTGCAACAAGTTCTGCATGGTGCTGATATTTTAGCCAGGGCACTGGGGTAAGGGGCAGCCCTTTCCTGTTTAAATAAAGCTCAATATAAGAAGGAACGTGAAGGTTGACACTGAAGTAGCAAGCCTGAGTTTCTATGGAAAGGTGTTCCAGTCCGGCAGCCTTGATGAACAAGGCTCTTTCACCTCTACCTGCAAGCCTGGATGTAGGATGAGCCAGGAAACCATAGCTAGAAGACCTCATGAATGGAGGCGATAATGTGGGAGTGACCAGTGACAGGCAAAACAAAAAGTGTTGAAAGTTAAAAGAATGAAAGTTTATGCAAATTAAGGTGAAAATCACCCGGTGGCTCTGCAGTGAGTTGGAGGACTAGTCTTACCTGCTGCAGATACAGTAAAGAAGAAGAACACCCACAGCGTTACGCGAGTTGTTTGCTTCATGTGGTTCTTCACCTTAAAGGGGTGGCTCCACAGACTTTACACATCGAAGTCTGTTCACAGGTCTTGAATGAAGCCTTTTTGCGGCTCCAGAGGGAGCTGAGTGAAATCTAAGTTCCTCAAGTTATGTCGGGCGTGGCTGAGGCGTACAAGTTGGAAAATAAAAGAAATCTGACGATGTGGAGTCAGGAGAAGCTCCTCGTCTCAGCTGGAGGTCAGCAGCTAGAGGCTACCTCACCGCTTCTAACGCACCTGAAGCTGGCAGTCCACTTGCATTGTGGGTAATGTAGGTTTATAACAAGGAGGAAGAATGCCTGGAATAAAAAAGATGAATAACAGAATAACAGACGTCCAGTTGAGACAAGATAAAAGCATGGATGGCAGAACACACCGAAATTAAAAATGTAGTTTATGTATCTCCATGTGTCTTCACACTGCGGAGATGGAGCTACACTTTGGTATGTGGAGGGATGTGTCCTGGAAGTTACATATCGGTTTGTTGCTGGGAAACAAAACAGAAGGATGAAGACTGAGACTGCTGAAGCCTTACGTTGGCTTCAGCTGAATTTTAGTGTGCTTTTTGCAGGGAACGAGGACTGTTCCTAATCTTTTACAAAGGACGCACTAAGCACTAAGGGATCACAGCCAGAGGAGGAATTAAAATAATTTGCATCTTGGAGGAAGAGCTGAGGCATGCGCAGCTTTGCTGGTTGCATTGATGAAATATCCATATGATCTGTGCACGTTCTCATGGCTTTGTTGTTCCAAAATGACAGAAAGGAACCTCAAAACAATTCATCCACCTGCTTCCTCATATTTCATAGTTATGTGATGTCTGCAAGACTCACAACAAACAGGTTCCCTGATCAGTGCTTAAATGGGACCCCTAATGCTTGTGATTACCATCAACAGTCCCACACAGGTGGTCATACCTATGACGATACGATGGATGCCCGGCAGTGTTTGATTTGTATAACCAGCTCAGACTGCATGTCTGGTCACACAGTTGGAAAGAAAGAAGCAATGGTACTCCTTTGTCTGTAAATCAAAGGCCCCCACAGAGGGGAAAATGGCACACAGAGACCAAAACAGATGGCAATGGATCTTTAAATGACCCTTTTTCACAGGCCAGTGTGTGTTAGGCGCACGCTCACTTAAAGGTGGCCTCGTTCGTTGTGTGTTCGAGTGTGTGTGTGTGTGTGTGTGTTTTCTGTGGTGTATCATTTCTGTGATGGTCTCAATTGTGGAGCTAATGGACCAATTTTCGAGGTGTTGAGCTTTACACAACCTCAACATGTGAGGAATGCGTATGTGTGCGTTTGTGTGTGCCTGTTTTTTCATGTGAGTGTGTTTGTGTTTTCATGTGTCCAAAACCATCAATTTTCAAACCAATGGGCCAATCCTTCCCTGCCAAAGGAGCTGAGGTGCAGTTTGTTGATTGTAAAATCAATGCGAGGGCTCTGCTGGCCAGTCGTTCAGCCTGACGGTTCCCAAAGTGTGGATTCCTGAAAGACAGCCGCGTGCCTTCTGGCAAAACCATTTGATTTTGCTGTTATTTCATTCATCAATGGCACTTCTCTCCACACAATCAATACAGGAAATGCCATTATTCAGGAGTGTGTCTACATTTGAATGCCTTGGAAAACAAGCCTGCACGTTAAAACATGCTGTCTAAGATGGTCAGGAACTAGATGAGGAGATATGCATTTCTAAGGTGTCAGATTCCGACGCTATCTGTTCAGCAGGTGTCAGAAATGTGTGCATGGGGAATTATTCGTGTTGCTGAGGTGCTTCACTGTATTTATCCTTCAAGGTTCTTGTCTACCACAAATAAAGCCGAGGCCATCTGAGATTGATTGGCTCTTTAATGCACAGCCACGTTTTTACTCCTTCTGCATTTCACTTGTGGGTCAATGTGTGGCCAGAATGTCAGTGAAAAACATGCGAAAAAGAATAACATTGTCAACAGAATGTGAGGAGGTAACAGTTCTGATGCTATAGCAAATACGTCTATGTGTTGTGTTGCAGAGATATCTACTGAAGTTAGCATGCTAACCAGTAATACACTTTGTACCTCATAGTTTGATAGTGTAGCTCAGGCCTCCCCCTGTAGTCTCAGCTGGGAGAGGTATGCGAGCAATGTTTCACAAGGTCTCTTAGCTTTTTTAGTGAAATAATTAAGCAAAGCAAGCCCACAAAATGTCAAGAAAGGAAGAATTGTGCACATATTTTCCTTATTAAATAGCAAGATTCAATCGTACACCTTCTAAATTCAAGTTTCTCTCTTTTGCAGAACTAAGATGATAATGGCCTCATTAACTCATCGTTAAGCACACTTAATTCAAACTCAACAGAGGCTAAATAAAACCCACTGAAACCGCCTCAGTTTGTCTTTGTGCTGTTCCATCTGTCACCAGCTGTGGTTTGGTTGAGTTAAACCCTTAATTCACAGAGTTAAATGTGAAAATCCACACTGATGACGACACTCCCCGTTGCTCTGAGCTCCAGGTCTGTCCAGACTCAGACAGCTACCAGGGCCAGCTGTAGCTGCATTGCTAACTGAGCTAACTAGTTAGTAGCTACAGCCAGAGATAGCTACAGCAAAGAGTGCACTGAGCAGCAGTTAGCGGTTTCTCTGGTGATATTCTATACACTATTTGTTTGAGGCACCCTTCAACAGGTGGTAAATCATGACACAGGGTAGAAATTCACAACACATACAGTCGTGTACCTGAGTGCCTGTGAGATTTAATCATATCCTGAATATTCACTGTCTTTTTGCTCTGTTTTTGGTCTCTACCAACTCCTGAGGGAAATATTTCTCTCTTTAGCTGCTAAATGCTACAGAATGTGTTTGTCTGCATTTCTACTTTTATGCACATAGTATAAAATTGTTTTTTACAGCTGCTTTTGCTGAAAACAGCTGCACGAGAAACCATGCTATGCAGTATAATTTATCCTTTAGTATTAAACTGAAAACATAAAGTTCTCTGTGTTGTCACAGTCAGGGTTTTATGTGTGCTGAAACTCATGCTGCCTTCAAAACTTGAATTAGCCTACAGATGTACGGAAATACAATACAGAAAGCACATGTAACATCTGATGTTAGCATTCAGACATCGCTAATTTGTTTTTTAATCCATATTTTCATCTTCTCCACATGTTGCTAATATTAAAATGCTAATATTAGTTACAAATGCCTTCATGAAACACTGAAGGTAAAGTTGTGATAGGATAAAGTTAGTCTTGCTTCCAGATTGGATTTTATCTCACTTATAGCATATTTTACGCAGTATTTTTCCCTTCTCATTGAAAACTAGCTAAATTAACCTAAAGTAAACTTAAAAGCTTTTCTACTTTTGTGGCAGAAAAGTGACACACCTTAAATTTAACATTAAATTTCAAGTTTCATCCAAGATCTAACACTGCTTGTTTGTTCCTCTTCCACCAACCGCCTCTTGCAAGCTGTTACTTGAACAAACCTGATCATGCAAATCCATGTAAGAGCGGCAAAAGGCTGCGTACAGCCACAGACGGCAGAAGTCTTCCTTTATTTCTGGGTGGGATTTTGCAGTTTCTTGCCAATAAACATCCCCATGTCTGCGTCGCTTTTTCAGGTAAAAATCCACTGTGGGATGACCTTTCTGTCCATGAATGACAGCATTCACCACATTCCTCGGCCTCAGATGAGAGCAGATACTCAGGCGTTCGCAGAAATGTCCTGCTCCTCCCTGGCCCCGGGCCCACTGGATTTGAGTCGGAACCAGCAGAGGACAGGAAACTGACGGGATTACACTGACTGGGTCTGCCGGGTGCTCTGCAGACACACAAAGAGGAGCGTGCCTGCAGGACACGGAGCACGGGAGGTGCTATGGAGAAAAACAACAAGCTCCTGAATCCCTAATTCGTGCTCTCGGTTTAATACTGGCTTTGCTGTGAGACGGCTGCTGTCAGCCTGTCTGTTGCTCTCGAAGCCACAAAGCCGCTCCTTAATGAAAAATGTACTGTAGTTGTGTCGGTTAACTTCTGCTTCCACACACAACATCTGAACGTAAGCTTTCACCCACATTCCACCTCCAAACATTATAGAAACAGGTGGAGGTGCACACACACAAACACATATCACTTCAAGATTACAACACACCTTTTTGTATGTTGAGTTTAGACTCTTTCACTTTGCTGAGTCACTGAATAATGGGTTTATAGCCGTCACACAGCAGCAAGAATGATATCTCCAGATTAAGAATGGGCATTTTTTAATGCATGTGGCACAGCAGCAGTAACTTAATTATCATTAATTATTTGTAAGGGGCAGTATGGAATCATTAGGATTGAGAGGGTGGTTGAATCTGACATTTCATTTTAGCAAAAAAAAAAAAAAAAAGCAACAACCTCCTCAGTCTTGTTAATAATATCTTTCTGTCTGACTTAGAAAAAAACTGCCTTACCCTCCCCTGAGGGCACAGCTGAGTGGGCTTTCGCACAAAGTGACATGAACAGACTTGTGTTGAATAAGCGAAACAGGCCCAGACGCCCCACAAGTTTCACTGCCTCACTTCAGAGTCACAATACTGAAAAATAAGCCTGAATTAGGTCAGATGATATCGTAGCCTGAGACAGTCTGACAGCAGCCTGAATGAATGTCTGAATGTCAGTCATGATCCAGTTACATGATGCCTGAATAGCACATCCAGGCTTGGCAGAGTTTGTCCGGTAGGACTCAAGTTATTGATTGTGTATTAAGTAATATTACTGTTGTGTAAATTCAAAGGCGCTGTCTGATATCAGCACCGTAAACAATATAAAGGTTTGACCTGACCGGAGTAGTGAGGTGTGAGGGTCAGGTGCCCTGAACAATCCCCAACCACTCACACATGCACTACTCAGGTCGGGCATCTACAGAGCCTCGAGACTGGCATCGCCATCTTGGTCTTTTGGGCCCAGAAGTGACTATAATTGGAGACGAAGGTGGAGCTAATGATTGTAGCTGGCAAGTAGGTCTATCTGCAGACACACAGTAGCTACAGGACATGCCTACGACATGGTACAACCTCAAAATAGTTTGGCACCAAATATACTCGTTTAGGTTTAGGAAAAGGTCTCAAGACTACCTTCTCGTAGCTGGGAGGGGCAGGTGGTGGATCTGACTGAGAACAAGAGGATACTTTGATGTGGCTGTGGTAGCAGCCTGTCAGTCACAGGTAGCCACAGCCTAAAGCATACCCCTCTTTATGATCGGTTTGTTCTAAATGGACCATCATTTACAAAATGTCATCATGCTGCATTGAATAAGACTTGAAAGTAGTGATTAAGACCATAAAGTCATTAGGGAAATGTTTACTGAGGTAATTAATCAAGCAAGAAGGCTCATTTACTCATAAACTTACAGTCAGATGTCTCTTTTGCAACCAGTGGCCCCCTGCTGGACATTAGAAAAAATGCAGGCAAATGCATGCACTTCTGCATTGACTTCACTTTTCAGACCTGGATGCTCCGTCCTCTTCTCTATTTACTGTCCATGATCTGACCAAGCCAGAGTGGAGCCCTAAGACAACACAATACCCAAAGAACTGTGGAAAGCATCCCATAATAACACTTTTTTTTTTAAAAATGGCAAATCTTGTCATTACTATTCTCTGCCCATCAGCATGACCAATGGTATATACCTCTATAGCAGGTTTAAAGCGGTCAGGTACAAGACTGTTGCTGCTCTCAGTCCTGTTTATTCATCACACCCATCACAGTCAGACCTTTGCATAGAAACGCTTGTATTTCTGTATAATCACTGTCAGTGTGAACGCATCATTGCCTGAAGTTTCCGTGATAAACGTGGCAAAGTCGGGTTGACATTATTACATGTTTGAAGTTAGGAAAAGGGGGATGATCTGCCCATCAGATAAACACATTCCTGTACCGTATGCCGACAACTCCATTAAAAACAGGCTGGGAACATTTTTAAGTCTGCCAGGATGACCCGTGAGTGACCCCGGTTCCACCTGAGAACTTCATTTATGAAGGATGATCTTTTCCCATGTTAGAGGGTCTTCTGGTATCTCTCACAGCAGTGTGACTGATGTTTTCAAAAGCATTAAAACATGAGGAACGAGGGTGGAGTGAGCACTTCATCCTTGCTTAAAGCTATAGATCAACTCATTGTGTGAATTAATGGCTCATAGGTGGTGTTTTTAAAGCACTACAGGCAGTGTTGTTTTTAGGTGTAAGTAATTTATAATGTTTCAGTTAACTAAAAGTAGTAATAAAACATTATAAAATGACATTGTATTGCAAGTTAGAAGCCTGCATTCAAAATGTATAGCCTAAGCATGAAAAATATTATGCAGAAAAACATGATGAGTGTTATATTGTATTACAGCTATATCAGTTACATGCCGCAACATTGCAGTGTTATAGCTGGCAAAAAACCCCAAAAACAAACAAACAAACATTTGGATGTGTTATGAACTATTTTATATTATGTTGGGTAGTTTCATTTATAACGTTGCAGCAACTTTCACAAGCAAAATCATAATCTGCTAAATGGCTGTCAAACAAAATGAGGTAAAAAGTACCTTTCTGTGAAATATTGTGGAATAAAAATATATAAGTTATAAGTTAATTATAAGTAACATAAAATGTAAATGCTATAATAATAATAATGTTGCTTTTGTGTTTACAAAATGGTTTGTCCTTGTGTAATGAACAGGAACACCGTATTGTTTTTCCACTGTAGATTTACCTTCTTTATAAAAGGGCTCCTATCTTCTCTACATGGATTGAATCACGCTCGTGGTCTGAGGCGATGTTACACTCAGTCTAATCAGCCGCTGTTTGGTAAAAATGACTTATTTTATGGTATTTAAGATGAAAAGGTTCGTTGTCGGCAGGATTCGAACCTGCGCGGGGAGACCCCAATGGATTTCTAGTCCATCGCCTTAACCACTCGGCCACGACAACTTGCACGAAGAACCGTCGACACAGCACACAAGAATGAACCACAATCCTTGCTGACTTAACCCCTGAAGCTCTGACAGCCACCAGTATGGAGTTCGCTCAGCATTGATCTCTGCAGCCCGTCGTACCGCCCAGTGAAGCTGTTTGGGTTTGATCCGGGCTGTGATGAACACAGCACCATCTAGTGGTGGAGGACACGCAACTGATTGACATTCACTTAACAGAGAAAGAATTCAGATCCTTTATTTAAACAAAAATAAATGCAAGTTCCTCCATTGAAATTGTTATTTTGACAAAAGTACCTTTATATTTGCTAAATGTAGGCCTGTTACTCAATGCAGAACATGATTCATGTGAATGTCATACTAACTCCGTTAAAAAAACAAACACTGACATTGATGATTTGCACAACGCCGCATTTAATTGAAAATAGCACAAAGACGACAAATCATTGTTTAAAGTGAGAACTTCATATCTGCAGCACGTTTTTTTTCTTTTGCTTGACGATTTCGGGTCTCCTTTATCGTATGTTACGTTTCATAATGCGCCAAACACTTTCAAAGGGTGACATGTGTGCAGATCGTGGTTTGACTTTGTCTTGCTGAAATGAGAAGACCTTCCCTGACCGAGACAGCGCCTGTATATATGATTCAGCATTAACGGTGCCCTCACAAATGTGCAGGTTACTCATGCCATGTGCACTGATGCACCCCCACACCATCGCGGGTTCTGGCTTTTGAACTGTGCGCTGATAACAAGCCAGATGGTCCCTCTCCTCTTCAGCCCGGAGGATCCATGATTTCCAAAGAGGATTTCAAATGTTGGCTCGTCGGGAGGTTTCCCACTTCACCTCAGTCCATCTGAGATGCGACCAGAAAAGGTGGCTGCGTTTCTGGATCTGGTTTAAATGTGTTTTCCCGTTTGCATGGTAGAATTTCAGCTTGCATTTGTTGATGCAGCGATTAATTGTGTTCACAGATGATGGTTTTTGGAAGTGGTCCTGAGCCCCTGCAGTGAGTCCGCTACAAGATCCTGGCTGTTTCTGCCGTCTGGTATGTGTTTTCAGCCTTTTCCTCACATTCTCTGAATATTTTAATAGCATCATGTGCTGTAGACAATGAAATCCAATTTTTTTTTTACAGCTTTATGTTGAGAAACATTATTATTGAATTGTTGCACTATTTGCCAGCGCAGTCTGTCACAGAGTGGTGGACGCCTCCTCATCTTTACTTCAGAGAGACTCAGCCTCTCTGGAGGCTCTCACAGTCATGTGACTCACCTGTTTCCAGTTAACCTGATTACCCGTGAGATGTTTTCTTTCAGCAGTTCACAACTTTTTCAGTCTTTTGGCGCCATGGTCCCAACTTATTTTTAAATGTGTTGCTGGCATCAAATTCTAAATGAGGATATAATTTTCAGAAACAATTAAATTTTTCAGTTTCAACATTTGATATGTTGTCTTTGTGCTATTTCAATTAAATATGAGGTTTGCAAATCAACACATTCTGTTTCTATTTTCATCTTACACAGTATCTCAACTTTTTTGGAAACAGAGTTGTATAATTAGTTTTGATGTATTAATGTGTCAGTAGGATATTACTGATGTAGTTGGTCAAGCTGAATCCAATTTGAACTACTTACACTGCTGGTTAGTTTAACCTATAAATGCAAAACATGAAATAATCTTATACATTTTGTGTGAAATGACATTTTTTAAAGTAAGTAGTGACAGATTACAATTAAACCATCTGTGTGCTGGGGAACGTGACTGTGACAATAATAAATACGAACAACATGCCATTGCTTCATCATTCTAGAAAAGGTTTCAAACACCACAAACAAAGACAGACACAGCATGTTACATTTCGTGATATAAATTATTTATTTACATTTACAGAAAAATGACCCCATCAAGACAATGTAGTAATAACTATTGGAAATAGAACCCAAGATACAGAAGCTGACGTCTTCGTCACAACCGAACAGAGAGCTCTATAATAACATTGTGCCCTCTGTCAAAGGTCTCCTATAACACAAGGTGCAAGGCATCACGTGTAGCCCCGAACCCCCGAACCCCCCACCCCCCTCCCAGACCGGACAACACACACCTCATTTAAAGCCCATTACCCTGCTTTGCACTACCCCGATTTGCTTTAACCCCTCATCTACAAATGACAGACACCGGCTAGCCCGCCTCTACCAAAGCTCACACATGTAAGACATACACACACACACACACACACACACACTCACACACACACACACACACACACACGCATATGCACACATTCTGCATCCTCAGCGCCCCCCAACACCTCATGGTTCAGTTTTTCAGAAAAACCCTGGGCGGAAGTGACAAGGTGCAAAGAGACACATCGGCAACTTGGGGGGGTTGGTGGCGGCGGCGGCGGCCGATGACAACATCATCATCGCTGGTGCACGCCAGCTCTGTCTTTGCGATGCCACCGTGTCCTCCCCGGGCATTCTTAAAGTTCAGACTGGGAGAGAGGGGGCGAGGAGTGAGGGGAAGCAGATCCTAGTTTTCGGGGTTGGCCTACAAGGGGGAACATCTAACACCACAGCGCTCCGTAAAGTGGAGGGGGACTCTGTCCGGTTTGTCTGGGCTCAGATAAGTCGAGTGGAGGCGCGCATGGTGTTCTCTGAACTGAAGTGGACATTGTTCTGCTTCTGCCGGTTGATCCTGTTGGTCCGTGGGCACTTCCTGTACAGAGAAGAAGGCGAGGGAGAGGTTAGATGGGCAAGACTCAATAAGGATATTTTTAGGCATTTTTCTTATTGTCAATGGATTCTACTGAGCATTGTCTGTGTAGCCACAGAGCACAGTTGTGTATTTTGATTCAGTCCCAACTTTTCACAGCTGAAAATAGTCCCTAATTGTCAAAAATGTCCGTTTAGGTTTATGTCTATCAGTATATTTAAAAACAAGTTATGAGGAAGTTGGTTATTGTGCTTCCATAATTACTGTCAGGATAAGAAAATAGAAATGTGATGTAAATCTCTGTATTATTAATGCACCAGTCTTTTATAATATCATGTTAAGTGACTTCATACTTTAGGATTGATCATTTTGTATTAGCATCTTTATAAAAAAAAGACAACTGTGCCTTGTAGCCTTGTAGCCCATGTTCAATTTGTAATTGTTAATAAATATAGAGATCCAATTATTTTGTTTTGCCTAAAACAAATGCAAATTCTAAGTAGTTTTTCAGCCCTGAGTGGTGCTCACAGTCTTCCTCTGAACAACCTCAAGCAATAAGATAGGGCAACCTTTATGTAGCCTGGCAGGCCAAACTCAGGGAAGAAAAAGTCAGGAAGGGCTCACTGTAACACTTACAGCTGCTCGTGAAGCTAACTGCTTTTAGCTCACAGTACCTTATTATTAGTTTTTTTTAAATTATTATTAATGATTTTTCTACAATAAGAAAATGATAGAATATTTGGTAACATGATATCTCTCGCTGTGGAACCCAGCAGCCTTTTTCCGAGATGTGACAGATTCTCATACACAGGAAGCAGAGCATGGAGATGACCTTTTCCACTCACACCTGTCTGTCCTTTAAGTGAATGGCAAGTCTTTATGATGAGTGGAAATCACGCAGAGCTCCAGCAACATTCATTAAACACAATACGTGAACACACAGCTCCCTCTGTCCAGCAGAGACAGGACACGGAGGTGAGGGAGTCGCAGCGCACTGACATGTACGTCTGCAGAGATTCATCCATTCATTTCCACACCGGCTCATTCACAGGACTCCACGGCAACAACTGAGAGCCATGTGATGCATTGTGAACTTTTACAAGGCTGAGTAGTTTTATATTTTTTGCGTTAAATGAATATCGCTGAGCAGCAGGGAGCATTAATGGTACTGCAGCTGTGTTCAGAGTTATAACGCTCTCTCTCCTTCTTTATCTTCTCTCCTTACCCTCTCGCCCTGTCCTCCTTTACAACTGCTCGCTCTCTCATTTTGTCCCTCCCCCTCCTCCCCTCCTTTGCTCAGAGGAGCAGTTTTGTCTCGGCCAAAACTCTTTTAAAATCTTTTATTAAATGTCATAAATTGCTTAGGTCAGCCGGAGGCAGACAAGCTGCAGGGTATGTACTGTATATGTGTGTGTGTGTGTGTGTGTGTGTGTGTGTGTGTGTGTGTGTGTGTGTGTGTGTGTGTGTGTACGTGTGGGTGGGTTTCTACAGCGAATACAGAACGCCTCTTCAAACACAAGTGTGCATGCTTGCCTACACAGATATCTCTGTGTATCTATGCTTGTACACACACACACTGCACATTTTCAGGTGTGTGTGTGTTTGTGTGTGCGTGCGTGTGTGTCCACAGGGAAAGTGACAGTACTTTCCCTGTGTGATGCAAGCAAGGTGACCTTTCAGCTGTTTCCCCCAGGCTCACGAGCTCCACAGCCCCCCTTGTGACTCCCAAATACACACAACATGGAAAATACTGCTCCCAGGCTCATCAGTAAGCTGTGTGTGTGTGTGCGTGTGTGTGTGTGTGTTGGGGCATGACTCACCTGGTAATGCAGAGCACCACCACACAGATGATGACCACCTGGAGTGCTCCAATGATAGAGGCGATGAGGACATAGTGCAGTTTGCCAGAGCCCGGCACCACGTAGAGCACGTTGTACTCTTTGATGTCACACTGGGGGCCTCTGAAACCCGAGTGACAGCTGAGATCATACACACACACACACACACACACACACACAGGAGAAAGAGAGAGAGAGAAAGAGTCATTTCTCTGCACTGAGAGACAGCTTAATTATTTTTGTGCTTCTAATGGGAACGCCAGCAGCCTTTTGGTGAAGACATTGTGGTGGAACAATGCGTCTGAGTGACAGTGGAGCGACGGTGACTTTTCTTTGCTGTGACTGTTCAGACGAACATGACCGATAAGGCTCGCAGAGGGCAGGCGAAGGAGGGCGAGAGAGGAGAGCATGCTCGCGCTAAGCAGCCGCATTTGAAAAGGCATCGTTTCCTCTTTGTTTTGAGTTACAGTGGTGGTTACGGCGTAGCTACGGAGACCCCACATGGAAATTGCTAGAACTGTAATTGGCCAGTTTTTATTGATAGTAAAGACAACATTAAGGACGCTGACTCAGCAGTCTCGTCCCTTTCAGCAACACAAGTTTAGCAAAGTCATTTCCACTGCAAACCGTCTGCTCTGCATGACCAGAGCTGTCTGTCACGCAGGCTGCGATTGGGTGGTAATGCTCAACGACATGGCATTTACAGCTACGTGACTCCAGTTAGAGTACACTGACCCCCTCTACATCCAACAGCTCCTCTAAACTCACAGTAAACAGACAGTGTTCGTCCGTGCCTTCCAAAACTGTCCATTTTAGGATGTCACAACACTGTGAATAAGGTTTAGGTCCAAAAACAAGTAACAAGTTGGAAAAACATCCATTCTAACCTAAACCGTTATCTCCGGCTTCATCTCCATGGTTACAGTAATACACCTGTGGTTAAGGCTTGGGAACAATCGCGGCCATACTTAAAAAAAGAGTCGTTCGGAAAAAGGTCTCCCATGTTTAAGTACGTGTTTTGTCTGTATCAATACTGACAGCAGGGATTCTGGTTCTGGTCTTACTTGTTTTCAAAATTGGAACCAAATATATCCTCGTGGATGTATCTAAAAACAGACGACAGCTTCCTGTCCCTTCTAAAACTCAATGATCACTCGTTTCAGATACACAGTACAGCCAAAGTTCATAATGCAGGTGTTTGAAGCTTGAAGTATCCACCAGCTGGCTGTTTCAATCACAGCTGTCACCTCTTTGACAGATGCAGGCTAAGACGCTGACCAAAGGACGATGACGACGAAGAGTAATTTCAGGAGGGACGATGATCTTCGTAAAAACAACCTGAAAAAGCTGGTGTGGAGCTGTGCACATGTAATTTGTGTTTTCAGATGCAGACACACACACACACACTGAGAGAGAGAGAGAGAGAGAGAGAGAGAGAGACTAATGGAGGTGATCTTTGTCCTCAGAGAGGAGCTAAAATGGTCCCCCTTTTAATCTCTCTTTCTCTCTCCATCTTCTCTTCTTTACCTGCTTTTCCAGTCTCTGGAGAGGTTGTTACCCGCCAACACCTGCATATCCTTGTTTGGTACCAACACACACACACACACACACGCACACACACACATACTCTCCTTCACATTCTCTATCCCTTCGACCTGACAGTGTGTAAGATGAACACTGCAACCTTGTTTCCACACACATGAACACACACCCGGACATGTACCGCTCCCACAGAGACCACTGTGCTTCTCCTCTCATTAGGAAACACACTCTGGTTCCCGCAGCCAGCAGGGGGCAGCAGAGACATTTCACACTCCCGCTCTGCTAAGCTCTGCTCTGTATGCATGAAGAATGACTGGCTGGGCGAGCTGGGACGAGCGAGGTTAGAGAGAAAGGAGAGATAGGGGGAGCGAGCGATACCAAGACCCCCTGGCTGCTACACTATCAGGCTGTAAAAGATGGCAGACCTGAGTGGCACACATGTACATTCATTGTGTGTGTGTGAGTGGGTGGCGGGATTCGGTATCATTTGTCATTTTGCCTTTATGTAAATGCATGTTTGTACTGCCTGTGTGAAGTGTATTTTGTGTCCTTATGTGAGTATGTGTACTGTCACTAGCACCTGTGTGATTGCTATTCTGGAAGTGTGTGTGTGTGTGTGTGTGTGTGTGTGCGTGAAGGGTGTCTGCATTTGTTGTTTGCAGTATTTTCTTGTATTTCTATACTACGGGGACCAGTATCAGTATATGACCAAATCCTGCAAAGTGAGGACCTTTTTGCAGCTCCTTTCCTCTGTACAGCATATATCCAGTTTATGGATCTCATTTTTGTAGTAGAGCCACTGTTTGTATTGGTATGATAACACCAAAGTCATTGCTGAGGCCTGGGGATCATTAAAAAAAACACCTGACGGCGCAAGAAACAAAGCCCCAACTTAGAAGAGAAAACCAAGGTGAACAGTCATCGCAGTTCACAGACTGACTTCCAGGCAATGACAGATTTTTACAAGCAAGTTTGCGGTTTGTTTCGAACCTCTCTCAACGATGCAACATGCAGAGGTCAGCTCAGGTTGGGGAGTAGATGAGTTTTCATGAGCAAAATGAAAGCCAAATCTACAAAAATGTCACCCAAATTGTAATAAAACCCTAATTATGCTTTAAGAGGCTGGTTTAGGTTGAGGACTAGAATCAAGACTGTGGTTTCTAGTAAGACAAGGCATAATGTGGTCACGTTAAACCTGCATTAACTTGTTTTCTGGTCGTTTGTGGATATCGTAGCAGACAACAAAAAAGACATATTATCATTGTATTAAGTTGCTATCCAATATTAAATCTCATTTTTAGCTCTGTTTTAGTCTCCACCAACCCCAAGGGATATAGCTGGTCGTGCAGCTGCTAAATGCTATGTTAACCAGCTAATTGCTAACCTTGTCTATCTGCTGTTCGGTGCTGAGCAGCCCACAGAGAGCTGAGTGAGGGTGAATCAAACCCAGAAACCAAAATAATGAAGTCAAAGATGCTAAAAAGTAATTTCCTCCACTGTCATAAAGCATCGATTAGTGCACTAACCTTGAGGTTGGTGTTAAGGGTTTGTGTTAAGGGTACAAGATTACTGGCAGTACGGATGTCCATCACCTCTAAATAATACTGTTTTTAAAGTTATATTTGTTATGCTGCTGTAAACAATACTAAAACATCTCATAGCTTCAGGAAACTCGCTGATGAGACACTCAAGGTGTCAGTCATCGGTGACGTCGACAGCAGCGCGATGGTGTGTTTACCGCCGAGCACTATCATTAGCAGGCAGATGACAACGTGTGGGTTCACAAGATGAAATTGCCAGCAAATCAAAACCGGTGAAAGGAAATCATAACGCGTGCGGAAGGAAACACCAGCATCCTCATTTAGCAGTAAGAAACACAACATGGGATGAATGTGAAGCAGTGCAGCCCGGTCTCCTGCTGCAGCAGCAGGGACCTCAAACACTTCCCCCTCGCAGCACACCGGCCTGTATTCATACAAGATAAACAAGCCCGATAAAAGAAAAATTAATAAAAGGGCTCTAGCACTGGCCTCGCAGTTGCTAAATTTTATCAACTATCCCACATTGCACATTTGCTTCTGGTGTCCGCAGATTAGTGAAGGAGAGGGTGGACGAGCTGGTCTGAGTCCTCTTACTGTCTGTAGGTTTTTTTTATAGCTACACTACGGTCAAAGTTACACTGTAAAAACACCGTCGCCAATAATAGCAAAGATAAATATAGTTTAATTGTTTGCTACATAAGAATCCGTGCACTGTAGCCCATAATTAGCTACTACAAAAACAGCCTTATTGATTGCTAGCTATTAAAACTCCATTCAGCTCATTATGAATTAATAATCGAAAGTCCAAACTCAATGCATTTTGCTTAAATTGCGCCATATTTAGAAAATAGCATTAACCTAACTTTTTAGTAGCATTTATTAAAAATTGTGGCATTAACTGTTGAATATAGTCAAAAAATGGGCGTCCTGGTGGCTAAGATGCAAACCTATACTGTGATTGTGATTGGGTATCTATGTACTGTTGTCCCTCTCCCAACAAAGGGAAGGTAGCGATATCATACGCGGTATTGGTGTCATTTTCTGTCTGATCCCAAAACATGCCTTGTCCTCACAAATATAGTATTACTGTTTGTGTGTGTGTGTGTGTGTGTGTGTATGTACCTGCAGGAGGGCTGGGCCAGGATACTGGGGAACTGACACTCTCCATGGACGCAGTAGTTTTTGTAGTGATCTGGACAGGGGATGTACAGGCCGCGGGCCAGCGGATCCTCTTTTTCCACTACTAGGTAAACACACACACACACACACACACACACACACACACACACAGACACATACAATCCATAAATACTGAATGTACATATGCTTGAGGCCAGCTGTGCATATGCATTACTGTACTTTACAAGAAAGGACAAAGATTTAATCAGAGAGGAAGAGATGAATAATAAAGGGGAAGAAGCCGGAGAGCGACAGGAGAAAGTGAAGTCAACAGAATCGAGCGAGGGCTCATGCAGCCGTGAGTGGCAGCACATGCTATTTGACAAGCCGCCACCGCACACGTACTCACCTGTGAGGTCGGTCCGTGCAAAGTGTCCGTCTTCGCCTTTGTTCCCAGTTATGATGTCACCTGGAAAGGCCAGAAACGCGTTCAGACTGAGTCACAACCTTTCAGCTCCAGCCTCCCTTCATGACGGGTTACATGTTCAAACCGATGCCGGTGCGAGCGCAGAGGGCTGACTGTGAATCATGGTCTCAACAAAGGGTCCATGTGGTGTGTGCACCTGTCTAGTTAATGCATATAAATGTGAACTATTCTCTTCAAAAGTCAGAAACCATCTCGCCTAATGTGTCTGACTGAACAAAGGGTAGAAAGGAGCAGAGCCATCAGAGGGAATAATGCATTTTTGCTCACCTTATTGACGCTGCATTGAATTCATCTTTTCATAGTGGCTAGACAATATCTCCTTCCAATCATTATCATTTTATTACAATTGATTTTTTTTTCAGTGGTCAGTGAATTCGTTCTCTCAAACTGAGTCTATGAAAGTATTTCCAAGCTTTATTATGCAAGGAATGTGCCTGGATCTGAGACTTTTAATTGAATTTTCTTATTTATGTTGTCGCAGAACATCAGAGGAGGGATGAAAGAAAAGACACAAAGGAGTGTTTGGGTGGGATCAGAAGCTAGAGTCGTGTATCTGTGTCATCCACTTAAGAAAAATCAAATGTGAGACTGTGAGTTTTAAGACTGCTCACAGCTAAACAGCATTACAGCTACAAAAACACCTTTTTTATCCGTCCTTCTGTAATTTTTCCAAGCTCCACACACTGGTGACAACTTGAGGTCTTAATGATGTAACACCTTATTTTATGAGCATCTGGCGCCACAAGTGCTGAAATGAAGAAAAAAATCAGGCTTATCAGTATTCTAGACTGGTATGAAATACAGTAGAAAGACTGTTTCCCAATAATATAATAACAATAATAATAATAATAATGAAGTGAGGCATGGGAAAAATATCAAGGTGCCATGTTGAATCTTGGCTAACAAGAAGTTTACTTTTCCACAGGTCTAAATCTCTCAGCTTCGTGACATTTGTTCCTCCCTGATTGAAACAGAACGCGTGGAAGCGTGATCGGATCGATCTGGGTGGCCTGACCCGAAAGGTGCAACGTGGGGGAATACAGATTTCCATTCGTGTTGCAGAGCTGGTTAGCCCTGATTGCTTTAGTCCCCATTACTTCTCAAAGCCTTCATCTCGGTTCTCACATCTCGATCAATTGTCCCGTTTGTCCCGAGCGGGTGCAGAGCCGATCAAACGCCTGCAAATGTACTTATACACAATACGAGCTGCTAACAAGTGAGATTTGAACACCTCCCCGGGTGAGTCTGCACCTCTGTGCACCTGATGAGTTCCAGCCAGATCTCGCAGTTGCATTGAGCAAAATAAGGAGAAATTAAGATGTCGGTGGATCACACCTCAAATAACGCAATTAAAACCGTTTTCAAAAGAAGACGTCTTATGTGCCTTTGTCTTCTCCCACGTGGATTAGCAATATGACTCAGTTTAGGGATTTAACCACAGAGATTAATAAAATAACTTTATTCCTGGAACCGCTACAAACAAATACTGCACCCAAACAAAAGATACTACACTGAACATGGGGGGATTACCATTCAGCAAAATTATCAATATACATAGCAGAGAGGGCTACGTGGGGTTTTGAGGATTATCTTTGCACACTATTCCAAAATATGATTGAATATATTTGCAATCATGAAATGTGGCTGGAACAGCGGCTGCGGCGAGATATAGAATCACGCCGTCTGCATTTAGCTTTGCAAGCTGCCTCATTTGCCTCCATGGCCTCACTTCAACTCGAAGCGAACACCTGCCAGACAGATTGACGGCTTCCTCTGTGCGCGTGAAGGTGCTGTTGTGTCTTTTAGAGTGACAGAGTGTGTGTGTGTGTGTGTTTGTGGGTCTGACCTTGGCAGTGGCCCAGGTACTTGACCTCGATGCGTTCCTGCTTCTGACAGGACGCCTCCTTCACCTGGCAGGGGTTGTCATAGGAACGACCGTCTGATGCACACACCGGGTTGAAGCTGATGTGGGAACAATCGATGTTGCAAACACACCTGCGGAGCAAGAAATCATGGCGGAGTGGTAAACTAGCTTTTTATTTATTAGCTATGTCAAGATGTGAAATGAATGAGATCTGAAATATTAATGAAAACGAGAGCATCTTAATCCCGGAGAGACTTATGTGTGTGTTTGACTGCGAGGGACACAGACCGAAATTCGTTCAGGGATTAAAAATGAGACAGAAAAAAAAACAGTACAGCTTGCACTCAGTCAGGATGTTGGACCATGCATAGTAATCCTGTTCAGACTGGGTTTTGGCACATTCAATCTGACACAATAGCAAATGGATTTAACTTTGCAAGAAAGAGACAGGCTGCACAGAGGGCTTGATTGACAAATGATGTACCATTACAATGGCAGGAAGCTATTAATAATGAAATTGTGGATAACAAAGCTGTACATTTCAGTCTTGCGGGGGGAAATTGCGGCACAAAAGCAGCCAGCATTCGCAAGCTTTCAGATGTGTGAATTATTTTAGATAACATTGAAACTAGCCTACGTGGAAAATAATAACTCAGCTAATGCTATCATAGCACACACTGACACAGCTTGGCGAAATGTGTGACTGAAGATTGCAGCTATTTTCTGGTGATACATCGTGTCTTTTTTAACGTCCTTCGACAAAGCCCACTCGGAAGAGAAATTCTAAATACCGTCTCGATGAAGTGTTGCTTAGATTACCTTCAAATGCAAATTCTTTTCTTCTGATCACTGATTAGCTTAAAATTAATGCATTCACATCTTACAGCAGATGATCACTTTAAGTTGTTCGATTTAAAGTGTGGAAAAGCGTTTCTGAACAACTGAGTGAAAGTGTTGTTTTTTTTCACTTTTGCAAATAACTGCTTTGAAATTAGTCCTGTTTTGTCTTCTCTCCATATTGAATCAGTCGCTTCCTTCCAGAAAGCCGATATTTCTGGTGTGTTTTTGTGGCAGACTGTGATGCATTCATTCCTCAGTGAATCAGCCGCTTACTTGATGCTTTTAGCTCTCGCAAATTAACCGGGCAATTTGCTGTCGCACCACAATTTTCAGCGAAATTTAAGTGCGAGACATCCTGTGTTTGCATGTGTGTGTGTGTGTGTGTGTGTGTGGGCTCTTCTGCGTGTGCGACATCCGCACAAATGACACAGAGAGAGTGAGCTCATACACCTGCGTGCATGTGCATATACGTACGTGTGTGTGTGTGTGTGTGTGTGTGTTCATTTTGGCATACGTGTAGCGTGACCCTTGAGTGTGCGGCAGGCCTGATCAGCAGAAATTACACCCAGATTGCCTTCCCCTGACAGTTGCTGCTGAGTAGCGCTGAACGCTACATTCTGTAATTATAAATCTGTCATTATTCTCCCGGCCTTTTCATTTTCCCCTGATGCCAAGCTCTCAGTAAAGCACGGGCATTCAGCTGTCTTACAGCTGCATTTGCATACAGGCCCACGTGGGCGCCCGCCAACACATGAACGTGTGCCCACACACACACACACACACACATGCAGACGCCCTCACAATCAGCCATGATGATTCGTACCGCTGACATTGATGTTGATTGAAACGCCGTGCAGCAAAGCGTGGCAGTGCTCGGCTACTGTTGTAATGATGGATCAGCAAAGTAAGACTGATGTGAAGAAAGGCTTCGTTATGCATCAGAGGGGACACAGTTGTATTTAAAGGCAATATCCAAAATCCCACATGACACAGCTATGAGCGACCTGCCGGTGCAGCAGAGGGTTACACAACGAGGCCGTAACACCGTGATTTAAAAAGGTCAGTTCACCCAAATTACAAAAAAACAGATTTCCTGTTTTAGCCCGAGACAATCTCAAGTCATGCAGATAGTTTGGTTTTATTTTCCGACGTTTTGACATATCCGCCCCAAGAAGTCGCTGCCAAGTTTTCTTTGGAAATGGAGAAATAATCCTGTAAAATAACCGCTGACAGCATGCTCTATGTATTATTCAGAGTAGTGAGGATACTTTCTGTGGAAATATATTTTGCTGTTGAATTATTTAAATGTAATTTTTTTTCAACACAAATGAATTTTCCGTTCACTTCCATTCAGGGCTGCAAAAATGACAAGTCAGAGAAGCGGCTGCGTCGATACGCGGCCACACATCCGACAAATTCTCTGTGGCGAAAGTTGATGCGGCTGTCAGAAAACAATGTTTTCGGCGCTCGCTCACTCTGACGCGGGCGCTTGCGTGCGTCTGGCTGAACAGGGAATTTTCAATTTGCAAAATACACAGCGGTATCATAAAATGTAGCGGTGGCGATATACAGAAGCTAATGCGGCCTCAAAAGCACACCGGCCCCCCCCGCTCCTCTTGCTGGACAAATACTGAAGTTATGTGCATATATGGGTTTGTTAAAATTACCAAATTTAGGACAAATAATTCCTATCTGGCAGAGTTCAGTGTATCACTCCCCATGTTTACTGCTGCAGCAGTGTTTCTCATTCAGTCATACTGAGTCGAACCTCTATATGTCTTTTAAAGTACAAATATCAGATCAGTTGTATTGTGTTGAACTGGCTTCTTTGAATCTCAGCATATTGTACTGTTACAAATTTACTTATTATCAGTTCTTGTATTGGATCATGGACCATGTATCTAGACAAGCGTCAAATCCTCTCAGAGGGACACTTCCATTGTATTAAGGTATATGCAGATATCCCACAAGCAGATATCACTAGAGGCAAGCGAGAGGAAAACACTCCGTAGTTTGGGTTAACCTTTAAAGACGGTAAAACGCAGACTCTGGTTTTGCAACAGCCGCCCTCAAGACAAGATTAGTCTTACAATTACTGTGTGTGCGTTATCACACAAATGATCTAGATGAGAATATTTTTAGCATGACAGGAGGATTGTTAGGAACTACGAAGAGCATCTGAGGTAAAAGGAAACGTCCGCACATCCACCAGCGTGAAAAAGCATAGGCGTCACACTGCACACATGTATACGTGCACATGACCCTCCACCACCTCCCGACGTTGAAGAGCTTTCAGAGTCATCCCGAGAGGCCGCTATGGTCGGTGGCTGATGTCTGGGCTCCATACATTTTTAATGAGGCCTCTCACTTTCTCCACAATAGGCACTATAACACTAGACTGCAGTGCGTCAACACATCCTGATGCTACTCGCACACACACTCGAACACCCACAGACAGGCGTGCACAGTCACACACATGAAGGAGGCAACACTGGCTTTGTGATTAACCTTTTTTCCCTCTCTGTCTCTCTCACACACATACACACACCAAATCATTCCTTCACACATTCTGCTGAGAGGTACAAAGGAGTAAAAGTGTTGACTGAAAGTTAGCGGTGTGTGTGTGTGTGAGTGTGTGTGTGTGCTGTTCATCCGAGTGTGTGACACGTGTGCGTGAGGTTACTTTCTTAGCAGGATGTGTTGTATTGATTAGTCCCCTGCAATTATTTCCCTCCAATCAAAGTGCTCCCCTACCCCCCCTTCTCCTCGGCAGACAATCCACTTTACACACATGTAAACACACACACACACACACACACACACACACACACACACACACACAGTAGAGACTAACATATCCACTGACTGCCTCACATGTACAAATCCCTAGCAGCAAACCTTATTGCAACTGAACATAGCATTGATTTTCATAATCCTTAGCCTCAAATTTCACTGTAATCCTTTGAAAAAATGAGTGAGGCGAACAGCCTGAGAGAGACAGGAAGAGAGAGAGAGACAGGAAGAAAGAAAGAGAGAGAGGGGGAGAGAGACAGGAAGAGAGAGAGAGAGACAGGGGAGAGAGACAGAAGGAGAGAGAGAGAGAGACAGAGGGAGAGACAGGAAGAGAGAGCGAGATAGGGGAGAGAGACAAGAAGAGAGAGAGAGACAGATAGAGAGACAGAAAGAGAGAGAGAGACAGGAAGAAAGAGAGCGAGAAAGATACAGGAAGAGAGAGAGACAGAAAGAGAGAGAAAGAGGGAGAGAGGGACTGAGAGAGAGACCTAGTGACAGAGAAAACAAACAAGCATTGCTAAAAGCTGGAAAAAGAGAGAAGATATATGAGTATTTATATGCATAAAAATGATTAGAGGAAGAGACAGCCTAAAGAATACACACACACACACACACACACACACACACGCACACACACACAGAGTGTAATAATATTGCAGTGCTTTGTAGCATTAAACATCGGGAGTTGAGTAATCATGGATGGATAACTGAACGGGTCAAAGGGTCAGGATGCCCCAGGGCCAGAGCCTCTGTTGGAGCTGATGTTAACATTTCTTGTTGGGAAGTTAAAAAAAACAATCACAAACAACTATGAGTAGACAAAACCACCAGAATCAGACACAAAACAACCAAGCAGAGACAAAAAAATCACTACAGAGTCACAAAACCATCAGAAAGAGACAAAAACAACTAGAAAGAGACACAAAATGACTACGAAGAGACACGAAACCACCAGAAAGAGGCACAAAACAACTACGAAGAGACAAAAAACAACTACAAAGAGACACAAAATGACTACAAAGACACACAATTTCTACGAAGAGACATGTAATTACTGTGAAGACACACAAAACCAAGAGAAATAGACAAAAAACAGCCACAAAGTCACAAACCAACTACAAACAAGGTGAAGGTTTCACTAAGAGATGCAGAACAACTGCACAGAGATCTGTTCCCAGTTGCCCGTTGTTCTCTAACTGTCACTTCTAACTATTATTATTATCTTTGTGTGTGTGTGTGTGTGTGTGTGTGTGTGTGTGTGTGTGTGTGTGTGCATGGGCCCAGCTCGAGGAAAATAAAGGCTGACTCCCACCTTGCCTCTTGGCCTGTGACTTGTCTGGCTTTTCATTGAAATTCCCTTTCGCTCTCCAAAGAATGGGCTTCAATGAGGACACGAGTGCCGGCTTTGAAAAGCCTCCAGCTCCTTTCTCATGAGGTCTAAACCCAGCATTCAGGCGCAAGTGTGCCTGCAGCCCCTCTCTATGACGAGCGCTCTATCTGCTCCTCCTCTACCTTAATTCTATCAACACCAATGGGTGCTATTGATGGGTTTGAAAGCATGGGTTTTTGTGGGTAATTACAGTTTTACACCACAAATGGATCTAAATGGGTTTTCGTGACACACTATTGATCCTGGAGGGGTAAATTGGTCTTTTTTTCCCTGCCTCCAGAGTACAGAGAGCTAAAGAGGGGTGGTGTAAGGACAGTCAGTCTCTTTGCTACAGCGGGTCAAATGCAGGATAGTTCAGCCAAAATAGGTTCAACCAGCACGCAGTATTTCGGTCACATCACGGAGCGCTTCTTTTTTTTCTTATTTGAAATCAGATGGTCATTAATGACGAATGAAGTGGCAATTTTCTCCTGACCAGGCTGCTCAGTGAAAGTCAGAGCATCATTTCTAAGCCCATTATGAAAATAACCCTTCATTATAATGGGCACGCATTCTGTTATGCTGTCAAATTGCATAAAAATAATAATCGGCTATGAAAGATAGAATCAAAATGTCTTGTCATGATTTCATCGAAGAGCACGCTGATGGATTTTTTCTCACAAAGCCAACAAAATATTGTTGATGCCACCAGCAGTTAGTGTCTCAGCACTTTGAACAGTAATGCATTCATTGCACACTGGTTTTCAAAGCCGTGTGAGTCTTGACTTCAGTTGGATTAATGTTGCGCTCAAACAGCCAATCGGAGCTTTTAAGGCGGGTTTAAGAATGTGAAGGTCATCTTCCCGCGCTGAGGCTGGAAAAATGGCCACAAAAATGGCGACAAGCTTGAGGGATCAACGCAGCTGCAAAGCTTGTTGCTAGTTGACTTATGCCAAGGTCACAGCTCATGGTATCATCCCAAGAATGGCTTCACACCACAGATCTGGAGCAACAGGAACAAAAATGAGCCCTGGGCACGAAAAATCACTCGTGTAGCGCGTCATTGTAGGGAAACAACCAACAACAGGACTAGCATGTTGGAGTATTTTTGCATCTTCCTTATTGAACTTTTGAGCTTTCATCCTCCCACATTATGATTAGACACTGTTTCTGATGACATCGCTTAAATCATCATCATCATCATAAGATGAAAAAAGCTGGTTAGTTTAAATCAGCATAAAGACGGAAGCTGCAGGAAACAGCTAGCCTGGCTCTAGTTAGATGCAGAATTAGCCAGTGATATCTTATTTTACTCATTTGACTTAATTTGTGGGGACATGTTTGCGCTGTGATTTCTGTTTTGTGTAAACATGTAAGCACAGCGTATCCACAAAAATGAAGTGAATGAAAGATTTATTGATCACTGATATTAAAATCACAAGCGAACACTGTTTAAAGCACACTGGAATTGATAAAAGTCTAATTATCAGCCCACTTTGAGTCCCACGTATCTTTAAGTATCACAACACTTCTGTATTGTTTGTATGAAAATAAGAATAAACTGTAAACACATCACTTCACCGTCACCTGGTCTTTGATTAGCGCCATCTCTCTCCACTCATTGTTTGATTAGCCGACGGTTTGTTTGATTAAAATCAGCTGCTGCCTGATTGGAATAACCTGTCATTTTAATCAGAATGATCCTTCGCTGAGCCAGCGGTTGGCTGCTGTTTGATGAAAATTACCTGCTGTTGGGTTGCAATTACCTGTCTGATTATTCACCAGAAACATTCTTATGAAAATACCTTGGGGCTTTTGAAAGATTAAAGGGAACTTGTAGTTTCCGTTTTACGGGAAGGTGCACTGAAATATTCATACGTCTGTTTGTGTCAGCTGCTTCTTCAACAAGATACTGTATGTTATTGACTCAGACTGCCTCGTTTGCCCATTTTCTTCTTCATCCCACGGTATGTAACATATATAATTGCCTTTGTTTCAGTTATGCTTATGCTTGAGGCTCCGTTTTCTTTTATGTTTTCAGTTTCTGTGTGTACACATCAGCGACAGTACATTGTGCTGTTGTGACCTTATGAATTGTACCTTTGGGGACTGAGAAATTGCCAATAAATCCATTTTGGTGTTTTAGTAGAATATTAAGGTACATTTGTGAAAGTGGGTGGCATCAGGAGGAGTGGACTCCAGCTGTTTGGTATTTGCAGCAGGGCTCCGAATGCACCATGAAACCGTGCCTTAGCATTATGGTTATTGCACACCAGGGTACATTATCTTTCCATTACATCAAGCAGTTTGATAGAGTCATACTCTCAGGGCACTTCTAATTTCTAGCGGTACGTCTGGGATTTCTTTTGCTGATACCGACTGATCCTTGTTCCACCAAATCAGTAATGTTGGTTCATTTAAGCTTCACTCGTGCTGCAGAAAGCAAACGCACTGACGCTGCTGCCTGGTGCTCGAAACAGTTCACCGGTTGAGCCTCCATCTAATTGGGCTCTGCACCCGCGTGTTTATTATGTACCCCTAAGGATGTTTTTAGCGCTGCCTCCTTGCTAATGCATGCGGGGGAGATGATAACAGCAGCGTCCGTCTCATCAGCAATAAATAGTTAAATTTATGACAAACGTTATTTCTTTGCTGAACTAGTTTTCCTTGTGTGAGTCGAAGTCATTTTTGGCCTGACATTGCCAAGTCCTGTAAGGATAGTAATTGGATTTCAAGAACAAGCGAAAATCTCCTTTCTCTCTGCGCCCTGCTCTAGTAATTGAGGTTAAATGAAATGGTCAGACATGCACTAAACCTCAGTGGGTGTTCAGCGGCGGGGGTGTGCAGTATAAAGAAGAGTTCTAATCTAAATTCTCTGTGGTTGAACTTGCTGAAATGTTTCACATAACAAATATAAAGGGATAGAAAATGGTAGAAGGTGTCAAGATAGCTTTATTCTAGCTGCGTAGGTCCGCCGGTGTCATGCGGCTTTGACAGGAAACAGCAGTTTTAAGCAGCTTGTAGGTGTGTTCCCAAACTCACCAGACGTCCTCCGCATCCACATCGCACTCGGCCCCAAACTGACAAATATCACAGGTGGAGGTTTCCTTCTGGCCTGCCTCGGCTGAGCCCTCCCCTCCTGAAAGGAGGAGACAGAAAAAAAACATTTAGTGGCGGACAGATTTGTAACAACACTTCCTGTTTGTCTTAAACGCAGCTGTTTCATTCAGAAGGGGGGGACAAAAGGCCCGCAGCAAAGGCCCTTTCACGCTGCAATGTGACCGTGAGAAATCGGCCTCGGATAACTCAAGTGCATTTACATTCTGCCATATCCTGCCATAATCCCACCGAGGCCATCTCCTTCATCCTTTCACTCCTTCCCCTTTTCCTCCACCCTCTTCCACTCCTCGCCTGACTCTCCTCCATCACTCCCGATATCCCCGCTGATCTCTTTGGAGTCCCTCTTTTATTTCATCGCGCTGATTTTCTCGCGCTGTGAGTGCGACGTCTCCTTGGCGGCGGTGTGGGTACTGGCGTCAGGCTTATGGCGGCTTAGGGACTCCGCTGGTGCATATCACACTTCATGAGCGGCCGAGGGGGACGAGGGAAGAAAAGGGAAAAAAAAAAAAAAAAAAGCAATCTGGCCAATCTCAAATTGCATTCTCCTACCACAGAGGACTGCTCCAGTCTCTGCACGCTCTCGCTCTTCCTCGCTTTCCCCTCGGCCCTCTTCTCCATTAGAAAAACTCTATTTTTAAACTTACTAGGGCCCGTGAGGACAACTTTGGAAAAGAAGACGAAGAGGTGGAACTTGGCATCGTTTCCCCATGTCATATCTTTAATCTCCCCGACGCACACACATGCACAGACACCCACGCTGCCGCCACCATGCATTGCTCCCTGGTGTCGCCTTTCATTTTCCCTTCTGAAACCGCTGTTATTTCTTGTGATCCCTGGCGACACGCTGGATGAATTGGAAAGAACTCTGGTAGAGAGGTTTAACCTGATTTTCCGCTGCCAAGCTTAAGTTGGGTTTGACTCTTATTTTAAGGTCAAAGTCACTTAACTTTACTTCGCTGCCTTTCACTGTTGAATCTAGTTAGCATTTGACTTGCCTCCTCCAGAACACTCGGCTTGGATTTCGTGGCTGTTGGGTCAGATTATCCCAACAGCTTCATTCGCCTCTTTTGCCTGTGTCCAAAAACACAATGCAGCCCACAAGAGTGAAAAGTTCCTTTGCTGAGGATGTTAAGCTACTTTCAAATGTCCTGCCTTTACTTTCGGTGTCTTTTTTCCTGTTTGAAACTGCGTCTTAAGCTGCAGGTGTTGGAAGGCGGCCACGGCAGCGTGTCCTCTGAATGCTGAACATTTGCAGTCAGGTGGCGAGATGTACATTCTGTATTCACAGCTTTGGTTCAGCTTCACTGTCAGGTCACTTGACTGGCAGGACGGCCAGGTGTGAAGCTGCGCTGGCATGTAGCCCACCAGTGGATCTTTAACGCCGAATCGTCTCAGTGTTCAATGCAAAACGTATTCCAGCATAATTCTCATATACATATAGAAATATATACATATCTATTTAAAGTTCAACTGGAGCTTCATGTGTTTCCAAAATGTTCTTAAAATTTTCTCCATAAAACTTTCCCTATTTGATGATAATTATAGAAAGTAGCTTCTTTTTTGTTGTTGTTGTACAGAATAAAGTGAGGGCATCTCAGAATAATGGCTTTTTATTCCTGTCAGCCATCCAGCCTCCAGATAAACACATCTGAACTATTCCTCCAGCTCCTGATAGAAATCAAAGAAGAGACACTCGATCACATATCAATATAAACAAATGTGCCCACGAAGCTGTCTCTGTATCTCATTTTAATAAACCAGTTTTACTCATTAAGTTCAGTTTACTAGCCATGAGGAGAATCAGCCTGTGCAAACAGTTGTACATAATAATGTCCTCTGTAGCTTTGAAGGCAACTTTCTAAAATATACTAACCAAAATAACCCCAATGATGTCATCAGGGTCATTTTGGCATGAGATTGACTGTCAATTGTTACGGGATGTGGTGGGTTGAAAGCTTTTAGTTGACTGGTTCCCTACCTACGCGACCCCAACCAAAAAAAGAAGCATATTAAGTTTTTATATTACTTAATATAGAAAAATATCTGGAAAACTCATCTTTGATGAATATTCAGGGTAAATAATCTGAATTCAAACTTCTTGCAGATATTTTGTGCAGTTTGTCAGTAGTTCCATGTTGTTACGTATTGAATATAATAAAACATTTGTCACTTAATCAGGGGTCATCAGTTTATACAATGATGGAAAAGGCGTTCCTTAAGGAAAAAGGTTGAGAACCACTGTTTCCACTATCAAGTTGTATTGTGGGAATCGTGCAGGAGTGATTCTGACTCACACTCTGTCCAAATCAATGTTCATAAAAATAACAAACGAAAATGTGCTATTTATCATGGCTAGTATAAAAAGGTGGGGAACTGAAATACACAACAAAGACAGGAGAAAGGATAAATATTTGGAGCACTAATTTATTTACTTCGTTGGCTCAGGCCATGTATAATAATCCTTGTTAATAATAGTATTAAAATAGGTAACATTTCTATCATATTTAGAAATCTGTCTATATTTCTCATGACTCATCAGCATTTAATTTATACCCTGGGGTCACATTAATCTTGGTTTTAATTGATCTCGTGCTGTTGTAGCTACTCAGCAGTGAGTTTATTATATTTCTATTTCAGCTGGACTACTTTCTATGGTCCGAGCTCCAAATATTCTCAGGACCTGATGTATCTCGACACGTAGTTTTGTTTGACCCTCCCTGCATCCGGTTTTTGGGGCAGTAATTCCTCGTCTCCATTATGCGACTCAAAGTCCCCACTAAACTCATCTTGATGTGTAAAATCAAAGTTCCTTTTTAAATCTCACAAAAACGAGCAACGCTTGCAAATCCTTGTTTTTTCATTCATATACTTTCAGACTGTCAGCGCTGTTCTGAAAGTGTTCAGCTGTGCGTGACAGTTCAATTATATGGGCTTGTTTTTTGTCTCGGGCTTTAAGGTGCCGTTGAGGCTGGGACTGCAGCTGACTGAATTAGGCAGCTGACACTATTTGACCAACGACGTAAATGCAATTTCCCGTATTTCCAGCCGTCATGTATGTTGTGGTGTGTGAAATTTTCTCGCGGGCACCGGAGGTAGTCAGCCTCTCTAGCTGCTCTGTACTCTGTCAAATGATCGGCTCCACATAAAGGCTCGTGGGCAGGCAAGCATGTAAGCTCTCCCACGACTCCCCTCTCGCAGGAGAGGAGACTCGCGGCGTTTCTCACAAGCGTGCTCGTACACGCACGGCGCAAATGCAGACATTGTCTCCATCCCGTCTTCCTCCTGTTCGTTTCTCCCCAACACTACAGCTGACACATCTTGTATGTGTACTCTCACACACACTCTTCCCCAGATCCCCGCACACGGTGCTGCAGGCACAATTACCAAAGGCGACTGGGGACAGGCAGTGTTTTCCACTCCTCAAATCCCTGATAGAGTCTCCTGTAGCACTAACACAACATCTCCCCTGTTTCTGCGTTGGCTAATCCCTCCAATCAGGAGACACGGCTGGGTAATGACTGAAATGATTAGCCCTTCTACTGCCCCCGCAATCACCCCCCCGCCAGCTCCTACATCACCCAGTATCGATCCATGCCTGGGCCAGACCGGTCGACCGGCCTCCTCTGTGACTACTGTCCTAGACTCACCTTCATCTCCACCCAATCCTCTCTTTGCCTCAAGCAGTTCACTTTAATAAACACGGCACTTTATCTACGTGGCTTTGTGTGACTTTAGCACAACAGGAAGGAGAGAGAAGAAGGAACTTTTAAGTTTAAGTGGCTTGGAAGAGAATAAGAGATTAGAGTGGATGATGAGTTAAAGGGGAGATAAACGGGATTAAAGATTAAACGACAGAGGAGCAAAAAGATGGTGGATCGCTCACAAAGGTGCCGTGGACCTTCATCCGAGGGTTAAAGAGTGTCTTTAAACCTCTTACTGGAGCTGGAGCTTGACCAAGCTGTAAATACATTGTGCATAAATACATACAGTAAGCACACACTTCAACTCTGTAACCTCTGCATTTTGACCTGAGACTCCACCGGTGATGTTAACCATGCACTCTCAGAGCTTCTACCACAGAAAAAGGTTGACTGTGACGGAGGAAACCGGCGAGAGACGCTCAGAGCTCATTTACCTGTAGTCGAGTCGAGTCGCTCGAGTTCAGCTAATGTGAGGTGTAAAATAAAACCACCGTGCACGGCCAACTACACCAAAATATCTGTGATGATACAGCAAATAACTCCAGTTTATGTTTTTTTTTTTTAAACGCATTTGTCAAAATGGAAGCAATGAATATACAGTGACATTTGTGCATTAAATTATAGGATAAAATTAAAATGAAATGCAAAGGAAAACTGTTCAGTTTAACTAAACTTGATATAAATATAACACACAATGCAATTAATCGCTCAACCCTTCATTCCCTTTACCCTTCACTTGTTTCTGTCACAATGTGAAGCAATTTTCAGTAGAATGTCCAGGAGTCTAATCAATCTATCAGACTTTCCTTCAGACTAACCTCCTTTTCTCTCCTCGTCTTCATACATTCATGAACTGGAGTTTTGGAAATTTCAAAAGTTCAAACCTCTTCAGCTTCTAATGAAGCCGCCCTCTCTGACACCACAAGTTTAAATTTAATTTATCTGCAACCACACTTGATCTTGGACTCAGTATGAACACACCTTGAGAAAGGTTTGTCAAAAGTACCAATCAGAGAGCAAGAATGCCAGCTAATCTCAATGCTGCTTAATATCTAATACAGAACAGGCATATTTTCTCTACATGAGCATTTGCACTGCATGTACAAACACAGGTATGCCAACACGCCTCACAGCTAAACGACTGAATAGATCGATTGCCAATAACTCCCAAAACGACATAAATGATGGTTGGAGAGTCTACCTTCATCATCACGTACTGTAAAACGGTGAAAAAACACCTTGGTTAGATTTAGTTAAGCACTTCATGTAACTTAAGCACGTCATTTAACATAAAATGGGTTGACGCTGACACAAACTGCAGCCTCCTGTGTTTATTTGCTCCATCCATCCACCTCACCCCACCTCATTTACATGCAGACTTTCTTGCTCTTTACACTACATCACATGACTTCCTCCTTTGCTCCCGTCACACTACGGCCACTAGAGGTCGCCGCCTAACAATCGACATGAATACGGCTCGTGAAAACATGCTCGCTCTGACGACCTGTGCGGTGAGGGCGGGCTGGTGCTTTTCTGCATGTCGATACATCAGTGAAACACAATGTTTGAGAGAGAGACACAGGAAGCGAGATCATTCATTTGAGACACAACAAGACACAATTTCACACACACACACAGACACACACACACACACACACACACAGACACACACACACACACCCAAACACAGACGGGAGATTTAGGGCACTCTAGCGTGCGGCTATCATACAGATGATGAATGAAGCCCACACACCCCTGGAGAACAGAGCAAGACCACTACGACCTTGGCAGCAAACACAGAAAGGGAGAGACAGAGAGGGGGGGGGGCGAGAAAGAGACATACGCTGATGCATCCTATGTGTGGTTGTTGAAACAGATTCTGCGTAAACCCCCTCGTGGCTCGCTATTGTTGCTGGATCACCCTTTAAAAGGTTCAGGCTGGGCTCAGACATGATTAAAGCCATTTATTCAAACTCAGTGGAACACCGATTTGTTTGGTTCAGATGGGCAAGTGTGATGGCCACGAGTTCTCATATCATAATGTGGCATTTTACATGCATGAAATCCCTTTTGTGAGCTGATGTGGATATTGTACACGGAGAATTGGCTAGAGACAAACAAACTGATAAAAACAGTTAAAGGTTTAATTACAGGATGCAGATTAATTCATGCAGAAACCTCCTGAAAACCCTGTAGGCAGTATTCTATAGTATGCCCTAATTGATGTTAATGGCATAGCCAAAATATTAGAAACACCTCTCAGAATAACACAATACAACCAAACAGCAGCACAAACAACAGCCTCTAAAATGAGCATTGAATCTGCATTTGTTTTGCGATAAATTAATCCTTCTATCCTGTATAGTGTTCCAAAAGTATACAGGCCACAGACTAACTGCACTATCCCAGACAAACAAAGTTACGCTTGTTGGCAGGTGTGATAAATCTAAAACTGTTTCCTTCCCGCAAACAGACATGTGATCCATGAAAGGTGATACAGGAAGCAATAAACATGAGCCAGATAGCTGATAATGGCCCGGGATGATGATACTGAATCTGCGGTACAGTCACATTGTATCTGCATCGCACTGCAAGTGGTACGCGCAGTTTGAACTCTGACTCATCTGAGATGTAGTCTTTCAGTTGTGGGGGGAGCTCCATGAAGAGAGGACGGTGCTGACAATTAAACTATCAAACCCATCAGTCAAAATGGCATTATCAATGGGCCGCTGCCCCAAGTGGCCGATCTGACAGGGCGAGCTGGGCCAGAGAACAGAAGACAGCCAAATAATCCATAAACATAATGGACATCAATATTGAAAAGATGACAGATGAGACTGTCGACAGAGGCCAGGATTCAATTTCTATTCTTTTTTTTTTTCCTGCAGGAGACCATATCGCTTTTCACAAAGTCATTTGTCAGCCATAAGGCCGATGAGGAGAAACCAAGCTCTTCAAAAAGTGAGCCAAGGGCGGTTGTTCTAGTGACGCAAATGACAAAAATGAATCAGGCACGGGGTAATAATGACTGCGATATAAATAATGACGCGATCAGAATGCTTGGTGGCATTGTCAAGGAAACTAAACACTCGCCGTGTAGAAGCAATCTTTTGATCAACATTTTTAAAAAGGCACTTTTTATTATATTCCACTGACAAAAAGACATCAAATGTGAATGTTGGACTTCATTAACTTGACTGAAGGTGCAGTCAGAAAATCACTGTTCATTTAAAAATGAGGCTGCCGGCTAAATGTCTTCTGGTTGTGAATCAATCGCACCTTTTATTCATCTTGCGCGGAGTCCGATCTCATTGAACTTTGAGAAGCAGAAAAAGGACGCTTTGAAATGTCCAGCCGATTCAAACAGGTGGGTGGGGTTATAACATAATACATACTGTACACAGTGATAGAATACGACCAGCAGAGAGGGATGGATGCCGCTGAGCTACACTGAGCGCGTCACGACACAGCGGGCAAGTTTGTCCTGACCATGCCATAACTCAGATATTGTCCTCACCGGGGTGGATTGATTACCTGCTTGCTCTCATGTTTTACTAGGACCCAATCAGAAATGACGGCGATCATTTGTAATTGAGGCGTGCTGGTGCACGATGAAGAGATGAGTCACATGCGACCTTGCGGCTTCACTGTCACAACATATTGTCGGGTCCCTTCATTCTTTTTCGCGGTGTGGTGCAGCAGCAGAGCCACGTCAAAGACGAATCTCCATCGCCTTGTCATGCACAATTAAGTTCTTCACATCCAGATTCTTGTTTACTTACTAGCCTTGACCTGCTTTTTCTCAAACAACTTGCCTACCACATCTTACAGGCTCCATTGATCACACCCTTTGCTGAAAGCAGCTAATACGGGCTTGTGCCGTCACGTTACTCTGATGAGCCAATGAAGACCACAACCCTGTCTGACAATAAAGCAGTTAGATTAATCAGTAAATAAAGTGTTGCTGGAGTTGGTTGCATTGTTTGTCGTCGTGGTCGTTCTTTCAGTTGTCACTCATAAAACTTTCTCATTCTCTCCACTTTTTACTGTTCACGATAAGAGACTGGGATTCTGACAGAGTCAGTGGGAATTCAGCAGATAACATGAATTTAATTGAGAGGCAGGAGCTACAGCATTTGGCACACAGTCGCCTACATAAGTTTGGCCTTTTGAAAATGGAGCCACTCAATTTCAAAGATGTCAGCTTTTCAGGCAGTTAGGCATTCAGTGCAGCCACTTTGATTTGTGCTTTTACAAGAAACGCCATTAGTTATGAATGGACAGCAGCAGGCAGTAATGTATACTTGCATTGCTCTGCAGGATGGAGCAGGGAGTTGTGCCCATGAATGCTTGTCTAAAATCCTCCCTGCCCACCTGTACAAGCCAATAAAAGTAGAAGTCTTACAGTAACACACGCTACTCAATTCATATTTAAACCTTAAGCACAACACACACACAATGACCTCTGAATGACTGTCCCTAATCCCACGGTACCAACAGATGTAACAGTAGATACAGATGCAGCCAGGTACAACTACCACAGCAAGCGACCGTGTAGCTGTTAACAAATGCATGAACAAGGTCCCCAACTGGGTCAGAGCCTTTCTGAATGGATTAAAAGGAGAAATGTGGCTTTTAAACTTCATCTTTCCCAGCTTTGCAAGGATTAGACCCTGCATTCTGTTCTCCTCTTGCCTGAATAGCTCAGTGACCGTCTTTCAATCCTGTCACCTATCTGCAGTGAACCAGACCCTTCTGGAGAAGTGCATTCAGGTCACTCAAAAAACTTTCGATTAAGTGGCCCCTCTGCACTGCCACCTCCTTTTTTTAGTCTTAACAAAACCAGATGGGTTCAGAGTACGGCCCGTGCGTAGTTCTTGACCAATGGATATAAAGAATTTAATACCAAAACTTGAAATACTATAATAGTCAGAGAAACTTGTGTGCTGGTTAGGGCTGAGGAGCGTTTTGATACTAGTGATATAACAGGGGTGGGTGGTTTACTGGTTTCGTCACCATAACCCTTGTCACCATCATTTACCATTACAAATGTTAAGCTTATTAGATATAATGTGTTTTACTGTGACATGCAGGTAGAGAGCTAAACACATATTCATAGCACTGGAGTTGCATTCAGTAACTATTCTGCTATAACGCAGAATCCGGTAACATGAAGATCTGGAAGGTAACATTATGAACAACGCACTGCAATTTAAACTTTGGGTTTCCTGACAAATAAACACTGCTGGGAAATGCTATAAAATTTTAATGTGCTTCCTTTTTCATGCTTGGCTGCTTTATTTTGCCTTATGTCTTAGAGTTCATGGCAATGACTGAAGCATCTTTTTACCGTAAGATTTGCAATATAGGGGCACTTGCAGGGATACAGTGATTCACAACTTAAAAAGAAAGGGGGACAGGGGTGTAAAGTGTGACAGGGGCCCTTACTTACTTAGACCTGAGCACCTTTAAAACTCTCTTAATAACACGGCTTATGGAGTCTCCGCAACCTCATTCTCCAGGAAGACACTTCCCCCATCCACTTGTTGCCAAGATGAAGAGTTGTAGTACGTTACTCCCCATAAACCACATCTTTTCTTAAATAAATAAAACCTAAATAAATGAGATATGTGCTGATTAATGGAGTGCTGGTAGCCATATTTTTTAACTTTGGTCAGAGCCAGGCTAGCTGTTTGACCCTACTTCCAGTCTTTATGGTAGGCTAAGATAATCACCTCCTCACATAGTCAATTAGTAATGCACCTTTAGAAGAAAAATAAAAGTCACTATTAACACCAGTGTTTATTGTATTTTATCTACCACAAAAAGTACACTTTTTGAAGTACTGAACATCTGGAATTTGGAACAGCTCAGTATTATGCAAAAAAGCATTTCACAGTGCTCTGCCTCACCAACAACAGGGTGTGGAATCAGCTTTTGTGCTTTTCTTCCTCCATATTTGCTGGAGCCCTTTTTTTATGCAGTCCCTTTCTGTGTTGTGTCCCAGACAAGATTCCTCTCTTAATCCGGAAACACGCTGAACTAGCCTGAAGCAAGTCACATTGGACTTCAAATAACAGGGGGAGAAAGCAATGCAGGCTATTCTTCCCTAAAGAGGACAGCCATCTATTTTAAGTTTGATTTAACTAATGCATTATGACAAAGCCACAGCTCTGGCCCACAGCATTCACTGTCTATTAAGCTGGAAAAAGGATTTTTTTTTAATCAATCACACTAAATCATTCATGCCTTTGTTTCTGCTTAATTTCAAGTCTATTTAATTTTATATGAATCTGGCAGATAGCACCACCAAGGCATCAAATGGATCGCTATTACTCGCCAATGTTTTCCTTTTTGTATATCTCTCCTTCCTTCCATTACTCCATTATTTGTCCTCGTGCACACAGGACTTTGAATTTCCCATACATATCTGACATCAGCATCCTCGTTGGAAATTCAATTAATTTCCCTCTTGGTTTGCAGCAGCTATGCCTCTCTAACCCTGGTATATTTACTCTCCAAGCCCCAGCACAACATGGAGAATATACAGGAATGAGCTGGCAGGGAGCAAGAAACGGCTCTTCTTTTTCTAGTCACCCTTGTGGAAAATTGTTATGCACTCTTATTTGTCAAGTGTCTTGTCCCATGTGGCTTGTGTGGGGCACGGGTGAACCGCCTTGACCAGAACATAGAAGAGCTTTAGTGGACACATGTCATTGTACTGCGGTTGCATGTTGGAAATTTCTCCAGAATCATACACCTAAAACTGTCTGAGTACTCTAGAAACACCGACACTGGGGATTAGAGTATGGATAACTAGACTTTTTTTAAGTGCTGATGTGACTTAAAGCAACAGTATGACACTTTGGGAAATTTATTAGCTTTTTTTGAAACTGGATGGGAAAATTGCTACCGTTCTGTACATTAAATATATATAATTATCTATCTTAGCATAAAAACCAGACTAAATTAGCCTGTCCAAGGTAAATATATATATATATTTTTTTTACCAGCACCTCTTAAGATTCAAGATTCAAGATTTCTTTTTTGTCATTGACCATGACATGTCAATGAAATTTGCATTGCAACCCCCATGTAAGAAACAAGATAATAAGAAAGATAAGAAAGATTATAAAATAAGATTAAGATACTAGAATAAAATAAACCAACATGCAGTAAAATATTCGTAAATGCAATAAAAATATACCAGAAGTGAAAATATACTAAGAGAATAAGAGTATACTAAACAATAAACAATAAAATATATCAGTAAAATGTACCAACAGAATAAAATATACCAGTGAAATGTACCAACAGAATGTACTTAAGTTCACTAATAAACATGTTGTATCTCAATCTGTTCATGAACCAGAATGTAAAAATGACAAGCTGTATGTTTTCTTTTTACTTCTTTTCGGGCACAGTGATATCCAATGGAGCCGGGGTAGGGTGGCATCAATCATCTTTTGTAATAAGAAAGCAAATAAGCCCATTTCCAACAATGCCGAACTACTCCTTTGTGCGATCGAAGCCTCCTTTGTGCGTTAACTGTGTTACGGGCTCGGTTAGTGGCTCCACCGAACTGTGGGAGCTGAACTCTTTGTAGACTCTTTGAAAAATTCTCTGCACCACAGTTGTTAGATTGTTAAATGAGGGTCACTGAAGGCCAACGGACAGATAACATCTATAACAACAACACGGTCATTTGGTTAACACTGAACAGACACTTCATTGAGGAAGCCTTCTAGGAGCTGGTCAGTCTTTTCATTTGCATTTTCTGAGTCAAACTGACAAGAAGAATTTCTTCAACAGAACGCACAATGGTTTGTGGTTGCAAGCTTTCACTTCAAATAGATGATGATCCATGCACTCACGGACAATCTGTGAAAAGTGCAGCGGTAACCTCGTTGCACTCTGCACATAGGCCCGTCTGAACTTGGAGGAAAAACTACACTGGAGGCAGCGAGGAAGTTAGCATGAGGATTCTGTCATTTCAGCTGGTGTTGTTCATGTGGCTGGTCGTGGTGATAACTTTGACAAGCTTGTGCTTTCATTGCACAGTCGAGGCCCCAAACTGGAAACTCAATATTTTGCCATTTATCTGGGTCCCACCGTTCAGTTGGCATCACACCAGAAAGCGATTCCTCTCCTCGCGCAGGTGGCAAGCCCCCAAAGCAGCTGACTAATGACTGTTTCTGCAAGCTAATGCTACGTTTGACCAGCAGTGTAATTATACACTGTGTCATTTGCTGTAGTTACTACTGCTAAACATAGCCAGTGTGGCTGCTCGTAGGAGCTAGCTCTCAGAGCTAATTTGGGTTTGCAGACAATGTTTCAAGTGTTTTCCAACTGCACCACGAGCAGCAATTGTTAGGTTGTTGAGTAGTTAATTATCACAAGAGCAGGCTATATGATAAAAGCCATTTTCATCCATATGCACAAGTAATGCATCGCTTTCAGCCAGTGGCTTTGGACTGTAATATCTAGCAGAAAAGATGACAGACGTTTTCAGTGGAATTTTATGCTTTTTATTTTATGTCAGTTTTTTTTTATAAATTACATTCCCAAAAGCATAACCTGATTAATGTTAAAAATGGCCAGTTAAACCTGTCAGTGCATATCCCTCAGGACGGAAGTAGAGATGACAGAAAAGAAGAAACCATACAGAAAGGCAGAGAGAGCGAGGACAAAGCCTGCATGTGTGTGCTTTTATTTGAGTGTTTTTGTGTTAATCTCTATAGCTCTGAGGACCAAAATGCCCTCAAAAGGATTGAAAATGAGGGTGGTTTAGAGTTTAGTTATCATTATGTTTGAGTGTATGATATTGCAGGGATTATGACTGAGCTTTACTGCTAAAGTTAGCATGGTGTTATCATTAGGCTTAAGTTGATTTTAAAGTCTTCATAGGTAAAGCAACATAAATACGTGTGTGTCCCTGAGTGTAAGTGTGTGTTTTATGCATGAATGGAGAAACGAAGGCTCAAGGAAGATACTGATGTATTGCATACATACACAGCACATTAGCTGAGATCTATGGTGAAAAATCAAAGCAGCAAAAGACAGAAAAGTAGCTTATTTGTTAACATTTTGATTTCATACTGTAGCACATATAGCCAGACAGGAAGCAGCTGCCCCGTAGGAAGCAACTATTAAAAAGCCTTTGTGCTCACATGGACTTTCAGTATCTGACAGTTGTTTCAAAAGCTCCATTTTCATTTTGCTCCCGATTGCTCAGAGCCATTCAGAAGCACTTCAATCACTTGTATTACACAAGGTATTTGCTATGTATAACTCTCCAGAAACCAAAACATGTATTTCACCAGGGCTTTCAGAGTGCAGGGGAAGATACGTGCAGTCAATTTAGAGGGTAGAGCTGCAGCTCTTTACTTGGCAATTTCTGAGATGTAAAAAATGTGAAACACATATATTTATTAGAGTGTATATAAGGTACATTGCACAGCCAATAAGAGAAACATGACATTTCTAAGCAGTCTTGTGGCTGTCCTTTATAAATGGATATGGCCATTCCTAAAGCAATGCACTGCTAAACAACCCACAAGCTATTGTTTTTGTATCAAAAGTCAGATAGACAGAAAAGATGAGTCCTTCTTCAGAGGAAACCTCCCATGCAAAGAAAACAAAAGCTCGACAGCCATACAGTCATAAACATGTCGAGTTATTGTGAAAAAGCAGGCAGCAAGATGTCGGTGGTGTGGCTACTTCGAGTCTGACACAAAACAGACATATATAATATAAACTCTGCTGAAAAATGCCATGAATTCAGTTCATCACCTGAAGCACACAGAGTGTGACCACACAGACGCAAACACAACAGACATGTCAATGCTATGCCCTGAAACGAACAGTGAAGCACTGAGAGAAGCAGCCGTGCAAACACTAACTGGTCATCTGTTTTTCCCTGTGTTGAAAAGTACTGTTGAGTTTTAGTTCTATGACAAACGCAGAACTAAAACACTCTACAGCTGATGAACGAGACACAACGTGAGCTTCCTGGCTGCAAACATTTCACACTGGGGGGCTTATTTGGATTTATACTGACAACACAAAAACATTTGATTATAATTGGTTATCTGTTTGCAGGCCATGTTGTTTTTAAACATTTTTACATTATGAATTTACTGATTTTTTTTCTACTGCCAGCAAATCTTGAAAGATACAAAACTCCTATATTCTAGTTGCAGTTTACATCCGTGTCTGTACAGACTAAGAAATATATCTAGTGAAGACTTTGAAGGAATTTAATAAGTAGATTTTATAAACAGAAGTTCTCACTACATTGACATGAATGATTCTGGTGCCTTTTGGATATAAAATATCATCACGTCATCATCTTATTCTAAGAGACATTTGTGTAAAATTTTGCCCCAAATAACGTATGAATTCTTGAGTTCTGGTCAAAAACGTGTCCTGTGAGGTCACAGTGACCCACGACCACCAAAATCTATTCAGTTCAATCTTCATCTCGCCTTCGTGAAAATGGGATGGACAACCCGAAACCATAATGCCTCCCACCACAGCTGTTGCTCTCGGATCCTCTAAGTTTAACCTCACCATAAACCTAGTCTTGATGCATGTTGTGTATATGCACTTGCATGCACACCTTCTCTGAGCAGACGATCCTCTGACATTCCCATCCGGGGACCCCTGTGTCCTTGGGCAACCACACACTTTAGTGATCTTGGCACCGTAATGCCCCTTCTGTCCCCATCACCTGCTTCTTCCATTATGCATCGGTGACAGAAAATCTCAGGAAATGTCAGCCCGCAACTACTCTGCACCAAGTCCACCGGCGTGAGCTGCCTGCCCACTGAACCCCTACCGTGCCATGTCTAATCTCGCCACCAGCCTGCGGGGCCAATCGCACACCGCCGAGTGTTGGAGAGGGGCCTCGGACAGCCGGACGGCCGGGGATGGTGGCAGGGTTTGGTCTCAGAGGAGGAACAGGAAGAGAAAACTCCAAGCTAATGGCTAATCCTGTGTGCACAAGACCACCGGAGAGGATTGGCCAGGGCTAAAGGGAGAGCGACAGGGGATAGAGGATTGGGGATCAGAGCAGGCGAGAGGAAAGGAGCTGGAGAAGAGCGAAAAAGAGTGAAGCCGTATCAGGATGTGGAGGATGGGCTTGTGTCGATTGCCGATTGGATGACATATCGACTTTTGAAGGGACGATCGCTGATTGTTTTTTCCTGTGCTAAAATAAAGCCATTTTTAATGACATAACTTCTTATCAGAAGTTAGATGTTGAGCTCCGTTCATTTGAAATCCTTATCTGCAAACAGTTTTCTGTCTCTTGTCAACCAGCATCTCTGTTCTCCACGTCTGCTCAACAAAACATTGCTCTGAGCTCCGTAAGAGCAGTTAACATTAAGGATATATTAACATTAAGGATTATCTAAAATAATACTGTTAAACAAAACACAACGCTGTCTTGTAGCTGCACTGAGCACAAACACAGACTTTTACAAAGTTTGCAGACAGGCTGTGCAGCATCCTGAGGCTCACCTTTGGCACCTGGTTAGAACCCATAATATCTAAAAATACGAGACGTTACCTTCTTCTTCGACATTAATCCTGTGTCTAGACCACAAGCGTATCTCACATCTTAATCTATGCTGCTTTCTGCAGCGGCTCCGTGCAGGCTCGCACCTTCGTTGTGTCTCACGGGACCTGAAGCATTTATTTATGCTTCAAGTCTATTTTTTGGACCAGACGCGCATAAACACAAGGTTGATGCTCAATGAAAAGGCACTGAATAAATATATGAAGGTACGTTTTGCATCCAAGGCGTAGCAGAGCCAGACGGCAGCACACTCTGTCTCGCTTGTGCATCACTGCGACGTACAGCATGATACGCACGTCTGCTTAAAACCTGCATTAACCTGTTAGCAAACTCTGGCTTATTTACATATATAGCAGATAGAGAGCAACTTACCATTCATTTTAAGTTTCTGTCCACCTCACAAGTTCAACCGTAGCACTGTCACACCATAAAGATGGATTTTAAAGTGATTTTAAATAGTTAAGGATCGGAATACACTTGTTTCGTTCTGCTAAATACTCCACTATATTCACGAGTTAGTCGCTTCGTCTGTCTGCAGATGGTTTCCGGTGGGTTTATCAGAGACTTCTCACTGAACACAGCTGTCTGCTGAGTCTGGAAGTGACGCAGATGAAACCAGAACAGTAAAATAGTTTTAGCAGAAAGCCTAAACAACGACTTGATAGACAGTAAGACGTTTGGTGGAGCTGTGATGCAGCTGATCAGCGTCCTGCCCCCGCACACGAGCCGCTGTCCTTGTACAGAAAAGGCCTTCAAGAGCCATCAGAAGTCATCTTCACCACAAGCAAACAGGAATGTGGCAGCAGCAGACTTCAAAAACAAGATATAAGATAAGATATTTCTTTTGCATTCTCACAGGTGGCCTTGTTTAGTGTTGAGAATGACAGCAACAATCCAGCAAAGCACATTCAGAAACATCGCATGTACCGAGCCAGCTTCTCTCGGGAGGGGGCTTTTTTCTTCTTTTCAACATTTGCATCCATTCAATATTTTTTCATTCATATCACATACCTGAAATATTGATTTAGCTACAAGTTGTATGTGAAGCACTTTGCTGATTTGCTTCAAAGCATTACACAAGTTTAGTTTATTTATCGATGGCACGACATGTATTGAAATGTATTGATTGCAAAAACAACAACCTCCTGCAAATGAATCCTGACAAGCCTGTTCTTGGAGTGAGTTTTCCACGGCAGTGACACACATAGGAAGGACAAATGTTGCAGGGAGACTTTCCAGCAGCCAATTCTTGTGCTTTTTGTGGTTGCGACCGTTTTTATTTTGAACCACGCTGACGATGCTACAATCACAGTTGGAGACGTGAACGGAGGAAGTTCTTTAAAAAACATGAGTGCCTTAGAGAAGAAACGTCAGCGGCAGCAGCTAGCAGCACATCCTTGCTGTTCCCCTCTCCTCACCTGTGGGACTCTGTGTGAGTCACACCTGTTCGGCTTCTACCGTGAAGCTGAACAACCGAAGAACAGAAAACCACAACGAGCAGAACACGGAAAGGCTTGTTAATCAACATGTCGCCTGTTAATCCACCCGTTCTTTTACCTTCACTTAGCTCTGATAGTAACGTTGCCCTATATATGGGATTTAAACGTTTTATTAAAATAGAAACACAATGACTATGAGGAAAGAAAATGAAACAAACAAACAAAAAAAGACTCACAACCATCCTGTCACCAAAATATTAAATTAGATTTCATGCTCCACCAATATACATTCAAAGATATCCACTATTTATTCCTAAATATAGGCGATACTCCTCCATACATACAGCAGTAGATGTGAAGTGTGATTCACAACTTTTTTAATTACTGAGTTTGATGTGCTGCAAAGGCATGTTTTTGGTGGAAGTGTGATGTTGAGTAGAGCAACACATCGAGGCCCCTGGAGGAAAGATGGATGTGTCTAACAGTGAATGTAATCGTTGACTTAAAGATTCAGGCATGTTTTAACAGAAGGACCAGCAAGAGGTAAAATTTACCTGCAGTTGTTCAATTGTACGTTGTTCGTAAGAGCTAACAATGGATGTGAGAGAGATTAGACAGTCACTAAATGAAACAAGTGTTGGGGAGTCTGATGTTGGGCAGATATCAGGACTCTCACGCTGACTGAGTTCAGCTCCACCTCCAGATAGACGATGAGCTGGCAGCGGCGGGGGCAGCTCTTTTTCCAGTTTCCCGCGAAGCCAAGACTCGACAGATGTGAGGCCGGTTTCGCTGTCCGTAACACGGCTTGGAGCAAGCCGACGGGAACAGCTCGTCCAGATAAAATAACGCCGTCACCCCCATCCGTCTGTTGACAGCTCCTCTCCGCCGCGTCATGCTTCGCGGTGTCCGTTCGTATTAGTTTGTATTATTATTCCCTCCTTCAGTGGGAACAACGCCGCTCATATTTTTGACACAGATACACAGAGTGTGCACTTGCAGGAAGATTTGATCACCATCAGCTGTAGTTTTGTGCTGCCAGTGTTCAGATGTTGCTGTATTTTATTTACAGCTTGTCAAATGACATCAATCTGATTTTGTAACCATGGCAACGATGACACCACAGCATCCCTACAAGGATTACTACAAAATCCAATTTAACCAATTTAACCTGTGTGTGCATGTAGAATACTGTGGCTCATTACAGTCATTTGGGATATGTAGGGTAATTTGTTCATTCAATAATAACACACCAGCAACATATGCTCATATTTGCTCCTGATGCTCGTTCTCAGTGTCATTTTAGATGATTTAAACTGATGCCCATGCAAAGCTAGTGTTCTTAAAGACAATTCAATTATAAAAGGACCAAAATGAAGTGACGATTGTACAAACTTATGACTTGAGACATTTCTTAGTGAAGATGATGAGCGCCTTCATACAATAGCAGAGGACATTTATGTGAAATGCAGCAGCCAGGTGCACAGGTAAATTTTATCTGATGGAGGTTTTAGACATGCAGTGACACCTGCTGGTTCTGGTGTTATGACCACCGTATAGGTACACATTCCTTTTCCAAAAAATTACCTCATTAAAAATTCTTCTCCATCTTCCTCAAATCCTGTCAAACCTTATTCATTTCAAAGGTTTAACTGCTGCACACAAGAAGTATCCGACCATCTCACTCTCATCTCATCGGTGTAAGCTGCATGTTGGACCTCGATCTGCTTCTGAATGAGCGGCGATGCCTCGAAATCACCTGGTGGGAACACGTGTTGATCTGAGATTTCAGGTGAGCCCGTCAGCCGAGAAAACAGCCTCTTGGTGTTGAACTCTGCGCAGATATCATTCTGCACAGTGGAGCTCAAACATTTCATCTTTTTAAGTGGAGGGGAGCAGTTTGTGTTTAAAAAGCAGAAAAAACGTGATCTTCTTTGTATCATCTCAGTCTGTCTGTTACAGTAACCAATCAGGAGCAAAGAAGGAACGAGGGCCTTGTTTTCTGATGCTATGTCGGATCTACATTTACAGTCATACAGGAAGAAATGCAGCCGAGCAGAGACGTCCACACAAATGTCCTCTGAGGACAGGATGCGACCATTATCTCCCCCTAATGCACATTACAGTTAAACACAAACACTTGTGATGTTGTTGAAAGGCATTTTGGGAAATACGACATAAAAAAAAAGCAACTTAACTTCAAAGCGTTGCAGCTAGATTGTCTTTAAGAGTGTACAAAACTACAATAAAATGAAGCAAAGTAATTTAAAGAGTATCCCAGGGTGGATCTCTCATTTAAAATAACTATGTTGGATATGTTGAGGAGAACAAAAGAAAGCAGTTTTCAAAGCCTCACAATGTAATGTAATATTTAGAGGCCTTCGCTGAACAAATATTTTCTTCACGAGTCTTCACCTCATCGGCCTTTTAATCGGAGCACTTCCTCCTGTGGATGAAATTTCAGACAGCAAATAAACACTTTGACTATTCCTTTAGTGCCAGTTCACCGTTTCAGCCCCCAATATGATCCGCCTCTCGAATGCAAACAAACTGCCAGCCACGGCGGGTGTTCCCAAAGCACAACCTACAGTACAAGTTCTGCTCTCAATACACAAAGCCTCAGCCCCCCCCCCCCCCTTACCACTTTACCGCCACGAGGGATTTGCACGCTCCTCCCGAGATGAGTGCCGAAGCCCACAAATAAACAGCCGTCAGATGTTTACATGTGGAGCACAACGCTGTCGAAGGCCTCCGGAGAGGGAGGGGAAAGCTCATTTGCACTGGCGATGAGAAGAATCAGAAATTGCCGCCTTTGGTTTGTGATGATTCAGACTGTATTTAGGATAAGAGGGAAATATCACAGACACTGACGCGAAGGAAAATACTCTTCACTGAAGCAGAACTGGGGTGCGAATGTTCCACATTGTACATTTTTAGGTATTTTTAGAAAACAAAATACAGCAATAACAATACAACAATGTACGCGACAGAGAACAGCTCAAAGACAATATATTTAATGTCTGACCTCATCAGCTTCATTGATTTTTGTAAATATCTGCTTATTCTGAATTTGATGCAGTAAAACGTTTCAAACAAGTCAGGACAGGAGCAACAAAAGACTGGGAAAGCTGTGGAACGCTCCAAAAACACCTGTTTGGATGATGATAAAACCTTTTCTGTGCACTGGATTAACTATCTCTTCATCTGTAAACCAGTAGCGCAGCATTATATCTAACGTTAACTAGTGGAGCCCACTGCTGTAACTGTTGGAATGTGATCATCTGCTCTACCATCATAGCTTTCTATAATTAAAGGCAACGGGTTCTGTGAACAAAAGCATTTGAAAAACACGAATAAGCAAACACGTACGAGGTGTCCAGCGGATATTCCACCTCAGCTGTGAATATAAGTCCCATATAAAGTGACCTGTTCTGGGTTACTGCTTAACGGCGCATCAGCAGAATAATAACTGCTGCAATTATCTTCAAGCAAATGAGAAAATGTTCTTCTCCGCGGTGGAATGACCCACGAGAGAGACCATAATGTGACTCCTCTCTCGCTTTCCTCCGTCTCTCTCTCCCACTTTCTTTCTTTTATCATACCTGGAATTGAGGCCAACATCTCTCTGTGAGCCCGTAGCTCAAATTGCTTCGCTAGCATCATCCAGCCACGCGCGAGCCTCTAATGAGCTGCGCTAGCTCGCTGCTGACAAAGGAAATGACAGCTGGCGTGATTACAGAAACCTGGGACTTGACCAAACTGTAACTTGTGGAAAACGATCCGCGGGAGAAGAAACTTTAAAAGGAACATTAATTGAGCTCGGAATCCAATAGCTAGAAAAGGAAAGAAAAAAAAATCTCATATCACCATGGTGATGAAAACCTGATGTTGTGAGTAAATTGGGCGTGTTTAAAACAGTAAGAGTGTTAGTAATGTTTTTTAAATCCTGAACTAGAGAAACTAAGCTGAGACGAGCATTATTATTCCATTACAAGTGTTTTTTTTAATCAGGCTTACATAAGGAGGCATGAAATCCTCAGGGATGGGCCGAAAGGGCGGGTAGATGTCTCCACTGCTGCTGCATGAAGGATTATGAGCCCTCATTTATCTGGGACACCCTATCTGCTTCCCGGAGTACAGTCCTTGCAGCCGTGACAGCTACACTGTGAGGCTGCACACAGCAGATGGTTACAGCTCAATATAAGTGAACATCTCTGAGCTGATATACAGTGCGGCAGGTTTCCCCCCCGAAGATGAAGACACAATCTGTCGTTTGTTTTATTATCAACTGTATGTTTTGACATCATGAGGAGCTGCTGCTATATGTGCACTTTTACTAGCTAGTTTTTTGCTGAGTGTTAGTTTACACTCAGTGGCCATTTAAAATCAGCCCCTCACACAGGTTAACACACGACACAGCTCAAATTCTTACTGGAGTGCCCACCTGATTCCCCTGTTCCCCCTCTTAATCCCAGTCAAATCCTGCCATTACAGAAAAAAAGTCCAATCCTCCCATCTCTCCACTCCAATATCTGTCCATCCCTCCCTTTCCGTCGGCCCCCGATTTGGCTCAATCTTCCTCCCCTCCCGCGCCGCCCGCCGTCTCAGCCCCATTATTTTCAGGACGACAAAAAAAAAATATGACAATAAAATCCCTGATGCCGGCGAGAGCGAGGGCTGGCCCAAAGGTGACCCCGCTATTCCCATCAGCCTCCGTCCCACTTTTCACCCACCTCCACTGATAGCTGTGACACACGGCGGCTGCCACTCGCCGCTTACGTTCCCTTCACACACCAGATACTGTCTGAACCTCACCACCACCACCAGCTCCACCGCCACCACCACCACCCCAACTCATCTCATTCAGAGCCCCTGCTGTGTGCCCACACACACACACACCACACACACACACACACACACACACACACACACAAAGGCAAAGGAAATTTTAATAATAATTTCAGAGTGGTATGATTGGATATGTTCCCGTGGAGAGACGACGGAAAAGCGAAAGCAGCAGAGGTGAGAGATGGAAAACGAAGAGAGAGAGAGAGAGGGAGAGAGAGAGAGGGAGTGTGTGGATGAAGGGATCTAACGACTTTGCTTCTATCTCATTTGCAGATCCGATCCCTCCAGTCTACATTACGGCGTTATCCCCGTGCCAAAATAACGGCTTATCGGCCGAGCCTTTCTCATGAACGCTCTCATGAACGTATGCTCTGCGAGGCCGTGGGGTAGAGGCAGGTCTTCGCATGTGCTGCACTCTGTTCGCATGCGCAACATGTTCAATAGAACACGACCCTAAACCGTTTATCAGTGCTTCTCATCACCAGCTTCAAGTCTGAGCAGAAGCTGAGTCTGTAATGCTGCTGTTTGCTTGATGTTTATCCAAAGTGACTTACGACCCAATGAAAACATGTTGTAGCACAGGGATGACATACTGTGACCCGGGTTATGTGCATCATGCACAAAGCTGCAGGATTTAAAATATCGAGTTTTTAAATCATATATTGCAGTCAAACAATTTAAAACATCTGCCCAAAAAAAAAAAAACATGCTGCAAAAAGTGACTACTGTCGGCCTCTAATGACACCCAGTTAATACATTAATGTATGAAGAGAAACAGATCGTGTGTTCAAAGATAAATGGGAATAAATGGCACATTTGCTGAAAAAGTGACTTTCTTCGACAAATCGTTTTATTTTATTATTGAACCTACTGGCTCAAATTGTGACTACACAGAAAAAAAGAGCGTTTGTGACAATCTGAGACATTTTTAAAAGTAATTCTGCATGAGATAAGGTTTCGGACCCAACAACATCACACGACTTGCAATACTAACTGTGGTGGCCCCCCCCAGAAAGCAGTGGGACCAGTCAGCAGCACAAAAACAAACAGCTTTATTTCACTGTTTTGTCCTGTAAGTGAACAATCATGTGCAGCAAATTAACTCGTGTGAACACGTCTGTTAGCTGTGTGCATGCAGGTGGGCATCATCATGGTGTTTTTGGATGTGATCTAAAATGTTGCACTGAATACCTGATACTGCAGAAACACACGCATGTACTGACAGAACGAGCTACATGCTGTGGTCACTATTTAACGCTGTGAAACAGCTGCAGTTTGGTTACGTTTCGGCACCAAAGCGACTCGGTGAGGTTTAGGTAAAGATTATGGTTTGGTTTAATATAACCACATGTGTTACACACCTTACGTTATGGACCTAATGACCCAAGTTAATTGCATTATGTAATAATGAATGACAGTCTCTTGTGATTCATCCCACCATCCACCCGCCCGCCTCCTTTCCACCATCGCTCCCGTCATAATAACAACAACCACTAGAGGTCTCCTAACAATTAACGTACATGTGTTGGAATAAGCTGCTTGCGCAGACGACCTTTACTTCTATTTTCTGTTGTGGATTCATCTGACCTCTGCAACAAAAAGCAGCGGATCTTTCCTTTAATGTTGAGGAAAGTCAGCCTCAGTGAGGTTCAGACTTTTCAACAAGGCTGGAAGCCTATCTGCCCCTTAGGCTTTCACCTGCCTATTAGGGTGGAACATATTGGCTAGATAGGTTCACTGTGTGAGAGTGTGTGTGTGTGTGTGTGAGCAAGACATGCAGCATAGAATGACCAAATAGGACACACACACACCACACACACACACACACACAGGGTGGGCTGGCTGCGGCGAGCCTTATCGCTATGCCACAAAGTGGGAAGATTAGATTACTCACTTCCCTAAACCTCTAACTTGGTTACCATAGCAATAGCAGTGTGACTGGGGCAGCAGCTCGTCATTGTGGAGGCTGCCGGAGAGGGAATGGACGGATGAAACAATCACCAGGGGAGCCGCAGGTCAGCCGGCTATTTTACCTCAGTAACTCACCATCCTGTTCTGTTCTGTTCTGTTCTGTTCTAGTCCAACTTCCACTTGTTTCCAAAGTGAGACCAGGAAAACGAGGTCACCCTGTGGTCAAAGTGCTTCAGCATCTCTTCTCCACACACCAAGGACTGAGATTCAGGTTATTTATCATTAGTCTGAATGTTAATTAATATTAGGCCTAATGCTGGAGTATTAGGCTTTTGGTTGAATATGTTGCTCCACAATATTTGGAGAGTCAGTAAAAAAACAGCGGAGATTGCTAACTCACGTAATCATTTTTGTGCATTGCAGCATACCGACCAAGGGAGATCAATTGAAATCGAATTCATAATTGCACCATAGTGGAACCTTGCCCTTAATTCAAATTAATGAAGTGCTTGCAAATCCATAGTGTTGTGGGTCTGATCATTAGATTAATTACCCCAATCAGGCTATTGTATTTCAATTAAGCCAAGTGCAGCGTTTATCTTTTCATTAGTCAACACCAAGAAAAGTAAATGCAAAATAAAGAGCGCAGACAGGCTGAGGCGCATGTGCACATGAATATACAAACAGAAATCTGACGTCGTGATCTGTCTACCAAACAAAGAGTGGATTCTTGATGGCACTGAAGGACAAGTGCTTAAAAAGTCTGAGCCTAAAGAAAGCTGAGCAAATAATTAGAGAGGCACAAAGAAAATCAGGCAGCTGAAAAGAGAAGCACTTAGAAGAATGCCCCATAAATACTAGTATTTAGACTGCAGACAGTCCCGATGCTCTCTCCCTGCCGCTAAGGACTCATAATGGAGTCGTTTTTTCCATTCAAACAGAAAAATGGCTCTGTTAAGTTACGGGACACTGTTTTGACCTTGACAAAGCACTTAATTTAGATAAGAGTTACCCTCCGAAAGTGCAGGGAAATTAGGTCACTTTAATGCCGGTAGCCCACAGAGCATGACAGAGTTTAAATCTTTGGGGCTTGAGGCAGGAGTGTCCTGCTGGCTCCTAACTGGTCTTCTAGCTGGTTCCGTTCCGACTAATTTGGGTCTACGAGGAGATTTTTCAAAAAGTAGATGTGTAATATTGAATTGAAGAAGCCACAGAGAAAACACAGATCTAAAGAACATTTCAGTATTTTAAAAAGACGGTGAATAATTAAAATTGCTGGTTGGCAAGCTAACATTTGAGCAGGCTGGATTCTTTATAGAAAGATATTATTCAGCGATCAAATCCACGTATGGGTTTTTAGCCATGCTAGCAGCGTGGCTCCAGGGTAATGCTGGTCGGTCAGTCCATCACCGAAAATATCTTAATGAAATGCAATATCTCGTTAGTTTTTCTACAGGCATTCATGCTTCCCTGAGGATGATTCATGACCAAACTCAGCTGGACTTTGTGCTGATTTGCAAAAACATAAATGACAACCAGGACTGGACATTAAATAGTCTACCGCAGTGTTCAAATAAAACTTCTGTTTTGTATTTCGTGGTCTTGAAAGCTGATAAATTATCAGCCTTTGTGTTATAACATTCCTAATACTACAGAAAATCTTTCCGGAATAATCAGGATCAAATTAAATCAACTAATCTCCGGTGTCATCTGTTGTTTTAAAAAGTATTTGGGCTTTTTCTGTAATCTTTTATTTCCGCTGAGATATCGAACCATTTGAGCATTTACTGAAATGAAACCATGTGAGACGTTTAGAGGGAAAAATCACTATTCGGTGGAGCTTTTAACGACTCACCGACATCTGAAACGTGACCCGGACTGCACTGCTGAAGCCAAAAACGCTGGAAGCCGCTGGTTTAATCTTCAACAATGATCAGTATATTCAAAGCATAACTAAGTAAGTACAATATTTCCCTCTGAAATGAAGTGAAAGTTGCACAAAATTGGATATACTAAAGCACAAGTGCCTAAAATTGTGCTTAAGTACAGTACTTGAGTAATTGCACTTAGTTACTTTCCACCACAGGAAAGATGTTATCACTGACATTAAACGTCAGAGCTGATCACTTAATATTTCTCTATTAACTGATCAGGCAAGAACATACATGTACCCACTGTTCCCTGCTGCCAACTGCCGCCTGCTCTTCCAAAACAAACACCCTCTGCTGCCAATTATTCCACAGAAATTTCTCATTAAGTTACATTCTTCGTAATATTTGGCAGCAGTCGGCACACAGTCTGGACCAAAGTGCTGGAGCGACTGACACTGCAGGTCCATGAAGCCGCGCCTCTAGCATGGCTAAAAATAAAGACAAGTCCTTCTTAAATTTCTCCAGCTCATTTCTCAATAATCAGAAGATCTCGCAGATTTTGGACCTCAGCTCGTATCTCTTTTACAGTTTGTTTTTCTTCACGACGAGTGTTAAAGCTGCACGCTGCTGCTGCTGGCGAGGCCAAAGACTCGCACTGTGGTCTTGTTTAAAAATACACCTGCACAGGACTTGTTGAAGCCCAGAGAAATCTTTAAGGCTTCGGCTGTCCTTTGTCCCTCCATGAACATGTGAGCGCAATTCAATTTCCCCACTGTGCAATCTGATTTGGACAAATGTCTGATTCTGACTAAGGGGGCCATGTGACCACAATCATGTCTTAAGGGCATCTCCCTGCACAGTGCTGCTCCTTATCAGATAAAAAAAAAAAAAAAACACACACACACACACAAGAGAAGACACTCAGACAGGCATAAAAAGCACACACGTGCCCTGCGAACACACATTCACGCACACACACAGCCAATGAAACTGGCAACCACCCAGCTGACCAGAGCTTTATGTGTGTGGATTTATCATTGGCCATTAAAATACATTTGATTTTTACCAGGATGGCTTTCCACCACTGGTTTCCTCAATAGGAGTCCAACTCGCCTTTTACAACCACTTTCTTTAACCTTCTCCCCTGCTCATAAAACACCAGCAGCTCTCCTCTTCCTCCGCCAGCTCCCCTCCTCCTTCCCTTCCGTCTCTTCTACTGTATCTCTCCATCTATTTTGACCTCTGCTATGATTCTATCTTTATGGGCTGTGTTTGTGTTCCTCCTCCTCCCGTCCTTGCCCTCTTCTTTTGCCTCTCACTCGTCTACTGCGCAAATACCCTCTCTGCCCCCGAGCTATTTTTTCTTAATTGTCTCTTTTCCTCCTGAATGATCGATTCGTCACATTTATCTGACAGTTTGAGACTAAGGACGGTTCTCTAGCCCCTACTTTAAACCACCCAGAGGTCTCCAAAGGTGAGCGTCGTAATGGGCTTTCAAGGGGATATTCAGAGGAAGCCTTTCTCACTTGTTTTTAGAGGGTGGCGGCCTTTTCTAATGTGACACTAAACTCTTCACCCGTCCCTGCCTGATGCAGGGTTCGCTAATGTTCTTTTACTTTTGCTCTTTTAAGGTCTGCTGCGATACAGTTGCTAAGCTATGATTGGCCGACAGAGTCTGGGGAGGGGTTTAGCGGATGGTCAGCTGCAGAGTTTTTTTTTTGTGCATTAACTGTAATAATAATTTATTTATTTATTTATTTCTGCAGACGTTTATTTATCTTCGTGCTTTGTTCGAGCACATTTTGCTGTCTTTCTTTCACTTTTTGTTCTAGACTTTTCCCTGGGAAGTCAGAGTATTTATAGAGACACTGTGAATGCTTTGTTTCTCTACAACTGCGGGGAAATTATGACAGTGCCTTTGCAATGAAATGCTGAAAAACACTCCCGGGAAGTGGGATCCAATGCACAACACAGCACAGCACAGAGTCAAACCCGGCTTACACTTGACGGGAGATAAAGAAAATAAACCATGCTAATGCTAATGTCAGTTTTAAGGCCCACATGTGAACAAACAATGCTCATTTAGTTTATGCTTCTCAGCCTGCCGGTCACAAGGACCCGTGCCAAACAATAAAGCTCAATGTAAAGCACAGGAAATGTTCTGGAAATTGTGTTCAGAAGACATACATGAAAATGTATGTTTCATTTAGTTTCTTCTTCCCCGTGTGTCTTATCTCCCTCCTTCTCCATCTCTGAATCACTCGCCGTCTGTTTCCTCAGTTCTGTTATCTATTTTGTGACTTTCCTCAGGCCATTTCTTTGTCCACCCCCCCCACCCCACCCTCTCCATCTCTCTCTGGTTGACCTAGCACCAGTTTCATTTCCGCTCGTTCATCCGTCTGTCTGCCGTCTTTTTTTTTGGGGGGGACTAATCTCTTTTCCAATCTCTCTCTCATATATGCTCGGCGAAGCTCCATGCATGGGAGTTAATGAAGGAGCTGCACGGGTAAACACTCAGGAGGACAGATAGGGATGGACGAGGGTAAATATATGCATGCGTACAAACATGCACTGACTGATGAGCTTGACTAGACTGAATACACCGTGCGCTGACGTTAGAGCAGAGGCTTGTTAGTCAATTAAGCAACAAATTAGAGTCTTAGTTGAATGACGTTATTAATCAGCTGGAGGTTTTACATGATTAGTTACTCACACAAAAGTTATTCATAAAGAGTCACCCGCAGCCCTAAGCTCCTCTCCATCTTCTTACAATAAACTCCAACACACTTATCACCCCCTCCGAACTCGTGTCCTCAGCTGCAGCCTTTATTAATTGCAATGCCGTCCTCACACTCATTCAGAGAAAAACGCCACAGTGTGCGTCAGTCAGATAGTCCTAAATGAGAGAGTTGAAGAGTATAAGGTTCCCATGAAGCATCTAGTCTGCGCTGTGTTTGCTGAAACTCGCCCTGGATAAATATAAAGGCAGTGCACATTTCTATATATGTGTATTTGCATTTCGTGCCCAGTAGCACAACAAAAATACCTCGCTTAAACGAATCATGACCTGTTGCAGTAATGCACGTTTTAGTGACAACCATCAAACTACAAATTGTCTGACCGTTTTCCAAACCATACTTTCTGTTTTTCTAATAATTCCCTGCCTCCCAGGCCATAAATTTCAGGGTGCTATTAAAATTATCTTGCAGAGAAAAAAAAAAAAAGCTTGAGACACTAAATCCATCACCAGCCTTTGTTTTTATTATTCTAATTTTCTGTCACAGTTGCATTATCATTCACTACAGCAGCTATGTGCAATCATTTCAAATGATGCAGTCAAGGCCACTTTGACAATTTTTTTTTGTCTTTGTAAACACTCACTGCTTTTTGTCGAATTGTCCTGCGGTGATTGAAGTAAATTTGACTAAAACTAAAAAAAGACAATGAAATGTTTATTGATATATACATATATAGCCAAAAAAGCAGCCTTTGACCAGCTTTTGCTGTTTTAAGTTTAATTTACATAGCACAGAACGTCGTCAGGCAGAAAGGGCTCCTTTATTTGTTTATCAAGTTAGAAAGCTGAAATCCTATTCATAAAGGCTGATGCTGTGTGTTTGTTGTATTCATGTAGGTAAAGCATACCTATATTGACATATCACATAATGAAGTTGCCATGGCGAACAGAACAGCTGCCTGTCAAACCTTCACTTTCCTTTTTGCTCTGTTTTTGTATCCACCAACTCCTGATTGAAATAAAGATCCTAAATAATAAAAATAATAAGAAGAAAATACACAGTAAAATATAAAGACTATAAAGGACTGCTGAAATGCTACTCTCTTGCCCCTTTTGGCCGCTCCAGGCACCAGTACCGTAACAGCATGGGTAGATGTGCAATAAAGTCCAAGCAGCAGCTGGCTTGACTGCAGTGAGCAGAACTGAACATGCCACCGCCCGGCTGGGAGTGAGTTTGAGTTCACTGCTGGCAAACCGTTAGTAATGTATAAGAGATGGTTCTAGCAGCGGCAACCTGACAGATGAATGCATTTAAATTGTTCTTATTTTCACGATGATTTCATGATATTTAGAACTTGAAGTACATTCAGGCCAAAGTTTGCGTTACACATTGTTGAGGGCCATGCATTAACCCAGTTTTCTTTAGAGAAACTGAACTTGCTTGGCTTACAGATCACACGTCTGTTTATATGCGGCTGGGTTGCAGACATTGTTTCAGTGGAGGAAGACAATGAAAGCAGAGAAACACATTAAAAAGCAGCACATGTGGAGTTGGAACAGAGGAGGAGGAGGAGGAGGTGAGTAATCTTACCGTCGTCTCCTGATCCTGAGCCAGCATCTGCGGAGGAGAACAAACAGTTATTAACCAGAGGCTCGCACTGCTCGCACAGACATTAGCTGAATAAGCGTGTGCGTCTGCATATGCAAGTGTGTGTCTAGGCCGATATCTGTTTATGAGTGCTGAAGAGTAAGACGCTCTGTGTGCTCGTGGGTGTGTTGACTGCGACGAGACTCCTCTAAAGACGGAGCGGAAAGCGATACCGAGAGTCGGATTGAAAATGCACGCAGGAAAACAGAAAGGAAATGACAGCGAGGATGCCCCGAGGCTTTGAGCATCGTGCATCTTCCACATTCTGCAGCAGCACAGAGATGACAACACCTCCAACTGTGGACCTTTCCGTGGCGGAGCTGTGGGAAGGCACTCTGTTTCCAGTTGTTGGTGCGTTTGTGTGTCAGCGACTCCCTCTCCCTGACTTTCCCTCCGAATCTGTGCAAAGCTGCCCTCAAACACACTGAGCTCACTGAATTGTTTAACAATACGGCTGTGGAAGGGATAGCGATGAGCACTTAGAAGAACAGGCACTGTGTAACTTGAGCCGCAGCATAAAGCGATCAGCTAAAATGCCCAGGGCCAGAGACCAGACGCAGGCCCTCAGAGGACTGTAGGGGGATAATAGCTCAGCTCCATATGAATGCCCATGTGAGACGGGTTCACAGGAGCGGGTGCACACACTAGCCGCAGCGCTGGGGCTATCGCGGCTGTAAAACACATGGAGTCTGACCGGCAAGCTGTCCTGATGCTTTAATGGCATGAGCTTTGGTTCAATAAAATACATTTCTGATGGGCTGAAAACATGAGGTCAGTGCAGCAGACGGTCAACTGTGCCAAGGGAAAGCGAGCAAGTCTCAAGGCAACCAGTCAAAATCTGATTACAACCAGTGAGGTGGGACTGCCTCCAAAATGAAAGTATAATTATTTTACTGGCAAATTTGAAATTCAAATTTTTTGGGAAATTCTTTTTTTTCTTTTGTTTGACAGATTAAAAAAAAACAAACAAAGCACACACACACTCCTTGAATAATTCAGCACCTTTAATAGTGCAGCTGTGACCAACTGTGTTAAAAAAAAGTCTGTAGGTGGAATAAATGCGTCTTAATGAACTGAAAAACCTGAGCACTTTTTTACTCATTTAGCAAACTTTCCACCTAACGTATTCATTTTGTTGACTTTAACAACCATCACATCTCATCTAACATCAAAATGACTTTGGTTAAAGCTATATGTAGAACTAATAGAAGTGTTAATGTAAAAAACAAATACACTGTAGCAGTCAGCAATACATGTTGCCACTCGTTTCTTTCAACCCAAGGAGGGTCCAGCCCAAGACACTGATCTATAGGCTGAAAGCAGGCTCAACTGTCCTTACAGTGCTAAAAATGTCTGGATATTGTCAGTAAAATGTACATTACTGTACATTTCCAAACGGTCAGTGCTCAATAAAAAAGTGTGTAACAGACCCGCTGGTGTACCGTGTCATTGTCACATGTAGCCTCGCCTGGGTGTGAAAAGACATGTTCTCCTTCTGTGGTTAAGTTAGCAATAAAGAAGCGATATCCGGTCAGGTTTTCAAAATAAAGCTGCCTGAGAAACATTTGTGATGATGGTCGCAGGAACAGATGGTTTGGGTTACAATAACTACTTCCACAGGAAGCAAACTCCAGTCTCCTGCAGGAACGTCCTGTGTTGGACCCCATCCATCCACCCCACCTCCTCCACATGCAGATTTAGTTACTCTTTATACCACGATCATGCTTTGTTCCCATCATTATCGCCCCCTGCTGGTACTGCACCTTCACACATGCTCCATTTTCACGCTCAGGTGAGGTAAATCGTGTCACTGACGTACAATCCTCTGTTGGATCAGTGGGTCTATTGCACGCTTTGGAGTGAGACTGGACTGCTGACCACCATCACTCCGATTCAAGATGGAGATGGTGTTGGGGAAGGTGGCATCAGGAGCCGAATGCAGATGATTGCAGTGCAGCTACCTGCACTGTGATTCATGATTGGCTCCTGTGTGAAAGGAAGAGCGACTCTTCTGGGGTTACTTGATCCAGTACGGGAGTAAGGAGGTGATACAGTAGCTGAAGAGGGTTGGCTTGCTGTATAAGGAGTTAAGCCATAGCCAGAACTGATACTGATACTAATATTTGAACTGTGACAAAAGGTTTGCAAGCATAAGCTGCTGACTAGCAGGCTAATGGTAGCATTTTACATGTTGTAAATGATCCACCTTTTTTGTCAAGTACTTTCACTGTCATCACCCTCCAACTGAGACCTTGCACTCAATGTCAGATATGCAGCGCTGTCAGTTAAATAATACAAATGCAAAATGAAAGCAGTGTCTAATATGAGAAGATGCTCCCTGTTTTTTACTCCATGTTGCATCTTGCAGGTTATAGAAGTCATGGTGTAGTCTCATCTCGACTGCTGCTGGTTAAAGGCTTCGAAAACAAAAAAAGAAAAGGTCCAGGAGGAAATATGGAGTGAATCTTTGATGAGTGAATGATTATGTAGAGAGTTTTTCTGATGTTTTTGTTTTATTAGTTGTTTCCGCTAACAGAAAAAGTTTGAGAGCAAGTGTTTTAGTGCAACATAATGCAGAGTGAACATTATCATTGGAAGAGCAGAGGTGTCAACTTTGACAATATAGCAACACCTCACCCTATATTGAAGATATGCGACACAATATCGCTGCCTCCAGTTTCACACTATTTAACAGATCGACAATTACTCACGTTGATGCACAAAGACGTAGCAATGCTGCAACAGAGGCAGTGAAGAAGAAGAAGACTGCCGGCTAGCACCTTTCATGTAAGGCAAAAATCTCCACGCACCTCCTCTACAAAAACTGCCCTGTTCTGTCTAACCTCCTTTTAAATCTGCAGAATTTCACTGACCTTGGAACATGAGGGACGCTAAATGTGCAGTGTTTCATGAAAAGGCTTAGCTTGAAGGATCAGGCTGAAGTCAGAAGGGGTTCATGGAAGATCAATAAAAACCTTTAGTATCTGCACAAGGGCAAAGGTTTGAGGAGAGAAAGACTGGCATTAGAAAATAGAACAAAATGGCAAGGGAGACGGGCACAAGCCTGCCTGCTCGTCCAACAAATGAAGGGTTACGAAGAGGAGATACCACACAGTTTTATTTTGCGAGAGGCGCTGAAGAGTGGGTGAGAGAGCAGAGGAGGAGTGCCGAGAGAAAAAATGGCTACCTCCATCGACAATAGATGATTGAAGTGATTTTTTTTTTTTTTTTCAGTTTTGCAGCGACTGATTAAAAGAGGAAAAAAGCTGAAAGGAGCTTTCTAGGGAAGCTGTTCCACCAGAGGCTGTGTTGCACTGCGCGCGCGCACACACACACACACACAAATATATCTTCTACTGTGTTTCAGGCTTGAAAGTCAGGCTTCATTAGAAGATACGGCTGCAGTGATATTGACACTGCATGGCAGGAAGTTTTATGCATTGAACTACTTGTGGGTCATTGTAAAAATTAAACTCTCTTCACTATGAACGCTTGTAGTACATTTTTCTGTGCCACACACAGCATGTGACAGAGATGCATGTATCTGGTACGGTGGATTATTTCCTGACATTTGTCACGTTGAGCTGTGGTGAGCACAAATCTGGATATCAATTATGAATTGGATTTCCACTCAAATCTTCAGCACATGCAGCTTTAAAGGCTACAGTCTTTGAAATTATGTTCCATCAAAACCTAACTTGATAGGAACATTTTCAACTCAGTAGGAAACATGAGTTTTTAATCTAGTGACCACAGGGGTCAGCCAGACGCGGGATTCAGCGAGAATCTTTAATACCTTACTGACCAAATAGCTTTCGAGATATAACACAGATCCCAAAATGGAATCTCAGAGGTGGTGGACCTTCCAGACATCGTTATATCTCATTCCAGTTCGCCGGAATTGCTGAAGTTTCCTCCCTGATTGCCATCAGATAATACTTTTCAGGTTGAAAGCAACAACCAGCCCAGTATTAGACGGCCTGTCACGATTCATGTCCAGTGCCAACACACAGTGCAAACGCAGGAAGCAGCGCGCCCTTTATGTAGCGACATGGAAAGTTTGGTGGGGGTGAATGGGCGTCACAGACCTGCAATTAGCGTTGGCATGAAGACGCTGCAGCTGGATGAAATCCAGGATTTTGCAGAATCATCCAACACAAACATTCTAGCCTGGTGACTAACATGTCCTTGGGAAAGACCTTGAATCCCCTCTTGACCTCTCACCTCCCTGGAGGAGAGGAAGCAAAAAGAAAATCTCCCTGCAGATCAATAACGTGTTAGATTATCACTTGAAGTACTTTGGATTCAGATAGAATTTGCAACTAATTAGCAATAGTGGGGCATGGATTGTTTTTGTACACATTAGTGGTGTATTGATGACTTCTCCCGCGCAGTATGTGAGACTAGGCGCCATTACGCCGATTCTCATTCTGCTCCTGGTCTACTGACAACCCAGAGCGAGCTTTTTTTTAAAATCATCAGCCACATATAACGAAGAGAGGGTCGCACTCAGCATTGCTCAGTTTAATAAGTCAGCTAAACATATGGCTCCTGTCATCTGTCAGAGCTCAGGGGATGCACGGCAACAAAACGGTGATTAAACATGTCATCAACATTTTAACACTGTGTCAATTAAACCTTTCCCCACCTTCCCATTTAATGACTTCCTGAAGTTATACTGTTGACTTTGGAATCTGAGCTGGAAAATGCTATGTTAGCGCTTGCCTTTGCTTCACTCCCCTTTGGGGAAAAGAGACCGTTTGGTTTGTTTCACTTGGCTAAGCTAATGTTTAACTGCTCCTTGTTGCGACGGGCTCGCACTTGATGTGATAGGAAAGTGGTAACATCCTGCACTAATCAGCTTTTACTGGCTTTGTACTGCTGAGAGCTCTTCCTGTTATTGACTTCTAAGTCAGAACTTCTTTATATATTAGTGACATGATGGTAATAATGCCTGGAAAGGGGTGCAACTGGAATAAAATAATTGTAAATTTGCTTTTTCACCTGATAATTTTGCATTGAAAAGGTCAATAATGGGCCAAAATACCACTCTTTGTAAACCTCTGTGATATAACGTCATGCATGACGTACACACTTTTCTGCAGCAGTCTGTGCAAGATGCTTTTCTTCTTCGAGGGCAGAAAATAGATGGCTATGGTATGAAATCCTGTTTGTCTATGCCTCGCTGCCGTCGCTTAGCTGGAAACTGGCACCTCAGCAGGCCTCCTGTTTACTGTTTGGAATGACCGCAGACTCGAACGTCTGGCCTCTTGGCCTCAGCAGCATCCAAGAGGGTTAATGAGGGCACATGAAGCAGTGCTGTCGGGTGGCTTTTTGGTTTGGTAAATATCAAGAAGGATCCTGCAGGTCAGTAATGTTCAGTAAAAACGAGAACAGAAAAGTCAGACATTCATCCAGATTCTAAAAAACTGATTTAAAAATACTTCCCATTGTCCTGTTTTTATTGTCCAATCAACATGGCTCACCCAGGACCTCGAACAACAGCACATGAGAAAACTATCTTACCACACAGCTCTTCTTGAGCTTTTGATTTTATTACGTGATCATCAACAGATGGAATTTTCCCAGTTGTTGATCCGTTCTGTGACCTTTAAGGACATCTTGTCCATGCTGGCTTTAAAGCTGAGTGAAAGGTCTTTAAAGCTGCACTTATCCATACTTTCATATCAACGACAGAGCAGATGACTATGTGTAATGCTAAAGCAGTCGCTCATGGTGATGAATTACAGCCTGACTCTGCAGTTCCCCTCGTGTCTTTTCAGCCTCAGCGGATTATTTTGGATTTCCAGACCTCGACTTCACTGTTTTGGTTCACTCTTGCAGTTTTCATTAGCATAGCTTCCTGAACCCACTGTGCACTACCCACTAAAAGACCAAAACAGAGCTAAAAGGAGAATTAACGTCGGAGTTATAGCTCAAAAGTCTTATTTAATAGCCCTTAAAGTACTAAAAAAACTGAAAAATACAACGGCAAGTCTAATTTGGCCGTCTACAATGGTCCTGATCCACTAATGTGACGAGTCAGAGTGACATTCTGAACACTACATCTGGATTTTCTTTCACCAAGTTTCCCCCTGAGATGTCTCTTTCATGATATTTCTCACCCTGTCGAGGGAAACAAGTATTGGCACCGGCGAGCTGACATATATCCATTACACTGTGTACTCTTGCCGCTAATGGGATTTTGGAGGATGGAAATGGAAAGGTGGACAAGGACAGATTGTGAGGGAGAGAGAACAAAGACTTTGTGGCAGGGCATGTTCAGCTTGTTTAAAGCAGCTCTGACACTTACATTCCTCACTATTAGCTATTCCTATCGCAGGTATCCGAGATATTCTAATGTTTGCCACTACGGCACTCATTTTAAGTTAGCTTAGCAGCTTAGGGTATCGGCTAAATGGCTAAGTGGTGAGGAGAGAGGAGAGGAAACACTTCAGAAGTAACTGCCTGCCCTACTTTTCCACATGAAAAGGTTTGTGTGTAACACTTGGTTATGTAAGAAAGCTCCCACACAGCAATCTCGTGTGTTTAACTTTCAAATGAAAAGCAAGCATTTGCAACTCTTCTTCACCATATCAGAGATCTCATCTCTTTAAATTGACTAGATTTACAATGGTTTTGTTTGTTTAACGAGGGAGTCTCAATCATATTTTCTCTTAATGTACAAAACCAATATGATTGCACCAATTATACAATAAAATGGAGTGATTGGCATCCATTTATGAGTGTATCACTGTGGAATTCGGTTTAAAAACATCACTTTGTCATAGCTTTGTTAGTGTGACAAATAATTTAATGAGAACTGTATTGAAATTAGAAAAGCACACATTTTTTCTTCCAACTTGATGCATCCGTTCCATACTGAAACCTCGCCACCTCCTAGGAGCACCGTTTTCCCAGCTGCCTTTGACCTTTAGGAAGGAGCCTCGAACAGAACCGAGCACAGCTCACGTCACTCCGTCGATTACTGGTGACAAATTCAAGCGAATAAGCGAGGGGAGAAACATCACGAATGCAGATGCCTCCTCACAGGGAAACACGGAGCCACTGAATGGTTTGGTGAGTTTGAAAATGAATCATATGTTACGGCTTCACAGTCGCAAGATGCCAACGCCTGTCGGAGGTTTGGGAAGCAGCGCCATCATCAGAACACCAAATGAGGGAATGTGAGTTCATGACAGAAGCCCTGCATCTACAAATACATAATATGCATGTATGCAATTTGTTTCTAATCCAAGCCAGACGTAAGCCTGCAGGGGATCATGTGTGTGTGTGTGTGTCTTCTGCTAATCTTGCACACTACTGGACCATCAAAAGAATATTTTTTTGTGCATATTTATGATTTTCAAGGACCTTTGTGGTTGTGGTGATTCATAATTTTTGTAAAACCTATTTTATTGACAGCTGTGTTTTAAACCCCAAATAACTGTTGATTCCTCACTCCTCTTAGCTGGATGATGGGGGCACAAGTGATCAATAACCCAATAACCCAGATTAAATGTTAGCATGCATGTTTCTGCAAAGCATGGATGTGTTAAATTTGGATGTTTCATATGTTGAATTTGTAAATTTCACATGTTAAATTCACAAATTTCATATGTTAAATTTCTATGTTTCATATGAAGCGGATATATTGAAACTTGACTTTTAAACAACACTGTGGATAACATGTGGTTAAGATTAGGCCCATAAACCACTTGGTTAGTGTTACTACTAAAATACTTGCTGCAGGTAGTGTAATTAACAGTTTTCCATGATTATGATGATTCTCAGTATTACTTCACCCGCTCACAAACCATCCACTATTAATCAGACTGTTAACTTTTATGACCCGGCCCGCCGATCCGCAGATTATCCGTGATTGTGATCTGTCCACTGCCTGGTGGAGATCTGCAGTCTAACACAATGCAATAACCAAAAAAAACGGAGGAGCCCGTCACAGCCAGAACACATTAAAACTAGCAGGTGATTGTGGGAAACAACCCAGAAAACAAAAAAAGTGAAAAAACTGATAAATCCTTCTTTGACATGCATCACATATTGCATCATTTACTTACAATATGTAGTAGCATATAAAGAGTCTGAGCTGGGAAGCAGCACCAGTCTCTGCAGAATCTCACTTCTGACTGGGAGACAAACTGGAATGGAGGCTTGTTTCCTCCATGTAGTCTTAAAAGCTCCATGTCCCACAGTATTTGGTCCATTACATCAACGTTCTTAAAGAGATAAAGCAACACATTTACTTTGTGTGTCTTACTGAGTTAAAATACTTTTTATTATTATCATAATATTCTTATTTGTCTATGGGTCACTGCTGCATGAATATTGGATTTGACACTGTCTAATTTATGTAAAAACAGTCTTTTATCATTTATTTGTTTGTCTCGGGTCACTACTTCAGTCGCTGAGAACACATCTTGTTCAGCAAAGTTCAATTTTGTTTTTTACTGTGTCACATCCCATTTATCACAGTTCCACATCCGCTGCATAACCACACTGAAATTACTTGAAGTCACAAAATTACACAAATCTAAGGGGGATGTTAAAAGGCAGCAGTCAGAATTAAAGCCACTGTGCTGCACTTAAAAAAGAAGCGAGTAAGCTCCCATTCTGTATTAAACCAGATTCCAGTGAAAAGAACACAGAGAGGGAAGTGTGGCTGTTTACTGTGGCCTTGTTCTGGATAAATGCCAGAATAAAGTGTTCTCCTGAGCGTAACATGAGACGCTGAATAGACCATATAGAACCAGAGTCATGGTCTGTTTGTCAGAAGACTGCGCCACAAAAACATCCTCATTTGAACCCAACATCAAGTTCTGCTTGTTGAATCAAAGAAAGGGGTCTTTATTCCTTTCTCATTCATAAGATACATGAACCCATAACACACACACACACACACACACACACACACAGGCTTACACTATCACATGTCTTGAAAAGCAATTTAGAGGAAGGCGGGACGTTTCATGTGACTCTGCACAGCCCTGCTTACTGGCACGCAGACACCACTGGTGTTACTGCAGTGACATTTCCACCTCAATCTCCACACGCTCCCTCCGCTGAGCCGGGCCCATTCAGGGGCCTTTTAATGGACTTCCGCCGGCTGCCTGTCACCGAGGGTAACTGAGTCAGCGACTGCTCAACTCCAGCCCGCAATGCTACGTTAGCTTCAGCGGTGATTCACATATGCCTCAGAAACGGCCAGCATCACCTTGCCGGAGGATTCACTCATTCACAACTAAGCACATTATTCAGAACGTGACTCACTAATTGGTCGATTCAGAAAGAATTCCTTAGTGGGAGTCGGGGAATGTGAAGTATATGCTCATCCGTTCGGATTTGTCATCAAAGGATTAAACACATTACATAGTGATCTTAATTACATGTGTTCTAATGAAATAAAAAACAGAGGGGGAAAAATCTGCTTTTGTGTGTGGAACGAAGTTTAACAGCAAGCACAATGAAAAGCTGCAGAAATATTAAAATGTAGCATATGTGTCATTAGGTTAGAATGGATGTTTTAGCCACTGTGGTCATTTTCAAAATAAGAGCTCCAGCCACAGTTCATGGCAGAGTGCACAAATGAAACTGGCTACTGAAAGAGATAACAAACGTCGTAGCTACACTGGAAAAAATGTGTCTTAATTAAAACAGACAGCTGATGCTCAGTCATCAGGATTCTTACTTTTACCACTACCTATAGAGTGAATTAATATAACCGTTTAATGACTGTCTTTAACTGTGTAGTACTGTCTACTCCCAGCAGCACTTCTCGTCTCCACAACAGAGCTAATGAAGTGGCTGACCTTTTCCGACTGAAGACGCCTACTGAGCAGCTTAAACACCAAACTATATCAGCAAACAGTAATCCCAATTATGCTAGATAATTACACTGACGCCTTTTTCTTTCCAGCCAATGGAAAGATGAAAACAATAGCAGAAGCCATGAATGAAAAGGCCATACAAGTAGAAACAATGTTCTTAGAATAAAAGTTGTTGGTGTTTTCCCTACGTATTAGGGATAATCTGCAACAAGACGTGCAGTTGTTGGAAAATGAAAAACAGATAAAAACAAGACAGAAGGGAATCACTCATTGATGCATCACAGATGAGGTTTGCTAGGGTTGGGTTGGTTTCCAGTATGTTGCTCTGGCCTGGTCTATGAGCTGCAAACCGAATGTACTGGCATTTATCATCATGAGACCTTCTGGCACATCAAAAATGGCCTACATCAGCTACCTGTGCCGACAATGCTTAGTCCACCTTGTATTGCAAGACAATGTGATTGACACGTAATGTTTGTTATTCGCCTCATTAATGTGCACTTGTTTCATTTGAGCTCAGTGTGAGAGACTTCACAGTGTTTCGCTGTCGTTTAAAGTCGTGCTAGTTTCTCTGCTCTGCGACTCATTAGGGGACTGAAAGTGCAATTAAAGGTTTGGGACACGAGTAATTTATCTGTCTAAAAACAAAAACAAAGGGCACCTCCTATAGCACACCGTGTCAGTTGTCATGATTGTGGCGCTGCTACACTCTCATTCATGGGCTCTATGTATGTTGCATTCAGGAGTGGTTGAATCATTTGCGACACCTACTGGTAAAGTTCTGCATAACTGGTCCGGTCCAGTCCATTTGCCCTACCCGACTGTATGGTCCTTGCAGAGGAACTGATTTATAGATCAGTACAGCACTTGATCAATCAGGCAGTGATGCTCATTCATTATAAACCCCAAGTAAACTGTATTTACATTGATTCACTTGGTGATAATGGGCAAGATTTCACCACAAGTGTATCTACTAAAAAGTAGATCATTTCCGTGCAATCATCATATAGCTGAAGTAATTGTATTTACATTCCTTCCCTCATTTGGATAGAGAGCAATAATTGCCGTGAGAGGATTGTGTGCACTGAAAATCGCTTTGCAGGATAACAAAACATGACTGAGACTTTCTCCAAGTTGCTCCACGCTGCCATCGCCATCATTTAAGCATCAGAAACATGCAGGAGAAAACACAAGCAAACAATGTGACCAGTCTCTTGCAGCCTGAGACATGAACATCTGGTTCACAGCTACCTCAACACCCTGACATACAAACATCTGGTTTGGTGAAGTCATGCCACCAAACTGACCAACAAACCAATAAACTGAAACACACACTACGGGGATGTTGCAACCAATACCCTGGTATACTCATACTCACACAACAACATGTGCTATACAATACCAGCAAACCATCAAATACACAGACATATTAGCAAAACTTACTGCCAAAAGCTAATAAACCAACATTTCCTCTACCACCCTGCAGTTCCTGTACATTACACTATCCTAAATCATCTATCAGGGTATGTGTAGTTTTATATGGGTAAAAATATAGTAAATGCTATGTAAATTCAAGTCAGAAATGGTTTAAAATAACCATAATGTATCACAGTTCATCATATTTGAGTAATTTCTTCTTTAATTTGGAACTTCCATACAAACAAAAACAACTGCGGAATCTTTAGGAACAACTTTTTACTATCACAGACTCTCTCTTGTTCATAATGCTCTCTAAGAAGTAGCTTTAACCTTTCACTAAAATGAAAAACAGTCTAAAGCCTCGCGAGCAGCCCTGTGAGACTGTGCTAAGCTAAATGCTAACATCAGCATGCTAACAGGTAGCGCTGGAGCGATTAGTGAGCTGATGTTTAGCAGACTATTTACGATGGTATTAATTTATTATGTTAGCGTGGTAGCATTTGCTAACCAGTATTACAAAACTGTCGTTAGTTTTTCCCATAACACAAAGAATTAGATCATTTAAAAATGTTGACCTATTGATGGTGTTAGGAGGCCACCTGTCGAGACATTTCAGTCTGGATCGAAGCGGTTTACCCACAGACCAACCAATGTTGCCATCCCATTTAGCCTGCTAGCAGCATGGCTAAAAATGTGGCCTGTATGTGTAAGGTGGACTCACAATATACAGTCAAACGGTTTGGTTAATAAAAGCATCACAGAGAAACTACATTTAATACATTCTCTGTGAGCTTTGGCTGTATCACTTCTAAATATATATTTTCTGGTATTCTAGAAATTAGTCATGCAAGTATTAAAAAAAAAAAAAAACAAATCAAGTGGCTTCACTGGATCCCTTACAGAATTAATTCAAGCACTCCTTGAAGAAGATGAAAGAAAACAAACGTCTACACAATCCAGAAAAAAAAAATGAAATGGCCATCAAGATGATGTGTGATTCAGTCATTCAATTTTCTGCTTTATTGAGCATGCCTCTTGGCTCGGTGTTACAGTAACTACCTATGACAATTTGGCAAGTATTTGCATTTTATGCCTTTTGACATTTATTTAAATATTACATAACAAAAGGTCATAGCTGTCAAGCTTTCTGTTACTTTCTGTTTAACACACCGAATTTAAATAAACTGTATAATGAACTTGTTCAACTCCGCATTGCTCAACAGGCCTCATGGCCAAACGCTGTCTTCTGTGTCTCGTGAGGACACTGTTTGCTGTGATGAAATCTTCATCTGCTCAGCGGGGATACTCGTCACTGTCACTGTAGCTGAGCTCGTTACACTCAACTTGGGAAAATTACGTCAGTCTGTCACCGACAGCAATCTTTTCATCATGCAATTCTTGTAATTCCTTTGAAGCAATTACCGAATCCCATCCACTGGAAGCATTTGCATGTATTGATGATTGTAGTATTTAAATGTGAAAATTGTACCATTGTATATACAATGCTCTACTTTGATTACATTTCTAGTGTCCTAGCTTTACATTTACTTTCATCTGCATGCTTGCAGACAAGCATTGTGTGTTACCTGTTTTCTGTTTGTGTAAATGTCCGGTGTGTACTGCAGGGGAGTGTTGGTATCAGTGCTCCTCTGTGTGTGAGTGTGTGTGTGCGTGTGTGTGTGTGTACACATATCTGTGTAGGCGCCATAATGTAAATGTACATACCAGCAGGACAGGCGCCTTCTGACATAATGAGTACTTCAGACTGCTGCTTGCAGGCATCTCTGCGCAGGAAACACTCGTTCTGGTAGTTCTGATTGTTGGAGCCGCACACTGGGGCATAGTCATTGTTGCACTGTGGAGAGGAGAGCGGAAAACAGCAGAAAACAGGTGAGCACAAAAAGCTGAGGAGAGCGCCATGGAGAGAGCGTCCTCAGATAAGCTTGTGTTCGTTCTGCAGTGACATTTCCAGGGTGGATGCCATTGTCTTGGACAGGGTAAGTACTCACTGAACACTGATTTCGTCATACACTGATAATATAAGATAAGATAAGATAAACTTAATTAATCCCCTGCTGGGGAAATTAGGGTGTTACAGGCAGCAAGCAATAGAAATAGCAATAGCAAAGGCAATTGAAATAAAGTTGACTATATTTATGGACATTTTATAGAAAAAGACTATAAAAAATATGTTGCCAAATGGAAAATATTGAAAAATATTGAAACATTGCACAAGGATTTTGAAACAATTACACATGGAAATTTGACAATTGCACATGGTGGGTGTGGATAAGTTAAGTACAGTGTTTGCTTCATTGCGCAGTCGATAAATATATAAGTGTCACAGTAGAATAAAACTTTAGATGCGTAGGTGTTGTACTTAAAGAAAATAAAAAGAATGGAATATTGCACAAGGTGTTGCTGATGTATGTGATAGCAGGATGTTCAAAATCAGCAGTGCAAAAAATGCCACTTTGGAAAACAAACGACTGATCGTGTCATTGTGGTTGACTGGAGTTGTCCTTTCAAATGGACTGAATCCACAAATTCATATAAATAAATACATAAATCGTACAACTGAGCACCTTTAACTCATTTCAACCTTCAGAATAGGCCTGTATGCAGGTGGCATGAGAATGCCTTTTCCTTTGATTTCCTTTTACTGTATTTGGAGACTTAAATTTGGCAGATGTTAGGAAATTACTGAGTGGATGAAAAACCAAACAGAAACAGCCAATATGTGCAAATCCAAGTCCCTTTATGACAGACGCTATCAGGAGACCTTTCAGTGAAGTCTGTGCTTCAGGGGGGGTTTGAAACTATGTACAATTATAAAAAAAATGACCTAAACTGAACATCCTTGGGTCCAGATTGAATATTGTAAAATAACAAAATATGTTTGCCATCACACAATGCAATAAAATAACAATACTAATAATAATCATAATGTGTGATTAAATGTCAAAGGGTGGTAAATATTTGTGTTTTCTGTGCATAAATGAGCTGTTTAATGCATTTTGTCAGTGTGACATTTATTATGCATACTTCGAATCGAGCTTAGTATCAGCTGCACAAAGTTTTTTGTTGAGCTTGTATCTGATCGGTAGGATTATAACTAGTAAATGGTTTAAAATGGTTTGCCATGGAGTCACTGTAGAAGTATTGATACACACAAATGATGCAGGGATAGTTTACATCAAAACAGTCTGCACATTAGGCCCTTTGACAGATCCGTACATTAGTTTTAGCTAAGAGAGCAGAAATTGTGAATTTTTCTTTCCATTTGCTTCCCAGATCCAGTTAGAAAGCAAAACAGCTGGACAAAAGAGATCGTCACATCAGGCCCTGAAAACTGACTTCCTCCATCAGCATGAAGGTCTGTGCACCAATCAGGATATAGCAGCATTTGCATCAGAAGCTGATTCCCATGTTGGAAAGATCTGCGACTCATTTTTAATCAGTCATCTGCGATGCTGCTGTATAAATCCTGAGAGAAATGGCCGGCATCTACTGCTGCTCACCTCCGCTGTTGCTCCAGTGGAGCACTTGCAGGTTAAGTGACTTGCTCAAGGGCACCGAGCAAAATAGCTGCTAAGGTACAGGAGAACATTACTCATTCATTTCCCCACACGGTTTGTTGGCTTCGGAGCAACTCTACATTTTTCAGATGACTGATGGCACCAGAGCGCCGAGTCTTAGTTTTCATTTTTTTGGCCGTAGAGGAGAGATATTCATTTGATTTGATATTGATTCGCCTGCGCGACACCACAGGAATAACAAACATGATGATTCAATTGAGAAATATTCCCCTCTATTCCCTGGGAAGAAGGAATGGCTATCAGGGGGTCCAGAGAAATTGTGGCTGCGTAGTCACAGCCCATAACCTGATTAAACGCTAAAGTGCTGAAAAATGTGCGATGTGTGAAAATGTGTTGGTGCTGGGTGTGACATCACAAGGACAAGGGGCTCGCTTGAGAGTTCCCACAGGAGCGAGGCTAAGGAGCTCATGGCTCTTTGTCTACTCTTCTGTTCCCCTTTAAGTCTCTAATGGATTGACCTGGAATCTGTCCTCTCTGTGCCCTCGCAGAACATTACATGGCTCTCGCAACAGGAAACGAGCACAGAGAGGCATGAACATGTAGCTTGTGTAGGGTTACAGGCACATGACACACCAAATACAACACACTAGACACAGGCTGATTCAAGGTCTGCACTAAGACAGTTCAAACGGGAAAATGCATCTTTGTCTTCACATTTTAACGCTCCACTCGCACTACGCCTGAAGTTTCAGCTGCTGCAGAAGAAAATACGTTTGAAAATGCTTGCCTTGAGTTTTAGTGGGGACAGGACATGATTACTGTGACACCATCATGTGCCATGAAGCAGTAAAGAGGAAAACTCTGCCACCTCTAACCACAGACTGTATAAGACAATGGATGCAGTCTCCGCGTTGTCACCCTCGGGTTTCTGAAGAGCCTTTGTGAAGCTCAGTGTCAGCGGCTCCGGCCGCCGTCATCTTGGCAGTGCCTGACTCCGCCAAACTCCCAGCTAGTCAAAAAATGGGCAAAGAGATGGAGCGTGGGTGGAGCTGAGGAGGGCCAAGTGAAGCCTGGTTGTTCAAACATAGCGGCTAGCTGTCACTCAATGCGGCCGTGCCAATAATTCTGCATAACTTTAGAAGTGAGTTATGTAAAAATTCAGCTTCAGTACAGTTGTCCAGAACAGTTTTTTTTGCACCAGGCTGTAAAACATGTTTCTTCCTGACGTTAAGTCAGCATTTTAATACGGAGTCCATGAGGACTGACTCGCTGTTGGAGCTGCCTCAAGTGTTCATTCAAGGAACTGCAGTTTCTGTCACTTCGCGTTGGCTTTATTTTTCAGCCGTGGGGGTTGGCACTTGCCTCTAACTCATTTTAGATGTAATTTTAGCTGATCACTCAGTACAAAAACTGAACCAATTCTAGTCATATATATATAGATACAAACAGTATTAGGGCTGAAAATAACAATTACTTTTGTTGGAGAAAATGGTGAAAAATGTCCATCAGTGTTTCCAAAAGGCCAAGATGATGTCATATGTCTTGTTTTGTCCACAGCCCAAAGATACTCAGTTTACTGTCATCCAGAAGTAAAGAAACCAGAAAATATTCATGTTTAAGAAGCTGGAATCAGACAATATTGACTTTTTTTATGAAAAAGTAATCAAACTGATCAATCGATTATAAAAATAGTTTGCAATCAAGTTCATCGATTTAAACTCTCCAATCAGATGAAGACTCTGGTCAACAAGGCTTAACCCAATCTTCATGACAACTGTGAAGCTCTTTGTGCTGTTCACCTTCTTCTCTGCAGTTTCTCTCTAAAAAGGCCAGAGATGAAATGAACAACAATGCTCAACATGTGGTTTGTGAGAGGGATCATATCACTATTTCTGTATTAAAACACACAGAATAGGTGATCACAGGGAGCAGGGAGGGACTGAGGTTTAACCTGCTGACACTCAGCAGACCCTCTCCCCCTCCTCCTCACCAGGTGTTTGGAAAGATTTAGCAACTTTCCTCTTGTTCTGTGTGGACAGAGATCTTCAAGACCTGAAAACAGGAGTGTGAACACGCATCCTTTTCTCACACAGCGCAAGCTGCTTTTTCAGATTTAGCTGGCGTGAGTCTGGGTGTCATCTGAGACACACACAAGGTCTGATGGCCGCAAGGAGAAGCGCAAAAATAACCATCGATTCCAGAGCCCCGGAGCATTAAACAATCAAGTGGGCATACTGTTTTTGACCAGCTGAGGGGAAAAAAAGGCAGAATACACACAAAAGAGAGTGAAGAGGAGAAGGAGTGTAGATGGGCGAGAAACTGCAGACTGGCTCTTGATCAAAGGATTGAGCTGCAGGAAGGAAAGAGGCTGTAGAGAAGGCAAACTTGATGAGTGAAATTGGGCTTTAGGGGGGAAAGAAGTCAATGGAAATGGATGAGAGTGAGACAGAAGGAGACTGAGGGGTAATAAAAGTAAAGAAAAATACAGAAGTGAGATGCAGACGGCTAGTTGGAGACAGAGAGAGAGGGAGAGGGAGAGACGGAGCCCTGGCTCAACAAACTTGGCACGATAAAAAAGAACCACAGCGCCTGAAGAAACCAAGGCAAAAAAAAGAGAACATCATACCATAAAATAAAAAAAAGAGAATGAGAAGAAGAAATGGGGACACAGAGCGAGAGAGGGAGAGGAATAGAAAATCCCCTCAAAGGAGAGTGGGAGAGAATGAAAAAATGGCAACCCCACAAAGGCGCTTGGAATAGCTTACTGCAGGGCCTGCGCTTTTTTTTGCCATCCTCTATCCTTCCCCTCTGCCACCCCCACCCCCCCCCCTCCCCTCACTCTCACACTCTCTCCCATCTGGCTCAGGCTGTTCTTAACCTGGGGACTCTCGCTTTATGCCAGGCGTGATGCAACGGAAGGGAAAGCTGCCCAGCAGAGCCCTGCGGGCGTCTTTTAAGAGTGCCTTCTTTTCCGTGAAAACTCCCCCACCCCATCTCTTGATCTTCCCCGGTATTTGGCTCTCACCTCGCCCCTATGGAAAGGAGACGAGGGATGAGAGGATGGGTGATTCAAAACCTCCGTCTCCCTAAGAGGATGTGCAAGACGGAGATTGCAGCTGCATCTCACCTAAAAATACTCACAGGTGGGTATAAAGGAGGATCCTGTGTCTTACGGGCCTCTTAAAGCATGTGGGGTGCATCCCTTTTATGTTTCAGCTGCTTGGACAGGTATGCGGCGGAAATAGACTGCCAAACATGAGACATTAAACACTGCACCACTTCACATTGACTGAATCTTTCAACTGATCTACAACCAGTCTTGTTGAAACAAATCTTGACACTTATCTGACAAGTTCTCACTTATTCATCTGGGACTTCTCTTGACGTGACCAAAGTGAGCTGAGGTTACAGATTTCAAACTCGATTCCTTCACGCAGCACTTCTTTACACAGCACGTGACCACATAACAGACAAAGGCGGTCCTTGTCATAGCCATTGTCAGGGCGCCGCAGCTTTGGTCCTTGAATGTCTTGATAACTGGCAGCGTGTGATGTCGGCATTCTGCGAATATGAGTGCCGTCAGCTGTTTCGCTTCGCTGTACGTCGGCCGCGATGATTGTCAGCTAAATGTAAATGAAAAAAGACAAAGGCGTCCAAAAAACATGCGAGCTACGCGGCTGACAGCCATGTGAGGGAAGATTCGGGAGGAGGAAGAATGAAGCATGTTAATGAGAGGGGGTCAATGAGACAGAAGGTGAGAAAATTTGATCCTCCACAATTCTCAGCAGACAGGGCAGTGGGGGCCATTGGCCAGGACCATATGGCACGCCCTTATGTGCCCGCTGGCTCAGGCTTTGCAAAAGTCGCAGACATTGGCCCACACCTCCGCTGTGACAAAACCTGGACAGTCTCATGGCGTCTCGACCCAGAACACAGAGACAGCAGAGGTGTCGATGGTTCTGCTTGTCTTCTTATGCCGGCTTAGTGACAGGAAATATGGACGAGCATTCATGCAGCTTAACCTACGGGTGCACGGCCATACATTTCTGCCAGTATTACATTCGGAGCATCTTGTGTGCATTTAAGCTAGTTTTCATTTTTCTTCCGTGTCGTTTCATATCCCTTCCCATCCATTCTGTTTCATTAGAAATTTAGTTTCCGCAAGCCTCCTGCAGGGGCTGCTGTGGTTCTGCCGACTCTCAACTCTCATCTGAGTCCCAAAAGCTAAGCTGTGGGACTGCAGCCAGGACCTGTTGTCTCTACCTGCCAGAGATCGGTGCACCACACACATGCACAGAAACACACACACATATACACATGTATACCCGGCAACTGACGCATCCACCGTTCACCGTTGGTAAGGCATCTGCGCCTTACCAGGTCAAAACACACGACAACCTCGCAAAACAAGCAGAACCATCATTATTCATTCAATTCCACCACAGCAGAACCCAATGCTGACTAAAGCTGCCGGCTGACAGGGGTGGAACAAAGACAAGAAGATGAAGACTTGAGGAAAAGGAAGGAGGAAGAGATTGTAAGAGATAGAGGAAAGTAGATGCGGGGGGCAGCAGGGTGAAGGCACAGAGAAGATCAGGGGGAAGAGACTGGAAGGTGAAAAAGTGTAAGTGAAGCCGGCGGGAGGATGATCGGACGGTAGGAATGACAGGAATGAGAACAATGTGGAGGAGTGGCGAGGTGCACGCACAACAGCAGCCGCATGAGAGGAAACCGTACGAGTGGGAGACAAAGGAGAGGAGGGATGCAAAGTGAAGGCGAGTGCACGCATCACTGCGTGGCTATGTAGCGGAGGGAAGGAGCACGCCAATTTGAGGGGTAGAGCTCGGCGAAACGCTGCGAGAGCAAACATGACAGGATATCAGCATCAATAAGCGAGAAAACAAATGACTCATCCGTCTGTCCAACGGAGCTCCACGCCACCCAAACCATGCAATCTCCACATATGCAAACATGATCATCGTTCCAAGCATCAGTTAGTCAGATATTTCCAAATCCTGCATGCAGGAGTCACGCTGATGTATGTGTGAACCACACATGTGAAGAGTCATCTAGCATATGATTCATTTTCATGGAAAATTTAGATGCGAGGTAAAAATCAGATATAAGTCAAGCTACTAACCACCACAGCTTGATATCTTGAAAAGCGATCTTCAAAGCGAAGAGTTTGTGTGAACTTGGGACAGCCGATAAATCTGCAGCTCCCTGACAGCAGCATTTTAATTTGACGCAGATTGATGGACGGGCTGAACTTCGCTCATTTTGTCGGTTTGCTGCTTGTGCTAGTGCGGCTCGCACTAAAATCTCATACCAATATGCTTGTATTGATAAACAGCAAACAGCTAGCGTGTGGAGCCATTACATTTAAGTTCATAGAGTTACATCTCTCTCTCTGGTGGCATTGCTAAAACGTATTGATCTCAAATGAACCAAAATATAACAGTCGTCATTGTGGTGGTATCAAATAGCAGGAGGAGAGAGGGATCGTGGGCCGAAAGATGCAGTATGATACATAAAAATATTCCAGAACTTTAGGATATCAGATAAAGTTACAGATGTTTTTAAGTCCTTGAATTTTAATGTGCTTTGATGGGTTTCACTCTCTTTATTTGTAGGCTTTTAGCTGAATCGTGACATGTCTTAGCCAGGCTCCACATGCAGTCTGTACGTCCACAGGGCAAAAGAGGAGGCACATTTATTAACTGAGTAATAATGTGTCATTATGGTGTTTATTCAGCATAATAAATTGATGCCAAATGACCGACTTTAAATGCTCTAATATAAAATAACATGTAGGGCTGAAACCTTCTGGTTGACTGTAGCTGCTACAGTCTGCGCCACAGTAGCCTTTAGTGTTGATAGGCTGTTACTTATGAGGTGCAACCAATCAGATAGGGCTGCGGGCGGGACATTGAACCAGACTCCGGACAATGCGTGGAGAATCACGCACGTTGCACACAACAGCGGACTGTCTGCGTCACTCGTGTTCTCACCTCCTGGAAACACTCTGATTAGTTTTTAGGCGACGGTTGGCGTCATCGACGCTCATCGCCCACTGGCTCGCTGGGAATTCCCCTGACATAGACCTGCTCTATTCACACACAGGCTCAATTGGACACTACAGAGACTTTGTTGGCAGGGTGAAGTCCATCTCATGCTGAATGAATAGCTGCTATTTGTAACGGCAAATAGCCTACAACCATCGAAGATGAAGAAAATGCTTCTTTGTGGTCATTTTGCATCTTTGTGGATGTGTCGTATGTCTTTATAGTTGTTTGATTTTCCAAAAAGAACAGTGACGTCATAGAGAATTTCTGGGCCTGTAGCCGCTTGGTCTGATCAGAAATCCATCCATCATACCGACAAACCAACTACCTATTACGTTGTAATTTGGGGCGGCTAGCAACCAAGAAGGGCCCATCAGATTTGAACAGTTCATGCCACTCATGGCTTCACTCCTGATTTAGGGATAATCATGGCCTTAGTTTTCAAACTACAAGCTGAAAATCCCATAATGCTTTGGATCAATGATTTACACTGTGGGCTGAACCTTGATTTGTTTGTTTGGATTTGTCAGCAGTTCCTCTTTGCAATGGACCCACAGGCGCACAAACAACTACCGCTGGATTCCTTTTATACTACAGCGCTTTCGAGGCAGATCTGAAGTCACAAAGCATCGTTTCTCTATGACATCTGTCTCTACGTCATGTTAGTTATGACTGACAAGAAGTGAGATTTTTGCTTATTGCATAAAATAGTGACTGAGGGTTGAAGGATACAAGAAAAGTCCATCTGACAGGCCGGTGTAACATGGCAACTATGTATTTGCAGCTACCTTTCTAAGCTCCTTACCGGAGATCCAAAAGTGCTGAGTCCCTGCAGACTGATGGTCCCTGCAGTGTGGCCTCGGTCTGGCCCGTAGGCCTGATGCCTGGTGACTGCATTTTAAATACCTTTAAAGGGAGGCATCCAGCGGGAGGACTTTACTAAATACCTGAACTGCCTGAAGCAATGCTTGGAATCTGCTGCTCTACATTGACAAAGACCTCTCCAGATCCCTGAGCTGCCTATGGTCGATACCATATTTCAGATGACATAACTTTGTGTCAAGTCTTTTTTTATGCAACCTTCATCCTACATTGAATCTAGCTGCTATTTATTCCCATGATGCATTGCACTCTCACTTGTGAACACAGCCACATTATACCTGACAACCTCCATGATGCCAGCAGAAATCTCGACTTGACTGTGTGCTTTTGGTTTGGTGAAGAAGCTATTGTCTTCTCTGCCTATAGACTTAGAAGAAGCTCAGAGTTTTCATTTGTCCAACACAGCACCCAAGCCTGGTCCATTTAACATACCCCCTTAGGTCTGGTTCACATTTTCTGGCCCCAATCTTTTCCAGCTACCTTATTAATTAGTATCTGCTGATATCAAGTCTAAATTTTTCTCTTTTTTTTGTCTTTATTAGAGCAGCTATATGGTTCACACTTAGCATAAAGTGGGCCTACATTAAAATGAGTAAAACTAGAGTAGCAATGCTTCTTGTACTTTCTTTTCGGACAGGTTCTGGTCCCCTTGTGTAGAATCTGCACCTACGAGGCATCCCACCTGTGCTCAAACTCTTCCTGAACTCCATGATGTTCGTAGGGGATGTCAGCAGCACCACACTCAGACACAACCCAACTTTCATGGCTAATTTATGGTTCATGAGTGGGCAAGCCTCTGGAGCCCTGTAAGACGCTTTAGTCTCTGATCATTACATAAGAGGTTACAAGATGTAAAGATCAATTTCGAAATTCATGAGCGAAAATTTCACTGCGCTTTGAACAAGCCAGGCAAAAAGCCAAGGTTGTGTTTGTGTGCAGTGGTGGGAGAAACAGCCGTGTTGTACTTCGTGCCTGCACTTTGCCCTGCAATTTGGTAAGTGCTCAATCTTTTTCAAAAAGAAATGATTTCAGCAACAAGTTTCATACATATACCCAATATTACATACTTTAGCAAAGGACATAAACAACAAAAACTTGCTTTACTGCTGCACTGCCATGTCCCCCCAGCTTCTTGAGGACTGGTTTAGTGAGAGTACAGGAAACTAAATAAACACAAAATAACAGCTGCAGCATTGATTTCTAAGCCAAACTGATTTTACACTTCAGCACATCGTCTACAGTGGTTGATTAAACATCAAATTTATTGAATTAATGGTTATTTTGACCAAACCAGAATTGGCAATGATTGTTGGAACAGTGGAAGATGAATCCAGACGGTTTTGGCGAGTTTTATTTTGTATCTGTGAGTCTGAATGAAGTGTGTTTTGCGAAGATATAATTACTGTTTCTGTAAATGGAGTCTGGTGGCCTTGGCGAGAGCGGTATAGCAGCTGTCTCCGGTTCAACAGAAAGGATCTGACCCACTACCAAAAAAGTCTGTCACTGGATCCTTTCCATAATGTTGTTAGAGACTTACCCCTAATCTCCACCAGTCGCCTAACATCCGCATCACGCATGACAGAGCTGATCGCTGCCAATCTAGTCAAAGAAAGAAACTGCGAACAATATGCACAGAGTCTATTTGATGGACGACGCGTCAATTTGCGCAGAGCAGATTCAGGCAGACAGGAAGTCAGACACAGGAATGGTGTAGGAAATCTAGTAAATTTTCAAAATAAAAAACACAGTGCAGACTCCCGATTGTACATCAAGAGTAAACTAACAAATAGACAAAAAACAAACATTTAAAAACGAAGCACATAAATCAAGGGAAAATGACCAAATAAACACGATCTGGGCAAGTCAACAAAGCTCGGCAGCTTCTGAAACGCGACTGGTGGGAATTGGAGATGCGTGGAGGACGGAGCAAATATGCAAATACACGGCGAGTGGAAATATTGGATCAGAATAACAATCTGAGCCTGTCAGCGGCAAAAGCGAACAGTTTTAGTGGACTTACACTGAGGAACGTGAGAGGAAATGAATTGCAGTCCGTTTTGCGGCTGCTGGCTTGAGCATTCTTGCGCAATACTGACATATTTCCGAAATTGTTCTCCCCATTTGTCACTTACAGACAAAAACATGGGAGGCAAATATATTACAGGAATTTCTCCCATTTGTCCAGGACATTGAAATCTTCCAGGACACCTGGACCGACACCGTATTTTTCCTAATGGAAACTCTGAGCTGCAGCAGTATCAACAGAGACCATATCACAAGCTATTCATATGACTGGCTCAGTTGGGCTGCTATGCTAGCACAGCAAGAGACTGCTGCTCATGCGGGCCATCTGGCAGAAGCTATTTCCTGAGAAGGCCTTAACTCAAATGGAGTTGGAGTTGCAGCCTTTCCGTCAGCAACTCTTAGTCCCGGGACGGCCTACTGGTATGGACTTCCATCTCGGCTGAATGTCTCCACTCCCAGTGTCTCACGATCAAGACTAATGTCCAACAATGACAGGCCTGCAACTCAGAGAACTGTTTGAAGTCCTTTCTGGATTAGAATCTCCATCTAAAACATCCTCTGTCATTGCTGACTCTCAACAAACACCCAAATTTAACACCTTTGACTGATGTTGATATTTGGGAATTTAAAATAAAAACCTGGATGATCAATTTAAATTTATTTTCTCTTATCCGCAAACATACAGTATACAAGAAACTGGTATATCTGCAATGAGCAAATATGGACTAATATGACTACCTGGAAGATTCAGTCTCAATATGCTTTTTTATGTACATATTTACTATCAGTGTTAGGTTTTTGATATTATTTTCCACTTTCGAATGTTCAGCTTCGTACATATCCTGGTCACAACACTTTAACAACCAAATTTAAGGGATCTTAAAACTGATTCGCATTTTTAAAAATCTTTTAATTATAAAGGATATGATAAAATGATAATTTTATCATACATGTACCAGCCCCCCTAACTTGTTCAAGACAGCGCTTGTGCAATTATAGTGCGAACAGGCACGTGACTAATGTAAACTTTGTAAATGTCACAAATTAATTAATGCATTGACAATGACAGTTTAACAATGGGAGATAACAATTAAGGATGAACAAAGTCAACAAAAAACACATGATGCAAGGCAAACTCAGCAACTTTAACTCAAATGCCTACATCTCAAGAGAACGATTATGAATATAGGCCTGTTGAATATCCTCCTAAATACAGAGTCAGTGGCTCAGAACTGCTGAAAAGGGATTTCATTCAGCTGAAGGACACTCTCAGGAACCTTTCGGTGCGAGCATCTCAGGCGCTCCTCCAACATAAAACACGGGTATGAAATGCTTCACTACACCGCAATCCCTTCATCAGCATGTGTGGCATATAGAATGAATTTCAATGACAACTTTGACATTTTCTGGGGGCGCAGAAAAACCGTTTCAAGAGAATGGAATCCACTGATCTCAGCTGAGAGCTGAGGTGCAATGCAAAAAATTACATGGCCTTCAAATCCCTCCTTGTCTGAGTGCATCCAAGGCCATGTGAGGGAAAACATAGAAACATATGCATTTGAGAGCAAATCTGACATCTGTGCGTCAATCAGGTGCATCTAAAGAGGCAGAGAGATAACGATGGCCTCCTCCTCCACCTGTCGCAAACTCCTCCAGAGTCTCAAGAGACAATTTCTAACCGTGTTATTGAAAGACTCCTCAGACTGATGTGCACCACAAAAGAAAAACATATGTTCTGCCAGAGCCTTAATCCACTTAAACATGTCAGTTTATTTACCCTGATAAATTGATTGATTAGATAGATTGTTAACTTTTTAAAATGAAAAGGCTGCAGATCATTTATCTTAATTATCAGTGTTTCATACTGGATTTCAGTGGACTAAAGGAGCAGCGAATGGTTTGACAAACAGTATATTGGAGTAAGGAGCTGAGAACAGTGTCCCCCTTTGCCATTCATTCAATCGAAAATCAGTTGAGTTGAGAATCGACGGGGGAAACGAGGAAGCGAGGGGTTGGACCCAAATGTGGACCACAAATGCAGAGCAGGTGCAGATTAAATGATTTATTTCAAAATGAGCAACAAACAGAAGGCTTACGGGATGAGGTGGCAGGCAAAGGTCAAGTCCAAAGAAAGCAGTCCAAAGAAGCAAACAAATCCAATAAGTCCAGGAAAACAAAGGAAGGATCCAAAAAAGAAAACCCAGGTTGAAATACACTGGTAGGGAAAACTAATGAGGGACAGGTGAGACAGATGAGGAACAGGTGAGATAAATCAACAATTACAAAGGTGGGCAAACACAGGAAGTAAAGCAAAAGATGACACATGAGGTAAACTTTCAACATAAAACAGGAAACAGCAAAACTAACATAAACTCAACTAAAACCACGACAATTCTGAATCAGACACCCAAGAATTGGATTCAAATCAGTTTGTGAGATTCCCGAAGATTCACACACCTAAGAAAAAGCATATAATTCTCAAGGTGGACTGAAATTACTAAACAAAATGACTGTTTCTGATAGGATCTGAAGAATATTTCCTTTATACAATAAAGGCTTCAGGAGCCTACAGCTCAGGATCAGTTGTCAGAGGAGAGGTGGGCTGTGCACAAAATGCTTCATCAAAACTTAAAGCTGTTCCATTTGTTCCATCTTTTCAAAAGGTGGAAAAGGACGTCTGGACTGATAACAGAGTGAGAATAGTAAGAGCGAGCTGAAGTGTCTATCAAACCACAGCCTAATGCACTGTTTACAGTCGGCGTTCACAATCTCTGATTCACCGAGACAAGAGTGCACACAGATAGTCATCGCAATCAGCAGCAGGAAGTCAGAGAAGCAGAGACAGACAGACAGACAGACAGACACATGTGTACACAGAGACACAGAATATATAGACGGAGCAACAGACGTGGATCAGTGTGCTACAGAGCTGATAAAGACAGTAAGTTCTGTACAAATCTGCATCCGTCTTTTACACCAATTTCAGCAGAACATGTCAGATACAGAAGAAAAAAAAAAATATTATTGTGTAGGAAACAGTGATTTTTTTACATTTTATTTAGCAACCTTTGACTTGTTTAATTTACTCTATGAAATAATTCAATTCATCTGTCAAATGATCTCCTCAGACTCCTGAGCCTTAATATCCACCAAACCAAGAATGACTACTGGTACTTGATATCCATCCATTACTCTGTACTTCTGACTTTCCGTTATTTCACCTGAACACCCACAGGTGTCTGCAGTTGAACAACTCTTTCAGAAGAACCGAAGGTTAACTTATTGTACTTACTTTAGAAAATTTGTGCACCAAATGATCAATACTTTCGGCACTACCCTTGGACTCTTGATATTATTGCTTCACTTCGGACAAAACAGTGGTAAGACATCACTGCGATCAGGCGGGTTTGTGACAAACTAGTTAAAAAAAAAGAGCAGCAGAGCAGCCAGAAAAATCTGGAAGAATTAACGCATCTGTAAAGAATCAATAGCTACAACTGCTGCTGTTCACTCAGCAAGTGGAGCTCATGTCTGCAGGGCTGCTGCACAGGCTGTTTCCAACCCTACATTATTTCACTCTTTCTGCAACTACACCTCCAGCTGTGGCTCAGGAGGTCAAGCCGGCCGTCCGCTATTCAGAAGGTTGGCGGTTTGATCTCAGGTCCCTCCTGTCTGCATGTTGAAGTGCAAGATACTGAGCCCCAAATTGCTCCTGATGTGTGGGTGAATGTTGCCATGTGTTGTCAAGAAATGCGCGTGATTGGTAGACTAGAAAAGCACTATATAATGCAGTCTATTCATCAATATCAGCCTTGTAGCTAAAAACAGCCTCCATTCTACGTCTTCATGGGATTCGTGTAATGAATTTCTGCTTGTGTTCAAGCTGGTTTCGAATATATTTAGAACCTGGCTCATAAAGAAGAGTAAACACACCTGACATTTCACAGACCATTCCTTAGAGACTGCTGTTTCTCTCTGTTTCTGTCTACATCTCATATTGTGTGCTATAGACACCCACTGGGAAAGAACCACAACCCTCTTTGTATTTTTTGTTGTCAGGACTGTGTTGAGTTAAAACCTTTAACATGTAAAAATTGCCCATTTAAAAGATTAATTTCAGTTTAGGTAATCACATCCACACAATTTATTTTATTAGGGATTTGCTGTACGTGCTGGTGGTTAGTTGGCAGGATCATAGCATTGCCCGGCCGTCGTGCAAACGCACACACATGCATGCACACACAAGAGAGACACATACAAACAGACACATCCTTCATCCACAGAGACCTGACTGATAGCCTGATCCATTTCCTGTATCCATTAGAGGCGGCTCTAGATTATGCAATTCATCCCAAGGCTATCATCCACCTCTATCAATAATAAACATCTCCATGAAACTAGGGCTAGCCTCAGAGGATGGAGACGGCACCGCCCAGCACGTTCTACTTCTGATGAAACCCTGCCCACACTGAGCACCGCATTTGCTTTCCACAAGGCTTGTCTTCAGTTGCAGAGACCCCGAGGCACTAGCTTTACTTATGTCTTCTCGCACGTTTCAAAGCTGCAGTTTTATCGACTCTGACAGAGACCACTCAGTGCTTACGGTGGTGGCAGAGAGCACCTGTGGCTCATGACAAGAGACAGACGCTCTCGTCCAAGATTCCTCTGCGTCTCTGATGCGCCCTCTTTCTTTCCATCAGCTGGCCCTGCTGTCATCTGATTGACGGCTGACGCAGCATGTCTGACGTGACCTGGTTCTGGGGTGGGGTGTTTGATGTATGCATTCAGTGCAATGCATTCTATGTGAGCCAAGCATATGAGGCTCCTATCGCTGGTGTTGTTTATTGTAGCCAGGTTTTCCTCCAAATGTAGCTCAAATCTACAGGAAATTGGCAAAAGAAAATGTGAATTCATGCATGTTTCCATCCTCTCCTGTAATGTGAACACTGGGACTTGGGAGCATCAAGATAAACAGCTGGCGGCACTAATTCTCCAATCAGTTTTATGTGCACAATTTGAAAATGTGCATACAAATAGGTAGATGGAAACACACCTTGGCATGCAGGTTTGCAACTGTTGTCCCATCACATTACTGCTAATCGCATAATTTCTGCTGCTTTTTCTGCTCAAGACATTCCAAATAAAGCTAGGTTTCATTTTTAAGAGCCCTATCTCTAGTTTCACCAGGATAATAACGAACAATGCACAACCTAAGCATGTTTTCAGCAGCTGACAGTCAACCTGCAGCTCCTTTCCAAACCAGCTCACACTGTTTATTTGTTCTTTTACCATTTTCCTCTCTTGCAGCATCATCTCTTACCAAACTGATGAGAGAATTATTTTCATGAGGGCCTTGACTTAGCAGTCAACAGAGTGCACATCTGACCATGAAGTTATGCTCATATTCCAAAAACAAAACAAAACTAGGGAGCATTCAGTCTTTTTCACAAGAAAACAGGGCAGGGTGCATTTCAACATGTAGACTGGAAGACCAACCCTAACCTCAGAGGCTAACACCCCCTGCCACCTCAGGATCATTTCTTCATACAAGAATCAGTTAGATTTTAAGTGCCCTGCATATTTACTTCAGCCTAAATTATGTCTTAAAGCTTTCAATTTGTGCAGTGTTGTGTTTGGGGGTTTTTCACGTTTGTTTGGCCATTTCATCACCTTGAATTATAAAGTTTTTTTCTGACAGTTTTGTCAAAACTGAATGAGTCACATTTTCTGTTACTTATATTTGTATGAATTTTTATTAAGAAAACAAAAAGGTTCTGTCTGGTTCTTTAACACTCACTATTTCTGAGCCAATCAACAGTTTGAATGCGCACAAGAGGACCAATCAGGTTCTGCTTCTTCGTGATGTCGCAGCACTGCTCAGTGACAGCAGGCAGAGGAGACAGGAGGTGAGGAAATGTTGCGGAACGCAGATAAAACTTATGTTTCCAATATGCTTTCTGTTGGTTTTTTTGTTTTACACTTTGATCTAAAATATATTAGCATTATTATTATTATTATTCACTCAGCCTTCAAGAAATGTTCTTGTTGATAATTCCCCAGCACATTTTCCCTTCCCTTCCCATCTATCTGTTACCACTGCCCTTTGGAGACAAAGTGCAGTGTAGTCAAGCAGGTAGCAACAAATATACTGAAGAATTCAAACATTCATTCCGTCAGGTGAAAATACGAGACCTGTGATACGACGGGTACGACGTGTTGTGACCAGTCAGATCACCCTGGTCAAGGAGTGGTGTGGTTGGTGTGTCTGAGATAATGGCCACAGGCAGAGTTGGGTCAATAATCATTTATATCAAAACTTGGCTTCCCAGAGGGACCGGCCTTGATTTTTGCCAGTTTTTACAAACTGAGTAAGAGTAATACTGCATTCCACAGACCCAGCAAAGTTTTATTTTGCTTTGGAAAAACTTCCGCTAAGCCACGCCACCCCTGACACTTAGGAGCAGTCAGTGTCAGAGAAGGTGAACAGGAAAAAAAAGAAAACCCTCAACAAACCAACAATGGATCCCTGAGGAGTGCTGTCACACTGACAAATCTGTTCTGTGCTGACACTTGTGTTGTATTCCACAGACCGCCTGGACAGAGGGGTGTCAAGCATTGTCGGGGTAAGTGACAAACTCTTCTCCCATGATGCCTTGCCCTGTTTACAAACACTTGGTCAAGTCCTTACAATGGGAGGAGAGACAAAGTGAGAGTAGCGGTGGACAGAAACAAGGGAGGGTGAGCTATTTGGACAGGCGAGGGAGAGAAAGAGACAGAGAGTAATGGAAGGGACGGGAGTTACTGTGACAACGGGAAGATGGAGACAGATAGAGGGAGACTGGGAGGTGGCTCGCTTGTGCTTCTGCTCTTTAACCATTTGGCAGTCTTCTCTTGATTAGGGCCTAGCCCGCCAGTCCCTACGAAGTCTCCCCAGCCGAGTCACAGGAGACAGGCTCCTCTGTAATAGTGTCTGACAGGCCAGCCAGAGCCACAGAGGAGCTGACACAGATGCTCCGTTTTTCAGGAGGGACGGCCGGCACAGTCCCTCCCTCTGAGTCCTGCGTCTCTGCCTTCACTTAGTGGTCCCAGCGTAACAAACGCCTCCATCTCATGTGATAGGAATTCAGTTTGTCATTGATACATGTATATCATTAACAGCATATCTTGGTGCTGGAGCTGAGGTGTGAGGGAGCAGCCTCCTCGAGCACATGTCATTCATATCTTGGTGCTTTCATCTAATTCTAATTAGGAAAAAATCCAGTGGTGATTATAATCACCTAATCAGAAGCTAATGTGATGGTGTAAATTGCACTAATACAACAGTCCAGAGATGCAAAGAGCCTTTGAGGACGTCGAGTTGGAATTTTTCACTATATTCTGACATTTTATGCACACAACAATCAATTAATTGATCTGCCGGTCAATAAAAATACAAATAAGTGTTGGTTGCACCTCAAAATTAAATAGGAAATGTACACTCAGGAGAAATCCTGCACTGGACCACTCCAGGAAAAAAGAAGATCACCTCATCGTCCCCAGCGCTGTGGCTCCAGCAGCACATCGCTGCACAAACGGCGGAGGAATTCAGTTCAATGCTGCTGTGCTTTGCACCACAGGGCAAGCGTACCCTAAAGCTTAGCACACATTCATACAGCTTCAACAAGCTGCTCAAAACTTACCGATTTAAGAAAAAAGTAACGTAGCCCCGTCAGAAAGAGATTTAACAGGATAGTAAATAGTACATAGCAGCAGTTACACAAACATAATTGTGTCATCAGCTCACTCTGTGAAACAAACCAGCATGTGTCAAACACTCAGCTCCTTCATCATCACTTGCTTTGTTTTAGCTGCATGCTCTCACATTTTCAGACCACAAATATGTGACTCAGAAACTTGCTCCTGTGCTAACCCATCTTGCTGACTTTAATTGGTATATTTATCGTGCAAAGACAAGAGGTGATCGTGCCCCACCACGGAGACACAAGGCAAGAACCTGAACAACTGATTGACCAAAATTATGAGAAAGCAGACACACTTTCTCGCAGTTGGTGTTTGGCCCTGCGGATCGTTCGGGTTTACTATGGCAAGGTGTTGAGATATCCAACTCTGATACTTCTGCTCCCACCCTAATGTACTGTAATGGAGGAGAATAGATTTTTACCTGCCCTCCTAAAAGTACTGAAAAATGACACTTTAAAAACCCAGTAACCTTTACAGAAACTACCCAGGATAATCCAAAGAGCTTCACAGAGAACACTTTTTTTCTGTTTAAAGTACTCTCAAGCTTTTTGAAGCGTAACAAAATGCTTTGAACTACAAAATCCAATTCATCCTCATTGTGCTGCAGTTGCAGCAGAAATCTCAGATAGATATCTGAAAACCTCAGCAGATAAAGCCAAATCAATCTGCATGGATAGAAGCCACTAGGGGCAAATAATAAAATATGTCTTTTTTGCAATTTGGAAGAACTGAACCTTTAACACTCGAAGGGCTCACAGCTCTACCACAAGCGCTGAGAAACTAGCAAGAGGACCACATACATGAGAGAAGTGATTAGAAAACGACAGATGAGAGGATGGAGGAAACGGCAGGCAGTGTGGAGACGGCGGGAGATGCAGGGTTGAAAGAATTTGAGCAAAGAGGATTAGGCTATGCAAAATCCTGATGAAACAATCCAGCGCTTATCTTATTGTAAAAGAGGAATATATTAATTTGCTCGGCTTAAACAACAGTGGATTGGATTGACTTTATTCATCAGCCAACACATCACCAAGTCAACAATAAAACTTGCAGCGCAGCGTGCGAAAGCCCCTCAATAAGGAGGGACGGCATGAATCAAAGGTTTTAATCTGGAATGCACGTATATGGAATGCTTTTTCATAAAATGCTGAAAAATACATATGTCTACAAATGCCTTCTTGGCACGAGAAGCTCCAGCTGAGGTTCGGCAGTCTCACAAGTTGCACACCACCTATATTCCATATAGGGGTATAGGGTGTAAGGGGTATGTGAGGAAAAAGCCCTGGCTTGTTTGTTTCTCTTAAAACCAATCACAATCGTCTTGGGTGGTGCAAAGCCCAGGGATGCAGCTACGGTTCCCTTGCAAAATAAACTTGTTTTGGTGGAGCATTTGCACGTGTGGAGGCGAGGCCTGGCATTGAAATGACTTAACCCCTGGAAAGGAAAAGGTAACAGCTGCTAGCTTGTCATGTGTGTACTGTTAGCAACCAGGTTAGGGTAACTTGGCATTTTCAGCATAGATCAGTTTGTCGGTTGCTAGCCCAGAGGTTGTTGTTATTTGTTTCCCGTAGCAACAGGGATTTTGAAAGTGGCCACACACAGATGGCGGCGGGCTTATACCAGCAGTCTACATCCGGTGAGTCAGACTAAAGGTCAGGTAACAGTACGGCATCTAAGACGACTTATTGGGTAATGAGATTATCTTAATTTTACAGAAATGGCTGTTACACATGTGGCTGCTTCAGAGAAACTTCCATTTCGATGAAAGAAAATCAAAGGGATCAAACTTCCCGAATGTGGCCACAAACCAGTGCAAACATTTTACCGTAAGGGTTGCCCAAAAATGACTTATTTTCAAAAGCAGGGCATATCCAATCACTTTCAGTCTTTAGCTGCGCCTTCAAAATAAACTGAAGGGCCTTCTACAAAGTCATTACCACTCACGATCAGTTACTCTAACTGATTTTGTACAGTGTGCAGAAACCAAGGAGCATTCGGTTTCATAAAAAGTCTGATAAGTAACCCTGAGATCAGGCTGGCATTTTACGCTCTGTCACCTTAGTCACAGATGACTGCTTATCATCATGTTTGTCGGGGTCCCTGCTGCTACAGCTTCCCTGCATCAGGAAATAAATTCACCGTTATTCAAAATCTCAGTCCCAGTCCGTTCACATGGCCCTGGATAAAAGGATGATAAATGAATGCAAATATATGGAATGGGGTCTGCTTCAGAAGCTGGTGTCAGTACCACCTGGGCCTGTGTGAATTTGTGTGTATCTGTGTAATTGGAGGTATTTCATTACTTTACATTTTATCACATAAGCCTATTTGTGTGGATGCGAAGATATTTGTGTGTTGTGACAGAGGAGTTACAGGGAGGAGGGGGGTCGGTCGTGCTCCGGCAGAGCATTTGTGGCGTGTGTGCGTATTTGAACGGTGTGTACCAAAAGCATTTTCACAGGTTGTTGTTCGGTGCAACATGAAGGACGCGCTGCCCTCCCACACCCTCCCATCATCATCATCATCATATGAACCCACATTAGCTCTCAACCCTCTTTGAAGTGCTGCGAGCTTCAGCAGTCCGGCCATCACAACCCAAACATTAGACGGCTTCCGGCAGTGAAAAGCGGGAGAGCAATCTGAGGTCAGGCATTACAACGAATAGTAGCCACATCAAACAACCAGCAGGGAGCATATTGAAGACCGAATGTGCTGCCAACATTATCCTAAGTTCTTCTCTATAAAGTCAATAAATATGCTACACTGACTGAACGTACATTATGATGCCGAACGTGTATTAGGATGTCAGAGGATGCTGTCTGCATGCAGAGGAGCCACTAACATATCAACTAACGTTATATAAACTGAAATGATGGCGTCTGCGTGAACATCCATGTGAAGTAAACTGTCTAATCTGCCCGTGAGGTTCTGGTGTGGATGTCTGTGTGTAGCCCAAAATTTAGAACTGCGCTGACTGTGTGCACCAACTGAGCATGTGTTACCACGCCCACGTGTTCAGACTGTGACCCAATCAATACTGGATTTTTAGGGCTGATATATTGGAGTTTTTGTCCTTTGACCTCACACCCAGTTTGGCATTTCTGTAATGCAGTTTCTCACCAGCTGACATCTACAACCGCTGTGTAAAAACCTAAATAAACACAGAATGCAGTCATTTCCAAATAAACTGTGCTCATCAGCAATGATTTACCAAGTGTCCCTGAGTCCATGTGTTAATCTCCTTTATACAATCATGTGTTCACAAAGTGTTGAACCTCGCTCCATCCTTGCTTGTGAACCACTGAGCCTTTCCAGAATGCTCCTTTTATACCCAACCTTGATACTATCACCTGTTACCAATCACCTGTTTACCTGTGGAATGATCCAAACAGGTGTTTTTGGATCGTTCAAAAACTTTCCCAGTCTTAATTGCTCCTGTCACAACTTGTTTCAAACATGTTGCTTCATCAAATTCAGAATAAGCTGATTTTTACAAAAATCAATGAAGCTGATGAGGTCAAACACTAAATATAGTGTCTTTGTGCTGCTTTCAGTTGAGTTTATGTCAAAGTATGTTTAATTCTAATGGTCTAGCTCTAATGCAGAGCCTGCTGTCTGCATCCATGGGTATAAATAATCAGCAATGCATAATTCACCATTTACATTCATGTACATTGTGGTTAACAATTTAAACAATTTGTTTAATTTTGGACTCTACAACCGTAGGCATTGTGGGGGCGGAAAATTAAATAACAAAACTGAACAGCAGATTGAGGTGTTAAATCCTCTGAGATGAGTTGCATCCAGCATCTGGCGTTTTGAAAAGGCAGGCTTTGCTTTAAATGTACAAGTGTTCCAACTGAACGACAACACGAGACTGTTAAAGTTAGGCGTAGAGCATGGTCGTGGTTAAAGGAAACCAACAGTTGGCAGGAACGTGTAGCAGATCTCCACACAAAACCTCCTCCCTAAAAACCTTTCCTGCAGAACTTTGCACCGCCTCTGTCATTACCTGCATGGCAACAAGAGGTCACTTATCAGAAAATCATAATACATAAGTTGCTTTGAGTATTTAAATGAAAAAGCAGCGCCGTTGGTTTTCTGGCGAGGACAGTTTCAAATGCAATAGTTTTGCCGGCCATGATTTGGGCCCGACTACAGAATGTCTCTGTTATCTCTGTTTAATGTGCATTAAACCGCTGTTCCATCTGTGTTGGATTTCTGCAATATTGTTGAGTTAAATTAATTTTTGTGACTGTATCACAAACTGGCTGAGAGAATGTGACAAGGAGAGAGTCCACCCAAAGATTTACTTAAAACAAGGGTAATTCAATAAAGCACAGCACAAACCTTAAGACAAGCCAAAAGATAATGATGCAGGTGGATGCCAGCTGTTGGAGGGGAGAGACAGATATCCCTTTTTCCACTAAGGCAAACTAGTGCTAGTCCTGTGCTGGTGCTAGTGCCTGAAACTCAGAAAGGCTTTGCTTTTCCACCTGCTAGAAAGCCACCTTTGTTAGCCTTTGCCCAAAGCTAGCCACCTAGCATCAGTGACACAGTGTGAGTGAACACATGGGCCAGCTTTTATAGCCTCAGGACCCAGGTGAGCTTAATCAGCCACGGACCCTCCCATGTCACCCAATTGCCAGTGAAGTTGGCCAGGAGAACCTGCAAGACGGTGAGAAGAGCTCAAAAAGTGCAGTCTCTATTTATTTACATGCACACACAGACAATAATGTGATGCTTTAACACACTATTTGCAGCAGTATTAAGTGAAATCTTTCGAGCTGTTGTATTTTCAAAACAGCCAGAGGGAAGACACATAAAATCCTGTGAGTTACGGTGATTTTATTGCCTTTTCATTCAAATTTAACTACCATTTAAACACTTTCCTGCACTCTCATATTGCAGTACATATTTTGTGTAATACATTTTGAATGTGGGTGAAACCTCATTCTTGAGGCATGCAGTCCAGAACAATTATTGTTTTTTTTTTTTTCCATTACATTGCCTTTTTATTAGTGGAATGATGGAATTTACCTGAGCAATTGTGAATTATTTGTCATTTGAAGGCATACATACAAAAATGTGGTCTGCGCACGCACAGTGATTATGGCTGCCTGATTTTTCAAGTCAAACATGAGTCAGTCATTCACGTGCGCTTGGATTAACGTGTCTGACTCCAAATCTTTTTATCATTCGGCCCAAATGACGATCATCAGAAACATTCAACGCTGTGTTTTGAACTTAACTGTCCCAAGAAAATCCCTAACAAGCTGGATGCCCTCTACCACTCGGCAGTCAGCTTCCTCCCTACAGGCCTGCAGCCAGAAACACGGCTGGATAATCACCATCAGCCAGCGAGAGCCCTGAAATGGCAGAAACATAATCTTGACATGAAACTGTGTGTTTTTGTCATGCTTGTTCTGCAAAACGTTCCAAACAAGCCAGCACCATTTTGGGGTCCAACCTAAAGGCTAAATACTACAGGCTGGTGCCACATGACCGCGATCCATACCTCATTCAGACAGATTATTCAGGCGTGCTCTATCAACTCCGCTGGTGTGAGGTTACATGTGCCAAACACAGGAACAGAATCTGCAGTGACTGGCTGAACTTTCTTGTGCTTAGTTTATTGACACGTGTACTAAATCCGTCCCATCTGGAAGACTGGAAGTACTTTCTGACCCATGCCTGTGGTCAGCAGCATCGGGCTGTAAGTAATCCTGACAGAAATGACCCATCACATTACTTACATCTGCTGTGTTAACACCTGTCTTCCATTCATCTCCAGAATCTTCCGCAGGAGCCTCCATAAACCTTGGACGCTTTTGCAAATATTCCGCTCACAATCTGCTGCAATGTAACATCGAACTTGTAAACAAACCTGCTGCATCCATCCCAAAACCACACGCAGAGCGATCCAACTCCCTGCCTTCAAAAGATGTGCCCGCACACATTTTATTAGATGCTTTGGTTGTGTCCTTTGCCAGTGAGTTTCATTTTTCTTCTGTTGGCCATTTTTAAACATATGGTTGGAAAACTGTCAGTAATTCACTTGTACGCATGTATAAAAAAAGGTTTAATCAGCGGTGGAACATAACAACACTTAACAACATAAGTACATTTAGTCAAGGACTGTAGTTAAGTACAAATTTGAGGTACTGACGTCTTTTCATTCCACTTTTTATTAACAATACACGGGCAAATATTTTACTTTTTGCTTCACCACAATTACCTGACAGCTTTAGCTATAAGTTACTTTTCAAATGAAGACTTTTGCATACAGAGCAAACATAGAGCTTATAAAATATAATGCTTTGCTTTTAATTAAACTACCAGCATACACAAGTGCAGCTGAAATCATTAGTTGGTTGATTGGTCAATTGAAAGAAAGTTAAACAATTAATAATTTTTCATGTAAAGACAACAAATTTGAAGAGTTCAATAATTAATTTTTTTTTCAGAATTTTGAGGTTTGGACAGTTGGTTGAACAAAAGAAGCATTGTGAAGGTGTCACTTTGGGCTCCGGCTGGTTGTGACAGCATTTCTCACAATTTTCAGATTTTTACAAACCAAGCAATCAGTCAATTCATGAGGAAAATAATCAGCAGATTAATCCATGATGCAAATAAATGTTAGATGCAGTCGTATACAAAAGTATAATAATACTTCAAGCACAGGAATGAGGTGCAGGGTTAAAACAGGCTCTCAAACATCTTTTCAGCTTCTGAGTTAATATCTGACCCAAGAAGAATTACTACATATCAAGACCTTTTCTTAAGATGTGATCGCACACATTTGCACACATGGGACACATGGGGTTAATTATTTTGCAATGAACTTGCCAAATGTGCGTTTGTCGTCAGAGGTATAGAGTTTCAGAAAAATGTTTCGATAGCAGAAAACTCCCTCGGTGAACTGTTTCTTGTATTGAAACTGCATTCATCAACGCAGGAACAGGACAGCAGGAAATCAGAGCCGCATGCACAGTTTGTGTGTTCTGAGAAAAAAACATCCGTCAACTCCCAAACTCCAAGAAAATATTACAAAGCTCCATTACAGAAAGCAATGAAATGTGCCATTTGCCCTTCGGTGGACAGTTTTACTTGAAGCATTTCACAACGCCATGAGCGCACATATTTTTAGAATGGACGACCCTTTTGGGAATCGGCGCTGTGACCTGACATTAAGAAAACCAAACTGGCAACAATAGCTTTTCCCAGCAGCTGCTGGGAGATGAATTACAAAGAAATGTTATGTGATTAGTCAGGGTCTGGTGTTAGCTGACAAAAAAAGCAACTCATTTTCAGTTCGAAGAGAGCATGTTGCTTTGCAGCAGTTTGACTCCAGTTAGTGAGTGAAAGTCTTGGCTCTTTCAGGAGTCAGTGTGAGGCGAATCTAATGCATCTTGGCAATGAATAGTGTCCATTGATTCCACCACACCAAACTCACTTCCTCTTCACAGAGCCTCTTGCATGTCTCTTCCTTGGGTTTTTTTTTTTTGTTTGTGTGTGTGTGTGTGTGAGAACGTGTGCACCCACCCATTAGAACAAACAAACAAACAAACAAAAAAAAAAAAATCAATCCAAAACGAGGATTTATACAACTTTCATGTCTCTTCTGACGGTCCTGAATGAACTGCCAGCAGGAGAAAAACCTAAGGCCTATTTATTTGACACTTATTGAGAGTGACTGATTACTTCAGGGCATGGCAACAATTGCTGGGACAGGAAGGTCATGTTTACGTTGACTGATGACATAAGGCACTGACATCAGAAGCCTTCCACACGAACAAACAGAAAATGCATAGCTGAGCTGACCACAGGCCCATGGTATTAAGCCAGAAATCGTGGTATGACCTGCTCTTTTCTAAGAGCGTGGAGAGCACCTCAATGCACAGCGACAGCGGTATCAGTGCGAGATCTCCTGAAGAGGAATGGAGCCGTAATGTCATTTATCTACAGGCCTCTGTTAACGTTTGCTCCGAGGGAAGTACGAAATTGAGATAAAAGCTAGTGACCAATCGAGTGTCAGCCTGCCTAGTGCCTGGCTGTGCTGATGACGTGCTGATAAAGGCGACGGATGAGAACACATGCCACGTCTTCAGATCTCAGCGGCTTCATTTGTCTAGGGCCCTGCGTAGCATATTAGTCTGCAAAGCTTGAAGACGTTATAACAAAATCAATACTCAGCTGGCTGGTTTGCTCCTTTTTTATTACAGGTCTGGTCGTAAAGTTAAGTATGAGTCATTATCAAGAACAGCATAATTTCCCAGATTTATGCCATTAACGAGGGCCTTTCAGTCTTTGGTCTCATCAGTGGCGATCTTGTTTATGAATGCAGAGAGCGTACAGTGGACCTGCGTAGTGACATGGGGTTTCACAGGGAGCTATAAACTGGGCTCAGGCTATTCAGCCTCCTCCTCTTGGGGCTAATATTATCCAATCAAGACAATGGACTTCGATCCAGTTGATTATAAAACTCTTTAAAATATTGTTTCACTTTAAAAGATGTCATACCTTTCAACATAACATAAGTTTCCAGTAACATACCTTTTTATTAACATGTGCTTGGCAAAGTTTTCTGGATCTGCAGACTGTTTTTATCTACAAGATCTTCACCTTTAAGTTCTGTGAATCACACCAAAAAGATGATTGAAATTCTTAACAAAATCTTGCACGACGAAATACAGCAGCAACCCACAACCCTCCTTTGACTGACCTTTCGCTGAGCCTCGCCACCCACAGTTACTGTCGCTACAGCTGTCAGGCTTTTTGTTCTCTCAAATATGCAGATTATGGTGCCACTTGAAACTGAAGACATTTCTAAAAAAACTCCCAGAGTTGGACCAAAGCAGGTTTCGTATTTTATCAGCATAGCTGGTGCTATGAGTTGCTGTCTTCTGCTCACTTACTCATATGTTTACACAATATGCTTTGAACTTGAACATTTGACAAGCTACTTGCTTGTGTTTGACAAATCTATTATCTACTATTTCAGGTACTTCTGGATGGGGCATATCTAACATTTCATCATGGGGTCATGTTACTGTTGACGTAGATGTGGGTAAACCTGCCACCGTAGGAAGAGCAAAAGGAGCCACAAATGAACCGCCCAGGTTCACATGTGTTTGTTATAGGTGCGCTCCAGTATTTAAACATATAGCATTTCACCTTTGCCAAAATTCAATAGAGTGCAAAGCTGCAAACATTAGCTTACACCTGCATCCAGAGGCAGCTTTAAGTGGGAAAACACTACTCAGTGGATGTGCTATGAGAGGGCTTCTCTTGCATCTGTAACCCCACAAACTGATGTAGTTTGTTCATGAAACGGCTTTGGAAGTAACACTTGGTTGCGTCAGGGGTTACGAGCTAGATCACCACACAAACGATTGCATCTTGTGTTAGAGCAGATGTTTAATGCATTCCTTACATTTCTTCACGGCTGTTTTTGGTTTTAAAGTGGCTTTTAAAAAGATGCCACCCGTCAAACTCTTTAGAGTATTGTTCTTACTGCAGCTCCATGCTTCAACATGTCGAGAAATCCAAAGCTTGACAGGCCTTGTTACATATGCTAAGCTATGGTTGGACAGTTGCTGCTCAGAGAATGGTTTAGTGAACACCAGATACACCTCAAAAGAAACAAAAAAGCAGTAAAACTGTAGAACAGAAACATCCAGGTCTTACCTTGAAATCGCAGATACATGTCACCATGTTCCCAATTCTTAGACACTCCCCATCGAACTTGCATGTGTTGGTGTCGCACAAGAACAGGTCTGTGTCCCGGTCATCAAAACCTGGAGGACCAAAGCCAACAAGAGACATCAGTGACTAAGTGTTTCTCTGTTCAGCCCTGAAGCAACTCTGACCTGAGCCCCGCTCAGGGTCATTCATAACGAGTGCCCACCATTAGTCATGGCTCCCACAGCACGATACACTCTGTGATCGCATACTGTGCTCTTTTAAAAGACAATGCGAGTACAAATTCTTGTCCTTAGCTGCCAGAATGATAAAATACACTTCTGAAACACTGGTCTGTGGACTCTCCTGGAGGGATGAATGGAAGGTTTTTCTACATTTGGTGTTTTGACGGTGGTGGTGGAGACCGCTGTCTAATGCTTCGGTCCAAAATATCCCACAGGTGCTTAGCAGAGGTGACATCTGGAGACTGTGGAGGCCATAGCATATGATTCACATGGTTTTGTACCCTGTATGGACACATCTGTACTCATGTTTCTCTTAGTCTCTATGTTTTTCCCGTAATATTTGTTTGTTTACAATGAGCCTGACTCCCGGGGCATCGTCCTGCAGAGGCGAACCTGGGATATGATCTGATTCAGGCTCTGTTAGGGATCTCAAATGACTCCAACAACATCCTGAATCAAATCAAAGAGTCACATGGGCATGAGACTGTAGACTGAGCTTGGGGCTATTAGTCCACCTGAACTGATTGCTTACCAAAAGTACGTGAACATGTAGGCTTTTGCATTTCAAAGCACAAAGGTCTAAATTCTACACAATTCCAGCTGACATGGAGCTGAAAATTTCATTGTTACAGCAGAAAGCATTATGAAAGATCCTGGTGGGACCTATTCACCCTAAAGTAATCTAATTCATTTCAAGGTACAAGAAGCAAAGTTTGCTGCAGTTGGCTGTAGACAGGCCACAGTCAGTCTGTTCAGGAGAAAAATCTTTCCAGCTGCATAATTTTTTGCAGACGCTCTTTTGGAATCAAAATCTATGACTTAAGCTGTTGAAGTGGAAATTTAATTGCTCATCAAAAACATGTTCTGTGGTTATTTTGATGATTAATCACAAATTATCTGATGATAACATGAAGGGATCTGATTACACTCTGTTTTGGGATGTTGTGCAGTCCCATAAGACTTTTTTTTTTCTCATTCTTAATTCGTCTATATCGGGGCTGCCCCAAGGTTGTGTGCGCTGCTGGCAGAGTGACACTTTACACAGGAAATCAGTTAATTTAAGGGAACTTGGGATCCTATCAGCATTACCATTTTAACAAGACAGTGAGCTACGACAGATGTTTGCTTTTGGTCCAACATTCAGGTTCAGTTTTGGCCCTGCAAGGGGAAAAGTTTGGGCTCCCCTGGTCTATACTGTGTGTATTTGGAGAGCTTAGTGTAAAAATCCTCCATTATCATCATCTATAAAATCTGCTACGTCAGCTTTAATAGACACCAGAGGCTTCCTGATATACCAATGCTTACATCATCACAGCTTATCACAGATATGTCAGTATCTGCGCTAATCTTCAGAGATACGAGACAAAACTGCAGCACATTCATGAATGCCAAACTGCTTTGTGTTGCTGCAGCTGTTTGTAGTTAGTCCTTGTTTTTTCTTAAGCCAAGTTTAACATATTGTTGTTGTATGGTTTTGTTTAGCATTTATACTTTTTGATTTCCAGTAAAGCTGATCATTACCTTTGATAATAACATAACTGTCATTTTTTAGGATCCCTGCATGAAATCTTTGTTAATGCTTTGCTGAAAAAGACATGTACTAGAGTCATATCAGATTTCCTTTTGCACTCAAATGTGAATATAACTGTTGGCCTTGAAAGTCCATTGGTCAAGGTCTAGTCCTCACCGCTGGCTCAAGTCCACATGCAGGGCAAAGAAACAAATTATCTGTAGCTACACGTCTGAAACTGACACAGTTCAGCTGAGAGAACTGCACGACGTGTTTCCTCCAAAGAATGAAGTTGCTGGTTGTTTGATCTGCGCACAAATAAGCAAATATTTCTTTGAATCTCTTTCTGAAGAATCGACAAAGCTGTCTTCTAACCACGCTCTTAAATAAAGCACAGCAGGGCCATCGCATCAAAAGAGCACAGAGAGCTGCTGAGACCGTTGTGATGACTGGATATAGACGCAACACCATATATAACAGTTGTTATTGTGCCAAATGGTTCGGGTAATTAAGTGAAATCTAAGATGAAGTTTTGCTTCAGCTGTTTGCTGTGCAGCAGCTCGTGGGCTTGGCAGTCTTAAACGTTTAGAAAATGGTTAATGAAGCATTAAATAAGACAAATACTGCGATTCAAGAAGAGCCTGAAGTCCAGAAGGCGTGGTAAAATTGGAATTCGAAGCTGAGGATGAACATCAAAGATACCCATCTTTGATGTTCAAAGATGAACAATGAGGGGTTTGTTCCTTTATTTGTCTCAGTTCATGCTTTGTGGCCTTATGGAAAATTGCTTTAACTAGAAAGCTATGCGTGTATTTTCCTGATGTGACTCAGATCAAGTGAATATGTACTTGACATGTTGTGAACAGATAAACCCAACAAAGTGTTTGTTCTTTCATTAGTGACACATATTATCAACGTAAGCACCTGAGAAAAATGCGTCTGCTCTTCCAGATGGTCAGACAGGTACAGACATATTGTAAAAGTGATATAATTCAATTTCAGGTTATTTTTATTAACCTTGTTTAACCAGGCAACTCCAGCGTGATCAAAAGTCTCCTATTTGAGTGCTTAACTGATCTCATGCAGATAGTCTCTTGTACATCTTGTTATTGTTTGTCCAAAGTTTTAATGTCATTCAAATAACAGCCACCGTCCAATCTGCAGCCACAAAAACACAATCACATTCACTTCCAATTCACTGAAAAAGGGCTCTTTGAAACCACCTTTCTATTCTTTATGTCCTGAGGGCTCCAGCTGCTATTGATACAAAGCCTCACAAGTGCTCTACTCGAATAAAATGCTTAATGAAACTCAAAATGAAACCCTTGAAATGCTGGTCTTTTGACCTGGTAGAAACTTTAAGAGGCAAGCTTTACCTCATTGTCCTCAGCTTTGAACTCTTTACCACCCACATTACGAGTCAGATACTATTTTCTATTCACAGATGTCTTATTATAATGGACACTTAGACTCAGCACCTTCTCTAACTTACCTGTAATAACCAATGCCCCTTTTCACTTCAAACAGCCCTCCTTGGCATGGAACAACCTATCAGGCAATAATACCCCATGGAAGAGAAGCCCGATGCTAAAACGAACCTGATATTTGCCAGGGTCCTGAATGACCATAAAGCGCAAGCTCTCTGTGAAAATATGCAATCATCGAGCCAAGAGCAGTGACATGAGAGGTCTCGACACTTTGGAGTGCATGGATGGAACAAAGCCCTTAGCTCCAAGAGGGCCATACGAAGCAATCTGGAATGCCACAAAAAAACTGGCACCCATGCAGGCGACAGACATGCTGAAAATACTCACTGGAGAGAGGCATTGTTATGATCACAATCATACTACTGGCTAGGTGTATACAAATGACTGGAAAATATCAGATCCTTTCACGCCAGCTGGTGGACTCTTTGTAAGACGGGAAACGTCTTTTGTTGTTTTGGTTGTGAAATCACTCCAAGCTACTAATTTGATTTTTGATATTTTAGCATTTTGTTCAAGATCTCCTGGACAGCAGGCTATGGAAAGTCAAAAAAAAAAAAAAAAAAAAGAAGCAACTGGTTTTTAATTGAAAGGAAAAAGAGAGAATGTGGTTCCTCCTAAAGCCATTAAACTGTCTTCTCTACTGAGAAACAGATGTGCAGCTTGGACTTGCCGGTAAGCAAAAAGGATACATGCTTGACTTGCAAACAATAATTTAAAGGGACTCAGTGACAATGGAGTCATCCTTATCATCTTAGTGCAATCAAGGCTTATAGATAAAACAAAAAAGACACTTTGCCTACACTAGAATCACAAAAGAGACCCTTTCTGAGAACTGTTTACAAGGACGCAAGTGACACATCAGTTTTTGTTATGGATGTCAAGCATCTGATGGAAACAAGTATAAAGCATAATAGCATAACCGTCCCACATGATCACCTCAGGGCCAACAGGGTTTGGGCTTCAAAGGAAATACAGCACAAATCTCAATTAGTTATATGACAATGATTGCCTAAAAGCGAGTACAAATATAGATTTACAGTAGCGGTGCAACCTGAGAGGCAATTTCTCATGCTTGTCAGTTAAGGGCTCTGGGAATGCAGTATTCTTCAAAATGTTCTCAGTAATACATGACACACAATCACTCTGACGTGCAACTTAGTTTTTATCATCCTACGGATGTATGTCTTGTACACCTAAAACAAATTTGCCTTAGCAGCTACTCTGAAGTAGCAGCTGTTTTAAATTCTGCAACCTGGGTGCATACGCTTGGAAAACATCAGCATCACTATTAACAAGATTTGTTGTGACAAAGCAATTTCTCCACGCCATTAAAACGTGAACATGAGTCATAGGTAAGGGCTGTCAGGGAGATCTGTCTGGAGAGTGAAACAGAGAGTTAAAGGTATTGTATAAAACAGTTTAAAGTGTATTTCAAATGTGAATAAGTGGATTTTTCGAATGTCCACATTTACTGCTTCATCTTCGAGGTTTATCCAAACACAAATCGTTTTCCTTGTTGTGCAGGTAGAGATACGAACCCTGACAGCGCTGCACACCCGGAGTGTATTCAGGCTGTAACATTCACATCCACACCATTTAACAAAGTAAAACATTTACTGTTATTGTTCCATCTCCAACACCTGAGATCCATTTCTGAGCTCAGAGTGCCTGTCTACAAAGAGCAAAAAAAACCCTAAAAGAATAGAGTGCCTGTATAGCAAAAGATACACAAAGGTGGAAAAAGTACAGTAACCACGGTCGGAAACCACTTCCCTTCAACCCATCTCACAAACTTTAAATCATGTCTAAATAAAACAATTATCTTACGAGATGAGCATTTCGGATGTGCAGAAATATAATCATCGACAGACATAAATCAACCATAACCGTCAGCGTCCTTTCATCTTTTTGATGGAAGCGAGTTTTGTAAGTACTAAATATCACAGAAGCCTGAATAAGTGAAGGAATCTTTGTTCATTTATTTAATTTGATGTAAAATACTGCGGGCACTGCCGTAACTGTTACATAGTAAATCCTGATTCAAAGTCAGGGGCTTAAAGAGCGATATATATAAACTTCAGGTTAGTTTTCCACCTCAAAACTTAAAGCAACCAAGCTAGGTCAACTTCAACATGACACGTTAGCTAAGAATACCTACCACATTATCTAATGATACCAAACATGTTAGCTAACGATATCTAACATGTTAGCTACTGATACATAACACATTAGCTAGTGATACCTAACATGTTAGCTCATGATATCCAACATGTTAGCTCATGATGTTTAACATGTTAGCTCATGATATCTAACACGTTAGCTAGTGATACCTCATACATTAGTTAATGATACCTAACATGTTAGCTCATGATATCTGACATGCTAGCTAATGATACGTAACACTTTAGCTAATGATACTTAACATGTTAGCTCATGATATCTAACATGTTAGCTAATGATACGTAGCACATTAGCTAATGAAACCCACTCCAAAAAAAAAAAACATGGTGAGAAGCAACATATGAATTTTTGCTATAATTTTTGCGATAACAACATATGAATTTTTTGCAAAAATTCAGTAACCCCCCCAAAAAGTCAGTAATTCTACCTAGAAGTTGTAGCTCTTTACTATCTTCAACATTTAATAGGCTCTTTAAATTGAATACACTGTAATTCCTGAAGCACCAACATTATAAAACGTAATTGTGCGTTGGGGGCAAGGGTGAGAGATACTGAATAACAGTGGAATAATGACAAAGAATCATATGGTATTAACATTAATTAGCATTTCACATGATGTTGATGTGATGATATGTGCTGTCACTGTTTACAGGGCATCTTCATGGTGCGGTGCTACGTTTCGCTTTGTGTTTTATCCGTTTCTCATCTCTGTCCTTTTCTACTTTGTCTGATTTCTGTTATGCAGATGAGAAAGAAATCTCACTCTCTCACACCGTCGTCCACAAAATGTTAATGGGCGCTGTTTGATACCGGTTCAGCTCACTGTGTCAGAGGCCTGGAAAACTTACACTTCCTGTTCCTGCCCCGCCGTTCCAGGAGGAGATTACAGTGAGCTGAATAATTAACGAAAACAAGCTGGCAAGCATCAAATATTGAAAAGGTAATGTTTGCATGCTAACGATTAAGATGGCAAGTGAAGCACTTACTTGTCTAAAAGACAGAGCTTGTCAGCCAAATGCATCCTCCTACCTACCTGGAATTTCACAACACTAAGAAGAACCAGGAGTCCTTCCCCCCTGTTTTAAGCATTGTTCTGATCAATAATTAAGTAGACTAAATTAATAATGAAGGTTGAACAACCACAGTGGTGAGACATCCTTCCTTGACCTCTCTCGCTTGGTCTTTTTTCCCCTATAACTTTGCAACAGGTTTTCAAATATTTGTCATGGAGAGAGTTATAGTTAAGCCCTCTTTATGCTAGGTTATTAAAAGGCACAATAACTCGAAGCACTAAAAGCACTCATCATGTCCCAGTAAGCCATGACAGTTAACTATAATTACAGCAAGTCTTTAAAGGTGTTTTTCCACAGGGGGAAATAAAGCTTTTTTAGTTGAACAACTTTTAAAAACTCCCTCATTGCAGCCAGGTGCCAATTAGTAACTTTTGGTCCATTTTTTGAGATGTCCTCCACACCACTGCCTTGTCTTTTAATTATCAGTTTTCTGTCAGTTTTCTGTCAGAGGTATGGACCAGCATGCACGAGAAGTACTTTTGACCTCCGTCTTGACAAACCCTGGAAGCAGATGGCCAATTCTCTCCAGACTACTGGTTATTCACTCCACTTGATGGGATTTACAGGAGGCTTTGCATATTCTGCACTCATCCCTGTCACTTCAACTATCAAAGCATCACATGGCCTTTCAGAGTTAACAATAGCAGAAGGATTCAGTGGAGAAGCGATTGTGGGCCCTGCACAGAAACTCTCCCACAGGAGATGTAAGGTATGTCACTGGGTAAGTAAGTTGTGGGTAGACGTTCATACATTGCCACCGTTACGTCACTGTAATGTGTGAAAAACTATTTTCATTCTGATAAAAATTGTTGGGATAAGCGATGCTAATCATCTCAGCAAGAGATGATTATTAACATTTTCAGCTTCTACTTGTTTGTAATGTGGATAAAAAAAATGAAATGGCAAGAAGACACGAGCTGATTTTTTGCCAAAGTCTACAAGTGCACCTATTAAAGATAACACAGACTTCCTTCATTTATCTGACGTGATACAAGCCAAAAATTACAGGCAAAATGCCACCAACGGTTTGACTGTGATAATTACACAAAATGCTGAATACACAGTCAACTGAGCAAGATGAGTATGGAAACCTGTCCAGTTTGTTGGAGAGGAGTTGGCTTTCTGTGCTCATTTAAACATGTACAAACTTAACGAGTGGAGAACCAGCTTTACCATGTCGGTAAATTACATCACAATAACTCCTTAATTATTTATTAAGATTTGGCTAGTTGGTTTAAAAACCATTAAAGCTGCACTAATATTTTATATTGAAAATGGATCAAATGACAATGAGCTAGAGAATTGTTTCGCTTGCAGTGTTGAACTAGAGATGGACACCAACCACGATGCCAGTCAACATGCTGACCTTCCGACCCATAAGTACTCAGTAGTCATTGCTACGCTGATACATGAGTACACAGTACTCATTTTCATCTCATTTGAACTATTTCACATATATAAATACAAACACGCTAATGGAGTGTTTGAAAACCGAACCCAAAAGAGATACAAAAGGTAAAATATGAACATACAAAATCACCAATGCATTTTAAATCATGGCTCGAAACCACACCCTCTCTCGATCTCAGCCTCCATTTGGATATCAAATACACACCTGTACACTTTCATGACTGCATCTTGTGGCGCTGTACATTGCTTCTATCAAAGGATGGAACACTGACTATGCGAGGATGGTTATTGAATAAATCAGGCACATCACCAAACTCGCTTCTCTTGCGGCATGCTCCCCTACACCATGTACGCCCACTTGGCGTTATTGCTGGTGCGATCCCATTGCAAGCAGGGGAGAAGCCCCTCCTCCACCTCCTACTCGGACCACACCCATCCTCGAACGCAGCCTTCATTTTGTTCTCAACTACGCACCTGTACAGATTCCTCACTGTATACGGCTGTGACACAAACATATAAAAACCTGGCGAACTCCTCAAAACCGCTTCAATACATGTCTCCAGCACCAGGTCTCGCCATGATGACACGCACACATCCTCAACTGGTGTGAACAATACGAGCCACGCTGTCCCTCTGCAGCTTCCCTCTGCTGTAAGAGGTGTTTTGGTGTCTTTCAGCTTATTTTAGTTTTGGTTTTACGGCCCACAGCTTTGTTCAGTCTCATGCCTCCACATTGAGCATTTAGCAGCTAAAGGCTCTGACTGTTTTTGTCATTGTTAGCATCCCGGTAAGCAATGACAGTGTGACAGTGAGCAAGCACGTACAATACCAGAAACTGAAGCAGAACAACGTAATCCAGCCATCAGTTTTATAATTTTCACCTGTGCTTTTTTTTACTGTCACATATATAAACACCTTCTGTGAAAAGGGGCTTAAAGTGCCCCTCTCTCACTCTGTACACTGTCTCTCCTTTACTTCTTCCATAATGTTTTATTTCAAGAGGAAAGAAATGAATTAAACATGTGGGAAATTCTCAAAATAACACTTCACGTTCTGTAATACCACTCCCTTAACACGGCGGTGGCAGATGACAAAAAACGTTTCACCGTTCAGTCCTCACTTTCAGGTCTTGTGAAGTTATACTTTGGCACTTCCTATGTGTAGATTACAGGTTCCCGCACCCGAACATCACACCCAAATCTCTGGCTAACTTGCAAAAACTACAGCATGTCAAGAGGTGGGAACAAATTCTCTTTTCCACTCCAGTTTCACTGATATTTGACTCATATATTAAGTGTTTTCACAAATCCTGCCTCGTGCAGCTTTATGCATTTATCCCCAATGACACACTGGGTTCACCAAAGTCATCCCGAGACCAACTCCATCTCTGCCCTCCCAACACAACAAAGATTAACTTAGTGTCAAGATCATTTTGGGATCCTCTGTTCTGCCTCAGTGAAGCCTTCAATGGCGGTTGTTCATGGCCGTCCGCAGATGCAAATCAAACAGAATGACAATCTTTGTCAAACCAAGTTTCCCCCCCCTCTATTTTACTCCATGGAACAGGATCTCATTCAGTACTTGTTCAAAGGCAGCACAGCTGAAACTGGCACCCTGTTCCCATTTCCATTACACTAACTGTCCATAATTATCTGTGTCTTAGCACTTAAGTGACACTGAACTCATCACCAAACTGTTTTTTTTATGCTCTCTGGACTAAAAACTGTCACACGCTGGTGCTGTTGTTTAAGTGCATGATATGGTGGAAGGAGTGGATAATTAAGCCCTGTGCAATTACTGCCTGTTTTTTTTATTATTATTGAAAGGAGTCTATCTTTTTTCACGATGGACCACATGTCACTTGTTTTGTACTAATAATTCTAATTGATGCTGGGCGAGTGTGTATGCGTGTACGCGCCGCTCTCAGTGCGTGCACTTAAGCCTCCTCAAGGCGCGTTGGATAAAAGCCTTTGTCGAAGTGCATGTGAGAGTGTGTCAGGAAGTGAGATAGGCAAGTGTGTGTTTGGACAGGATGTGTACCATTATCTGTCATTACGAGCAAATCGGCACAACCATCGACAGCAGCAGCACAAAGCGATGCTGCAATGCAACACATACGGGGAGAGCTTATCCGATGGAGAATCTGAATAAAATGCCTGCAGAGTAACATATTCAAACAGACGAGCTAATTCAGCACGACTGCCGGCATTTGCTGTGTCTTTAAACTGAAAAAACAATACACAGATCACCATAGAACTGTCACTTTATTCCCTTTGAAGCTTCATTTACTTCTGAATGTTATAAATCACAAAAATAATAAGCAAAATATTTCTCATTTGGTCTTGTTTTTGTTTTAACTGAAATTCTTAATTAGCCAATTATCATAATCTAATTCATGTAAAAGGAACTATGATATTCAAATGACAGGGACTTTTGCTACTGTGGATTCATCATGGGAGTTTTTTTTTTTTTTTTTTTTTAATCTATCTGTCACCAGAGAGAATATTTGTATGATGTTAGTAATATATCCCCCTTTCTCTTTTTATTAACATCTCATCCAAGTCTGCTGCTCCTCAGTTTCAGGCTGCAAACGGAAGTCATGACTCCATATTGATATGTGGCTGTTATGAGCCATAATATCAATACTGCTGCTGCCCACGAGTGTGTGGAATCGGCTTGGAGCTATTTTGAGGGCTCAGACTTGGACAGGCGACAGGGGAAATATATGGCGGCACAGTCGGCTGATTTACAAAGGGAGGCGAGGCTCTGCGCTCCGCAGCCCGGTCCGCTCCTTTTATCGCTTTGGGCGCCGAGTGGAGAAAACAAGTTTACAGCTCTGTGGCCTATAAAAGAAACGGCTACATTTATATTTAAAGTAACACTTGATTAAACGACTGGGATGCCTAATAGGCCAATAAAACTAGATTTACGTTTTCTCGGAGCGCTTTTTCCCCAGAATTTTGGGGATTGAAGCCGATGCTGAAACTGAGCTGTAATCATAAGGCGAGTAATCAGGAGTTCACCAGAATCTTTTACATTAAGTTGCACAGCCACAACATCAATTCCGCTATTTCGACTTAATGCCGGTGTCTGTGTTGGAATTATTATTGTGGCGCAAACCACGTAACTCCGGCGACAAACCCTCCTCTGCTGTATTTCTCGTGAAAACGATGCTTGCTGTTGCTGTTTTCACTTCGTCTCAGATCGAAACCATCGATCCCATCGCTGCCGAGCGATTATTCTGACATGATCGGCGGCGAACGCTTCGCTCTCGGGCTCCCGAGACAAACTCAGCGAGGCTAAATGCACATCAAGCAACCCCCCTCCCCCCCCCCCCCCCCCCCCCAAAAAAAAAAACTCTGCATCCTCTCACCACAGGGCTTTGCAGTGTTCAGTATCTGCAGCCTGGATACACACATGAAGCCCAATTATAAGCGCGCGCGCACACACACACACACACACACACACATAACAATGAGGCGTCTATAATGAGAGCTCTTCTAAACTTTGATGCGGGTCTCTAATGCTGCGGAGTCCCGGTTGTTTACTACTCTCGTATGCTCAACTTGAACAACGGGTGCGCATCTACATGCGCATCTAAGCCTGGAGCGAGTCTGCAACTCTGCCCTCATGATGCGAGTCTCACCGGAGCAGTTCCATCCGGTCGGCGTCTGGCAGTCGCTCAGGGAGGAAGGGAAGGCGCGCAGCTGCTCCACAGGTAAAGTGGCGAGAAATGAGACGAGGGTGATCCTGAGCCAACCTCCCGCCGCGCCGCTCCACTGGCGCAGCCGTCGGGGCTCCTCGAGCGGTGCCTGCGCCGCCACAGAGAGACCCATATCTCACTGGTCCCGACAGCACAGGCGAGGTGGGGAAGAGACGCAGACGCGCACCGACAACTCCAATCCCGGCAGGTTCAGCGGGGCGCCTAGAGACCGACAGCAGACCATTTTCCGAGCGAGACCGTGCGCCCCATGTAGCAGTACCCCGTGCAGACTGACCAAATGGGTTCCGCCCGATCCTGGGGAGGCTGCAGCAATAAGAGGACTGGGGGCGGGGGGGGAGACGATGGAGGAGGTTGTGTGGGATGGAGTCGGGTGGAAAAGTTAGCCAGGCGGGCAAGAAGACTTGCGAGAGGATGCTCGAGGATGAGGAGAGGGGAGGGAAGATGGGAAAGAAAAAAAGGTGGTGATAGAGAAGGGAGCGAGTGTAAAACTGAGAGGATGTAGAGTATCCCACGGACGGGGTTTGGAGACGACGGCAGTTGTGTAATAGGATCCACGGCTGAAACGAGCAGCTCCGCCAGCACGAGCGGAGCGGTCCTCCGTTCACTTTGTATGAGCGGTGCGTTCAGGGGCGCAGCGACTTACTGTGTGACTCTCTCTCTCTCTCTCTCTCTCTCTCTCTCTCTCTCTCTCTCTCTCCAGCAGCTGGTTCCACCTTGGTTATGATCACGTGGAGTAGGCTATGATGCGAAGAGGGAGGGGTGCCCCTCCTTAATAATTGGAATAGGCTACTGATGGAGTAGGCAAAATAGAGAAGGCAGAATGACGGAAATTAAAAAAAGAGAGAAAAGAACAAGGAAAGAAGGGAAGAAAGCGTTTCGACCTCGTCCTGTCAGTTGATGATGCCTCCACAGCGGATGGGCAGTCGCCTACAGGAGAGGATGCACTGCCTTTATAATTGGCCAGGAGCATTTAAAAAAAGTCTGCAGGAATCGATTCGTCCGGCCTGCCCCGGGATCGCTCCGCTTCTCCTGGGTCGGTGCCTGCAGGCGGCCCGGAGAGACCTCCATATTATTCATATAGTTTTGGACAAAACTGCTGTCACGCGGGGCCGGATGCGGCGCGTAATTGACATGCTCTCGGCCATGAAAGCCCAGGAGTCTTCGCAAGTTAAAGGGGTCAAGTCCGACATCAGTTTGAGAACACTCGTCGTCTTTCAACCAAGGAAATTAGCGGCCATGTGCATGCAACGCTCTTCTATAAAGGGGCTGCTGTTGAGCCTCTCACATCTATATAAAGACACTCGACCTTAAGGAAGAAAACCTGCTGCTGCCTGTAAACAAATAAACCTTTTGTTGCTTTTCACTTAAAGATCATTATATGGGAATATCCATCGTTTGTCTCAGCCAATGGGATTCCTGACACACGGTTTTTATCTGCTCTGTAAATAGCAACCAGTCACACACACACCTGCACAAGAGAGTCCTTCTGTGTTGTCACAATGAGGAAAGAATTATGGAATTCTTCTCAAAAACACACACATGGAGGAGGATGGTACTTAGAGGTGCACCAGGACACATCTGAGGTGTTGGCCATAATGACTGAATTTGCACACAGATGTCACAGACTCGATGTTGTCATCATGGCAGTACAAACGAGCATGAGAATATCTTAGTTCATTTGCACTTTTTCATCACCTGAGCATAAACATCACGTGCCATTTGTGTGGTTATTAGCAATTTCAATAATGCCATTAAATCAATTATAAGATAATTATAACTCAATCCTGCAGTTCTACAGAGGTTTTAAACCTCCTTTGAGCTCAGTGTTTTGGTTCCGTGGCTCGTATATATTTACTGTGTGAGCGAGCGAATGAGGAGTGTCTTCAGCTCCTGCAGGCAGCCATTTACAGCAGAAACGCTCTGATAAATCCATTAAGTGCCCAGCCCCAGACAGCAGGCAGACAAAGTGACAGCGTGGCACCTAAATACAGTCAAGCGTCTAGCAGCAAAAGACATATTTTGTACACAGGGGCTGGTGTAAACCAAAGCGAGTGAAACTTCAGCTGTATGTACCAGCAGTTCATACTGATTTGGTAGCATGTAGAATGCAAACAAAAGCAAAACCTGCAGAATGGCACAAACCTCCAGTATGTATCAGACCAGTCTATGTTGCCTGCCAGGTCCCACAATGCAAAGCACTGGAACAGTCACAGCTATGAACAAGGGAATTTTTTTTCACTAAATTCAAATGATATGTCGAAATGTTCGTCCCCACCAACTCCTTCGGGAAATAACTTTAGCTGCTAAATGTCTGCCAGCTTGCTGCTAACTCTGTCTGTCTGGTGTTTGGTGCAGGGCAGTGGATTTTTAGAGTTGTGTCTTTTAGCTGCCTGCTGCATCTGAAAATGATGCTGATGAGAGCAGTTAACGGGAAGCAAAAGCACTTGCACAAGTTGCAGGTTGTAAACCAAAAAGGAGTTAGAAGACGCTAAAATGAGCGGAGAGGAACTGTAATAATCATCTGTCATGATGAGCAACACCTTTCACATACACCGAGTCATTTGATCCATTAAAAATACTTCATACTTAACTGTGAAGCTTTCTGCAGCTCTCAGCCACATCCCAGTGAGTTTGCTGAGTTGTCATGGAAGTGGTTCAGTTCTTTTTTTGTGACTTGAGTAAACTTGGAGTTTTGGTCACATGATAAAAGCTGAAGGTCTACTGCTGTTACTCCATCTGCTGATGAGTGCCGTAAGATGATGCTGAATACTACCAGTATTGTAAGTAGACCTTGTGCTGAGATTTTATTTTTTTTTAAATCAAGATAGAGAACTAAATTTAGTGAGAACAAGTACAACAAGATGTTGGTTAAAATTAAATTTCAATTTAACCCTCCACACTGTATCATCTTCGGGTCAATTTTGACCCGTTTTCAAGTGTTTGCATATCATAACTATGGTTTTCTCTCATATAATTGCTTGAAAATGACATGGATGGTTCCATACTATGCTCTTTGCAAGTAAAATCAATTTTGACTGTATTCTTTGAATCATGTGTGTTTTATTAAAATTTATAGCATCTGTGGTCTTCCCGGTCAAATTTGACCCAGCCACAACAAGTGGTATAATGGATCATACTATTGTGCTTTCCAGTACAATAAACACACACACACACACACATTTATACTTCATGCTTTATAAATAGTCAAACCACACCGGGTCAGTTTTGACCCGGGAGGACAACAGGTGTGACTATTTGCTGCCGTTAAAAAAATTTACATTATTTCAAAACAGTGTCCCGACTAAACTTTGACATATGCCAGTCTGTGATAATACATCAATTTATGTGCCTCAGATCATAACCATAGTCAAAATAATCAGAATTTCTGGGGAGTTTTTAATCAAAAATGAAGTGTAATTTTTTGTAAATTACATCTATTAGGTCATACATTATAAAAATAAGTGTAATATATATGTTGATGTGTTGGAAACAAGTTGACTAAAAAGGTTCAACACAGAATTTGATGATTATTTTATACTTCATGCTTTACAAGCAGTCAAACCAGAACGGGTCAATTGTGACCCGGGAAGACAAAAGGTGCATAGTCGATGGGAAGACAATTCAAGGGTTAAACACATGTGCTCTTTGTTTGCGATTTTGTCAGGCGGCATCAGAAGTTGACTGAATATGTAAAGTGTGAGCTTAAAAACTGACAAAGAGGAGGAAAAGAGGAGACTAACTAGCAGGATAGCGGCGAGGCAACCCAAGGCCGCCTTTGTACTCTTGCTAATTTGGAATTCAAAGGCTTCTCTCTTTGCTTCCAGCAGTCTTCATTTGTCCACTGAAGCATTTGGGCTTACTGTACAGTTGCTGCTTTCCAGGCAGCCTCGTGTATAATCTGGTGTGTGAAATGTCAGAAATTTATCCCAGAATAAACCTCTTGAGACGTATCATCTCGTCTTCAAGGGGGTCCCAGACAAACACTCTCGAAACAAATGGAAGACAGAACAGTGCAAGACACAATAAATAACATAACAATGACAAAACAAGCAACACAAGAAACAATCAAACCAACAACAAACTAAATAATAAGTTAAAAAAGCTAAAAGTTACAGCCTTAGACGAGACACAATCAAAAGAAAAAGAGACTCGATCAGTCTATAAATAAAGAGATATATCACCATTAAAGACAGTGGCAACTTGTTTTAAGATGAGAAAACAAATCATTTCTAAATAAGAGAAGTGATGACAAATTATGGATATTTACAGGTAACATTCCCATCAGAAGGAGCTGAAACATCAAAACATTTTTTTTTTTTTTACCAACTCTTTAGACACAAAGGGGACCATAAAGATCTGATCAGAGCTTCTCAGTGAATAATTTGATGTATAAGGAACACAAAACGTTTTAGGCAATAATGATGATTAAAGTTAATGCGTTTTAAAAACAAACTGATACCAGTGACACAGACGTGTTTTAGAGGGAGCCACCTGGGTGTGTGTAATGTTGTTCAATGGTGGGTATAGCAGGTACATCATGGAGATCACAACATGATCCATCCATCCATCCATCCATTATCTATACACCGCTGAATCCTTTGCAGGGTCACGGGGGGGCTGGAGCCTATCCCAGCCGTCTCTCGGGCAAAGGAATGGGACACCCTGGGCAGGTCGCCAGCCTACCACAGGGCTACATATACAGACAAACAACCACACACACCACTCATTCACACCTACGGACAATTTAGAGTTATCAATTAAGCTCAGCATGTTTTTGCACTGTGGGAGGAAGCCGGAGAACCCGGTGAAAACCCACGCTGCACAGAGAGAACACAACATGATCCATGTGTGGTTTATAGGTAAGTTCAGAGTCAATCCACACACCTAGATGTTTATTTTCTTTCTGACGAGATCTACCATTATTACAAGTTCAAACAAAAGAACTGGATTTAGAGTTGAGGTTCTGCCTCATATCAAAAAGCACCAAATAGGTTTTTCAACAATAGCACATTTTGTTAGCTGACGACCAAGTTTTCAGGGCCTCTTGAATTTGTGGTACGGAAGCTTTTGTCTGCATATCGTTGTGTGCAACAACTGGAAAAAAGAGAATAGAGAAAGGAAGTGGCCCTAAAGTAGAACCTTGAGGCACACCTCTCAAAACAACACATTGCTTTCTCTTATGAACAATAGAAACTAAACCACAGCAATGCATGTTGGAAAAGACAAATAGGTCTAATGAAGCTTGTCCAAAATAAGATGACCCACCAGATCAAACGCCCTGATGAGATCAATAAATAGCGCTCCTGTGGGATGACGACAAGCAGAGGAAAACTGATTATAAATATATTTTTCTGAATATTGTAATTACTGGACATTGCACATAGTGTAAGATGAATAAGATTAGCCAATGAAGAGACGAGAACATGAGATGCTATTTGAATGAACTTAGTATCAATCCCATGCAGTCTGGGGTCACTGCTCCCTTTCAAATCATGAATGGCATTGCAGACATCATACATTCAGTAAAAATAACTTTGACAAGCTGAATCGGAATTAGAAGTCATGTTTATGTCATGTTTTATTGGCGGGCAGTTTCAACAATTTTGGCTAATGCAAGGCATTGAAAAAGAAAGAAAACAAATCTTTCAACAGCTGGGAGCTGTGAGTCTGATCAGTAACACAGCTGAGTGGCCCAGACTCGTTGGGGGTGGAGAAAGCTGTCACATGGCCATTGATCATGATAAGACTGTTGGACACTTGGCCATAACTCAACTGCTTTCAGTCCAGTTTATTTACCACAAGGCCATGTTTGTGAACATAGGCAGATCCAGAGGTGTTTTTCACTCCTGTCCTTGCATACCAGTCAAAGCGCTTGTTGTTTTGGTTGCATGTGTGCAGAGGCCAGTGGCCACCACACTGTGGTTTATAAAGGAAGGCTGACTTTCGATAGGAGTGGACTCACTTTTTAGGGTTTTATTTTTTTGGCAGGGGATGTAAACAAAGTAGCATTTTAGGGCTTCAGTAGTGTGAGTAGTTTCCAGTCTGACTCAAAAGATTTGGACCAGTGTGACAGCGTCTGGCCCCGCTGGCTCGTCCCACAGACGTCGCTGAGGTGATGTCAGACACAAAAGCACACATTTCTAGGCATAGATTGAATAAATTAAAAAAAACACCCTGAATAGTAACTGATCTGAAGGTGTCCTGTGGGTAGCTCTAAACATATCTGGGGAAATGCTTCCTGGTCCAGAAGGGGATTTATTTTTATTGTAGTGGCCTATTGGACAATTGCCCTAAAGCTGACTTTGGCATATTGTGGAGTTCATTAATGCTTGCAAACAGTTGTCACACCTGCTAAATCTTTTAGTGCTCCTCCAAACACACCGGAGGAGTCACAGCGACATGCAACGGCAGTTTCTACTGATGAAGCTTTACTCTAATCCAAGAAAATCACTTAATAATTTGAGAACAAAATTAAATGATCACAAAGCATTAATTAAGGGCAACACACTGCACTGCACGATGCAAATCAAAATACCCATCACTGTCCTATTTCCCAGTGTTCTACTTCTATTCCTATGATGGGTCCAGGGTGTCCTCTATCAGCTGAAATGCGTCAGATAACTCAAATGGGCCAATGTGTGTCACACTTAACTCATTTAAAACTTAGAAAATAACCAAACTATGATAAGCAGTAAAATTGATTTTTTTTATTATTATGCTCATGCAGACACTTACAGCACTTGCGTCTAAACTTTGCTATTCTACTATAATGATGTAAAGCTTCTGAGAAAAACATTTTTGCACAGGTATGACCCTTGCAACACCTGGAATAACTTGCTGCTGTTAAAACAAAGCCAGGTTTAGGTCGGCTTTATTAGAAGAGCATTATTAATTTAAGAGAGACATGCGCCAATCTCGCTAAAGTGATGATAAATTGGCTAATAACAACACTGGTGGCTGCAATGGCGTTAGCCTCCAGCTAACACAGTAGTTTTGACTGGAGTAGTTGTGAGAGTGCTTTTCGGCCACTTGATGGTTGACCGATGACTGATTTGTCACCCACACTGTATCATCCTGGCTCAAGGTTAGCGGTGCCCCACTTGCTAGAAGCTAAACCATCCATCTTCCTAAGGCTACGACGGTTGGCTCTTGTTTTCTGATACAGCAGCAAAGCACAACTTTGAGTGGTAAAATTTGTCTCTGTTGCAAGCAAGCTTGTACTGGAAATGTGTTGGTCTAGTCCATGCAGACATAAGTGGGCTATCTCAGGATGGACAAATTAGATCATACTTTTACTAAAAACACAGAAATTGGAATTTCCACGTTTGCATTTGAATCAGATACAGCGATCAGCCCTCGTTCTTTCCCTTGCAGGCAGCAACAAAACATTTAGTGTGTCTGATCTTGTCAGTTGTGAAAGTAGAGAGTCTACAGGCCAGACTGTTGTTCTCTGCTAGTCCACACAACTCCAGTAACAAAAGTAGATGTGTGTGACGGCCAGTGCTTTACAAATTGGTATAATAGAGTTTCCTTTTGATTCATTCAAAAGAAGACTGAGGGTTGGCTGCAGAATTTACAAGTGGCTCAAGCTTTAACCTGAGTGCAACAGAATACACTTTGCACTGGGGCTAAACACTAATTTCCTCTTCTGTCTGCGAATCATTTATCTCTGCATTAGTCTGACTGAATACCTGGTCTGGTATCAGTGACGTCCATGCAGGCATTGTGAGGGGGAGGTCGGCCTAAACGCGGCCTAGCCCGAGGCTAAAGGCTAATTACATTTCTGACTTGCTGAAATGTACACCATCCCCTGAGAGAGTATTCTGGAATAACACTCAAGCCTGTATCAGATATCTGATGATTGATTTTTACCTCATAATTACTCTAATGTATTAATAAATCATCCATTTCTTTTGTAAATCTAGGGGCTGACAATGTCATGGGAAACATTTGCTGGTGTATATTACCCATGCCAAAAGTTGAAAGGTTAGAGTGCATATAGGAGCGTATGGTTTATGAGCGTGTCAGCATGTTATGGTGATTGCTAAGATGCATTATCACAACATGATACTGAGCACTGGTAGTTTTTGTGTATGTGTGATTGGCGAGCCAAGCGCTTGTCAAATCCTCTTTAAACTTTTCTCTCGGCACACGCTGATTAGAGTCATGACTCTGATGTGTGAGTTTCTCTGCTTGTGTAACTGCGGTCCTTTGAAACTATGATTAATTCCGAGTTCTTGAGAAGAGATTCGGCTCCCATGTGCAGACCTCCTGTTCCGGGCATTGTCATCATTTCTCCATCATCATCACCTCAAGCATCATTATTCATCATAATAATCATGTTTATTGGAATTTGCTTTCAACCTTCTCAATCATTATTCTTCTTCATGCCCTCGCCGGCCACAGAATCTATCACTGTCGAGTTATTCATCCAAAATTGCTGCCTGCGAACGCATTTGCAAAAGTTGCTCTCATTTGAGTTGTGGGCAATTGCTGTCCAAAAAGGACAGCACATTATTATTATTTGTGTTAGAATAATACAAAAAAAAATAAATGTGCAGATTATGCAAGTAAAAAATAAACGTGTGTGTGTGTTCTGAGGGCACCAGATGCTAGTGCTATTAGCATAACCGAAACTCGCGGTTATGGCAACCCTGTCTACTAGAAGTTACGTGAACACTAATTTCTTTTCCCAATTATATCTTGAAGGGAACATACTTGCTGTCTGGATCATGTTCCTTGGCAGCATTTTTTTTCTAGCAAAGGAAGCACTTTTATGCAAGTCGTAGAGAGGAGGTCTGGGAGGACTGTGGGCGTACAAAAGGCAGGAATCTAATATGTGTGACTGGAGAGCTCTCTGGTAAGGGAAAGATTGGTTTGTTGGTCAAAGGCTAATGAGTTAAAACATGCCATGTCTTCTGCTTCAAGTCACCTTTATCTTTTTCAATGTGTTGGCTAACCAAGGCCACAATACTCCTTAACACCCGGACCTATGAAAGAAGAGCTACAACTGGATTTTAAAAGCAAGGTTTTGCAACTTAGCAACTATATTAATTATGATATAATTTATATATATATAACTCTATAATTTAACTCTTTTTAAATGTATCTGCTGTGCGAATTCATGGCAGCATATATAAACATCATTTTTGTAGGAAAGAGCTCATTCAGAAAGTGTCCGGGGGGACATTTTTATCCTTGAATTGATAATGCTAATGATTTTATTAATTGTCTCAATTCAATAGCATTATCACCTCCATGCCATTTTTTCTCTGCTAAGACTTAATATACTGTAATTAAAGTGGCTATAGATCAATATCTTTATGATAACAATGTATTAAATGCAAATGTAGAAAGTGTCGCTCGCAGTGATGAACCTACATATATCTGCATCTCTGCTTTAAAGGGCTTTACATTGAGTTCCTGCTCATTGTTTAGCTGTCCGGCCCACAACTTTACTCCACAGCAGGCAGCTGTTTTCAGAGAAAAACCTCTAAGAACCCTCTGAACACTTCAGAGACTAATTGATGAACATAGTGGAGCATTTAGCAGCCAGATGTTTCCCTCAGGGGTAGGTAGAGACCAAAAACAGAGCTAAAAGAAACTGAAAATTGGACTTGGGTTCATCAGGTGGCCAGAAACAGACACTGTCGTCACCAGAAAAATGATTGCATAGGTCGACATTGGAAGCAGGTCATCATGACCCATATTTACGTTTATTATATCAACTTAAAAGGTGATGATATATCAATTTTGTGTTTACAACTGTCCCCAAAATCTATATTTTGACTGAGAAATGTGGACATACCTCAGGATTTGACTTTAAGACATTTCCTGACACTCTGAGATGGAAAATGAGCAGTAGAGTAACTGAAAGCACGACTAAGTAATTTTAGGGCATTAATAACTAATTCAAGATGAATTACATCAGCAATTCCAATAATCAAAAGATTTCCCAGATACTAACAGCTCTCTATATTGGCATGCATTGCTCTATATATTGTAAGCATGGCATTGCATTAACATGCAATCAGATCCAAACTTTGTTTTCCTTCAAGCAGAATAGAAAAGAACTTCGGCGTACCAAAGATACTTTATTCTTCACCAGTAAGTATGCTCTGTACATGAATAAAAACAGGAGTGCATCCATCCCTGACGCAAAGCCATTCGCTCCATGAAATATCCATCATAAATATCCCAGTGTGCTCTCAGTTGGATGGATGCTTGAAGGAATGAATGAGGAAGTAGCTTTATCCTCTTTCCCACTCATGGGAACTAATAGAGTTAGCCTGAGGGTAATCGCCTGCGGTAGGGGAGAATGGCAGCTGCAGCACAGTAGTTACAGTCAGGCTATACCACTTGGTTGATACCTCCACCTAAAGCACCACACCGAAAGATGATACCTAACATCTTTCGTATGGACGGCACCAGTGGGAGTGAGCCCACTGCTCCTGGCAGTATTAGTGCTTACCTATAGAGCTGCATATGCCTGCACAGTTAAGGGAATTTAAATATTTTCACCTGAGAAAAAATTGAATTTGCCACTTCTCTGTGGTCTGTTGACATGTGATGTGCCTCTGTAATGGTGGACTGCACCCACATCTTTTCACTTTAATGAATCCATCCCCTGTTCTGTTCCATGACTCACTGCTTCCATTTCCTTTTTTTCCCACTTTTTCTTAACTGCTTGTGATCTACATACATTTTCTCTGCTGGTGAACTTACTCCGACAGACTAGTCACAAGTTGTCTGTCAGGAATGTGGGGTCTTAGGGGGATCTATGAGGGGAACTATGAGGGGAAACAAAGGGTTGAACCCAGGTGCAGACAAACAAAGGGGACGTAGACTATGGATAAACAATAACACGCTACACAACGAGACAAGACTAGGGCAACACAAGGGACTCACTAACACACAGGGCAAGACTATGGACAATACAATAAAAGGAAAACTCAATCATGAACACAGACAAACCAAGGGATAGGCTAGATTCAACTTAAATAAATTTATTACTCACAACAAAAGACACAACTATGGGAACTAAAATTAACACACTCTAAGGACAAGGGCTATATATACACAACAAGGCAACACAGGGAAAAGCTGAGCAATGGAAACACGCTAACTCAAGAAACACAATGGGGCATGGATGAGACAGGGGCAATACAAGAACTCTAACACAAAAGGTGGCGGACTATAACAAGAGAAGAAACTTAATTACATAAACTTGGAGCAGAACTAACACATTGACAAATCTAGAAACAAACTTTCAGTGAATAAAATAAAGAACAGAAAACACTCCCGAAGGAGGAAAGGACAATGGGCTAGGAAAACAGAACTGACTACTGAAGGAACTAGATATGAAAAACTAACAACTCAAAATTCACTACTAGTAAATGGAAGAACGAGAATCTAAATTACAAAAGTAATCTAACAGAAAATCACTCTTAACGAGGAGGACAATCCGGCTAGGCAAAAAACTAAATTATAAACTTTTCAAACAACACACCTGAACAGAACATGGCATGGGACTTTAACAATCAAGGGAAACACAGACAACACTAAGGACAGGGACCCTACATAAAGCAAGACATGAACAAAGGCAACGCAGCAAAAACACACTTACATGAAACACGACTCGGACCTGACACGGAATCACACGACAAACACTTACTATGGGACTATGGCATGAAGTATAACAAGAACACAGACTTGGACTATGACTTTTGTTTCTCAGACAACGAACCGACAAGGACAAAGGGAAGACACGGACTTAAATACACTAGGGAGGAACACTAATGAGACACAGGTGGAAACAATCTGACAATCACACGGGAGGGAAAACACAGGAAGTAAAGCAACCCAAAGACACATGACATGAACCTTCAAAATAAAACAGGAAGTAACCAAAACCAGGCAAAGACAAGACACAATGGGAAGCTTAACAAAATACAAACAAGACATGGCAAGGATAGAGACTAATACAAAACATGGCATGACTGAGACAAAAGTAACTAAATGAGGCAATGGCAAGAATCAACAAGAGAAACTAAACAAAAACCGGCGTGCAAGGCACGGGTCATGACATTGTCTTAATGAAAAAAAAGGAGCTGCATTGCTTTAAAGCTTTCCTTAAGCTTCAAAATATGATGCACGTGTACAAAGAGCCTAAACATACTTGGTAAAGTCTCACTTGTAGTAGGAGTTCAGTACTGTATTGATTCGATTATGCTATAATTAATTAATTCACTGGTGTGTGTATTAATGCTTAGAACACACAACGGTAGACTATTATATGCACTAAAGCATTTATACTCTTCTTACTTGCGTGAGTGCTGGCCATACCAACACAGAATTTAGACCCGCAATGATACACCCAGATATGCAACCGCATGTATGTGCATGTGCGTGCATATGGAGTAGTTAAGTGTGGCTCAGTGCGCTAACAACTTGCCGACAAAGTGTGCCACTCACACTTGCCTACATGCAGACCGGCCACCTCTCGCTTTGAATGGTGATTTTAATGAGCAGGCGCTGGGCAGGGGGACAAAAGGCACAGAGCAGCTCATCTCTCCTGATTGCAGGCAGTCGCACTCCTCTGAGCTAGATGGTGAGGGAGGGATAAACGTGTACCCTCCCCAGTGGGTCTCTTTGCTATCTGTGCGTCACCTTCTGTTTGATTACACTGATTTTTCTGGAATAACAACCGGCAGGCAGGCAAATTTAAGATGCTTAAATTATGATTGCACAATGCTGCAGTTCATCCAGAAATAATGAAAAAAAAAAAAAAAACGAAAATATTTACATGTTATGCCACTCACAAAGAGTCCAGTGGACATTCTTTTAAATTTCTAAAGAACTTTCATATTCTTGCACACCAAAGCTCGGTAACTTTTAATTTTATTTTCTACTGTCCGTTGCTGAAGTGTTATTTTAGCAGTATAGTGCGGTATGGAATTACTCTGTTACGTACAGTATAAAAGACCTGCATTCAAAATTTCACTAAAAGTACCAAAGGTGAAAGCATTGACTATGCAGAATCACCCATTTCAGACATATGCATTAATGTGGACGTAATGTCTATGTTGCAGCTGGCAAAGGGCTAATTATGTGACTAATTATTTTATATACTTTATATACTTGTAGCACTTAATATGTTTTGCATGGAAAAAAATCTTAAGTTGTAAAGTAACTCGGAAGTAAAGCAGTCAAATAAATGCAGTGGAGCAAAAAGCACATTACTTTTCTCTTAAATGTAGTAAGTATTAAGTAGCATAAAATTAAAATACTCAAATAAAGATGTTGTACAGTCAAAAGGCCACCAGCTATCGTTCAACCAAAGATGATATTGACATTTACTGACTGATAGCTAGACACAGATTCTCTAGATTCTTACTTTTGCTGACTGTTCTATTTCAGCTGTCAAAGACTTGAAGTCCAAACGGTTCCAGAAATTCAGTCTTTCGCAAAAAATCACAGTCTTTAACTGAAAAACACAAACACAGAAGAGGTCCAGACCTCAGGGACATCAGTGGCCACTGCAGCAGTGATTTTGAATAAATCAATAATTAATAAATAATTATACACTCTGATATGCCTTAAGCGGTCTAAGAAGCTGCAGCAAAACGTCGGCACCGGCCAAACATTTAAATAAAGCTATTTATCAACAACTGTTTAAAATCAGGTAGAAACAAGAAACCCACCACAACATCCACATTTTTTGTTTTCATTTTTTCTTCTATTTATTCTGAACAGTACTTCTAGAAACACAAATCGCATCGCTCTGTGTGCACCAGCACATTTCCACTGCAAAAAATATGTAGATATTAAAATATTCATGGTGTGGCTATAGGTTGAATCATTATTGTGTTGTATGGAACAACAACAAAGAGGGACAAAGGAAAATGTCATGCATTATTACTCAGAGTGGTCTCATGTGATAATAAAATATCACTGGTAATGTCAGTGTGGGCATCAGTAGCATCAGAACCAAGAGGCAGAAAATGTCACTGATCGAGTTCATGACCTATTCCTTTCATTGTTGGCTCCAGATTGTACATGTTAATTTCGTTACACAAATAAATAATAATGATTAAAAAAAAACTAGAGAGAGTGCATCGAGTAAATACAAACTGCGGGTCAGATCAGACAAATTCAGAGAGCATCACTGCAGAAAAATGTAAATGAATAAAATTAAAGTTATAATAAACATATGATATGATGAAGTGTGTGTGTTTGTGTGTGTGTGTGTGTGAATGTGTCATGTTGTTGGGACAAAAATGTGTTTACCTTGTGGAGACTCACCTTCCTTATGGGGACATCATTGAATCATCCAATTTAAGGGTGAAGACTTGGGTTAAGGTTCGGGTAAGTCTCCAGGGAATGAATGTAAGTCTATGTAGTGTCCCTGAAAGTGATGGAAACACGACTGTGGGTGTGTGTCTGTGTGTGTGATCGAGAGAGAGAGTGCACCTGTCTTCAGAGACAGCCTGGAGAGGCATGACGTGTCATGTTTCTGGAAATGTTTAATTTGTAATAGGGAGATTCATTAGTGAAGTGCATGTACAGCAACCTGCAGTCAAATTCCATTCAAGTGTGAACTTCATTCAAATTTAATTCAGCTGGGGGTAAATGCTCCTGCAAAACTGTACTTGTTCAAATAAAAGTATAGGGATGATGCATGTGATGATACACGTGTGGACACATGGAACAGGCACATATTAGAATGCATATATGAATACCCAACCAGAGAAAGGCTTTTCAGATCCTTTACTCAAGTAAAACTACTAATGTCACACTGTGAAAATACTTTTACAAGTTAAAATCCTGCATTTAACTTTAAGAAGGAAAATGTGTTTAATGTATTATAAGTTATAGTACAGAAAAAGGTAAAAGAAAATGTTCTCTGTGTCTGTTTTACTCATATATTCTATCATTAGATGATTAATACTGAATTATTGCAAAAGCATGTGTTTTACTGTCAGAGTTGTTTGAGGTGGAGGTGGATTGCTACCAATGATTACACCCTCACAGTGCTAATTTTGTCTGACCAACAATCTAAACCTGCAAATGATTAAAAATGCATGAAAATTATTAAAAGCAGCAAATCCTCACATTTGTCAAGCCGGATCCATGAAATGTTTTTACTTGAAAAATGTCAAATGAAAATGATGATCGGGGTAGTTGCTAATTATTTTCTATCAGTTGGCACAGAACACACAGTACTGCACCAGTTATTTCAGGTCGTATATGCCTCCATTTATATGGCTGCCAGTTAGTTTGGTGGCAAACCGGCAAACAAACAGTAAAATGTTCTAACACACCTGTAACTCCAAAATATGATGTAGTTAGCTATACCCTGCTGCTCCGTGGCCTTTATGGTGTATATGTATATTATTTACACTGCATATTTATACTGTATTAGTCTACAACTATTATTATTATTATTACTACTATATACTACTATTTATTACCATATATTATTATTGCTAAATTACTATCATTGCCATATATTATTACTATTACTGTTGTTGTTGTTGTTGTTATATAAGTATAAGTATTAGCAGTAGTAATATTCTAGTATTCTATTACTCATGTTACTTAATGTAGAATGTTGCTTTTTATTGTAGCATAATACACATCAACTTTTACATATTTCATGTTGTTTTTTTTGCTTATAGTTGTTTTATTTTGTAGCATAGCATCCATATGTTTACATATTCTCTAAGATATTTCTTACTTCCTTTTCCTATTCTATTTACTTGTTCTACAACAGCAACTGCAACTGACCCGATTTCCCCTCAAGGATCAATAAAGTCTTCTGACTGTGGAAGCACAGTCGACCTCACAGGTAGTCAGTGAGTAAGACAAGCACACTAAGTGACAGCAGAGATTAGTAATAAGAGATTAATAATTTCCCAAACTTTCAGTACTACGATTTTTTTTTCTTTTTTTAAGTCTCTTTAAGTGCACCTTCCTGAGTGCGTAGGTGTCACAGAAACTTGAGAGAGGATTAAAATACTATACTCCTTGCTGATTTCATAATGTGAGCAGCTGCTGCTTTCATCTACAAAATGTAAGGAATGAAAACTCAGTGGCCTTTCGTTGTCAAAAGGTTAGCTGATGACTTTGGCATTTCTGGAGGCTTTACTATGCTCAATATTAAGTCTTTTTTCTCTACTATCCTCACTTTGTAGGTGATGTTATGTCTGTGATTGTTCTAATAACCTTCACGCAGGGAGCTGGCATCGTTGTTTTTGTGCGATTGTTAGATCACCGCCCTCAAGTTGAAAGCCTCTGTGCACGACAATAACAATAATCCATAAATAATAAAAATTGCAAAACATTTTTTCCCCTGAAGTGAGCCCTTCATCCTGTTTCTGTGAGAGTGAAATGACACTAAAACTATTTGTGCTGACAGTATAATCATGTGTGCTTTCCCATGTCAGGACTGAGGAGATAAGATAAGTCATACAAATTACAGATGGGTAGAACCATTATTTTAGCAGGGGAAAATGAAATCCTGGGAAATTTCTTCACACATTTTAATGAAACAGATGATTCCATACACAGAAGGTGGAGAGAAGAAATTACGCTGCACTGCACAATTAAATACAACTTAGAGGTACACTCGCAGGATTTTCTGAAAAAACAATGTATACTCACACAATGTACAAAGTAATCCCTGTCACTCATCACTCATGACCCATTAGAAGTGTGTATTTATCTGCAGACGCTGCCCTCTGCCTGTATTTTCTGTTTATTTTGCTGTGCTTGCCACATTTCTGGGCTGCAACCTTTGGGCAGCGGGTGTGCAGCCCCCAGCCAATAACAGCACGCAGGTGAGTCCAGGACTTTATAAAAAGATGAGCAGGCGCCAGACTGTAAGCAGCACCCATCCAACATGAAGCTATGAAAATTGGGGAGCACAGCACCAAAAAAAAGCTCAAATATAGCGAGGTGAAGCCTCAAGCAGCCAAAATGAATGAAGAGTGAATCTGTGGTTGGCTTTTAACCCACGGTGGGCGGTGAAGGAGAGGATGCTTCCTGTTGGACAGGCAGGTGCTGACGGTTAGCACAGTTAGCTTGCTACGGCCTTGGCGTTTTCATGACAACAAAAAGGTTCCTACAGTTGTAGCTCGCAGTGCATGTGCAAGCAGCAGGTTTCTGGTGGTGCTGAGGAAGGGCCATGTTTGAATGTTGTGTTTCAAACCAGTAACTGACACTTCCTGCACAGTATACCTTTAAATATATATGTAAATGTCACAACAGACAGAAGTGCTGGTTGGTTGAAGCTGTCTTTATTTTCCAAAAGATGACTAAAACACCTCGAGTCACTGCTGCTTTTGACTTTTTGTGTTTTTTTTAAACCTTGCCAGTGCTCATCACAGCCATGAAACCAAATCCAGAAAGGTCAGTGAGGACAGGAGTGAACAAAAATCAATACGACCGGCTGTGAACACAGAGGACATTCTGACTTACAAGGGTTTTGCCACTTAGAAAAGAACTTTTTGTGGCTTTTTTGGCACGTTGTGGTGATAATGTGATGAAGAAAGGTCATTTTGGAGCGTAGATAAGTATGTGTTATCACAGTTTAAACGATAAATAAAAAGAAAACCCTTTCTTATTGTACTTCTTTAAAACATCGGAAGAGACTGTGGCCAGAATTTGTAGATGTTGGCCCACCGGCTGCATAATTTAACCACAGAAATGCTTTTGCAGTTTTCCCTTCACTGCGGCATGTTCTCTAATAAGGTTTGTAGGGCACGCTCGTTTTGAGTGACAGCAGGCAGTTATGAGAAATTAGTGCAATAGCCAATGGCATAGGAAAGCACTATATTGAGGAGATGTTATCTAGGCTACATCACAGACAGAGGGAGAAGGAATCTGTTGTTGCCGAGCTTCTGTCTTCATTTTTCTGGGTTGACCTGGTTGATTTGTTGTGGAGACAAGCTGACCCTAGCTAATTTCTCACGGTTTTGGACGCGGCAAGAGAGACAGACAGTGGTCCCCTCGAGGCTTAAAGAGAAGGCAGGGGAGGTGTGTCTGCTTCTCTTTGAGCTTGCATGGTCATATTGAACATCCACGACCATGATGAGTCACTGTCACTTCATCTAGGTATCAAAGGTCATGTCCTTAGTCCTAGACTTTGGACTTTGCATCTGAAGAAAATGTTGTGTTATTTCAACATGTAAACATCAGTGACAGTAGTTATTCAATATCTAGCCAGAGCAGAAGTAGAAGGTAAAAAAAAAATCCTCACCCCAGCTGTTGAGGTTCCTGGGCCTGCAGCAAATTATTCAGTGACAACGCATTCGGTGAATGGAGGCTTGCTCAAAGGTCAGGGACATACCAAACATAATAATTCCTTCAACAACATCGCAGAGCCTCAAACTCAATGGAGGAGGAAAGCCCTGTGGATCATACTTCATACTGTTTCCAGCATTTCAGAATGACAATCAGCTATACTTTATAACGAATTCAACTTCGAGACGTTTTTAATGCACTTCACGCAAAGGTCATATTTTGTTCAGTTAGAATTTCATTTTAGATTACAGCTCAGGAGATGAATTACACGTGCACCATAAAAACACTCTTTACAGATCACCTTTGGTCAGCAGAGGCATTGTGAACCCCGCTAGGACCACCGCAAGATAAAGATGCTTCTGGCACAGCCAAAGCATACAGGGAAAGAGTCACATCGCCTCAGCACTTGTAGAAAGCTAAAACATAATGTTGTGGTGTCAGGTGACCAACCGCTGGGTAACTGTGAGCCACCTTAAAGCTATTCTCCATCTGAAGCATCCGTCTCCATCTGCTCACCAGATTTATACTCTTTGTTGCAGGCTCCTTCATCGAAGCCGAGCTGGCTGCTGGCATAGGCAGTAAAGGCCAATGCTAGAGGGGCCAGAGTAGGCAAGACAGCTGTGGGACAGAGTGGGGGACAAACTAAAAACACAGTGATTCATGCAAATTGTGGGACAAGCACCCCTCCATGTCGTCAATAGGTATCTTACTTGCATGCCTGTCTGCTCAGACCACGACTGCTGATGCCAACTGTTTGTAGGATGTGTAAAGTCTATTATCAGTTGAATACCTGCAGCCACCGGCAGCAGGAATGTGTGTAGTGCGACTCGAGAGATAATTGACCTTCTCTGTTTTTGCACGAGCTGTTCACACACATTCTAAGTTTACCCACTGAGAGCGTTTATATAGCAGCCAACCTTTTTTTACCTCAAGCCTCTCCAAAACTCACATTTTCACCTTGGGCGCCACCTTGGCTACGGCCCGCGCCGAATGAGAGGCAGCAGCTGTGGTTGGTCACTGAGGATACCTCTTGATCTTGGAAGCAAGTGTGCATGTTGGTTTGTCCTGTTAAAACAACACAGCTGATTCATTTCTTGGTCACACAGTCCATGCCACCTTTAAAATGCACCTGCTGCCTCATACATGGTCTCCACATTTAAGCCGGCAGCATATTGTGCACGAGGTCAACATATGTGAGCAAGAAAATCTAAATCTATTTAATTTATGCTTTCATTAGTGTCCAAGTACTGATGCTCACCCATTTCTGCTTCAAAACTACTGAGAAAATGTACGTTGACCTCTCAGAAAAGTTTTTATGACACCCGATCCATTTAGAAAGATCTTTTCAGCAAACCGTACGTGGACACTTCTGGCGACCACTTATCTCTGCACTAGGGGCCACTGCAAGAATATAGCAAAAGGAAAAATTGCATATTAAAGGGAAATAAGCTCATCTACTTGGTGCTTAAGCGGAGATCTGAATTGCAGCTATTACAGGTCTGAATTGCATCATTATATAGTAATAAGTAAAAGCGTCACAATCTTTCTCCGGTCCTCTTGGCCATTTAAAACTCTTCAGGTAGCGCTCTCGTTAAAGTCAGCTTTAAATGTTCTGGTACAGGTCAATTGAAGAAATTCAATTGTGGCCCCAGAGGGCAGAGAGGCTACATCATACTTCCAGGCCTCTTAAAGTAATTAATGTTGCAGTTGGCTCAGTAACTGAAATCCTTCTTAAATCTTCTCATCTGCGAGGGAGGGATCCTGCAGACCTTAGGGCCTCCTGCAGCAATGAAGCAGCCACAGACTGTTGTTCATGTCATTAGCTTGAGAAGCCCACTCGGCTAATTGGTTAGGCAGAGTTCATTTGGCTTCCTCTCTGATTTGGCTAGCCACTGGGGATAGGAGGAGTGAGTAATTACAAACTCGAATTAAATGTAGTTTTCACAAATGGCTGGGAGGAGGCCGATGGCACACAATGTGATCGTAGCGTGGCTTAATGTGTGGTTAAGCTGTCAAAAAACAGTTACAGGTTGCAAAAGAAGTTAAATAATTAAATAAAAAAAATAATTAAATAAAAAATTTGATTAGTGTATTGATTGTTGGAAAGAAGTCTATCCTAATACAAGATGTTTTGTTTCTGCTGCAGTCATTCAGCCTGAATGTGTTGCATGAGCGTTCCCTTTAATAAAGTTTTGCCTTTACATTGAGTGAGACACAATACAGCTCGTCTTTGATGTAGCTAACGTCAAGGAAAAGTCTGACCTTTAGGAAATACACTTACTTGCTTTCTTACTGAGAGTTGGATAAGGAGATCCACACCGCTCTCACGTGTGCAGGCTAAGTATGAAGCTACACCCAGCGGGCAGTTAGCTTAGCTTAGCATAAAGGGCGTACGCAGGGTGAAACAGCTCAGTCCAAAGTGAAGAAATAAGAAAAACTCTTCCAAGTGGCACCTCTAAAAATCACTAATAAACATTCAGCGTCTCATTTAATTCACACAAAAAAGTGTAAAAAGAACACAATTTTCTATACGTAAATTTTGACATTTCGTACCAATTTAAACAATTAGATTAAATGTGTTAACTTTAGGCTTTAGAGGTGTGGGTAGGTGTATTTTATTGTTTTTGGACAGATCCAGGTTAGCTGCTTGCCCTTGTTTCCAGTCTTTATGCTAGCTAAGCTAAGCTAAGGTACCTGTCTCCTGGCTGTAGTTTCAGTAACAGCCACAAATGTGACTGGTGGTCATCCTCTTATTTAACTCTTGGCAAGAAAACAAATGGGCATACCCGCCCTTTAACTAAATGATATCTGAGGGGAAAATCCCTCAGAATCTTTCTCGTTTACAGGCAAGTACAGCGAAACCTTGCAGCAAGTTATCCTGAGTAACATGAACGAGATATGTCTTAGGAGGAGACTGAATGTGTGGCTGTCACATTGAGCCTGAACTTGAACACATGAGGACAAGGACGATTTATTAATTCAAAGCAGTGCGCTTCATAGTCGCTAAGTCGCTGAAGAGACAGACGGGAGAGGTGAGAAAGTAAGTATCTTCAATCCAGTGCAACTGTTTCGCCTTTACGATACAAAGTGCCATTCTAAATGTTTGTGAGTTAGTAATAAAAATATCATGTTTGGTTCCAACGTACAAAGCTTTCCTGCAATAAAGCGATTAAATGCTATAAAGCAGTTGTCCAGCTCTTGCAACGGGGCTTGCCATATTACTCATCAGCAGCCTCAGCAGTAAAATATTTACAACACTGTGGAGAAAGGATTTTCCTTCATTTTGTATTTTCATCCAACAAACAGCCTCAAACCACCAACCAGGCCAGATGTACTTCGTTCTCTTGAATGTCAGAAATTGATGCTCTCTTTACTCAAGCTGCACTTTTCTGTGTATCTGAAGAGGCTCTGCGCTGACTGCTCACCTGGACGATGCCCTGTGGAGGCAGACGTTAATATTCTATTAGCACTTTTAGGATCCACGCCACTGCTTGTCTTTTAACCAAATTGCATACTGTCAGTCGCTCCTAAAAATAAAGATGCAAATCAGCGGACAGAAATTTGACACTAGATCATCTCTCAGAGGAAGCTGAACACTTTGAGGCTGGCTCTGTGGGAGAGTGGAGCTGATTATGCCCCTGCAGCCCTTCCACAGTAATCTGACATATGCAGTGCTTTGCACTATTACAAGCTTTGAGGCACTGATCAAAGGAATGAGCTCTAACAGGGCCAGGAAACAAAAACAGAAACACAGGAACAAATGATTTTGTTCCAACCCCAGTTTGATGTTTACCTCTTGCTCATCAAGGCCTCTCCACCTACTGACTTCGCCAAGCCATCTCCTTATCTCGTTTTCTTCACAACCTTCTCCCCCTCAGTCACTCCACCCCCTCCATCGCTTTGTCCCTCATGTGTTCGACAAAAGAAATTATTTCCTTCAAAGGAACGCCATCAAAAGCATCGACTCCAGTCGGTGTGGGTTACAGCCTCACTGATACGACAGCATGGTCTACATTATTCACTTAGATTACATTTTTGGAAATTTGAGGAATTGATATTAAAAATGTTTGCTTATGTTAAAAAAAGAATGTGTACTGATGTAGAAATCTCAAATATTGACAATTGTAGCAGCAAAATGTGATTGTGAAAGGCATTTTTACCATTGTGAAAGTAAGATGCATAATATGAAGTAAATAAAACATTTTGTACTAACTTAATAGGCACTATTTATGCCACAATGAACATTGAACTTGAATTTTGATTTTGTATTTTCAATTAAAGCAAAAAAGTGTTATTGGCAAAATGTTAAAGTATGAAAATATATATTAAATATTCATATGTTATTAAATAATATAATATATGCATTCAGGTATAAGTGGTAGTTAATTCTGTATACACATCATGTGTTTTGCATTTAAAGTCGTAATCTACAAAGTAGCTGAAGCTGTCACATAAATGTAGCGACACCACCCTCTGAAATGTAGTGGAGTAAAATATAAAGTAGCAGGAAATGGCAAAATTTGAGTGCAGTCCTACATGTACAATAGATTTTAGAATCATGGTTTTGAGATAGGATTTTGATCATTAATGTTGTTTTTTATTATTTAATTTATTCAATTTCTACTACCTCCTTTATGTCTGTGTGCTGTTCATACGAGGGGTAAGTTTGCAGAACAGGACATTTTATTTCCCACTCAGGACTAATGTATTGGGCTGTCAGTGTAAAGTAGCTCCCTGTGCCCCTGGAGCTTCATCCGTTTGTGCAGAGTGTAACAGCAAGCGCAATGGATAATTCCTAAACGGCTTTTGCTCTCTGTACAGGGCAAACACTACGGACTGACTGAGGCAAACACTCGAAGGAACACTCTGTGCTCAGTCAAGGACTTAGGAGATATTAAATTCGGTGTTCTCTATGGCTGAGTACATTTGCTCATCTGCAGTAGCATTCCTGCGCCGCTCATTGTTTCTTTGGATCCAGCCTGAATATGAGTGTTGCGATGTTTGTATTTTTCAGAGGACTCTGAAAAGATGGGCTAACGTGTGCACAGACTGAAGCTCAAGTTTTACTTGTGCTGTCCACACATGTCAGTAGATAGGGGCCTGAGGGCAGGTGAAGGTGAGAGCTGTTGCCCAAAGAGGTAACACAGAGCTGGGGTGCAATGGCTGTGGTAAAGAGGTGTTAGAGGAGAGTTGGGTTTGCTCAGCAGGGCCTCGAGAAACTGGCATAACTTGTTAAGGTGACTTAGAGGCGAGAGAAACCATTAAAAGGGACCCTTGAGCACTAGAGAAACCGGCTGGATTGCTCAGGAGAGTATTCCAACTGCTGGAGCAACAAGTAGGTTGAGGGAGACGGCCAGAACCGCAGAGGAACCAAGAAAGCCAACAATACAGCCCCATTAAAATGAAGTCATTCGGGAAAAGCAGAAATCACAGACCTGCAACAGGCAAAGCTAGTAACTGGAGTACTGGGCTCAGAGCGGCTGGATGCCGGAAGATCAGGCTCTGAAAAGCTGAAGTGAGAAACTGTGGGAAACGGGAATGAACACAGAAAAGAGAGAAACAAATTAGTGCAGAGAACTGTATGAAAAAAGACTACGGTATATTGTATGTAATTATAATGCACAGCCACTCCGTCATAAATGCTGAGGCCAAAAGTGTTAAATGGAGTTTATGTCTGAATGCTTAGAGTTAAATGGTGCTGTCACACCTAACCTGTTTGGTTTTGGTTAAAACAAATTATGCTTTCGCCCATTTAGTTTGTTGGTTTGTTTGGGTGGATGTGGAAGCTGTCACCTAAACTCAGACTTAACAATCAGTCCACATGCAAGAAGGCTCTGACACGGTTTGTTTTGGGTATGAAAGCAAGACAGACCAATCGTTTGACTGCGTGAGAATACATGAACTGCTTTTAATTCCTCCTGCTGATTGTCAGATGTTAAGAAAGTGATCTGTATTAACAATGTGAGGCCGATAAAAGATTCTTCTGTAGCAATGGCAACGTGTATGATGTACGTGCATCATCGTCTGTTGTGCTTTTGCCCTGCTACACACACAGTGGCATGCAACAGTAAGAAAGGCAGTTAGCAGGAGCAATAGAGGTCAAGCTGAGGTCTGGAAGGCCAAAAAAAACTTTCTTAGAGAAATGCTCGTGAGATTGCTGGGAAGGCAAATTAAATCTACCATTTGACTGCAAATGACCTTCAGGAAGATTTAACAGACTCCGGCGAGGTGGTGCACTGTTCTACTGTGCAGCGACACCTGCTCAAATATGACCTTCATGGAAGAGTCGTCGCAGGGCAGACTTTCCTGCGCCATCACCACAAAACTAAGCATCAAAAGTTTGCAAAGGAACATCTAAACAAGCATTGTGCATTTTGGAAACACGTTAAAATAGAACCTTTGGGTTGCAATGAGCAAAGGTATGTTAGGAGAAAAAAGGTTGCAGAGTTTCAAGAAAAGAACACCTCTCCGAATGTCAAGTATGGAGGTGGGTCGATCATGCTTTGGGCTTGTGTTGCAGCCGGTGGCACAGTGAACATTTCACTGGTAGAGGGAAGAACGGATCTAATTGAATATCAGCAAATTCTGCAATCAAGCATCACACCTTCTGTAAAAACAGGATAATGATCCTAAACACTCCTCAAAATTCACAATGGAGTATCTTAAGAGGATCAAGCTAAAGGTTTTGCAGTGGACCTCACAGCCCCCCGACCTAAACATCATCAAATCTGTGGATAAACCTCAGAAGAGCAGAACATGCAAGACGGCCCAAGAATCTCACAGAACTAGAAGGCTTTTGCTAAGGTAGAAGAAGTCAGTTACAGCTTACATGCTGTGATACTCATCAAACAGGTGTGTTACTAAGAACTGGTCGTGCAGGGTGCCCAAACCTTTGCTTCTGGCCATTCTGCTTTTTGGTTATTTTGAAACTGTAGCAGATAAATAATCATTCCTAAAATCTTAAAAAATTTAGTCGTCTTCAAGTTCATGCTTTTTTACTCACTTAGTATTTAACAGTGACAGAAATGTTGACCAAGGGTCCCCAATAACATGCCACTGTATTATAACAAGTCTCTAGTAAAAAGGGAGTGAAACATAGCGACCACCCAGTAACAATCCTGTAATATTCTGCATAAAATGCCCTCTTTGACAAAAAGAGGCATTTCTGTCTGTTAAATATCCAGCTATAATCTACTGCACTATCATGTTCATGTTGATTTATTTCTTCATGAGCACATTGTGAACACCAGAGAAAATGCTGTAAATGAAAACACAGTGAGCACTCATTAGTCCTCATCAAATCAGAAATATCTGCCTTTTTACTTCCATAACCACTCTTCATCATATAATCTTCTAATAGCAGCAGAGGGTTTCACAGGAGCCACTGGGCTCAGACCACAGCAGTTTGAAATCGGGTTTCATCACACACGTCGAGATAATTTTTACGATTATCTTCCCTCAATTTGTCAAGACAACAACAATCGCTAATAGCACTGCACCTCACCATAATATATTATTAAGACTATTATTCCAGTGGGGATACACTGAGCGCACTCTTTCACACTCACATGTTTACCATCTTTCTCTTTTTTTGCTCCTTTTCTAGCTCAAATTCCGACTTCCAATTTCACATAAGCCTTAAAAGTCAAATAGGCTTTCCTGACAGGAATGTGGATAATAGGTTCTTATGAAAACTAAATTACACACAGTATGAATCACTACATTTTCATTAGAGTAGAAAAAAAAAAAAAAAGCCAGATCCTAAAAACATAGGAAACCACACACATAGAGTACATACACAAAAGCTCATGTTCAGAGCATGAACACAGATGACTCAGGCACACAAGTACGGTACATGTGACCAGGACGGACAGAAAGTGAGGACATAGCATCACATGACCCCGAAACACAAACACACACATACGGTATTTAGCCTCTCCCTCCATCACTCTAACACACTTATGCTGTCAAACTCGTGTCCATGTCTCTGTCCGCCAAATCCAGAGGTGTAACATATCTGCAATGCACAGACCTGCTTGTAATTAAACACCTCAATGAGCAGATTACGAGTTTCCCCATTTGGAAATTTCATTACCATTTCCATAATTGGATTCCAAATTTAATTAGTGCTCCTGGGCTAAACAGCATGTGATTCGAGGGTGAATGCAGATGCTGTCAGAGGTCTTAAACGCCGGTTTAACCCCGCTTGCTCTTCTGACACCTCGGCAAGAAACAAACTGACCATAATGAAAAATCACACTACTTGTGTTTGTTTGCCAAGAACCTGTTTTAAAGGAAAACATGTTATTGATATTTCCTGCAAAAGTAAAATCATAAAACACTTAAGACAGAAAATAACTGTAACACTTACTGCCCTGGTAATCTTTATTATCCTGTAACCCTGTACTTCCAGCTATGAAGTTTCTGACTGTGAACTTAACACAAAGAAAATGGCAGATAAATTTTAAACCTGTTATTTTGATGCTATACTTTAGCATAGTGGTGCTTTGAGTTAAAGGCTAGCATCAGCAAGCTAACAACAGCTTGATATTTAGCAAGTATGTTTACTCTCTTTACCATCTTAGGTTTGTGTCAGACAGACTAGTCATAAACCAATAAAGTTCTTGACAAATAAAATTTCCGGACTAACAGTGGCACTGGATGAAAAGTCAGGGGATCACAAAGTGGATTACAGTTCCTCCTGTGGGAATATCTACACTGAACTTCATGGTACTTCATCTAGTTGATAAGATATGTCACTCAAAACCACATATGTCAACCTCATGGCGGCACTAGAGGAAAATCAGAACATGACCGTCGTTATTAGGGTTAATTCTCCAGAATCCAGAACTTGTTGAGATATTTCAGCCTGCAGCGACTGATTATCAAACCCACATCGCCATCCTTAGAGCGACTAGCGTGGCTAAAAACAGCTCAGATCCAAGAACTGTAAAGCAATTAGCTCTGATGGACTAAAAACCCAAGAATGTTCATGGAAGCATGTTTTGCATCTGACTGAGAAGGAGATTTAATAAGTTCAGAGGACTTCCCCTGTCTAAAAAGTTTCAATATGATTATCCCAAATGGCCTGTGTAGGTTTGTGTGCTTGCGTGTGTGTACTTGTAAAGAAATGCTGTGTTTTTTCTAGTTTGGCATTTTGGGAAATAGCAAGGTCTGCAGTTGAAAGTGATTGATTGAGTGATTGAAAGAGATAACCAGAGGGCAGGTACACAGGCCGATACTGTATGCTATAGGCAACAAAAAACTTTGACACCTCTCTTGGAACTGTAGAGTAAATATGAAGCTACAGCCAGTAGTAGCTTATCTTAGCACAAAGACTGGAAACAGGGGGGAAAAGTAGCCTACTTCACCTCCTAGCACAACTCAACTGTAAAACTGCAGCTTGTTGTTGCACCTGCATTTGTAACGCAAAATCCCCTTAAATGTCTGCACTGATAACATTGGCATATTTTCTTCTGGTATAATAATTAGTGATACATTGGCACAGAGGCATTGACAAACTTAGTCTCCACAGACACAGCTCCCTGCTTTATACACAGCCAGAGCTCCACATTCACTCCTTGCAGCTTTTCAGAAAGACACCATTCAATTTTAAACTTCTTGGCCAGTCATCAAACCATTTAATAGGATGCATTTTTCCACAGTCCAAAAGCTTTCCTTTCCAGTCAAATGCACTTCCCCGAAAGAAAAATGTGCATTATGTAAGCATTCTTTTTATGTCCACAGGGACCAAGAGTAATTGAAGAGCTACCTCCCTTCGAAAAGTAAGCATCACAGTTGATGCCTTGGAATGACTATGATCATAAATTAAATAAAAGGGCCTTGAGGACAAGAAAACAACTCCCCACCTAAGTTAGCCCAGAACTCAGCAGAGTGTGCTTGCTCAAATTAAACCACAATGTGTGTGTCTCAAGTGATTGCGAAGACTTCCAATCACCTGAGACATTTAAGGAATGAGAGGAAGGGGAAAAAAAAACAATTAAGTACTGAGAAAAAAGAAACCATTTTCAGTTCTTGGCACATGATTGAGACTTCAAGAGAGCTGCAGGCCCAGACCTGACCTCCACAGGAAGCAAGCCCGAGGCAGCACGACTGTGAGGACGTTTATCTGAAAGATGGAACAGGCTGGATTCCACATCAGAAGCACATTCCAGCATGTAAATGGAACCCGTCCAGCAAACGTGGCATCAGCCCATATATCAGGGGGGTAGACATGCAAAGTGTACTGACTTGATGACAAGTGAGAGGCCTCACTGAGACAAACAAGTTGTTGGTCAGACTATGTGCCACTACTCAGGAAAATAAATACATAATTCATGGTAGACAGATAGAGAGGTAGTGTATTGCATCTATCACGAGCATCTACAGTAGTCTGAATCCTTAGGACTCAGGACTACTTGTTTTCTGTTCTATTAGGTACCTAATTGCAATTGGCATACGTCGAGTCTGGTTAAGATAGCTATAATTAAAACTTGTAAGCCTGTAGGTCCATGGGACCAGCAATAACAACAACCCCACAGCACCCTGATGCCAAACACACACTCAACACAGCATGGGAGTGATCTCATAAAGCATACAAACTGCTGATAAAATGTTCAGATACAGCCACAGGATTACACTCCCTTCAACTGCTCATTCAAACGTACACACATGTTGGGATCGAGTGATTTTTTTTTTTTTAACCCTGAAGAGAAACTTTATACCTCTTCCCCTCTGCAGCTCGTTTCTTTCACAGAGCGGAGTTGTCAGACAGTTTAGTTGCCTCCGGCAAAGTTTGAATTACTTTCAAGTGACTTTGTTCCATCCCTGGTATCACCTTAGCCTAAACTTGTCTTGAAATCTGCACAGTGAGGGAGGGAATAGAAGCAGATATTGATTAGTGTGCTTCTCGTGGAAGCTCTGGGGTGAACAGTAAATACTTGCGGAAAGACGCCATAGAACATCATTGTAAGGCTTTCCACTATATCTAATGAAATAAAACAACTGTGTAAGTAGGTGCTAAAAGGGAAACAAAAGCGCTCGAGGCTATCAGTTAATTAGGTGGTTCCTGTAGCTACCCAGAGACAGCAAATCAGCCTTTAGTTTTACTGGAATAGCTGAGGTAACTTGAGTCCATCCAAATTGAAGCTTGCCTTGACGAACTGATTAACTTCAATAAATTGTAATGTTTGCTGCCTCTAATATATCAATGATAAAAAATGGTTGTGAAGCTGATGTTCAAGGAGACTGCGAGTACACCCAGACCTTTAATGAACCCTGAGCTATCTGTGAAGTGCTGATATGAGTGGGGTTAGTTCTTCTGTTCTGCATTCCTTATGGCATGTATGAGTCCTCTAGATAACCTCTGACCCCGGGGTGCCAGTTCTGCCAGATAACCTTTGGTTGTTGCTGATCCATGTTCACATTAGCAGGATGGATGTGAGTGTTACCTGAATGTCACTGCTTCCAGGCAAAACAGAAAGTTTCCCCGAAATCCCAAAATATTTGTACTGATGTCCTCATATGTCAGGTTATTTCCAGATTTCAGTGATGTGTAAGAAACTGAACCCACCTTCTGAATATCTGTATTGTTAAAGTGAAGCTAAAATGGAAAAAGTGAATAACAATCACATACTTCCTCTGTGGGAGCAGAGAGGAATTTCTGTTATTTCAAATGATGAATTCCAGGCCGGTCAAAGCAAAACTGACTTGTTGAAAATGTTGATTTAAGTTTAATGACACGATCTTCGCAGATAACCAGAGTTCTTGTCCAATGCAAATTCAGAAAACAGCTTATATATACATGTTTGAAGCCAGAAAAAACTGAACAGGTGCAACTTTTTGCTTTTTTTACCTGGAGTCTGCTATGCTGGCACCTGTCACTGTGTCTCATTAAATGAGGATTGCATTTTTTGCTTGCCTGAATACAGCTTAAAAGATAACTGAGTACTCTCATACAGAGTATCAAAATAGATGCAGCACAACAGGAGATATTGAGATATTGTCTTTTTCCACGCCTTCTTCTTCTTTGCTAAACCTGGCTGCGACATTACCCACAATGCAACTCGACCACCGACAGTTCTGTCAGTGATTCGGGCGTGTTCGTATTGACTAATGTAGCGTGGAGTCGCTTTGCTTTAAGCAGAGATGAGGAGCGGGCTATACGGGTAGCTAACAACCTCAGACTATTTTCATATTCAAACTTGTAGGCTGCAACGTTGACTCGAGTGACATCACTGGAGGCATCACTGGAGCCCCCCAGTGCCAGTTCACACTGCTCCTACACAATCCAAACAGCACTGCCACGTTCAACTGACCCAGGCCTGTTTAGGAGATGCTCCAGGTAGTGACCAGTACCGATGCTACCATTTAGCTAATGCTAATGCTAACCGCTAACTGCTAAGAAGAACAGAAGAAGACAATACACCTAGATTCACCTATACTGTTAATGTTAACTACTAAATGCCAATGCTAACTGCTAAGATAGTATCATACTACCACCGCTTTAGCTATTGTCAATTGCTACAATGCTACCACAGGCCTAGATGCCACATGTAACTGCCAAGTGCCGCACTACCATCATCTACCCCTGCCTCTCACCAACTGCACCAATAAAAGCGGGGTATTGGGATGCAGACCCTGGGTCGGGTAGGGGGTAGAAAGTAAAGAGGGTGCTGAAGGTGGAGGCCTAATCCACAGACATATGCAGCAGTAGACCTGTAAACAGGCAGTGCAATCAGTGTTACATGTTAAACATGCAACCTTTGGGTTTGTGTTAACATACGGCAACAAAATACTTCTGTGCACATACACAGCCACAAGAATCTAAACCTCAGCTGTTTGAAGCATTTGGAGTGTATAGAGAGAAATGTGTTGTTTTTCTGATTAAGACAGTCTCTTATCTCTTTTTTCCCCTTTTTTTCGGCCCTTTTAAGAAATATAGCCAAAGAGAAAGCCAAAGAATACAACAAAATGAAAAGCCTGCTGAAAAGAGGCTGGTCTGTCCTTTCTTCAAACTTTACTCTAATAAAGTTTGTAAAGTTTATTCTTTGTCAGTCACACCCTGCTGTAACTTCATATGGCTGCACACCTGGAAACTACCCAGCATTATCGTGCTCTTCCGCTGACCACCGACCAGCTAAGTGGAAACAGTGAATTGCTTCGCCCGAATGCACCTCAACAACAGATGTTGTGAAAAACTTGTGCACTCCCCTTTCATTCATTATTCACATCTCCTGCTCCAGCATTAAATCAGATCATCCAGATCACACACACTTATCTTTACAGTGCATTACAGCCACATTATGTCCTGCTTTCACACCAGGGCAGCTGGCAGCAGCACGTATCTGTCAACAGCGCCACAACTTCCTCATGGTCAAGCTGTGTATGTCTCATTTTAGTGATCTGCTGCAGTGGAACATGTACAGATGTACACTAGGCTTTCTTCATGGTGCCAAAGAAAAGTCTGTCAGTTACCCTCTGACCTCTTTCCTTAACAAGTGTGCAGCAAACACCCTCTCTCAACATTATTTAAATCCATCATCAACACTATTCATTGCTGCTCCCACTTTGAAACATAATTAATATGCAACACGAAAGCTAAGGATAATCACATTTTCTCTCCGTTTTCATATTGCGATAGTGCCATCCAGCGTGACTTGATGAGGGAGAGGGAACGCTCCGGCTGTCTGCATATGCTGACGGATGTGTTTCAGACAAATATTCAGAAGAGACACTGGCACAGGGTGGAGTTTGACGATTTCTATATGCGCACAAACACTGGACGTTGCTTGCATGTTAGATTAGATTCAACTTTTTTGTTATTGCACAGAGTAGGCACTGAGACAACAAAATGCAGTTTAGCATTTAACCAGTGGGAATAAGGAATAAAATGCAGAGTAATGTACATGAGTGTAGATAATCCGTAAGGCCTTCATGCTAATATGTAATGACATTTGCAAATTTCTCCTTGGAGATAAATAAAGTATCTATCTATCTATCTATCTATCTATCTATAACAGTTTGACTTTTATTGAGTCAGCACATAGAACAATTCAATGTACACACAACTGACTGAAACCCAGCTTAGAAAATTAAAATATCTTACTCAAACTATAGTAAAATATTTTGTTTTGGTTTGGCTTAACTACTTGCCAAGTGTGTGCAAATGACAAAAGTAAATGGTGTAAAGTGTGAACATACAATAAATACTGAGCATGTGGATTTGGAAATCTGGCCTCATCTGAATTTTACTCTTGTATCCTCATAAGGTTGACACTTTTAGTGAAATGTCTCTACAGCTATTGGATGGACTACTACGAAAAGTTGGGACAGACATTCATGTTCAGGATGAATTGTAAGAAATTAGCCGGTGACTTTCGGATGTGGGCTCATCATGAAGCCAACATTCGTCCAACACTTTGATTTATCACTAAATACCTGCTAAGATGTGTTAGCATTTAGCTTAAATGACCATTGTGCCTCAACGTCACAGTGCATCTGGCATTGCTGTAGCCTCTTGGTCTTGTTTATTGTTTAACAGAGGGATCCACTGTATCCAACTTTAAGCCACAGCCATAGCTCCCTGTGAAAATCAATTTTAACAGCTATTCTTCAAGAAAAGAAAGGGTGAGTAGTTGATGCTAAAAAGCTTTTACCTGCAGTATCAGTTTGACCTGACACATTTTACCTGGAACGTCAATTCAAGGTTGCCACAAAGACACAGATTAGAAGAAATGAAATGAGTTACAAAGTAATAAGTGAATTAATTATATGGTGTCCACTTGTGAGGTGTGTGTGAAATTATTGGAAGAATTTTCAGTTTTGGGAAGTATTCCTTCAATTATGTTTTTTAAAATATATGAATGTGAAGCAGTGCTGAAACTCCAAACTCCACACTGTAAAAATCACCACAGAAGACAGCACCTGACATGGTCGCATTATTTCATTGTTAAAGAAAGTACAATACAAACAGGCACTGACGAGAGACTCATAACAAAACCTTCGTAATGCACTGACATTTACAGATGTGGCTGGAACAAACAACAAGCTGTGTGAGTAGAAAACATGGTTTGGGAATGTACAGTAGGATCGCATCATTTTCAGATTTAAGTCATTAGGAGTTTCTCTGCAAGGGAGATGAGGAAACATGATTCATTGCCGAAAATAGGAAGATGACAAGAAAACCAGCTCTAGAAGTACAGAATAAGATTATAACTCTCATAGTTTGGTTTGTAGTGCATCGAGACAGAATAAGCGAAATAATTCAAATCAATTAGTTGCAGAGCATTTGAGTGAACAATGACAGTTTGGAGATGCTACTACCTTAAGAGGTGGGAATGATAATATTTATGATAAGAAGACCCCGGGACACCCCTGTTAACATTAATATGATGCAGGGACAGTACCTGCATGGCAGTGAGGGGTGAAGGATGATGACAGGACGACAGTGTGTTCTCTAGGCGCCCTTCTGCAGATCAGCCAGGGGTCCATCATGCAGGTCAGCTGGCGGCATGGAGCTCGGTGGTCACTTGAAGCTCTCAGCAGGTGGCAAAGAGCTGAATCTTTGCCTTCCAGGCAGGTGAAAGCAGGAAAGAGCTGGTGGATGCAGCCTTAAATGTTTATGGCCAGTGTTGTGGAGCACTTACTGTAGCTACCTGTAACGGTGTTGTGGAATTTCCTGAGAAAATATATATAATTAAATAATTACTAATCAAAGTGTTGTGTTTTTATATGTTTTTATTTTATATGCTTATATGTAGAATATAACCTGCATGCTTTGCGTCTTCTTGCCGTGCAGGATTGCCCTCTTTGTCATATTTCTGGACAGTGCAGGTGAGCATAGCTGCTGGGACTAATCTGAGTTCAACACCATCAAGGGTAGAAAGTCACTGTCTCTTCAGTGCAGTCACTGTGCACCATCAAGTCAGTTTTTGAGCATTCCTGATTGGCTCTCTTGTATTTTTTCTATCTGTGCACAACCTCTTCCCTGCCAATCATATTGCTCAATGATTTCTTTTTTCCCCGTTGATTGATTGCTCTTTGCAGCAGCCGACCACATCAGTGCAGTTCACAGTGTGGTTGGACAAGAACACCTTTCAGTGCTGGAAATTCAACAGGTGAAATCAGAAAAAGAGCTCTAACATGACTGTACAGTGCGAAGCTTGTTGTGAAAACGCTGCCAACATTGAATTGTTTGATGTCAAACCTGAAAAAGCATCTACAGGTAAGTTTACAATATTTTGCTTGGTGGCCGTCCGGTTGGCTACAGATTTATGTTGAACATTCATTCAGGACAAATTAATCACCAGCTAGCAAACAGATGACTTTTGCCCACCTGTGCTTTCATTTATGAACCCTTAGACAGAAAATCTTAGCTAACATCAGTCCTGTTTGAACATGGATGTAGCCTATGTGAGATCTAATAACACTGACTTCAGATTCATTTAGCACTCATGTTGTGAGGTTTAGACTGCCTTTACACTGCCTGGTTTAAATTAATGTTTTTTAACAGGGTAACTAGTAACATGTAGCCTATTACATGTCAGAAGTAACCTTCCCAACACAACACCAGCCACGGTGTGGGGTTAATGTCGGTCACCCCACACCAGTCACATGTTTGTGTTGGTCGCTGGGTGAAAGAGTCAGACTCACAGCGTAGACCGGAGCAGAGAGAGGGAGAGTGTTGTTCACTGCTGCAGGTGGGTTACAACAAGCGTGTCAACAACCATTTTTGTTGACACAATCCATGAATAGCTCAGTAGAGCTCTTTGTCAGACATAACTGGCCTGTACAGTCAAAACAACATGGACAAAAAGCCCTGAACAGTCATCGTGAGCAGCATGGTTTGAGCAGCCTCGTTATCGGGATTAGTCCAACACCTATTTATGCTTTTATGTGACACTGAAAGAGGCTTGTCTAGGACAGTTCATCCTAATTATCTCTGCTGTAGTGGTCAGCCATAATTAAGTAGACATATAGTATGCTGACATTGTGCCTCAAACTGTTGATACCTGAACTCAGAACCTTTGACTACAGAAAAACAAGATTTCTTCAGACTTTAACGGCGTTGTGAGATGACAAGACACTGTTAAGTGGTATCTCGAAGCAGTAAAGTGTGATTCAAAGGGCCATCAAAGCTGCGTTTGTGTGTGCCCAGAGAGTGCTGTGGTTAATTCCTGTACCTCTGCATTTATGTAGTGCCGCTGGCTCAGAGTGCTACCCCGCAAGAGCGCTGCTGTGCCTTCTCATTGTATTTACCATGCACACACTCCTCAATATCGTCAGCTCACCCACACCTGAAAACATGAAACACAATGATAAGACACCTCATAAGGATACGAAGCGAGCTGAAGATAAGAGCAGTGGAATCGCTGGCGTAAGCCATGTTAACATTCGCCGCTAACGCTTGACAGCAATCACCGAGTTTGGAGAGGTGCAGCGGTTGCCTTTGCATTAGTGTGAATTATGAGATAATCAGTATGTTGGTGAGCAGGAAAGCAGGCCATAAGATGAGCTAAAGGCCTCTCCCTCTCCCCTGGTGATGCATGCTGGTGCCCTGCTAATGGTGGCTAATTTGCTAGTGAGGCATAATTGGGTTCCGGAAGCATAAACTCCACGGGAATAGTGAACACCAGCAGAGATAGAAGCAGGGCGAGGGAGATGTGTGTGTGTGTGTGTGTGTGTGTGTGTATAGTCTGGATAGTTTTGCTTATTGTGTGTGTATGCATGACATTACACGTAGCGGGTCATTGCTGCATTTAAGTGTACATTTCTTTAGTGTGAATTCACACCGTATGAGTCTCTTGAAGGGCTTCGCGATTACGTTTAAGGATATTAATTGTTTGCCTGTGTGCGCCTCTGAGAAGGTGTCTTTATGTAAATGAGAAACTGTGGGAGGCGAGGAAAGGCTTCAAAGCCTGCTGCTGGTAGAACAATTCTATGCTGCCTAAACGCTGGTGTGCATGCAGCTGCTATGAAAGCATATGAGGGATGCACATCAAACAAGCTGGTAAGTGATAGACTGCGAGGCAAGAGAAAGAGAGAGAGAAAAAAAAACGTCTTATTGGCAAATAAATTCAGTGCAAGCACATGAAAGTGTTATAAGAGGTGGCCATCTTTTTCCTTATCCCCAGTGCTATAATGTGCAGCTGGAGAATGTTTAATTGGCTCCACCAAATGACACATCCCCAGGCAGGTTTACTTTTCAAACATGAAATACTGTCCTATTCGGCACGTCGCATGAGAACTGTGAGAACTGTTCTGCATTACATCTCCATGCACTGTTGACAACTCCCCACAAAGCAGCGTTTTTTGACTGTGATGTTTTTGATATATTGACAAATCCAGCTGGGAACTCAGCTTGTGTGTGTGTGAAGCTAGCAATAGGTATATCTGTCTCCAAGGTGTGTGTTAAGCATCTTGATTTTTCTATCAGTGGTTGCGATTACATTTACCTCTTAATAACATCCTCCTGCTCGATGCTGACAAGCAATTAAGCAGGGAGCTTCTCAGAGTGAATCGAGTGCTGCTGATGACCCCTAAGTTTCAAATCTCAGCCAAAATAACCTTTCCACCACTTTTACTATATCCTGGCTCAAAATAGAAAGCTTGTCTCCAACTGTGTCGACACAGAGCGGTGTTCATTTCACTGCCTCATTTCTGACTCGCGGAGATACTTGATGTGTGCCGCACTCGGTTCATCTTGTCCTGCTCAATTACACACACCCGGAAAGGCTTGAGGTGCCGTGCTCGCTCGGCGCGCTCCACTGAAACCTCGATTTGTGAAAAAAAATGAACTGTGTTGAAAGTATTGATGTTACTTGCTTCTGCTTGACTGACATCTATGGAGTAGGCTCCTCTTTCCAGAAAGTTTGTTTCATCAACTCGGTAAATCAAGGGGACACTTTATCAATTATTTATTAATTTATCATTTATTGATGGTGGTGTTTAAGTTTGCAGAGAGAAAAAAATTAACATTTTAAGAGGTTTCAGCCTCTTAAAGTTAGCTCCCTATAAATCAAACGTCTAGAAGTTCAAACTGCAAAATATAGTGAGTTTTCATTGCATTATTCTCACACCACACTACATTATGTGGCCTAACATTACAAATGCAGTTTTGAGATTGATTAATTGTTTACATAAATGCAGTAAAGGTGCATTGCTGATTTCTGAAAGTTAAATCTGTGAGATGGGGAGGTAAAACAGTGGTCTTATGAGGAGATGCTTAACAAGAGGCTACAGCTGTTCTGAGCTACATGCTAACATGTTCACCATGTCAACGTGCTGATGTTTAGTCCTCAACCAACAGCTGTTTTTCCACTATCATCGCTAAGTGTGCTAGCATGTTCCAAATTGCTAATTAGCACTACAAACAAACTACAGCTGAGGCTGGCGTTAGCATCATTTTTTTTTTTTTATTTAATCATGAAAGTATTGGACAAATTAATATTTTGATGATGATGCGCTAGGTGAAAATTTTTTGGATCACCAGTGTTATTTTTATATCTGGACAAAAGTGCCCTTATGAGAAGATGTTTAGCAAGAGGCCATGCTAGCAGCTCTGTGAGGCTCTTCTGGGCTAGATGCTAACAAATCAGCATGCATGTTGTTAAGCTGTAACAGTCTGAACCAAAGTGGTTGAACGACTGACACTACGATCCCTATTGTGGCAGCATTAGCACGGCTAAACAAACCTAGTGCTGAATAAACATACTGTACAGCAGCATACATACAGCAGCGAGAGTACAGAACTGAACAATTTAAAAGGTAAATGAGTCACAGCAGCAAAGTAAGAAATTTAGAATGAAAAGTGCCTTTTTGTGTTGCCGGTTTTGCGGCGCTGTGCAAAGAATTGCTCCTGACAAGCGCCATATAATTTCCTCCAATACTGTGTTATTACTGCCCCTGATGCAATTTTCATTTTAAAACTAGCTATTACTCAAATGTCCACGGTAAGAAGAGCTACAATTGTCTAATCTTCGTGTGGCTCCCTGCGGCTGTCACTCTGCCTGATCACTCAGCCTCACATGTCTCACCTGTGTGCCAGTTGAAGCACACATCGTGATATTGCTGCATCTTTTAAACCCCCAAACCCCTGCTGTAAATTCCCCTGGACTGCAGTTAGATAGAGTTGGCAACCCAAGTGGAAGATGTTTGCAATAGCGTTAGATTTAAGCCAGGTATAATAAACTGCAACCCAGGAAACAACAATGGGAAATCGGCTTGGGAAAATAGGAACCTTATCTTATTTTCTTGAGATGTTTGAAATTGGGTATGGGTAAATCTGCTGTGCCAACACCAAGCCGGTGTAGGAATAGGCTATTCAGTATAGATCTTGACAAGTAAATGGAGTTACTGCTGCCTGTGTCGGATACACAATAAAAACTTTTCAGATATTATCTTCATCAACTGTAAAAAAAAATATTTCCCAATGCACTGTTCCACTGTTTGTGCGTGCAAGCAGGAGTGGAAGGTTTTAATGCATGTCTTCCAGAAGCCCAGAGGAAAATTGTAAGTGTGTGTGTGTCGGCGTGTGTGCTGTAAATGTGCGTGGCTGCACTCCTGAGAGTAAGCTCAAATGCATGCATTGCCGTAGGACGCTCATACATAGCGTTCACGCACACTGTGTGTACACCTGCGTGTTTGTGATCGTGAGCATGTGTGCATCCGTCGGCATTGCACGGTGCGTATCAGGCTGAGCGAGGCTCAGGTGTGGGTTTGTAGCTGTAATCAGGCCTCCTTTTCCTCAGCTGACAGCTCTTTTACTCCCTCTGTCTGAAGCCAGCTTCTTCACGAGCAGCCAATATATTACTGTTGCCTGGCCACAGGGTCGTCTTTGGAGAGTTGCAGGCCCTTTCCGAGATAACCACTAAAACTCTGGCCCTGCAAAATCAGAGAGGCACTGTGACTCACCTGACATGACATCTAGCTTGTTTTCCTCTCTCGTTGAGGCAGTTTAGTTTTCCAGGGCTGAATTTCTTTTCCCCTCCATGTGCTGGCAACCTAATTAATCATTAAAATTAATCCGGTATCTGTTTACTCCACAATTTAAAGTGTTATTTCTGCATTAAACAAATCGATTTTCATGATTTTATGATAATATGGTTGTCTTCTGAGGGGGCTCGTTGGTACCTCATGCCTGCTGCATCATCCCCTGCCAGTGGATAGCAAAACGAAATTAATCCTCTATAGTGCAACAACATTTTATTAATCATAAGAATATAAATAGTTCAAATGAATCTTTTCTCCTGCCAAAATATGTTAGTTGGGAGAAAAAGGCTAGAAAATAGTTTAGTCATAGTGTATTTTAATGTATGTCTCGATTCAATAAGAGCTAAACAGACACGCATCAGTTTCAGACACACAGACGGTTCCCCATTGTTCTAAATTCAATCAGATAAATTAATAATTAAATTTGGTCGCAGCTGCAGGAAAGATGGTGGTTGTTAAGTAAATACACACTGACATAACAGGTAATACTGCAAAGGGCTTTGAGTCGAGGTTAGTTATGAAAACCTGATTTATTTTAGCCTGCAAATCTGGATACACTGCACGAATGAGGCTTCTGTTGAGTATTTGTTGCATTGTGCCTATTTCCTGCATTGTTATATAACTGACCGTCATGAAACCCTCATATTAAAGCTTGGTAAGCAGAAATTTAAAAGCAAACCCTGGTTTGCCCCTTAAATCTACAGTAGTTACTTAATTAGCTTTGAAGCTACACTTTTTGGCAACACCCCATTTAAAGATGTATTCTGTATCAGCTTCTTCCAACACTTCAATTAAACTACATACTTAATGATGATATTAAATAAGATATTCAAACTATTCAAAAGGCCACTTTTTGGCCACAGTTTAAAAGCGAAAGACGTCTAAACAGCATAAATTAATCCGAACACCTCTGAGACTGAGTCAGCAGTCTGGTGAGCTTATGGCTGTGCTTCCCGCCAAATTAATACATAAATAAATAAATATCAGAAGAAAATATGGCGTTGGGAACGCCGTCATATCCTCTCCAAAGCCTTTCCAGCTGTTCCCAGATCTCACCTTGTGACAGAGGGTGACAGAGCGGTCACTAAACTGTGGAACTTCTTGACCAACGAGACCAGTTATTTACATCTGATGTCATTATATGTGCATAAAGCGCAAGAGAAAGGTAGCTGTCTACAAAAACTGCTTCCCGCTCCCAAAACATCCCATCACTGGAAGCATATAAACAAAATGTACCCTTGCGATCCTTAATTGACTGTTAAATGGTTGAAATTTTGCAACAATCACTACTTCATTGTGTTGGCAGCTATATTATGTTGCTTGTTACCTATAGCAGACACTACTGAATAAATGCATGTATGGTTGATATTATATAACATAATATTTTTCTTATGTCAGCTGGGCTTTTAAAGTTGTTCACTGACCAATAACCTCACAATTCAACTTATAATTACATTTTTGTTAGACTTCTATAAGATGAGTTTGGTTCATCTGCAGGTGAAAGATGAAGCGAATGTCAGACATTCTGACACCGCATGTCTTTGTTGACAGTATATATTCACAGCCAGACATGCTTTCAAAGAGGGGGCGAAGGTGACATAGAATGCATGGGTAAATAAAATGAGAGTTTTTGTGAGGAGAGGGGCGGACTATAATCTAATGTCAGTCCAGGCCAAACCTCACATCCACTCCATTCACAACAGACCACAGATGCTGCAAGAGCTCTGCTGAAACATTTCTTTTGATTACCGTTCATGCCGGAAACATATCTTTCAATTTTAGTTAAAAAATAACATCCAGCATATAGTTAAAAAGAGCCAAGCGTCTTCAGTTTTGGCTCTTTGTTTTGCAGATCTTTTCCGTGCATGTGTGTCTCCTGCTTTGATTGAAACATAGAATCGATGGTGGAACAGTCGCTGTGATGTGACGTGCTGAAGGCAGCCCTGCAAGCACGCCTTTTCTTTTTTAAACACCAACCACGTAGCTCGCTTGTGAAGATATCTGTAATTTTACAGCATTTAGCGGCACTTTCCTCCCAGGCTTTTCTCCTTTTAATGCGCTCCCTCTCAGCTCCACCTCTGCTCTTTCGCTCTTTCGCCTGTGCTGTCCACTTTCCCACCGCACTGCCCGACCATGTGCACACATGCACCGACTGAACGTTGTGTTGATATGCGTCTGTGTGTGTGTGTGTGTGTGCAACCAGTCGCGTGCGATGCCAGAGATCATACAATCAGGTTAAAAGCAGGCAGGGGTGCAAAGACTGTGGCTGTTCTGTGTTGTTTTCTCTTTGATTTATAGCATTTAGCATTTTTAACACTGGCCAGACCAATCAGCTTGCTGGGCCACCTGGAGCTGCTGATGGCCGGTCAGGGTCTGATGCTCATCAAGAGAAGAAAACGCTGGAAAGCTCAAATTATTTTTCAAAACTCTTCTTCTTCTTCCAATGAACAAACTTTGATAACACCTCTTTCTATGAACTACTTGAAAAAGCACATTTACAGCATTTACTGCACAAACCAGATGCTCGAATTTTTGAGTGGTAAGAATTTAAAAATACTTAATAATGATTCAGTGTGCCAAAAACTGAGGAGCAGATCTGTTAAGGCACATTTTGAGCGAAACAAGCGATAGCAGGCAGCAGAGAATGTGAAAGTTTGGAGAAAGCTGTCCAAGTGAGTTGGACAGCTTTGTCAGTTTCAGGAAGCAAGGTGAGGGGAAGAAATAATAAAGGAAAAGAGGGTAAAAGATCAGGGTGGGAGAGAGGACGTGGGGTCTCCTGTTTGGGGACATCAGACTGGAGGCAGCATGGAGGATGATGATCACGGTCAAAGATGAGGAGAGAATGATGGATGGGAGCTGTGGCAGGAGAGCCGACGGAGCATGGAGAGGCAAAGGCAGAAAATAGAAAAAGCATGGTTGTCTTGTCTTTTGCGACCCTGCATCGCTGCCTGTCTCCTTGTGGACACTGGAAGGACTGGAGCCGTGCGAGGCTGTTATGTCCTGCGGACGGAGCTTAATGATGCGCCTGATTTGAGTCGTGAAAAATAACGGCAGACTGTCTTCTTGCCTCATTTTAGCGCATTACATTAACTGGTGAATTTGCGGAATCCACTTAAGTAATTGGATAACCAGACTGAATAGAGGCATGACATGCTAAACCACAGCTTTGACAGCTGCAGGGTGATGATTTTCAAATAAACACTTCAACTAAAATGGCTAAGAACAATCATGAGTCAAACATGAGGGTATCGCTTTAGAAGAATTATGTCAAGAAAATGTTGAAGTGGGATTTAGAGATGCAGAGCACACTTCTCATCCTTTTGCTTCGCTTTTTTTTTTTTTATCTGCTATTCCCTTCTCTCCACACCTGAAAAAAGAACAATCTAGATTGTGAGAAAACATTAAAGATGCAGCCCCCAGGACAAACCCCTGCTGGGCACACCTGTCAGTCAAAACTCTCCCAGCGCTGCTCACTGAAGGATGATTTTCTGTTTGCAGATGACATCAGTGATACAGCGATCACCCATTTATCTCCAGGCTGTGCTAAAAATTACCAACAAGACATTTGTCGGTGTATTTGGGATGTGGTTTCATTGGTCCTTGTCAAGATGAGAAATAGAGAGAGAAGCAAGGACAAAACAAAGTGAGAAAAGAAATGATGTCTTTTAAATTTGACTTCAGACAAACCTTCTTTAACCAGAAAACTGTAGCAGTAGTATGAACTGTCCTCTGTATCACTGCAGAGTACAAAGATTTCTCTGAAATACAGTGTTTCCACCAACCTTTGATATGTTATGAGTTATGCTAACTGGGAAAATCCTTCATATATCACATAATCTAACGTTATAGGACCAGTGTGTAGGATTGAGCGGCATCTAGCTGTGAGGTTGCAGATTGCAAACATCTGAATAGCTCCCGCCTCTTCCAAGCATGCAGGAGAACTGCTGTGGCCACGAAAAAAGCCAAAAACAAACAAACAAACAAACACGAAAGGCGCTCTCGAGAGCCTGTGTTTAGTTTGTCCATAGCTACAAAGAGCTCATCGTACGGTAACAAAAGCACAACGATTCTTATTTTCAGGTGAACATTTTTGAGCACTTAGTCGATAAAGAGCCAGACCCCCCCCCCCCTGCTGGGGAGTATTGGACATTCAAATGTTTCCTAATGTTTCTCACTATCTGCAGGACGTGTGAATAAGCAACTGTTGATGAGTTTGCATTATCAGCTTAAAAGGCGATAATAGGCGCAGCATGTTTTGCTGCCCCCAAGTGGCAAAAAACCCCAAAATGATTCAAAAATGTTTTGGCTTCATCTTTAATGCTCCATCTTTAAAGTTGATGAGTCATTTAAAAGCCCAGATTATCAGACGACCTGATCTGTGGAAGATTCCAGGTAGTTTTTTAAGATAATATGCTGAAGTTAATCTAAAATACCAGCAGACCTGAGCTTATGGCTCGTCAGCGTTTGGTCCTGAGACACATACTCTGACTGATTTCAGAGTGCTACAGCTTACACATTCACTAGAATAAGACAGTTTTCTCTCTGGAGAGCTCATCTTTCGCTCCTCGCTTGGCAGTGAATACTGATGTCATGACCACTCTCCCAGACACCGGTGCGTCCTCGGTAGGATCCGTCTTTACCAGCCCATTTGGATCCATTTCTGCCCGTCATTCCCTTTGGTGATGTGAAAGCTTCCAGCCTTGGCAGCTAGGTATATAAATTTGTACTAAAACAGTCAATTAGGTCAGGTCCTCCTCTGCACTTACAGCAGGCATGCAGCTCCTCACCTACAAGGCCTTACATGGCTGTGATCCAGCCTGTCCCATCTGTCTAAGCTCCTTAACTCATACTGCCTGACTCGTGGTTTGCCTCCTCTCTCGGCCTCTTCTGGCTTCAGATTTTGCATACTGGGTAATGTAGACTTCCTCAGCGTTCTCCATCATTGATGAATACTCAGATTTTTGCCAGATGAAGGGGATATTTTGTTGCAAGCTGTGCAGCTTCTTACATCTTCCAGGGAGTGATATGTAATTACTGTGCATTACATTTAACATGAATTAGGGCTGGTGAATCAAATATCACCTTTTAAATGTTGAGCCCAACATTGTCAGAAACAAAAGTTTTTCTGGCTGCAGCTGATGTAACAGAACACAGCGTAGATTCACGTTATGGGGGCCAGGCTATGAGGTGTGTCGGTGTAGGATGTAGTCGAAGAGGAGGGCCAAGGTGGCCTTGATCCCCACACTGCTGTAGGAAACAGCTGGGTGTTAATTGAAGGGAGACCCTCTGAGGTACTGGACCCGGCTGCTGCTGGGATGCTGCAGGGTTCAGGCCTCTGCAAAATCCCCGGGTCCCAGGCCTGCTGTTCTCTTCTGTTAGCCGCAGCACAGCAGTCAGAGGGGGTCAAAAATTCCTTTAACTACACAGTAAAATCCGTTTTTTCCCCTTTAGCATCCAGAGGAGTCATATTGTGTCAAATAAATAAATACAGACAGATCTGTTGTTTTAAAAACACATGATTCATTTTGTCTTATTATGTTAATAAAGACATCGAAAAAATACAATAACGTAATCCTGGTGGTATTATGTCTCTTCTAAACCTTGTTTGCTGTTTTGAATGAGTAGCATTTAAAGTAAATTTCAAATGACTGAATTTTCTGGATTCTCCTGTGAATATCCACCAATAATCAAACTTACTTCACAATCTAAGAGATTCATTCTGGGTCCATTCGGGTCAGTTTCATTCTTCTTGTTTTTAAAGTCGAGATAATATGAATATCATGATGTCATGACCTCCACCCATCAGAGTGGGACAGAGCTGAGATTCATAAGTCGGCTATCTAGAAACAGCACGCTCCGTCTTCGGGTGTTTGCAGCCTTAATCTTCGTTCTGTTTCTCTAAAAGGATCGTGGTTTAGGGCCTAGAATTGATTCACTCCGCGGGAAGTGGAACCTGTGACATTATGCACAAGGCGTTTCCAGTGGACTGATTCAGCAACAACCCGGAGCATGATGGGCTTTGCCTCTGCTAACCCGTCTGTTATGACAAGCCCACTTTTCCTCAAATCAAAATCCTCCCTGCGTTGTTTCCCACCTGCCCGTCCTGTTTCCCTCAGAAAGACGCCGCCATACGGAGGCGACGGGAGATTCTCTGGAAATGCTGCTTCATTCAGACTCTACTGTTTCATGACAGGTTTTTGTACTTCGATCTTTAAAAAAAGTTGCCCAACCACATGAAGCAACACGCACCAACAGGACAACTTTGAATGTGTTTTTCTCTCAAAAGTGTATAACTGATAAGTGGAAGCTGTTTGAGGACGTATCAATGAATAATAAATGATCGATGTATCAGTGATGCCGCTGTGGATAGTTCGCTGTGTTCCAGCTAACCGTCGCAGCTGCTCTCTGTCTGGCACAGGGATTTTTCAGTGTGTTTTTCAGAACAGGATGATAAATGGAGAGGCCTTATATAGTTCAGTGGTTTTAATACAGGTAGAGGCATCACTCCTCATCATTTCTTCATCTGTCACATTTATGGATTTCTGTCTGGGCTAAATTACTCACCGGAGCCGCGGAAAAATCAGGCCTCGAGGTTTATTTACAGGCGCTCCCATTAGACATTTCTCACAGTCGTTCGTCCTGTCTCATTTGTGCCCTCTGCCCGTCAGATCTGCATTTTGGCGTGAACACCTCTCAAGAAGCAAATGGGAATATAAAGGCTTGTTATAAGCACAGTCCCACGGTTAGGAATGAACTGTCATTTCACATACATTTGCCAAATGCATCTCATTTATTGATGCATTTTAATCACATAGCTTCTGCATGTAGGAATGCACTGTATTCATAAAGTCTTCGGTGCTGCTTGGCAAAGATTATACAAGTTACTGCAGAGATGAGGCTACAATCACGGTCACAATGATCACATTTACCTCGTTAACAGTTAAGAAACTACACGACGCGTAATCGAAATACTCAAAAATAGACAGAAATCATTATGACTTAGTAATACCTACACAGTCACACACACACACACACACACACACACACACACACACACACACACACAGTTAGGCTGACACACAAGGTTAATTACTAAAACTGCTGCTGGAATAAACTCAACTTATGAAATGAACCCACTCACTAAACTCTGCTTGTGTATTTGGGTCTGTAAAGTCAGATTCTTCGGGGTCTGCAGCCATTTGCATGAAGGAATGTATTTATCAAACATGTTGATATGACTAAAATTAGGTTGGTTGGGGTCTCAATGTCTGTTTGGGTTAGTTTTTGATGACCTGTCCAGCCCTGACGAACAACATTCTTCATGAAGATGTAGCCCTATCTCTGACCCTAACCCCTCATTTGTTCACTGTGATTCTCCAAAATATGACCCATGGGTTCATTTCAAGTTGGATCTGGTGACTGTGAAGGTCATGGCATGTGATTAGCTTTCATTATTCATTGAGACGTTTATAAAGTGTCCCCCGTCATTTATGTCGGCTTGTTGCCTTTTGTCACCTGTCTCTACATGCACGCTCGCCTATCCTGAAGATATTACCCGACAACATGCAGCTTCTGATCTGAAACGGTGCGGCGTGGAAATGAAGAGTCATGCTACTGCGGATGGAAAGTGATCTGTGCATGATTACTGACAGCCTTAATTAATGTTTGTAGACAATGAGAATAAATAGGGCTCTGTGAAAACCCTCTTTGTTCTTGTGGTTAACAAGGTGAGAATCAAGGATACGACCACAAAGGAATGTGCACACACACTGAAGCTGGCGGAAGAAAAATCAACTTTAACTCCCACAACCAGCAATTTTTAATAATTGTTCAATTCCCTCTGCGGTTGGCCCACACCCAAGAGGAGTCTTTGCCAAATTTCTCAGCCAAGTTCATGATTTAACATAGCTGTGAGCCTCGTGAAATATACTTGTGTTAAGAAAGAGATAAATGATTGAAAATTGCTGTGTGGGTCTAGTTGCAAGGGCCAGAGGGTGAATACCACAAGTGTGACAAGGTGCATATATCAACAAGCCGTCTCAGCAGTCTACCCGGGCAGGTTAAAGTACTGAAAGACTTTAAACGCCTCCAGCTGTGAACTGACGAGCAGCTCCAGCATTTGTGACAGTCAAGACAACTTGGAAGATGGACAATAGCTATTTATGTCAGTGCAATCTCCACTTTTATGCACAGGGACCATTTAAACCAATTCTAAATGAGGCGACGATGCAAGATGTAACAGAGAGACTGTCCTCCAAAAGAACACGACAAAACATGTTTACGTTCAAGAAAGCCCCCTAGTGGCCAAATGACTTATGACAAGAGAAAGTCAGGTGACGGAGGTGGCTGAAAGGGTCCAAACACCAAAACATTAGAATTTAGCACACTAACTGTTGCTCTTTTCCAGTTTCCAACTGCAAATCAACAGTGTTTTTTTTTTTTTTTTTTTTTTTTTTTTTATATAAAGCAAGACCACGATTGTTCCTGAACCTTAACCACGTTTTTATTATTAGAACTATCATAATAAAGGTGCCCTCACCTTAATGAAGTAGTCATGCCAACCTTGACCATAGCGCTGTCACATCATAGAAGAGTTCTGGAAGGTTCAGACAGATGATGCAGATCGCAGCGTCAGATCATTTTCTATGTGCCGCTGTGGAGGTCACGCACAAATTGTATCTTCTTTTTGTTGACTTTGCAGGCCTGAATCGAACAAGCAGCCTATAAAAATGTGAAGTTGTGCACAAACAGCTAGCTGAATAATTGCAAGATAAATCTGAGGGTTTGTGATAAACACTGTAATGTAGGAGGAAAAAAGAAAAAACACTTGTGCAATACAAATCATGTTTATTTTTCCTGAGTTTTTCAAAGTCATGTGAAATACAGCCTCTTTAAAATTATGAAAATGTTATTGTGTGAAAGGAAATCATTTTTAGGTGAAAGTGCTCAGAGAGGTATGCAGCTTGTGAAGCAGGGTTGCAATCATAGGTTTGGGTTTGGACAGTAAGGACACGTCCCTGCCAGTGTCAGTGTGCAGCTGGGTTGTGTCTACCCATACTCTTTAACAATCCTGGATGATTGATCACTCCACATCGTGTTACCGGTAGTGCGGGTGCGTGGGGATGTGACCTGATGATCGAGCGACCCTCAGACTGAACTATGCAGTGGCAGCTGGCTGCAGCTCTGCAGGTGGCGCCCCTGAGACGAACGAGTGGTTGTGAATCTGAACTATTGAAACGGTTCAAACATCACAGACCTGAAAATGAAGTCTTTGCTGGACGTAACTTTGATCATTCAGCTGATGTTAGGTTTGAATTTCAGGTGTAAGGTGTTCACGAATTCAACATTTATCACATCATTTCAACATGAACCAACTTTGTCACTGTAACATAATGAAAGCAGACCTTTATTAACAGCCTCAATGTGTTGCCAATGTTACTAACACAATCTCTTGATGAGGAGGTGTGACTGCAGGGAGCGCTACAGCATGATTATAAGATGAACCAGCCACAGTTTGTCCGATTAATCTGTTTGTTTGTGAAGCTACCAGTGTTAAAACCGACGCCCTCGGTTCCGGTACAAAAAGGTTGGGAAGCACATGATTCGTTGATCTACAGAAAATCAATTACCAATGATTGATTGTCATCAGTCATTTATTGATCAAAAATACCAATTGTAGGACTCCAGTCTCTCAGAATGTCAAATTTTGCTGATTTTCTCTATTTTATATCATCTTACATAGAATCTCTTTTGGTTTCAGACTTTTCATTGGATAAAATAAGCGGTCTGAAGACGTCACCTTGGGCATGTGGAACTTTTCATTACTTTCTAACATTTTGTAAACTAAACTATTAGTTGAGAAAGTAAACATTAGAGCAACAATGAAAATAGTCAGCAGTTACCACAAATTCAGCTCTGACAGATTCTTATCCATTCTGGCTCCTCTCCAGCTTTCAAATAAAGAAATAACTCCGGTAAAGAACAAGCATGTACTCACGTCAACAACAACAAAAGAGAATTTAGATGTAAACCTAAAGCATAGCTGTACAAACACAATCCTGTTTTCTACTGTATATTCTAGCCATCTAAGCTGGTACAGTGTGTCTGCAGAGCATCCATTCCTCCTGCTGTAATGCTTTTGATTCCCAGTAAGGATTATATTAAGTTCCACCATATTGATTCAACTGGTTTAGTAATGGCCTATGAATTCTGCACGAAGCAGTGATTTTTTCACGAGTTTAAAGAGCGTCTCCCCACATGATCTCCCACTAAATTGGCTCTTGCCACTGGAATTCTAATGAGTCAGATTGTTTGAGGTTCGGGAGCGAGGCTATTGTGATGCAAATGTTCGTCGCAACCTGCGCTTAAGACCAAAGAAAATTCTTGAATACCTGACATCAGATTTCAGAGTCTCAATGATTTGTTTATCAAATAATCCCACCACACTTGCCCACTTCAAACACTGTAATGATATCAAAACATGGGGAGCTTTGATATGCAAATGTTGCGCAAGGGGATATAAAACATTCTGTTTCCCTTCCGTTCGCCACATCAGGCTGCGACAAAGATGCTGCTCACTCTCGTTTCCAACACAAAACACTCCATTAAATTCTATTTAAGGCTGGCTCCGGTGAACCCCTTTGACAGAACCTCCTACACTAGAACCCACCAAAGCTTTTAAGTATCATTCTGCATTACGCCTTTTTTATTGTTTGTGTTTTTGTGCACATCTCTTTGTTTTGCCTTTTGTTCCGACACCAGTTGCCCACATCTTCTGCGTCTGTGCACCAAATCTCCCAGATCTAACCGATGACTGTTTCTGCACAGCAAACATTTAAAACTATGATGAAATCCAAAGTTTTTCATTTAAATTAACATATATGAGCTTTTTCCTCATCTAACGCCCCTATCAGCATTTAAAAAATTACATTTATGAGCATTTCCTGATCTGCAACCACTGTTTAACGTTCAGTGTTCAAGTTTCAGGCCGGTCGCCAGAATAAAATGCTGGCATTGTATGACGTTAAGGAACAGAGCAGAATTTTCTAGGAGGCAGGGCTCTTTGCAAACAGGTTCCAGTGGCAGTTTTTCTCAAAAGCAACACTATCGGGTGTAGTGTTAATGTTTTGCAGGAATGAATAATTGTAGCTTCAAAAGCAGATCGTTTTAACCTCAAATCAAGGACTATTTTCAGGCGAAGGTGACTTGAGAGGCTCTGTCAGCTCCCTGCTGTTGCCAAAAAATCACTACCAGCAAAACCTAGAAGTAATTATGCAGTTTTCACTAATATCTCTTGACTTTTGCCTACTTCAGGCTAATATTTTGATTCTCACAATAAAGTTGGCTGCTTTGAATTTCGGCTTCCATGTCATGTGATGTAAGATGATGATTATTGCTCGCCACCGTGATGCCTTCCTGCAATAGGATGAAGAGTCTTATAACTTTGGCCTCCTGACTTCCTTCACTGCTCTTCTGGGTCAGTGTTTCCCAAACTGCTCCTGGAGTAGCCTACCCCCTGTCCAAAAGGTTTTTCGTCCCGTCCGACCCGGCTCCACCTGAGCAACAGCTTTAGTTAACCTGCCGTGCTTCCACTGATTTGAGACGGTCGTGGCGAAGCAGGGTTGGATGGAAAACACGCTGGACAAGGGGCACCTGCTCTAATAGAGCTGTTCTAGGTTAGGCTGCTGTTGTGTGGATTGAGGGAGAGAGTGAGGAAGCAAATTAGCCTGAGCTATTAACAGAAATTGGACAAAATCACAGAGGGGATGTTGTGATGATATAAGAAGTAGGTAAACTCTAAATGTCTGCTGGCTGAACAATGTTAAATAAGGATAAAGTCAGAAAAAGATGAGTAAATCCACGGTTGCATCCTTTACATCCCGGATAATAATAATAGCCATGTTACAGTTAAAAGAGCTGACTCTTTGATTCATCTCCTTCACGAATGTCCCATCTCCACGGCCGCATTCTGTCCAATCAGAGAGCTAGGGTTAGGTGGGCGGGCTGGCAAAGATAGTTAATGTTGACTCACAAATTGGCTGAACATTTCGGCGACAGTGCAATCCCACTTTTAGCTAATTCAGAGTTTGGCTGGAGTCAGTGGGTTCGCTAGCCTTTTCTTTTCCTGTCTTCTATTTTCAGCTCACGATCACAGTTAAGCTCAATGACGTGTTTCTCACCTGTGTGAACAGTCTCCAGTGTGGACTGACTGATGCTGATTGACAGCTGAAGCATTCTGTGGCAGACGATGAGCGACAGGTTCAACTGGTCCAAAAATGTGTGATTTTTTTCTTGACTTGTTTTTGTCTGTTGCTGAAAATAGTAAAATTATCATTGATATCAGCTGTTTAAATATAATCATCTGATTGTGGTTGATCATTTTTGAATGAACTTTGCTCCGTTGTTCAGGCGCCCATGTGCTAATATGTGGATGTTAAGAAGGTATTATGAGCACATGCACCATCTCAATCAAAAAGTATAGAAGCAAACAGACGACGACCTGGAGGTTTTTGCCAACTGCCTCTAGGTGGCGCTGCGGTAGCACTGCCCCCATTGTGGACAGAAATGGCATTAAAACAACAGGAAAAAAAATGTCAAATCAGAGGAGGGTCATGCCAACTGCGTGATCATGTGCTCCCATTTTGGTTTGCAGAAAGAACGTACGTACTGGGAGCATGGCTGGTAAAACATCCTGTGGTACCTATTAAGTAATTATGGTGTTTTCTGTAATTGATTAATTTCGTAAAGTGCTACCAAACTGTAAAATCCTAATGGAAAAAGTGCAATAAAAACAAATGTTTTTGCCCTTTTCTCATGGCAGCTGTGACAACCTTTTTCTTTTTCTCTTTTTTTTTATACAGGTGTGTCTCTGGCAGGCCAGCTACACCCACACTCCACGCATTTATTATGCATGACTTCTACTGTGAGTTGGAATACGAACAAGTTGAGAAATGACAATTCTTGGTTCATCCAGCACTGCAGCAGCTCATAATGCACGGGCTGGAGCAGATAGAAAACAAATCTACATTTTGCAAGTGCACAGCTGTGCAGGCCTTGTATTGTCATCTGAGGGCAAAAAACTAAAGTAGTACAGGCCGTCTGTATGAAGGGGACTCAAACATCTTAAACGTTAAATGAGGTATTGAGGAACGTGAATGAGGAGGGTGAATATGGTGTGCAGAGACTTACAAATCTCGACTGTTTTTCTCGTGTCGCCTCCTGTAATTACACATGAACACACAGAAAACGGGTGTTTAATCAAGTTTATAATTCGTATTTACACACATAGAAAATGTTTGTGCAGGTCTTCCATCCCTTCTTTGTAATTACACCTGAAGATTTATCAGCAGCAGCAGCAGCATGCTTACTTTGTCTCAAGTTAGCGTGTCAGCATGCTAAAATGTGCTAATTGTCACAAAACACGAAGTACAGCTGAGGCTAATGAGAATGCCATTAGTTATGCAGATATTTGGTCATAAACCAAACTATTACTATATTTAAAGTTTGATATCTTAAAAAGAGGAAAAGTTAAATGAAGACCACAGGTTACAATTCATCCTGAGGGGGGCATGAACATCTCAACAGAGAGGTATTGCAATCCACCCAGTTGAATTGGTCCATTGGCAGCAAATGTGAACCTTCAGATGGCGCCGGAAGAAATGTCAGAGGCTCGCCAAAGTCACGAGGATTCATCATCTGGGAACCACGAACTCTGGACCAATCCATCTGGGAGATGTTGACATATTGCTATGGCAAATTTGAATAGGTCCCCTACTGGTACCACAGTCACTTCTACTCTTTTGCTTCAGCTGTGTATGTTTTTGGGGTTTTTTTAGTAACGATAACACAAAGCACATGGCAGCCTAACAGCTTCACCTAACCTGCACTCCTTTGCTGGAGTCTTGCCTGGCCGCAGGTCTGCTGTGTGGTAATTTGATTAAACGCTGGTTTATTTCTGAATCTGCTCTGTGCGAGCAGTTGCCTGCTTTTGTAGGGCTGCCTCGTGATGAACTGATCAAACTTCAGATGTTTCATTACACCTGATGAACGGAGTGGGCCCTTATCAAAGCTACTGTAATCAGTGCTTTGGTTTGTGAATTATAGTTAACGTCCCCAATGAGCGCACTGCAACAATACTGTATCTGATGAGTCCTGTCGGCAGCTGCGAGGGAGAGCATCGCTTTGGCAAATGTCAGGGATTAAATATGAGCAAAGGGTAAGGATAACACAGATACACTTGAGCCCCTTAGTCCTGAAAATGAATACTTGTAATCAGTGGTGCACTGTAATGACATGATACACTGCAGTGACTGGTCTGTCATGCTTCCTTTTAGCTATAAATACAGATTTTTTTCATAACTTTTACAACATGCTGGATGACAGCCATTCCTATTTCTTTCCAGACGTGGCCCTCTGGGCTAATGTAGCATGTTTAAGGGTTTTGTGAGATCAGTTCATCAGGAGCATGAGGAGCGTTAGCACAAGGAGGAAAATGACCAGACAAATAAATGAACAGCCGAACAGTCGGGGTGGCAGTTTTCCAAAGAATAGCTGTCAACAGGGGAACTGAATAAGCAGAGTGCAAATATAAACACACGTATGCCTCCCTCACATCAAGAGAGAGTGATGGCCCAGCATGCCACTTCCTCCTTCATAATAGCTTTGTCTCTTTCATCTCACTTTCCTTTTTTTTTTTCAAGAGGCACAGAAGCCCTGAGCCCATGCCGTTGAAAGGGGAAAGCAATGGTGGAGCACAAGACATTCGTCATGGAAGTGTAGTGTGTGTGTGTGGGTGCACTTGAACATGGGCATATGTATCGTAAGCAGGGTTTTTGTGAGGCTTATTTTTGCATAATTTGTGCCAAGCTGCGTGTATGTGCAGTCATGTGCAAATGGTGGGACAGGGGTGTTGGGGGGGTAAATGATGTGCTTGGGAGAGGAGTAATGTTGGGGTTCTGTGGAGAGTTTAAGCTGGAAAGCGTTGGCAGAGCATCACAACTGGCACAGCGAGGGAGACTCGTTCCCCCGAAAGCTGAAAGATACACACAGCCGGGGAGACTATTATCTGGCTGGGGACGGGACTTGTTTACTGCTGGCTATCACTCACAGTGCTGGCGGGCAACATCTCGGAATAGAGAGTCACGATGTAAGGAATGCAATGATTCGACAAAGAGGCGTGTGAGCGCTTTAGCGAGGAAATAGGTCTTAAAAGGCATCGCGCAGCCTCCACCATCATATTCAAACTTGGTCGATGGTGTGGTTTTCAGCATTTCAACATCCATAAATCCCAGCCGTTGTTGTTCTTGGTGTATCCGCCATGAACGAATAATACCACGGGGGATTGACAGCCTTAACGCGTTACTAAATCGAACATGATGCGTTGCCAGGCAGAATGCTGCTGGGTTGATCTTGGCTTCGTGTTTTTCAAAGTAAACAAGACAAGCGCTCTCATAATTTCTTGCAAAGGCAAATTATGAAAGGAGCGAACGGCCCGACGTGTTTATCTTCTTCAGTGAAATGTTCTTTGTTTGCACCCTGAGGTGAACTGTGGTTGAACTACAGCCAAGATCATCTCACAGCTGTTTGAACTAGGCGTTAAAACAACCGGAGAAACAGGACGTCATGGTGGCTTAGAGGTTTAACACACTGACCGATTGGCGACCTTTTGATGTATGACGCCCTCTTCACCCCAACACTGTCTCCCGGATGTTACATCAATGTACTAAAGTTGTTTTCCTAGTTTCATGCTTTGAAATGAAACATAATTGCTACCTGACATTTTTTTTTCTAGTGAAGGAAGCATTACCGTTAAGTATGGCACACAAGCTGTAGGGTGGTGCTGAGGATCGATGGTGGATGAACTTTTCGGGGGTCCTGTTTGTGGTTGGGTTTAGGCAACAAAAGCACTTTGGTGAAGGCGAGTAAAAAATTGTACTGCAGGAATGCTGCCAAAAACAGACACATTACATGTCAGTCCACATTTTCCTCAGTTGTCGCTCTATTGTACAGGTAGACCAGCCAGACCTAAATGTGTATTATGTGTCACATTTTGCCTCGAGCAGGTGCGCATGAAGGTGCAGTACCAGCAGGGGGCGATGATGAGAAGGAGGGTGGTAGAAATATGAGGGGCAGATGGATGGGTCAAGCACAGGACTTTCACAAACAAGACCAGGGTACATTTCCTGTGTGAAACCAATGTTGATTGTTTTAAGGAAGCAGTTATTTTAACCCAAACCAGGACCTTCTCCTAAAACCAAACCGAGTGGTTGTGGTGCCTGGACGTAACCAAACTGCAACCATCGCCTGAAACGTTTGTCAGCAAGCTTCATTTTGAATATTAATTATTGCTAACGTGACACTGACATGGTGGACCAGTGGGTTGCGAGGACAAAGTTGGAGACAATCCATGAGAAAGGCAATAATTTTTGGACAATAATATAACAATAAAAAATGCTAGGATTAGGACCAGCAAAGCCAAACCATGTGCTCAAAAAGCTTCTAAGGAACTGAAGTTGTTTATAAGATGCTGAACATACTGAGCGACTCCACTCTCATACATTCTCAGCGGATCTCCTGGTTCCTTTCATACAACCATGGTGTGAAAGTGGTCTCACTGTATAGAGAACCACTGCAAACATGATAGTTCATGTTTTCTAATACTCCATGGATGGAGTCATAGAAAGCAATGATGGCACAGGATGAACAGTTTTCTATTAGCTTGTCTCCTCTGGATGTTAAGTGTAAAGTAGCAGATCTTGAGTCGACTGCAGAACTAAAGCAAACTCTCAGAAAAGACTCGCACAAAACATTTTTTACATGACTCATAAAGAAGCATGAGCGGGAACATTAAACGGAGATCAGTGGAGGGAATGTGGGGGACGCTGTGCGTACGAGCTGCCCACTGCCCACAGCCCACAGCGACAGTGACAGCTCAGGCTCAAGTTTGACACTTACTTACACCGAGGGTTAGTTATGTACTGTATTACTTTCCTTTGAGTCATACACAGAAACCACAGTATGTGGGAGTGAGATGCATCTGTTATTGATCACGCTGAAAACATTTATGTCTCAGCCAAAGCCTGGTGGGAAGAAGAATGATTCTAATGTCCAAAAAGTTTGTGATACAGGTGTTGTTAGTCATTTATTCAGGAGGAATTCGCACAGGCATGTCACGAGTCAGCACACATGAGCTGCATTTGTCACAATGGCTTTGTTGTATTTCAAAAGAGCTGCATTTGAATGGTGTTTTATTATTATTTGTGTATCTTTGAAGAAGAAACAATGCAGGAATAAGTGATTTTTAAGACACGTAAAGCTAAAAAGTGAAATATGAAAACACTAAAATGTAAACTTCCATGACTAATGGGGGGAAAAAAGGAGTACAGCTCAATTTGTTCCTTGGCTTTCCTTTAAGATTTTCAGGCGGATTATCCAAAAAGCTCACAAGAACAGGTCCTTCCCTACCACCCAAATAGCTGCCAGATTGCAAAAAAAAAAAAAAAAATCAGCTCGAATAATCCCCTGTGAAAAAAACACTAATCTGCTCCCCAAAACCTGCTAATTGTCCATTTGGTTACAGAGCCGGGTAAACACAAAAGAGCCCCGCTCTCTCACCGAGCGCAGTTTACACCCACCTGAAGATGTCTTGAGAGAGATCAATGCAGAAAGCCTGGAATAGCTAAACACCCATTATTTCTGAAACACAGTCTAAATAAAGCTGAAACAGCACCCGGTGTAAATAAGATGAAATGCTCATAGTTTGATGGGTCTAAAGCCTGAGAGCAACTCCCACATCGTGTAATGTGTTTTATATAGGAAATTATTTTAAGAAAGCAGAAAAAAAAAAACAAAAAACGTCTTTCTTCAGAGTTTCTACAGAAGCTTTGGGGTGTGATTTCCAATTAGGCTGTCAGGATGGCAAAGAGCAGCTGGTACAGTAATGTTCTGGATGTAAGAGTTAGTAATTGCTGTAGCAAATGAAAAATGAGAGGGAACTGTGTACCATTCCTTCATTAATTAACTTGAGATCTAGCTTGCAAGCTGGTTTGATTGCTACCAAAGCAAAAATTCGACTGAGTAAGGAACACATATAGCGTTTTTTGTGGCAGTTTGTCACTGTGGCACATAGTTAAGATCAGTGCTCACCAAATAAAGGCTTGTCGGAGGTGCTGGAGCTGAAATGTATAATGAGAGGGAAGGCAGACTCACGCTCCCCTCTGTGTCACATCTATTTACTGGGGCAAACTTTTGGTTCCTCAAGCATCAACATCATATTTTAATTAACGTATACCTGCAGGTGGCCGTGCAGTTTAAAAATGAAGGTTCACGCAGCTGTGAAGGCCCTTTGATACCAACGCAGCATGCAGCTTTTCTTTAATGACTTCCAACTTTCCTTTCCTCATCGCGGAGGAAAAAAAGGTAGAAATGTAAATATTAGTAATGTATGAAGTTGCATGAAGTATGCAAGTATGAAATGCATCCTGGAGGCTGAGAATCCTCAATTCTGATTGGCTGTCAGCTGTGCATTAACCTTTAGCAGGACTGCGAGATCCTTTTACTGAGCGGAAGGACATGTTAATATTCATTTTATGCACAACATGAATTGTACACAATAACAGTTAAAAATCAAACATTTACATTTAACTTTTTTCAAATCCTGACTTAGAAAAATATCTAAAAAACAAAATTTCTTTAAATTTCTTGATTAAGATATGAGTTTTAATTGCTGAGAAGAAAGTAGTGAGCTGTGAGTATTGCATTTGATGCTTTAATTTGAGATATCAGGCATGAAGATATGCGAGGTATGTGCTGGATTGACGTGCTCACTTCATCAACGCGCTCATTTCTAAAAGTCACCTCCAGGATGGTTCTCCTTGACATTTTTCTTTTCCAGCAGGGGAAGGTATGCGGTTTAATTTCCCAAGCCTTGAACGTGATAGGGATGAATTACATTACGTAAATGATGTACTTAGCCCAGTGGCTTTGTCTTCGGTGACTTCTAATTTTACACTGTGCTTATGCTAAGGACGACTGTGGTTTAGGAGACGGATGGACTCCAAACCACTGAGAAGGTATCATGCATCCAACCTGAGAGTTGATCAGTCTGCTCAACCACTTTATTGACCAGTGTCCTGGAGACAGTCGACATGTATCTGTGGAGAAATAAAGAAAACAGCCTAAAAATCACAGTTTGTTCTTAGCAAACGTGTGTTTTAGGGGGAAATTAATGTTGCCTTTGTTGTATGTTTTGGTCCATATATCACAAATCAATACTGAAGCTTTCATTAATAGTTTTATCTTAATAACTGATCGAATTAATTTGTGTAATGTGAAAAGGTCCTTCCCATAAACCCATTTTTAGTTTTTAGTGTTTTTCAGGCCAATCTTTTCCGTTTCAAGGCTCCAACTTTGCTGTTTTCAGCGTAAAACTCGAAATAATAAACTTTATCTATACAGCGCATTTCAAAACACAGCTACTAAGTGGTTTACAATCAAATCAGAGAATGAAACAAACTTAAAGCCATAAAAGCTGAACACATTTTAGAAGACATAAATGTAAAAAAAAAACAATGTCATAACACATAACTTAAATCACATTTTTAATAAGTGGTGTTTCAGAGGTGAGCTTTCAGCCCTGATCTCAGGCTCACAGGCTCTATCACCTTTGTGCATGAATCTGAACCTCAGACCATCCAGGAACGACACATCCAGGGATGTCAGGGAGCGGGAGGGGGCATTGGCCAATAAAAGGTGTGTTAAATAACTTGGCTCTCAGGGCTTTGTAAGAAACAGCTTGAAATCGATTCTAAAAGCAACAGGTAGCCGGCGTTAGGAAGCCAGGATCGGTGAAATGTGATCATGTTTCCTTCCCCGAGTCAAAATCCTGGCAGCAGAGTTTTGGCTGAGCCGGAGAAGGAAGAGGGATTTTTCTTTACTGATGCCAAGAAGTCGTCCAATCGACTGGTTATGAACATTCCTGAGATGATGACCCAGTGAATTGGATTCATCTGGCGGCCAGAGATACGAGTCCAAATGAACGTTAAGCCCTGTCCCCTCCATGTGGTAATACGTATCATGCTGCTATACCTTGACATCTAAATGCTGTGAGTTTGTTACAATTAAAAATTAATGCAGGTATAATATTAAATTTAACTTTCCAGTGAAAACGCATTCAATGCCACATCGTACGTACATGCAAAAATGTTCACTGCCAACATATTTTCAGCTGCTTATTTCTAAATGTATGATTATGGTGCAGGTAGCTTCAAATACTTGATTTCATTGAACTATACATGCTGTAAAAATGTGATCTGATCAACAAGTTTAACTTCTGTACTTTCACTCATGTTTCAAGTCTCACTAAAACTAAATTTAAACACAAATGAAAGTTACATCAATTTTGCTATTTTTACTTTATGCACCAGTTGTCTCGTCAAAATGTATACACAGCTAATTAGCAATAACAAATTATTTTTTGTGTTAACATAATGAGGAAAAATTGTTAATTAACATAATTTGCAAGTCATAAAAATGTTGATGTTTACTCACAATGTATTTCATTTGTTTTCCACTACAACAGGCAATCAATCAAAGTACTATGCACTCATAGGGACTGCAGCATTATTCAACTGTGTGTATGCACTGACAGCACTGACTGGTTCATGTTAGGAAAAGATTATGCAATTCATTCACACAGAAAAGTTAACACCAATCACGATCCTCCCCTGATCCTAACCAAAGTGCTTTTAAATCTAACTCTTACGGTCCACCCACCATCCACCACCCCGACCACCTTCCAAACAAACCAAATCCAGGCAGCGACTCTTTTTACGTCAACACAACGTGATAATGAATGCAAATTAGTCCTACAGAATTTCGAGGAGACAGGATCGCAAAGTAACAATGATAACATAGATACAAGAGGATAAATTAAAACAGTTAAAACAGAGTTTGTGAGTTTTTCACTGCAACTTCAGTCGCTAAAATCAGACAGTCCTGTTCAAGCCTCTTCTTTCCTGCGTCTCAACAAATCGTTTATGATAATGGCTCCACCGCTAGGTAAGTAACTTAACAGATGTCTTCTAAATGGCAAAGTGAAAATACATTTGGCGATTAATTACTTCATTAGCCTGCTGCTGTTCTAATTATTGCATCAATAGTGCTCATTAAATGATCTTGACCTCCACTTGGACATTTTCTGTCTTTCCCTGTCACTTTTTTTCCCGTCTGTCTCCCTCAGCCTCCGTCTTGGTCCACCCACCACGACTCCCACTGCACGCAGAAGTTAAAACTCACTCTCTGGACGGAAAACTGACAGCTCATTATGACTTTCAAAATTGAGTTCAGTTCTGTGTGATCTATTAATCTATTCCGTGCTTCTGCCCATCCACAGTCATTTCTCCTTTCATTAAGCAGAACAATAGCCCCAATGCCACAGAATTCATTACACGCAATCAAAAGCAGATCCTTAGGGCCCATTTAATTCACTTTCATTATTAACATTAGCACTATTATTAATATGCTTAAGTAGAAGGCTGCTGTGACGTTGCGTGTTGCTGAATTGAAATTTTAATCCAGCCTTCTGGCAGGTGCTGTTCTCTCACTGGAGGAAATCAGCAGCTCTGAACTGACTGAAACTTTGAAATTAATGTGTCACAGCTGACATTTTTGGAACGGACAGAAAGCAATACAGCTTATTACAGCCTGATCTCACATAAATACGTGTAATGACCACAAGCTCTTAACACTGCACTCTCTTACGGTGACACGTGATTTGTTCATGTATTTATACACATCCTGCAAAAAGTGACTTCATAATCTAATGGAATACAATGACTTTTAGAGACCCCCTTCATGTTCCCGCTGCACTGACTGCATGCAGTTTACAGTGATAACTAGATTTTTTCTCATTTTAGCTCATTAATGCAAACTCGAGTTGAAAGCTCCGTCTCCAGCTCACTTTTCTATGACTTATTTGTTTATCATGTAAAAGGGTTTTAAAAATACACTTGATTGCTACATACTTTATATAATATAACGTCATCTCAAGCTGTAACCATCCCAAATTCAACAGGGAGCAGGACAGGGCTGCTGACTGAACTGTGCTATAGGAGGGTTTGACCCGGACACAGTGGATGTGTTGGTCTTGAACGGGTCTTTTTGTAATATAACTTTGGTCCTTGGCTTTGAATGTGATGCTACGTTAATGTTACTCACCCAGATTCCAAAAAAAAAGTTGGCATGCTGTGTAAAATGGAAATAAATCAGCGGGAAATCTTTTGCAAACAACATTAAAATAGTTTTCTGAAGTGTTCCTGAGCCCATGTATTAATCACCTTTATGCAATCATGTGTTGACAAAGTGTTGAACCTTCCATCCTCGCTTGTGAACCACTGAGCCTTTCCAGGATGCTTCTTTCATACCCAATCATGATGCTATCACCTGTTTACCTGCGGAACGTTCCAAACAGGTGTTTTTGGAGCGTTCAGCCTTTTGTTGCTCCTGTCCCGACTTGTTTGAAGTGTGTTGCTGCATCAGATTCAGAATAAGCAAATATTTACAAAACAGTAAAATATGAAATATACTGTCTTTGTGACAACATTCTGTGTTATTTATCTTCCTCACAGCATCCAACGTAATCCAGTCAAGAGTCCTGATTACTTAATTTATTCCAATCTACATTTTCTTTTCTTTTTTTTCCCCTCGTGTGCAAAAATGTGAATTTGTGGAATGACTAATGAAGTGTGAGTTAACCCCCCGCAGCACCGTGCAGCAGAAATATTTCTCAGCTGGGCGGCTCTGACAGTGTGTGACTGTGTTTATCTGTGTTCATGTCTGACCCTGCGACTGTTCCCATAGGTTATTTTTAATTTTAATTAATATGACCTGTGCAGACCTCACCGAGTTGTTTCTTAATCAGGTCTTAAACTTCATATTTTATCGCCAAACAGAATTTTTTGAATCACTGGTTTCAGTTCCACTGGTGTCCATTAATTTTCCGACAGTATAAAGATCAGCATGTACAGATAAGAAAGTTGCTTGAGACAGGTAATCCATTACAGTGAACATCACGTCTGCTTTAAAGCCAGACTGAAGCTTATCAGAGAGTTCATTGTCATTCATGAATGCAATCAGCTGCTTTGATTGCATTCATTACTTTCAAGGACTTAAGCCAGCGAAGGTTTGACTTTTATACTGCTCTAAAAAAAAAAGAGGCTCCCTCTGGGATAATCTGTCTGATTTAATACAATTTAAATTAGGAGTTAAACAATTAAGTCATCTCCTCTAACTAATGTGCTTTTCTTGGTAAAAAAAAAAAAAGAGCCACAAGCCTTGATGCCAAAAATAACAATAGACCAAGAGGTAATTGTGTGGAATGCATGTTTCAGGGCTCTTACACACACTTCAGTAACCAGGTTGTACTGTTGGCTCTGTGCTAGTCGTCTGATTCCTCCAGCTGCTGGGGAAAGCTTATTTACTAACTAGCATGCATATGGCTGCCTTTCAAATCAGCTTTTTACATGACAGCGCGTGCTCGACAAAGACCTCCGACGAGGAATGCATTACTGTGACAGCAGAGCAGTCACAGGGATGAAAGGAAAGATCCTCACATGTAGAAATGCATCCTCGTGTTCAAAAGAATTCAATTCGAACCCCGACTAACACTGAGGTGACACTAAGTCTTAATAAGTCCGTCTCAAAACACTCCAAGCACCCTCTTGCAGCATCTTCTATCACTAAATACAATTAAGCTAAGCCATGGTCCAAAACATGCTCCAGGTGGACACGAGCTCTGAGTAATGCAACATTTCCTGACACTGTATGGTCATTCCTAAAATGACATATGTGATTGTTGGAGAGTACCAGCTGGATGTTGCACATTTATTACAGCTTACTTGAATGTGGAATGAGAAGATGCTCATTTCATGCCGAGGCAAAACGCGAACTGGCGGGTCTGTTACACGCTTTGTGATACCCCAGTCAGAGTTTGCTTCGATTTAGGCACTAAAATTACTTGGTTAAGAACACGAGCTAAAATAAGCATGTGACATAAGTACAATATCATATTGTGACTTAAATTAAGTCAAAACTAATTCTAAACATAATTTGAAGAAGTCCAAATTGGGCTAACACATGTAGCCACACACAGCAGTGACTCAGATAACCAAAAGCTATGCAGACACCAGTTTGACAAGTTGGTAGGCAAGACTTTATGATATAGAATGCATGAAACCCAGGTTCTCCCTCTTCCTTTGTTTTAGAGCCATTACTGTTAGTTACAATCTCTGCCTCGATGCAAAGCAGACATTCATTAGATGAACATGTTTGTATTTCAAGAGAAGATATCACATTAAGCCAACATCCACAAATTTAAAGTTTTGGCCCTTTGTATAACAAAGAAACAAGAGGATGGTCCTCACAGTAATGGACTGAAAATAGTCCAAATTAGACTTGATAATTAGCAGTTTAATAAAGTCATGTTGAGAGGATTGCTCCCGTGAGGACATATGTCATGTAAGTATCTCAAGTGTTGTACCACATGGGGCTTAAATCTACATTTTTTAATTATGGCATGTGACCTCTTCGTGTAAAATTAATGAGAAAAATGAGTTCAGACAGACTGCAGCTCAGAGTACCTGGTACAACAGAGTGAACACGGTCATTATTTATTCAAAGTGCTCAACACAACGGAACTGGAACTCTTTCTCACGCTCATACCCTCCAAACTGTGAACGAACACATCTGAAAACGATCTTTGTTTCATCTTTCTCCTCCACCACCAGACATCTAGCAGTCATGCTCCTTCGCGTGCGTGGCAGTGAATCACAGAAATGTGTGAGTCACGGCGCGTCGGGCCAGATGGATGGTCAACTAAACACACACAGACAGGCCATTAAAGCCGCAGATAGACGGACAGATCACTGGATATAAAGTCAGACAAGATAAACAAAATGAAGCCTCCTGTACATGTGAATGAGGCCGTGTGCTGATCTCGCTTAAACAGTGGGAACATAGAGCCAGGACAAAAAGAGCCATTTACCGTGTTCTCAACCGCGGGGCAGGAACGCTCCATTATTCAAAACAGTGCACTGATGCAATTCATACGATTTCTTAATAAAGCAGCAGAAGCTGTGAAGTGATGGAAACAAATGGACAGGGCTGTCATGGTTGACCAGCTCATGAACCTTGTGCTGAGCTGCAACGCCGGAGCACAACCGAGCCCCGTGCTCCAGAGAATCACTGAAAGCCAGACTCGGCTCACTCAGCTGCAGCTCCGACGTACTGAGGGAGCAACGAGGCAGAGGAGGCTGAAGGAGTGCGGGGGCGTATGTGTGAGTGTGCAGCAGAAACACCTCACTATTGTCCTACAAATCCGTATTGTTAATGCAGCGGCAAAAAAATAAAAAATAAAAAAGCGCATTCTGTTCACATTGGACACAACACAACGTTGCATCTCTCTGGAGGTCTGCCTCTCGCCACCTGATGAACGTCTGCCCAATGCTTCATTGCCTCTCAGCTCCTCTCGAGGAAACATATCAGGATCGCTGGTTTGCTGGAGGTTTAAATCTCATTTGCTTTCCTCTGTTATTTCACATGGGGCAGGTGGGTTACAGGCAGCTCGTCTGAGGCCGTATGCTGGAAACAGCTCCTTTAGTTTTACATGAGGGGGAGCCGTTGGGACGGAGCCAACGGGCCAAAACACGGGGGTGTCGCTTCTCAGTCGAATCGGCTGCAGCAGCAAATCTTTCACACTGTACAAATTTGACCCAAAATTGGTTGCCCCCGACTAATTTTAGAATCATCCTGACCAGGGATTTGTGTCTTGGTGCGAATGCAGCCACCAACGGATCAGTGCAGGGAAAACCAAAGAGCTGGTGGTGCAAACACTCTCCTCCTCCACCAGTGAACATCCAGGGAATGAACATTGACCATGGTGGATTCTTACAAGGAAGGACTGGCATCTGCTGAGGAGTCTCAGGTCTTTTGGGGTGCAGGGGGCTCTCCTGAGGATCTTTTTTCACTCCGTGGTGGCACCAGCCATCTTCTATGGAGAGATCTGCTGGAGTAGTGGCACCTTGACTGCTGACAGGAAGAGATTTAACAGACTGGATAAGAAGGCTAGCTCTGTCCTGGGAGGCCCCCTCCACCTGCTGGAAGTGGCGGGAGAAAGGAGGATGACGGCTAAGCGATCATCCCTGATGGAGATCATGTCCAACGCCACGCAGGACACAGCTCCTTCAGCGAGAGGCTGCTTCACCTGCAGAGCGTGAGGGAGAGGGGCTGCAGGTCCTTCCTTCCTGCTGCTGTCAGACTTCACAATCAGCACTTCACTCAGTAGACCACCCACACCCAAACTGACTAATTCACACATGCACAACATCAGCGTTTACGAAACTGTGCAATGCCAATAATTTGTATGTGCAATGACGTGAATTTACCCGCTGTCTGTTGAACTTATTACATTGTTTGCTTATTTATCATATCTTCTTTTTTACTGATACTTCTTTCTGTCACTCGCACTACCCCCCTTTGATGTTGTCACACTGAAAATTCCCCCACTGAGGGATTAATAAAGGATTGCTTTATCTTATCTTAATTTTGTGCTGCTGTGATGTTCAGTTCAAGGGGTTTTTGCAAACTGTCTGAACAACCAACAATCTAGCTGCTAAGAATGATTTTGTTGAATTAAAAGGTTCATGAGTTGAGTTGCTTTTTAATAGACAACAAATACACGATATGATCGATGTCACACAGTTTCTTCTTTTTGTCAACATGTTCGATCTTTTTAAATGTAGCTTAATTGGAATTGTAATTTAGATTTGAATGATGCAATTGATTGAAAAACAACCACAACACATAATACAACATACAAGATTCAGAAAAAACAGTGTCTGACCAGCTTTATAGGGAGTCACTGACAGTCACTGGAGCTGTAACATGTTGGACACTGTGCAATGGCAGTTATCTACTAAAACTCTGCAACTTATCCATCCTGTTGAACTTTGTGCTTTGGATTGCAAATGTAATTAATGTCGATTAATGTCATTGAACAACAACATTAAAACTAGAAAATTCCCCCTGGGAAATTTTGAAAGGGACACGGGGTGCGTTCGAGCCGACAAAATTATCTATGTTTTAAAGTTTGAATGAAGTCTCTAGGACAAAGTATGGCCGAGCAGCGGACAATTGAAAAAGGCTGAAATTTGAGGAAATTTCCCCATTCATTTCTTATGGGAAATTTATCGCAGTTGTTTGCGTCTTACGTCGGCCTTCGATGGTCATAGCTCGAAAACCGTAAGAGATATCAAAATGTGCCGAGGGTCATTTTGAGCCGACAAAATTATCTACGTTTTAAAGTTTGAATGAAGTCTCTAGGAGAAACTATGGCGAAGCAGCGGACAATTGAAAAAGGCTGCAATGTGAGAAAACGGCAGATATCAGAGGTAGTCAGTCCCTGATTAATGAATTGCTCTCAGCTGTGTTTCTGTGGCTTTCTCCTTGTCTGTCTCTGTTGATCACCTCAGCTGTCTGTGTCTGCTTCTCTCCTCTGCTTCATGTCTCTGTTAACATGAATTAATGAACTGAATCAATAAACATGAATGGAGCTAATGCTAACGGAGCTAACAGAGCTAACACTAACGGAGCTAACAGCTAACGGTGCGAATAGAGCTAATGGCGCTAACGCTAACAGAGCTAACTGTGCTAACAGAGCTAATAGAGCTAACGGCGTTAACAAGGGGGCGGGGGGATGGGGTTTTCATTATGCATTTGTCTGTGTGTGTGTGTTTATGTATCTGTCATTGTGTGTGACTGCGTATGTGTGTGTCTTCGTCTGTTTGTGTGTGTGTGTCTGCTTGAACTACACAAGCAGCCCAACCAGCTCCTACATGGAGATGTGTATGGTATATGTGTGTCTGAATGTGTGTGTGTGTGTGTGTGTGTGCGTGCGTGTGTGCCTGTGTAACTTCTGCCCCACCTGCTGATAATTACCTCTGCACCTCTCCCACTGTTTACCTGTTCCTGTTCAGTTTTGACGTGCTGTTTTTAATCACTTTTTAGCTGTTGGTTAGCCCTTTTTTGTGTGTGTTTGTGTGACTACTGTCTCAACCTTTTTGCGAAACTGCTTTCTGAAGCTGAGTTTAACTGTTTGTTGGACGGAGATTGTTTTCAAACAATGCCCTTGTTTTGACTGAGCTCGTTAAGATAATCACTCTCAGGCTGGTTGTCCTGCAGATGTGTGTGCGTGGGTTATTGACCGGTGTGTGTGTAAATGACAGTTGCACCTGTTAAACTCTTCCCTTGAAAAGCGGCTTTTTCGCTGTCGGTTTCTTCCGAACAACTTGCGATTGTGTCAAAACCGTAGCTGCTATCAAAAAAACCGATTACACTGTGAGATGCGGACAAGTCTGGGCCAGATGTACGTGTGTTTTATGTCCAGATATTCTTTAGAAAAATGACAAAATGGTCGACTTAAAAAGACTCTGCCACTCAGAGAACAGGAGTTTGTATTGTATGCAGTGAGATTTGGGTTCGGCGAACCTCCTGAACTAAATCCTCTGGTGAGAGAACCGTACCTCGTATCAGAGTGTACTATAGATCATCGGACTCCCGAGAACTTCCTGAGTCCGACCATCATCTCGTTTTATTCCTGACACAACAACTTTTCGTTTTATGGCGATCTAAAGACAGGAGGCATTTCTGCTTTGCTCACAAAACAGCTCTGAATTTTAACATGGGACTTAATGGGAGAACAGGAGGGCGCTGGCTGCACAAAACGTCTCACTATTTAAATTCAGTAAGTCTCTCGGCTTTTTCGAGGACATCACACGAAAGAGGACAAGTTTGTCTACAAACTGATCCCAAAATTATGCGTGTAGAGTGTAATTTGTGGCCGTAGCGACGAGAAAAAGAGAAGATTTCCAGATCGTTTTTAGACTCTGTGCCACTCTAGCACGCACTCTAGCACGAACATTCCGCGCAATACACACCCATTATAATCTCAAAATTTCCCGCCAAACGATCACTGTCATTGAACAGTGACTGATCAAAAACTATAGGACCAATCAAAATGTGGATGAACACACCAATAGACCAGACTTGGGTCTACATTTTAAAGTTGAAATGAAGTCTCTCGGTGAATGTATGCCTGAGCTACAGATGTTTGAAAAACTCCAATTTCAATCTTGTTTTTTTCGCCCGTCCCATTCATTTCTTATGGGAAATTTATCGCAGTTTTTCGCGTCTTACGACGCGAAAAACTGCGATAAATTTGAGAAAAGTAATAGCACACCGATCCCGAACAATACACACGTTTTGATATATAATTTGCGAGGGTTTTCTCAAAGCTGCGGGGCGAGTTTGAGGACGAAAACTTGGAGGAAGATGAAAAATAACTAGAAAATTCCCTCTGGGAAATTTTGAAAGGGACACGGGGTGTGTTGGAGCCGACAAAATTATCTACGTTTTAAAGTTTGAATGAAGTCTCTAGGACAAAGTATGGCCGAGCAGCGGACAATTGAAAAAGGCTGAAATTTGAGGAAATTTCCCCATTCATTTCTTATGGGAAATTTATCGCAGTTGTTCGCGTCTTACGTCGGCCTTCGATGGTCATAGCTCGAAAACCGTAAGAGATATCAAAATGTGCCGAGGGTCATTTTGAGCCGACAAAATTATCTACGTTTTAAAGTTTGAATGAAGTCTCTAGGAGAAACTATGGCGAAGCAGCGGACAATTGAAAAAGGCTGCAAATTGAGAAAACGGCAGATATCAGAGGTAGTCAGTCCCTGATTAATGAATTGCTCTCAGCTGTGTTTCTGTGGCTTTCTCCTTGTCTGTCTCTGTTGATCACCTCAGCTGTCTGTGTCTGCTTCTCTCCTCTGCTTCATGTCTCTGTTAACATGAATTAATGAACTGAATCAATAAACATGAATGGAGCTAATGCTAACGGAGCTAACAGAGCTAACACTAACTGAGCTAACAGCTAAAGGTGCGAATATAGCTAACGGCGCTAGCGCTAACAGAGCTAACGGTGCTAACAGAGCTAACAGAGCTAACGGCGTTAACAAGGGGGCGGGGGGATGGGGTTTTCATTATGCATTTGTCTGTGTGTGTGTGTTTATGTATCTGTCGTTGTGTGTGACTGCGTATGTGTGTGTCTTCGTCTGTTTGTGTGTGTGTGTCTGCTTGAACTACACAAGCAGCCCAACCTGCTCCTACATGGAGATGTGTCTGGTATATGTGTGTCTGAATGTGTGTGTGTGTGTGTGTTTGTTTGTGTGCGTGTGTAACTTCTGCCCCACCTGCTGATAATTACCTCTCTACCTCTCCCACTTTTTACCTGTTCCTGTTCAGTTTTGACGTGCTTGTTTTTAATCACTTTTTAGCTGTTGGTTAGCCCTGCTTGTGTGTGTGTTTGTGTGACTACTGTCTCAACCTTTTTGGCAAAGCGCTTGGTGAAGCTGAGTTTAACTGTTTGTTGGATGGAGATTGTTTTCAAACAATGCCCTTGTTTTGACTGAGCTCGTTAAGATAATCATTCTCAGGCTTGTTGTCCTGCAGATGTGTGTGCGTGGGTTATTGACCGGTGTGTGTGTAAATGACAGTTGCACCTGTTAAACTCCTCCCTTGAAAAGCGGCTTTTTCGCTGTCGGTTTCTTCCGAACAACTTGCGATTGTGTCAAAACCGTAGCTGCTATCAAAAAAACCGATTACACTGTGAGATGCGGACAAGTCTGGGCCAGATGTACGTGTGTTTTATGTCCAGATATTCTTTAGAAAAATGACAAAATGGTCGACTTAAAAAGACTCTGCGACTCAGAGAACAGGAGTTTGTATTGTATGCAGTGAGATTTGGGTTCGGCGAACCTCCTGAACTAAATCCTCTGGTGAGAGAACCGTACCTCGTATCAGAGTGTACTATAGATCATCGGACTCCCGAGAACTTCCTGAGTCCGACCATCATCTCGTTTTATTCCTGACACAACAACTTTTCGTTTTATGGCGATCTAAAGACAGGAGGCATTTCTGCTTTGCTCACAAAACAGCTCTGAATTTTAACATGGGACTTAATGGGAGAACAGGAGGGCGCTGGCTGCACAAAACGTCTCACTATTTAAATTCAGTAAGTCTCTCGGCTTTTTCGAGGACATCACACGAAAGAGGACAAGTTTGTCTACAAACTGAGCCCAAAATTATGCGTGTAGAGTGTAATTTGTGGCCGTAGCGACGAGAAAAAGAGAAGATTTTCAGATCGTTTTTAGACTCTGTGCCACTCTAGCACGCACTCTAGCACGAACATTCCGCGCAATACACACCCATTATAATCTCAAAATTTCCCGCCAAACGATCACTGTCATTGAACAGTGACTGATCAAAAACTATAGGACCAATCAAAATGTGGATGAACACACCAATAGACCAGACTTGGGTCTACATTTTAAAGTTGAAATGAAGTCTCTCGGTGAATGTATGCCTGAGCTACAGATGTTTGAAAAACTCCAATTTCAATCTTGTTTTTTTCGCCCGTCCCATTCATTTCTTATGGGAAATTTAGCGCAGTTTTTCGCGTCTTACGACGCGAAAAACTGCGATAAATTTGAGAAAAGTAATAGCACACCGATCCCGAACAATACGCACGTTTTGATATATAATTTGCGAGGGTTTTCTCAAAGCTGCGGGGCGAGTTTGAGGACGAAAACTTGGAGGAAGATGAAAAATAACTAGAAAATTCCCCCTGGGAAATTTTGAAAGGGACACGGGGTGCGTTCGAGCCGACAAAATTATCTACGTTTTAAAGTTTGAATGAAGTCTCTAGGACAAAGTATGGCCGAGCAGCGGACAATTGAAAAAGGCTGAAATTTGAGGAAATTTCCCCATTCATTTCTTATGGGAAATTTATCGCAGTTGTTCGCGTCTTACGTCGGCCTTCGATGGTCATAGCTCGAAAACCGTAAGAGATATCAAAATGTGCCGAGGGTCATTTGGAGCCGACAAAATTATCTACGTTTTAAAGTTTGAATGAAGTCTCTAGGAGAAACTATGGCGAAGCAGCGGACAATTGAAAAAGGCTGCAATGTGAGAAAACTGCAGATATCAGAGGCAGTCAGTCCCTGATTAATGAATTGCTCTCAGCTGTGTTTCTGTGGCTTTCTCCTTGTCTGTCTCTGTTGATCACCTCAGCTGTCTGTGTCTGCTTCTCTCCTCTGCTTCATGTCTCTGTTAACATGAATTAATGAACTGAATCAATAAACATGAATGGAGCTAATGCTAACGGAGCTAACAGAGCTAACACTAATGGAGCGAACAGCTAACGGTGCGAATAGAGCTAACGGCGCTAACGCAAACAGAGCTAACTGTGCTAACAGAGCTAATAGAGCTAGCGGCGTTAACAAGGGGGCGGGGGGATGGGGTTTTCATTATGCATTTGTCTGTGTGTGTGTGTTTATGTATCTGTCGTTGTGTGTGACTGCGTATGTGTGTGTCTTCGTCTGTTTCTGTGGCTTTCTCCTTGTCTGTCTCTGTTGATCACCTCAGCTGTCTGTGTCTGCTTCTCTCCTCTGCTTCATGTCTCTGTTAACATGAATTAATGAACTGAATCAATAAGCATGAATGGAGTTAATGCTAACAGAGCTAACAGAGCTAACACTAACGGAGCTAACACTAACGGAGCTAACAGCTAACGGCGCGAATAGAGCTAACGGCGCTAACGCTAACAGAGCTAACTGTGCTAACAGAGCTAATAGAGCTAACGGTGTTAACAAGGGGGCGGGGGGATGGGGTTTTCATTGTGCATTTGTCTGTGTATGTGTGTTTATGTATCTGTCATTGTGTGTGACTGCGTATGTGTGTGTCTTCGTCTGTTTGTGTGTGTGTGTCTGCTTGAACTACACAAGCAGCCCAACCAGCTCCTACATGGAGATGTGTATAGTATATATGTGTCTGAATGTGTGTGTGTGTGTGTGTGCGTGTGTGCCTGTGTAACTTCTGCCCCACCTGCTGATAATTACCTCTCTACCTCTCCCACTTTTTACCTGTTCCTGTTCAGTTTTGACGTGCTGTTTTTAATCACTTTTTAGCTGTTGGTTAGCCCTGCTTGTGTGTGTGTTTGTGTGACTACTGTCTCAACCTCTTTGGCAAAGCGCTTGGTGAAGCTGAGTTTAACTGCTTGTTGGATGGAGATTGTTTTCAAACAATGCCCTTGTTTTGACTGAGCTCGTTAAGATAAGGCTTGTTGTCCTGCAGATGTGTGTGCGTGGGTTATTGACCGGTGTGTGTGTAAATGACAGTTGCACCTGTTAAACTCCTCCCTTGAAAAGCGGCTTTTTCGCTGTCGGTTTCTTCCGAACAACTTGCGATTGTGTCAAAACCGTAGCTGCTATCAAAAAACCGATTACACTGTGAGATGCGGACAAGTCTGGGCCAGATGTACGTGTGTTTTATGTCCAGATATTCTTTAGAAAAATGACAAAATGGTCGACTTAAAAAGACTCTGCGACTCAGAGAACAGGAGTTTGTATTGTATGCAGTGAGATTTGGGTTCGGCGAACCTCCTGAACTAAATCCTCTGGTGAGAGAACCGTACCTCGTATCAGAGTGTACTATAGATCATCGGACTCCCGAGAACTTCCTGAGTCCGGCCATCTCCTCGTTTTATTCCTGACACAACAACTTTTCGTTTTATGGCGATCTAAAGACAGGAGGCATTTCTGCTTTGCTCACAAAACAGCTCTGAATTTTAACATGGGACTTAATGGGAGAACAGGAGGGCGCTGGCTGCACAAAAAGCCTCACTATTTAAATTCAGTAAGTCTCTCGGCTTTTTCGAGGGCATCACACGAAAGAGGACAAGTTTGTCTACAAAAGATCCCAAAATTATGTGTCTCCTATTCACCGTTTGGATTTTACAGCAATTTTAGAAACACATTTCAGGCGATTTTTCACCGGCTGTCTCACTCTAACTTATGACATCACCCACTGTAGAGGGAGAGATTCTGAGCATTTTTGTGAGAAACTTGATGGTCTTCAGATGGTCATAGCTCGAAAACCGTAAGAGATATCAAAAAATGTGCCGGTATTAATTTTGAGCTGACAAATTTATCTACATTTTAAACTTTGAATGAAGTCTCTAGGACAAAGTATGGCCGAGCTGCGGACAATTGAAAAAGGCTGAAATTTGAGGAAATTTCCCCATTCATTTCTTATGGGAAAGTCTTCGCAGTTGTTCGCGTCTTACGTCGGCCTTCGATGGTCATAGTTCGAAAACCATAAGAGATATCAAAATGTGCCGAGGGTCATTTGGAGCCGACAAAATTATCTACGTTTTAAAGTTTGAATGAAGTCTCTAGGAGAAAGTATGACGAAGCAGTGGACAATTGAAAAAGGCTGAAATTTGAGGAACTCCCCCATTCATTTCTTATGGGAAATTTATCGCAGTTTTTCGCGTCTTACGACGCGAAAAACTGCGATAAATTTGAGAAAAGTAATAGCACACCGATCCCGAACAATACGCACGTTTTGATATATAATTTGCGAGGGTTTTCTCAAAGCTGTGGGACGAGTTTGAGGACGAAAACTTGGAGGAAGATGAAAAATAATAACTAGAAAATTCCCCCTGGGAAATTTTGAAAGGGACACGGGGTGCGTTCGAGCCGACAAAATTATCTACGTTTTAAAGTTTGAATGAAGTCTCTAGGACAAAGTATGGCCGAGCAGCGGACAATTGAAAAAGGCTGAAATTTGAGGAAATTTCCCCATTCATTTCTTATGGGAAATTTATCGCAGTTGTTTGCGTCTTACGTCGGCCTTCGATGGTCATAGCTCGAAAACCGTAAGAGATATCAAAATGTGCCGAGGGTCATTTTGAGCCGACAAAATTATCTACGTTTTAAAGTTTGAATGAAGTCTCTAGGAGAAACTATGGCGAAGCAGCGGACAATTGAAAAAGGCTGCAATTTGAGAAAACAGCAGATATCAGAGGTAGTCAGTCCCTGATTAATGAACTGGTCCCAGCTGTGTTTCTGTGGCTTTCTCCTTGTCTGTCTCTGTTGATCACCTCAGCTGTCTGTGTCTGCTTCTCTCCTCTGCTTCATGTCTCTGTTAACATGAATTAATGAACTGAATCAATAAACATGAATGGAGCTAATGCTAACGGAGCTAACAGAGCTAACACTAACGGAGCTAACAGCTAGCGGTGCGAATAGAGCTAACGGCGCTAACGCTAACAGAGCTAACTGTGCTAACAGAGCTAATAACGGCGTTAACAAGGGGGCGGGGGGATGGGGTTTTCATTATGCATTTGTCTGTGTGTGTGTGTTTATGTATCTGTCATTGTGTGTGACTGCGTATGTGTGTGTCTTCGTCTGTTTGTGTGTGTGTGTCTGCTTGAACTACACAAGCAGCCCAACCTGCTCCTACATGGAGATGTGTCTGGTATATGTGTGTCTGAATGTGTGTGTGTGTGTGTTTGTTTGTGTGCGTGTGTAACTTCTGCCCCACCTGCTGATAATTACCTCTCTACCTCTCCCACTTTTTACCTGTTCCTGTTCAGTTTTGACGTGCTTGTTTTTAATCACTTTTTAGCTGTTGGTTAGCCCTGCTTGTGTGTGTGTTTGTGTGACTACTGTCTCAACCTTTTTGGCAAAGCGCTTGGTGAAGCTGAGTTTAACTGTTTGTTGGATGGAGATTGTTTTCAAACAATGCCCTTGTTTTGACTGAGCTCGTTAAGATAATCATTCTCAGGCTTGTTGTCCTGCAGATGTGTGTGCGTGGGTTATTGACCGGTGTGTGTGTAAATGACAGTTAATGACACACCTGTTAACTGAAAAGCGGCTTTTTCGCTGTCGGTTTCTTCCGAACAACTTGCGATTGTGTCAAAACCGTAGCTGCTATCAAAAAACCGATTACACTGTGAGATGTGGACAAGTCTGGGCCAGATGTACGTGTGTTTTATGTCCAGATATTCTTTAGAAAAATGACAAAATGGTCGACTTAAAAAGACTCTGCGACTCAGAGAACAGGAGTTTGTATTGTATGCAGTGAGATTTGGGTTCGGCGAACCTCCTGAACTAAATCCTCTGGTGAGAGAACCGTACCTCGTATCAGAGTGTACTATAGATCATCGGACTCCCGAGAACTTCCTGAGTCCGAATATCATCTCGTTTTATTCCTGAGACAACAACTTTTCGTTTTATGGCGATGTAAAGACAGGAGGCATTTATGCTTTTCTCACAAAACAGCTCTGAATTTTTACATTGGAGTCAATGGGAGAGCTAGAGGGAGGTGGCTACACAAAAAGCCTCACTATTTAAATTCAGTAAGTCTCTCGGCTTTTTCGAGGACATCACACGAAAGAGGACAAGTTTGTCTACAAAAGATCCCAAAATTATGTGTCTCCTATTCACCGTTTGTATTTTACGGCAATTTTAGAAACACATTTCAGGCGATTTTTCACCGGCTGTCTCACTCTAACTTATGACATCACCCACTGTAGAGGGAGAGATTCTGAGCATTTTTGTGAGAAACTTGATGGTCTTCAGATGGTCATAGCTCGAAAACCGTAAGAGATATCAAAAAATGTGCCGGTATTAATTTTGAGCTGACAAATTTATCTACGTTTTAAACTTTGAATGAAGTCTCTAGGACAAAGTATGGCCGAGCTGCGGACAATTGAAAAAGGCTGAAATTTGAGGAAATTTCCCCATTCATTTCTTATGGGAAAGTCTTCGCAGTTGTTCGCGTCTTACGTCGGCCTTCGATGGTCATAGTTCGAAAACCGTAAGAGATATCAAAATGTGCCGAGGGTCATTTGGAGCCGACAAAATTATCTACGTTTTAAAGTTTGAATGAAGTCTCTAGGAGAAACTATGGCGAAGCAGCGGACAATTGAAAAAGGCTGCAATTTGAGAAAACAGCAGATATCAGAGGCAGTCAGTCCCTGATTAATGAACTGGTCCCAGCTGTGTTTCTGTGGCTTTCTCCTCTGCTTCATGTCTCTGTTAACATGAATTAATGAACTGAATCAATAAACATGAATGGAGCTAATGCTAACAGAGCTAACAGAGCTAACACTAACTGAGCTAACAGCTAAAGGTGCGAATATAGCTAACGGCGCTAGCGCTAACAGAGCTAACTGTGCTAACAGAGCTAACAGAGCTAACGGCGTTAACAAGGGGGCGGGGGGATGGGGTTTTCATTATGCATTTGTCTGTGTGTGTGTGTTTATGTATCTGTCGTTGTGTGTGACTGCGTATGTGTGTGTCTTCGTCTGTTTGTGTGTGTGTGTCTGCTTGAACTACACAAGCAGCCCAACCAGCTCCTACATGGAGATGTGTCTGGTATATGTGTGTCTGAATGTGTGTGTGTGTGTGTGTTTGTTTGTGTGCGTGTGTAACTTCTGCCCCACCTGCTGATAATTACCTCTCTACCTCTCCCACTTTTTACCTGTTCCTGTTCAGTTTTGACGTGCTTGTTTTTAATCACTTTTTAGCTGTTGGTTAGCCCTGCTTGTGTGTGTGTTTGTGTGACTACTGTCTCAACCTTTTTGGCAAAGCGCTTGGTGAAGCTGAGTTTAACTGTTTGTTGGATGGAGATTGTTTTCAAACAATGCCCTTGTTTTGACTGAGCTCGTTAAGATAATCATTCTCAGGCTTGTTGTCCTGCAGATGTGTGTGCGTGGGTTATTGACCGGTGTGTGTGTAAATGACAGTTGCACCTGTTAAACTCTTCCCTTGAAAAGCGGCTTTTTCGCTGTCGGTTTCTTCCGAACAACTTGCGATTGTGTCAAAACCGTAGCTGCTATCAAAAAACCGATTACACTGTGAGATGCGGACAAGTCTGGGCCAGATGTACGTGTGTTTTATGTCCAGATATTCTTTAGAAAAATGACAAAATGGTCGACTTAAAAAGACTCTGCGACTCAGAGAACAGGAGTTTGTATTGTATGCAGTGAGATTTGGGTTCGGCGAACCTCCCGAACTAAATCCTCTGGTGAGAGAACCGTACCTCGTATCAGAGTGTACTATAGATCATCGGACTCCCGAGAACTTCCTGAGTCCGTCCATCTCCTCGTTTTATTCCTGACACAACAACTTTTCGTTTTATGGCGATCTAAAGACAGGAGGCATTTCTGCTTTGCTCACAAAACAGCTCTGAATTTTAACATGGGACTTAATGGGAGAACAGGAGGGCGCTGGCTGCACAAAACGTCTCACTATTTAAATTCAGTAAGTCTCTCGGCTTTTTCGAGGACATCACACGAAAGAGGACAAGTTTGTCTACAAAAGATCCCAAAATTATGTGTCTCCTATTCACCGTTTGGATTTTACGGCAATTTTAGAAACACATTTCAGGCGATTTCTCACCGGCTGTCTCACTCTAACTTTTGAATTTATCCACTCTAGGGGGAGAAATTCTGAGCATTTTTGTGAGAAACTTGATGGTCTTCAGATGGTCGTAGCTCGAAAACCGTAAGAGATATCAAAAAATGTGCCGGTATTAATTTTGAGCTGACAAATTTATCTACGTTTTAAACTTTGAATGAAGTCTCTAGGACAAAGTATGGCCGAGCTGCGGACAATTGAAAAAGGCTGAAATTTGAGGAAATTTCCCCATTCATTTCTTATGGGAAATTTATCGCAGTTGTTCGCGTCTTACGTCGGCCTTCGATGGTCATAGCTCGAAAACCGTAAGATTTATCAAAATGTGCCAAGGGTCATTTGGAGCCGACAAAATTATCTACGTTTTAAAGTTTGAATGACGTCTCTAGGAGAAAGTATGGCAGAGCAGCGGACAATTGAAAAAGGCTGAAATTTGAGGACGTCCCCATTCATTTCTTATGGGAAATTTATCGCAGTTTTTCGCGTCTTACGACGCGAAAAACTGCGATAAATTTGAGAAAAGTAATAGCACACCGATCCCGAACAATACGCACGTTTTGATATATAATTTGCGAGGGTTTTCTCAAAGCTGTGGGACGAGTTTGAGGACGAAAACTTGGAGGAAGATGAAAAATAATAATAAGAAGAAGAAGAAACGCGCGGGATAGTAATAAGTGACTCGGGGCTATGCCCCGAGTCACTGGCTCCTGCAGCAGAGCTGCAGGAGCCAGTGCCTCGGAGCGTGCCCCGTGTCCCTAATAATAACTAGAAAATTCCCCCTGGGAAATTTTGAAAGGGACACGGGGTGTGTTCGAGCCGACAAAATTATCTACGTTTTAAAGTTTGAATGAAGTCTCTAGGAGAAACTATGGCGAAGCAGCGGACAATTGAAAAAGGCTGCAATTTGAGAAAACTGCAGATATCAGAGGTAGTCAGTCCCTGATTAATGAATTGCTCTCAGCTGTGTTTCTGTGGCTTTCTCCTTGTCTGTCTCTGTTGATCACCTCAGCTGTCTGTGTCTGCTTCTCTCCTCTGCTTCATGTCTCTGTTAACATGAATTAATGAACTGAATCAATAAACATGAATGGAGCTAATGCTGACGGAGCTAACAGAGCTAACACTAACGGAGCTAACAGCTAGCGGTGCGAATAGAGCTAACGGCGCTAACGCTAACAGAGCTAACTGTGCTAACAGAGCTAATAACGGCGTTAACAAGGGGGCGGGGGGATGGGGTTTTCATTATGCATTTGTCTGTGTGTGTGTGTTTATGTATCTGTCGTTGTGTGTGACTGCGTATGTGTGTGTCTTCGTCTGTTTGTGTGTGTGTGTCTGCTTGAACTACACAAGCAGCCCAACCTGCTCCTACATGGAGATGTGTCTGGTATATGTGTGTCTGAATGTGTGTGTGTGTGTGTGTGTGTGTGTGCGTGCGTGTGTGCCTGTGTAACTTCTGCCCCACCTGCTGATAATTACCTCTGCACCTCTCCCACTGTTTACCTGTTCCTGTTCAGTTTTGACGTGCTGTTTTTAATCACTTTTTAGCTGTTGGTTAGCCCTTTTTGTGTGTGTGTTTGTGTGACTACTGTCTCAACCTTTTTGCGAAACTGCTTTCTGAAGCTGAGTTTAACTGTTTGTTGGACGGAGATTGTTTTCAAACAATGCCCTTGTTTTGACTGAGCTCGTTAAGATAATCATTCTCAGGCTTGTTGTCCTGCAGATGTGTGTGCGTGGGTTATTGACCGGTGTGTGTGTAAATGACAGTTACACCTGTTAACTGAAAAGCGGCTTTTTCGCTGTCGGTTTCTTCCGAACAACTTGCGATTGTGTCAAAACCGTAGCTGCTATCAAAAAACCGATTACACTGTGAGATGCGGACAAGTCTGGGCCAGATGTACGTGTGTTTTATGTCCAGATATTCTTTAGAAAAATGACAAAATGGTCGACTTAAAAAGACTCTGCGACTCAGAGAACAGGAGTTTGTATTGTATGCAGTGAGATTTGGGTTCGGCGAACCTCCTGAACTAAATCCTCTGGTGAGAGAACCGTACCTCGTATCAGAGTGTACTATAGATCATCGGACTCCCGAGAACTTCCTGAGTCCGGCCATCTCCTCGTTTTATTCCTGACACAACAACTTTTCGTTTTATGGCGATCTAAAGACAGGAGGCATTTCTGCTTTGCTCACAAAACAGCTCTGAATTTTAACATGGGACTTAATGGGAGAACAGGAGGGCGCTGGCTGCACAAAACGTCTCACTATTTAAATTCAGTAAGTCTCTCGGCTTTTTCGAGGACATCACACGAAAGAGGACAAGTTTGTCTACAAAATGAGCCCAAAATTATGCGTGTAGAGTGTAATTTGTGGCCGTAGCGACGAGAAAAAGAGAAGATTTTCAGATCGTTTTTAGACTCTGTGCCACTCTAGCACGCACTCTAGCACGAACATTCCGCGCAATACACACCCATTATAATCTCAAAATTTCCCGCCAAACGATCACTGTCATTGAACAGTGACTGATCAAAAACTATAGGACCAATCAAAATGTGGATGAACACACCAATAGACCAGACTTGGGTCTACATTTTAAAGTTGAAATGAAGTCTCTCGGTGAATGTATGCCTGAGCTACAGATGTTTGAAAAACTCCAATTTCAATCTTGTTTTTTTCGGCCGTCCCATTCATTTCTTATGGGAAATTTATCGCAGTTTTTCGCGTCTTACGACGCGAAAAACTGCGATAAATTTGAGAAAAGTAATAGCACACCGATCCCGAACAATACGCACGTTTTGATATATAATTTGCGAGGGTTTTCTCAAAGCTGTGAGGCGAGTTTGAGGACGAAAACTTGGAGGAAGATGAAAAATAATAACTAGAAAATTCCCCCTGGGAAATTTTGAAAGGGACACGGGGTGCGTTCGAGCCGACAAAATTATCTACGTTTTAAAGTTTGAATGAAGTCTCTAGGAGAAACTATGGCGAAGCAGCGGACAATTGAAAAAGGCTGCAAATTGAGAAAACGGCAGATATCAGAGGTAGTCAGTCCCTGATTAATGAATTGCTCTCAGCTGTGTTTCTGTGGCTTTCTCCTTGTCTGTCTCTGTTGATCACCTCAGCTGTCTGTGTCTGCTTCTCTCCTCTGCTTCATGTCTCTGTTAACATGAATTAATGAACTGAATCAATAAACATGAATGGAGCTAATGCTAACGGAGCTAACAGAGCTAACACTAACTGAGCTAACAGCTAAAGGTGCGAATATAGCTAACGGCGCTAGCGCTAACAGAGCTAACTGTGCTAACAGAGCTAACAGAGCTAACGGTGTTAACAAGGGGGCGGGGGGATGGGGTTTTCATTATGCATTTGTCTGTGTGTGTGTGTTTATGTATCTGTCGTTGTGTGTGACTGCGTATGTGTGTGTCTTCGTCTGTTTGTGTGTGTGTGTCTGCTTGAACTACACAAGCAGCCCAACCAGCTCCTACATGGAGATGTGTCTGGTATATGTGTGTCTGAATGTGTGTGTGTGTGTGTGTTTGTTTGTGTGCGTGTGTAACTTCTGCCCCACCTGCTGATAATTACCTCTCTACCTCTCCCACTTTTTACCTGTTCCTGTTCAGTTTTGACGTGCTTGTTTTTAATCACTTTTTAGCTGTTGGTTAGCCCTGCTTGTGTGTGCGTTTGTGTGACTACTGTCTCAACCTTTTTGGCAAAGCGCTTGGTGAAGCTGAGTTTAACTGTTTGTTGGATGGAGATTGTTTTCAAACAATGCCCTTGTTTTGACTGAGCTCGTTAAGATAATCATTCTCAGGCTTGTTGTCCTGCAGATGTGTGTGCGTGGGTTATTGACCGGTGTGTGTGTAAATGACAGTTGCACCTGTTAAACTCTTCCCTTGAAAAGCGGCTTTTTCGCTGTCGGTTTCTTCCGAACAACTTGCGATTGTGTCAAAACCGTAGCTGCTATCAAAAAACCGATTACACTGTGAGATGCGGACAAGTCTGGGCCAGATGTACGTGTGTTTTATGTCCAGATATTCTTTAGAAAAATGACAAAATGGTCGACTTAAAAAGACTCTGCGACTCAGAGAACAGGAGTTTGTATTGTATGCAGTGAGATTTGGGTTCGGCGAACCTCCTGAACTAAATCCTCTGGTGAGAGAACCGTACCTCGTATCAGAGTGTACTATAGATCATCGGACTCCCGAGAACTTCCTGAGTCCGGCCATCTCCTCGTTTTATTCCTGACACAACAACTTTTCGTTTTATGGCGATCTAAAGACAGGAGGCATTTCTGCTTTGCTCACAAAACAGCTCTGAATTTTAACATGGGACTTAATGGGAGAACAGGAGGGCGCTGGCTGCACAAAACGTCTCACTATTTAAATTCAGTAAGTCTCTCGGCTTTTTCGAGGACATCACACGAAAGAGGACAAGTTTGTCTACAAAATGAGCCCAAAATTATGCGTGTAGAGTGTAATTTGTGGCCGTAGCGACGAGAAAAAGAGAAGATTTTCAGATCGTTTTTAGACTCTGTGCCACTCTAGCACGCACTCTAGCACGAACATTCCGCGCAATACACACCCATTATAATCTCAAAATTTCCCGCCAAACGATCACTGTCATTGAACAGTGACTGATCAAAAACTATAGGACCAATCAAAATGTGGATGAACACACCAATAGACCAGACTTGGGTCTACATTTTAAAGTTGAAATGAAGTCTCTCGGTGAATGTATGCCTGAGCTACAGATGTTTGAAAAACTCCAATTTCAATCTTGTTTTTTTCGGCCGTCCCATTCATTTCTTATGGGAAATTTATCGCAGTTTTTCGCGTCTTACGACGCGAAAAACTGCGATAAATTTGAGAAAAGTAATAGCACACCGATCCCGAACAATACGCACGTTTTGATATATAATTTGCGAGGGTTTTCTCAAAGCTGCGGGGTGAGTTTGAGGACGAAAACTTGGAGGAAGATGAAAAATAATAATAATAATAAGAAGAAGAAGAAGAAGAAACGCGCGGGATAGTAATAAGTGACTCGGGGCTACGCCCCGAGTCACTGGCTCCTGCAGCAGAGCTGCAGGAGCCAGTGCCTCGGAGCGTGCCCCGTGTCCCTAATAACTAGAAAATTCCCCCTGGGAAATTTTGAAAGGGACACGGGGTGTGTTCGAGCCGACAAAATTATCTACGTTTTAAAGTTTGAATGAAGTCTCTAGGACAAAGTATGGCCGAGCAGCGGACAATTGAAAAAGGCTGAAATTTGAGGAAATTTCCCCATTCATTTCTTATGGGAAATTTATCGCAGTTGTTTGCGTCTTACGTCGGCCTTCGATGGTCATAGCTCGAAAACCGTAAGAGATATCAAAATGTGCCGAGGGTCATTTGGAGCCGACAAAATTATCTACGTTTTAAAGTTTGAATGAAGTCTCTAGGAGAAACTATGGCGAAGCAGCGGACAATTGAAAAAGGCTGCAATGTGAGAAAACGGCAGATATCAGAGGTAGTCAGTCCCTGATTAATGAATTGCTCTCAGCTGTGTTTCTGTGGCTTTCTCCTTGTCTGTCTCTGTTGATCACCTCAGCTGTCTGTGTCTGCTTCTCTCCTCTGCTTCATGTCTCTGTTAACATGAATTAATGAACTGAATCAATAAACATGAATGGAGCTAATGCTAACGGAGCTAACAGAGCTAACACTAACGGAGCGAACAGCTAACGGTGCGAATAGAGCTAACAGCTCTAACGCTAACAGAGCTAACTGTGCTAACAGAGCTAATAGAGCTAGCGGCGTTAACAAGGGGGCGGGGGGATGGGGTTTTCATTATGCATTTGTCTGTGTGTGTGTGTTTATGTATCTGTCGTTGTGTGTGACTGCGTATGTGTGTGTCTTCGTCTGTTTCTGTGGCTTTCTCCTTGTCTGTCTCTGTTGATCACCTCAGCTGTCTGTGTCTGCTTCTCTCCTCTGCTTCATGTCTCTGTTAACATGAATTAATGAACTGAATCAATAAGCATGAATGGAGTTAATGCTAACAGAGCTAACAGAGCTAACACTAACAGAGCTAACACTAACGGAGCTAACAGCTAACGGTGCGAATAGAGCTAACGGCGCTAACGCTAACAGAGCTAACTGTGCTAACAGAGCTAACAGAGCTAACGGCGTTAACAAGGGGGCGGGGGGATGGGGTTTTCATTATGCATTTGTCTGTGTGTGTGTGTTTATGTATCTGTCATTGTGTGTGACTGCGTATGTGTGTGTCTTCGTCTGTTTGTGTGTGTGTGTCTGCTTGAACTACACAAGCAGCCCAACCAGCTCCAACATGGAGATGTGTATAGTATATATGTGTCTGAATGTGTGTGTGTGTGCCTGTGTAACTTCTGCCCCACCTGCTGATAATTACCTCTGCACCTCTCCCACTGTTTACCTGTTCCTGTTCAGTTTTGACGTGCTGTTTTTAATCACTTTTTAGCTGTTGGTTAGCCCTTTTTGTGTGTGCATTTGTGTGACTACTGTCTCAACCTCTTTGGCAAAGAGCTTTCTGAAGCTGAGTTTAACTGCTTGTTGGACAGAGATTGTTTTCAAACAATGCCCTTGTTTTGACTGAGCTCGTTAAGATAATCATTCTCAGGCTGGTTGTCCTGCAGATGTGTGTGCGTGGGTTATTGACCGGTGTGTGTGTAAATGACAGTTGCACCTGTTAAACTCCTCCCTTGAAAAGCGGCTTTTTCGCTGTCGGTTTCTTCCGAACAACTTGCGATTGTGTCAAAACCGTAGCTGCTATCAAAAAACCGACTACACTGTGAGATGCGGACAAGTCTGGGTTAGTCTGTGTGTTTATGTATCTGTCATTGTGTGTGACTGCGTATGTGTGTGTCTTCGTCTGTTTGTGTGTGTGTGTCTGCTTGAACTACACAAGCAGCCCAACCAGCTCCTACATGGAGATGTGTCTGGTATATGTGTGTCTGAATGTGTGTGTGTGCGTGTGTGCCTGTGTAACTTCTGCCCCACCTGCTGATAATTACCTCTGCACCTCTCCCACTGTTTACCTGTTCCTGTTCAGTTTTGACGTGCTGTTTTTAATCACTTTTTAGCTGTTGGTTAGCCCTTTTTGTGTGTGCATTTGTGTGACTACTGTCTCAACCTCTTTGGCAAAGAGCTTTCTGAAGCTGAGTTTAACTGCTTGTTGGACAGAGATTGTTTTCAAACAATGCCCTTGTTTTGACTGAGCTCGTTAAGATAATCATTCTCAGGCTGGTTGTCCTGCAGATGTGTGTGCGTGGGTTATTGACCGGTGTGTGTGTAAATGACAGTTGCACCTGTTAAACTCCTCCCTTGAAAAGCGGCTTTTTCGCTGTCGGTTTCTTCCGAACAACTTGCGATTGTGTCAAAACCGTAGCTGCTATCAAAAAACCGACTACACTGTGAGATGCGGACAAGTCTGGGCCAGATGTACGTGTGTTTTATGTCCAGATATTCTTTAGAAAAATGACAAAATGGTCGACTTAAAAAGACTCTGCGACTCAGAGAACAGGAGTTTGTATTGTATGCAGTGAGATTTGGGTTCGGCGAACCTCCTGAACTAAATCCTCTGGTGAGAGAACCGTACCTCGTATCAGAGTGTACTATAGATCATCGGACTCCCGAGAACTTCCTGAGTCCGGCCATCTCCTCGTTTTATTCCTGACACAACAACTTTTCGTTTTATGGCGATCTAAAGACAGGAGGCATTTCTGCTTTGCTCACAAAACAGCTCTGAATTTTAACATGGGACTTAATGGGAGAACAGGAGGGCGCTGGCTGCACAAAACGTCTCACTATTTAAATTCAGTAAGTCTCTCGGCTTTTTCGAGGACATCACACGAAAGAGGACAAGTTTGTCTACAAAATGAGCCCAAAATTATGCGTGTAGAGTGTAATTTGTGGCCGTAGCGACGAGAAAAAGAGAAGATTTTCAGATCGTTTTTAGACTCTGTGCCACTCTAGCACGCACTCTAGCACGAACATTCCGCGCAATACACACCCATTATAATCTCAAAATTTCCCGCCAAACGATCACTGTCATTGAACAGTGACTGATCAAAAACTATAGGACCAATCAAAATGTGGATGAACACACCAATAGACCAGACTTGGGTCTACATTTTAAAGTTGAAATGAAGTCTCTCGGTGAATGTATGCCTGAGCTACAGATGTTTGAAAAACTCCAATTTCAATCTTGTTTTTTTCGCCCGTCCCATTCATTTCTTATGGGAAATTTATCGCAGTTTTTCGCGTCTTACGACGCGAAAAACTGCGATAAATTTGAGAAAAGTAATAGCACACCGATCCCGAACAATACGCACATTTTGATATATAATTTGCAAGGGTTTTCTCAAAGCTGCGGGGCGAGTTCAGGGACAAAAATTTGGAGGATGATGAAAAATAATAACTAGAAAATTCCCCCTGGGAAATTTTGAAAGGGACACGGGGTGTGTTCGAGCCGACAAAATTATCTACGTTTTAAAGTTTGAATGAAGTCTCTAGGACAAAGTATGGCCGAGCAGCGGACAATTGAAAAAGGCTGAAATTTGAGGAAATTTCCCCATTCATTTCTTATGGGAAATTTATCGCAGTTGTTCGCGTCTTACGTCGGCCTTCGATGGTCATAGCTCGAAAACCGTAAGAGATATCAAAATGTGCCGAGGGTCATTTTGAGCCGACAAAATTATCTACGTTTTAAAGTTTGAATGAAGTCTCTAGGAGAAACTATGGCGAAGCAGCGGACAATTGAAAAAGGCTGCAATTTGAGAAAACAGCAGATATCAGAGGTAGTCAGTCCCTGATTAATGAACTGGTCCCAGCTGTGTTTCTGTGGCTTTCTCCTCTGCTTCATGTCTCTGTTAACATGAATTAATGAACTGAATCAATAAACATGAATGGAGCTAATGCTAACAGAGCTAACAGAGCTAACACTAACTGAGCTAACAGCTAAAGGTGCGAATATAGCTAACGGCGCTAGCGCTAACAGAGCTAACTGTGCTAACAGAGCTAACAGAGCTAACGGCGTTAACAAGGGGGCGGGGGGATGGGGTTTTCATTATGCATTTGTCTGTGTGTGTGTGTTTATGTATCTGTCGTTGTGTGTGACTGCGTATGTGTGTGTCTTCGTCTGTTTGTGTGTGTGTGTCTGCTTGAACTACACAAGCAGCCCAACCAGCTCCTACATGGAGATGTGTCTGGTATATGTGTGTCTGAATGTGTGTGTGTGTGTGTGTGTGTGTGTGTGTGTGTTTGTTTGTGTGCGTGTGTAACTTCTGCCCCACCTGCTGATAATTACCTCTCTAACTCTCCCACTGTTTACCTGTTCCTGTTCAGTTTTGACGTGCTGTTTTTAATCACTTTTTAGCTGTTGGTTAGCCCTTTTTGTGTGTGTGTTTGTGTGACTACTGTCTCAACCTTTTTGGCAAAGCGCTTGGTGAAGCTGAGTTTAACTGTTTGTTGGATGGAGATTGTTTTCAAACAATGCCCTTGTTTTGACTGAGCTCGTTAAGATAATCATTCTCAGGCTTGTTGTCCTGCAGATGTGTGTGCGTGGGTTATTGACCGGTGTGTGTGTAAATGACAGTTGCACCTGTTAAACTCTTCCCTTGAAAAGCGGCTTTTTCGCTGTCGGTTTCTTCCGAACAACTTGCGATTGTGTCAAAACCGTAGCTGCTATCAAAAAACCGATTACACTGTGAGATGCGGACAAGTCTGGGCCAGATGTACGTGTGTTTTATGTCCAGATATTCTTTAGAAAAATGACAAAATGGTCGACTTAAAAAGACTCTGCGACTCAGAGAACAGGAGTTTGTATTGTATGCAGTGAGATTTGGGTTCGGCGAACCTCCTGAACTAAATCCTCTGGTGAGAGAACCGTACCTCGTATCAGAGTGTACTATAGATCATCGGACTCCCGAGAACTTCCTGAGTCCGGCCATCTCCTCGTTTTATTCCTGACACAACAACTTTTCGTTTTATGGCGATCTAAAGACAGGAGGCATTTCTGCTTTGCTCACAAAACAGCTCTGAATTTTAACATGGGACTTAATGGGAGAACAGGAGGGCGCTGGCTGCACAAAACGTCTCACTATTTAAATTCAGTAAGTCTCTCGGCTTTTTCGAGGACATCACACGAAAGAGGACAAGTTTGTCTACAAAATGAGCCCAAAATTATGCGTGTAGAGTGTAATTTGTGGCCGTAGCGACGAGAAAAAGAGAAGATTTTCAGATCGTTTTTAGACTCTGTGCCACTCTAGCACGCACTCTAGCACGAACATTCCGCGCAATACACACCCATTATAATCTCAAAATTTCCCGCCAAACGATCACTGTCATTGAACAGTGACTGATCAAAAACTATAGGACCAATCAAAATGTGGATGAACACACCAATAGACCAGACTTGGGTCTACATTTTAAAGTTGAAATGAAGTCTCTCGGTGAATGTATGCCTGAGCTACAGATGTTTGAAAAACTCCAATTTCAATCTTGTTTTTTTCGCCCGTCCCATTCATTTCTTATGGGAAATTTATCGCAGTTTTTCGCGTCTTACGACGCGAAAAACTGCGATAAATTTGAGAAAAGTAATAGCACACCGATCCCGAACAATACGCACGTTTTGATATATAATTTGCGAGGGTTTTCTCAAAGCTGTGGGACGAGTTTGAGGACGAAAACTTGGAGGAAGATGAAAAATAATAATAAGAAGAAGAAGAAGAAACGCGCGGGATAGTAATAAGTGACTCGGGGCTACGCCCCGAGTCACTGGCTCCTGCAGCTATTTCATAGCTGTAGGAGCCAGTGACTCGGGACGTTGCCCCGTGTCCCTAATAATAAGAAGAAACACGCGGGATAGTAATAAGTGACTCGGGGCTACGCCCCGAGTCACTGGCTCCTGCAGCAGAGCTGCAGGAGCCAGTGCCTCGGAGCGTGCCCCGTGTCCCTAATAAGAAGAAGAAGAAACGCGCGGGATAGTAATAAGTGACTCGGGGCTACGCCCCGAGTCACTGGCTCCTGCAGCTATTTCATAGCTGTAGGAGCCAGTGACTCGGAGCGTGCCCCGTGTCCCTAATAAGAAGAAGAAGAAACGCGCGGGATAGTAATAAGTGACTCGGGGCTACGCCCCGAGTCACTGGCTCCTGCAGCTATGAAATAGCTGTAGGAGCCAGTGACTCGGGACGTTGCCCCGTGTCCCTAATAAGAAGAAGAAGAAGAAGAAGAAGAAACGCGCGGGATAGTAATAAGTGACTCGGGGCTACGCCCCGAGTCACTGGCTCCTGCAGCTATGAAATAGCTGTAGGAGCCAGTGACTCGGGACGTTGCCCCGTGTCCCTAATTAACTGTCTGTAGTAAACAAGGGTTGGGCTCCAACTGCAACAATGTCTCCCTCTTGCAATGTTAACATAATTATGTTGTGGAGTGATATTCTAGTTCAGCTCAGACCTACTCTCCTTATTGCTGATGTGTACATAAGCATTTTTCTAATTCAATGGACCATTAAAGGTTTGAGTACACTTAAAAATGATTGTTGGGATAATTGAAACTTACCTTTGTTGTTGTTGATTTAAAGCTGTGATATAAAACATTGTCTAGCATTAACATTTCTCTTCATTCATAATAGAAAAGCAACATTTAAAAAAATTGATCATAGTGGTTGGTTTTCAACCATTGATATGTAAAAATCTAGGTGCTCTGTTCACTTCTAATATTCATATGAGGCACTTATTTATGGCTGCAGTTGAAAAGATACAAGAACAGCGTAGCTATAAAGAGTGCACAGGTTAGTGATTGGATGAGACAAATGAGAGGGATTAATTAGGCTCACTGATTGATGATTCAAACCAAAGTTCAGTTGGCTAATTGAATAATAAAGCAAAGCAGGAGAAGGAATAATGAGCTGTAGGGGTTTAGCGTAGCATAAGCAGTGGAGAATGAAAGGGGCGATAAAAGAAGTGAGTGTGAAGTCATTTCTGAAAGCATATATTGAGAGAAAATAGTACAGAACAGCACATTTACAGAAAATTGTAACAAGTATTTCATGCTTTCTTGTCCTTCTTAATGCAGCAACTTTTAACTTGCAGTATTTGACTGCACTGTGTCCACCATTCATTAGCTAGCATGTCTTGGTCCATCCAGACACTTAAAACACTCTGACTCACTAATGACATTACTTGCATCTTAAAATCAAATGACTCTCGTGTTCATGCATTTTTTAAAATTCATGTTTTTCAAGTCTACAAGAAGCTATTTTTGATGAGTCTAACTTACAGTACGCCTCGCTACGTATGCATCATCCGACTGGCTCTGCCTCAATATTTTCGCCTGCAGTGTGTCTTCAGAGCAGCTGGAACTCGGCTAGATCCACCGTGAGGGGTACAGCAGTGTATAAGGCTCCAGGCAAGCCACAGGTTTCTTGACAGCTATGAGGCCCTAATAGCCCATGTGCAAAAGAGGAAGTTGACAATCGCACAGGAAGAGGCAGAGAGAGGCAGGCGAGGGAGACAGAGAGAGGGTGAAGACGGAGAGACAGGGCAGCATAATGAGAGGAGAGACAGCAGGAGTGCTCATGATGACGGCCTGGAGGAGACACTGTGTGGTAGTCAAGTCTCCACACGGTTGTTGGCATGCACTCGCTGTATTTTATTATCCTTCTCTGCATCTCTCTGTTGGTGTCGAGATAATAATCCTACAAGTAAATATGCATGATGCTATAGTTCACAACTGGGCAGAGTATTCAGAAAATTAAGTAATAAATCTGATGATACCCAGTTGTTTAATAATGTTACTCAAGGAATTGCAAGTACATTGCATGTTGAACTGCTGTTGTGACATCCGTTTCCACAGCCGCAGGATTTTTCATATTATCAGTGTAAGTCAATACAAGACTGCCGCCTTACGATGAGCTAGCTTTTGTTTCATGTCTCCTCCTCTGAAATGCGAACAGGAGTATGCTGACATGATAGATCAGAAACTACACAATAAATATATACACAATACTTATTTGTATATAAAGTCAACTCAACAAGTAACAAAATAATTAGCTTAATACAGAAAAGAAAAAAAACATTCAGTACAATAGAAATATTATATATCCATAGAACATCTATAGAATATACAATACAAAGAATATACTAGAATACATAAATACACTCAAATATAAAATGTAAACATTGAATAGTGTATATATGTTTAGTGCATTCATTTTTGTGCAACGAGGAAAAGGAAGATTGAAAAAAAAGTTATTAAAAGCAGTTGATCCAATGAGCCCAACAGGGGACTAAAGATGAGCCAATGAGCTCCATGGGCGGGACTAACGCTATGCAGGTAATCGCTACGGACGCTGCTATTGTGTATCATTTTTACTTTGCCTCTGCAGACAAAACCAGTTTGTTGGCTACTCACCAGTGTCGACTGGTGGATTCAGGGTGATATGTGCTTTCTGGTGATTGGTTCGGGAAAAATCGAATCCCCCTCCCCCACACAAATCACTAACCAACTACAACAACCGATTTCATCATTAACCAACTGGAAAAACTGACTGCAGGGTAGAAATTTAATATGATTTCAGGGAGATAATGTTTAGTGGATGAATCAGAATTTGAAATAATAGGAAACAGAAATTTTACTCAGAGAGCATCAGTAATTTCATAGTTTAATTTTTCTTGATGCAAGCTGATACAGTGGGACAACCACTGCTTGACTTGATTAATGTGGAGGGTGTTAATAGAATTCATTCGGCACTAAAACGTGCTGTAATACCGTTTCACTATTGAGTCTTAATCGACACAAACATGAAGGTGGATATGTGTAGCGAAATGGCGAAACTAAAATTAAAGTGTCACCCGGACCTAGCATGTTACCTTTTCCAACAATAAGTGAAATAATGAATCATGCCAGAGTGGTGTAACTCCATTTTATATCCATTAACAGAGTCCTTCCGTAGCCAGAGACTCCATATCAATTTATTGGATTGTTTAATGTAATCATGCATAATGCAGAAGGATTAATTGGAAATGGCTGCACCAAGAAGGGACCAATGCATTAAGGAGCTACTTAGAATCAAAAGAGGATTTGTTAAATGGTCCTTCAGTCTTGAGATACAGGCAAATTAATTCAATAGTGGACGAGAGAGACACTTTTTAGAAAGTGCATTACCTTATTAGTAGATGAATACCTCCACTGTTCTGTTATGTTTTTGCTCAGAATGAATGGAATGAAAATTATTAAATGTGTTCAGGAAAGCTACGGCATAAATGCTGAGTGTGTCTGTAGCATTGTGTCAAACAACAATCAACAATGTCTGCAAAAAACTGAATCAAAGTCTGAACAGAAGTGACATACAGAGTTTTTGGCAGAGTGTGTAGACTGGAGCAAATCTCAGTCAGACAAATACACTGAGTGGTCAAGAAGTGATCAGGGACACCTGCGGCAGATGTCGGAGTGTGATTTTATTCATTTCTAACTTCATTAATGGTTTTCGAAAAGTGATTAAATGAGATTGCATTTTATTCTGACATTGTGCAGCTCAGTAAAGCACAATCTATCATCTCCCAAGCCACATTGCTTTTTTATGTCCATATCATTACAAATGCCCCTTTAGGTGGGAACATTAGCTGGCCATTCTTTGTTTGAAATACATTATATTTTTGACCTCTGTGTCAGGCACGCTCAGCTGTGTTATTTTTATTCAGGTTGGATTCCATTATCATTACACATCCAGCAGACTGACAGGCAGGACATGTCCTGCCCTGGGGTGAGCCACTAATCTCAGAATAACAAAACCTGTCCAGGGGAAGCCATAAAAAAAAAAAAATCGGGTGGTTAAATACAGGAGAAAATTATTTTTCTCAACATCTGCCTCTCTCTTTTTCGTCCTACCTTTACTTTTGTCTGCATCAGGCCTTCTTTGCTCCAAGAACAAACAGCGTTCCTCAAAACTCTCATTAACATTATTCTGGCAGTAGCCAACATAATGACTTGGCCTCTCATTAGTTTGAGTCCATTTGCCAAGTGAAGTAACAACTCAGGCCCGAAAAAGGTCGGGCCAATTGTTAACACTTCACTTGGGCTCGCTTGTTTTGTTCTATGCTGAAACTACACAGCCTGGTCTGGGGATTTTGGTTTGGTTCATACCTCAAAGCCGGTTGCAGACAGCATCTCTAAGACGTTATAAAGTGGAGCTCATAGTCAATGAGCACACAAAGAGGGAAAGTTTAAGAAGGGACAGTATTGTCCCTGTTGAGAACCACAAGCAGGGTCTGACACCAAGACAATTATTTGCAAGTGAAATAGTGCATGTCGGAGGGAATTTCACAAAGACAAATTATGGCAAAATTAATTACATAGGTTACGGGCACAAAGAGAAAAACAAAAGCCTGCGCCACAGAAGAAGAGAATCTGATTACTATGATTAATTTGGAGGATTCGGGGTGCTTATGCATGGTAATTTAGGGTTAATTACCCTGTGTTTTTATCACAGAAAAATAGCACATTGCAAGCCACAACAATGGGAAAAAAGGAGTTTTGGATAGACTTCTGTACTGTACATACTGTACAACGTGTTGGAATAAGTTTTAAAAACATGGCTTCACCAGTGCTACAGAATACTACCAGGCTTACATGGCAACAAGACAAAAGGCCCGTCTGAAATTCCATACTATGCACTACATACACAATGTGTGAAGTATCATTTAACATACTTGTGTGTGAATAAATAGTAGTATGGGTCTTTTCAAACGTACTGGTCATTGATGCACACACCACTTTCTGATAGCCTCCGTGGTAACACCTTCCAACCAACCTTACCTCTTTGCAATAACCCCTTATTCTAGCAGTCATAATGATAAGGACAGTCATGTAATGCATCTTTGATACGCATGCATGAAGAGGATATATAAGAAGAAATACAAGCCAGTGGATCTCGAGGGCATCTTCGTTGCTAAAACATCCTTAAAATACAGGAAAAGGTAAGCAACTAGCATTACTTCAATGATTTTTTTAATACTTAGCATCTAGCTAGCATCAATGCTACATTGCATTGTGGGATATTTGTGTGAGTGTAGTGTCTAGTGTTTGCATACTGAAATAATCCGATCATCAACCTCATGTACTATTTAGTTCATACTACAATATCTTACAAACTATTTTAGCATATTTTTACTATGCTAGCAAGGTTTGCTTAGGCACAGTGACATGCTCACAGTGAGACTGCTTACATGCTGATGTTAAGCAGGTATAATGTTTACCATCTCACAAATCTTTCATTAGTGCGTTAGCATGCTACCATTTGCTAGCAAGCTCTGAAAACAAAGTACAGCTCAGACTGATGGGAATGCCGTCAGTTTTGCAAGTATGTGTTAAAGACACAAAGTAGCAGTTATAATAATAATAATAATAATAATAATAATAATTGAGTCTGATGAAAAGCTAATGGGCAAAAAATGTACGAAAAATCAAAAAGACAAAACTTTTTTTATGGCCCCCTAATAACATCATGACCACCACAATATTTTAAATCAATTCAATCAGAGCTTCAAACATGAGAGCAACATTTAGCATTTGTATGTCACATTTTTCAAGATTATGGGCTACAAGGGGGAAAAAAAAATCAAAACACACAAGTTTTGCATTACACGTATTTCCAGACAATATGCTCCTCTTCTAGTTTTTGTGAGCCTCTGTTATTAACAGACATAAGAATAACAAACCATTTCATAAATAAAGCTTTAAATACAATATGTACACTCCAATATGCCACGCTCAAATATGGGATCGAGACAAGGATGACTGTGTCTAACCACGACATTATGAAATACAGTATGCTGCCTCGTTGACTCACTCTATTACTGATGATTAATACAAATGTGGGAGAGCAAATGTTGTGAACAATGACTAAACCAACATGAAATACGAGGAGGACACTGATACACACTTGATTTAGTCATTACTGAGAAAAGTACAATGGCTTTGGGATACTGTTATCCATAAAGAGGGGAGAATGATATTATTAACACGAGGACCTTGTGGCATTGCTTTCAGAGATGAAATCCATCATTTATGTTGACTCCAAACTCGCTCACATTGGAAGCAGAAGTTATTCTGATGCTGTTTGCTGCTGGAATTAATGGAAGAGGCGATGTAGTGTCACAATTAGGTTTTCGGAGACTTGAGGCGGATTTTGGAAGCAGAATGTCTTGTAGTCTGGCTCTCTTGGTTTTATGAGCTAAAGAATTGCAGGTCCGGAGCCAAGAAATACTTTGATGCTCCTCCTCCAGAGACTCCTCTCTGGTTAATGCATCTTGGTCCCCATCTCTCATACACTCTCATACGTGGGTATCAGTGCATGCACAGACTGGGAGCTCTTTTTTTCCTTGCCTTGTGTGTATTCACCTGGCTTTTGATGCTGGCGTCCATCTAATTGACAGTGATGTGCCTACTTCCCTCAGCTCAAGACAAAAATTCCATGTTGAGACAACAACATTTTGACTCCATGCAATGTGAGCACATACAGTAGCTCTGAGTGGGAGAGGTGCGAGAAAATTCAAATTACCTCTCACCTCCTCGCACAGTTAGCAGATTATGTCTCACTGGCACTGTAACTTGAGAGAATCGCTTGCCTTTAATTTAGAGAACCTCAATATTTTATCTGCATAGAGAAACAGCCCAGATGAAAAGGCTTTTAAGGCAGTGCCAGTTGATTACATATTCAAGACTTACAAATAGTAAATGGCTTGAACCATCTGTGGCTTGCCTGTACAGTTTAGGCTAAATAAAATGTCTCAGAAAGTCTTGTCTTTAATGGATGTTTACCTGTTGTTTTTGAAGAAATAATGCTGCCGTACGACATCTATGCTGAACTTTGTTTGACTCTTGCATTGTTTTGCCTCCTGGAAAATACATTTGTATTCCTTTGCGATCGGTAAACGCCATAATTTGCTTTTCCTGTTCTCTTTTGTTTTGTGGCGAATCAGATGTCAGATCCAGCATTGTCAGTTACGCACCACAGGAGCAACTGATAAAGATGTAAGGTGCCGAAAGCTCAGAACTGATGGCCGATAGCTTCTCAGTTCTGGAGAGCACGGTGGCTCAGTGAGGTCCTGGATTCCGAGTTTTCTGTGTGGAGTTTGCATGATCAGCGGCATGTTGTACAGATTTGGCAAAATTGTGAAATTGCCTTTAGGAATGTACGGTATGTGTTGTGCTGTTGTCATACTTGGTCGAAAGCATATTTATCAATCATCACACCCTCCCATGCATATTCCACCTCAGCCAGCCCTTTTGCACTTTGCGCTGCTGCGCATAAACCAAAATAACTCGAGACGCCCACACAGTCTGTGCACCAAACACCTAACGCTTTGCAATTGTGCAATTAAAATAGGGGCCTTTAAGTTCATGCAATGACATTTAGTTCATCTGACATGTTAGAGGTTTTCCAGGTCGGACTGAGTGAGAATACCACTCTTTTACACAAAATTGACATGACACAGAAAGGTGCCATATATGCGTAATATATATATAACATAGTTCTGAAAGGGGCTATGCTGGTGTAGGCTCCAGTCTCACATGACCCTGAACAGGATCAATGGTTTAAACATCATCCAGTCCACCTATGCTGCCCTTTTCTATTAAATAGACAGTAAATGTAATTCAGTCTCCCAGATAAGGGCCTTTCTGGCTCCTGGTTCTCTTTTGAACGCGCCTGGAAACCGGTGGGAAGCCGGTGAGCGATTCACCCTTGGTTGGTTGAAAAGCTTGTGCACATGGGGTTGGAAATTGACGAACACGAACCTCTGCGTGCGTTTAACCTTCGTGATGGAGCTCAGGTCTAAAGATGCTGCTGAAGACTCCATGCGTGTCACAGATATGTGGCTGATTACATTCTCACCAGGCCAACGGCGAGAATTAGCAGTCCAGAGGAACTCACCACTGCGAGTCGAGAGCAAAAGGGTAAAAGAGTCAAATCATTCATTTATCCTACTTGCATATTTCAGCATAGACCATTATGACCTTTTGTAAAACACATTTCCACAATTATGACACGTATAATATTTTGAGTAACTTTATTTGAACCTTTTTTTTATATATAATAATATTTGAGATGGAGAGACACACCTCATTCCAGCGGATCATATGTGTCTGTTTTTGCTCTCCGATCCCCACAGTTCCTCCATCCTATGGCTGTTGTCTCAGCTCAGAGCCCCCAGGGCAGCATTTTCATGTAATTACCAGCACATGATGGCCCAGGAGGCCCAGAATCAGCCTGCCACTCTTTGATCATAACTGATATTGAATGGCATTTACCCCCTGGTCAGAGAGAAACCTGTTTCTTTGGCTCTGCGAACAGATGGCCACAGAATGGTGGAGGGTGTTGCTATTATTCAAAATATCTCGCAGAGAATGGGGACTGCCAGAGGCCTTTTTACCCACCAGGAGAGCTGGAAGAGAGATCACAAATATTTTGGCGAGGATTTGGGGTGTTTGTGCTTCATATAACACTAACCTCCTGTCAAACGCTGAGGAAGATGCTGTCAACCTTCGACATTTTGCTGGATGAAAGTTATTTTTTCGGCTCAAGCCCTGTCAGACTGCAAACTAAATGTTCAAGATGTTACTTGCGATTCTGCTCACACGCGGTGTTTAAACATCCCTCAGATGTCTGCAAATGGAAGTGATATTAATGTCAAATTTCAACGAAAGCACTCCCTTCCGCTTCTCTTTGACTTGTTCATATCTGGGTTTCATCTCGTCCTCTCTCAGAAACAGTGTTAACCAGAAGCGGTGCGCATTATGCGATCGGAGAAAAACAGGACGTGTTTGGCTCTCCACAGGCAAAAGGTGAGCAGAGGAGGTTATCTTTGAAGAGATGTCTGCGTCCCTTTGAAATTATTATGAGTTCCTCTTAATGTGATCTGCTGTAAGAGAAATTCCAAAAGGTGGATAGTTATAAGAAATAAATGCTGGATTTAAACAGCACAATAAGGAATAACTCCTGATGGCATTCGATTTAATATTTAAAGCATTCCATTGCAGCACTCAGTGGTTCGGTTAAAGGGGAGTTGGCAGGGTCAGAACAAATTAGACAAGGGGGAAGAGAGAAAACAGAAAATCAGCCAAGAAAACGGAATAATACAAAACCATTACAGCTATATGTGGAAACATGGACATTTTAGTGTTCAGTGTCATGACCTGAATTAATGCGTTGGCATGTATTATTATCTTGGACAAGCCACTATTTTCTTTTTGGTTTTCATCATTAAAAAAAAAAAAAACAACGAAGGCTAACTTCTGTGTATTTTCACTGAAACTTTTTGTACTGTTACCACAAGGACAGAGGCGACGGACTATGGATGCATTAGGAGAATCAAACAGTGAGCGGCTGTTTACGCTGACTGCTTACTGACGTGGTTACTCTACGGGAGAAGTCAAGATCGCATGCATCTGGGAGAGACGGATGCATCTGCACATTTTCAACACGTGACTGGAACTCACCTGCGGAGGTGGTTTGACATTGGATAGCTCTCAAGATGAAGTGACAGTAAGTGTAAATGAGATCTAATTGTTGCAGTAGCTCTGTGGAGAAAAAGCTGATGCTAAATTATTAGCCTGATGATGCATGTTATTAACTTATTAACATTATTTGCATTCTTCACAAACGATCACCAACCAGATTATTTCTATTCTCTCAGTCTGGAGTCTGATTCCTCAACATGACTTAAGACACCTCTTTTCACTCAGGTATGCGATGTAATATGCATTTTATTGATTGAATACATGTTGCTAATTTGGAATAATTAAGATAAAATAAGGTAAAACTTTATTGATGCAACACTGGGGAAATTCTCTTTGCAACAGCAGAATAAAAAGGGGAGGCAGAAAACAGGAGGACAAAGACAATAAAAAAAGATACAAAATAAAATCATAAGAATCTCAGGGTTTTTTTTATATTATAGCAAAGTAAAACTCAAAAGCCCTCAAAACTCAAGAAGGTCAACTAGAGAAATACACTAAACTCAGAGGTAAACCTTTTGTTTCCTGAAAGCAGCCACTGCTCCGCGACTCAAACGCACTCAAGAACCAATGTGAATTTCTGTGAAAAGGTGGGCTTTGAAGAACAACTCCCAATTCATCAGCTTGGATGCAGTTTATGGCCATATTATGGTCTGCAATTATTTTCAGCTTCTCATGCTGAATTGGGTTATAAAACTGACAGAAATATATACCAGAGCTGGAATAATACATTCCCAGAACAGTAATAAGAACAGGAGGACACAGATTTAAACATCAGCAGCACAAACACCCGAGTGCTCAGCAGAAACGCCGCAAAAAGCAATAATGGTAGTGTGATTAGGCTGGCAAATGCAAGGCTTTAAGCATGTTAATTAGACTGATGGCTGCTTTCATGCTATCATCTGCTGCCAATGATACAGTCTTAATTAACCCATTTAAAAGCAGTGGTGTGTATTTATGTCCACAATGAGCCTTACCAGTGTCAAAGGAAAACACATCATTGGCGTAATGCTACCCCCAACAGCTCACTCAGATGGTTATCACACTTCTGTTTCCGTCTGTACACTTTCAGAGGAACAAAGTGAATCATGATTGTTCGCATTTGTCAGGGTTATAGAAGAAACGTGACGACGTGTAGGTCATGTGAAGGTTCGTCTCCTTCATCCAGGTGGAACAACATAAAGAGAAAAATAATCATCTGAACGCTGGATGATGCGTCGCCAGGTGGCCAGGTGTTCAGCTCAGGTCGTATATGTGCTGCTGTCAGTGTAAGTGTGTTTGAGCTCTGTTTGATAATGCTGGATATTAATGCCCCCTGCATGTCTGCGGGTTGCCGGGTTCAGTTCTCGGGTTGTTTTCCTGACATGTTGAGGTCCAGCTCTGTGTGAGTTACTGAGTGGGAGAATGAGTAAATGTGTCACCTATTGAAAGAGAAATAACCACATACATGAATGCATTTGAATGCAAAAGCGTATTTTAATAAAAAGGTTGAATGCATGACTCAGAGGCTACATCACTTGTTTACAGTAAGTCTGCAGGTTTTTCTCACCTCCACAGAATTCAGTGAGCTACGCAGTTCAGTGATGACCTTCAGAATAAAGTACAGGATTTCAGTACTGCTTAGCTTTTCAGAATTTTGTCCCGTAATTCGACTTGTGTGACTCACCTCTACCCCTGTGGCCAGTGAAAACTCTCACTTGATTTACTGCAAAGCACAAATGAACGTGTGGACTGGGCATTAGAAGAAGCAGGACAGGAAAAGCCCTGAAGCAACACTGAATGGACTCACTGGCTGGGTGACACACATAGTCAGGGTCCCGTCGGTAGACTGTTTAAAGACACTCATCAGCACCACGAAGCACATCCCTTTAATGGTGTTAACTGTCAAGAAGAAAGACTAATGTATGGCTCAGTGTATTCTGGCTCCAAATGCCCCAGAATCCTTTGAAATAAGAAAATGGCTGCTGAGGGCAGCATTGTGAATTGTATTGACTTTGCTATTTTTATTTATTGTGTTTTTACAGGCTACTTTCTGAAAGTGAATTACTGATCAACATGTGTCATAATTAATAATTAGCTCATGATTTGTGGAGATGTTGTGTTGTGACTCTGTGATTATATGCGATTAGGGAACATTAGTCGGTTTTCACACTGCATAAAGCATTAATGAATGCTCATTTGCGCACCCATACTGTAAAGTGCGATGGTGATTTTAATCACATTGAAGGAAATTTGTATTGTTGTCAGGCTGCTGTTGCTTTAATTGCTAAGCCTCGCTGCTCTTGCTTTCCCATGGGATATTTCTGTTCCTTCATATACCATCCACTGTTTTACCTGGAAGCAGCTGTGCCTAAATAAAGCAATTCTTCTTCCTCTCTGTCTTCTTTTTAAATGACAGACGATCTAAAAACACCCCAAAGATAATAAAAACTGGCACAAAGCCTCGAAGAATCCCTTTGAGTTATAAGGCGGATTTAAGACTAATCACATTTACAATAAAAGCTTTCATGAAAGTTGTATTTAAAGATCAGAGTGATCTAAAAACACATCACCTTGGCACCTTTATAACCAGCGAGGGTTTATGAGACGACCCTGAGAGATATGCAAAATGTTTCTGAGAGAATAAAAACACTGACAGCGTCCTCACTAACAGTTTTGTCTGTTCTGTCTTGAATCTACACATTTTCTCTGTTTCTCAACTTAGAAACCCGTAAATTCACACTGACACAAAGAGACACACACTCTTTAATTAAAGAAACATTTGTAGAGGCATTTTGTCGAGCTAAGTTGTTTCGTAGATTGTTTTAAAGAATTAAGTCTAAAGTCTCTCTTGAGCCACATTTAAGCATATATGGAGAGAGTGTGGGACTGAACCATAGAAATTAAAAAAATAAGGCTGTTCAACTTCACCAATAGAGCTTGTTTAACATTAATGTCATGAGACAGGTTCAAGAAGAAATGAGTTACTTACAAAAACTGCCTGCAGAGTCACTGCAGGGCAAAGCAGTGCTTTACAGCAAGAGCAGCGCCTATACACTGATTGGACTATTAATACAGGCGCCTTTCATAGAGTAGACCTGAAAAGGTGAATTCAGGTAAAAGTCTGTACGAAACAATGATGGAGATGCACATCAAGCGAAAAACAACTAATGCTTTTAAGCTTTTAGACTTATAAATTGACTCTATGCTACCTAACCGGCACCAAATGGCAGGTAGAAATTAGCATCCAGCAGGTGAGCAGAGCTAACTGAGCATGTAGCAGCTGTCTGAAAGCCTGATATTTCCCTCGGAAGATGTGAAAACCATAACAACCAGAGAACGAGCTGAAACTTGACTGCAAATGAAGGCTGATGTTGCTCCATATTTGATGGATGAGCAAATAGCTGACAGTTCTGATAAACCAAATCTAGATTCCACTACCTGACCAGCACTAAAAGGCAGACAGAGGAAATTAGCGGTTAGCTCGTACAGCATTAGCTTTTTCTCAAAAGCTGGTTGAGACAGTAAACATGCTAACACGTTCCTTACTTACACATTCAGACATGGAGCAACATTAGCATTCATTTGGAGTCAGTCCGATGAATGTTTGTCCAAAATTTACTCTTTTTTTTGCTCTGTTTTCCGTCACAACATGGACATATGACCTTAACATTTTGGCATGCATTCGTGTCTTCTGCAGGAATGGGCTCGTGATCATTGAGGGATTTTCAGAAACAGGCATTTCTTTAGCAGGTATTCCAGTATTTTTAAGGCAATACGTTACTTGTCCCTGCATGTTATGAATATATAAAAGTGCATGCAGGAGAGGGCTGCATTTGATGCCTCATTCCAGATGTTTTGGATCTGGATCTGGGCCTCACCTCTCCTCTCTCTGTGTGGGAATGATGTCCTTGTCTCCTCTCCTACTGTGTGAATGGTGTCTTTGAGTTTTGCCTTTTGCACGTTTAATCTGTCCTGTCTCCCGGGCCTTTAGTGTAGAGATGAGTTTGTTTCTTTATGTACATATGCATGGTACGGTCATCCTCATTTTCCACAATGTAATTCTTTGATAAGTTTTTCCTTATCTGAGTGGAGGGTCTAAGGACTGAGGGTGTGTTCTGCTGCAATCACACAACATAACATGTGAGGCAGACTTGAACCAGACCAGACCAGAAACACGAGACAGATCAGATACAAGAAAGTTTTACTTAAGTTTTAGCAAGCAGAGGTCAAAACCAGGTAATCAGTTCAACAGGTAAACAAATCCGACAAGGAGCGGGAGGGGGAAATCACAAGTCTGGGTAATCAGGTTCAGTTCCAAGCAAGCAGGTCAGGCAAAGGGAACTGACACAGAACACAAATACACAAAACAATCTGGCAGCAAGCGAATGAAAGTGGAGCACCATAAATACTGAGGGTGGGACGAGCTGCAGGTGAGGAGGTGGGCGGAGAAACTCAGGTGATGGGGATGAGTTGATTAGCAGGGCAGACGGAGTGGCAGGACAAAAATAACAGGAGAAAAAACGAGAATAAAACCAAAAGCTGGGGCTGAGGTTGTGATGCACACATCAGATTATCCGCGCTGACCACATGTTGCTTTTCCCTCCTCTCCACGTCCCGTGAGGAGCACACACACAAAGCTTTCAATCTCCAGTGAAACGGAAAGAGTCAAATGCTACAAGCTGCAATTTCTCACAATGAACACAATGCAATGATTTATTTTTGTTGTGCACATTATGTTTTCCACATGATGTGCTTTCTGATGCCACACATTCGAGCCTGAATATCTGAAATATTATGGGCTTCCACAGTTGAACTTGTTTCATATGCTAGCACACCCTCATCTGAATCCTTCTCATCACCAAGTCTACTTTTATCCCCGTTGACACCCCTCCGCCCACTCCGCACTATATTTTACATATTCCTTATGCTCTGCCCTACCCCCCCACCACCATTCCTTCACCTTCCCTCATCAGCTAAAGTCCAATTCCCTCCTCCTCTGCTTCAGTCGCCCACTTTCCTCTCTTTATGATTTTCCACACCCATGTCAGTCCTTGTAATTTTGCTCCACAGGAACACAGGAGGCGTGTGATCTATGTGAGGGGAACAACAGGCCATTACAGGGATCCATCTTTCCTCTTCCCAGAGGAGCAGGTTGGGGGGAGCTCAGCACAGCAGGATGGCCTTTTCCCCGTCCCTTTGAAACCGCAGTTTGCGTGCACCAAAGGTAGCACGAATGTGTCGTTGCATGCGCCTGCACGCCTGTGTGTAGATTCCTGGACCATATGTTCATGTTTAACTCCCTCCACATCTGTGCTGGCAACAATAGCAGCTCACCCCACAGGAATGACCACAGCCTGTCAGGGCTCATCAGACACGTCCCAAATTTAAATGATGTGGGCGCCTCAGACCCCAGCCTCGTTTCATTGCTTCATAATGGAACCCAGTCACCTTTGGCCCGCACAATCAACTCCGTTTTCGGCTCAGGAAAATGTTCACATCTACTGACCATCCTGAGGTCTTGTTTCCCTCGGGTTACTGGGATGAGGTCATATTTATTTACTTTTGTTCTGCTTTAATGTGAGAACACTGTTATCACATATGTTATGTTGTCTTTTGTCCATGTCAGGCTGATTTAAACTACCACTGCAATATATTTATGAGGAATAGGAAGTATTTATTTCATCCATTTCAGTGGGCAGTATGAAACAGTAGCAAAGTTTCCATCCAAATTTGGTGCAGATTTTACCTGACCGACCAGAAAATCATCACAAGAAAATACAAATGTAAGTGTGTTTCCATCCACTGGAGTTATGTGAACATTAAGAGTCGTGGACATTGAGATAAACCATTGGTGGCTCTATTCTCCTGTCAGGTGCCGTTAAACCATCGCAGATAAAGAGGTGAGGCGATGTGATTAACAGAGTGTCATTGAAACGTAAAATGAATGAAAATGTATTGGACATACGGCATTTATGTTTCTGCCATTGATTCATCTGAGGAGCGTAACAGTCTCCTAATTGCTCTGCAGAGCTGATGTTTTTGTCTGCCGCCGTGTTTCAGCGGGAGTCACCTGTAAGTCTCACGCTGCATGTACGTCATGATGGACTTATATTGCACATTGTTGCATTTTGCTTTTATTGTTGCGCCAACTTTTCCATTTCAGAAAAGTGTAAAAATGCACGCAGCATTGCAACTTTTGCAACTTATGTCAAAATGCTCAAATTAGAAAAACAATCCTGGTTTCCATTAAAATCAGTTCAGCTTTATTTGTATATGCCCATATCACAAATATTAATATATAATCTGCAATGAACTTGTTTACAGGGTATTTTGCAATATCTAAACATGATTTCTCCTAAAGAAACACAAATATTTAGTTGTCCCAGGGTTGCTGGAGTGTTCTGGTTAGTGCTGCATTTCTTCTATTCAGTGCTGTGCGAGGAGGACAGATTAAGAAAGAGGGAACCAGAAAGTTTATTCTTTGTATTGTGTTTTTTTTCATAATGGCCACAACGAAACCCCAGTGGAGCCCCTGGGTAAAAATCCCTGGGACTATAACCACATCCTCCCATCGCAGCCATTCAAAGATAAGTCATGTACACACACACACACACACAGCCCAATTTACTGTGCACGAGCGCTGATTTACTCCGACATCATAAGCAAGCTGGTGAAGGAAATGTTTGACTTCTCTCACACCGCTGGAAAAAAAACACACGCATCTGATGTATTGAAAGCTACCAGTAATTTACTTTTCATTGTGTGGTTTTCCATTCAAGGTGAGTTTAACACTCGGAGTAAAAGACTCTCAGCTCCTCGGTGCTGATTAGACTATAATGGCTCATTGAATAGCATCATTTTATGGCTGGCTTGTTTCTGATGAGATCGAGAGTGGTGGTGTTATCTGGAATTGCTCCTGAAATGAATTTGAAATCTCTTATCAGGCGTTTCGTCACAGCGTGTTTTCAGTGAGAATTTTTAAATAGTGCACGCTAAGTGACAAAAAAAGTCCTGGAAAGTTATCGTTTTTGTGAAGTCTTTGCAGTCACATAGATTCTAACCTTCTGATAAGAAGCAATCATGACTGACGACTTCACAACAGCTGCTTCCACTTACAAACACCCCACAGGCTGTCAGACAGGAGTTAGCCAGAATTAAACCAAATAGTTCATTATAGTCATCATTTGAACTGCAACTCGTAACTTAGCTTAAATTTAAAATCTTGTAGTTTTAGTCGCTTGAGTTGCTTCATGCAGATATTAAATAAGAATTCACACTATACCCTTTTTAATTAATTTAGATTATTTACTGGACTGGATAAGAGAGATAATGATAAAGGTTAGAATCATGGTGGCCAAAACAAACTGCCCCAAATTTCTTTTTAAAATTTTATTTCATGATCAGACTTTTGTTAATTTTTAACAGGTAGTTAACAATAAACATAGAGTTCACAGAGACCATGACCAAGCATAAAAACAGACAAAAAACAACACAGGGCAAGATTTAAATAATGGTAATCTAACCTACTAAAGGTAGCAGCATAAGGAAAAATAGAGAAAATTAGTCAGAAAATCTGAAATTCACTGTTTTGATAGCCGTCAAATTTTAATGGATCTCTTTTTGACAAATGTGTTAATGTACCATGCTCACAGTAACGTAATAGCATGTATTACTTATCTTGTTTTGCTGCCTGTTGCCTGGATATGACACATCCACAAAATGACACGTTGGAGTGTGTCCCTTCAATATGTTCATAGATGGTAAAACTTAACTAATGAGCACTGACAGGCACACAGCGCCACTCCAGCATGCCGAGCTGTCAAAGCATTAACTATGAAACAAAGAAAAATCCACTGCAAAATAATGAAATAAATGGGGATGCAAAATAAAGCCTTGATCAAGTGAGCCAGCATCCCGGGGGACGACATCTGTGAGATGTTCTTCTGTTTTTCTCTACACCAGGTAGCACTTGCACAGTAATTATGGGCACATGGCACATTTCACGTGGAGCGGAACATTATGTGAACAACAAAGAAAGAGATCAAATATTGCACATATGTTTTTTGGGCAAGATAAATCCTCACCGGGTGGCAAATGGAGATTTGACAGCCTCTATAGCTCATTTGCTCGTTGCCAGAAGCGATATTTGACGTTTCCTTCAGACCGAGTGCAAATCATTTTTCCTAAATTCTCAAAACATGACATAAAAGATAAAATAGAGCGTTTGTATGCAATAAATCATTATTTGATGGAAGAATACCATGTATAAATGAATATTAGAAATTGTATCACAGCAATGCATGGTGGAGAGGTCAACATGCACCCATCAGTGAACTGGTTCACACTGACTGATTCTTAATCTGTCGTTTTGAAGGTGAGAGCAATGTCACTGCAGCTTTTGTGCAAACCAGCAAACTGGAAAGTCCGAAACTTTGGGATCTGGTCTTCTTTCAAGAGGACTGTGGTGCATCTCAACCAGCAAACTGCAGTCTCAGCTGTTACCATAATAATCTGTTTGTTCATCTGTTTAGAATTGATCTTTCATTGCCGGTGTGAAGACACATTACAGCAAAGAGCACAGGCTGTTTCATCATTCTTTGATCAATTAACTCTGGACTGGAGTCGTTAGTTCTGAAGGAAGAATCCCTTAATGACAAGGATGGAGTTAGGAAGTCATGTTTTCTTGTGTGTTAGAGTATTGTACAGAAAATACTTTAGTAGTTTCAGGGTCAAAAAGTCAATCAGTACATGAGATACATGTCGTTTGACAAAAAATCCTCACTAAAGGTCCACTTACTGGCTTTATGTCTTCATAAGCGGATGGCGTTTTCTCAGACAGTGAGAGTTTTGTTCAGATTTGTGCAGGAAAAAAAATTGTCAAGGTGCTTTTTTTTTCTGGTGAGAAAGGAAAAATTGTCAAAACAGTCTCAGCGTGTCTGCACAGCATTTACTGCCAACATATTTCATTTTGTTCTCCCAACAATATCAAGTCCTGGCACCAAACAAAAAACTATATTTAGTTAAACAAATTAGTGTTAAAAATGTAGCATGCAGTTAGAAATGAAGAACACGTTACTTGAAAAATATCATCCATTAGTGATTTTTTCTGACTCAACAGTAGTTCCTTACTTCACCAATTATTCAGCAGCAAAAATAATGAGTTAGCCAACCATTAAGCTCCACCCAGCCCTGACAAAGGTGGCGTTAAACACCCACGCTCACGTCTTCCATACTTGAATAGAAAACGAGACTGCGACGTTATTGTGTTTTAACGAGCAGCCAGCCGACAGGTTTGGAGACATTAACTGACCTTTAGCAGCTAGCTTAGCCCTGGTGATGCTATGCAGCACTCCAGCAGCCCTCACACCAAAGCAGTGAGGTTAAGACACCGTCCGCCTCTGCACCAAACCATTTGAGTTCATCCTCTTTGTGTGCAAGCTATAGCCACTTTCTACACCTCCAGCCCCTTCAGCAAGCTGACCCCTGAGTGCACAGATACGAAATGACCTACAGGCTCATCAATATCTACTGTGAGCCTATCCCCAAAATGTTACTCGGATTAACAACTGAAATGTTATGAGTTCGTAGTTTTACTAAACCGTGAGTGATTGCCAAACACTGTTTATTGCTTTGCAATGGTTTGTCTTTCCATACACTGCAGAGTAATGCTGTCACTGCAGAAAACGGCTTCTATCTGCAGGGAAATTGCAGTTATGCAACAGGGAAGATTTGGGACAATCAAAGCAACACGCCATGCAAACAAATACTGCCCTTCACATTGTGAGGTTTGTGTGATTTCCATATACCCCTCGAGTCATCTGGGAAAGGCAAACTGCTTTCAATTAAATACTGGTAAACCAGAGATGGATGGAAAAATGTCGACACACGCACGCAGATCGCAGCCTCGGCGACAGTGAGGGCCGTTTTGTCCGCTGGAAAACGTATAACAACATCAATATTTAAGCAGTATTTCTGCTCCTTACAGGATGTTGGATGCGTTGGCTCGATGGCCAGGATCCAGCTCTAATCCTGCAGACTAAAACAGCGATGTGAGAGGAAATGTGTGCCACCAGGGTGTCTCTTCTTGCAGACGGTGCTTGTAACAGTGGTGGCCTTTCACACCATTCCCAACACCACAGGCAGGCACCCCGATAAATTACATATTACATATCCTCTATGTAGATTTAAGAATTCATTTGCTTCTGGTGAACTTTTTTACTATTCGTTTGCTGCTCATATATATTTACTTGTGAGAATGATGATGGTGGAGCAACAACATTTATGAAATCTCACCCTAAACCATTCAGGGACAAGCTCTGTCAGTATAATGCAACATCCCCTGTACAAGTACTTTGTTTGTGCCTCATACTGCTGATGAACACCGACCGCGTTCTCTACTACTTTGCCTTCGAAGATGGGTTATGAAAGCAGTTGGGGCGCACAGTCTGGTAGTCTGCACAGAATTAAAATGTCAGACTATGCCGCTGAGTCTGTGACCTCTTGACCGGGTATGCAAATCATGTGAGGGTTGACAGTGAAGATGGAGTTGGGCTCTTGGGAGGAAGTAAAGCTGTTATTCCCCTCAGGTGTTGAATTGCAGGATTAAGTTCTGGATAGGCTTTTCACCATGATAAGCAGTTTTGACATTGGAGCAGTGTAGAGGCTTGGGGCATGCGTTGCACTTTAATTCATCCTTATTATTATTATAAGTGGCTCATAATGATGAGTTCTGCATGATTATTTCTCATATAATAAAAGACTTAATATCCAGTGTCATTAGTATGGTCAGCTTTTTAAAACTTTATTATTATTAATTTTGTGCATGAATTTCAAGGAAAACATTTAAATGTGTTTCTTTACTTTATTAACAAAGTAATTTCCAATCCATATAATGTACAACAGTATAGCACTTATATTTAAGCTTTTCTTGTCAGGTGAAGCTGAGCATTCATGCTCTCTTTTAGATATTTCTTGTTTTAGCTATTAGCACAGGATAAAGACACTTTTTCATTGAGACAATATTTATTTCATTTATTAATTTTACGAAGCACTTTTCCAAACCCATGTTACAAAGTGTTTCACACAGAGCAAGCACAGACTTAAAAAAAAACTGCATTAACAAGCAGATAAAACACACAAACAAAACAAAGGAAACCAGCAAAAGAACAGTCAATAAAAATCAGGAAATGTTGCAGATAAAGTTGTTTTAAAGTAACCAGTTTGTTGGATATGGTGGGATCGATTGGTAGAAATGGAATATAATTTTCATAATTATGTTTTTATGAGGGGCTGCACGGTGGCTCGGTGGTTAGCAGCGTCGCCTCACAGCTAGAAGATCCCCGGTTCGATCCTGCCTGGGGTCTTTCTGTGTGGAGTTTGTTTGTTCTCCCTGTGCAGCGTGGGTTCTCACCGGGTTCTCCGGCTTCCTCCCACAGTCCAAAAACATGCTTAGGTTAATTGATAACTCTAAATTGTCCATAGGTGTGAATGAGCGTGTGTGTTTGTCTGTATATGTAGCCCTGTGGTAGGCTGGCGACCTGCCCAGGGTGTCCCCTGCCTTCGCCCGAGAGACGGCTGGGATAGGCTCCAGCCCCCCCCCGTGACCCTGCAAAGGATTCAGCGGTGTATAGATAATGGATGGATGTTTTCATGAGTGTATCATCACCTGAAAAAAAAATCATTTTGCTTTTGTTACCTTAAAATGAGTTCTATATGGGTCCTCTTCCACAAAGTCTGCCATGTTTCTGCAGTAGCCTAGAATGGACAAACCAAACACTGGCTCTAGAGAGCGCCTTTCACATTTTCATAGCCACCGTAGGTTCTCCTGGTCCTTTAAGAGGTGATTTAACAGCAGTCACTGATTCTGCTGATTCGGATTTCCTCAGGCTGCTCGTTCCATAGCTTCAGGGCTCTGACTGCGACACGTCTGTCACCTCTAGTTTCCAGCTGCACCTCGGGAAAAGGTAAAAGACCTCTGGCCAAGCGTCTCAGGCTACGTACTGGCTCATATGCGACTACGAGGTCAGATATGTGGAGAGAGGCCACGAAGAGCTTTGAAAGTCAACAGTAAGATCTTGAAATCAATTAGAAAACACACTGGGAGCCAGTGCCAGGAGGCTGTGGTGACTTGTCTTGGATCTTTTGAAGAGCCTCACAGCTGAGTTCTGTATTATCTGGAGCTGATGAATGGATTTTTTTGTTGAGGCGGCCTCTTTTCTAAAGCAGAACGTGTTGCAACATGTTCATTTCGCTTCATCTGATAGTCAGTAATCGATCCAAAGATGGACAACAAAACAAAGTCAATGTGCTGGACAAAGCCATTGATATCCAAATAAAGACAGTCAATACTGCTTTTGATTGACATCCCAGGTCTGTTTGTGAATTACAATGGATTTTCCTTGTCTTGCTGCCCCCTCCCCCGCCCCAGTGCCATTGACTGTTTGGCTAATGAATTTGCCTTGTGTCACTTTGCACGACAGCTGTCACTCTCCAACTTGGCACATTCGTCCACATCAGGGGAGAGAAAAAGGGGAGTCGGATCGATTGACGTTAATTATGCGGATGTAACGAGGGAGGGTGCACATTGGTCTGTGTCTCCTCCACAGGAGTCGATAAAGGTCAGGCAATTAGTTTTTTCCCTTAGGTTTTTTTCCTTTCAGAGATTCAGTAGTGTCACCGCGGTGATGGACAATGCATCTGCATCGCCAGGCAAATTATCTGGCCTGAACCTCACACGTCTCAATCCGACCACACCACTTGCGGCATAAATAGTGTGCTAAAACTCACAAGCGTGCTGGTAAATTGGCTGGGGCAGCTGCCGAGTTTGGAACTAATAACACAGGAAAAGGTTAAGATGTCAAGAACTTAATTATTTCCTTCACTTTGAAGTTTGCCTGCAGATTTGAATCATTTAGACAGATTGTACCGGCCTGCTATTACGCTATTTAGTGCTATGTTGTTTTAAAAAGAAGCCCAAATTGCCATTGTCCAAAATTTGATTATCATTCTTTTATTTTGGTAACCTATTTCAGCGGACTCAACAGTGTCCCTCAGTGATAAAACCAACATTTTGTAAGCAGACAAAGTTTCTGCAAAACTGGAGCATTCTAATGCAAAGACAGGTAGGAAAAGTGGTTTGAACTAAATGTGTATTCATGATTAAAAAGCCCATGTCGAACCTTTTAATCAAATGAGTAGCAACTGGTGCTGCGCACAGTTTTTCCCCAAGAACGGAAATATTTTAGAGATGAAATTCACACATAAACCTAAAATGTAGAGCAGGCAATACGCTTCCCTTCATCACGCAGCCGGCTGTAACTGTGGGGGTGGCAGCCTTAACTGGATTTTAAATAACTTCCTCTACTGTTGGAAATCACTGAGACATGAAACCTTCTTTTTTACTATTGTGGCAAACCAATATCCCTGCTGGATCAGTTACAGAACCTTCTTTAAAATGAGCAGAGAGGGGAACAGTTTGGGAACTTCCCAGGTGAAGGCACTGGGCGCTACTTCCACAAGCTAAAAATACAATATGTCGGTCCGGACGGTCCAGTTGTCTTCTGATACGTCTGCTATCAGACAAAGCATGTTATCAGGGGATGGTTAAACATAATGCAACCTGTTGTCAAATATGTCCAAAAGCAAAAATGGTCATGTGATTAAACAGGTGGGGCTCTAGTCCCGAGACCCTTCAACCCCTTGTCAGTGTTTTGATGCTGGGAGCGTGGTGAGGTAGTGCTTACCTGCTGAAGGTGAGCAGACTAATCCTGAGCATTACATGAGGCCACCAGACTTCATGTGCTTATCGGAATGAAAACGGTGCAATTTGTCCCACCTGAGCAGGTGCGACGCACCTTAGAGGAGAGGGAAGATGTCAATCAACGGCAGTCTTCACACTCCCACATGCTCCAGCGAAGAGCTCAATCATCCATGTCACTTACTGCCTCTGAACATGTGTCAGATGTGGCGTGATTGGAGGGCTGGCAGCTTAAATAGTCTCAACTACTTGAAAGAGGTAAGGGAGGATTTTTCCTATGTTTCAATGTAGCCAATGACACGGTAGCCTGCAGGTGTTATTATGTTTCTGTTCCAGCTGTCACACAACAGCACGGCTATAAAATATGAATTGATCGAGGCTCTCAATGCTCAAAACTGTATGACAGTGATTTAAGCCGTAGTGATTTGTGACGATCAATCAAATGAAATTTGTTTTCTTGCTCATGTATGCCGAGCTGTCTGACAACAGAGGCATTAAGATTTATCACACCTGTTACCGTGTACATGCACAATGTACAGCAAAGAGCGTCAGTCAGGGCCCGCCAGGATTTTAGTGGTCTCGCACACCATGCTGAACACAAACAGCCAATGGCACAGGTTCTTTTTCAGCATCGAGGGGATGTATTTGGCGAGACATTTGCAGTGTCAGACACTTCGTTTTCTGCTTTCTGGAGAGGTTTTATGCACCAATTTGTGTCTTTTCTGCATGGATTTATGGTTGAAATGTCTTTGTTTATGTAAAGGAAAGCACAAAATTCAGGCACCAGGACAATTCAACATATCATGGAATACAATGCAGTGGTAAATATTTATGCTCCTGTAGATCAAATTTTTTCTTTGTGTCCTGTGCGCCTATTCATGCCAAAGATAATTTAATTCCTTTAAATTAATTTACAAACCCACTGATTTAAATACCCCATCAGCAAGAATTCTGCACATGTTCAAAACTTTCTGCACATTCAAAACTTATCTGTGAAATCATGCACATCTCAATCGTGTTAATGAAGCTGAAAACAAGAATATAACACATTTCAGTCATAACTGATTAAAACTTTTAACCTTGTTAGGGCCTTTAAATAATTCTGGAAAAAAACCCTAATGCTCCAAAGTTTAAATCTACATGACTGACAGTCAATAACATGGATTACTCTTGCAGGCCCCATATTGAGCTAAACTGCGTTATTCTTGTGCCTGCTAAAGTAGATCAATGCTCTGTATTAACAGTTTAAATTTGGCCATTACTGTGAGCCATTAGGTAAAAACTATAACATAGCCTGTTCAGATCGACCGTCAGAATAAGGGTGAGAAAATTTCCATTCTAAAAGTTCAGTTTCTGGAAAGAAGATAGTAGTTTTATGGAAGTTTGCAACCATTGCTGTGTCTGGGAGTCTTGCTTTTGCAGATCATCAAAATAAAAGTCCTCTGCTGCTTTCATGTTTTCATTGAGGGGCATGTGTCTGCTGTGTCTACCCTGAAATCTACACCTGTGCATGCAATTCTAATATCTGTGTCTGTTTACAGGCAAGTAGCACAACACAACTATTCCCATTTGTTACTGACTAACAAGAGCGCTGAAAGAGAGAAAGTGCTATTTGTTTAACAAGAGGGCTTTTCCTGGCTTCGCACCATCGTGGTTATAATGAGGTTTGTCAGAGTGACCGATTAAAACTTTCCATCACCCTGGGAATGTTTCCTCTCTCTCTCGGTCTCCCTGTCTCCTCGTTCCTCACCCCCTTCATCTTTCTCAGTTGCCCCATGTGCAGGCTGTAAATAGAATCTGTCTCCATGATCAGCTGAGAAATTAAATGTGGCCACTCTGGCCTCAGTTTGCCTCTTGCTCTGCATAAATAATGGGATGTGTTCTCAACGGGTGCAGAACCATCTTAAGCCCTTTGTATGATGCATCACACTCCAGGTGATACACCATTATTTTTCTGCCAGCTGCTGTCCTGGTCTAATGACAGTTTTACAACACAAACTCGTTTTTATTAAGATCTAAAAATATAATTTTCTACCGTTTTGTTTTTACAGCCCACCTCTTTTGGGATGAGGAGGAAAGCGGAGAACTAAATGTGTGGCGTCTACAGCCATGCAAGCAGCTTTTGGGCACGGCAGTCTATTGAGCTAAATGCTAATATCAGCATGCTAACATACTGGTGTTTAGCATGTTCACCACCTTTAATTTAGCATGTTAGCATATTAGCTTTTGCAAATGAGCACTAAACACAAAGTAGGGCAGACGCTGATGGAAGTGTTATTAATTTTGCAGGTATGAAACATCAAGGGATCAATATATTACAGTTCACTCCATGGGTGACACGAACGTCTGAACCAAATTTCTTGGTAATCCGTCCAGTAGTTGACTGATTAACGCTGCCATCCCTGAAGCCGTGCTGCTAACATGGGTAAAATGTTGCATAACCTCTGTGCTTTGTTTTTATCATGACCAGAGGTCTGCTCTCTGCATGTGAGGACTGTGTGTCTCACTATGGCTGAGCCGACTGGATCAGGTCCGCCAGCCCAGTGAAGCAGAACGCTTGGTAAACGCTAAATGAGTGCTTTAAAATACTCAAGAGAAGGGGATTGGGAGCAGAATAGAGGAGCTTATTGCCAGAGGGTTTAATTTCCTCCAAAACTGTATGAATGAGAAGTAAGTTAGAAAAGTCACTACAGACTGGCAAACTGAGTACTCAAGGGAGTCTTAGCAAATTTCCTCTTAATAAATGACGGATTAATTTTAGTCTTTTATTGGTCACTTTAATAAATTCACTGTCTTCAGATTGTGAATGACAGTACAGTATTTTGGTTTTATTTGCTGAGGGTTCGTCTGCTGCTGTAGTGCAACATAGGTAAATAGAATTTTGATTGTGGCACTGAAAAAAATACCTTAAAAGCTCTGATAACCTCAGCAAATAAAACCATATCAAACAGGTCGATTCATGTAATGCAGTGGGAAAATGTGCTTTTCCATAAAATATGAGTATTTAATTCATGTATTTCATTCATTTTCACAGTTTGTGTCTCTGCACTCCAAACCAGAAGTGCAAGAATGTGAGAAAGTGAAAAGACCAGAAGCAAAGCAGTGTGTTGATCAAGCCCTGGTTGCACATGCTAATATCACTTTAACTTCATGTTGTGTAGTGTTTCTTGTTGAGTTGCAAATTAGAAGGAATTGAATTCATGTTATGTGACTCACAGTTGGAGCTCTTCTGCAGCTTGGAGTTGCATGAAATCCTCCCAGTTGAATCGTCAGTGCAAAAGATTAAACACTGCATTAGAAAATATGGCGTCCTTTGATGCACATGCCTGTGTTCATCAAAACCTCAGGAATGAAGGTAACTATGACTCCCAAAGTGCATTTCAGTGCAACATTCAATCACTGATCAGTCCTGTTCAGGTTGAAAGTTTTGAGAAAGGCGACAACAAAAGTCAGTTTACTTTTGGATTCTATGTTTGATGAATTCAGCAACTATGGTGCCATGTTTTGATTCTTCTCCATAATTATGGCGACTGATGGTCACGGGTGGTGCAGTATTTAGCACAGTCTGCCGCACTGACAAACAAAACATGACTCACTTTGACGTCATTAAAAGAGGTGGTCATGCTATAAACCTGCAGGATTTTTAAGGTCTGGTTAGGTTTAGACTCAGAAACCACGTGGTAGGGGTCGGAACAGATCATGTTTTGCCTTAAAATACCCAGTTTAGTCGCCACAAACGTTAGAAATACAATACCACAAACATGGCTGAAAAATGTCCTGATGATTTGTTAAAAATACCCGGCTTTGCTGCCCAAACGCGGCTCGATCTGTGGTCTGCTGCTTGGCAGGTGTCTCGCGTAGCGATTAAACCGCCGTCACTCCCTCCTCCTCCTCAACTCATGCGCATGTAGCGGCAATCTGACGTCACTTTGATACCCCGCAGAAACGCTGATATGATTTGCATGAAAAGCACAAATTTAACAAATCCACAGTTCACAGAAACGTACAATGCAACATTTCTGTCTGTTCTCTGAGGTACTTCCTCGATATCGAGAATGCTATTGACCCAAGACTGTTGGTGGTATTCCTGTGATCTCTGGATGAGTTGATGCCCTGTAGCAGGCTTGCTGTCAAACTCTCGGGGGTAACTGCACTTTGATGTTTGTTTTCTGAATTGATCAACTGGGAATGGGGAAAAATAAATACACACAGCACATAGAAAATGTCACGGACTAGAAAGATCAGAAGTGCCCGGCCTCTCTCCGCTTAGAAGATTAAAGATAATCTTGACTAGAAAGCTTGAATTTTACATTTGACCCAAATGTGTCTGACAGTGGTTTCTGGGAGGGCCGCTGGCATTGTTGATAACACATGGGAGAAGTGTTATTACAGATTCATAATGAAGATGCACAGGAAAGTAAGATAACATACTGTCATTTTGTCAGAGCAGAGTCTTCTTATCTCTCTAATCAAGCTACAGATTTGCGGATGTATCTCACACATCAGCTGAGGTGTTCAAATCGCTAATGGAGTGACAGAAACGCTCAAGGTGTCAGGTATCGGTAACAAGCCTTAATTATTACCTTATCAAAGCTGACTCGAGATAAAAGCAGTAACACCCCAGGCAACTGTTCAGGGGATACGGCGTTTCATCAGCGCTCAAGGAGATAGACTACCTCAGCAATGATGTTTTATATCGCCTCCTTGACGGTACATCACATGCAACTTCAGCTGCAAGGAAGTTCAGCAGGAAACGTTTCTTCCTGTCTCAGTTACTCAGTGTGTCAAGTGTTTTCTCAGTCTCTAAATGTGATGCAAATGTTTTAACCCCTTGACGCCTGAATTTATTTAGAATTATTATAAAAAAATTTGAGGCATTAGAGGAATGCATGCGCGATTCGGCTGCAACGTGGATTAAAGCGGTATGATGCGAATTTGCGACAATCAGCGTTGGCTAAGGCTAAAAAAGGTTAAGAAATAATCTGACCAAATAATTGGGGATTATGATTAAAATTATTATAATTTTAAATAAAAGGCAAATGTTGAAAATGTCATCGAAAGTACAATTTAAACTGAATATTTGCATCAATCTGATATTTTCTAAAAGGTGATCTGTGGAGTTTTCTTGTAAATAAAGTTTTGCTTACACTGAATCGCACTCAGAAGTTTCAGAAGTGGAGCTTTTTGCCTGCCGAGCTTCGTTGATATGCTCAGATTGTGTTCATTTGGTCATCTTCTTTTGATTTTTGTGCTTCTACTATGGATCTGTAGGCGTCATAGTTAAATGTTTTTTTTTTTTTTGTCCATTTAAATTACGTTAATTGTACAGAGTCAGAGTCTGCAACAGGTGTTTTTATTTTGAAAATGTACCATATTCTCCACACTGTTCCTGTGTCTGACTTACTGTCTGGCTTCATCTGCTCTGTGTAGATTATTGAGTCAGCCATCAATAGTAGATTTGGTGTGCAGCTGGTGGAAAAGAATTAATTGACTAGACTGGCTGTGATTATCTTCATCACACATGCAGACAGAACGTGGACGTCACACACCCGGTGGACATTAGGGGTTACACACATATTGGAAGCATGTTTTCTTCCTCATAAAACTTTGGCAAACCTTATTTTTTGAAGGTTTTAAATCCCAATATCAGAAAGTCTTCTTCTTCTTCTTCTTTCCTGCCTTTGTTGGAGCATTTCTGATTCTTGGCGCCACCTGCAGGCCAGTGGAACAGTGTGAAGCCATGCATATGCACATGCATGAATGTGTGTCAAAAACTCCACAGTTTACCTTGAAAGAGTACCCACATTACCCATAATGCACTTCCACTACCGACGGTTCAGTTGGAGATGTGGTAGCAGCAGCTAATGTAGCCTCGAGCTGCTAGCCTCAAGCAGAGATGAGGTGTGGACTACAGAGCTCGCCTCTCTCTAACTCCACACCGCAGATATTTTTCGCTTTCAAGCTGGCAGTCTTCAGCCCCACCTGATGCCGACTCCAGTGAGGACCCTAGAGGACATTCATAAGACTTCACACAGCTGCCACTGGAACCACAAAAAGCTTTAAACCTCTTTCACGTATGCAGCAGAACTCTCCAACACTTGTAAAGACTTTGACTTGTAAAAGAGTGAATTCAGTTTTGACATTTACAAGCCAAATTGTTCCTGCATATGTGCCCGTTCTTTTCAATTAAGATTCTATTAATAAGCAAATGTTTAGACCTGTAGGAAGCTGTTGAAAATAGGATTTAAACCCACTAGGATATCGTACATTAAGGAGGAGATTTACAGAATATTTATTGTTATATGAAGCTGTTGCTGTGGGATTGTGTTTTCTTCCTCACACAGAAAGCTACCCATTCCATTGCACCACTTTTGTGGCTGTTGTCCTCTAATTTTATACAGCCCCCCAATCCAAATTGCCTAATGTATCACCCAAGCTGAAGCCTATTTATAATCTGAGGTGATTTTTCCTTTAAAGTCATTACAGCTCAGGACTATGCTGCAGGGGCAAGCTATTCCCAGACTGCTGGTGTTGGCTTTGTGTTTAATGGGGCCTAGGGGTGTTACAATAAGATTAAATGTGGGCAGTCAGGGCACCTACTCATGTCACATAAAAAAGAACAAGGACCGTGGTGCGTGACATTTATGAGATAGTTGGGCAAGCAGTGAGTGTTTGGGGATGCTGTTTGTGGTTTGTTGCAGGTGTCTGCTGCTCGCCGAGAACGAAATTGACGGTTGAGAAACGGATCATAAAATGAACAAGCTGTGTTGCAAGATGATAACATGCGAGAACAGGAAGGCAGCGGCACATACAGCACGTTCTTGTTTTCTTCCTGTATGAGAGACGATGCGTTCTTGTTTCAAAACATATGATTATTGTGATTAACCGGTGTCTGATTCCACTGTTTCAAGCAGAATCAGTAACTATGTACACCTGAAAGTACAGAGGAAGGACCTTTGCAATTAAGAAATCACATCATTTTTCACATGTGCATGATTACTATTATCACAACACACACTATCTTAATTGTGCCATTGGAGAATACATGAGAGATTGAGGACAACCTGTCAAATAGTCCTTGTCTGAGCCCACAGAGGGGGCAATGTTACACATGAAGTCCATATCACTGAGCTTGAGTGTTGCTCAGTCATGTCTTCATTAGCTCTTGTTCCAAAGTTTGAGAAAAACAACCGTCATGACGTTCATCTGACTCTTGTGAGTCCTCCAGCTTAATGGAAGCACAATTCTAAATGAGTAGAGTGCAACTTTAAAGAATAAAAAAAAAATGTAAAAAGCCGAGATTATGTTTTCTGGAGGTATACATCTTTTAAGTACACTGAGTGTTCGTGTTCTTCGACTGTAAATGAGGTGGGTGTTCAAAGTGCTGGGGTCAGATGTATAAACGATGAGTACGCACAAAAACTATGCAAAGGTCATTTCCCACACATTAACTGTTATTTAGGAAATAATAACATGCTGTGAAAATGCCTCACTCGCAGGGTGCCAGCTTCATTGTTTGGTTTACATAAATTTTCCCTGATTGTGAGAATTTTTTTTCTTTTGCAACCCACATAGTGTTTTTTTTTTTAAATTCCAATCCTGTCCTGTTATTTTCTTTTACAGGACTCAAGAGCAGGCACATGTATTGGTATGCAAACGATTTGACTAAGGACAGGTCTAAGTTTATTTATGGTTCACAGTGGGAGTGGAAATGTGGCCTCACTGACCTCCACAATGATTGACTTTTGTAAAACACAACCATGCATGTGCATAATTCTGTTTTAGCCCCTTGATTTTTACAGTGAAAGCTGGCGTTTGTGTCCTGCGTGCGGTTAAGTTTAGGTTACTTAAAAACTTTGGTTATGGTTAAGAACAGGTCATGGTTTGTTAAGGTTATGGGAAGATTGTGGTTTTGGTTAAACACTTAAAGAGCGAGCACATCCTGTTATCAATAGGGGCTCCTTAAAAACCTTTCACCCGGGGGCGGTGCATGCCTGACAAACGTTCTCGTTGACTCCCATTGGGTCATCTCATCACTTTTTGGAAGCTAGTGTAACCTAGAAAGTTGTTTATTAACCTAAAATTTCCCTTAACCGCAAGATTCAACCTACAGGAGACCTCACACCTAACTGTAACTTCAAAAAGAGATGATTATTTTATTTTTTGTAATTGCTGATTCGTGAAGATACATTTAATTTTTGCTCCTTGTGCTGCTGACATGGTGGCAAACACGACTGGACTTCCTTCAACTGACTTTTAATGGACTGCTGGTAAAATCTCAAATTGACCATCATAAATGTTATATTGCAAAATATTTAGATGGACTAAATCATCTTTTCCTTGATCTAACCAAGTAGTCTTGTCAAGAACGTCTAAAAGTAAATAGTTATTATGGAGTTTTGGTGTCATACAGGACTTTAATCTCTGTCTCCTGGGTGAAAGTCCTGTGTTTGACCCATTTGTCTGTGTCTACCTGATCCCTACAGGAATTTAGTCTTTCCATATGTGGTCACCTAACTTCCTAAAGGCTTTCTGTCAGAAAGCCCTGAAGGCAAGCTTCTCTTATAACCTCCCAAACAGGCTTACAAGGCAGGCTTTCAATTTCCATGTACACAGATATGAACCTCGAATATAGAAATTATAAAATTATCCGAGTCCATCCGAGTGGAACACCAAATATTTAGGGAGTCCAATCTTCAATCAATTCAATCAATTTACTGTTAACTTTTTCATTATTTAGCTAACAAACTTTTCCAAAGCGAGGCCGTCTAAAATGATAATCATGCATGTAGTTACCACAGTGATTGCTGGAGGAAACTTAATACGCTGAAATAGGAAGTCAGTGAACGTTTTGCTGATATGCACAATTACAAAGGTTTCTCATTCAGTTCATTAAAACATAACCTGGGAGCCATTTCTATGTATTCTATTTTTTTCTATCTTTTTCTGCTTCCCACCAGGAGACAGAAAACGACACACCAAACAAACAGAGCTCCATACAGACGACCTTTGGCGCTCATATCAAAAATCAGAGTTAAATAGAGAAAACCTCACTATTTCCTCTCATATGTCACAATGTCAGGGCAAATACATAAACAAGATTACCAGCCAGTGTAAAGCTTAGATTTAAGATATATTGTACTGACTTGGTAAAATCATATACCTGATTTATTCTTCTCCTTACAGCTTCTGACAACAAGCGATGCTGTTTTCAGTGCTTTCACTTGAGCTGAAGGTTCTTTAGATGCTCATAAGCCTCGAGGTGACCTTGGAATTTATAGCAAAACCAGAGAGCGAACGCATAAAGCAACAAATGCTGATATCGACCAGTGTTTGAAAATGAAAGACAACTCCCAATATCAGATCCCAGTAACAGCCCTGTTTGTCAGTGCAGGAACGAATAACAGTTTAACTGGTGCTGTGTGTTTACTGGTGCGCTCCTGCTGTGAGAGCTGGGAAGATGATGGCTGTGACTACGGCAACGTCTCTGCAAACCGATGACCTTGTGGCTAAATATGGTGTTTTTTTTGCTGGAAAAAGCACAGAAGCCACAAACCACAGGAGGTCTGTAAAGACCAGGAACTGTAAACGGTAAATTACACTTGGAACAAAAGCTGGGCAGCTTGGGTGGACGGTGGGTGTTTTGTTGTTAACAGGGAGCTGTTCCGGATTATTTAACTACCTCCTTGGGAAGTGCACCTTCTTCCTTTTGGGCCTGGTTGCTGTTTCTCCAAACCTCCCTGCTTTTGACCCCCCTCCCACACACACACCCTCTTTCCCTTTCACGCCAAGTTTGAGGCTGCAACACAACCTTCTCCTGCACATAAACAAAATGGGCATTTTGAGACTTGACTTGGCAGCTGTGCTGATGATGCAAGTTCTGACTGAGCTCATACACTCTGCTTTTCTCTTCGCCTCAACTGATGCAAAAAGAGACTCGAGCAGGTTTGAAATTTACTCTCCTAATTTTGCCACCTACCACTGACAGGTCAGGAAATACCAGGAACGACTACACACTGTTGCAACACCTCGCTGTACATCTGCCAGCTTGCATATGTGCACTCTATAGTGACTTTCGGATAATTGCCACATTGTGGTTGACTTGATTTACATAACTAGATTTAATAAATCAGAAAAGTGAAAATACCTGTGAGCTATTTTACCGCCAACCCTGATTTGCAACTGCTCTCTGGCCTAACTGATCAAACACATGCGGTACATGTGGGAGACTCAGAGAGATGTGCAGGGAACGCTGCTGCGTTATAGCTAATGAAGAGGCTTGTTCAAGGGATTTCATACATCATTTCCCACCTCCTCACACCTGTGACAGTCGTGTCTCTCAGCCTATGTGACTACAAAATCAGCAATGCCTGCAGAGCATCTCACACACCGGTAGATAGTGAAATGAAATTAGATGAAAATATTCAGGTTATCCAAACTTGCACATGAAAAAAAAATACAGCAAAATAAGAATTTGTACCAAATCCAAATTTATGAGCAGAAAGACATGAACTAACTGACTGTTAAAAGACCAGCGGAGTCAGAGCATATTGCATTTAATCTGAAACTCAAATTGAAATTTGTAATTTCAGCATGAAAACTTATTAAATGATTAACTGCAGAACGAACTTCACTGAAAATTGTTTATACAATTAAAGCTGCTTGTTGAGTGGTTTTTAAAAGGCTTCATTTTCATAGCTGTTTGTGATTATCACTAAAAAGCAATACATCCTCATGCCAAAGTGACAAAATAGGCATTTATGAGCATTTGAGAGAACCAACGACATATACCCATACTCATAGAACTGGAGTTACATCCAGTAACTAGTATTTAAGTTTGTGAAACAGTTGCAAATTGGTCTAGGAAGAAATAATGGTTTTTGTTAAAATAAGTACCTTTGTTATGTACCTTAGGTTACGTACATAATGTTCGTTACATATGTGACCTAAGTTAAGGATGTCACATTAACAAAGCATAGATATTTGACACCCTGGGAATGAGATCTGGCTCTTTTGACCCATCCACCTAACCTCCTCCATCCATGGATTTGGTATGTATGGAGGAGGTTGGGTGAGTTCCTCCTTTGCTCCCGTTATAATTCCAATAAATGTAAATATGGGTTATGATGAGATGCTTGCACAGAAGACCAATATGGACAGTTTTTGACCAGGTGGTCTGAAAAAAAGTACATGCAATGTTGGAGAACCTCAGCAATCATGCACCAAAATCTAGTCTAAACGAATTCACGGGAAATATCTAACTTGAGCAGGATTGAAAGTGTGGAAACATTGTGGAGCACAACGTAGGACAAAATAACACCAGTAACAAACGTCCATGAGTATTCTGCCCCAGTGCATGCTGGGAGGCTTCCCAACACAAGTATCTCACATAACAGCAATCAATGATCAGCTCTCATCCAATGGTGTGAATGCTGATTGTGCTTTCTGTACTCATCAAGCTGTTCAAGATAACTTTATCCAGGATTAACAAATATCCTAAAACTGCTTTCCAAGAGCCAAATTAGCTCGATTAGAACAAACAGGATTATCTCATCTTGATAGCAGCATGTTAGTTTGGATTAGTTGAAAAACATTTGGAACAGAGGGTCCTGGTCTCTGGGTGTTTGTTAGCCACACACTACATCACACACATAAACAGGTTGGATGAATTATTGAATAAGAGAACAGCAACTTTCTGAGTGAAAGGGACGGCTGTGGCTCCAGTGGGTCGGCCATGAAGTGTAGTTTTAGTGGTTTGATCTCTGGTTTGTCCTTATGCTTTATTTGTGTGTGTCAGAAAAACGTCTCGGAAAAATCAACTGCAACTGGAGAAAGGGCACTTTCATCTTTTCTGGTATATTGAGGGTTTTGCATGTTTCCATTTGGTCTCCATTATCACTGAAGGAGAGTGCACCTACATTTAATACACAGGTTTCATGTGCTGCTATTATTATTTCATATTTCTCACAAATACATTAGAATGTAGCCTTTTCACAGACTAAACTGCAAACATGGAAGAGAAATCAATAAGATAGGAGACGATGAAGCAGCAATCGCACCGGCAGCTGTCTGTAATCCCAAGCAGGGTTGTTAGCAGGGTATTGTTGTTTCACATCTTCAGGCTGGCTGGAAAATCTGGATGGAAAACGTTAGTGATTAAACGTTACCCTTAGATAACTGTTGCTACGGTGCTGCTGGGAAAGGCACAAATGTTGCAACTGAGTAACTAATTGACGATCAGGTTGGCTGTCAGGTATGATTGTGTGTTTGCTGCATCAGTATAAGCCAAATTTACTGAAAAGAGTGCATTCAGCAAACCTTCCTTGGATTGAAGTGGCTTTGCAAACATTTTATTGCCATAACCTTTGCCTAAGTGAACAAAATAACAAAATTCAGTTGACTATCCCAGCAGAGAAAAGCAGAAGCAGATACATTCATTATAGCTGCCTGCTGGAACACGAGCTGTTTTCCTCGAACATCAGCTGCTTCAGCACCATGGAGAACTCCACAGACAGAAGCAGCACCAAGGACAGCACCCGTGTTTGGTCACAGTCTGTGCTGCTGCAGGTTAGGATGAGGTTAACCTCTATTCCACCATCTTACAAGAGCAACGCTCAGTCTGTTTTTTAGTAATTATGATGCACTCCACAGGTGAAGACAAAGTAGATGCAATTACCAATTATTGTTTATTTATTATGTATTATTTAGCTATAATGGATAATTACTAAAATCTCCAGGATTACTGCCAGTATGTCTGGAGGTCAGCTATCTCACATTGTTAAAAGTCTTAAAATATCACAATTTAGAAGGATATTGCTCTCAAAACCCCCTTTCGTCTCAGGGGCAAAATTGTTGCAGGAGCCCAATATAAAGCATCCTTGATTAAATTTTCTGCTAAGCAATTGGCCCTGCCAATATCCTCTCCCCTTAGCTACTGTCTCTATGTCAGCCCTTCAGTTCATGCATGTATGCATGCTGCAAATCCTAATATAAATACAAATATGCATTTTACAATAATAACACAGGCAGATTTACCATTTGAAATTTTTAGTGATTTTTGAAACTTGGTTTTAGAATAAATGCAGGCTTTGAATGTTATGGGCTGAAATGACTGACTATCAGCTATGGCCAGCTAGCTAATTAAGTTAACATTAGCACCATAAAAACACGATATGTAAACAGGCTTAAATATGCACTCGATGGATACAAACATGTTGTCATGCTTAAAGACTGGGGCTAAAGCTACCTGTCAAGCGGCATTGCTCATGTATTGCAGTAATTCTATGAAAAGGCCACACTGTTGCATGAACCTGTTTGCATTTTCAAACAGCATGTTGTAAATTTTAACATTATAAGATGATTCTAGGACTAACTGGTGCATTTGGTAAATGTAATACTATCCTGGGTAATGCTGGTTGGGGTTTCTGGAGGATAAACTTCCCCTAATCCACTACAGGGCAGGGCAGAGCTGCTAATGTTAGCCTAACCTCTGGTAGCATCCACAAATTGAAGGCCCGCTGGGGTCAGGGGTTTTAGGACTCACATGCAGAACACAAAAACTTCAAAACTGAAGGCGAGCACGAAGGCTGAATTCATTTACAAAAAGGATTTCTTTTAACAGCAAAACACAAGATGCTTAGGATATCAAATATACAACTAAAGGCACTAAGGCTGATGAAGGCACAAATGACAAACCAGAGGAGAGTCAGGGTTTCACAATAATACGGGAAGTGCAAGTCAAGACAGACAGACACACAACGGGACATGACATGATGTTTCCCTGGCTTTGGAAATGCTGAGTTACTGCAGTAACTAGTATCATTAGCTGGACTAATTGCTAGTACTTGCAGCTGCAGTCAGAGCAGAAAAGCGCACATCATCTATTTATTAGGCTGAAAGAGTTACTAATGTGACAATAGAAAGTGAAGCACGATGGTGGTGGGCTGACAACATCCCTGCTAAAAGTGAAATACTGAAAGTTTTCAGTCTGCAGAGAAACTGAAGCTCCCTTTTCAGACTGTGCCTATTACAGTGGCATCTGATTGTGGTGCATCACTCAAGCTGCACGGCTGCATCAACCCCCCCCCCTGTCAAACCCTGCCACATGCTGAGGCCTGGGCTAGTCCCTGCTCCCTCACAATATGGCTGCCTGGTGCGCTGGGCACACACAGACATCAATTAGAGAAAGGTTACCTTGTGCCGCCGCTGCTGGCTGGTCGTCTTCCTGGCTCCAAAAGAGGCAGAGAGGGAAAATATGAGAGGAAAAGACGACTTCTGCGGGCAATTTAATTCCACCCTCTTACCCACAATCTACCCCCCACCTGACCCAACACCACCACCATCACCACCACTCTCTATTTTCCAAATCCAGCCAAGTGTTTGATTTTCAAAAGGTCACCTTCCAGCGCTGTCTTTCCTCTCAGATTCTCCCTGACCGATAAGAGTGCAAACACAGAATAGACGCGAATATTTACCTGGGAACTTTGGGGGAGGTGTGGTTTTTACAAAATGCAAATCTAAGTCTGAGCAATGAACTGCCTTGGGTTCCAGTTGTATTATTTAATTAGGCATGGTGGTATTGGGTTCAATATTTGTTTGGGAGAGGGGTTGTGTTTATGCCACTGGATATTTACTGGAGCAGTGGAGGTTAAAATCTTAAGCCTGTCTTCTTCTTTGTTCATCAGATTAGACTTCCGCGCCACCACGGGCAACTGTAAAAACTGGCATCAAAGTATTAATTATAGAAAAGTACTATTTGTGGCAAGGTTGGAGGGAATGTGCGTGCACGTGTGTGTTTGTTTGTGTTTCTTCCTGCACGTGACAGTGTGTGTGTCTGCGCGTGAGCACTGACAAGACTGATGTTCATCCTGTTTGTGCAATCCATTTCCAACAGCTAGAGGATTAAAAACGCACATTTTTGGGGAAGGGCTGGATGTCACGACACTTCATTTCTGTGGCCGGCGTGTTTTTATGTACACGTGGGAACTTTACCTTCACGCAAATGGCCAAGGATTTGATTCTTGCGCTGCGTTTGTTTCTTTTGAAAAATGTCAAAATGAAGCTAAACTGACCGTTTAACACCATCAAACCACTTCATTTTCAGTCACTACATGATTTACACTTTTTTTTTTTTTTTAAGTGGTCTAAAGCTTTTATCTGCTTTCAGTAGAATAAAACAGCCATCATTTATTTGGTAGTTGGACCACTTCAAACCAGAAAAAAACATTTTAAAGGATTTTTAAAGAGTGTTTTTTTCCTTCACTGATTGGTCAGATTGCACCTTTTTTTTTAATGTGTATTGAAAAAATTTACTTTGAGCCAAATTAATTTGATGGTCAGTTGGTGGAATTGTATGTTTTTCCCACTACTGGAGACTGGCACTTACATCTCTTTGGGCTTACTTAAAATCTTACATCCTTCTGTTTGGTCTCCATTATCACTGCAGGAGAGTGTACCTACATTTCATACTTGTGTTTCTTGTGGAGCTGTTATTTTATTGTATTTCTAACTGCACACTCGCAAAACATTAAAATGTAGCCTATTCACAGAAGAAATTACAAACTGTTAACACGAGAGGAACAAATGAGATGAGAGGAAGTGAAGCAGCAGTTGCGTCGTCAGTTGTCAGTTAGCAAAGCGGGGTCGTTACCAGGGTGTTGCTGATTCACATCTTCGGGATGGCTGGAAAATTGCTAATTGCTAAATGCTCCAAGGTACAATTCTGTGTTTGCTGCCAAATTGTTTGCAAATTGCTGAGTCAGGGTGTTCTCAGACTTTTAAACTAGAAGGCATCGTTCAGGACTGCACCTGACTTAAGGTGGTGGACTGCATTTTTAAAAGAGTTGAAGCCAAAATATGTCAAGTTTTCAAACCTACTCCGAGAAAAGAATGGTGATATTGAGTGATTGCTTCTTTCTACGACATCTTTACATGGAAACACTATAGCTGAAGCTACGTAAAACTCATTGTAATGTATTTATTAGGTGTGAGGTATGTAACTCTGGGATTTTGTGCTGGACTGGTGCTGGATCCTACTTTTCCTGATACTTGACATACATAAAATCACTTAATATTACGTTAAAGTGGAGTTAAGTTCTTGAGATGCCTTCAGGAACAACAAATTCATGAAGCCTTAAAAAAAAAAACCATAATAACAGCAATAAGTGTTTTTTTTTGACAGTGAGAGATTATAAATTTGTGATTTTTGACCATAACACAACACAGTAGTTGAGCAATGATCAGTTAATCAGTGCTCACTACTATGTTTGTGCTGCAGAGCAATGGGCTGCACTGTCTATGTTCTGGCAGCTTTATCAGCCATTATAAAATAAAACTGGTTCATTTCACAGCTTCTAATTTTGGTGGAAAAATCGCTCTTTTTATCCAACTTAGTAAGTTTGCGGTGCAAACACACAAAGAGTGTTACCTGAGTTTTTTCTCCCTGACACTAGATGCTGAATGAAACCTAAACTGTCCACACATTACAGCCTTGGATCTTGAGGGAATTTGTGACATTTTGTGACTTGAGACAGAATTATTACCAATATTGTCACACCTAGTTATAAATTCCTCCGAAGCATTTCATTCTACACAATTCTCAAAGGCTGTTAAAGTGTCATCTAATAACAATGTTTGGGGAGTTTTGCTCATGTTTTATGAGTTTAAATGAAGATCTTATGTTTCCAACCAAATGACTGATGAAGGTTGCCTGTGGGCAATGATGGGAAGGTTGCTTTTGTATTGTAATAGGTCACAGATTACCCTGTTAAAAAATGCAACTTTGTACACTTTGATTTGAATTTGTACACTGATTACACATGATTGGCAGACGAGAAGTTGTGCAATTACAAAAATTTGAATCAAAAACATCGCTCAGAACTTGAGAGCATGCTGGCCAATGAATGGAGCCTGTCTGGATGTACAGATTCCAAGAACATTTATGTTGTGATTTTATTATGTGATGTCATTACATGTAACTAGTTGCTCCCATCTACCACATGTGGGGCAGAGGGGAACGAAAAAGAGGAGCTAACAGGAACAAGGGAGAAAGAGAAAGGAGGCAAAGAGGAGAGAGCAGGTGAGAGAAAGCAGTGAGATCTTAAGGAGCACTCAAAAGAATTGGGAAACAATGGGAACAGAGACAATGAAAGGGAGTGGGTGGGATTTGAAAAAGATTAAAAGGATTGAGACAGAGGCAGAACAGAGTAAAGCCTGAAAAGCTGACATGGCAGCAAAATTTTCATGTGAGCCGGCGCAGATCAAAAGTTATTGCAAAACGCAGGAAGAAGAAAGAGCAAGAAATTATGAGACGCAAGGAGGAGGATGACAGCAGAGGACTAGGAACTGAAGAGGGGCGGCAACCCGCAAGGCGACACCGGGGAGAGGTCCCCGTCACTGGATGCAGGACAGAAAAGGACGAGTGGGGACACATCTGTGTGGACGCAGCCAGCCGTGTGAGGCCGATGCTCCGTGAGGTCACCTGTCAAGAGTGGGGACTGCTGGGAACGGGGGCGAGGGCAGCACCGTGGGGGGCAGGCGCCAAGACAGTTGTAGAGAAAAAAAAAAGAAGCAGGGGAACAAAGGGTGAGGGGCAATAAATGCAGGCAGAACAATCAAACAAGGGGCAGGAGGTGAATGTATCGTCCCATAACATTGAACACATCAAATTTGACCCCTTCAGTCATTTCAGTGTTAACTCACTCAAAGTGCAGGTGATGCATAATGACGGCAGAACACGTTCCGCTTCAGATGAGCATCATCTCAACCAAGAGGAGCGAACACAGCAGCTGTGTGTGCACCTCGGAGGTGCTCACCAGCTTCTCTTCTCTTCCCTCTGCGGATCGTCAATACACCAGGACAATAGCTGTCTGCTTGAATTATACCGTCACAGAACTGAATAGTAAATGATGCACAGTCAGTGCAGGAGGACCATAATAGCACCGCTTCTTATCTGAACAGCACACAATCGTTTGCTTGGTACTGATGGCGGCAAAGAATACACACGTTCTGCACATTTGGGCAAAAGAACGCTGTGTTCCTTGGCAGCATTTTGAGCGGCCTTTAATATTAGCAGCTCCGTCTCCACCAAATTACCTGCATTCAAAACTCGTCTGCAACAACAAATAGATTTTGAAAGAACGATAAGGAAGTCCCAATTACATTTTATCAAGATAAGGAACCTTTTTAATTGGCAAAATCTCAGAATGTTCCTTGTAGTATGTCGTAGTGATGAACCAACGTAGAATTATCAGCTCAATCTGCAGCTCCCCTCGGCTGCACTGAGCTGGCTGGTGAGTTTCAGCCCGTTGCTTAGCTGTCCGGCCCAAAACTTTACTGTTTTGGTTCACCCACACCTCTCCAATAGCATCCTATTCAGCTGCAGCTGTTTACAGAGAAAAAGCAATAAAAAAAACCCCTCTATATAGCACCTTCTCAGCACCAGACAGACACAGTTAGTGACGAGCTGGTGGACCGAGTGGAGCGTTCAGCAGCTGAAGAGCCGGATATTTTCAGCTAGAGTTGGTCTCCACCAACTCCGGAGAGAAATAAAAGACAGCTATTAGAGACAAGGCGTATTTACTTCCTCGAAATGTAACCTTAACCAGACCAAAATCCTCTGGACACAGTCTGATTTCAAAACTCCACAGTGTGAAAGTTCTGTGCTTTAACACCATCTGCCCGGTCCACCAAACTACTGTTTGACTTCTGTGCAGTTCAAGAATACAGCACTTTGCTTTTCAATTTGGTCTGGAATGATGCAAGCTTTGAGGGAGGCAACCTTGGGACACAGGTCAGACGACATTGGTGTTACGAGTTTAACACAGGTGAGTCATCGAGCTTTAATCAAGCTGTTTAAATGCTACTTTTGCTACAATGCTGCATTATTTTACATTCACCGGCAACTGAGAGCATATAATAGTGATGTGAACACAAGGCCCAAGATAATGTGTTTAGAATATAAAAGAAGAAACAAACTAGGTGGTTATAACAGCCGCTGTGACTGAACAAAGACGAGATGACAGCTTACAGGCTGTAATGAGTTAATTGCTCAGAGGAAGACACGAATCCTGAAACGTGCCAAAAAGAGAATGAACAGCGTCTTGATGAGTCATGAAAAGATGGGCCGAGAAGACGCTCAGATGTTGCTTTTTATCTTTTTGTGCCGCATTTTCACCACATCGTTACGGTGACTCATGTGCTTCATGAGTGTGGAGCGCAGGCCTCTCATAGCTCTTAAACAGCTGCGCCAGCCATCATGGCGCATGATGACAATGACCCAGCAAAGACCGCCGTGATCGAGCAACGGGGCAGACAATGGAAGTACAGCTAATACGGATAAAAGCTGCTTTCTTGAAGTGGACAATGAGAGTGGCGGCATTTGAATGTCCTCTCTTTATCAAGCGTCCCCTTTCCACAAATACTCTATAAGTCAGTACAGACGTTGCTTGACTGACTTTATATGAATTGACAGCTTGTAAAATGTGTAATTTAAGTGTTTATTTAAATAATTCAAAATTATTCTTTTGCATGAGCTTGTCTTGCATGGCCACAGTTATGTAACGTCACAGGTACATTTACTCAATGGAGTGTTTTAGTCTAATACCACTTTATACTTCTCCACCCCACAACATTATTTGACAGCTTTAGTGTCAAGTCACTTTTCAAATTAAGATCTGCAAGCACAACCACAATATATGTCTGGATGTATTTACAATTGTTGTGCACACGTGAGGATACCTGTGACTGTAGGTTGTGACATGGAGTCATTGTATTCCTGCTATGGCTTTATTTTGTCATTACATAACTCAAATATCATGGGTTTTAAGATATGTGGCATTTATTCAACAAAGGCCAAATGTCCCATCTCACAATGTTAACGACTGTGAAAATAATTCATGTTTCCATCCTGTGATCAGCTCCAGAATTAAATGGCTTCTTCCGATAGGTTTCAAGTTCCCAGTAGCTTTTCCCATAATCCTGCTGACAATCAGTTGATTGATTGGCGACTGTTGTGTAACTCAAAAATGCAAAACTACAAAGATGTTATGATGCCAGCTTCTCAAATGTGAGGATTTGCTGCTTTAACTTAATTTTAGACAGAGAAATGGAGAAATTTAATACAGATAATAATCAGGTCAAACAAAAACTCCTTCCTGATAATACATGCAGGGCTTTTACTTGTAATGAAGTAATTTTACATTGTAGTATTAGTACTTTTTACTTCAATAAAGTACATCTTTATTACCTATTGTTGCTGAGATCAACAGTGAAATGAGTGATGTACCTTATTTAGTACAGTTTATTAGTTTATCTGACGGGGACAGAGCTCACTCAACTGTAAATGAGTCAGGATCATTTTCATCTGTCTGTTTCTGAGGGCACAAATAAATGAATAAATACCCCATAATGCTGGAATGTGCTGCCCTTTCAGACACGGGTTTTCCTTTCATAGCTAATATTCAATGACGCACTCATGCGAATTGCTAATAAATTATATAATAACGATTATATAGTTAATTTTTGAACCAGCAAAACAAAGTCTTGTGCTGCTGTGGGACTCTTGACCAAGTAGAAATTTTCATGCAGAACACTGAAATTCAAATTGAGCGTTACGTGGCCGCAGGTCAGCTTTTGTGAGGTATGTTAAGATGAAAAATGCCTCCATGTTCTCATATTTTCTTTTACTCGGTTATAAGCAGCACTCTGTGCATTCCCGTGCTTGCTGGTGCTTGCTCAGCAGGTTAGAAAATGAGTAATTATGATAAAGAATTACTGTAGGAAAGGCTCATTGCTTGCTAATTTTGAAAAGGCCACACAGGGAGCTGGATGCAGCAGGCGTTGTTGCTGTCGCAGGTGAGTTGGCGGCTGTGCAAACATCCTCCTGGCTGCGGCAGAGGGCTCCTCTGGGGAGGAGGGAGGTGATAAAGTGGCTGAGTGCTCTGGCCTACCCGTGACCAGTTTTTGCTGACTGGCCAAATGACAAAGTAGTGGTGGAAAAGTGGAAAACAACATCTGGATTTGTGAAGTGGGGGGCTAGAGTGGTGCTGGAAGGGATGTAATCTACAAAGTGCATGTGCAGAAATCATTAAGAAATAAATGTTTTGAAGTAAATTTAATAGTTTTTTTATATGCAACATGGAAAATAATCTAAAAGAGTGTAAGAGGGTACGACTCTTTCTGTTTGAAATGTGTGTCAGTGGAAAAGTGGCTGTTGATAATGAATTCCGAATTTATAATTCTCTTTTGGGAAATGTACTGTATTTTAGGCTGGAATGGTTTAAGTTCAAAAGACTTGGATGTAGCCACTGATGTTGAGGTGTTAATGGGTCGGTCGACTGCAGGCAGTAAAAGTTTAATGTTGCTGGTTAACACAGTCGGCTGCCTCAGAAGTTTGACACGGCAACAGGATGAGCACAGTGGGTGCTAATAGACTACAATGCTGAAGTTAATTAGGTGTATTTAGGTTGTGGCTTGTCCCTTTAACAGTTATAGGCTGTATGCTACTGATATCCTGAGGTTTAATCATGTTTATCTGAGCACACCACACATTAGCTGGTAGACTTTTATTATCTCTGGCTAGCCAGCTAATTAAAAAGTAACTCCACGTTAGATTTTGTGAAGGGAAATAAACATAAACGCTGCACCGGCTTCAGTTGGTTAAAATGTATAATGAAGTTAATATCATGCTGAAAGGCTGAGGTTTCAGTCACATGTCCCAGGGAAAAAGTCAAAACTGTCACCTGTTGATGATCCATGGATCATCCGTGGTGTTCTTGTATTGCAGAGTAGCTAATGAGCCTTGGTGTTGTAGAACAGTATTCGATATTAAATCAGATTGTTAACTATAGAAACAAGCAAGAAAGGGGGATTTTTGCTTTATTGGCTTCAACAGTTTTACAAGAGAAGGTTTACAAGGGAAGAGGTCGGAGATGAGGACTTGATGGTGAAATTTTGCAAACATAAAACTCTTTAAGAGATAATCTGGGGGTTGCCGGAGTATAAACCTCTCCAAATCCAAGAAAGAGGACAACAGTGTCACTTACATTATCCAAAACTCTGATACTGTAGCACCCAAGACCTGCACACTGCATGCTGCAATCCTGACTGCAACCTCTAACTCCACAAAATAATGGCTGCTCTGATGGGATATGCTGCTGGGGCCTGGAGGTAACACTCATTTACTGCTGTTGGTAGTTGTCTAGTTAGTTACACACAGCTTCGACATGTCGCCTGACAGGTCTGCCATGCTTGGTTGTGGTTACTGAGCTACTGTATGATTGGACAATCACTGTTTGGGGGAGTTAAGGTTATCAGTAGAGACTTTATCAAACTGTATATCCTTTTATTTAAAACACATGATATATTACACCTACTTACACTTGCAATAATACAGCTTGTCCTCAGTGTGTGACTGCAGCAAAGCTCAGAGGCTACAGTATGTGTAGTAATTGCATTGTATCTTCCGAGCTTTTACTGCATTTGTACTTCTATCTGTGCATCTTTTCCAAAAGGGGGGTAGGTTTGCTTGGTAGTTGCTGTCACAAAAAGTAATGCATCATCACATCAGGAGCAGCACTCTACCAGCAACAGCACAATACTCTGGAGTCTCAGTGCTAGTGGGATGTATCGTTAGTGCCTGAAAGTCAGACAAAACACAGCACTGGTGCCACTTTACAATTCTTCAAACTGGATGTTGTAATACTGTGTAAAACATGATAAACTAACAGTAAAAGTGAAATGCACTGAAGTTCATGCATCTGGTTTTTATGTCAGTCCACCATTCGAGGTTTTTTTGTGGAACCCCGATTCCAAAAAGGGCAGGACGCTGAATAAAAACAGAATGCAACCCTGAGTCCATGTATTAATCTCCTTTATCCAGTCATGTGTTCACAAAGTGGTGAACCTTGCTCCATCCTCGCTTGTGAGCGACTGAGCCTTTCCAGGATGCTCCTTACATACTCAATCATGATACTATCACCTGTTACCAATCAACCTGTTTACCTGTGGAATGTTCCAAACAGGTGTTTTTGGAGCATTCCACAGCTTTCCCAGTCTTTTGTTGCCCCTGTTCCAACTTGTTTGAAACATGCATTAAATTCAGAATAAGCAGATATTTACAAAAATCAATGAATTTGATGAGTAAAAGCATTAAACATATGGTCTTTGTGCTGTTTTGAATTGAGTATATGTCAGAAAGGATTAGTAAATTCCACTGCGTTCCAGCTTTTTGTGGAATCAGGGTTATACTTTGTGATGTTCTTGTGGAACGTCGATCACATGATAACAGTGGTTCCTAACCCTTTGAGATACGGTTGAGTGTCAGTGACTCAGAGGTCCACTCGTAAGTGGACTTTTGAGGGGGCAGGATTTTGTCACACACATTCTCACAAAATAGTTTTAGTTCAGTTCACATTAGCTGTGCAAGGGCATTCAGCTGTTTTATTCAAACTGTGGAGAGAACTGAACAACTATTCACAAAGGCAGGAACGATCTCAGCCGGAGGTGTGATATTAAATATTAGTCATGATTCATAAGTCCTATGTTCTTTATATAATAGACTCAGGGAGACTTATTTCAAATGTGTCACTTTTTTAAAGTGCTGTAGTTAATGTCTCATTTTGCAGTCATTTATCCCTGCTGTTGTGGGCTATGGTGAACATTTTGATTCAGTGTTTCCCACAGCTTATTTGTGCTAAATCCACCACAAATAGACCTAAGCACTTTCTACGTTTTACTCTGACCCTTTCAACAGCGGAGTGTGTTCAAAAAGACGTACATGCAGCAAGATTAGTGGGTTAGCCGGCTATCTCTGGGCTTACCTTAGCTGAGTTGGTATAACAAAGCTGGCTCACTTTAAACAGGGGTAGATCACCATGGTAACGAGTAAATCACCATGGAAACTGGGGTAGATCGCCATGGAAGCATACTGGCTACATGGCTAGCCTGCTCCAGAGCAAGTTAACTCCAGAAGATCAGATCAAAACCTGCCAACAGCCCGAACATTGACCACTGGATTCCTACCAGAGGCCCACATGGACATTTTATATTTTGCTGTGCATTTGTGGTGAATTTCTTACTGCTGATGATTCCAGATTTTTTCCCCTATTAAAAATAACTCATCTTCATCACCAAAACCTTGACACCCAAGGACACAAAAAGACAAAGAAGGAGGAGAAAGAGAGGAAAAAAAAAGTTCTTGTGGAAATTAGCCAGATTTGCTGCCAGTAAAAAAAATCACATAAAAGTGGCAATCTTGCACCTCAATGGGGGACACCGGCTACAATCTGCATGTCAGTGGGTCCCTGGTGTGCAGTGTACTGATAACACTACAGTAAAATAAATGACTAAACCAAAAAGGCACGTGCACACACTGTCCACACACAAACACAAAGACATGATGTATGCATGGCGAGGGGGAGCGAAGGAAAGAAAAGAAATATACCGACAGCACTTCATGTTTGGAGAGGCACACGGCCGCATGAAATCCTCTCAAAAACACATCGCGCTGCAACTTAATTTCCCCTGCAGGAACGTGAATGGATTGTATTGTTACTGGAAGAATGCAATCTATTAGAAATACGGTAATTATATCTGCATTACGTGTCATTTGTAATCTTTAACCCTTTTCCGAGCCTGTCGCTGCATTATGTGTGAACACGTGCACATCCGCTCCAACACCTCGCACATTATCTGCAGGTTTCAAACACCCAACAAAGGCTGTTATTGCTTGTTGCCTGCCATGTCAGTGGCATTACCAAAATAAGAACAAACACATCAGCATCCGAGAGTGACAGTGAGTTGGTGGGGGTAAGGTGTGTGTTAGGGGTTGGGTGTGTGTTGGGGGTAAGGTGTGTGTTGGGGGGTAAGGTGTGTGTTGGGGGTAAGGTGTGTGTTGGGGGTAAGGTGTGCATTCACAGTGACGGCACCAACAAAAATGTTGAAATGCATTTGCGTAAATTAAATCAGCATATATTTTCCAAAGTTTTTGATGGTGAGATGTGATTAGTGCGCATCGAAGGAGCATGCGTTCGTGTGTATGTGTACATGTGTATAGTGCATCAGCCTCCAGCTGCCCCACTGTTTACAAACTGTCAGCAGCCATCGTGGAGGAGGGCCCTCATTGTGTGAAGGACAAAAGCGGCGTGTGCCACCAGTGGGAGATAACGGTGATTTATGAGGGGCTGTCACAGCAGCGGCAGGTAAACATGCACTTTGGTGGTCTGCCTGCGATCTCGCTGCCATTCTGTACCCGTAAGTAGAGGCTGGCAGGAATGCAGATGATATTCACCTAAATACTGGCCGGCCAACGAGACGAGCGATTGCACCAAAACCACAGGGGAGTGGTGAGATGATGACACGAATAAAAAGGCTGGAGGAGTTTCAGTCAAGGTGTGTGTGTGTGTGTCACCCATTACATGTCAGGTCTTCAGTTGCAATTGCTGCTAGGGAACCACTTATTAAAGGAGGGTCGCTGGTCCCTTTTATATCCCACGCCTTTCATGGGAATCCAGTGAAATTAACCATCTGAACCTGGAGCAGATTTTTTGCTCCCGTCACATTTTTCCTCACTGTTGGCTCGTTTTTCACTGCAAACTCCTCTTTGGAAACATATCAATGATGCCGATTAGTGGGGCAACTCAAAAATGGCTTTTTTAATATATATATATATATAACAGTAAGTTATAATTGTTATAAAGCACAAGTTATAATGCTATAAATCACACACACACAAAATGCAAGTTGAATTTCTTTCATAATTGTTTTTACAATATTAAAAAACAGAATCAGTTTTCCACAAGTGTTACCAGTAGGTCTCAGTGTCGTCATTCAAGGCTTAAAAAAATTAAATCCTGTACTCCTCACTGCAGCTCACTGAGGAGTGCAGATTTATTTTTATTTATTTATTTATTTTGCCTCTGATTAGTGCAAACGGTTAATTTTTTGCAAAATGTTAAACAAGACATCTAGAATAAAGTAAGTTTGATGAAACATCACTATTTTAAGATTAGATTTGGTCTTTTTTTCCTGATAAAGGCACGTGATGCATTCAAGGACCGTCGGAGATTTGAAAATGAGTTATACTATTAGGACAGTCTTTGAACTAAGAGCACAAACAGGCATCAATTAAAACAAAAATTGTGTGCCAGAAAATAACAAGCAGTAAAATGAGCAAGACTCTAGCCTTTCAAAAGTGAAACTTTGGAGGATTATTAAATGATGAGTTTCTTTGCTAAGGATTCATATAGACTGTATATGCTGGTGTCCGCCTCAGAGTCTTTCAACAGACTGGGGCCCACTGGATATCAACAGGCAAGACAAAGCCTGGGCTTACCCCTGGCTTCCTGGTCTCTTACAGCTGGCTCTGTTAAAACTGAGGTACATCACCATGCACCTGCATGTGTCAATGGCTTCCAAAGTGGTTCAGTTCAGAGGCTTGAATTGTGTCGCTTGTTAATTCTGCTGAAACTCCTCCACAGTATTTTCAGCGCTGGCTGGCTCTGGGTATCCTTCTTACATCCCACCACATCTTCTCTGGGGATTGCAGTAACTTCGTGAAGAGAGAGAAAACTAATGAATCTCAATTTAAATGAGATGGTTGGATAAACAACAATTAATGGGCTACAGTTAAAAAAAAGTCAGAGAGACTTTGTCAAAAAAAAGTTGACCATTAGCAGCAAACGGTTGGACTTGTCAGAAAAGGTTCTGCCCTTTGAGGAAGCAAAGAACTTCGAGCAACAACACAGGTTCTGCAACAAAAAGCCTGTTCAATGAGATAAACTGCACCACAGGCCTAACACTAAAGAAGAGGTTGGGGTGGTGGTGGAGGTATAGTGGCAGCAAACATTGCTGGAATGAATGCAATCAGCAGAGTAAAGTGAGGATTCTCAGGTTATGATGGAGGCATTGAACTATTGCTTGTATAAGTTTGGATGTGAGTGAGGATGAAGCAAACAAACAGAATCCCCCAGTTAAAAAAGTCTTATTTTTAAGCATTTATAATGTTAAATATTGCTTTTATTAATTAATCATAACAGTTTGATTATTGGCAGGTGTTTCTATTGTTTTGTCCACCCCATTTATGTAAATGAAGGTTGGCTAAACAACAGAAACACCTCTCTTAAACAGCTTCCACAGACTGAACATCGTAACCAGCATGAAGGTGCAGTGCTGTTAGCCTGCATTAGCCTCAGCTAACAGACCGGCCTCTGACTGCATCTGCATCTTCACCCACTGCCTATCAAGACATTTTATATTTTGCAAGACAGGATTTACTTCATCACCAACAACCCCACAGACGCACGGACAGACATATAAAGAGACAGTTCGTATGCACATGCTTACTCACAAACGTGGTGCACAATTATCCCGACAGATCTAAACACATTTCACAGCTGCATTGTCACGCTGGCAGTCCCTTCAGCGGCTGATTTCGATCTCGCCTCCCGGGCTCCTGTGAAGGAGGATGACTGGCTCACTCTGGCTGTCAACAGGAAGTTAAATGTTGACCTGATAAGGACAGAGAATGACAAGTCATTCTATAATTGTCACACTACAGCTGAACCCACAAGTCTGCAGCAACAGAACGATCATGGAGAACATCCAGTTCCTGGTTCAGATGTGTTTGAATGCTCATTATATGTAATAATTGCTGAATATAACTGTTATTATTTAGGATACATTTTGTTCGGTCTCTGCTGAACAGCGTGTACTGTGCTCCATGAAAAAAAATACATTTTATAAAGCAGCATATTTTTTCTGCAAAAGAAAAAATGAGACTGAATAAACTCAGTGATGTCTCTTTAAGGGATGATGAGGCCAAAAGGACACCTTGAAAATACGTCTGTCAAAGCTGCTCATCAAAGCACGAGAAGTCTTCACAATGAAGAAATGTATATTTCCTGAGCAGCGTTTCAGCTGAAACTACACTGTGAGCGCCCCTCTGCTTGGTTCACTCTGCTGTTTCTTGCTCTCGGTCTCCAGGGCTGCAGAACTACTGGGAGGCTGATCAGCGGCCTGGGATTACACCTGAGCCTGGTGTGTCCCGTGCATATCAAGCCAGAGCGGAGTCAGATCTCCTCTCTCTGCGCTGAGGATTTTAAGGCACAACAGCCATGCAGCACGTTTTCACTCCTTCACTTCACGCACTACCGACTTTACAGATCCCTCACGTCTATTTGTTTGTGTTTCATGCATTTAATATATCACTTAGGATGTCAAATCACCTATTTTACAGCTTTAAATTGCTAATGAGCTGCAGTCAATAAAAACGTTAACACTTCCTGTGTAGATGTTTCAAATTAAAACCCTTCCAGCAGCTCAAATATTGTGCTTCTTGCTATTCCTGTTCAGCTTTTAATTTGAAACATCTGAAGAAAGTGCTGAGCATCATTGATGGTTTGATGGCTTGCAGCTTGTAGGAAGCAGAAGAGTTTGAAATTAATCAACGTATTAAAACAGTATTCCTGTTAACTTAATGGAATCAGTGTCGTGTAAATGTACATTATGCTGACTTCACCACGTGAGCACTTACAGCTAGTTTTTCATGCTGGCCACAAGCTGGCCATTATTTGAGACCTAGTCATGTGTCATTTTGTCAATACATGTAAAATATGTTAAATGAGATATATCTTCCTAAGTCTTTTAGTTTCAAAAAAGCTTCTTCGGCAAAACAGGAAAATTGCCAGGGTCATCTTCCAGTCAGTGGTGCATTCAGGCCAATAAAGCGCTGGCTAAAACCTGTCAGGTGGAGAATAGTAGTACGAAAATGTTTGCCAGCTTTTTCCTGCAGTTGAAGGCAGAATAGTTGCACAGATGGCAGTCAAGGTTCTCGCAAAGATGGTATTTTAGAGATGCTGGACAGGGGCTTCTCCAAGGTCTTTGTAAAATGGTGTGTAAGCACCCTTTAGTGTGGCAATCAGCGATAAAACTCTTGAGGAGGAAGGTTCTGTTTAAGCCACTCAGCCAATGCACTCTTGCAGTTGCTGTAGCATGCCAGGCTAACACAAAATCCTCATTTCTCTTTTCATCCAAAAGACTTCGGTCCTGAAGTGTCCTCAATAATGCTTTTACTCGATTTCACTGGGATCTGTAAGTGTTCTAATAACACACAAAGCAATTACGTTGCTAAAAGGAAAAAAAAGACAAATAGGACTAACTCAGAAAGTAAATAACACAGCTCATCAGATTCAATCATACATGAAACAAGAGCTCACAAATGAAATTTTCACCATGTAAGAGGAGCTTCTCTCCCTTGTGTGTCGAATGGTGCACATCAAAGAAAGCTTTTGACTCATTCAGTTCATTATGGAATAAATTGGAAGTCGTTACATATATTCACCACAGAGCAGTCAATTACCCCTGCATATACTGTGGCAGAATCTCAATCAAACGGCCTTGTGCTGCTCGGATCATTTCTGCGCACACGCTACCTCTATTGTGATGGCAGTCACCAGAAGGACACCAGTTCAAATATCTGCGAGGGCAGAGAAACAGACTGGAACTAAAGACGTAATAACCTCCCTTTTCTCTCAGCAGAGACCAGTGGAGTACCTCTGCACAAGCTGTGCACAGCCCCACCTGTTTGTGGCTTTACTGGATGGGTGACGAGTGTGAATGAGCGCTCATGTGAGAAATGGCGACGCATTAACAGGGGGCCGTGTGCGCTGAATCAACTTTCCCTTGATAAAGAGGTTAAAATGCAGATTTTGTGTCAGCTGCAATGACAGGGGAGGCCATATCCAATTGTACACCCTCAAGTCACAGGATGACACAATTGTTCGTCTCCACTCTATGGCCATCCCACATACAGAGCTAAGCCTCAGCTTCTCCACACTTGAAAAGCTTAGAGCCAGAGAGATTGTTCAAAGAGCCACAGTTATATGGGTATGAGTTTGGAGGGGGCTCTATTTATTTAGCAGACTGCTGCTTTCAGCAGGGTTGACACCACTACCAAAAGTCTGAGCTTCATTTATAACTACAACAAACATTTTTAGCCTGTTGAAATGAGGGAGAGTGAAGGTACTGATGGTCAAAGTACACAACCCCATTACTTCAAGTAGAGATACTGCTCAAATATTACTCTGATACAAGTGAAAGTCAAATTTTTACTTGTATCAAAGTACTGGAGTGCTTTGAAAATACTTCAGTATTCAAAAGTTTATGTTCATTCAAATGTCAACACATTTCTGTATTGTGGCCACAGAGCATCTACAGAACCGAATGACTCCAACGACCTACTGAATGCTTATTGTTGCTGTGGAATAAAAAGCTTGTAAAATCTGCAGTTTGCAGACTTCACTCAGTGTGTGTGTGTGTGTGTGTGTGCATGTGTGTGTGCATGTGTGTGTGTGGAGGAGCTCAGCCCCGACACATCGAGCAGGGGAGAGGCTTCAGTGTGCTATGAATTACACCAAATGTTAAATGTCAAATAGAACTAGTATCACTGGAGCTTATCAATACTACAGCCTTCGATCGCTTAGCTTGTTTAATCCCCACTAATAGTGGGCCTCATGTGTTCATTTGACAAGATGAAAACATGTATTTCTGAAAGGACTTCGATCTATTAGTATGCGTCAGCAGTGGATTCACACAGGACCTGGTCCCAATATGACAAATTGGCGGGCAAATCCATGAGAATTAATTTAAAGTGACCAACCGTAGCTGCAGCTACAAGCATGGACAACTTCATTTACAATGTTTATCAGTCATTTAAAAACTTTTACATACCTCAACATGCTTTATCAGGTTGGACGGCATTTTTTTTTGCTGGCAGTGATGAAGTTTGTGCATGGTGAGCAGAGCAAACATTTCAAAAATCCTGTATCTATCGTTACCGGCGCCACGTTCAAACTGAACTGTTCAAAACACGCAGGAAGCACTTTGAACGTGACTGACAGGCGTCGGAGGAGCGTTTACTGTGATTTGCTTCTCTCCTGTGATGAACACAGCGCATCGCATTTCAGAAAAGAAAAGGAGAGGCAGCCGCTGACGTGTTGTTTGTCATGCTATGCTTCAAAGTAACAAGTGACTGAAACCTGCATAGAAACGCAGTGGAGTCAAAAGAACCACGTTTCTCTTTCAAATGGGTGAAAGTCAAGTACAGATACTAAGTAGGTAAGTAAATGCACTTAATAACTGTCTCCTCCTGCAAATACTTGAGAACATGCATTGAAAACCATACAAAGAGAAGCAGGGTTATGCATTAAGGGGCTGCTAAAGAAAAATGATCATCACCTGATGCTCAAGAACAAGAAACATAGCTTATTTAAACTGCCGCTTTCAGAACATCAATAGCTTGCATAAGGTCATTTCCTTCATGTGTGAAAGCTACAGAATTAGCTATTCATAATGTACTATAACAGCGCTCTGAGAGTGAACACGAAAAAGACACATCACCTCAAACACAGGTTTTCATTTTAACACTAGAGACGTGCCGTAATGGCGAAAACTGGTCGAGGTGCAGAGGTTGCAACCATGGCAACAGCACAGCATGCCACCTCCTCCAGAGGAGGGGGGGAGGATTGGCAGGGTATGTGGCGATGGCAGCCCCTGTTAAACAACAGCAGGCAGAAAGATGAGAAGGTCTCCATTGTCATTCATCCTGCCGGCGCGATGCGAAGCCTCGCTCACTGCGATAGCGGCTCCGGTAACCACCTCAAGAAGCTGATGTAATCATGAGAAAGGTGCGAGACGCTGTGAGACACGTTGGGCGGATGCATTCACATAGCGCTGATCTCATTTAAGTTCTGACCTTTTAAGTGCTTTTGGTGGGATTAAGTGAATTTGTTACTTTGACCTGAGTGGGTGCTGGGATAATGAGTTCGTTTGACCGCCAGTTCAAACATACACCCATGCGACCGTGAGGTAACGATGATGCAATGATGAAAGTTATTTTCGAGTTGTTGCCCAGAAAACGCACTAGTAGGTAGCTTCACTTGTTTTGACCGGCTTTGCAAACACTTCCATATGCATTGGGAACACGGCTCAACTTGATTATGAAGGATATCAAAAGATAAAATTACTTTAAAATAAAACATTAAAATACAGTTAACATACCTCAGTGCATGTTGTCGCCAGTGATATAAAAACATTATATAAAAAAAACAGTATAAAAAGTAGCAAAATATAAGATGCTTTTAACATAACCCTCCAAAAGTAATCCCACATGCAGCCAGGACAGTCCACAGTGCTGCAGCTCCATGTAATATAGATATGTCATACTTCTATTATGCATTTGATTTAGAATCATGAGAGCCAGCTGGAGATATTGGTTATCATTCTTTTTTATTAGGGTATCATGATGCTGATATACAGTTTCTGGCAGCACCGGTGCTTTTCAAGGCTGCTCACCATGTCCTCGCCATAAAATAAAGCCCACAGGGTGAGTACATAAGGGGGCAGCACAAAGAGAAAATGTCAGGACCGGCTGCCTGCACACCAGTGACAAAACAATTGACAAGTGCATCTGATAAACAGATGAACATGTCAGAGCCCTGTTGCCATGCTGCGATACCACTGATGTACTAATGCTGTGGTTCACTGTCTTCTTCATGCTGCTCTGAAGCACTGTCGCAGCTGTTGATGTAATACTGCAAAAACCCAGAAGCTAATAAAAATGTCTCCCGAACTCGTGTCAGCCGCTATTGACTGTATTGCTCTTCTTATAAAGAAAGAAAATAAAAGACAAAGAGTGAAGTGATATTTATAAATTATTCAGGATTACAGCGAATGTTTTCACATTTTAAAGGCCCTTTTCACTGCATTTTGACTGTCGTAGCAGGAAACACACAGGTGGAACTAATAGCGTTAATGATGGCTTCCCTCCATTTGGATGTTCCAGGAAGCCATGAGAGCGAGCCAGCAGGAACAGCACCAGGGCCCTGGAACTGGCACACCTAAGCGGGACACAGCTAATATTAACGCTATTAGTTACACCTGTGCTTTTCATTTTACGACGCGTCAAAATGTCTGCTGTGAAAAAGGTGTATTGTCCTCTAACAAGTTCCCAGCGGTTATTGCATGTACGGCGCGAGAAACATCAAAGACCACGATGTTACTGGGCTGCTTTCTCAAAACGCTGTTCCACACCGAGAGCTGCAGCACACTGATAACACACAAGGACTGACAGCTTGTTGACATTTTGTTAAAAGATAGTCGAAATTTGTGCTGACAAAATGTCTTCAGTTCTGTGCTGTGTTTAGTTTGGTGGAGCAGTGATTTAGTTATCTATCCTGTTAGACAGGAAGTTCTCAAACCACAGCATTGGGGTGGTGAGTCAGTCTCTCCCATTACCCACACTCACAGTATTTGGGAGTATTGTCAAGCGCACACTAGTGTGACTAATTGGCAGAGTAGTCAAGTTTTATTTATATCGCCCGATATCACATTTTTGCATCAAGGGGCTTCACACTCTGTACAGCATAGCACACTCTTCCTCAGTTTGGATGAGGAAAACCTCCCCCAGTAAACCCTGCGCAGCACCATGTGTATGTTTAGGCTGCAAGCCTGTGGATAATTACCAGAGCTCAATGGGACACACTTGATTAACGAGGACATCCTGTGGCTCGCGCAGAACACAACGTATGAGAACTTTGTTGGTTTTATTTAATTTCCGGGTAATGAACGCATAATTCGGACAGTTAAAAACACCAGTTCAGGAGCTGAGAGGAGCGACGCAATTAACACGGCATTGAAGTTATCTGGAAGCACGTGGATGTGAGATATTCATTTCAGCTTCAACAAGAATACAGGATTCATATTCTGTTGTGACAATCTGTGAAGATTGTCTGGAGATGAATAATAATATTCAACCTGAACGTCACAGACTCCAACTCCTTCATGTCTGTTGATTACTGTCGTGCACAAAACCAGCTCATCGTTGCAGTCGACTGTGGTGCTTTGTGGGTTAAGTGCTGCTTCAAGGTAATATCAGGAGCTGGTGTGGAGAGGTGTGCATCAGCCGTGGGTAAAGTGTTCTGTAAGGTGAAACCCTGAAGTGGACACACTTGTCTACTGTTGCCTGAGCCGCCTTGTCCCAGGATTTTCACACAGTAATTCACTTTGTAGGTTAGTTCATAAAGATTCATAAAGTGTCCTGAACACACCCTAAAACAGATGTGTAAAAATAATGATACTGTTTCCATGGTGCTGCCTTTTCTAAAGTCTTAATTTAGTGCCGATGACTAACTTAAATAACAAAAAAAACACACACACACAATAACACACTGACACACACACACAATAACACACACACACAATAGCACACAAACACATACAATAACAAACACACACACACACACACACAATAGCACACGAGACACACACACACACACACACACACACACACTAACACCCACACAATAGCACACGGACACACACACAATAACACACTGATACACACACATGTACAATAACACACATATGCAACAACACACATTAGCACACTGACACGAACACATACACACAATAACACACTGACACACACACACAAACACACACACACACATACACATACACACACACACACAATAGCACTGTACAATAGTACTTACGTGCAAATTTGCAGTACTTGTATTTTACTTGAGTATTCCCATTTTATGCAGCTTTATACTTCTACACCACTACATTTCAGATACTGTTGTTTTTACTGCACTCTGGCAGCTTCACTTACTGTTTAATTTTTTGGGTTAAAATTTTTCATACAACTTCCTGCCCAGTGAAAAACACGTATCTCCAAATTTTCTTCAGTTTCTTTCTTTCTGATAAACTGAAGGATGAATTGTTTCTTTATGGGCTGAGAGCATTCTCTGACTTTTAAAGATACGTATTAATGTAAAGGATCTGAATGCTTCCTTCGTCACAGCTACCTGTTGTTGGGAAACAAAGGTAATCAGTCCTTTCTAAACTGCTGCGAGTGAACTTTGCAGCTGTTGGCTAGTGGCCTTTGTTAGTGATTTGTCGTGATCATCATTCAATCAGAGATATTTCTGGCAGGCCGGATGCTTCAAATCAAAGTGTCACTTAAAGGCAGGAGTTAATGACGCTCAAGTTCACGTTCATTAGTTGCAAACTGATACATTCAGTTCACTGCAAACATGTGAGTGTGTTCAGTCAACACACTTTTTTTTTAGCGCATTCAGTGATCATTTTTACTGCTCAGCATCGTTCCATTTAATGGTCTCACCAGTAATCCCATACTTCAGTTGCCAAATGGGCGGAATCTATTTTAACTGCCATTAACAGTAACACAGTTGAGATCTGCTTGCTGTATTTTAATGTTCTGCCTAAAACAGACACCCCATCGCTTAATCTTCCAGATGTTAAAGCGTTTCTAACCATCTAACGACAAGTCTGAGTCACTGCATTTGTAAACAGGGAGAAAGGGTGTAACACAGAGGGTTTTAATGAGCCACCATTCATGAAAAGGGTTTGACACAAATTAAAAATAATGGCAAGATTCGCTCCTTCCCTACAGCTGCTTGTACTTGATCAGACCGCACAGAGCCAACACACTCAACATGTTCAGCCACTGGGAGTTCAATTAATTTCCAAATCCGTTTCATTTGAAGAACCCTTTATATTGATTTTCCCTGGACATGCAGCGCCCCAAACTCAGCATTTAATGCTGAAGACCCATTACACTCTATTCACTCCCACTTCCACTTTGTTTAGACACCTGCTGGCAAACAGAGGATGAGTGAAGTGAAAACTAACTACACAAACCATTTCTTCATTTTCTTCAGATAATGAAGGGGGCTCCAACTAATCCAAGTGCATGAAAATTGCATTTCCTCCTCACTCTCAAGTTTTCATTAAACATTGTAACGCCACAGCAAGTGATTTGTTACACCACGCGAGCCCTCAGACTGGGGAGAAAGTTTCTAAATGATCTTTAAACCCAATTTACTGAAGTTAGCCGAAACAATGCAGTATGTTTTGCATACTAATTGCAGAAAAACAGTTGTATAGGTCGCCTGTGCAAGAAGGTTATTAGATGCATATTTCTGTTTATTGTCAGGTGGCGACCCCTAGTGGCCATAGCAATGATGACGGGATCAATGGAGGGTGTCAGGTGACGTAGTATAAGGAGCAAGAAAGTCCACATATGAAGAAGGGTGAGGTGGGTACAGAACTGTCACTTTCAAGACTCCTTTCTACCTATTTATTAGCTTTTTAAAAAATGTATCAGCGTTCATATGCTGACGTGTTTAAAGAGATAAGCTCTACGTCGAGATTGTAATCAATGACAGGTGCGTGGAAGAGGAAGTCTTGGCCTCGATATTGATATATCCGCTGGCTACACCCGAAGAGGGTAAAAAAATTGCCTACATGTGCACTCTGGATGGTATCAAATCCAGACCAGCACATTTCATGTTAAAATCCACCCAGGTCCTGCAGAGAAATCACTAACAACATATGAGTGAGATTATACATGTGTGTCCCTGTACAAAGAAACATATTGCAGTTAACAGCTACAACATGGGCAAAGATCACAGCTTCAATCAATGTTCACTTTTAAAACACTTTTCTTGAGTTTGCTGAAGTTGGAGGTTTGTTCCTTCCAGGAGGTTTATACACATACTTAAAGGTGGATAAATCGAAGGAGAAACAAACAGCAAGTGTTAAACTGTTGAGCTACTACAAACCTCCAGGGTAGTTTAAATGCACCTTCACATAGATTCTAAATGAAGGATGAACACCATTCTTCCATCTGTCAGTGGGTGTCTATGTGTTCTGTAGCCTACATAGCAAAATGTGTAAAATATTGTATTGTTGTCTGTGCGTGTCGCTCTACTTGCAGCACAATGCATATAAACAGAAGAATCTATGCTGGACTCGGTGTGTGTAGATGCAGTTATTGCAACAGTCATAAATATGACCTTAGCTTTAAGTTGTTTTACTTGCATTCAGGCTGCAGAAAGCAGAATGTAGCACAGTTACTTCTCAAGAAGTTTTCTTTAAGAGCGCCACACACAGGACAACATGCACCTCTGAGCTGTCAAATTTCCGTACTCTCTGTAATTTTCTCTCGTTTGGATACATATCTGTTCCTGTGACCGCAAGGAACAGCAATCTGAGCTCAGCATGCAGTGATTTTCCATATAATATCCAGAAATATTAAGGTTCACGTCAAAGATGTTAACCTTGGTACAGCCTTTAAGGTTTGATGTTTGCTGAAACTGTTGTTAAAGCCTTTCATCCAATCAGCTCACAGCCCATGCAAAATTTAAAACTTACCTGAGGAGATAACAGTTGCTAATGTTGTTGACTAATGCCACAGGAAGCTGTAGCTTTATATTTACTCACGCCAGGTTACATTATGACACATTTTCAAGTGCTAATGGATGCTGCGTGCTGCTTGCCAGCTTTTCACTTCCGCCTCCACCACCGACCATCTACTCCATCCTGGATGTGCCCATTGAAAAGGAGAGAGAAAAAGTCTGCCACACTCATGAAGACTCACCTCTGGCTGGGCCTCCAAGAGATACTGTTGCAGAGTGTAGAAAGATGCCTCCACGAGGAGCTGCACAGCTGAACGACTCAAGGCCTCCTCACCCGGCTTCGGAATCGCTTTATGGACAACAAAGGATTTGGCATTTAGTCGACCCGACTCGACCCACAGCATTTCTCAAGGTACATGACTAATGGTCCCTGTGCTACATTCCCACCTTTGGTTGAGAGCTCTGGAGCCAGCTTTGGCCACATTCAGCTCTATAGTAATGTCACTGTCACGCACTCAATGTACTTTAAACACAGACACAGTTAGTCTACAGTTTCTTCAGAGAAAAGATGATGCATGGCAGAGCTTCTTTAGCATTCTGCAAAATAACTGCAGAGTCCTCTGGTAACACAGGTAGTATGAAGAACATTAGCTGTACCATAGTAGTGATGAGGAGTCAGCCACTTAAACAGCACATGCAAATTAGAACAAGAGAGAGGAACGTGAGATGGATGGGGTGCCTGCCAAAAGGCAAAAAGTTTGTGCACGTATCACTATCAAACTAAAATACTGTATTGTCTGAATCCAGTAGCTGACTTGAGTCTACAGTATGTCAACTAGTTGCACAAGTATTTGGTAGCACCGGACACATCACGTCCATGTGTCTCCGATGGCCTGCAGTTTGTCAGCGTGACTTCATGATGGGCCATTTCTCCACATCCATGCCCATAAATGAGTTTGGCATGGGTTTGATTCCCCCCATGGATACACAGGCAGGGAACCTGACAGTGGGACCATTGTGATGAATAGCCTTTTAAAACTATGAAGTACAGCGGCGCCATTGTTTTTTTCCCCACCTCCTGTCTCTCCCCTTCCCCTCCCTCTCTTCCTTCCCTCACCATTTTTTTTTTTTCTGTGTGATGGATTGGTTTTCAGCCACCGAGCGTCAACGCCATTAGCCGCAGGAGCTGTCCGATACTGCCACGGCCGCATATGTGTGGAGACACAGATCAGAGAAGGAACCGACATTTCCGGGCAATGGGCCTTGGATGCATGCAACACAAAACCAGTAATGGAGGTCTCGCCTCAGACAGCTATCGATGTACCATGGGATTGTATGTCACAGAACAAGCAGACCAACACAAACATGTGCAGCAGGGCAGTGTGGTCATGATGTGGAAAAATGATGTGACCTACAACCAAATCTTGAGGGAAGCCACACAAAATGTGACCAAACTGTATTAAATATACATATATATATATATATTTTACCTTTAATTATCAGTACAATTAGATTCTTTCTGGATTTGGGCTTATTTTCCAGACTCAGGCCAACTTTCAAACTGTTTGTAGTCATAAAAAGTTGTCAATGAATTTAAGTGGCCTGGATAAAAATGAATGGTAATAAAATGTTGTATGTTTTTGCAATATAAAGCATTAGTATGCCCAGTACAAATCATAAATTACTTGAAATGTGAATTTTAAATGTGCCTAATGTTCCTTTGACAGTTTCTTTCTCTCTAAAAAGTGACTCTTTGACCACCAGTGAAATTATCACTACTAATATGGAAAAAAGCCAAAGTATAAACTTGCTCAATGAATGGGAAAAAAAGTACAAAGAGTTTCAGACACTTTAATTTAGCCAGTTTGTTTACTGTGGGTGTGGGTCTGTCACTCTCTACAGAGAGAGGACGATGAGCTAAACAGGATCTAACAGATCTAATCCAAAAATGCCAGAATTTTAAAGACCGTGATTTATATTATAAAGCCAGCTTCTGCATTCTGGCTGTATGATCCAATGGAGAGCTCAGCCAGATGAGATGAACTGATGCTGTGCACACAAAATAAGACATAACTTGAATACAAAGGACTAAAATGACTAAATGATATTAATAAGTGGAGTTTTAGGTAAATAAATAAAAGAAGTCCAACTAAAATGATCATTTTTTGGTTGCCATGTGAAGATAATCATTGAGATGTGTAAGGAGATCAACTTGCATCACATCCTCGTTTCAGATGTTTTCTCATTGGAGGTTCTGTACAAAATGTACATTAGTAAAAGCCAAAGAAATGCATCCTGCATGATTGTAACGGTGCTGACTGAATGCCCAGAATTTAAACATACTGCAGGGGTCTTTGTCCAAATAGTGGTCAGTCATCTATATTGGTATAAATAATGATAGCAACGGTTAAAAAAAAAGTGTGTCTGTAATATTCAACAGATCTGTTTTAGGAAAAAAGAGCGTTTATTGGATCATGTCATGTTTGATTCGATCAACCATGATGTCTTAATCAATTGTCTTGAAAACTTGGTTCTGACTGTTTGTTGAACTGGTTTAAAACAAACATCAAAGAGAGAAAGTTCGACATTAGTCTTGGAGATCGTTTGTCTGAGAAATATGTCATCTGTTTTGGGGTTGCAGGGAGCTGATTGATTCATTACTGTTCTCACTATACATGCTGACACTTGGTGACATCATTAGAGAGCACAATGTAGGTTTTCAAAGTTATGCAGATGACACATAACTGTACACCTGTGCTGAACCAAATGAGGCTGCAGCTATAGAATCTAGAGCCAAGCTCAGGAACACACTATCTGCAGATATCAGGAAAGCCAGCTCACTAAATATTTTCAAAATAAAGCTAAAAACGTATCTCTTAACTTTGGCCCTTAACTAGCTCTGACTTTCTTGATACAGTGAAACGTTTGTGCTTTGCCTCACACTCCTTTGAAATGATGTATTTACTTGATTTTATGCATTTTGTTTTGATCTTCTTTAGACTATTTGTCTTTCCCTGTTTTAATGTTCATTGTATGTGATTATTTTTATACAAAGCACTTTGAGCTGCATTTCTTGTATGGAAGTTACCATATAAATAAAGTTTATTATTATTAGTATTGTAATTATTATTAGCATTATCATCACAATTATTACAAGCCAAAAACTCTGGTTTCCATTTCTGCACATCAACACTGCAAACAAAGTTTCTGTACATCTTCACCCTGACAGGAGTTTTCCAGAAGGTCCATTTTCAGTGACCTAATTCTGTGTTTGTTTGTGGACAAAAGGCCAAAACACACAGAAAAAGTTATGTTTTAAGAAACCAGTGTAGGTGTGGACTGAGCCTCAAGGCCAGGAAGGACACTTCTAACTCCACAAAGACCAGTGAGAAGCATCTCAGTGAGGCTGGACTCACATCCAGCCAGTGTCTGAGGAGTCATAGGGAGTTACAAACTGTTCAACAAGCTCTCTGCTGGCTCACCCTAAAGACAGGACACCCCCACAGAGAGGGAAACTGTAGAGGTGTGTGTAAAATCACCATTTTACAATATTGACAACATTCAAAATTTACACAGGTAATTTCTCGCCTAAAGACTTCTCAGAAATGAATTTAGTGATGAAATAGTATTCAAACACTGTAAAAAGCAAAACAACTGCTGTGTGCCAGAACTGTCTGCCTCGCAGTCCGTCAGTGGACGGTCTGAAGAGACGCAATGCATTCTGGGGGCGGCTGAGTGTGTCCAATAAGCTCCCACCGCATACCAGAAATTCTTGCTAATCTTGTATAAAATCCACATGCTGTAGTTTACCTTTCTCTCCCACTGTCCTCCCATTCCATCCCAAACTAACTCAAAAAAAAAGAAGAAAAAATAAAAGCTCTAATGAATAAATAAATGATTGGTTGTAATGTTGCCTGGAGGTCTACTTGATTTGTTTGCTACATTCCCCTCCAGTACAGCAGGTGGCAGTGTGTAGAACATTAGCTGGAACATTCACTCAAACGGTGTCTGCCAACAACAAGACGGATGAAGGTGAAAAGTCACAAAGGTTGTGCAAGTGTGTCATGAAGTAGAAGGAGACTTATCCCAGACCTCAGTCAAAGTCGTGTGTTTTGTATAAGAAGCCACACAGACTTTAGCGTATCACACAGAGGGAAAAACAACTAATATGCCAAGCATAACCGTGCCCAAGAGTCACAGAAACATGCTTCACTAATTGTGTATTTGTGATTACACTTGAGCCATTTACTGAAATGCACCACCAGGGGCATGCCATTGATTGAATAAGTGCCTTTTTTGTGCTCTTTTTGCAACCATTAATTAGAAGTTATCACTGTCTGTTCTATTGTCAATACTGTCTTCCAAAAGAAAAGTAGAGAACATCACGTAGAGACAAAAAGATATATTTCAGTCGAATAAAGGGAAGTTGCCCTTGAAAGCAGTCTTCAACACAAATTCTGAATAATTACCACAGCAGAACAAATGTGCATATTGGAACATCTCCTCCCTCAACTGCTTGTGTGTGTGTCTGATTGACGAGCGCCGCAGTTCGCTCTCTGTAAACACTAAAAGCTTTGCATGCACGGAACAACAATCAATACTTTCGAAAATGAGAACTAAAGAATGGCAAGTAGGTCACAGTTATCTCTTTTTTTCCCCATCAACCAAAGTTCTGTTCATGACTCTGTGATTGGCAGGCAGCCAGATGATGGGCAGTGGTCTCTAATGCACATGGGGTGGAAATTTATGGCATCTACACTTTACAGAATGACAAATCAGCATCCACTACTTGCTATTACGTTTGTTGTTGTTTGACTCTTAAAATCAGCAGTGTTTTAGATTTCTAATAGCAGTTTATGGATATGGACAAAATCAAGTTACAGCGACACAAGTACCTGCAGTGACATGCTTGGAAACATTAATGGGAGCTGCAGTTTATTCTGTGCTCATGTCATTGTTACTTATTTACATTATAGCCATAAAATACACCAAAGCAGTTTTTCCAACTTTTTGTAATAATCTCGGCAGTCTAAACACCTTGAGAGTGGTCCCTCCTTTCTGTTAACCCCTTGACGCCTGAATTTATTTAGAATTATATAAAAAAAATAATTCTTTGTGTTTTTGCTTTCAAATTGATCCTAAATTAAAAGGAGTTTGTTAATTTTTATCCATCTATCTATCTATCTATCTATCTATCTAAAAGCCACAAAATTGTTTACAACTATTTACATTGTAGCACCAACTAGAATAGGGTTCAAACAAACAGTATATGTCCACTTTCAATGCTTAAATGCAGTAAAAACATCTTTTTTGTGTATTTAGGGGTTAAGATGATATTACAGACATTGTGGGCTTGTGGGAAACGGTGTTCATTAAAGACGGACTCACAAACACACACCTGCGATCTATGATGAGCTACTGCAGCCTCAAGCTACGAATGTAGTTCACTGTGATAGGCAAGGTTAGCTAGTGGATGAATTTATGTATAGATGAAACATGATGTGCAAAAATGTTGTAGAAATGAAAAGGAGAGCTATTTTAACATGAAAAGTTTTCTCACTTCCCCGTTTGCTTGAAGGAAGGTTTAAGTTATGACACTATGTTGATGTAATCATGTCAGAGATTGCCTCACGCATAGTTATGATGCATGATTTTCTCATGATAATGTTCACTGTTAAGTTTCTTATAGCCATTAAATGTGTGTCTTAGTTGTTTTATAGCTAATGATTAGTTATAGCACATTTCATAATCAGAGGAGGTTCATAAGCCCAGACATTAGCCATGTCAATCATCGTAAAGAAGCCTCCAAATCCAATTAAAAGGATGAGAGAAAGAATGAAAAATACAGGTTTTGTTAACAATGTTCATTTATTTTAAACTGAATATTTTCAAGGGCCGCCTAACTTCCATCTCTTGCAAAGTGTGCCTATAAACGTCTTTTGATAATATTCAGAGACCAGCAGCAAATAAATGAACACGTACATTTGAAAAGAAAGAGGTGAGCAGCGGTTCTGAATGCGTTCTTTCATGTAAAAGACGCATTTCTTCTTCAAAGGTCGTATGCCGTAGCTATGTTGGGTTTCAGTGTGCTTCTCTATCTCCCACAGGCTTCAATAGAGCTACTAGCGAGCATTAGATTGTGGGTTTTATCTCGTAATGACCTTCCTTCTTTTTCAGGTTCCTTGGTTTGCTTCATTGTTGTCCATTTCCTACTCTGCCCATAGACCTTACACTGGGATCACACACATAAAAATCATTTTCTAGACTACTTAAATTGCAAATATGTTCATGTCGTACATTTTTGATATTATGAATAATAATTGACCAAGTATATAGTTTAAGGTGCCACACCAACAGCTTAACGTGCCTCTTTTCTAATGGTGGTCTACTGGGAAAATGCTTTCAGGGATGTTTTTAGCGTCAGTGCCACAGCTGGCCAAATAAATAACAAAGGCTGACTGGTATCCAGCTGTGTTAATAGATTCATCATAAAACACTCAAAAAAAAAAAATGGTACCAAGAGACAACTGACCAATTAAAAGGGACAGAAGATGGACACTCACTGTGTCTTTAAGGCATGTTTCTCAGAAACTTTGCATTTGTGTTGGCTCCTTTTTCTCCACTGTTGTATATAAATACATACTGTACACGCATGCTGTCGATGTACAGTTTGTGCTAACTTGATGTCACACTGACACTCTGCCTGCAAGGCTCAAAGCTGAATCGGATCCAGCCCTCAGGGTCACCGGCTCCCCACACCCGCCTCTAAACTCCTGTCTCGTTAAACATTAATGGCCAATATGAAACTGGATTCCTCTTGGTCTGAATGGGAGATAACTGCATCGGCAGGGCAATATGATAGCATAATCAGACGTAGACAGCTCCCGGGCCCTGACAGCTAGCTCGCTGGCTACCCTGCTGGAGCTGAAGAGACAGACGCCTGAAACTGAAATGAAGGACAGGGATGGGGGGGGGTGAGGCGTGTGTATGTGTGATTGAGAGTGTGTGGGTGTGTGGCGGTGCTGGTGGGGTAGAGATAAGGCCTTAGGGAGAGGGAGACGGAGCAAGATCTGGGATAAAGACAGGAATGTCAGTGAGAAAGGAGGAAAAAGAAGGTGAGTATCAGAGTTGGAGAAGCTAAGGCAGAATAACTGGGTTTGTATAAGGAGAGAGGAGATGAAAAGGCAGGCACGGAGGGAGTTCAGATATTCATCCACCTATTTTAAGTCTTTTTAGAAGGCGATGGAGAGTCACTGCACTCCAGCATACTGAGCATAAAACTCCAGATATTTCCTGCACACATTTGCCTGTCTCTTATTATTAATGGAATCAGAAATTCTCTCCCAATACGGCTGCGGTTCAATGGGCTACATCACCTTATCTGATGTAATTTTTATGAGAGTCTGTCTTGAATCCGCTTATTGCAGACCTCACACTGTCTCTCCTACAAGGACACTAATGGGAAGTTGATGTGCTTGTTAGCAAATAAAAACTGGCACTGGCAAGCTGTCAGTTAGAGCTGTTGTGATGTACTTGTGTTGTTGTCAACCAACACGGAACGCCAGCTCTTGTTGAACGTATCCCTAATGCCTGGGAGTGCAGCGCAGAGCCTGTCAAGCATGTCTTCCCCCCCCCCTCGCTTTCTTTCGCAATATTTTCCCCTTCCACTCAGTACATGACCTGCTCTAAAAACAGATGGTGAAAAGGAGTTTAGGGAGAAATAAGTTACAAGGACGTTGTTTGTGAATTTCAGAGCTGAGAAAAAGAGAAAAAATAAATGCCAGGGGGGACCTTACATCATTGGAGGAGAGGAAGGAGGGAAGGAAAGGAGGGGGGGGGATGCTCCCATGGTACACAACATCTGCTACCTTGGTGTCTTTGAGCGTCGAGTCTCAGGTGCATCACCAAACAGAATCTACACGTCCCACCAAAGCAGGCATTTATTCTATTTAGCTGTTTGACACAACACAATGTCCTGTCATTCACGTCGGTGCTGACAGCCTGCTAAATGAGGCAGAAAGTTTGCATTCTAATTGGGACATTAGAGCTTTAATATGACACATTTAGATCTGAATAATTTCACGTGGGATCGCGTTGCTCGGGAAAATGTTTTGTTCAGGTGTTTTTTTTTTCCGAATGTTATCAGAGGCTTTGTTAGGATCCTGACACACCGGGGGCTTCGCATGGCACGGAAATCTTTATATTTACATTCGCTAATTGCACCATTTTGGAGGTGTTTCAGAGTGAGACGAGTATATGTGAGACTCTGTGCTCTACCCAGAGGGTCCGGTCAGGTGTGTAGGCTGGCGGTGCAACGTGAAATCAAAATAAAAAGAGTGCAATCTGAGTTCTCATCAAACGTCACTATTGTTTTCATTTTCAGCAGCAGGAGTGAAACCTGAAGAAAAAATAAGAGCCAGACGCTGATGAAGCAGTCATATGCGAGACTGCACGTTGCCAGTGCTTTGTTTGGTTTTGAAAATTGACCAGCCCTCGTCTCATAGCTTCTGCTTCCTGTGTGACTAATTTGATCTTTGACAACCTGTTTCACCTGTCTGTCGGGTGTTGTCTTCTTCCTCACCTCTCTGTTAGTTCTTTTAGAGTCTCCTCTGCTCTCTCCTGGTCTTAAAAGCGATGCTATCGGCATATGCCAACAAAAGTCGAGCCGAATGCCTAATTTTTGACTTTGAAATCCGGTTCTTCAAAGGCAAAGTAAGGTCATAACACTTTCTTTCTATGCTCAGCCCATGTTACATATTAATGTCAGGCAGTGAGTAGCGAGCTAGCTAAACCAGTGTTGTGTTTTGGTAGTTCAACAGGACATGAAAGCAGCTCATTCAGACAGGTGTACTGACGAAACAAGAGAGGGAAGACTAATGAGGGACAGGTGGGACTAATCCACAATCACAAAGGCGGGAAAAAAAAGGAACAAGGATTCAAAACTCAACATATAACAGGAAATAAGTCAACTTAAGTCTAAAACCATGAATGTTGAATGATTGGAAAGAGAGAAATCATGAGCTGTTTGGTCTTCGCACATTCTGAGTTGTTGTACATACAGATAAACCAAATCGAAATTCCCTCCTCTGCACTGAAGCCCTTATAGATCTCTTTAGTCTGTGTGAAAGTGTGTCATTGACTCTTAACTGCAGTCAGCGCACAAAGGTGTAAAAAATAGATATACAAGAGTGGGAAAAATAGCTGTTGTGCCTCTTAGCAAATGGGACCAAAAGGCAACATTTGCAAATAGAAAAGTTATTCCACATTTATGTAAATGAGTTCAATGAAGGTATAAAACTCAACTCGGTCCAGGTGCTTACAAATGCACGTGACAGCGCTGCACAGCAGAAGTGAGAATAACCATGAAACCAAAATTTCTATCTAAATCTGAATAGCTGTAACAGGCTTCCAAAACGACCAAAACTTACTCAAGCTATGATAAAAGTCAGCGTCCTTTTCGAAAGGCTTCCGCACGACGAGGCCATAGGCAGTGATCTGTGTCTCTTAAAATAAATAAATAAATACGCTCACATTAGTGGACCGCGACACTCAATATGCTCGTACACATCAATGTTGATCCCTTGATATAATTATGATACATACATACACTGGCAGATTGTTGTCCCTTTGATCAATGCTAGCATGTATGGTGTTTACCACGATCACCATCGCAGTTTAGCGTGTTAGCATGCTAACAAAGTACAGCAGAGGCTCAGTTTTGCATGCATTTGATCGTAAATCAAAGTACCGGAAAGATGAAAGCTCTGTGACTTGAATGTATTGATGATAGTGTACATGAGACCAGTGTTTGTGACATTATAACACTTTGATCTTTTCTTTTATTTATCAATTTACCATAAAAATATGTAAGTTATTCATCCATCATATTTCTTTTGCTGTGTGATAGTTGTTCATGCAGTTGCAGAGTTTTTCTATCGCCGCACTGGATCAATTTCTATTTTGATTGTCCAGTCAGCCAGATCCCTGACAAGAGGGAGCCAGCTAACTAATTAGCAAGAGTGGACGTCTTTAGCCTTTAGAGGGCTTCTATCCAATAAGGTAACAAGGATAAAGTTCTGCTTTTAATCACAGCCGCCGAGCAGTAATCACTACAGTCGTTTGTACAGTATGTTTCATTAAGATGTGGTGATTGGGTTATAGCTCTGTATTGATTCAGGTGTGAAACCGTAGTGGTTGCTGAAGGTTTGGAGACTTAGGGATGTAGCCTCGTATAACTGGACTTTTCTAAAGTAGAATCATCTGAACATGGATCCATCGCTTTCCTCCTCTCTCTGTCTCTCACAATGTTCAGTGCTCGAGTACAGCGCACAGCGTGAACTATCACCGGTTTCCTGTTTGCTCCCTGATGTGCTGCTGTGTAAATTTTATGTTATATTGCTAATAGTTGTTAGATATAAATGACCCCTGCCAAATTAATGCAAAATCATCATGAGGACATCATTGTAGAGTGCCCGCAAGTCTGATTGCCGTCGTCACAGTGTGCACAAACTGAAACTCGAATGTATTATGCATCAGAAGCCTTATGTTGAAAGATAAGGGATGAACATCTCACCCATCACAGGAGGAAGCTTCTTCATGGCTAATGAGAAAGCATTACATAAACTGTTAGAAAAGTGAACAGGACTCTAAATGCATGGTAAAAAGCCTCCTCTTGCTCGGCCCTAATTAGTACAAATGCAGCGCATTTAAACGGGAGGAAGACTGTGTTTCCTGTGCACGCCCCAATGTTTTATTAATATCAAGATCACATACATCTCTGTTCCCAGACTGTGGAGAAGCATGTTAGCAACGCACGTGATCACGTGCATTTAGCTATTCTTTGTCTGATTTAATTAGGATTACACTGTAATAAATGATTCTGTGGTCATGTAGGTTTTAACTGATGAATTTGGTAAAGTATATTCAATATTAATGTGTCCTTGATTTTGTCGTGATTATTTAAGTAAAATTCAAATAAAAATGTCTTGAATAAAACCAGCGTATTTTGGATTAATTAAATATAAGCTTTCTGTTCATGCAATTCTAAACGGAGAGAAAATTGAATAAATCCAACTTAATTGAACCTGTCAATTTTTAATTGAAAAGCACTTCCTGTTAACCGCGCTTTTTGAATTTGGCAGGCAAAACATGCAGATGGGCAGTTACCCTCCTCCACTTTACTCATCTATGTAATCTGGTTAACTGTGGTAAGTAAACGTATTTTGTCTGTACTGGGATGGTGAAGTCAATACATGTCTATGGTGCATGCTGAATTATAATACAACATGAGCAGAGCATAGCACACAGAGAGAGAGAAACTCAGCAGCAGAAAGCCGGCTTCTGTTAGCTAACTATGTTAACTATGTTAATATAGGCTAGTATTGTGATAGTGTTTCGCTTCCAAAATGGAAACGTTCGTATTGCTGATAAAAGCACAAGCTTTTACTTTGAAAGATGTCGGTTATTATTCCGATATGGTGTTGCCCATGTTGCGTTAGTGTTATTCATATGTCCTCGGCATGTACTTATTAAATCCTGCCGATAATCATGTTGGGGTTTGTGTTGCGATCAGACACTTTTCCATATCGAGAAATGATCAGGATTATCGCGCTAAGTATATTGAGCTTTTATTTCCAAACTCTACTTGCTGCACTTCCGTTAACTTAACTTCCGCGTTGTGTTGGACCGTTTACCACGCAGGTAACGTTATCACTTATCTCTGTTCTTTCGCTGTTTTGTCATCACGTTAAGTTACCTCGAAAACGCATTAAGTCAGTGTTACGTTTTAGGGCTTCAATTTTATTGAGGTTTACTGTTACTCTTAATTCATAATCTCCCGCCAGCCGCGAAAAGTCGAATCAGGTCGGCGAGCTAACATCACGGTTGCGTCAATAGAATTCTTCTGACAATATGTGAGGAGCAATGTGGTACCATTCGTTTTATGTCCAGCATATGCAGGGTTGATAGTTTAAAAGTTTAGCGAACTTCGTGTGGTGTGTGTGTGTGTGTGTGTGTGTGTGTGTGTGGTGGGGGTGGGGTAGGGGGCGTGTCAGGACATGCTGCTGTGATCTGTTTGTTTGTTCTACCTTTGCATAAAACTCAGTAAACATTTAGTCAATCACTTATTATATGATAGTAATTATGTGTTCAAGTGTACAACAATTAGGTTTTGCAATTCATTTAAAATATGAAATATTGAAATAAAGTTAAATTAACAAGGTTTGTTTTTGGAGTAACTCTCACATCTAGAATGTAGGCTATAATTGTTTAAAATTTAATTTCTTGCTAGACTGGATGTCATCAGTGTACATATATGTTGACAATAAAGAGATGCAAATATTGATATACCAACCAGCCCTACAATACACCATATGCATGTGATTGATACATGGATGGTTTTTATTTTATCTGCAATTAAACAGAAAGGCACATTTTGTAATTAACATGACTGTGTTTCTCTTATGTGCCCCCAGATGAGATGGCAGTGTAAAACCTGTGGATACAGAGCAACGACAAGAGGTGATCTTCTGACCCATTACAGGCTACAGCACAGGACATTTGAAACTGGAAATTCGGTACCTTGTCTTGTCCATGATAGGACAGTGTAGCCATGCCCTAATGTTTCTTAGTTCTTCTCGACAGGTACTCTGGCAACTGTACACATTTTTGTTTTCACAAAATAGTGTTCAAGGTCATAATTTGTAAAAGTGTGCAATGAAATGCTATAACTTTTATAATAAAAATGTTAATTTTGGCAAGCATTTTATGTGTGATTTGTTAATTTCTGAGTTTTATTTCCTCTGTTCTTCCTGGTACCCAGTGTAATCTCACCTTAAAATGTAGATCATGAGATAAACACAATATATCTAAGTAAGAATAATATTTCGATTTAATTAAATCCACTGAGTAAATTCAAATAAATTAACTGATTAAGATATTTCATTATTACTCAATTACATGGTACTTGTATGTAGAATTTAATTATGTTTTATTAATACTTTTTACTAATTTAGACATTTCTCTTTTTGATATATACTCAATATTTTTGTTTAGGTTTTAATTATTGCCTTTTTGTATTTTAATTAAATCTACTCATATTAAATGGTTAACTCCAAAGGGTCTCATTTAATTAAAATTTACTCAATTACAAATCTGATAATATTTAATTAATAATATTGCGTGCAATCTGTTGCCTCAATTTTATTGAGTAAATATGGTATATCTTTCTTTACAGTGTAGTGTTTATGGATGATCCTGGTATGTTGTTGGAAAGGTAGCCTGAATAGCAAGGTTCAGTCAGGCCTCAGTTGAGATCTGTGGTGCAGTCAAACTGCACTCGTTATTTAATAAAGCAACACCTTTTCAATAATGCAAAAAACAAGCACAGTTAGTGATTTGGCAACAAACCCATCGTATGTTTCGACTTCTCACGTCCTTTTGTGCGTGTGTGTCAGTTTGTGCAAGAGTCTGAGCTGCTCACAGATGTATGAATGTGTCACTCTCTGCTTTTCGGCGCTGTTCGCCCCCCATGACAGCCGAGCCGGCACGCGAGAGCGAGAGTGACAGATACAGAAAGGGAGTTAAAGAGTTTCTTTTTAATACAGTGATCTAACCTGTCCAGGGGCCCCGCACACCCTTACATCTACTCTCTGTGGTGATAAAATCTTGGAACAAACGCTCTTAAGCATTTACTCTCCGACAGTCAAAACTTAGATTCGGTACGAGCCTCACGCTGTAGGAGGAATGAAATACTCCTCAACAGCTCCACACATCGAGGGGTGACTCGACGCGACTGCTCTTTTTGCTTCAGGGCTGCTGTTACGGACTGCTGCCTTACAGGTGTGGGATGGAAGGGGTTCTTCTGTGAGCAGGAAGAGCAGCACAAAGGTGAGTTATTATGGACATTGTGGCCAATTGAATTTGTGTTGCAGCATATTTGTGTATGTTTACATATACAGGTGCATAGAGCAGCAGCACCATTAGCATCCTTATTTGCATGTGAAAGACTAGCTGACAATAGGCTTATCCAATAAGTTTTGTAAAAGGCATTATCGTGCCTGCCTCTGGCCATAACTGTAATTAGACTGTATTGTTAACATTACAATACAGTGCTGTGGTACAATAACCAATTTTGGAGCGTACAGTGAATTGCACTCTGACCCATTCACGTAGGTGTATAAACCTTCCGTCCAAAAGCAGCTGCATGGCTCTGTATCACATTTCCCAGAACTCACCCTGACATGTTTGCTATTTTTGGAAATTGTTGGATCTAAAGTTTTCTGGTTTTGAACAACGATTGGCTGCACAGCAGGAGCTAGTAACAACTGACCAACCAGGAAGCTGCTTGGAAGGGGGTTAATACCTGTGAATGCACAGCTTGATTCCAGAACTGAACTTAATGCTTCCCCATCATATTGCAACTCAACACGGTATCTTCCAAGTTATCATTCCTGCCTGGTGACATGACATTAATGACGTGGCCATGACAGTCACTTGATATCAGAACTGAACCTTTGGAATGAACCTGAACTCATCATCCGTACAAAGGAGCATCCACTCGTCAGCCCTGGGTAGCTGCACACACCGTCACATTGATGTTTACATCAGTTATTCAGCAGCTGTTGTCGGGGTGCAAAGTTTTGTACCGACCACATTTTTTTCTGGATTTTCAAGTGGGATTGTGGAATTTTGGCAGTAAAACTCACAAATTGAGAGCTGCATTTCTTAAAAACCTCTGAATGTGTGCGTGTGATGCTGTGGAGAGACAAATACATCGATCATGCGTAAAACCTGAATAAAAACAGAATGCAATCAATTGCAAATGACAGAATAAAGTGTTCCTGAATTCATGAATTAATCTCCTTTATCCAATCATGTGTTCACAAAGTGATGAACCTCGTTCCATCCTCGCTGTGAACCACTGAGCCTTTCCAGGATGCTCCTTTCAAACCCAATCATGAGACTATCACCTGTAACCAATCAACCTGTTTACCTGTGGAATGTTACAAACAGGTGTTTTTGGAGCGTGCCACAACTTTCCCAGTCTGTTGTTGCTCCTGTCCCAACTTGTTTGAAACATGTTGCTGCATCAGATTCAGAATAAGCAGATATTTACAAAAATCAATGAAGCTGATGAGGTCAAACATTGAATATGTCTTTGTGCTGTTTTCAGTTGAGTATATTCAAAGTAAACCTCAATTTTCAGTAAATTCTGCTCTTCGTTAGCGAGATCCAAGAGGGCAGAGACTCGAGCTGTCAAACATAAAGCTTGATTAGAGGATAGTCATTTCACAGCATCCCGCTGCTCACACTGCCATCACACAGGCCTTTAAATAGCATGTAATTGGAAATTTCAATTAAAATAGCCTGTAGAGGTTGGCGTTGGTCGCATACATCTTTTGTTTGTTCTCTGCTGGCTGTCAGTATTCTGTCGTGTTCACGACATATCAAAAGAAGGGGAAAATCAACTTGTAACACTATAAATTATATCGTCATGTGACTGTAATTATGCTGAAAAGGAGATTTTAGGTGCTTTTGTGTGGCTGTTTGAGATCAGAGCTGACTAGCATGGTGAAATAAAGTGGAAACGTAAGGCTGCAGCTGATAACTGCAGCTGCAGAAAATAACTAGAATTATACCTCAGCATTGATTTGAAGAGTATGTAACAGGAAGAAGAAGCATGTCACATAACTATGCAAGTGACATGAAGTGCTGAATGTGTATGTGCATGTTTGTGTCTGTGCATCTGTGTGTGCTGGTGATCTTACATAAAGTTTGTACGCGTATGTATCTCCACATTGGCTAGATCATGTTCCCGGCTCAACGCCGGTGCATATCGACCAGGAGTGCCCCCACCTCCAGCTCCCAGCATGTGTGTGTGGGCAGCAGAGAGGCAGCTCGGAGTGAAAGACCGCTCGCACAACAACCTCCCAGGTTGTCCACTTTCTGACATTCAGCAGAACTGCAGTTGACTTGTGTTTCCTCCCCGCGCCTCATTGCCATTCTGCAGAAAAGAGCACTGGGTGTTGACAGCCATTAATGTTTACGCAATTGCAGAGTGTTTAAAGACAACATTCAACTTAATGGCTGAATGGATGGTTTTGTGTAGCCTGTGATTTGAGGTTTTTGCCTGTTTTGAAGTCTAGCTTCGGGTCTGGAATACTATTTGACATATCGGCCAGGGACAACGGATAATTTCTGCCTGCCAGCCTGCTATAGCAATGTGATAGAAAATTCTCCCTGTAACGATGAAATGTGTTTTGTTTGTATTATATATTGTCATAGAGGGGGAAGTAATGAAGCGGACAAATAGGAATGAGCTATCAAGGCTTTTTCATGGCCCTCAGCGTCTTGTACAGCGTCTGTATGAGACGCGCCGGGCTTTCAGCTAACTCCACGGTAAATCCATCCCAAAGCTGGCAACTGTGTGTCTGCCCCCTAGTGGTCAAAACCTGTGCACTTTAAAAGTTTTTGGATTTTGTGATTGTTACTGAGCTTCCTGTTTGCCCCTTTCTGTTTGTGTGTGAGTGTTTCTGTTTCAATCAGGGTGTGGCGACCTAATTTTCTCCTCCCGCCTGCTCACCTGCACACCTGCTGTCAATCCACTCATCAACGACACCTGTCACCTGCAGTATACCAACCCTGGTCCTTCGCTCTAGTCTTCACCAGATTGTTTGGTGTGTCAGAGAGGGGCTTCTAGTTCTCTGCACTTTCCTCTTGCTGTCTTTGAACCTTCCTAATCTTATTTTACCTGTGCTTCAGGTTCACTGTCTCCTGCTGCCTTTCCTGATTTTCAAGCTACGCCCTGATCCTGGATCAGTCTTCAGTCTTCAGTCTTCCTTCCTGCTGATTCAAGCCACTGCCTGCCCTCCTGTGCTGTTTGCTTCTGATTCACAATACACAAGCCATCAATCCTCCGTCCATTTCTCTTTTAACTAATCTTATAATAACTTTCTCTTGGTCGAACTTTTACATGATCTCCAAGTCTGAGTTCCACTTTTGGGCCTTGAGTAATTACTTAAAAATTAGCAATTATGTTTTATTATTTAGTGTAAACCACCATGTAGTTTTAAATCAGACAAATATTCCAAACCGCTGACACAAACTAGAAAGTGTTCTGCTACTGCTGTATTATCAACCTGCCTCAAAGACTTCAACGCCCCTCACACCAGCTGTTATTAATATAGCTAACGAATGTACTCCCCGTGCGTGAGCCCATACAACCATGTGTTTGTCCTGCTCTGAGTGTCTATTGTGAGAGGGCTAATTGCTCCCACAGTCTGCCTTTAGCCTAGGTGTTCATTTTCAGTTGGAGTTGAACTGGATTGTGTCAGCCAAATAATTTAGAGGCATTAAATTCAGCATAATAAGGAATTTCTTCCTTTGTGTATCGATTGGAGGCTTAAGATGGAAACAACTGTGCGCAGCCCAAACTTTACTGCCAGTAACACCCATTCTTCATCTCCCATTCATCCTGCTGCCGCTTTCATTGCAGCCTTGTTTTTGGTTTGCATTACTGCTGTACATGTCGAATGTGAATTCACATCTTCAAGTTTACGCTGGCCCTTATGTGAAGAGCTCTGATTAAAATAACCAAAAATATAGTAGATGTGTCAACAGCTGTCTCTGTTTTGACATTTCTCCCTCTTTTGCACATAGACTTGCTAATAATCATCCCGCGAACCAAATGTTTTCGCTCAAACTGCTGCATCAGTCCACACCTCCAGTGATTCCAGCTGTCTTGTCAATCTGCACACATGCCATGGAGACATTTACAGGTTCATGCCTAACAGTTACCGTCAAATTCACAAAATGCGATGCCTGTAAATAAGAGCCAAGGGATTCTGATTGCACTCGTGGTTCCTATGGATAAGAATTTGCTGAAATCTTATCTTAACTGCGAGGAAATGATTCTCAGTACCTCTCTTGATAATATGAATATTTTTCACTTCAGCTTTGCCTCATTCGAACTTATTTTTTTTACACCTGCTGCCTTGAAGGCTGTTCTGTTGGACAATATTTGTGTCTGTGCCCATTATGGGGATCATGCAGCACTACATGGTGAACTGTTCCGGCTTTAACTTTAGAAACAGTGTCTAAATGTTATTGACCATTTTTAAAATGCAGTAATTTTGTACCTAGTATGGTAGGTGTTGTCCGGGAAAAACTGAAACAATTAGATTTGAATGAACCACTTTTTGTAACAATCATAGAATGCAGGTCTTTCAGAGCATCATGTTTTCAATGTAATTCTCTAAAAATCTGTTTTTCTGCTAATTGACTTTCGTACTTGTCCGTCTCCTAATGGTTTGATTGCTCCATGAAGCTCTTTAAACAATGAAAATGTCACATACCCATAATCTTGTACATTAATCAAATCTGCTTATGTGGATTGTGATTAAGTTTAATCTTCTCACTGTGACTTATACAAATTGATATAATCATCTGAAAAGTCAAATATAGTCTTTTATCTATCTTATATTGTTTCCATTCCAAATAGCTGCACATAATACATTTGGTTCTTTTTTTAACAGTTTACTTTTATTTCACTGTTCTGCAACAACATGGGCAAAAAAGCAGGCAAGTGAAATGCGTCAGGGCAAAATGAGTTAAGGTCGTACAAAACAAACTGCACGTTCTTTGACGACATTAATGACTTTAGTCATACACTAAGCCAGATTCCTGGCCTGAAGTTTGCTGCCGTAAATCCCAGAGCAGAAATGAAGGTAGATAACTTAACTGACAGACAGAAATCTGTCTGTCGGAAAAAAGGTTGCTTGTAAATATGCAGCTGTTTGCTCAACCATACTGTATGCATCTGTACATCGTGGCAACATTTAAATACCTACAGCTGCATTCGTAGAAATCACAAAAATGTTCCGTAAACATGTTCGAAACCGAAGAGTGATGCAAATGCAAAGCAGACGTACTGTACATATAGTTACTGTGTGTCGTGTACACTTAACCATAGTGGCGCTTTGCATGGTTGGAGTCCCCAGTGACCGCTGCCAGAAGGAGTCCATGATGGGGGAAATTTATAGCTCTGCTGACAAAAGGAGAATCAATAAGCGATTATGTGGGTACGGTGCAGCATGATGTTATCACCCCCAGGGCATAACACACCACACATTCACAAACACAATCAGCTCACACAGTACACACTGAATGTCTTCTTTTTGCAATACAACACAAAACAGGTGAGTAGAAGAGAGGTCGTCTCAATAAAAGCACAATAAAGATACGGCTGATGTGGTGCAGCACTCAACGCAGGGTAATGGATCCCTCTGTTAGTCATGGAAACTGCCTTAAAACCCCAGGACCACCGAAACCCCCGCAGGCCAAGCCCCAGGTCTTCTCACGGTTTGCTTTTAAAGGCTTTGCTCAGTCCCTCTCAAAAAAAAAAAAAAAAAAACCCAACCAACAATGGCAGACTGCTCTTCCCTCCTGGGTGCTGATTTCACATTCACGTCTATTATGCATGAATGTCAATGGATGCAGTGAATCAATGCAAAACAGAATAATAAATCAAGTATTCCACGGGTTCTTCCTGCCTTAAGCAATGCAGGGGAGAGAATTGAATGCCACAGCCTGCTTGGCAAAACAAGTTATTTTGGTGGGAAGATGGGCCTGATAGCTCGTACTGAAATGTCGATGTTGCCTCTTCGGATGGTCTGCAGCCTCGCCATGAACACTGATGGGTTTTTGTACAATCGCAACTGGTGTGTTAATTTAGCCTCAGACCAGGTACGACGGTAAAAAGAGGCTATTAACTTTCTTGGCGGCGGTTGGTTGGCAAACAACTGATAACATATGAACACTTGCATGCCTCATTGTCTCAGCATCCTCAGTGCATTTGGATATCTTCGGCAACTTCAAATGATGAGGGCGTTGGTGCCTGTCTAGTTCTGAGCGCACATCTGTTTCCCTGACAGGCAGAAAACAGAGAAGAAAGGGAGATGGAGGGGAGTGGGTGGAGGATGAGCTGAAGGGGGGCACAGGAGAGGAGATACCCGGCGGCTGACTGCTAGTATCATGAGAGTTCAACAAAGCACAGCATGGCCCTCCAGCTGGAGTTCAGAGAGAAGCGTCTTTGTGTTTCTCTGCAAGTTTGTGTGTCTTTTTGGACATTCGTCTTTGGAGTGTGTGTGTGTCTGCTGATGTTTATGGCAGCATGTGCGAGTGTGTGCGTGTACTGTAGTGTGTGTGTGTATGTGTGAGATGGACAGACACATCACGAGGGGTGGCAGGTGTGAGCTGTGGACCACAAATGAGGCCACTGACTGACGGCTCGTCTTTGTGGCCAAGCTTGCCCCAATTTATCCTCTCTCCCTCTCCCAGACTTCAAGCCCTATTTCACTTTGATGGACAATATGTCCTACTTCCCTGCAACACTCGGCTGCTGTATAATTAAATGTCAGATAACTGTTACCCACCACTCGGACTGAAAATGTATTATTTGTGGCAAACGGAGCACTAAATAGGAGAATTCTGACTTATTCACTGCGTCTGTGCTGTTGCATTGATTGAAATATTGAGGACAATTGCATTGCTGCAAAGCCTTGTTGCAAAGTTAGTGTCTATCCAAATTCCAAATCAAAGCTTAAACTTTGCTTGCTAGAAGGCAATGTCAAGCAGCTGTCTGTACTTCTGCTTCAGTATATCACATCTAAAGCTACAATCTAAAAGAAAGACCATATCTTCATGTCCCGGAGAGAAAAGATTTGAAGAAACGTTCTGACCACAAACTACAGAACATATAACAGATTGGTGAAAATAGCACCCAGCATGTGATAAGGTGTAAGGCCATCGATTTGTTGAGCACGTTCTCACTCACAGCTCCTCACACACGAATGCTCGGTCAGGACCCCTTGGTGTCACGTTTTAAGCCACTGGGTACCCCTTTGGTGTTATTTTTCAACTTGCAGGGTTCATGTCTATTGGGAAACCAAAAGTAGACGTACACTTATTTTGTGAGTGAAGCAACATAACATACAAACTGTGATTTCTTTCCAAAATCTAAACATGTGGCTTTCGTGCCGTAACCTGAACTGAATCCAACTGCAGCCATTTTGTTACGTTAGACAGATACTCGTAGTTTGAAGCACATTGAGGGGATGTTTGAAGGCCTTAGCATACTATTCACTTAATTTTCATACCCATCAAACCATTCAGTGACTCGCCACCAAGCACTTACATTTGTATATTTCTCCACTCATTAATCTAGGCTTTTCCTTTAATTTGTCCCCCATTTGTACTGAAGAAAAAAAATGGGTTTTTTTCCCACTTGACGCGAGCAGAAAAATCTATTAACATGAAAACTGACATTAACATTTTGCTGATGAGGCCAGCATGTTCACAAACGCATCCTTTTAGACATCCAGCAGCCATGAAAGATTAGCTCCTGTTCCTGGAGCTGACATGACGAGAGCGGCGAGACTGGACCGAGCAGTGCAGCTGTGGGCTGTAAAACCAGAACAGTGAGTCACATGATCTATTGCTAATATGAATAGATTGGCAAGCGCCACTTTATATAATAGCCACTGATAATTAAATTTCACTTACGTTGTACAACAATCAGTTAAAATGTGTTAACCTGACGTGCCAGATGGTTTGATACACAGAAAATCTTGGAAGTTGTCCATGAAAACAACCTGGCAGGCGATTGGACGAACCATCTGTCCATCAACATCTGTCACAACTTCAACCAATTGGATCGATGAACCGTATGACGTTGCAGGACAGCAGATCCCATTGGACACTGGTCCCATAAGCGTGTAGGATCATGTGATCTCACAAATCTATCTGCCTCTCATGGTAAACAATTACAACATCCTTCCTCTTTTTGACTCCTTCCTCTTTTTTACTCATAATTTTGTGCTACACCCCACCATTTCATGATGCGACAGGTTATATCATTGCTCCCCAAGTAATAAACCCTGAATCTAATCCATTTGTTCATTATTTCCTTTAACAAGGGAGTCACATTCATCTTTTCCAAGAGGGGTATACGAGAAAGCAAGATCAATGAGAACAATGGAGAAAGACGTCATTTTACACAGGGGAGGTTGAAGGTGCAAGATAAAATTTACCACTGAAGCACTTACAGAAAGCATAGCGTCGATTCAAGCAGTATCTGGGGCGACAAAGCACTGACAGTGACTTTATACATATCAATAAACATTAAATATTGCTTGTAGTGTGAAACATCATAGTCCTGTCAAGCACAGCGGAGGAGCAGCACGACATGACAGCTCTGAGACCTTGGAGAATAGTGTGTCATCATTCAGCCATCTAAAATAGGCAGTTTCCTTCCACTTTTTTAATATGCTTCGTATAGGAACATTAATAGTGCAGGAACTGATGTAGAAATTGGACTAAATCACTCATCTTGTTTCCAAAGGAGAAGCATACATCACAAAATATCGATCCGTCAGACAGTGTTCTGGAAATAACTCCACAAAACTCAAACCTTTTTACTTTAAAGGGTAGCTCCTGTTTTTAAAAAGAGCTACTAACGTCCAATAAGAGTGCATCTTTCTAAAGTAGCCTTAAAAATATGTCTTGTCTTAATGCAAAACATGTGTCACCATCCTTCCTTGTTGTGAGCAAATGCAATTATCCCTCAGAAGTTTTACATTTTTAATGCCATGCATCCTGCTCTGCTGCTAAGCGTTCTCTCCCAGCAAGCCTTTAATTTTTGCACTCCAGACTGTGTGAAGTGTTGTGGTTGAGGAGAGATGGTGTGTTTGTGTGTGTGTGTGTGTGTGTGTGTGTGTGTGTGTGTGTGTGTGTGTGAATGAACGTCAACACCCAACAGAAAAGTAATGTCACAGTTTATTGGCTAATCTAGAATCTGACCAAGACAACAGTTGAAAATTAGCCTTTTGGCGAACAGTGGCACATTTACAGTGATGTTGATCAATGTGCATCATCCCTTAACATAAATAGATGAAATATAAATATGCTAAATACGGCATCACAACACACACATGCATTTTTATGGGTGTTATCCAGGTACTGAACTCTGCATGCAGTTGGAGGTTGACAGTCAGGTATCCAGGTAAGTACCAGGACAAGGTGTCTGGTACTAACCCCATAGATAGCGTAGTCTTAAAAATCTCAGAGTATTTGTCTCCGCCCACAGGTCAATGTTGGCTTTGGGTCACATGTCTCTGTGGTCGTCTTTGACAGGTGAATGTGCATCAGGGCTGAGAGACGAGTGCGTGACAGATGAGATCTGCACTTGGTTTTCATTATGTTGAGACATGAGAATCCTCTCATGACGAGACAATTTAACCACCTTGTAGACGTTGGTGTAAAAATCTGGACTGCTTGTGTGTACTGTTTGGACCGAGTCATACACACTGCCAGGTGCTTTTCTGCCTGCTTTAAGCTCGTCCGTTCTCTCACAGCGGAGTTTCTGTCAAGTTGCCAGGTGATGTTTGTGATGTCTTCTGATCCATCAAAGAGCTGTCCCCAAAATTCACCGGACTGCAACTTTAGTCTTAACTTCACGTGAACAAGATGCACCTTCACTCCTTCACTGATATTCACTCCAAGGTGCTTTAATCAAGCAAAATCTTCAGCATAGGAAGACATAGGACGCGTGTGTTTAGCCTTGTGACATGTTGGAAGGAAAACATTACGCAGAACAAGTGGGCGACTGGACTTTTCAGCTTGACCTAGCTTGTCTGTTAGCAGTAGTTTGTACCACATTGGTGTGCTCCTTGCTGTTTGTGTTGTTTATGAAATAACGGATGATTGAAATTCATTGGGCCTGTATGGAATGCACCTGTTTTGCTAGACTTGGATACGAACAACATATCTTGCATCTAACAATAGATTACTTCATTGAGTCAAATGTGTTGACAAGAAAAGCATCTTCTTCAGCTTCTGTTGTGTTTAGCGGTGGTTGACATCCATGAGTGTTGCATTAACCCCCTTATGCTGGATTGCTACAGCTTCACAGTGCAAACTATTTACAGCATCCACCCAAAGTGATGCCATTTATGTCAGCAATGCATACCTACGTACCAGTTATGTGCACCCCTGGTTATAGGCGAAGGCATTTAAAAACATCTTGCCAGTTTACAGCATCTCCACCACACACATGCGCAAGCTGAAGTTTAATGAAGCGATAGAAATGCCATGCGTTCCGTGTCTAATTGAAAGTAAGCAGATGGTTGTGGGCTTTCATGAAGGGAACTCAACATCAGGTGCTGAGACGCTTTGACGAAAATCCCGTCAGGGGCGCGAGGAGAAACGTGAACAAATCTCAGTTCCGTTAGATCAGGCACAGGCAGGCCCACACCCAAGAGGGAGCCTTCTAATCGATACTAAAACAGTGAGAACAAGTCCAGGTCAAGACACAAGAGAGCGATAATGAGAGAGGAGAGGAAGAGGTAGGGGGAGAGAAAGTGAAGATGAGGAGGGGCAGGCAGGTGAAAGTGGGAGACAGCAGTGAGAATAAGAGAGAAAGAGATTAGAGACAGAAGAGTGGGTGAGACAAGAGAGAAGAAGAAAAATGCAGGGGTTTGGCAGGGGCCCCGCCTCTGAGCAGCATGGCTGAGATTTCACTATCTGGCACTTTAATTGTTTTAAACTGCTTCAAACAAGTGCTCATTTCGCCTGGAGATGTGTGACATAATCAGAGCTGCAGCCCCGTTTGAAAGACTGCAGAGAGCGAGTGAAGAGACGGGCATGGGGCCGTGACATTTAGCCTCCTAACATTGTGAAAATGAGTGACTTTTCTTAACGCCCTAAATCCCGATAAGCGTAAATCCTGATTCAGTCCCTCACTAATTAAATCCATATTTTAAGAACTGGGTGATTCTAGAAAATGTGGATACTGATACAGACAGCCACAGGTTAAGCTACAGCACGCTCTCCTTTTTTCCCCTGGAAGCCTCAGCAAGTTTGGCCTTTGATCGTTATTTGGTCTTATATCTAAGGTTGCTGCTGTGGTGAGGTAGTTCTTGGAGCACTACACAGCTTATTAGATTTTGCAGGAGGAAACACTCTGCTCTTCCTGAAAAATGAGGATTAAATTGTCCTGCAGGAAAGGCTGAATTGCCCCTCAATTGATGTGGTTACACAGCCGGGAGTACATAGCGTGCCTGGCACAATGCACACTGTATCACTATGGATGGGTCCCTTATGGGCGAGCTAATGTGGCTTCTTATCAACATTTGATCCAAATTGCATCATGTTCTTTTAATGAGGTTGCAATTCAGCTTGGGGGTGTGTTTCTCAGAGATTGGAAAAATAAGTCAGGCTCACACATGTACACTGTGATGTACAGATAGCATATATACTCAATAGGCAGCACATGCTATATTGTCTGTTTTGCACTCACACAGGCAAACGTGCATTTGCATTATGATTCTGTCGGTAAGCCCGCCTACCGACAGAAGTTGACCAATCCGGTTACTTGATGCTCATGCGTGCACATCAAATCCTCTGCAACCTACAGTTACGGATAACACCCTTCTCTGCGTAGACCTGCAGAGACGCCAAAATTCCAGCGTTCGTGCACATGTATAGGCAGTACATCACACACACATAAACACTGTACATACACACACTGCACCATTGTCGACATTATTATCAACCTACATGCATTTAAATATTGAAAAAAACATCAAAGCCTGTCCAGACATTCATTTTATTTACACCCACTAAGCGCATCATCTAGCCTCATTTAGCCCCTTTAGAGAGACACATGGTTGGACAATTAAGCCATGCCAACAGTGGGCTATTCATTCTTCTGGAGGATTTATGCCTGAAGCGTTTTGGCAACACTTTGGATTGGAGATAAAGAACTGGCGCAGATGAGTAAACACAAAAAAATGAGCAAACAGATTTAGGATTCAATGTGTAACACCATGTTCTGAGCTAAGCTTCAAAAGGTCCATGTGCATGTGAATTTGTGTGCATGCATGAATCCAGGCCATTTGTTTATACATATTTATTTGTGTACTATTATCATTCCTCAACACCTTTTCATCCCAGTTGACAGAACTAGCTAAGTAGTGCTGGGCACTCGAGCACAATATGCATTCAGGAATCCATGCAAGTGACAGAGAATAAGCTATAAATAACTTGAATCTATACCCTCCATTAAACATACCAGCTGTATTTTAGCAATGACTTCAGAACGCGTTTATTTACAAGGAAATGTCACATAATTCTACTCGTGAGGCACCCACTCAACAAGACACCGAAAGCCATATGTTCACCAGTTGCTGTGGTGCTAAGCCATACCTGCCAAATGCGGTTTCTAAAAATATGGACGGCTCCGAAGGCAGAACATACACACACATACCGCCTTCAAACTTTCTCTGCAAAGTCCCTCATAGTCCTGGCTCAGTATAACGGCTCCCATCTCGGATAAACTTTCCCCAACACAGCAGATGGCAATAATTTACATCTAAAACAACAGCCTTATCTGCTGCTCATGGCTGCTGCTGGATGAGCGACGGGTTCAAATGGCATCCTTTCCCCCACTCTTCAGCCATGCCCTGAAGGGAGACTACACACACACATCTGTTATTGACCTGCAAGCTGGCTAATGAGGAGCAGGCGTTGGACATGTATCGCAACGCTGGAGCAAGCAAGTGTGTAGGTGTGTGTGTGTGTTGTGTTGTTGTTGTTGTCCAGGGGATTACTGAGATGCTGCAGCAATGCTTCTCCTTGCAGCAAATGGGCGCCCAGCTACAAGAGAGGCTACCTCACATATGGCAGAGTTTGAATGTCTCACACTATAAGGCTTGTGTGCTGTCATAGAGAGCATGCTGGCAAATTACAAAGCATTCACAGTGTGCTAGAAACAGCACTGACGTCTACATCAGGCAATATTTCTTGCTTTAAAGCTGCATTAATTGATTTATTTGAGCACTTGGGGTCAGAGAAAAAATCTGAAAATACAGCACTGACACATTTAGAAAGTTGCGGTGAACTTGTTGGCACAGACAACAGCTAATTTACACATCCTGCAGACAAAGAGCAACTTAAGCATTCATTTGGAATTATGTTTCTGACAACCTGACCAATGTAAGTCCAATATTTACTGACTTTTAAGAGCTTTTTTGCTCCCCCAGCAACTGCTGAGAAAAATATATGTCTCTAGTTTGCTATATGCTCCATAATTAGAGATGACAAGGAACTCTGCAATTTTTCCTGGTGGCAATAAGGTAGCTGCTCTCCACAGTGACCCAGGAGCTGTTGGAGTAGAGTTTGTAGTTCTGAAAAACTGCTTCTATAATCTTTGTAAAGCTTCATTCACACAGAAAGGAACACCGAATGCTATTCTTGTCAATATTAGAATGAGGGGAGGCCGAATTACAAAGTTTTAAGTTGGCTTTCCAAGCAGTCAAAAACAAGCTGAGAGAACGAGGAAGTGCGTGAACGAGAGAGAGAGAGCAAGAGAAACAAAATTATCTTTTCCATTTACTTCATTGCAGGTTCCTTTGCTGTAACACACCTGGCAGATTGTTGCTGCTCTGGAGACGGTAACAGTTCTCAGTTCTTCTATCCATCTCCTTCCTATCCACTCATTACACCCACTGAAACACCAGAGTTGTGCAACAGGAAATACAAAGAACAAATAGACTCTTGCTGCGTCCTTGTTACAAACATAAATAGTCTTGTCTTGTGTTCTGGTTATCAGGCTCATTTGGGTGCACTGGAATGTGCAAAAGGGACTTTAAAACTGCATTTACTCTCACCCACTTCATGTGTCTTGAAATGTGTGAAGACAAGGAAACCTTTATCTCGTTCATAGTCCATCCATGTGAGTCATCCATGTGTTTATGTGTATGTTAGTTTAGGAATATTTGTCAGCTGACTAGCCAAACTGTTATTGTTGCAACTAAACTGCTGAACTGCACAGGTTATTCCTCCTCTTGCCTTCAGATGCTGTTACTGCTCCTTCTAACAGAATCAGCATAAGCCTAAATACAGGTTAATGACAACAGCTGTGTGATTGGCGACATGAACAGTCAAAATGAATGATTACAGAGAAAGTCGGAGACGACAGACGGTTGCCTTGCTAACATCACTGCCAGCCACAGGCGGGCAGACGCAGCCGGCTACTCGTTTCACTTAAACCTCTGTTAATCCTGCTGTCTGTGATCACCTACGCTGTGTTTTAATGCAGCCGAATTCACAACATAGTTTATCTCATTTGCATGTTTTTCTGTTTATGCTGTCAGAAAACGGAGCGAGTAACAAATAGATAGCAATAGATCTGGTTATGGCTCATATACTACCTCTTAACCAGCGGCCATTGCAAATCTATTTTACGACAGCAACATTTTGGAAACTGATAATGAGTGATCACAGAGAAAATGTCCTTTTAACTTTACATTCTATTTAATATTTCTTCATCTTCAAATAGTTTTTTGACTACATATCTGCAATGCTGCAAGATTTTTTATTATTCCTGTATGATATGAAATACAGTTCACATAGAGCAGTGATGACGGTGCCACTTTGCAACTTCTGCAGACAGAAAAGAGAAGAGCATGTTGGATTTCACGAGGCAGGAGGATAGTCTGTGCACTTCAAGCAAGCTGTGGTCGCCACCGCACTTTTAAGTGGTGCCGCTGTAGTTGCTAACTTTTCCCGCCTGCTGTTTGGAGCTGGACAGGTAGCATACAGTCGATTTATTATAGTTTCATTGCTGAAAACAGCTGCCTGCTGTGGCTGCAAATGAGTCTGATGAGAAAGGAGTAGGCTGGCCGAAAACCAAAACAATGAGGAAAAACTAAGTGGCTCGGGAAAGCTGAGTAGAATACAGAGCTGCGTCGCAGTTCTCTGAGGGGTTATCACTACGAGCAATTGCCTTCACAATGCATCCATGATCCATTGTTGCTCCAAAACTGCTGGTTAGAACAGTTTTAACTCATTCCCTCTCCTCTGCAGTCACGGTGACAGTTAGCAGAAGTGGCGGGCAGCAGTCGTTCAAGAGCACCCACAGCCACCGAACACTGCTACTTCACTTGCTGTCTGTCAGAATTAACCCACACGTGCATGCACACACACACACAGGCCAGCGCCAAAAGGTCAGAGAGGTTCTGTTTTCATCGTGAGTGATGTCAATGCTCTGTCACCCTGAGCCATTTTGAAAGTGCTGCGATACTGAGCCTCCGTGTTTTTGGTGACACTTTGGTCCCGAAAGAGCCCTCAGGCTCTCAGGCTGAAAATGCATCTCTCTGTTTTCAACCTCCAGCTTGCCAGGACAGTTCTGTCTGCAGGCACTTAGGGGACAGAGTAGGGGACATCTCTCCCTCGTTTTCTCCCTCTGTCCTTCTCTGGTTATTGTGTTTTTTTTCCAACCACAGAGAAATGCGCCATTTGTAACAAAAGTACAATTCATCTTTACAATAGATTTCAGGATGATGCCCTGTCATGTGAATGTCAAGTTGCAAATAAAAAAAAGAAGAAGAGAAAAACAAAAACGTAAACAGGAAGTGCCACAGTAATGTTTTTCTCTGTTCCACCGAGGAACTTTGTCATGGATGCTGCATGATAGCTGTGCGGAGGTTTTAACAGTGTGAGTTGACAGTGCTTGAACGTCTGAAGGGGATAAAAGGGGAGGATCAAGGGATCAATCATATAAATATATGTACACAATTAAAGGAATATTTTGAAATACCTTGCATTTCATTACAGTTTATGACTCAGCTGCAATGTTCTTCTTCCCTTCTTTCAGTTGCTGTTACTTACAGTGTCTGTCTTCTCAATGGGTGATGCCACTTAAGCCAGTCCCCCCTTCACTAAGTAGCTCTCCAAGACCAGCTACGGTATAATTATCTATCGATCCTGACGATGCATTGACTTGTGTCAGATCTCATCAGGCTCAGAAGTATGTTTCTTGATGTCACAAAAGAATGCTGCAGCGTTAGTCCATCCATGCAAGTAGAGCAAAAACTAAGTGGAAAAAAGTGCTTCTTGGCAGTCTTATCTATTGATCCCAAAGTCACACCCTGACACGACATGACTGATGGTCTGTGAGACTTGTTGGAGGTTCCTAATAATTGTCTGTGCGCTGTAATGTAAACCCTTTTCCCCTCCATGATTGTATTTACCTTCACCTACTGACCCGAGTTTGCACCGCCACATTGCATTGCCATACTGTTGGAATCGGACGTGGGTGGTGTAAAGGGCATCTAGCGGCCGTGTTAGAAGCTGCACAACGATCAGCCTCAAATTCTAAAAGAGATTTGACGTGTTCAAGGATACTCAATTTGCTTGCATATTTTAGATGGCATGGTGTAGCCACAAGGTTGAGTACCAAAAGAATATATAAGAGTTTTATATCTTATATTATCATCTTCAAGGTCTATTTGATCTCTTTAATTTGGTGCTTTTTTAATTGTCAAAACTCAATCGAAACAACTTATGTATCTTTTTATAGTGCAACAAACCGAGGATTCATAGCACTGTTTAAAGAAAAAAGTCAATAATTGTCCATTTTTAAGTGTAAGTAGTGCTGCACAGAAATAAGAGAGACATCTCAGGAAAAATAACTGTTATATCTTGTTTCATTGATCAGTACTACAGGCTAACATTTTTGTCATGACATGTGATTCTCGAGGGATGGGAGTTAGTTTCACTATTCATCACATGAGTGGGCAGGATAGGAAAAAAAACATTCAACAGGAATCACAGTAACAATAGGCTAGGTCAGTTTTTAGATATATATAGTTTGAAACAATACAAGTCTGGAGGATTATAACTCAAGATAAATCACGCCTGGGAAAGTACAAACCCTGACATGCCGATTATCTACTGTATTACTTTTTAAGTTACAGAGATTTATCATCATCTAGTTGCTCATACACATGCTTATTAGCATATTGGCTCTTTCCTAGTCATTATAAAGCACTTGCTACTGAGTAAGAGTTTTCCCTCAATAACCTCCTAAATACTGCTTATAAGATAAGATTATTTATTTTAAGGAATATGAGTAAAATGGACAGTGGTTGAATAGGAATTACTGATATTCAACATGGATGAATTTGTCAGTGTGTGTGTGGTCTACTGGGAGCAGTGTCGACTTTAAAGTCTGACGGCAGCAGGACGGAAGGACCTGTGGTGTCTTTCCTTCACACTCCACGGGTGAAGCAGCCTTTCACTGAACGAGCTGTCAGAGCGTCCTGCATGGAGTTGGACGCGCTCTCCGTCAGGGATGATAGCTTAGCTGCTATCCTCCTTTCTCCCACCACCTCCACCGAGTCAGGGGGCACCCCAGGGCAGTGCTGGTCTTCTTATCCAGTCTGTTAAGTCTTTTCCTGTCAGCAGTTCAAATGTTGCTTCCCCGGCAGACTCAGAGAAGGTCGCTGGTACCAAAACCCATCCCCAAAAACCTGAGTCTCCCCAGCAGATTCAGTCTGCCCGACCCTTTCTCATATAGTGCATTCATATTGCTCGTCCAGTGCAGTTTATTGTGCAATTGAGCACCCAGGTACCCATAAGAGTCCACCATATCAATTTTCATTCCCTGGATGTTCACTGGTGGAGGAAGAGAGTGTTTGCACCTGTGGAAGTCCTTCACCAGGTCTTTGCTTTTCCCTGCATTGATGTGGAGGTGGTTCTGCTACACCAATCCACAAATGCCCCTGTTTGTTCTCCGTACTGCCTGTTGCCCCTATCTGTGATAAGGCGAACAACTGCAGAGTCGTTGGGGAACTTGCAGGTGACACTTAGGTGATTTGTGCATGAAGTCTGCAGCGTAGAGGGTGAAGAGGAAGGGAGCCAGGACTGTTCCCTGAAGGCCACCTTGCTGCAGAAAACCATTTTTGACTCCTGTATCCTCACATACTGTCATCGATGATGAACACCAGTGCCTCGAGTGACCTGGAGCAGGCTCCTCCTCATCACTACTGATGATGATATGTATCCTTTTCTGTTTCTTCTTCCATGTTTGGGGCCCAGCTGAAGAGAGAGGACTGTTGTTGAAGTCCAGCCAGGAATATTCTCCTCTGGGTAGGGCCAGCTTGACCCCACCATAAGTAGATGCAGTCTTGTGGAATTTGAGCATAAGACAGAATGAATTTGATTTACATAAACCTATTTTAATACATTTCAAATTCAAAGCATTTGATTTGTATATCCACTCCTAACCCAAGCCTTGCTGTGGAAAAGGCATTTTAGTTACTGACTAAGACACCTTCTTTCTTTGCACGCTCCTTGTACGATCGGATTTGGTCAATTGACAGGAGCCTCTCTGTAAAAGCCTGCAATCACAATGAGTATTGAGTTTTACACAGGCAGATAATTAACATTACAAAGCCAATTTACATATAAACCATGAAAAGAGCGAAACAGAAAACTTCTTCCACTCTTCTCTAAGGACACCTCCTGGCAGTGGGTGACTGTCTCTTTTGACAAGGTTGAGAGCTTTATTATCAGGAGCTTTTCCAGGAACAGCATTCAGCTCTGAAAAGAAACCTGTTGTTTTCCCACCCTTTCGATTACAGCATGTGAAGAACAGTCTCCGAAATTTCCTTGTGAAGCTGCCTTAAGTCCTGACTAAACTGGCTTAAGATGAGTTTTTATATCAAAACCTTTTAAAGCCAGACTCAAAGATCCTGTCTATTACAAGATGTGAAGAATAGCTTTTTTCTATTTCAACACACACCAGTGATGTTTCTATCAAGGTTTATGAGTAACTAATCACCCGACATGTCACCAGTATGTTAAGTAATGACTTAATGGGGGCTTCTTTTACTGAGAGGTTTTCCTCCCTGAGGAATGACAGGAACTTTTCAACATCCAGCAAGTAATGCTAAAGCACGTTTTGTGTTTTGGACTGTTCAGTTCTAACAAAATATAGCAGGGCTGACAGATCTACAGCAGATAACCCCTGCAGAGTGACACTGGCTGTGTGGGAGCATGTCCTGCCTTGTGCGTCATGATGACAGCTTGAGAAGACCATGTTGTGGGGTTTTGGGCCCTCAGCGTTGTCTATCAGATGATATTTATCTCTGCAAGGTGTAAGCCCATGAGACGGCCTGATCACATCATTTGTTAATATTTAACCAAAACAATATATTTGAAAATGAATTATTGGCTTTGAGTGAAGTACCTGAAAATGAAAAAATGGAGCTTGAAAGTCCTTGAATTTCCTTGTTTTGTTTGTATGAACCCTGTCATTGTACATATACAATTTCAAGCTACAATAACAACAATTTGAAGGCTGACATAGTTCAGTCTGTTCCCTCTGCAGGCAGTCTTAGCGAGCCCTTGGCTGAGCCAAAACCTCAGCGGGCTCTTCGAGGATCAGGCATTGTAATGTGTTGTGTGGAGGGGCACGGTTCAAGCAAGCTCTAGATCTTAGGAATCTGCAATTTTTACCACCGTTGGAAAAAATGGCAGAGAATTAAGTAAAGGTATGTGTTTGCATACCAGGAACATTTTTGCATCAGCCATGGTACGACTGTTTTCCTTGTTTTCATTCCCTGTATTCTTTCTTTCAGTCTTTAGCTGTATAAATAGGTGGTCCATCACATTTTTCTCTCCATTAGTCACTTAGACCCAAAATGGATGGGAAAATATGGTCCAGGTTGAAAAATGCCAGTGTTTTCCTTTAACAGACTTGATGTCTGTCATTATAGTAATCTTATAATAGTCTTATCACAGATTTCTTACAGAGTAAATTGATCTTATCACATCTCTGTCCTCCTCCTTTCTTTCCAGGCCAAAAATAACCCTGCACCATGGCCAGACTGCTATGAAGACCAAGCAGACGCTACAAGAAGGATCAGGTCTCCATGCAGGCTGCAGACTCGACTGGCACGGTACCCTGTGTGTTTTTTTGTGGGACCACTTAGTGCATGCAAAAAGACTCATTTGTACTCACACAGCTGGCACTCTATGTTATGTATTTTAAGGCTGTTGGGCATTATGACTGGCCAGACTTAAATATGTCAGACAAAGTGTCACAGACAAACAGTGATGCTTGCACAACAGAAACTCTGGTTTTGTGACTCCTGTCCATCATGCAGTGCTTTCAGTGCAGTTCAACAATCAAATATTTTCACAATTTAATCTATGGGTTTTATTACATTTTGAATGTGTATTCGAATTTTGAATATTCGTTTACAGCTCTCGTCAGCAGATGAGGTCACCAATGAGCTAACAGACTATACGGTTGATCAGTGATGATTTCGTTTTCTTTCCAGTTTTTGTAGCTGGTAAACCTGCTTAGGTGTGTGATATCTCCACCACATAGAGGGTAACACAGAACAGCAACAAGAGAGTGAGTGAGTTCAAGGCTTTCTATGTATATATATATATATATTGACAGCCCTCATCAGAGGTAGAATAATATTTTTTTATAAAAATGTTTTGTGTTTTTTGTTTTTCAGTCTGACATACAGTCCTTTTTTTTCTCCCACACAATAAGGAACATCTCCTGCACTCCAGATACGCCTGTGAAACGACGTCTTTCCATTTATGAAAGAGAAATTGCAACAGCTGCTTTCTCTCATATTTATTCAGGAAGATGCCATCATCTATTTTTCCAGGGAGTCTCATTTGATCATATACAAGCTTTACCACTGAGTTACTTACAGCGATTTATTTTTGTGTACATGATATGGGCATTGTATTATTGCAACTTATGCAGAGCAAGTTTATTACCTTCAATCAAAACTAGAACAATGTTAAAAAATAAATCACTGATTCAGTCAATATTGTCAGGATGATCAAATTGCTAACTAGGTTCTGATATAATTAAATGCACAATGAACGGCATAGAATGTACAAAAAATGCAACCTATATTTTATTTAATGTTGAAGAGTAAGAAGTTGAAAGACAAAGTTGTACAGTATAGTATGGAGTACATCCGCAGTAGGCTAATTATCTAAGTGATTATCCATATGCGATCTACTTAGCTAAGTAATTATGCCATGAATTATCTCTTATTATCTAAGTACTTTAAGTAATCATTAAGTAAAGCTGTTTCAAGTCATTTCTTGTGTCTATAAACAGATTGCCTTATTCTCTGTCCTACATTTTGCAGAGCCCGGGCAAGAAAACTCTTCTGCAGCAGGGCAGAACTCTCTTCTGCTCTCTTCGGCACTGCGAAATGTAGGACAGGGGATAAGCAACACACTGGCGTTGTGTAAGGGCCGTCCTGGCGTGTGCAGAAGGTATAACAGATGTTGGGACAATGCAAATATCAGCCTGCTGTTGTTTAAGTCGCGGAGAGAGCGGCTACATGTTGCTGAAACATCAAGCAGCGATGTCCCAGGGACCTCGGGCCGGTGAGTAACACTTCTAATACTGCATCTTCCCCACGCATTTTGATTGCATCGCCAGTACATCTCAGCATCGTCCACCGACTCAGGCTCATTTTGGCTTACTGTGGCGCAAATAGCAAGGATTTGTCCTCCTTGCTTATTTGCATTCCTCCCAAAGTCGCAGTGAGATGAGTGATAGCTCTGTGACCTCAATTATCCTGACCAGTGATGTCCTACTACTTTTTAATTGTTTATATCTATTGATCGTATGACCACATTGGAATGGGTGACAGCTAATTGGACTCACGAGAGTTTTCTTTTTGGTTGTTGATGTCATTTAAGCCTGTTCTCTTTCCTAATTGGCTTTGTTCTCATCATCAGTCTGTATTGATTTCAAAGTCACGCTGACATGACTGGTGGCTTGTTTATTGAGGATGGAGATTTCTATAGGTTTCTGATGGACTTTTAGCCCTTCTCCCTTTCTTTTTCCTCGTCTATACCAATTGACTCTGAAAAGTAGGCATTTGTAAATTTAGCAATTCAGTGAGGCCACAACATAGGTAAACAGTGAACCAAACTTCCAAAGAGAATTAAAATCAATAATGCAGCACAATAAGATGAAAAATCAGACCATTGCAGTCCATTCCCTCTGCTATCCACTATCATGCGCAATTAGTGACTTGACTTGTTAACTGTATTTTAAACACACACCAGTGCTTATGAGGTTGCAAGAGCCAGCGAACACAGACATCAATTTCATGGATTGGAAAGTGTGTCTCCTACAAGGGGCCACTGGAAAGTGTCCTCCATTTCACGCATGGTTTGTTTTAAAACCAAACCACAACCCACATTTCCTTTGTTCAAAGTGGTTGGCTAATCAGTACAAAGACCCCATTTACACTTAGTCAATTCATGTGTCTGTGTCGTGTAAATGCACCCACAAAGCATTGGAGACAGAGATCTGATTGTTTAAAACACCTTGGAAGGTGCTTTGAGACAAATTCTTGCCAAATGTTGAAAAAATTGGTCCATCCATCGGTCCAATATGCACATGTAATCTTTACTTCAAATGTAATCATATATAAGAGCTGTTTTATAATTGATCTGATCCCTGATCACTGCAACCATGTGGGTGAGAGAGTGGACTGAATGAGAGTCTGTGAAGATGATGAAATTTTCATTTCACTTGTTCATGAACAGAATTCATGAAGCTGGGCCGACCCTGATCTAGGGTTAAACCATATAGCTCAGGAATACGAAGACAGATTTTAATCAGACAGAGACACATATTAAGTTGCTAAATATAAATGAAAGTCTATTAAGAGTGTAAATGGGTCAAAAGTCAGCATCATTAGTACCAAATCTACTTTGTTAGTTATAGCCTGACAAAATCTCCTGCTCTGCTTGTGTAACATCCAAATCTGCAGCTAGATATAGAGCTACTACCCGGAAGATATTAAACCATATCTATTACAAAACACTAGCTTCACCAACAAACACTGAATCATTACCCTCTGCACATAATCAATGCAAGGCAGTGCACGACAACGTGTAGGCCTACGTATGTTTGATGAATTTGTGACACCAGGGATGTTAACTGTTATGAGCCCTTTCTCTTGGTTGTTTCATAGTGATTTGTAAAAGGTTGTAAGTGAGGAGAGAGTGGGTGGCCTTATTACAGAGTTATGTTCCCTCTAGCTCGGCGGTAACTATGGTCTGCCTGTGTGAGATGCAATATCAGCAACATGGTTTATTGCTTTTAACCAAGCACAGTTACACAGTGATTTTAGCTCAGTCGTGGATGAAATGCATTACCAGCACAAAGTGCTCCAGCTTGTTGGAGGAAAAGGATCCGCTTACACAAAGCCAACAGATGCACATGCCAATGTCTAAGCGGTGTAGAACTCATCAAGTGAGGATAATGGGATCGAGCCAAGTCCAGGCAGTGGACATGCGAGCACCATGTTGGGAGACAAGTCAACCCAGAACTAAAGAGGCTAACAGACCGTTAAATCACAGAAATTATACTCGAAATGTCCAGGAATACTAATCAATCAGTATGAATACACGCTAAAAAGACACTGAAATCTCTCACAACAGCTCTATTAAAGTCGTACAAAGCCTATTTATTTCTGTATGAAACAAGAAAAAATAATCTAACAAAAAATCCATAATAACCACTAGTTTCCTAGACTACATAACAGGATTGCATATCCAAACACAATTCATGTTCCTGTCATCTTTAAAGTGGCTTTGGGACTATAATTCCCAGATTACTTTTAATATTGACAGTTGCTGTGAGTTAAGCAGATTTGAACTGGATGCTTCAGCATTAATCTGGTGCACAGGTAGTAGATGACCATCAGTGTAGCGGGTTAAAAGAAGAAAAGGTTTTATATTAAACGGTAGGTATTGATATTCATCTCACACTTTGCACTTCGTCCCCCTCTCCCACTTGATTTGCATTAACATCATTTAAAATGGAGGGAGAGGGAACTCTCAGTGGAATAAGTTGCACTCGACTACATGATCACTGTGACTTAACCTGCACTTTTTCTCTTCTCAGGCGTGAAGGGCACAAGGATCTGAGAGCATTAAAACAGAGGATGCTGGAATAAAGGCAGTCAATGTGCAATGGAACTCCTCGGTGGAAATGAGCTACCCAGACGTTTTAAGCTTTCGGGTTCTCTGATGAGATATGACACAGTGCCTCTTATTCCCAGAGGTGCCCTTGCCCCTAACCTTTAGAAAGCTGGAGGCTGCAGTGAGTGATCACATTGTGTGAGCCTTTTTATTCTTAGGATGAGATGTAGAGTTTAGCGATGTGTCATTCACAAACCAGTCCTGGAACGTATTTGTTAAATATGATCCAGAAGCGACTCACATTGGGAACCAAGCACGGTGAGATTTCTGCATGTTGCATCAGTCGCCAACATACAAAGAATAGTTTAGTTTAATAAAACGTTGAGTACATGTGTACTAGTATTTGATGTTTTTACATTAGGCTAGCTAACGTTTGGATACCAAACATAATGTAAATGTAAAGGTTTAGTCTAACAAACAAACAAAGCTCATTTTGGCTTAATTATAAAAGCTGTAAGTGGTACTAAATTAAGAATTGTTCTGGGGCTGAAAGAGCCAGCTCTTATTGCTGAGCTCAGTCAAGTGATCTGGCGCTCCAGAAGGAGCTGGAATTTCCACCACTGGAAGGTTTTGAGAGTTTTCCCCCTTCTCTAAAGCAATCTCTCTCGCTATCTGAAAAAAAAAAATGCTGGAAAGGTGATTATTGAAAATCAGCGCAGTTATTCTGAGTGATCATTGTTATCTTTTTTTCTTCAAGATGACAGCACCGCAGTCCATTGAGTGGTCACTAAAACCGGGCTCAGACTCTTCAGATCTGTTCCGGGACCTTGGTCGGTACTGATGTTTGGCCCAGATTACCTGCTGCTGTGACAGGTTTACAGATCCAGTCTTAAACCTCCCCAACTGCTCACATGCTCATTGGGGCTGCCCCAATAATTTCAAACATGTTTGATATTTAGGAGTTAAAGTCTGGATGATTACATCAGTACTATCTGACCACAGTATCCAATGAGAGAGACAAATGCTGGGTCTCATGTGGACCACTCATGTGTCTGGTCCCACGTTGCAGCTTGGCCAGCTGGTATGTTTCGGTCTGTCGTCTGGAGTTCTCGGGCATCTTCAGGCATCCTCCATCCCACGTGGTGACTTCGGCTTGAGTCGGCAGTCTCTCAGCAGGCAGCACAGTGATAACCTCTTCACAGCTCACCCGTTTAGCTGTGCAGGAGATGTGGTGGCAGCTTTGACAGAATTTGTCACAGTTCTGACTTTTCTAACTTTGATCAAGTTCTAAATGAAGGCATTCAGCAGACTGGAGCAGAGTCCTTGAAGGTTTCTTCCTTTTAAGTTAGCTGGATGTCTTCAGCGGGCTCAGCGTGGCTCGGGATCCAGCTGATCTCTGGGGTTGGAAGCCAGTTGTTCTCCAGACCAACAGGCCAGCAGCCTGCTCACCAGGGACGAGGCAGAAGAACTTTGAAGTTAATAAACTGAAGTGACGAAACGTTAGCTTCTTCTTTCTGTAATTTGAGGGCAGGGTCTGTCTCATTCTAATTCTTGTCTTTTGTGCTAATTTCTTTGCAAAAGAATTAATAAAGTTTACTACAAGTGTCAAGTTTCCATGTTTGGGCTTTTCAGTTGCTGAAGGATACTAAAATCATTATGAAAAACAAAATATTGTCAGGGAGTTGGGGACTAAGGGGAACTATGGAAGCTATGGGCCGAACCCAGATGCAGACTCGAGGGTGCTTGGTACGAATAATTAAATTTATTAAACACAAAGAGAGACACTACTAAGGTAACTATGATTAACACACAGACTAGGGACAAGGGCTGTACATACAACAAGTCAACACAGGGAAAAACTGAGCAATAGCAACACACTACCACAAAACACAACGGGGCATGGGTGAGACAGGGACAGCACAAGAACTAACTGACTTAGAACGAGACAACTTAAGACACAGACGAGACTAGTAATTTGCGCTTACATAAAACATGGCACGACTAAGACAATACTAGAAACATACATACATGAAACATGGCAAGACTAAAACACTACAGCTACAAAATTAGAAAACCAAAAACGCTCCCAAGGGGGAAATCACAAAGGGCTATGAAACAGAACTGACCAACTGAAAGAACTAGATAAGAAAACTAACAACTCAAAATACACTCCTAAAAAGGAGGAACAAGAATCTAAGTAACAAACAGAAAATCACTCTTTAATGAGGAGAACAAATCAGCAAGCTATGAAAGACCTTGAGAACTTAACTAACAAAACAACAGAAACAAAAATCACTTCTTGAAACCTGGAGGAAAATAACACTACTATTAAATAAAACAAAACCAAGGAACGATCTAACAAAGAACTGAAAATCGGCTATAACTAGCGGTAGTCAAAATAACACAACTAGGCGATAGAAATAACAATATAAGGAAAACTCACAGAGAACACGGCACAGACATGAACGCAGACAAACTGAGGATTAACACAGACATTAACAGAGACTCGGACATGAACAAAGATAACACAACAAAATAACACTCACTGAGGTACTATGGGAAACATTAAAGACGGTGAAACAAGGCATGGACAAGAACAAAGACAAGAAACAAACTTACAGGGACTGTAGCAAACAAAGGACAAAGATAAACCAAGGAGACGATTACCTGAAACACGACATGGACATGAACATGAACAAAGAAAACTCAACAAATAACACTCACTATGGGGCTATGGCTATGACTGTGGCTAAGGCTGTGACTATGACTATGACTGGCTGTGGCTGTGGTATACGGCAAGGTGACAAGAAAGAAAGGTAGCGCAGACAACGACCCAACAAGGACAGGGGGGAAGACACATACCTAAATTCACAAGGAGGAAACACTAATGACACACAGGTGGAAACAATCAGACAATCACATGGGAGGGAAAACACAGGAAGTAAAGTAAACCAAAGACACATAACATGAACCTTCAAAATAAAACAGGATGTGAGAAAACCCAGACAAAGACAACACACAATGGGAAACTTAACAAAAACACAAACACGCAAACACAACGGGGCAAGGGTAGAGACTAAGACAATGCAAAAACTCTTACATAAAACGTGGCAAGACTTAGACGACATTAGGAATACACTAACATGAAACATGGCCTGGATGAGAACAAAGACAGCACATGGACAAACACTTACTAAATGAATGGGGCAACGGCAAAGATCAACAAGGGAAAACTAAACAAAAAACCGGCGTGCATGGCACGGGTCATGACAAATATCACCCTTAAGAATAAATGAGTAGTAACAGTAACAGCACTAACTCAGGTTTACACATCATATCATGTTACAACAACTTCTGTTTATATATAGATACACACCTACAGTATATTCACAGCAAATTAACACTTAAAAAAACAGGCCCTCTGAGAGTGACCTGTATGAGTCTGGCATCTCAATCTTACCTTTCCTTTTCATACAAGCTGTGATCAGTTTTCTGGTGTCATTATCTACTCAAAGAGTCTAAAGACACCACCTGAGCTGCAAGAATTGGATTGAGGACATAATGACTCTATCATATACATCATAGCAACATCGAGTAACCTTTAGCCATATGTTTGAGGTCAAGAAAAACCTCAATTTAGAGCATCATTAGGGTTGTAGCAAGAGCACACAATAATGAAGCTGTTTCCTCAATTATCAGCACTATCACTGAAAAATAAGTTTGTGCCAACTGCGACGAAATGGTGATCCCTAATTTCTAAAAATCATACACTTAATTTCTTCACGTAAGGAGGTAGTGGTAGTTAGGGGATTGTAGTCCCTGCATGTTAAAACAAAACTTCATTCAATTTAAGTTCAACTTAATGGAACATACTGTTCGTATCAATTCATACACATTGAGCTCTGCATTGCAAAGTCAGTTTCTTTGTCCTTTGTTTCCTGTGTGAGTCCTCAATGAAGTCCAGATCATGGAGTATTGTATGGAGGTTGTAGGTCGGTGCCAGGACCGATCTGTGAAAGCAGGTCATGAATGAATAAACTGGCTCTGGTTCTCCCCCCATTCGGCACTTAGCATTCCTCTGTTCATCCCTCATGAAACGTGCAGGCTTGTTTCGTGATCCAGAAGCCAACCGGACAGAGAGGGTTGATTATTTCATCAATAAAAGATGCCAACTGTTCATCAGCATCCACGCTGATTCACACTACTTTTAATTTTAGTTACATAAAAGGTTTATTATTACTCTAAATGAATAAGTGAAGTAATGTAAAGACAGTAGGACAAAATAAAAACCAGTAATTTGAACAAACAGTGGAAGAGGTGAAAGTTTTAATTAGTTTTACACTGTAAAGCACACTGAGTTTGCCTGTGATTAAATGTGCGCTATAAATACGACTGTAGTGCCTTTTGTTTGCCACTTTTTTCAAAATAAAATCAGAGGAATGGACTTCGGCTGTTCCTGCTTTGACTGTTTCCCTAAAATGTATCTGCAACACATGAATATATCAATTTCCAGATTTAGGCAGTTGCCATAGAACCACCATTGACAGCAATTTAGATAGATAGATAGATAGATAGATAGATAGATAGATAGATAGATAGATAGATAGATAGAGAGTAAAGTATACCGTGACTGTAAGCATTAGCACAGTTTATTACAATGAGACCAAGATGAGGGCTGGAATATCAATAATTTTAAGTTAAGCAAGGTAACAAGAAGTGTGTTAATAATACAGCCAAACATACTTTTATATAGTTAGATTTTACAAACTCTCAAAGCACATAGAGCTTGTAAGAGGTGCATATTGCTTTCCACCCTGCTATACTGACTCCTCTTCCAGAATAATTTTGCCATTGCTTTCGTTGAAAATGGGAAATCATGTTGTGACCCGAATTACTGTAGAACATGATGCATCTGCTCTTTAAAAACATCCATTGCTGAGGTCAATATTCAGCATTTACATTGGCAGTCTGCCCATTCACAGCACACAGGTGGAGTATAAACAAGATTAATTACTTCAATATATCTCATTATATAATGCTCCAAGTAACAAATTCATTCTTGCTCAATGACAATCAAACAGGAATGGAGCAAACCACTTCTAAGGGGAGTGAAGCTGTGTGAACAGCGGAGCGCTCCTCACTGCAGACTGTTGGTCACCATAGATCATCGTGTAAGTTGTCAGAGCCAATATTATTTCTTGTGTTTGACTAAGCACATCCTTTGTAGAAGTGTTCACTCGTGGCATGAATTCAATGGCAAGTAATCATCAGCTACACATCTGTCATCCTTAATTTGCATAAGACTCGACAGATACACGGCAATTACTTTGAATTAACTGGAAACAACTCTTTCGCATCCTCTGCGCTTGATTGTGAAATGCACAATTTCAAAACAAACAAAAGGTGTCAAGATTCCTCCATCTTGAATACAGTATGATCTGTTACGTGAAAACAATCAATAGCAGAATGTGACAGCGTAATGAGGTAGAAAGCAATTCAAAGAGGCTTTCATACACACACAATGTGCAGAACATGTGTCTGCATCAGTGGCGTGATCTAATCAGCTTTTCATTTATTCAACAAGTTGTCATTTTCAGATGGTTTATTCCAAGAGAACGAAGGGAGAACGGGCCTGCCAACACAGAGTTTGGGCTGGTGGTGAAAAGCTATTACACGGACATGCGATATGTCAAATCCAATATTAGTCTCATCTCATGATGCTTAAATAACCACTTAGAGTTAGATTGGGGGACTGTTTGGTGAATATTGGAATTGCATCAATATTATACACCTATGGCATCCACAGCTGCTTCCAATCCATAACACATTTCAAGCCAGGGAATTACAGTTTAGTCTCCCCTAAATTATTTATAGAGGCTGTTTTAACAGTTTTTTTTTTTTTTGAACAAATGCTAAAATTAGAGAATTTGAGTGACTTTCATGTAGATTTTTAGCTTTTTAAAATAGTTTAATATTAAAATAATACAAAAATTGATGTATTAGACATATAGCTGATTTGATTTTGATTACACTAAAGACATTGAACTTTTAAAGTCATACAGATGAAACAGATAGTGAAAAAGTATTTATAATTTATATTTAGTAATGACTGTTACTGCTATTGAAGATCCAGGGAATTATCACCTGACTCTGCAGCTCCCCTCGGTGTTACGGCTCATAACTTTACTGCTTTGCTCAGCACAAAACCACAGACAGACACAGTTAGCAACTAGTTAGCAGCTAAAAAGAGTAGAGACCAAAAACAGAGCTAATACAAGGTGAATATTGGGACTCACATTCACCAAACAAACTTGAACTCCGAAGTGAGCAAAAAAAAATCACTTATTGCAGGTTTAAAACAAACAAATTCGGACTATAGTGCTCACTACCTGCTACTGTTAGCGCTAACATACTGACCAGCAGCTATAAGTTGCAGGTGAACAGCGAAAACACAATCCTCACTGACTTTTTAAAGATAAAACTATACGTTGTGGCATTTCACACGTAGAAATATCTTTTTCACTGTGTTTAGACTGACAGTGAATTTGAACATGCATTTACCAGATAACAGCCAGCTGTTTCAGGCTCTAGTGTAGATAACTAACAAAAGAAATGTTGATGCAGCTTTTAAGATCTAAAATTGAGAAGTGAGAAAATAGCATTGATGTTGCCCTTTAATTTCATGGGCATAGGGAGGTTGTCGCGGTGGGACACTTTAAATTTTAAAGAGGTCATTGTCGCCATGAATCCAAATGACATCTTAAGATAATAGAACAAACCCCATACACAACCTGCCAAAATAACCCTGCAGGAAATAAAGCAGCATTTAAAAAAAATGCCTGTTTGATCAAAACAGAGGCAAAATGCAGGAGAACGTAACGTGGGGCTGCTCAGGCAGAACCAATGGCCCGTGTAATGCGCCACGCCACATGTTACAGGAAGATGCTGCTTTGGTCGACACGTGTGATGCAGGCAAGGACAGAGAGAGCGCAACCTTTGGCGTGACGCACCACATTACAGTGTCACAGCCAGTCACGCTCCATCTCCTCTGGGCTTGTTACAGCAAGTCACAGTCTGTCAGGTGTCTCATGAGTGCCAGACTGTGAACACACTGCGGCAGCAAATATAAGCAGTATATGGCTTCTAATTAGGCAGTTCATTAATTCATTTGTGTCATATTATGTGACATGGCGGTGCCCTCTACTGCTAAAGTGACTTCCTGGTGGGCTTCCACCTGAGGGGAATATGTAATAGCTTTGAATTAGCATCATGGACTAATCAGTTCTCATCAGTTCAGTTCAACCATACTGACCAGTTTCCTTCAATGTAGTTAATAAAACTCACTGATAGCAGCATTATGTCAGGCGGAACATGCAGCACTGTAACGTCAGCGATGTTGATTCACACAGTGAACTCTGTTAAAGCTAATGTGTTAATGTGAAATGTGTTTCCAGTCTAGTCAAAACACTCCTGTTGGGTGTAACATCCAACATTTAGCACCCACCCGACCTGTCAGATACACGATTCCTGTCAAAAACAAGACAGACAAAGACTTTATGGTGGGTAGACGACATCCATTGGTGCTGAACTTCATTCACATGGTTTTATGATTCATGCTTGAGAAATCCAAATGATCAAAAGCGGGTGGTGGCATCACAAAAGTACAAGTGGTAATCCTCATAATCCATAATCCAAAAACACTCTACCTGCACTGAATCAGCCATATTAACCTTTTATGAGAATGTGGTGTTAAGATTTAATCCACTCGGGAAACATCCCAGTAATTGTCAGTGCATTTCCTAGGTTTAACCTGGCGTTATGTCATTGTTAAGGACTACAAAGACAACTTTTCACACCCTTTCTGATCTGGGAGTGTTGAAATTCAGAGAAGTGACTGTTTGATGAAAGATAAAACATCTCCTCGTTACACTTCATCCCTTTTCCCAGCAAGGCAGGGACACAGTGTGAACATGTCGCCAGTCCATCACAGGACAGACACAGACAGACTCTCACATACGTATGAAAGCCCACAGAGACCAGCACAGACTGCTGGATGGCAAAGGGGCAAAAACAAAAGTAAAATAGTCTGGGACACATCACATGTGGCCACCAAGTCCCTGATTTATTGCCAGGGACCCTCTTTTGAATGTCATTCCCTTCCCCATATTACTCTAATATTTTATGGTGCTCTCTGTGAAGTAAAGGCAAAATGCAATCTAAGAAAGCAATCTCAATCTCAAATCAATTATATGAAATACAGTCTATAAAATTGGATTTTAAGGAACAAATATTTTATTTCCCAGGGAAGATGTTTCAAACAGAACCTCCAATCAAAAAGTCGTGGTATTTTTTTCTTTTTTAGCTTCGAAAAACTTTGCCAGTGTATCAAATGGAAATCCTTTATTTTCCAAAATTTGCGTATTGGCTTTCTTGTCAAGAGTCAGATGATTAGATGCCATGTACCACTGACTGCATATGGAGATGGATGACATGACAAAACAGTTTGATTGCCCCCGGTGGCTGACTGCAGTATAACTCTGCCCCCTCCATGTCAGCCAATGGGTAATAGGTTAAAAAAAAAAAAAAAAAATTGATGTACATTTCAAATCAGTTTTTCCCAATGATGGTTTGTGAAACATATGTATGTATAAAGGATTCTACTGCATAGGCTGGCCAACACTTGGTAAACTCAGTTAACACATCATTCTGTCTTTTTGTAATTAGGGTTGTATGTTAAAGTGTTAATTTTTCTAAAAAAAAAAAAAAAAAAAAGTTTGGTTTAAATTAATTATTTGATGATATATAAAGGGGGTGTGACAGCTGACACCTGCTAGTAAGTCAGTCCGGCAAGTGTATAGACGGGACTGAGGCTCCGACCCCTGATCACTGCTGCGCCTGGACATTATGGCTTCATTTTTGTGCAGTGGGAGGAAGTGAAGACGCATTGTCCATCCTTATATACAGTCTATGGTTCGCACGCTGTAAGCTGTAAATGCAAGCTGCATTTAGCTCACCAACATGAGGTCGGCATGGACATGGAGTGGTGTGCTTATTTGGTTTCTCACCATTAATTAGTTGAGAACATCGGTATCACTCTCATATTTTTACACATAAATGTGTTTGGCGTATATAAGCGTATTTCTCGAAATGTTAAACTATTCCATTAAAAGCAAAATTAGAAGCACTTCAGGGAGAAAGATGTCATTGTACCAAAGCTGCATGTAGTCTAGGAATTTCAGTCATAGCCACAGGGGTGATAAGTCAGCAGTGACCACTGCTGCACTCCAAATTTATCTGCCTGGCCCTGCATGAAGCTATAACTCATGCTGCTTCTTCATTACCTGGGATCCTGTGTGCCTGGGCCAGCTTTGTTCTATAGTGGAGGGCGTCCATTAATCCCACACTGCTATAATCTCCACTATCTTAATGATGCCACCAAGAAAGACAGAGACAGAAGAGCAGGTGAAGACAATAGTTTTTGTTCTCTAATACATGATGAACCTATGGAAACACTTAATCTTGTTATCTCACTTACCGCTTCCAGTCAAAGCGTTTGTAGTGGAATTCTGGGTTGAGGTAGTGGAACAGCATGGAATCAATTGGCTAAACTACAGTATAAGGTTTTTGCTTAAATGTTTTGGTTGGAAAGCTCTTTTTTGATTGTCCTCAGTCAAGTCGGTGACTCCCGCTGTCAGGGGGCTTTCCGAATGCTTTATGAACCTTCGGTCACGGTTCGATAATGCTGGCAACAGGAGTGTAAACCTAAATGCAGATTAAGCATTTGTGAGACAGTTTATAAAGGGAGAGAGAAACAGGCAGGAGTGGCCGTGTGGCAACAGGACCTGCTCTCTATTCTATTTTCAACCAGTTAATGACAAAACTGAGAGCAGCTGTGCAGAAAGGTGACTAATGGTCAGGTGACTGACAGAGGTGGGAAAACTGGTCATGGCTGACTGGTGAATCAGAAGCAACTAGAAGGTGCCCTGCGGGGTTTTTTTTTTGTCAAATAAATAAATAAATTAATAAATAAAAACTCCAACATACATTGTGCGCACCCTCGAGGCCTGACATGTTAAATGTATTTCTCCTCATTAGGATTTAAAACCCTGCGCTGTTTAAGTCCTTGCTTGCTACTGTAGGCCGGCTCATTGCTCCATTTTTTTTCCCCACATTACCGCCACCAGCTGTCAATCAAACCAGCTGCACATACATTTTGTCATCCACTGGCTGACGCTGGCTGCAAATGATCCAGACAACCATTCTTTAAAACATTACTCCATCGTGCTACTGGAGATTAACAACTCCACATGGCGTCTTTAATCGGCCATGTGTTGTATGTTTCAGCATCCAAGGACGTTGGTTCTGTTTTCAATTGAGAGGTTGTTGTCACCAGACAAAATCAGCTGCTTAAAACAAGGCATTTCTTGAAAAGCAGCTTCTTGTAGTAGTATGACTGTGTTTTAGAAGCAAGGTGGGCGTTGCCTTGGATTACAGCACCACAAAACCTCTCACGGACGAGGACAGGTTGGGTGTAAAAAGTGTTTGGGTGTTTCCTGGCTACTCTATGCACCAGTATCAAGTGAAGGCAATAATAACCCTCGAGAAAAACTGGTCTGTCTCTGTTGTGACTTTAACAACAGGAGCCGCTGTTTGCTTCTCTTTTAACCATGAATATGATCTTTTTGTAGCCTTAAGTCAGTCGTTTTAGTTGGTTAAACTTAACTGTAATCTAACCATAGCCATAACAGTAATAACAGTATTGTCCTGTCTGTGAAGACGCTCATATGGGTCATTTTGAAAGACAACAACAAATGACATTTTGTCACTTAGGTTTGAGGACTTGTTTGCTCCTGGAAAGGAGGAAAGTGGCGCAGGTGTCACCGTGACATTTGTTTTTTAATCATACCTCGTGTCAACTGGATAGAAAATGCTGAAAATGCCTTTAGACAGAGAGAGAGACAGAGCAAAAAAACAAAACCACTTTTTTTTACAGTAAGTAATTAGAATTGCCACAAGCATTATCAACAAAGGGCATATTAGTTGGAATGGCATTTAGCAGCATATGTTGTACATTGATGTATTTAAATAGGCACTCTTGGGTTTTAAAAGCATGTGACACTTCATGTGCATCTGTGAAAAAATGCTGAATTATTTCATATGAACAGCGATCTGTGAGCCAGTGGGGTAACGAGTGCTGCAAATAGTCCTGCAACATCACCGGCTTTGCATCACTGTTTTCCTGTGGGTTCTTCTTCTTTGTCAGAGTTAAAATCCCTTCCTTCTGACATTTTGATATTACTTTCTCCACCTCCTGTAGATACACAGATCAATAACATTTGCCATTCTCAATATCCTGCTGATACGATGCCACGCTGAGACAAACAAAGCATTAATGAGATAATTATTTGACCTCACATGCATGCAGTGTACTCACACTTTATTAAAGGAGCACAGCTACGTAAATGCCATGCACAATAAAGACACGCAGCCAATCCGGGAAAAAATAAGCATAAGACTTGATATAAACCTAATTTCCTCCACGTGAGTGTGTCAGGATGTGCTTAGACGAGCTGTCAATACGACCTGGACACGTTTCTTGTTCATTTTTTGTGCTTGAATGAAGTTATTCTGACTGACAGGAGCCTGTTGCCAAGCCAACCATGATAAAAAAAACGAGAGAAAAGAAAGCAGAGTGAAACCTCCTTCATCTCTCAAAGAGAAAAAGATAAGCTTTTACTCAGTTCAGCCTATTCCATTTTGTATTTCATTTCTGCAGCATGGAAATAGGTGGGAGCAGTCATTCATTTTCATTTCAGATAATTGGATTCTCTGGAAATGGATTTTCTGCTAAAACTCGGCCAAAAGAAAATCTGGAAGAATTTTTGTTTGCGCTTTAATTTGTTCTAAAGTGATAACAATAACAAGGAGCTGACGTCACTCAGTAAGTCACACCGGGTGTAAAGTAGAGAGGAGATATTAGATGGACAGGTGAAGCATTTGTTCAATAGGTTGATGTCATCATATGTCAGCTTACTGTGCACTGATGATTCGAACAGACTAATGATTGACAGTTGTCTAATTAGACCATTGGAGGCTGAGAGTGGCCTGTAATTTCATCTCGTGTGTAGGGCCGTGCTGGCTTTCAATGCTTCACATGACTCCAGTGCAGACCTCCCCACCGGCCCTTCTTGCACCGCATGACTTCTCTGCATGCCTTCCATTCTGCCTCGCCAGCGAGCCTGCCGGCCTGCAAAGTTAAACACAGGGAAAGGTCAGGGAGGTATTGACAAAGATCTGCTTAGGATTGTGACATTTGAGCCCAAGAGCGCGTGTTTTATTAAGTGTTCGATACCTCCCGGGTGCGTGCCGGTGTGCGCTGCATAAGGGAGGCAGTGGGGTCAGCTGATTCGCCAGAGATCAACAGGTGACAGGAAACATGTTATGAATGCGGGACAGCAGATGAGCTTTGGTTGCTGAAGCTGTTGTTAACAGATTGTTGCCTTCCAGAGCAGCACGATGATCATAAAGACGGTCCGTTTCCTGAACGCCGTGCCAGCACAGTGACCTTTTGAGACCACTTTTAACAAATGCTTTGTGAGTGTAATGTGACACAGGAGCTGTGCTGTGCTTTAATTCCCATCAAATCTAACTCTCTTCTCTTTAACTGGACCATTTATCTTTTCTTCAGATCGTACGCAGCAATTTCATATGAATGGTTTTGTTATTTTTGGCTTTTAATATTAAAATATTTCATTTGTCTTTATCAAATTCCATACACAGTTAACAGATTCATGCAGTAGAATTTGTGTAAATCAATCAGTAACGTTGGCAAAAGGTGAGGCTTAATTTCGCCATGATTCATGATGATAATATGATTATGCATAATACTACTGCAAAAACACAATGTGCATTAAAATAAATCCCATCGTCACTTTATAAATGTAAAGACTGGCAATATTCTATATTTTTCTGTTATTCATTGTCAACAAATGCCATAAAAAAACAGACAACAGACAAAAAAATTTGTCTGCCAAACCTGATATATGTTGTTCCTCCATTGTTCAAAAAGTAGTGGTCGAGAGGCTCCTTCATGCCAACATAATCATGGGCAATGTTCATTTTGACTTGATCTCAACATTCACAGGCCTGCTGCTGTAAATATCCTCTGTATATCCATGTGTAATAATCCGCCGCTGAAAATAGTCCCCAACAAATGCACTATTTACCCCTGTTTTAGTACATTTGCTAAAAACTACAGTGCCCAGCTGTTTATGAAGTTGTAAAGTCTTTAAAACAATGAAATTATATATTTAAAACCCATTTTTAAAGATATATGGCTTCAGCAGAGTGCCACAAACAGGGTCTGTTAATGGAAATTACCGGCAGTAATGAAAATATAGAATATTACCTGCCTTATCATTGACATGGTGCTTGGGTAAAAACAAGGCTAAGTTCACAGTACAAAAACCTCTCTTCACCTATTTTGTGATATCTCTAAAGCAGCCTTTCGGATGCATAATCAAACCTTGGGAGAAAAAATACTAAAATGGAATCAGAATAAAATAAAACAGTCTATAGTGTTTAACACCAGCTCTACTAACATGATGCATTATTTAAGACATGCAAAGGTAGGATTACTCAATTCCCAGGACGTGTGACATAAACAACAGCATGCTTCTGCTTGCAGAAGTGGACTGTTTGCCATACGTTATGCAAAACGGTCCCAAGTGGTTGAGGGAGGCAAACACAATGCTCATGACTCCATCCATCAATCCCTGATGACTAAATTCACCTTTACCTCTGCACAGATTTTCACTGGGGCAAGTGTATAGACGAGCGGCAATCAAATGTTCAAACTGTCAAATGGATTGTATTGTTCAGGCTATTTCTAATTTAAATTGTGATCCAGTAAAGACAAACCTCCGTGAACAAGCGGATAACCCACAAGACAAATGACCGTACAAAGACGAACAATGCTGGACCACCGGCTTTCGAGCGCCTTCAAGTAGGTGTGAATTACTTCTCACAAAGAACGATAATGTTCCCATCATCTCTCCGCTTTGACTGCAAGGAGGAAATATTGTGCGTTTGCTAGTTTAAGAATTCACGAGTTGAATTCATCTGTTCCCTGCTCCACAGTTCGTGCTGAAAAGGTCATTCCGACATTGAGAGCATAGATTTCAATGACCATTGTCTTTGTTCCACCAAATAAATGAAGCAGTTAAATGATTTTGGTCCATACCAAAACCATAATAGCCTTTTTTTTCTTTTTTTAGCATTTTACAGAGACTGTGGAAAGCCTCTGAATGTCACACTGATCTGTGGACCCACTGACTTATTTTAATCACAATAAATTCTTCGCTCACACAGTTGCTCCACAGTCAATAATGGACTTGTGTTATGCAGTCAAATTACAAGGCTGGAATACATGCAGCTGATTATCTACAGGGGCTCAGAAAGGATATTACATTTCTTATGTTCAGTTCTGTAGTCGTCTGCATTAAATCCACAACAGAGCACACTGTGCACTGACAATAACATAACGAGAAAATCTCTAAATCAACAGACATCAAAGGGGATTAGGTAGTTCAGAAATGCATCATGAGGGACCCTGTATTACAGCCCCTACATCTAAACAACAGGTACTTTAAAAAAGGAGCAACCTCCCACCGCCACTGTAAGTGATGAGACATGGTGGAAACCTCCTCCATCGTAGCCTCATTTTGTTTATGACTGAGTAGCCGACAGCGGAGAGCTTGAGCACATCCCATAATGCCATTGTGACAACATGGATGGCAGGAAAAAAAATGCCAACATACGCAAATTCTATTCAAGAAAGCAGCTGGTTACTCGTTATGAAAAATTGTTCTCCGGCTCTTACAGTTGTGTAATTTTATATGAGAAGATGTAGAATACCTGCAGAAAGACGTGGGTCGATAGACGTGGTTAAAATACGTGTTCTCTGTTTGTTTCTTGTGGCTCAAACTTCTTCAGCACTCAAAGGAAAATAATGCAAATTATACTTGCTACCTGTTTGTTCTTCAAGGTTGCTTGCGCTGTATTCATCTCATGAAGGCCACTGTATGATGAGCCAGAGGCCTGTTGAAGCTGTGCGGTGAAAAACATCACTCCAAAACCTACAGGAAAATCTCTTATAAAATGGGTATTGGAAATTCGTTTCCAAGAAATATGTTTTTTTATGAAAGCGCAGTGGGAGGAACAAAAGCTGAACCTTAACCTCCTTTAGTTGCAGTATTGTGAAATCTGACTGAAAAACTTTGCTGCCAGAAATATGGTTGAATTTATCTAACAGCCAGAAAGGTTTAGAGTAGTTTACTTTAACTTTAAGTTATATTTAAATATTGTTCTTGTCACATGCGGGCAAATGCACGTATTAAACTGAAGTGTGTCACGTGAGTTTTTATGGTCGTACAACAATGCCTTTGCTGCTGAAAGAGGACAGCCATTATTCACAAAACCGAGCAAGGTCACGAGTGGAAAATGTAAACACAGACCATTTTAAGCACTTGAATAGACCAACGCTGTTGTTTTCCTGCTGAGGACAGTCTCACCTGAAAGAGGAATGTACCATCGTTGTTGTTTTTTTTTGTTATCTGGCTCTGCTGTCTCTCCATCTCTATTCTTCGACTCTGAAGGAGAATCCTCATTCAGCTCAGCTGGTGTGGGGAGATAATATGTTATCATCACTCACATCCTCAGCATCAGTCGCTGCCGGATTATCTGCCAAAACATTGTGTAGCCTTGTAACATAAATCCACCTGATTGCCATCTATTGGTTTTGAGGCCTAAAAAAAAATTTAAATGTATTATTATACTCCACTATATCTTGAATGTTTATCTTGTTTGTTGAATTTTGTTCAAAATGTTCAGTATGTTTCAGTATGTGGACAGGGCAAATGAGCTATAGTACAGAAACGACTAAAGCAAACACCAGCAATAGTGAAGACATAGTTAAACACACTACTTCCATGTCACACTATCACATGCTTAGTTCAAAGTCCTGCTGGAAAAACAAGGACTGTTGAGCATATATGCACATATAAAACAGTTATCACTTACAACGACCCATGTTTACGCTGATTGCTTGGTGGTGACCTCATGATGTGATGAGGTGACATAGTCATGTCCCCGGTGAAACCATTTCCCAGTGTTAAATAGCAGTTACTGTATGTACCTCCACCTCCAGATCCTATGAATCTGCGTGCGATGTGTTGGGAACATAAGAATGAGCAGCAGAGGAGAGAATTATGCTGCGGGAGTGGTTTTGATATGTTTTTACACTTTCTCCTGTGACTCTGGGTCACTACTGGAATCCATTATAACTGCTGTTCACAGAGGGTTTCCAGTCAGTGAGGTATTCCTTTCATACTTTCTTATGATTATATGGTATATCTTTTTTCAAGAAGATATAGAAAAAATAATACAAGAGTTCCCCTTCTCTTGACAGGATATAAAGAATATACAGACTGTCGAGCTACAAAGAATATAGTTTGATCTCTTTTTTCTGTAAGTATGCTCTTATAATAAGTTGAATTGGTTCTAGGGGAACATATGGCTCTTTTTTAGTGTCCATTACTGTGCGCATGACATGGAGAGGAAATTTTCCACATGTTTCTTCAGACGTTTCAGCAGTTGAAGAATGTCTGCTGCATGATCAAGCCGCTCATGTCATACTTCATCTTTTGCACTCCACCTAACTGACGTTTCATCACAGTAAAACACTAAGCAGCAAAGGCAGCGGTGTGACGTCGCTATGCTGCCGCAAAAACCTTGCAGGGAGGAGGCTGGTGTGGATGGTTGAACCAGAAACGTGTGAATCTGTTATTGCAGGACCAGACACGATCAGCTGGCGTCACACACTGACGGTTCACAACGGTTCAATTTTGTGGTAAAAAAAAAAACAAAAAAAACAGAGAGACATATTGTGAATGGCTTGTGCACGTCCGAAGAGCAGTGGAATATTTTAGTGTGCGTATACATGTAGTCGCTGTCTTTTTCCAGAGCGCACAGTTTGACTTGTCGCAGTACAAAGACCACAGGTGTTACTAATAACATTCATGTAATTAGTGTCCTGACAGTGTGACACTGAGCCAGCATGCACAATTTCAGGACAGGAAACTGAAGCAGCTAAATGGAATTCAGCCAGCGTTAGTCTTATTATTTAGACCTGTGATGTTCCTACTGTAACGTGTTTTGACCCTGGGTCATTTTTGTTTAGATTTTTTTTTCATGTGACAGATCTCTCTCCCTCCTCCCGTTTTACTGACGCTGTATGCTTGTGTGGCAGGTGATGAGAAACAGATGGTGGTTATTGGTCCATTTGAAGGGACCGCAGCACAATGAGAGATATCTTGTTGTAAATAGTGTGCTGGAAATATGGTGCACCCATAGAAGCAGAAGTGATTCACACTGTGCAGCTGGCCTTCTTGGGAGTGGTCAGGGGCACATTGTGACCACATCGACCACAAGTGTACGGTAAAATGTGTTTTCGATCCACGTACAACAACTGTGTCGGTCAAAATAAAGTCTGTTGCTAGGTGCCAAATGGTCACTGCGACGCTCTTCTCCAACTGTATTGCAGAGCTCAAGAAGGTGTCTCTCCTAGATAACAATGGTCCCAGTCTTCCACAAATAAAATCAAATGTTTGATGGTGCATACATAGGTCTTCATCCTTACATGTCACATGACTATCGCCTCCCACCAGTATTGATACATACCAGTAGGAGGTAGTTTGCGGCCATATTAATATGGAATTTTGAGCTGCAGACGAAAAATTTGATTCCATTTTATTACCATTAAATAAGAAGGAGTTCACATGTAAACACACAAGCACATTTAGACCCATCAGCTAATTTCCTTAATTGGATGATTATGGACTGTGGTTCTGTTGTGGTTCTATTGACTCGAAGTGGCATCCTGACCTCCTATTTTATAAACAGTCTTTTCGTCAGTCATATTAAGCACTGTGGTGGCCTACAAGATCAATGTTTTCACCCCAGTTGGGTTTTTACTAGTTGTTCCTTAATTAAAGTTAAAATTGAAAAACAAACAGCACCTTGAAATGCTTTACGTTAAATTTTAAGGAGGCAGGTTAAGGAATTAGGACCTAAGTCTGTGAAATGTGTGACTGGAATGTGATGGAGACATAAGTTAACACAAATTACTGTAATTAACCAAGTTGTCCTAGAATTTATGATTTTTCTGTGGGTGTTTCTGTAAAAAGGTACCTTTCCACTGCACTTTCCAAGGGCTGTCAGGAAAAGTAACAATTACTGTCAAGGGAAGGATCCGCTTCAGCATAATGGTTTTGTGGAGTTGTGGAGGGGAGTTGCCACCCAAATAGTGACAAGGTGTTGCTTCCTCACAGGCATTACTGTAGCTCAGAGGCCGGACTATCTCTGAGGCATCTCATTTTCACATACAGATAACAGCTTTTCTGGACACTAAATGTTGCGTAGTTCTCTGTAGCAACATAATTAACCTACAGTCCCTAAGCTCTCCTCTGAGCACATTTAATGCCAAACGTGACATAATAACGACGGACTAAGTGATTATCAGAACTCCAAGTCATGCACTCTTCTCCCTCGTTCTCACAGGGCATTTATGAAACATGTGTTTGTAATACAGTTGATCTGTTTTGCTGCGAAGCGTCTTAAGAATGAAACCCAATAGCAAAAAGAGAAAAGGGAGGGAGAGAGAAATGGATGGCGATGGAGAGAGAAAATGAGTCAGAGAGTGTGTTTTCCATCAGAGTCAACCTTGCCAGGCAATTTGGGCCCCCATTTCAGAGGTCTAATGGGAGATGGACAGTGATGGACAGCGCGTGTGGGTTACTTATTAATCTGGGAGAGGCAATTGGAGAACCTCTATCGACCTGCAGTAAATTAAATAAGGCCTATCCTGAAATGGCATTATTCTCCCTCAACTCTCCCTCTGCTCCTCTCTCCTCTCTTGACCCGCTGCAAGGGATTAGAGCAAATAAAATGGGAAAATTTTAGACACTGTGAAATGATGATGGATATTTACCACACATGGAGTAAAAGGTATATACAATGTGTGAGAGAGATTAACCATCCAATCACGAAGAAAAGCTCAGAGGGTTTGTAGAAAAATCAAAAACATGCTCAATGTCTCTGTGTTTAAAGTAGGAATGTTGACTGTTTGGTACCTACCGAACAGGAAGTCCAGTTGTGTCGCTTGAAAAATCCTTTTGAATTAGATATTCCTGTCAAGAACTTCAACAGAATCTTTATATCTGAAAAGGTTTAGTTCAGCTTTAATGAGTAATTGCATTCAGATTGTTGCTGGCTGCTGTTTTGTACAGAAACAAGGCTATCAAGCACTTTATGATTCAATTAGGATCCAACTTCAGTGTGCTTTCTACCTAATGACCAACAACATTTCAACAGAGAGCTATTTTCTGTCATGCATACGAGCCCTTGAGAAACACCAACCCACATGCTCACAGCGCCACAATGGCAGCTCAGTGCCCTAGAAAAGATTGTTCACCCGAGTGTTATTAAGAAACACTTAACTGCCTCACACTGTCAACTCCTTTGATTGGTTGATGTCTTTGCTTCCTTATTTTTTCAGCAACTTCAGTGTTAATCTTTCATTTGAGCCATTTATGGATAGCCCTTGAGGAGGAGTTTCATCTCCTCGCTCCACCAGATGAACCAGATATGAGAATACGCCTGTGAAGAGGGCTGAGAAAATAGCCCTGCAGAAGTCACCTTGTGTCCAATTATAGCCCCTGCTCTGTTGTACATCCATCAGTCTACTGTCAGTTATTTAGGGCAACTTTACCCTAAAGTCTTCAGAAGACCTCAGGGTACCAGATACTTTGGCACTGGCCCTTTCTGCCCCCTCTCCCTTATGCAAACTCACTCTCTCAGAAATGACTTGTACTTCTGCAACACTGTCCAGAAGTGAACGTACGGTCCACTCTGTATCTAATTGCTAGCCAACGGGACAAATTATAGCATTGCTCTTTCTGTGCTGCATTATGCTAAAGGAAAAGGGCACGGTGGCCACTGGGTGGGAGAAGAAACTTTTATTCTTGACGATCACACACTCAAGTTCATATGATGTTACCACTACTGCACATCAGTGAAGGAATCTAAAAATGGAATAAATCATCAATTTGTCAGTGTTTTTGTTCCCAAGGAAAACAGACTTACCAACTACAGATAAATTCAAGGAAAACCCGAATAAATGACTGGAGAAACATAATGAAAGTAGATGCTTCCACACTGCACTGCATAATATAATTAAGCAATTAACATCAATGTATAGAAATGTTGAGCTGGCTAGAGGAAAATATCTAAGTGACTTTAAACGAGGGTTCATTGTTTGGACACGGGTGGAGCGAGCTTCAGTCGCAAAGACTGCTCTGCTGGCTCGTGCTTCAATGGGAACAGCGACTAAAGTAACATCTGCATTTAGATCTATAGGAAAAACATCTTCAATAGGGTCGGAAATTGTGGTTGACGGCGCACATTTGATGACCGTGACGCCCGTGCATTAGTGTCATATGTCAAGAAAGCAGAAGAGCAGCTCTTCCTCAGGTGACTGAGAATGTCAATGCAGGACAGGATCAGACTGTGTCAGCAAGAGCAGCACGTTGACAGTTGTACATGGAGAGGGATATTCTTGGCGGGTTGCGGTGCATAAACCCCCTATTACAAAGATGAACGCACATTTGAGAGTTCAGTTGTGCAAAAACCATTGGTACTGGTTTACCGAGGTGTGGGAAGAAGTGATATGGTCATCCTTCACCATATTCTCTAGAAGTGGGCCAGTGCGTGTGTGGTGTACAATATTATGTGAAAAAAATTATATGAATCATGTGCTGTGGCCTTTGCAGTCACCAGATTTTAACCCACCTGAACACCTATGGGAGATTTTGCACTGTTAGACAACAGAACAGAACATCAAATGGTGTTCCATCCCTCCAGTAGAGTTGCAGAGACTTGGAGAATCAATGCCAAAATGCATTGAAGCTGGTTTGGCAGCATGTGGTGGCCCGACACCTTACTGAGACGATTGATGTTGTTTTTCCTTTAAGTTGTTAACTGTTTTGACTGTTGCCATGCTTTACACTTGCTTCAACAATACCTGTCTTGCTTTTACCCTGCTTTTAGCCATTCATATCGCACCAAATACAAGGCTTTCACAAACCTACAGTACAAACACAAGTGTTAAAATAGTGATATGATTAAAGTGCTGGGGAATAATCTGCTTCGTTAAAGAGTAAGGAACTAGGAAATTGGGATTTTCATTTTGTAATTTTACCATGAATGTTCATTATTGACCTTTGGGAAACAGTATGGCAACATCCAAAGGATTAAAGGGGATGCAATTTGGGGGTCTTGCCCAAGGACACAGCGACAGGAAGAGGTAAAGATCAAACCACCAATGCTGTGACCAGTGGACAATGCCTTCTACCTTTTGGACCACAGCTGCCCTGCAATATCTGGAACATGTTATGTCTCCAAAATCTGCTGCCAAGAAAAGTAAGTCGCAAGGAGAGGGAGGGTGCGGCTACATTCAGCGTTTGTTGGTTCAGCTTTTTCATCTTGCCACTATGGTGTAACCATGGCAGCCACAGAAACTACAGGAGTTGATATCTGAGTTCCATACCTCTACATCACTGAAGAGAAACTGTTGGAGCAACATCATGTTTTGATAGTTAGCAAAACTTGCTACATTAATCATAAATTTAATAAGACTACATTTATTTATACAGCACTTTTCAAAACAGATCTTACAAAGTGCTGCACAAGAAAATAAAAGCCATAATTTCAAGTCATCAGGAATCATATTGCGAACCATTTCCTCTATTTTAAGCCACAACCTGTTCTGTTTGTGCTGCATGATGAGATTTTATTAGGTGGATAGTGGGTAGCAGCAGCCTGTGGTGTGCAGGCTGGTGGGATCAGAGGTAATCTGGGGCCACCGCGCCGTTGCACTCTGCTGCCGCCAATTTACTTCCTTTCGTAAGCAGTGTCTGATGCAATGGTGCTTTCATGCTCAACTTTGTATTATAAAAGACCTTGGAGGAGGGTATCTGCCAAGCTCTGGCCATCTCTTTCTATGTAATTATGCAAGGGCTCCAGAATGTTGGCAGTAGGATTACAGTGGTGAATTCCATGATGTGATTTGATCATGGAGGTTCATTATTGAACAGTACGTGTAACAAATTAGTGTAAGCGCCAATGTCTGCCCACTAGCTTTTCAGAGCAGCATCTCACTGTCTTCATTCAGGCTCTTGACCTTAGTGTGGAACATCAGTCACAAAATAACAGCTGATAGTACATGGGGGGAGATCATAGTCTCTGTTTCAGTTCAAGGTTGGCTGGGCGTGAATAGCCTCCTTGATCTTTCTCTGACTGACTCCTGGTTGATCACTTTGACCTTCCCTGTCGATGACGACCGGCTTTGGACTGGTGTTAACAGACAGCAAATGTGGTTTGCACTGCTGAGGATATTTGTGGTTCCAAGAGGATGACTCCTACTGACTTTGGTGATCCTCTGACTCCCCTTCAAGTGCCTCCACGAGGTTAAGTGTATAATTTTTATTGGGTGGATTGGCATGCAATTTGGAAGAATATTCATGGTCCCCAGAGGATGAATTGTTAGAACTTTTATCCACCGATCTATTATCTAGTGCCATCATCATGTCAAAATTTCTGTTTTTCCAATACTTAAAGTACGGACATCCCCATCAGTCTCACCTTTACTTCTTGTTTAGTGCTAATTAGTGACATGCAAACAAGCTAATCTAAGATGGTAGACATCATTATGCAGGGTTATCACTGTGAGTAGTCAGTTATGAGCATTCAGCCACCGTGCTTACATACAGCTTTGCAGAGCATGGCTATAGACTTAGGCAGTAGTCTTTTTATATAGTGGGATATTCTAAGAAAAGAAATTACAGTTACAATGCACATTGTAACTCTAGTTATATGAGCACAGGTGACACCCTCTAACTCTGTGTTATATGCACTTATCCACTCACCCAAGCACAGCAGCTCACTGAAATTTACAAGCATTGGTTTGGCCAATCAGGACAGTATAGGGTGATTAGGTTAGAAGACTCTGTCTGCCCTCATAAGTCTACCACTTAATGTAACCAGTACTCTACAGTGTCTCACATGGCCTTTTCCTTTCTAATTTTGTCACTGCTATAAGGGGAAAAGCCACATGTTTGCATTTGCTTCCATTACACTGAAACAAGGCAAGCCTATGACCTTGGGTCACACAAAAATTGCAAGTCATTTTCCAAAGTGGATGCTGGGTCAGGGTACAACGCCTGTGATTTACACAGCCTGTACCAGGCAGGGTGGATGGGTCCATAATCATTGGCCATGTGGTCAGCGGTCAAGCCTATAGAACCCATTAGACGGCGATGCCTGCGTAAGATACAACTGAAAACATAACATTCAAAGCACTCCTAATGCCCTCTAATTTGTTCATAAATTTTCATTAACTATGAGGAGTTGATAATGGGTGCATTAGCACAGTTACTTACGTTCCACATTCTAGGTTTCTGCTTCTGATTTCGGCTCATGAATGTGGAATAGCAGGTGACAGGACGCCATTTTGTTCAGACTTGAGGAAACAAGGTCAGCAAATACATGAACATTTGGTCAAGTGGCGCTAAAGACCCTCTGGAGAATTACAGAGCAATTACGGAAAGAAAAAAAAAAGTAGTGTTGTCGAAGGTGATACACACCCCGCTGCTTCAAACAGTGGAGTGGTGATATGGAGTGGTGACCAAATGATTGTTGTGTTTAGTATGGAGAGATTTATGAGGAGAGATGAGCAGATATTGAGGGCAACTGCCCCCATCAGTATCGTCATTACCACCACTAACAAACTCCTCTGGGTGTGAGAGGTCTACTCAACTGGTCGGTCAATGGATCCATTACCAGGGCATTAAGCATGCAAGACGAGAACAGTAAAACACATGGGATGTCTGTGTGTGTGTGTGTGTGTGTGTGTGTGTGTGTGTGTATGTGTCTGTGTATTGGTTGCTGTATATCATACTATATGTGTTACAGTCTTTTAGTTCATCCAGACCTGCTTTAAACCAAACATTGTGTGAGCTTCTTCTGTCCAAGAGCTTGGTAACAATCTTCTTGAATAAACACTGGGGAAAGGTTACTAATAGCCTTTCACACACAGAATGTGCATGCACACCAAACAAAATCACATGCATTGACACAAATGCACACACACACCTACACACTCACACAAATCATTTCAAAGGGGATGACACACAAGTCAAGGTCCTTATAGAGACCAAAGTGTCTGTCTAATGGAAAAACATTTTCTTAAGTACTTTGTTGCACCATCTGCATTATATGCGCAGTAATTGCTTCCGTAGTGTTCAGGTTAGAATTTGCAACCTCCAGGGCAGTGTAAGTAATGGGGGAAAGATAATAGTCTTTTGTCTCTGCGGATGCACAAGTTTGTGTGGATTTAAGGAAGATCAGTATTTTATTAGGCATTGATGTTTTGCAGATTTTAACTTCTTTTTTCATCATCTTCTGTTCTGTGTCCACTGTTAGTCCATGCTGTCATAATGAAAACCATTACTGCAGTTCTGTGGACCCTTTTCTAGTTGGATTGTAAGCATTGTAAGGCCATGCTCTCGTTTATTTGACATGCCAAGCAGCAGTCCAGGGAGTGCTGTGAAAATCTCATGACCACATGTTTGCAAGTCTAAAAGCATAAGCGTATTATGAAATCTGTCCCAACTGTACAAAAGATCTACAGTGTCTGTGGGCGAAAAAGGCATTTAGTAATCGGAGATGAGTATAATCTTCAGCTGGAAATACTCTTAATTGCAGACATCTTGGGCCTGGGCGATATCAAACCCACCCAGGCCATCTCCATTCCATCAAATCCAGCAGAATGCTGTAGTTGTGACGCACTGGAATAGGAGATGTTGGAGTAATCCAATAAAGGCATTAGTGTACCATTAGGAGGGCGCTTCCTGGCTTTGGAGGGACACACAGAGCCTTGTTTAGCCTAATAGAGCGTCCCTGTAAGCGTTTATTTATGGCAGCAAGATGTCAAACCACTTAGAGGTGGAATGTTGCCTGTCCATTAAGGCTGCTGTCCAATGGGAAGCTGCAGAAGGGAGATCTTTGGACTTGGCCTCAGTCCAATCCTCTTGTGTGTGCCTTCTTAAAAATATATTGCTTTGGCCTTTTCAACCACCAGCAAGGCGTGTCATGTAAACTTTCATACTTGCGGCATCCACACTTACGCCTGAACATGTAAATGAAAAAACACTGTAGTTCCATTCACTTAGCAGATACCATAGACCATCAAATTACACAGAATTACATAATGTTGTTACCAAAGTTGTAGGTTATACTTGTCTCCATTGGCAGTTGCACAGTGCTGGCTGACTCAAATAGATCCCAACCAGATTGTTGAAAGCTATGAGACAAGAAGGTTATTAAATTAGTTAGTTAAATGGTTAAATTCCTCATTACCTTACTTTTGTTACACAGCCCAGCTTTGTCAAAGGTGCCCTTGAACAACTGCAAAGCTTCCACATCCTCACAAAATCATCTCTGTCACATATTCTGTATTCAACACATTGTGCTTTAACAAGCAGGCAGCTTAATGTTAGCCCCGTGCTCCAGAGGTCCTGTCCTCACTGTGCCGCTGTGTGGTTCAAACACCCTGCCTTCAACTTTGCCGGTCTGAAGTGGCTTAAAGTGAACCAGTCCACACAAGTGCAGTTAATTTGACTGAAATACAGCTAATCAAATTAGACAGATGGACTATTTGTAGCACTGTTCAAAGATTAATAGCTCATTCATACCAGATTAAATTGTTCATTCCAAACTAATTTATTGCTGTATTTACTTGACTCTGTCCAGGAGACAGAAAACACAGAGGCTACTGGCTCCACTCAGCATCCCCTTCTAACTGATAACCCTCATAAGCTCTTGTAAGCTCTTGTCGATAAGTACATCGGAACACTTCCTTCTTTGCTTCACTGATTTCCTGGCTTGTTTGATCTTGACACAGTGCTCTTTACTTTGATGTCATCATGCACAGAGGAATGAGCAGCCTTGAGAGCTGAGAGGAGCTTGTGCAATGCCAGTCTCTGGCATGCCTATGATATCAGCAGGATGGGCCTGTCAGACACAATCAACACGAGCACCCACCATTGGCAGATTTTAAAGTGAAGTCACAGAAGCCCTCACGTTGCGGGTGCACATGTAAAAATGAAGGCCTGAACAATGAGATGGCAAAACCCTGTCAGGCCCTGCGAATCTCACCTGAGTTCGATACTTGGTTTGTATCCTGGGTTCTCATTGGATGAGACCTGCTGGAAATCAAGGAGAGCTCCGCCATGATGTCACCAAGGATACAAGAATCGAATGCCCCACGTACATTGCCGTTCCACCACGTCAAGTTGCCAAGGAGGTGTCGCATCCCTAATCAAATATTTAGACTAAGCAACAGTTCCCCAACTCACTGGACGAGTAATAGACTGTGTTGTGTTCACCAAACACGTTTGGATCTTGAGAAAGATGAGGGTAACTTCGACACCCCATTTCTCTTTCTTTAAGTCAGCTTTCGCATACGAGGACGAGCCCGTCATCAAACCCGCTGATGACACAAGGTCCCGGTCGTTATCTGCTCTTGAATAAACTCCGGACCTCCTAGACGGAGAGAAACACATATTAATCGCTCCCTGACGTGATCTCAAATGAGAGGCTTTTGTCTGGGCAGAGACGGGTTAATAACTGCGTGTTACTGTACGCTTCAATGGACCACCGAGTCCCGTTGTTGCTGTCTGAAAAGCCTCAACCATTTTGCTTGTTTCTATGTTCCTGACACAGTGCACTGAATGTGCTGTCCCCTGCCATTGGGCAATTCGTATGTCAGGCCCCTGAGTGATAAAAGGCAGTTTTTGTATATTTCCACGGTGGTCAGCATCTCCTCTGCTTCGCTTTGAGTGCTTATTTCTCTCCTTTACTAACCCACACACGCACACATCTACATGTCTTTACATGCAGCCACACACTCATCAGATGCACGGATAGTGTGGTAACAAAACTCAGCTTGGCTCCATGCATCTTGTTGTAAGGACTGTGTGAACCACATCCCCCATCTTGCCTCTAATTTCTCCGTTTAACCGTCACAGCCCCGTCCGCCATCTTGCCTCTCTTTTGCTTCTCCTTCTCTCACACTCATCCACACACACACACTCACACACACACACACACACACACACACACATCCACAGGTGCCACATGCTTGCTTGCTGTCTTTATGCTTGTTACTGTAGTTGCTCATGCATATAGCTGCTTGTTGTGTAGCTGCAGTGCTATTGGACAGTGGATGTTTATTGGTTGAACGATTATTGATTGATGATCAGTGCTGCTGAATTTAAATAGACTGAGAAGAAGCAGTAGTGATGGTCAGTGCTTGAGTCAACCCTTCACTGTTCAGCTTAGAAATGTAAAGTAGTCCTCAAATATTGAGATTTTAAGTGAACAACCTTTTGTGAGACTCCCAGTATGTCCCTGATGCCAGGCGTGGTGCCCTTTAATATTAATCCCTATTCATTACTTTGCTGATTCTATAACTGTCTCTGATATTTGCTAATAAACCAACCTGTTTCTATCAGTTCCTAACAGTTGCAGTCATGAGAATAAAAAGAACAAGATTTTTTTTTATGCACTAACAGCCTGCTATTCAAGCCAAACATAGAATTCAAGGTGAGGTTTTTCTAATCATGTGAAAGAAGCAGCATAAAAAGCTGTGTGTGCAATTGTGCAAAAGTCAGGTGAAAAGACATTTTTAAAAGGTTAGGGAGCTGCTGAATGCAACATTCAATATGATCAGTTTGTGCACACGACACAAAGACGAAAACAGAACACACATCACACAACATGAACTACTGCTAGCAGCTGCAAGCACAGCTGTTGGCAGGACACATCACACTGATTAGTTTCTCACAACAATATGGCTACCATGAACAGCTAGCATGTCAGACTAATTATCCCTGATTATCAGGGTTATTTAAGCTTAAAAAGATTATGTTGTTTCCAACAATCAGCACCTACCTGGAAGGACATTATGTGGACTTGGGGGCTCTGCAGAATGTATCAGTAGTAGTGAGAGAGACCTTTATTGTATGGCTTGACCATCGCGAGAGTAGAAAGAGCATGAACAACTTGTGCCACATATGATCAATCAGTCAAACAAGAAAAATAGTTCTCTGGCTTTTTTTATTCACAGTAGTTCGTCTGTAGAGGATAGTCTGCCCAAGCCCTGTATGGAAATGGTGACTCTTGAATTATGACTACGGCGAGCATATGGATAAGGATATTGGCCCCAGCAAGGCTCAAAGTGGAGGCAGCAAGATGCAGTGCTCCATCAATATCAGATTTTAAATTGGAAAAACGTTTGTGTGTCACAAGGGGGCTGGACCGACGGGCCACTTGATGAATCGGCCGTCTTGGTGATTGATAGTCAAAGGGGAGCGGTCAGGGGAAAGTTATGCCACACTGTGTCAATATCTGGTTGTTTGCCTCTCATGCATAGCTACACCAGGAAAAAAAGTGCACACTAAGTACCCTTGACATGAGCATTTTACTTTTTGTAGGTTAGACTTGCAGTCCGCATCAGCATGACCATTATTCAAACGGCTGTTCCACGACAGCAAAAGAGGACGGAGAGTCGTGGCGTCCAATCATTGCTCAAATATCTATGTCCATGTGAACAAACAGAAACACAAAAGGCCTGTATTTATATTATTTCACATCAACCCTCACAGTACATCAGAGATTACATAAAGGCATATAGGCTAAATCAAGGTTGCATGCTCCTAAATCCACATGCAGCACAACCAAGGACACACACACAAGCTTACATCTAGTAGCAATAAATGGCCTTGCTAATTAGCTTTAGTTATGGGCATTCACACTGCCATTTGACATTCTCAACACTTAATACAATCCCAGGAGTCTAGAATAGCATAACATTAGGGGAAGGCTTTATCATAGGGAGGGAGGGCTGTAAATCAGGCACCTGAAACTCCATTAGCAATTCAACCAGCAGGGAAGCCTGTGTGATTACTGTGGGACCGGTTGCTCTCGACTTGCTGATAATGATGACTCATTCGGATGCTGGCTGCCTAACAATGCTGACACCGAATCGCAAAATGAAGCTTGTGATAAAATTCATCTAATTTCATTTTGTTAGTATATTCAGTGAATGTTGGTGATTGTAAGTGATGAATAAGTATATCAGGTTTCAGGTGTCCTTTGTGCTGCACGATCTCGCATATTAGAAGATAGCACCAGGTTAATCATCGTGGTGTAAAAGAGTTATCACATTATCCCTGTTAATGTTCTGTTTGGGAAAACAAATTTAATTAAGAAGATAGCTTTTAAATCTGTAATGGCAAGGTCATGGAAACCAAGACTGCAATGGTTGTGGAAGATCACTAATGTCAATGCTTTGAAAGGAAAGTCCTACAGCCAGGCTAGCTGCTCTGTGGGGTTGCACTTTGAGCTAAATGCTAGTGTTGGCTTGGTAGCACGCTTACAATGACAATGGCTAACACGCTGATGCTAACATTTGCTAATTAGTCTAGTACAGTACAGCTGAGGCTGATGGGAATGTTGTTAGCTTTGCAGTGATTTCGTTGTGACTCAAAATATACCTCATGATGGTGCTAGTTAAAAAGTCAGATCAGCACCAAAGTAATTACATTTTATCCTGAGGGGGGCTTGAATGTGTATACCAGATTTAATGGCATTTTTTTTTAAATAGCTGATGAGATATTCACTCAAAAGTACAAATGTCAACTTCATGGTGGCACTAGAGGAAAGGGCCAAGGATCAACAAAATCAGTAAGACTCATCCTCTGGGTGCCATTAAGGACTTTACAAAATCCCATGAAAATCCTTCCGATAGCTGCCTTTCAGCCTGAACCAGAGTAGTTAACTGACCAGCCAATGTTACCATCAGGAGTCAACAAGGTGCCCAACCAGGCTGAAAGCACTTTAACTCCATTACTATCCAGGCTGACATAATGCATATTTTTAATCCCATTTAACGTGAGGGAAAACGACAAAACTACTTTACCATGTTCATCAAACACTGAGCTTTCCTTTCGTCAATGAACACATGAGAAAGCAAATTAATTAACAATGTGGCAGAACCCAGTTCTCATATACTGTTCATGCAGCAGCTCAAGTGCTGCTTTGGGATTTGTTTATTTCTGTTATGCTAACCCTCACAGGGAAATGAATTTTCTGTTCAAGCACGATGGAAGTACAGCTGGAGAAGGAAGACAAGAGAGAGTGAAAGGCACTGTCGTCCTGTAATATTTTTATCAGCATGCATAAAGCTGAAACTTTACTATCCCCGTAGTGTCATCCCAGTGACTGAGGAAATTGGGAATGATGGTCACTGCCATTGTGGATGATTAAATGTGAATGAATGAGCACACACAAAGAAACACAGCTCCCACCATGCTGTGCTTTGTTGCTTTACCTCTCTCCCAATGGAATAGTGGATGAGAGGCTGCCTCCAGGTACGTGTCACAGAGAACAGCAATGAATGGCGGGGGAGGGAAGAAAGGGGGAGAGGATGAGAGAACACGGGAGGACAGATGGAATAATGGGCAAATGAATAGATGTAGGGAAAAGAGAAAGAAAAACACAGGGGCAGATGAGAATAGAGTGGGACCGACAATAGGGTCAGGCTCTTTTAAAATGACAGTTATAAGATGCTGGTTGTGGGCTCACAAAAGCCCTGTGAAGAGAACCTTTCCAAATGTGTCACATCCAATAAAGGCTTCAAAAAGAGTCCAGAAAAGCTAATCTCCAGGAGAGAAAACAATAGAAGCAGAGCTAGAATGTGCATCTCGCCTGACGGAGAGCAAACAAACCCACATCCACCAAGGGGACATGCATCTTAACATTGTGGGTGAATGGACTGAAAGCACAACCTTTATTTTCTTATTCTATTATTCTTTGATTAACCATGTTTAGCTGTGACTGGCAGAATCAATGCATACACACATTGTAATAATCGCCCTCTTACGGCGCTTTCATTGACTTTGCGAGCTGCTTATCTATCGTCTCATCTCTTTGTCTCAGCACAGTAGAAACAACATGTAATTGATCAGCCAGTTATGATTTATGTGTTTAATTCAATGAAACTTTTATTAAAAAGGCACAATATTATTCCTGATCTCACCATTGTTTGGCTCTATCATTGCAGATCCAGAATAATTACACATATTGATTGAACCAGGACCTTCGGTATTTGGATGAAGAAGCTTGTGATACACCCAGTATTATAGGACTTGGATCAGGATCGGGGCCATAAAACCTTGATCAGGACATCCGAAATAACTAGACACGGCACACAGCTTGTCATGCCTTGAATTTCTCCACGTGCTGATGGTGCACATGGTGCAACAGGAGGAGAGGTATTTAGTAACTAACAGCGTGAAAGGTTATGTCATGACAGGCAGAGCAACAATAATTAAGGCGACAGGACTTTGCAAAGGGTCAATCTGCCATTTCAAGTGACCTTAAATTGAACTTAAACTGGCAACAAATGCTCCTTATCAATACATTTTCTGCATTTGTCAGCCAGGTAAGCAGAGTCACCATGATTTGAGGTAGGGTCAAAGTGTACAGGCGTCAGCGTATACTTGTAAGAACTCCATAGAATTAAAAAAAGGAATGGCTGCTGCAACAAAACTCCATGTTTTCCAGATATTCTGTGACTGTGCCAGTAATCTCAGCAAACAAAGCCTGATAACCTGTCCGCAGTGTCAATAACCTGGAGTTTATCCAATATTTGCGCTGCATGAGGTCGCTTGTTTGCCATAGCCCAGGTCAGACCTGACTGAAACGGAAAGGCTTGTCATCCGTCTGACGGGGTGAAGAGCGAGACAGTGAGATCCAGATCTATTTCTGGATGAAAACTGTTCCAGGGAGCAAGCAGGGTGGCAGTTGTCCCCTCGCTGTCTAACTGTCTTGTATCTTGGCTGTACCCCCTATTAAGTATTTCAAGATAGATGCAAAAAACATTAAAAAAGGAACCAGTCTTAGACTTTTGCAAACTCTCCCTCATGTTTTGATTCTATACTGTATTCAATAATCTAACAGTCTCCTGTACTGAATACTTTGAGTCTTTCTCCTCATCTTCTTTTCTTCTTCTTTCTTAATGCCATTTACTTTCCAAATTAGAGGAACCAGTAATTGCAGGTCTTTCATACCTGTAAATGCAACAGAAAGTTTGTGAAAGGTTGCTGAATAGAGAGAGACGAGGTCTATAGATCTCCAAAGCAGGTCACTAGTCCTGCACCTGTCTCAGACTAAGATACATTCAAAGCGGCCCTTAAACACAGCCATAATAAGGCAATAAATCAGACACAAGTGAAAAAAGGACTGACGGATGAATGGAACGGATGAAAAAGGTGAAAATCAAAATGATGAAAGGAGGATGTTAGGGAAAGGTGACCAGGCCACGCATGACGGACCCACTAACCACTTAACATAGACAGCAGGTATAACACAAAGGTAAGTGAAATGGGTGGAAGGTGAAAGATCCATTCCAGATGGGTAAATTTATTCCAGTTGCTACTCTCGCCAATCCTCCTATAGACTCCATCTGTGATCACTCATAACAATGTGCAGAATATAAATCTATACTCCTCGTGTGGCTCCCTCCATCCCTGCTGCTTACAGTGTGATGAAGCAGCTCTCTCCATGGCAGAGTGCTTGTGTAACACGGCTTGCTCTTGGCCCCCAGGCTGTCAGGCATTAGCCACGGTAACATGGATACTGACAGGAAGTAGAATTTATTTCTTCACTCCAGGCCTTTTTGCCAGTTCCGTACTCCCCACTGGTCATTTAATGGGAAATGGTGATGAAAATGGTGATTGACATGAGTAAATACTCATACGTAGTTTGACTTAAAATATTTATGTTACACGTCCCCAACTGTGTAGGTGCTGAAGCTGAAGCTTTAGCCACCCTGAAGAGAGAGACTTAGAGGTGGATTCTTAGAAGCTGAACCAAAGGACTTGGCTCAGCCTGTATTACATTCATGTTATATGGGTGAACAACTTATTTTTGGCAAAAGTGTAACCTTAAATTAAACCTGTCTAGGTGCATTATACTCTGGAGAAAGCAGGCGTCTCTGCAGCTGATCTCCAGAACTCAGCAAGATAATATCACTACAGAAGAAAAAAAATAGATTTTTAATTTTGGGGTGAACTTTCCCTTTAACTTCATGGTCACAGTTTCATTTTATTCTGTACCTGAATGCCATGAAACCAACCACTTCAGTAGTTTTACTTCGATCCAGAACCCTAATATCTCAGGATCAAAGCATCCCCCAGCCTCCACCACCACCACCACCACCACCACCGTTCGGTAGCTAGCAGGGAAGATAACGAGTGTAATTACTCAGGAAGTGAATGGCGTTCACCTCTTCAGTGAGGAGAAAATCAGTGGTGCTGTGTTAGTGGAAAAGTTCAACTCCCCACAGAGACAGGGCCACAGCCATCGTTGGCTGTTCTGCTGACCCACACCACAGGCAAGGCAGCAAGCACGCATGGGGGACTGCGACTATCATAACAGCAGACGATAGTTTATTAGGAAAGGGAAAATCTAACACTCGGCTGAATGCAGCCTGTCCTCCCCCCCCCCCCCCCCCCCCCCCCCCCCCCCCACAGTGACTGTAGTGTGCACTTTATAAATGTGCCGCAGTTTGTGTTTCTTTTTTCAGACAGCAGAATACGATGAGGTGGAGGTGCAACTTTAAACTAAACTGTGCAAAGTACAAATGTAGGAAACGTGTGACTATGAAATAAAGATTATGTAAAAACGTGGATTACATGTGGAGAAATAACAACAGTAATTGCAGGAATCATATTCAAATAAACCAAAACCTTTATAATACATATGGCTTGAAGTAGTATCAGTTTAAACAATTTAAACATTTGCATCGTTGTCCTACTGTCAAACCGTATCACAAATATGTACAGATACACACTGGTGCAGTTACTTGGGCCACCTGTGTGTGGACGCTTGACAACTGTCGGCCTCACGGCTGCACTAAATCTCTCTGTTTAGATTCCTTGAAAATGAATTATGCACATAATGCATCACACACAGACTTGCTGCTAGTTTAAGTGCACAGCTATACAAACAAGTTTCTCATTTGCAGTGGCTCTGTGAGGAACAAAGTTAGCTTTTAACTCTTTTTTTTTAATTACTGAGAAATATGTGTGGTAATTAAAGTAGTATATTCCTTCACTCAAATATTTTCAATGCCTATAAGAGTGAGATGAACCATTCAGGTGGTCAGATAAGTAAAATATCATTGGCATGTGTTTGTTTTGATGAAATCTGTCATATGAATATATACGTGGGTTTAAAATGAAACAAAACAAGAAAAAGGCAGCACCTTATTGTGGAGTGTTGCTACATAAATACACAAATAAATTCAAGAGACATTTGAGGAAAAAACTGTCAGACCATCTTCAGCAGAACTAATGAAAAGCAAAACAAATGAAAATGCCTCAAAGTCGGCATCTTGTTGTTTCTCAATGTGGATTTTTTTTCTGTCATCACATAGCAAGAAAATATTTCTGTCACACGACATTAATTTTACTTCAAAAACTCACAACTTGCATTTGAGTGCCACAGGTGGTGGACAGCATCTGTGTTAAACCCACGGATGGGTTTTTTTTTTTTTTTTTAAAGAAGATTGATGAGGCAGACGGCTTTGAAGAGAGAGCATGAAATCAAGCAATACACTGTATGTGCTCTGTCTGACCTCTTCAAACTTTAATAAACTCTTCACAGGCCTACCGAGGAACTGTCTACGGATCATATCTCCAGTGGCAAGCAAACATTGCATTCAGGAGGTTTTTGCAGTCTTTCGAAGTCCAGACGATATTGAAAAGGAGGTCGATAAGTAGGTTGAAAACATCAGCTGACTGGCTGCATACGGTTTGATAACCTTCGGGCTAATGTTTTCAAAGGCCTGGTCGCACCAACAGTCCTGTGAGCGAAAGATCCGACCTAAATCACAACATCTCAATGGTGCAAGCAGTGGATTTGCTCACGGGAGAAAAAAAAGTTCAGCAAAGTAGAACTCTTGAGTAGATAGAGACCTGGAGAGTCCAAAACAGAGGAATCTTATCACCGTCCAGTTGCATAAAATGTAATAAAATGTGGGTCTTGATGTGCCACTTTTCGGTGTGACGGGGCACTAACAATGCCTGTGTGTCATGTCTCCCCAACAGCCTTCTCACACGGTGACAGCAACACAGACACTTGGGTGGAAGGAAGTTTTGTGACAGGCTTGTGAGGCTGAGATGGAGCTGGGTGTAGGACTGAAGCTGTCATCTTCACATTTGTGGGATTTTCACTCAGTTGGGTGGGTGAGCAGGGGTATGCTGTAGCTTTTGAAACACAAACTCATTTAATTTGTTCTTTCTCTGCCATCATTTGGATTAAAACCTCATACCCACTCATCCTCCTCTTACTCAGCACCTCCTTTACACTCTTTTGGTGCTTAGTTTTGCATCATATAGCTTAAGAGTTTTCACATTCCCACTTCTCCACCTCATCTTCCTCTGGAGGGACTTGGCATCCAGCAGTAACACCTCTCTCGTCTTCTGTTCAGGAGGTGTTTATGGGGAAGGTGAAACTGTATGAAAAGTGAAACTTACAGGAATTCATATAAATGGGCAGCAGAGGCTTTTGTATCCTGGCTTTACCTCGAGAGGCAGCTGGATTCATGAGATCAGGAGATCAGGAGATCAGGAGATGAGGCCATGCAAGAGTTCATCTTGCCAGGCTTAAAGTTGTGCACTTGCCGAAGCACAGCGTTCTGACCCGTCAGCGCTCTACTGGCAGCTACAGGCAGGCGTGGTTTAGGTGTGGTGACAGCGTGACTGTTCATTTAAAAACAACAGTAGCACGAGGTTAGCTTAGATGCTGCTATAGCATCGGTTATACCAGAACTGGAGAGCATTTCTTCCTGAAAAGAACAACACTGAAGGCATTTCTCGACTGGCTTCAGCAAGAGTGTCACCCTTCTACTGTACATCACACGGCTTTTGGTTGAAGCTAGCCGGTGACAGACAGATGGTTCCTCCAATCACATGCCGAGTATTTTTTTGAAACAGAACAGTTTCCATGGGCGACTTCCCAGATGGTTGTGTATAACAAACCATCTGGTGTGTTAGGTTAATCCTCACTATGTCAACCACAAAATAGTAAACAGCTTGTGCTCACTGAGACAGACCTTCCAAAACAGTTCTTATCACCCCTGACAAACAGCAAATAAAATGTTTTATGTAATGGAGAGTTAGAGTTGGGACATTTTTTAGAAAACTGAAACGGGTAAACGGTACGTTGCTGGGGATTATTTTCAGCAGCGTATTAATACACATTTGATGTGCCAGTGCTGATGTGTGTGTGCATTCATGGTAATGAAGGAACCTGTCGCCCAGGCAAACAATGTGGCTCACTGATGTGTTTGAATTGTTTTGGTCAACGATGGAGCTCTACAGCAGAGAAATAAGCTATATCAGGCTTCAGCTCATTGCTGGTTTCGGCCTTTTTGTTGGCAGTAAGAAGACTATCGAATATCTCCAACCTTAACTTTTACAACCACTTTTCTACTACAAAGAATGCAAAAATGTATTTGTAACCTGACAGAAATCTATGTGGCTATGCACATGAAATTGTCACAACTATGTGATTAAAACAACACGTGCAAGACAGACTCCCTGTAAATACCAGAGTATGCTATAATTGGTGTGATTATGCTGTTAGCTAAAATTATAATAATTGCAGTAACATGCAGTGGGAAGGAATATAATATACATTAAGTGCATTCTGAACAATTATTTCAACCAATGTGACTTAATGATATCTAGAAGCACATATTAAATTGGTGATTCGACTTAATGCCAATCAGCATTTGTGAACTATAAGAGGTCTGGAGCTCGTACGCTGATATCTGAGTTAGTAAGGCCACACGAGACATCCACAGTATTTCTTGTATTTACAGTTTTACGTAACACAGAAAACATTGGGGGTTGACAAATGCTAAAGATGATGGCGTTAATCAACGCAGTGATGTAAATGGTAAATAGAAAATCAGTGTGATTGAGTAATAGTCACTTTATTAGGGGATGGTTTGTCAACACAGACCAGCGCCACTCTCTTCTAATGTGCGAAACGCAATTACTGAAGGTAAAAGGACTGAAGGGGCTGAAATTTGTAATCTTGCGGCAGCAGTGAATGAATCAGGTGAGGGAATATTGTACAGAACAGCAAGAAGGAAGTCTTAATTGAGCCAGCAGCTCAATGTTGCTTCCATAACAAACCTTTGCCCTTTGCGAGCCCCACATTATATAATTTAGAGATAAATTAAACATCAGGGCTCCCTCTTTTCTCATTCTGCTCTGTTTCACATCCAATAGGTGGGTTTTAAGTGCAGCTGGACGGTCCTGTAGTCCACTGGATGTACTGCTAATATTCCCACTGTATCCTGACCAGGGTGGAGTGCTCATCCATATTGTTTGGTAATCTCAGATTCCCCATGACAGTCAGTCGATAGTGTGATTTAAATCTCTCTCACACCTTCGGTCATGGTCTCTCCCCCTGCTGCTAGGTAAAGTAGTGCTAAAGTTTCTTTGATGTCAGGAGCACCAAGGGATGATGGGGGGGGGGGGGGGGGTCTTTCTCACAAGTGTGAGAAAGACCGTTGCGAAATGCAGCTGTTAAATCCTGCAGAAAAGAGACATTAAATTTGGCAAACTGTGTTCATGTGTTCACAAAGTGTTGAACCTCGCTCCATCCTCCCCCTTTCATACCCTATCACCTGTTACCAATCAACCTGTTTACCTGTGGAATGTTCCAAACAGGTGTTTTTGGAATTGATCATCAGTGGTTTGCAATGGGTGGAACATCAGTCTATACAAATGGGATTTATTGTTATTATGGACATCAACGGCCATATTCACAAAGGATTTTATCTTACAGCCACACAATAGTCCCAAAAAAAGGCACTAAAAGTAACAGACCTATTTAGAGCTATTCACAAAACTGCTGAGAGCAACTTTTAGTAAGAAACGAGAACTCATAAGAGAGGAGAAGAGGCGGAGTTGATCCTGGACCTCACCATGTTTCCTTATCTCCACAGTGATTGGTGTTTATTTTCCTAATACACAGGCGCGTGAGGAACAAATTAAATTAAATTCAGGTGGATTCCTGCAGTCGGTGACTGTTTTATGTACATTTAATGAACTGTCAAACAAACTGTGGTCTGAAGAGTGCATTTTCTCTTTCATGAATAACGCTGCCAGACTTAGATCAAAATTAGTCGTGAAGTTAGGACTGACATTGAATGCAGTTTAAGTTTAAAGGTGTTCCTCAATTTAACAGCAGCATCATATATCATTTGACGCCCCACCACCAATACCCACACACTCAGAGTTGATTTTAACTGACTTAAGCTTTTATCTAAGTAAATAAAAGCAAAGGATTGTGAGAGCATTAAATCAAAATCATTGCATTGCCTGATGACTATGCCGCCTGTAAAAACCCGGCACGGGACTCATCCCTCCAGGATTGGAACTGGACAGTATTTTTGTGGGAGTGGGATGGGACAGGGGTGAAAATCCGCCCCCGTGTCACCCTCTAGTTCCAGTCCTGTCTGCATTGTGGTGTAATCCCTATTTCATATGCCTTGTGCTGTGTCTTGCTGGAACCCTGCACCCAGTGAGTAATGAGAACAAGGTGAGGGGCCTCTGGAGTGTAATTATTTTCATTTGGCTGACAGCGGGGGGGCTGCTCTACATTTGTCTCACCCATATGTGACAGTTCACTATCTTCCAGTGGCGGTAATGAGGACCAGGCTCTCGTTATCTGTTGGGGATGGCACCTCTAAAAATACATTTTACCTTTCACTGTCCACACATGACAAGCGAAAGAGAGAAAAATACAGTAGAGCCGGCGTCACGAGCCGAGCCTCGTGGAAATGTTTTCTTTTGGAAAAGTATCGAAATACCAAAAGAAAGGACGGGTCAAGGGAAGGGGAAGCCGTGACTGGTGTCAGGATGAATTTAATGATACATGCAACAAGCACCGCCACCACACAGGCAGCTTCTTTTTTTTATTTTATTTATATCAACAATATACATATAAACCCACGCTCACGAATACACACACTCCAGCTGCTGGATGGGGCAGAAACACCAAGCAGTTTTTTACAAGGTGAAGCCATTGGGCAATTTTGTCCCCTGTCGCTTTACATATTTCTGGAGCACCAAGCTTCATTGCCTTGTCCTCAGCTGCAGTCCACTACATTGCTCAAAGTGGAAGAGAAATTCTTTGGGGTGCAGACCTGGCAAAAAGTATTTTGTCATCTGTCAATGGAATAACCTTGCTCACCTAAAAGATATTCCAGCTGGTAGGTTTTCTCTCTCTTTTCCTTTTTTTTTTAGGTGTTCAGTTTTTTTTGTAGAGGCAAGTAAATATACTAAGTCTTGCTTTGCAGATATGGTTTTTAAATTAGAAAATTGCAATTACCTCACAGTCAGGTCAGGTTTTTATCAAGCATCTCAGGGTGGGTAATCAGTCCTCACTGTCCCACAAGCCCTGGAATCACAGACATTTTGGTCTCATTTTTAGGCAGTGGAGCATTTTATCAGCTGTCTTACACGTTATCTGACTGTATCAAGACTTCCAGCTCCATTTGGGACTGTCTCATCCATCGCAAGGGAGACCACAGACCAGCTTGGGGCAGGACAGCTCTGTGTGCTCTTTATCACAGTTGGGGTAGTTAACAACATGTACATTTTGTGAACCAACCAGTTTCGTCGATTTCGTCATGTGTTTTCTTTTTTAAAGCTGAAAAATACTATTTGAAACTCACCTTTTTGCAGCTTGTCAAGGTTTAGTTGTGAGTGTGGAACTGGCAAATTTTTCCTATTTCTGGCAGATGGAGGTGAAAAGCAACCCTAACCCTAACCCTAACAAAATACGAGCAAATGAAGAAAACATCTTCACCAATTTGACTAAATGTGAAGCATTTAGAACAAAAAACACCTGAAATGCAGAAAACGTCTGTGATGGCTCATTTAAACAAGGTTGCATCAGCTTTGCCACTCTGCAAACTGTGAAGAAGCTCCACTGAGACGTGAGTTCAATAAGGAATCTTCACTACTCTCCCTCTATGACTATAGCTGTTTATTTTGGCATGATTTCAATCAACCAATCATGTCACTGCTGTCAAACTTCACACCTATGCTCCTCACATTATACCTTACAGCAGTGAACTGCTAGGATCGGCAGATTGCCTTTCTTTTTCCCTGTCTGTGGTGCGGGTGTGTCCTGCAGGTCACACCGGCAGGTTGGCTCACTGGTTCACACCTCCTCCTCATCACACACCTGAGACTCATCCACCAATTAAGACCCACCTGCTCTTCAGTTTATAAAGCCTGCCTCTGCACCCAGTATTCACTGACTCTTCTCTGTGTTGCTCATATTCTGCTGCTGCTTACCTGCCTTCCTGACGCTTGCATCGCTTCACCGGCCTCAGGTTACCTCCAGCCACCTGCTCCCAAGTCTTCCTTGAAATTGGATACAGGTCTGGACTCCTTCCCCACCTGCCTGCTCTCCCTCCAAGAGAGCTGTTGGATCGCCTTGATTCTTCTGTTGCACATTTCTTACATTGTAATTTACTTTTTAAAGATCTTGCTTCATGTCTGCGTTTGTTTGCAGCCTTTTGGGTCCTTAACTTAGAAAAAAACATGACATGAATGACCACAAAAAAAGATTCATTATTTCTTGACCGCTGTGTAATGTGCTGCTTTTGTTCAAGATTATATATTTTTTGCTTTCCATAGCATGCAAGCCTTTATTTTTATTTTTTTTTATCCCATGGCTGTAAAGCTTTCTCACTGGTTAGAGAGGCCCTGAGAATCTCAAATTAAAAAGCCACTGGTTTAAGCCATTTGACGCTTCAAGGTTGATGAAAAATTGATGTGTGTAATGTTCAAAATTGAAGTGTGATTTTTTTTTTTTCAGTTGCTGTAATGCTCTGTTTCCTCCATTGTCCTGTTATTTTTTTTTCCAAATTGATAAACTCTCTTGCCATGAAAAATTGATGACCTCTTCCTTTGTGTACCTCCCCCTCTGCTGCCCTCTGTTTTCAGTTGAAAGCTGAGCGCTGGCTCACTGCCAGTTAGCCACTAATGGCCCTGCACAGCGAGCTTCTGGAGGGCCTTGTGGCAGGTAAGGGCTGTGTTAAAAAGCCCATTATGCTAATGCTAATTCTGCCAGGGAAGGGTGGGAAGATCGCCCCGACACTTCTCATCTCCATCATTAACGGCAGCACGTAGAGAGGGGATGGAGAAGCTCTTTACTGCAACCTGAGCCTTTCCAGAGGATTTCAAATGGGATCCGAGGGAGGTGTGGGCTATTCTCCTCTTAACAGGCAGAGCCTTGACAGCTCATTTCCACTGTTGAGTCCGACACAGAAGGAATATGATGAAATACTAAACTCATTCTGGAAAATCTGTTGTTGCTTTAGTTTCAAAGGAACAATATGCTTTTATAGTTGGACATTTTCCAAAGATTGATGATTTTAGATGGATTATATTACCCAGAACCCAGATTATTTTCACAATCATTTTTTTTAATTCTGAAAACAGCTATAATTTAATTTGAATGTTATTTTTATGGAAATTTGAAAGTGAATGCAGGGAAGTCCAAATCACAAATTTGCCTCAATGGGCTTAACATTCTGTACAGGATTCATACCGACTCTTACACCCTCGTTAAAGGAAAAACTCCTCTGAAAATCCCTATAAAAGAAAGAAACCTCAGGGGGAATAAGAGTACGGGTCCCTCTTCCGGCACGGACAGACATGCAACAGATGTCGTGTGCACAGAACAGGCAGATGTAACTAACTGCAATATGGAGAAACAGAATTTCAGTATTAGGTAACAAGACAGCAAACATATATGAGGAATATGGATGCAGGATGACAGCGGGCACCTTCCAGCTACAACAGGTAGGACATGAGTGTCTGAGAAATTATTATAACACTGATTTGTTTCCCCAGTTACATAACTGGTTACTATAAGACAGCAAATGTGCTTCGGTTAAAGGGGACGTTCGACTCCTGGGAGTGTTACACCCTTGACAAGAAATAGTCCTCCATGAAACCACAACACGTCATTTGTACACAGTCTTTCCCAAACTGCCCAAAAAAGTGATGTGAATGTCTAACATAACCATGAAATGTTTAGTAATTTATAAAAATAACGGAAACAGGATTGACTTGGGTCACGCAACCTCCTCTCTACCACAAAGACTTGGAGAGAGGACACACGACGCATGCACACAAGAGGCAGAACTCAAATATACAGTACAGGGAGGAGAGACACGGGGTGAGGTTAAGGACAGTACTGTGAGGAAAAGTTCCCACAAGATACAAAGAGCTGGACAGTCCCCAAATATGTACTTACACAACACACACACACCTAAAGCACTCTGTCAGTGGATGTTTTAAAGTGTGTGTGCTTCGCACATCTCATGTTGACTGTAAGAATTTAAGTGAAAAATTTGAAATAGCTAGACCCTCTAAAATATTGAAGACCTCAGCGCTTGTTTCAAATGATATGCATCCCTGAATAGTAGAGTTCATGTGTATTACTGCAGGAGCTCCAACTTTGCATGGCATAAATGATACGCTAACGAGAAACGTCAATGGTAATACACATCAGATGGCTGCAGTAACAAGACTTGCTCATTTTACAATTATTCCGAGCAGTGAGCACACCACCATCACTTATAAAAACCATGCATTAGTCAAGAGGCATCTAGCCTGAATGTCTCCCCCACTCATTTTTCCACGGCTCATGAGCAGGTGCAGGAAAAGCATTGGTTGCACCGCTAATGTGGGCGGTCTGGTCCCTTTCTTTAGTTTGGGTGTGCACGTGTCTGTGTAAGGTGTCTATAAGTAAAAGGAAATTCAAACTTGGCAGAGGTCCATCTGCCTGATTCATGTAGTGTAGCTGGGCACTGGTCCCATCACGGGTCAAACAGGCAGAACATGAGCTGTACGACCACCTGCCTGATTGCACAGTGATCTCCATGTAAGCAAAAGGGATTTGCATGTGCTCCAGATGTGACGATATATTTGTGTTTACTTAATTCTACCCTGGTAAATTATATATAAGGTTGGCTGATTGGCAAAGAAGTGAAGGAACACTCTTTGAAAGAGGAAACTAATTTGATATATTTTTACCAAACAAAACAGCCTAACATTAATACATTTCCTCAAAACGACAGGTCGTGAACATTTTTGCATTTCGCCCTTTCAGCTAATGTAGGAGTTTTTTGAAGCCATTTCCCCTGCTAAACAATCTGTACCACTTTGACGAAGAAATAGTCTATTTTTGTAAACGAGGCATGTGCCCCGGGGGCCCGGGAGGCACAGGGAAGATGGTCTGTTTTCCCTCGCTTTGATTTCTTTACCTCACACGCAGGATTTCAGCAAAACTTCAGCTGAGGTAAATATTCTTTCAACTTCAAATACCATCCAAAACACAAACAATTTATTGAAGTACTTGATGCAGTGCACTGAATATTTATACTGAACAGGCAATCTTCAAAGTAACATCCTTCTCAAACCACTTTTCACAGTATTGTATAAAGGAATCCTATAAAAAGGATGAAAGGTATAAAACTGTCTTGTCACACTGTTATGTTGAATATGTTGCTACACAATACTGTATACATAATAAAGGGTAAACTTTACATGGCACCATTTAAATGCTATGGTTATTCATTAATAGTAGGTTTCCTCTACCTTTATGGTCCAAGTACAATCATAATCCCAAAACTGCATAGGAAATATCCTCATTTCGAGGATAATTTTAAAATACAGCTTTATAAATGTTTTTTTTTTTTTTTGCGACCACGAGGATGCACACATGTATGTATCTTGGTTATCGACATGAATGCAAACGTAACTTTTATCAATAGGAATCTCCACAGGGTAGCTTTTATCTATAGCTGCCATGCACAACTATTAATGGTGTTTATCTTTTACATATCACGTCTCTAATCTTAGTTTTAATAAACACTCACTTTTGTAACTTGCATACTTTTATATGCTATTGCTATTTATGTGCAATGTGGGAGAGAGCACTGCAGAGATGGTGACACTGTACGCTTCAATCCAGCTGATCTGTATTCAGATACAAGCTGATTAATTAGTCCTAATTAGTCTTTAAAAAATCTCCTATTTGTGCATTAAATGACCCCACATGGTAATTCAACCCCAGCGATGAGAAACACTGAGTGAGGAGTCAGTTACACTCTGCACAGAGCAGCATATTGTATATAGACGCATACTGTTAAGACAACTTGTTTCCTTTCATGTGCCTCTTAAAATGAGCTCTTTCAGCATGTGCCATACTTGTTGCTACGTGGTGAACTGGTTGGCCACCACAATGCCCCCAAGTGTCATACTGTAACTTAAATTACAATGACTGATTGCTATTGATTGAATGATACTCTGTATAGATTAGCAAAGGCACAAACTCTTATGTCAAGGCTTGAAAGGCATAGCCTTGTGTAACGTATGTTATGCGTGAATTCCATCAAATGTTACTGTGCAGTAATACTATTTACAAATATTAGTGTAAAGTAATGATCAACTGAGAAACACTAAATGCAGATTTTTTAAGGAAAACTTCAAAACATATGAGAAAGCCCATAGATGACGGCATAGTGCAGTATGTTGCACTTGAAATAAGGAGGAAGGATTTAAAAAACACAAGTAATTTAACAATTTCAGTCACACTTTTACAGAGATTATTGGAAGCCATGGCCCAGATTTGTTCTCCGGCCATCTGAACACTTTGGTTTATCAGTAGCTTATGAAAGGTCTTTGTTTCAGTGACCTAACACTATTATAACACTGTAAACTGTATGTGATGGCTCACAAATGAAAGAATGTTTCTTTATTGTCCAGAAAAAACGTGGTCACAGAACGCACGTATGCATCCAGGTGTCATTTATAATTTCACGAAGCAAAAGCCTGGAACACATGCAGCCCTGACAGTCATTAAATTAAAGCAGACGATGTTCCTCTGTCATTGCAGCTTGCTTTCTGCATGTTGACATGTTGGTTTTATTGTTAGTAGCAACAGTGTTTCTGCATAATCACAGCAGCATACTGTTTGCGCTGCCATTCGGAGGAGACTCGCTGTAGTGACAGCTCCTAAACATGAGTTAATAAGAAAACTATGACTCTAATGGTGCATATTTAATAGCAAACAATTAACTTAATGGTGTTGAAAATTCTGTAATAATTTCTTATTTTTCATTAAGCAGGATTAATAACAGTTGTAGGGAATTGAGAAATTAATGCTTGACCCTCTTGATCTTACCGTCATTAGAAAGATAATTTGATAGAAACCACTGTATATTCATTTTCTGCTATAGTGCACATTTATTCTGAGAGTGTCTTTTAAATTCTTCACAGCTGATGTTCAGATTACATCTGAATTACAATTCGAATAACCTGGAGTCGATTACCATTGCATTTAACAGCAAACTCAAGCGCGTAAGCCACAAGCTGCACTCAAGGCTTTGCCTGTGAATTCTTGTTTGCTGAGTTTTTCATTTTAATGCATAACCATATCACCCTGAGAAAGATTGCATTAAAGATACAATTTTGAAGTATCTCAAACACCGGCTGGGCGACGACTGGAGGAACACCAATCAATGGAGGTCCATCCCGGCGCTGCGGCAAATGAAAATTTCCGATCTGATTAACATCAAAAGCACAATTAAGAGATAAGCAGCAAAGAAACCAGACATAATGGGAATGCAAAACACCAAAGCAATAACAATTAAGTACCCCCACTCCTAGGATAATGGAGTCATGGCCCTGTAACAGATTTAAGGACCAAATGACTGTTTCTCAATTCATGTAATTGCAATCTCATTCTGTGTATTTTCATTCTTGCAGGGGTCGAAAGGTTGAGGGTATTCTCCGCTGCAGGATGGTGAATACAGTGTGATCATAAACTGTGTCTTTTGTCCCTTTGAAGGGCAGGGGCATGGAGAACAAACAGGATAATTTATTGAGATTCCCTTTTGTTGTTTTAAGTTTCTAAAAAGCATACTGACATAGCAGCTAGATGCTCTGTTAGGCACAGTGGATCTGGAAGCTAAAACATCTCAGTTTAGCATGATTTCATGCTGCCATTTGTCAATTAGCAGTAAATCATGAATAACAGCAGAGGCTGTAGTTCATGTATGCAGGTATTTGAACATGAAGTATTAGACAAATGAAACACTTCACTCGATGATGGTTCTGAAGGAAGAGTTAAGGGATTACCAAAGTTATTACAATTCACCCTGAGTTTTTGAGAGCAGAATAATAGTTGTTGAGCAATTTCACTCAAAACCACAAATGACATCTTCAGAGTGGCCCTAGAGAAAAGGTCAGAGGATAACCAAAGTCATCTTTTGGGAGCCATTAATGTCTGTAGCAAATTTTGAGCAAATCCGTCCAGTAGACGTAGAGATATGTCACAAGATAAGTGAAAACTCAGCTATTCGGATTCATCCTCTGGGCACCATGTGGAGATCTGTGCCAAATTTCATGGCAGTCCATCAAACAGTTGCTGAAAAAAAGCAAAGTTGACCCGCAGGTGGTGCTGGTGTGTGTGAACGTATGTGCAAACTTTAATGTTAAGTTGTTCTGTTGAGATATTTCAGCCTGGATCAAAGCGGTCATCTGACGGTGCCGTCCCTGGAGCTATGTCGCTAACACGGTGCAAAATTACGACCGTGGGTTGAGTTCAGCAGTTGTTTTAGCCCTGTCTCCAGCATGTCTTTTCAGCATCCAAAGACCGAATGTGTCAGAACAGAACAAGCCTACTTAGACACGTAACACGGTCTTACTGTATCCTGCAGTCCTCTACTGACTGTATCTGAGTGACAAGGCGAGTTCATGATCCGCCAAATACATCTCAGTCAAAATTGATATTTCTCCACGTGTCAGGTGTGAAGTGTCGAGACCAGCTATCGTATGCCTGTCATCTTCCTGTGATGCGTATGCATTAGCAAAGGTAATTTCCTGATCTGAATAAAGATGTCAGGAGGAAGGAAAGGAGGAAAACGGTCGGGAAAATCTTCAAAGAGGAGGCATAGCTTTGAAGGTGTCGCTGGTAGCTTCAAAGAGCAACATACGTGTCTCCCAATGGGCTGGAAGCTCATAAGCATATAATGAAAGATGCCGTGTGGGGGTATCTGGAAACAGGCCCTCTAACTCCCACCTATGTTTTCACCAGCGCTCTCTGTGCATTGGAGTGATGAGAGAGTCCTGATAAGCCAGCTCCTGCGTGAGGAACTGATCGGTTTTATGATTTTATCAGCCGTCATAAAAAACGGCTTTAGTCAATAAGCTGTTGATAAGCCATTGTTTCACTCACAGCGAAGTTCAATGTCACGTAAAAAATACACCCTCTGAAATCTGAAAATCCCCAGCAGAGAGAAGGAGAGGCGATACTTTTATGAGCTTTAAACAATAGCCGGAGCTCGACACACTGAGCGTTCCCCTTAATGCATAAACAGGCAGTTACAGCCATAACGCATCCAGTAAGAATTTCATTAGTGCTGCCAGCGGTTCCGTGCCGAGCACTGATCACTGTTCAGACAGCTGCTGCATTAGAAGCCTTAGCGGAGGGGGGAAAGCACAGGCCTGTCCAGGACTTGTGCAAAACTACCAAGCCAAAAGCTTTTTGATTCCTCCTGAACTCATAAATCGAATGTAGCCACAAAGTCAGAGACAAACTGGAAGCTGCAGCAGGTGGCACATCCACTCGAGACTGCTTAGAAGTGCACTTTACTCAATCAGAGCAAATAAAGCCACACAAGGAGAGCGGGGATGCTGTTTATTTTCTCCCTTTCGCAAAGCTGGGAGCTACATTTCTCAGCACCACAACAGGTATTTATTTATTTATTAAGTGGCAAGCTGACGGATAGATTTAACATGATGTGGAAATAAGCCTTTAACGGTTTCATCAGTCGCAAGGAGGGTCTCTATAACACTTCCTTTATGCAGTTTGGTGCTTTGTAGTTGTCAAGAAAGAAAGGTTTAAAAGGTTCTTGTGGGAAAAAAACACAAACAAAAAAGAAAATGTGTTGTTGAGGCATGACGCGGCTTTTATTATGGGATGCCTAGTTTGATTAAAAGAAGACATTGTTAGGGAAGCTTAGAAAACTCACGCCTGTGCTTTAAGGAGAGCTCATGTGTCCATGCAAAGATTATGCTAATAGCAACCATTACTTGTCTCTTAATCTTTTTTTTTTCCTTTTGCGCTCACTCATCCGATCCTCTCCGTAACTCCTGAATATGCATGAGATTTGCCTTTCATGCAGGTAAATATGCTTACACAGCCACTTGAGCCCAACGACATTTTGAGTGCGCTCCAAAAACATAGCTGCGATGCATCCATTTGCACAACGTGAGGACGTTAGGATAATGTGACTGAACGTGTTGAGATATGAGCGCCGTGCTTAAACGTCGGGCCATTCTTGATGTGCTGATGATGTGGCATCCAATCAGTGTTCATGTGATCAGCAGACTGAAAATGAGATTTTAATGGCGATGCTGGTGAAGCAGTAAACATGTTAGTGAGAAAATGTGTGTGTGTGCATGTGTGTGTGACTGATCTGAAGAACATAAATGAGTCCATAACGAGAAATAAACAGTAAACTCCCGTCATCAATAAAAATCACATCTAAACTGCTTGCGAAGTTCGCTGCTGTTTATGCATTCACTTTCATGTTGTTGTGTCAAATCTCACCACCGAAATTTTATGAGATGGATGCAACTCAACGCTTTTTCTCAAAGTTGTAGTAGCTCGGTTTTCATGAGGCAAGCACCATGGAAAATTGTGCTTGACCACATGTCTAGACATGTGCCCCGTATCTCTTCCTCTTATTGTGTGCTCATGAAAAAGGCAAGGTGAACTTTAGATGCCAGTGGAGGTGATTAGTTGTGAATTTGCAGCGTGAAAAGAAGAAGACGCAAGTGACTTTTTTTTATTTTTTTTATTTACTTTATTGATCCCAAACTGGGAAATTACTTCTCTGCATTTAACCCATCACTGATTGAAACACACACATGCAACATGCAGTGAAACACACAGGAGCAGTGGGCTGCCGCGTCCAGCGCCCGGGGAGCAAATAGGGGGGTTAAGTGCCTTGCTCAAGGGCACATCAGCCGGCTCATGGAGGGGGAGGGGATAATTCTCCACGTATCTGGGGGTTTTCTGAGTTTTAAACTTACAGAGAAAAAACAAAATCAGTGTGTGCGTCCATTCTGAGTTGTTCATCTGTACAGGCTGTACTTTCTCTGTTTGGGACAAATAAACAGGGACTGCCCAAAGTTTCCAGGGGTCATATCTGTGCAAATAATACAATTCACCTTTTTTTCTGTCCGAACAAACACTGCAATACATATCTACAAACATGTACCTTGATCGGGTGCAAAAATTATATGGATAAATGTTCAATGTGGATTTAATAAGGTTGCACTAGATTTCAGGGACTAAATTTTAAGCAGTACGCTTACAGTTAAATTAGTATCCTGGTTTGTGCTTCACATTTCATGATATTACTATGTTCCAGACTACAAACGCAGTGCAAAATGTTCAGGTAGCTTTGGACATGGCGGCGTCTGACTTTTAATTCTGTGTGAGAACGCTTTCAGGAAGAACAGATGAAGTCCTGCTTTGTCAGATGTGATGAAACAATTACATGAACAGCCTCTGTTGCATTTTTCCTTTTGCTTTAGCGAATGTTTTGCTAAAATGTTGAGGACAGTCGCATTCCTCCCTGATTACTTCCTTTTTAGTACAAACAAACAAGCTTGCAATGCTGAACATTAAGCAGCAGCTGATGCTTCAGCTGCTCCATCAGGAATGTGACCTTGCAGGGTGTAGAAAACTTTTCAGGGGAGAGTTTGACAACCACGACTGAAACACACACACACACACACACACACAGACACAGACACACACACACACAGGTGTACAGGAGCACTGACAAACAGTCAATCAACAATCTCTGATCGTATATGGCACCATCACTCTCTTGCTGAACTTTGTGTAATCCCTCACTTACAATTTCAACATTTTCATAACTTTACTTTGAAAATAAATCACATTTGCTGAAATTCATTAAATCTTGCATCAGGCGTTGTTGAAATTATTTATTGCCCATCAAGATCACTGCAAGAAATCTCTATCTGAACATCAAACAATGAACAATGAAAATGCTGCTGTATTTGATACGGAACTTGCGCAGAGGCAATATCCCAGATTACACAGAAAAGTCATTATTATCCTCGTCTTGCCATACATTAATTCAACACTGAGATTGATAGGAGACCCTTGGGCAGATTTAGATTACAAGGGCACCATCCTGTGAAATCCCCAAACCAATATCATATTTTAATTCGACATGTTTGGCAATGTAAGATCTACATTGGCAGTCCAAGCGAGGCGCCTGCTATTCACAGAAGCCAGTCCAATAACCTTTCCATGCGGATAATTACAATCTAAGCTGCTGCATTAGAGCAATGCGAGGGGCTAGTGAGTGTGGCAGTACAAGACTTCCAGAATTAGAAAAAGAAATCTAACAAGCTCTGTTTGAAGGTGGAGGTGATGTAACACTATGCATGAACTATGCAATAGTCCACCTGAAAACTTGAATTTTTACACATTTGGCTGCAGACTTCTGAATCAGTTACAACAAAGTATGTTACAACTGCACAAGCTGCTGCGTGCATCCTACACAGAATAATTAGTTTTGACAAACAGTCTTCAGCGCTCCTCTTGATAAGTCTTGCATTGCAAGGGAATTTCAAGCATGACGTCAAACGCCATGCTGTTAAACAGATAAAATAGGCAAAGTTTTTTTTTTCACTGAAGATTAGTGCGACCTGCATGGATATACTGTGTCTGTGATGAGAGCTGAGAGGAATGAAATTTGATTTCCATCAACCTCTGTCTTGACCTTCCTGCTTTTCACATGTTAGGGAGAAACTGCGTTTTGACTGACGTGCTGTCAGCTCTGGGAGAGAGTGAACGGTTTGAGGATGCCTTAACCACTTTTAGGCATACAGACAAAATCAGTCGGGTGGAAACTAGTTCTTCCACTGCATAACGCATGTGTTTATCTACACACTGACTGACAAAGACATGATTATTCATTGCTTATGTGCTAACAAATACATACTAATGTTGTGCTCAGTATTCAAACCTTTATGAGATAAGCCTTGAGGAGCATCGCAGCCTCAAATAACACATTTTATATGTGACACATAAACTTTGGATTTTAATACTTTATGGCCTTCACAGAGCATCACAAGGCTGGCTTTGGCAGTGCAGCTCAAACTTGAATGAATTTTGATATTTTTTATGTGGGTGCACAAGAGGAACTGAGTCGCAAATACAGTCGGCCAACCTACTTATGTTCGATTCTTTCAGATGACTTTATATATCAGTGATGCTATCATTTCGAGGTTCCTCTGCTTGTGGCTCATTCAGGCACTGGTGTCATACTGGTGAGAGAGGGATAAAAAAGCTTAGTCGCCTTATCCCAGTATGTCACTTTTCCTTACTTTTCATTGTGTTATCTTGGCAGTTTAGCCTTCTTGTTAATTCTGTGAAATTTTTGTAATCTTGACTGATTTCATGAGACGTTTTTGTGAGTCCTTTGTATTGTAGACTGTGTGTAATCTGCTGTGTTTTTTACTATAATACCTAGAGAGTAGTAGTAGTAATAGAGTAGAACATTTTTTATAAATTGAAGAACAGAAGTGGAAGTGATAATTGTGACCTGACAAATCAGAAACAGATACATACACTTTATCATGATTTGGTCTAATTTTACATAATTAGTCTGCTTCCAAAACCAAAATTATTTATAAATGTATAAAAATGTACTACCATAACCTTCAGGTAAGTTAACCAATGCAGTAATTACAAATTCGCTAACCTCTTAACCAGTTTTTCTCTGATGTTTAAATTAAAAAACAAAAATGTATGATGCAGAAAAAGCAAGCAGTTCCAGGCCAAGATGACAGAAATTGCACTGTGACATCTGAGCTGCATAAAAGCTACCTCTGATGTTCCTCTCCAGACACTTCGGCACAAGCAGGGTTGATTGAAGCCACAAAACACCAAACAGGTGCCAGCAAAAAAACAGCGGGTGCCACGTAGATAAGACATATACATAATAGTGCCTCAAACATATGAAACTATATGTTCTATTCATTTTATTGAGGGCTATGAAGACACCATGCAGCTGGAGGACAGGGCAAGAAGCAGTCACACATGAGAATTTGTGTGCTGAACCGAGGATAAAGAGAGATGGTCCAGCATTGTAAGAGGCTTTAATGTCAATAGATCAATAGGTCAATATTTCGTTAAGGATTCTGTGTCTGTTTTCATGAAGCTAATGGGGAGATACCTTGTGTTTCAGGCACTGCAGAGCCACATTTGACCAGATCACCACACATATTTGTGAAACAATAATATACTCGGGTTGGACGATGTGTTGAAATTTTCCAGCGTCATCAGCCCAACAACAAGTGATTGCAGATATATTTGTGCAGCTGTGTGTGTTGCAGCCCTCCTGTAGCTGCACGGTGTGTGCGACTGGCAAGTCCACTACGTTTATTAGTCTAATAAACAAGCAAACAAACAAAGTGTCAAAATGTCAAGGAAGGAACTGTTGTTACTCTTATTTTCCTTACTAAATAGAAAACGACCGTCGTAGGCCTTCTGAATTCAAGTGTCTCTCTTTGTTTTTGAAATAATTCTTTGTGGCTTTTCAGCCAATACAGCTTGTCAGCTGTACACAGACAGGAGAGGGTGGAGGACAGAGGGACACGAGGACATGCAGTCAAGGTGCCCGTGTTGGAATTGCCGAACCCGAATTGAACCCGCCATTTATTAAAATAAGACAATAAACAGAAGAAACACAGTAAAACTCACTGACACCGTTCCCCTGCCAACTCTGGTTTCGTCAAAATAAACCCTTTATTCACCGAGTTATATGTGAAAATGTTCTGGGTCCACACACTATTTTCCCCGCTGGCCCTGTTTGTGCAACTGGGCTAGCTCGCTGAAAGCTCCTCACCTGTGGAACCATCTTTCAGTCTTTGTCTAGGGGGCAGACAATCTCTCTACATTTAAGAGTAGGCTCAAAACTTTGCTTTTTGATAAGGCTTACAGTTAGGGCTGGCTCAGGCTTGCCTAGGACCACCCCTAGTTATGCTGCTATAGGCTTAGACTGCTGGGGGACTTCCGATGACACACTGACCGCCTCTCTCCTCCTCACTTTCTCTTTCTGTACACATTAATGTCCCTTAAATGTGTGTTACTAACTTACCTTCTTCCTTGTCCTTGTGCTTTCTCATCTCGCAGGTCCTCTTTCGTGGCTGAGCCTGGGTAATGGTACATTGGTAATCTCACGAGTCTCATTTTGCTGGACTTGAGTACAGCCTTCAAAATAGTTGATCATACAATTTTATTCAATACATGCAGGAACTGGGTTGGCCTAAATGAAACTGCCCTTAAAGGAAAACTTTCGTTTTTTACAACCTGGACCTTATTTCTAGCATTAAATACGACCATTTACTCACCCAGACAACTTTGGTGGCATTTGGAGTCCTTTTGAAGAAATTAGCCACAGTGGAGCGGCGCGTATATCCGTATAATGCGAGTACTCGGGGCACCCATGCGCAGCCTCTATATAACGCATAATCTGCGGCGAAACTTGTTCATATTCCAGTATTTTCATATGCTGGTGCTATTCCCCTCTGAGCCTGTGGTGGCATGTTATCAACATCCGCCGTCTCTAGGCAACTACCTCTGGCGCGGATGACGTCGGCGGTCGGCTAGTTTAGCTGTTTTGTCGTATTTAATGCTAGAAATAAGGTCCAGGTTGTAAAAAACGAAAGTTATTCTTTAACTTGTTTTTTCCTTACTTATAAAACAGAATATTCAAAGTTACAACCGATTAATTTAGTTCTTGAACAGAAATTCTTAATGCTAGAAATAAGGTCCAGGTTGTAAAAAACGAAAGTTATTCTTTAACTTGTTTTTTCCTTACTTATCAAACAGAATATTCAAAGTTACAACTGATTAATTTAGTTCTTTAACAGCTCGCATGTCATGTGGGGTCCCACAGGGCTCATTCCTTGGCCCTGTTTTGTTCAGTTTGTATCTATTGCCCCTTATTTGCCATATCATCTCTGTGTCCTTTCATTGTTGTTGATTCTCTGCACTGCTACCTTGCTGCCATTCAGGACTGGATGGATTACATTATTGGTTATTAGTCCAACATGGGAGTTGTTTTTAGTCAGTGGCTCAACATTAAGAGTTTTGTTCAATCCTGCTCTTTGTAAATCAGAACTACCACCAAAGTCAAACCAATGTTCCTCAGATACATAGCTGAACAATGTTTCCACACCCTCATTTCCTCCCACCTAGACTACTGTAATTCATTATGGAGCAATTGTCTATCCACAGTTCATGCAGAAAGCGACTTCCCACAAAACTCGATGCAGGGAAACATCACTCCAGTCCCGGCTGAATGACCCTAGCTATCCATTTATTACAGAATTAGTTTAAGATTATATTACTTTTTAAATCGGCTTAAAACAAAATCATGCTTTTACTCTTTTGGCTCTAACACTGTGGAGCAAACTCTCCCTCAATACCAGCTTCTATATTTTCTACAATATTTTTCAATAATATTTATGGAATATTTCCATAATGTCTATTCAAGTATTTTAATGTCCTTCTTTTATGATTGCGTTCTTTAATGCAGTGGACTTTCTTGTAAGCTGCAACTCTTCCTGTTTTTCTTCAGTGAAGCCCTTCCCATGCACTTGCTATTTATTTGTCCACAGTGCCCACTACAGTATCAGAGAGATGGTGTGGTTTTACATTTATAATTACTAACCACTAACCACTGAAAAGGAGGCATTGGCTCTTTCAATTTACCATAAGTAAAGACTATATTGGCTTTTAATATGAATAAAAGCACCTGTTTTTGAAGACACACGGATGACTGGGCCCAGATATGGATCAAAGGTCTGCTTAGTTTACCACACAGTAAGCTATGGTCATTTATTGTGGCTATTCAATACAAAATAAAGATTTCTCACAATGTATAGTGGAAACATAAGATGTGATGACAGTGTTAATAGACTTTTAATTCCTTGATTATATGAAAATCCTTACTCTACAGTTTACATGGTTAATGACAGACTCAGTATGACAAAGAGAAGTTTAGTAACTGGCAAACATTTGCTGGAGAGAGGCATGTGTTTAAGCTTCAAGAACTCCCGCCAGTCACACAGTGTGGAAGTGTAATGACATTCCAGTGTGCACTGGCATAAATTACTGCCTTGACTAATGATGACAATGCTTCAGTTCTGGGTTGATGATCAATAACCAAAGTTAAATCATCTGATGAATTCACTGGTCACTCATTAAATTGTAAATTGGTTTAATTAATGATTTGTATATTATAGGCTAGAACAACTGTAGGGGAAAGTTACATTAGTGTACAGTTGAGTTAGGATTCACTCCATGAGCGACTGCTTAACAACCGGAGCAACAGAACAGAAACACACTCTTAGATCAGGCCTTGCTAATCACTCAGATTACATAAGTTTAATATGATTTGTTTTAGAGATGGGGTACAGGTTTTACTGCTTAAACATTACATTACCCTCTATTAAACCTAGCATGACTTGCATTTCATATAAAATTTCAACATGTCATGATCACCTTCTGAAACAAGCAAATAGGAACAAAGCTGACACCTTAACAAGTTAAGATATGTTAACCTACTCAGCCTGTACCAACACTGAAAATGGTGAAAAAAACAAAATGGTCTAACAAATATTAGCTATTGTTGTCCTGAACTGCCTATTAAGTCAGACTTTGGTGCTGTCAGATAGGAAATATTGCTTTTATTATATTTGGCAATTAAATTACTTACAAATTAAAACTTGCATTGCATTCATTTTTAGATAAAAATTATTGTTACAATTCAGATCATGTGGCACCCATTGAGTGAAGCCCCTGGGTCTTTACCCCTTCTACAGTGTGTCCAAACATTGTTGGCCTTTGTTTGTAAGATAATCAGGTAAATGTGGTACAGCCGGGTTTCCTGTTCATTGATGATTGTAGATGTGTGCACAGCAGAAAGTTCAATGCTACATTTTCTTGATATTTTATATATGGCCATTTTTTTGTATTTAGAAACGAAGCAACTTCCTGGTTACCAGTAAAATGTAAGTTTTGAGGTAAATTTCTATGTAGCACTCATTTCTAAGTGTTTTTCCACATGCCACACTTTAATAGATATGTCTGCTCTAGCTAGCTTACGTGACACGTTGAATTCCAGTGAGAAACGCCAATGGCACTGCAGAACGAGTTCCCACAATGAAGCTCTTCCGGGTAATGATAAATAAGTGTGTTTGTGTGTGCGCCAAACCATCAACTGGCAACAGGGATTAACAGCACAGAAGCCCCTTTTCACACATGTGAAGTGAAAATTCCTGCTGTTTTTGTTCAGAGCACAGAACCTCTCTCATTTTGCATAATGGAATTGTATCATAAGCATGTCTGAAGTTTACCGTCAAATTGGACTAAATACTAAATATATGACAGATGTGTTATATTAACGAAAACCATCATTTAAGATGACATCAGTGACACAGGATCATGAAAACTTTCTGTCTGTCTGCACATCTATCAGCTGTCGCAAAGCCAAAGTGCTTTCAACGCCTGTCAAACTAATCACCAAACTAAATTAAAATTATCAATATTCATTATGCATGCTTATTACAGACGTTCCTTCATGCAATTCATGTGCGAAATCAACCACTTCTGCCTTATTGTCACACCTTCAGGTGTTAAAGATTGGCCTGAGCTACGAAAAGGCAAAGTTGGAGTAAATTGTAGTTTTCTTTCAAGATCTCACAGTGTGTGTTTTAGCATAACTCCCACAAAGTGAAACGGTGCTCTGAGAATTGCAGATAATACAAACTGATTTACCACAACAGCCTGAATGAGAATTCTGAATGAGCATCAGTTCTCATTGTTAACTGAATTTATCTACGAGTCTGCTAACCGCAGCACATGTAGAACCATACCGGAGTAAGTTAATCTGAATTACTTTAGTGCTTTAAATCCTCCTTACCTTCGCTGGGACAAGTCGGAGCTAAAAAGGTACATTTCCTCTACATGCATAATTTGCCTTTGGATCTGTGTGGGCTACGAGGCCAACACGATCACTTGTCTGACATCCTTTGAGGAAAAGTGAAAAAAAAAGAGAGACATGCAACGTGCAGACCTGGTGGGGAAGGTGATAAGGCTGTTTACCAATGTTCAGCCCATAGAGGGTATTTACATAAGCCCAGAGGCACATGAAAGCTGGCCAGCTGTGCCTGCACTGAGGCTCTTACCGTGTCTTTTGGCTTGAGACAGATAGTAATATGGTGTGCCTCGAACACTCTCCAGTATAATCTCACCTGCCAAATGGTACAGAGTACAAACAACCCCCTGTGACCAATGGCTCTCACTCATGCAGTTTCCAAAGTGGTGAATGAGAAAATACTTTGTGCAGCCGAAAAAAATGCTTGGATTTTGCTTTCAGTGTGCAGAATTTTCTTTGGACTACAGCTGAACATACACAATAATACGAGTGTTATTCTCCAAATGCTAACTTCAAGTGTTAAATTACACTACCCCAGTTACCACTAGTGATCATTTTGTGTATGAAAATGGGATGATACACATTCATTCGCCGCCTGAAGAACGCCCTCTGATGATTAAGTGTGTTGCATGTTTTTGTGCCCTGATTTTCTGAGATCCTTTGAAGATGCACCACGCTTTGCAAATCTTATTATCAAGTCTATGCAATACGTCCGTCAACATCACCATATGGCTTGCTGAGCTTGCTTCTCTGCACACAGATTTGCATCCTGAATTTGTGATAAACACTGAATGATGAAGGATGGCAGCACAGTATTGCTTGTGTCACTTCTTTATGAGCAGCAATTACTTATGTCTTATAGCTGCTTTGATATTGATTGACTGGTATTGATAGGTAATGGACTTACAAGTACATTACATACCATATTCAAAATACTAAACAGCATTATTCCATACATCACAGACAAAACAGGTTTAAGCTTTTGACATGTAAAAGGCACTACAATCTGCAAAATCAGGGCTATTTCCCATCTTATTTTATCATATCTTTTTAGCATTATCTTCAGGTGGCCCTGTGTCATTACTCCAGCCTGTATTGGCTGGCAGTTGTGACACTCATGAGAGGGCAGTGGCACACACCATTCCTGTATTAGGACAAACCATCATGCCCAATTCAAGATAATTTGCTCACAAACATCAAATCGAACACCGGAGACTGCTGTTCCGTTCCTGTTGCCCACCAACTGTCAATGTTTTTTAACCACAGCCCTCTCCATAACCGCACACCAAGTGTTTGCTATTGTAACCATGATGACAAAGGTCCCCTATCCTGAACAAAGTGCTTATTTTAATCCAAACCACAATCTTTCCCTAACCAAGTCACTTTTACGCCTAAACCAAACCTGCGTTGGTGTTGTCACGTCATGAAATAGATTCATTTCTGTTTTTTCAACAGTTCTGGAAGGCGCAGACAATTGATGCTTATGTGTGTCATTCAAGAAGGTATGGACAAGAAAAACACATTGTTGTTTAGTTTGGATTCTATTCCCACTTATGTTATCGCAGAACAGGGGTGACAGGTAACCTTGCATTCTCTTTATATATTTCTCTCTGTATGCAGAGTTTGACTGATTCGTTTGACTGATTGTGCACAAGGGGCGGGTGCAGAGACACCGAATTTACAAAACCTTGCAATAGTTAAAGGTGAGGCCTGTCTTGCTGCAGCACATTGCCTTAACTAAAGGAAAATTTGGCAAGACTTAATTGGGGCCAGGCATCTACTGTAAGCAGACATAGGTGACATAGGGGATAGTGGTGTCCTACCTGCCTTGGTGTTCATTTTTAGCTTACACCAATAGCTTGGTCAGTTATGTTTTAGTTGTATGGTGACAGTTAACACACTCTCCTGTGTCTGCCGTGGTGAAGAGGTGTCTGTGGAACAAACACAGACTGTGATGCCGTCTCATGTTCAGCCTGCTCTGTTGCACTGATCTGTTCGTTCTGAGTACAGCGAGAAAAAGAATTTGGATGATCCGACTGATGCTGAGTTGACTTGTTAGAGGGCTGCCAGACTACTGGCTGGAGTAAAATAACACTGTGAGATGAGCCTGGTGTCATCTTTTTCTAAATCAAACCAAACTGCAACTGTTTCACAGCAGTAACCACATGTGAGAAAGGCTTTGTGGCAGGAAGGCTTTGTGCTTCGCTGAGGTGAAAACGTGTTGGATCACCGGAGCAGTTGCTGGGCCACGGATGGGTTTACACCAGAGTCTCATACAGAGGCTAAAAGGGTCCTTGTGCATCTGTATGAGACACAGAGGGACATGACAAAGCACCGGTATTTGACACTCTGAGAATGAGAATGGTTGGAGTCCCGTGACCCTCAGTATACAAATGTCAGCCTTGAATTGGAACCATCTTTTTGCCATTGTTATTGGAACATTTAAGGAAGTTGGGAATTTGTCTAATGAGGACTACTGAAAAGAGAGACAGAAATGAGAGAGAAGCGTTAAAGAGAGTAGGCAAGAGACAGGCGAAGTGAAAATGAGGTGAAAAAGCAGTTTAATTTCTACTCGAGTGCAGAAACTGATAAAAGCTGTTGTTTCACACTATCTTCCAAAGCTCATCACTCACTGAGTTACAAAAACGGTTGAGGAATTTGTCCTTTGCAACCACCTCACCACTTGTGTTCGTGTGAAGCCTAATGTCACACAGGAACTTTTTTCAGCACAAGGAAAGTTCCAATTGTAGGTATAAGCTAAATGTTCACTGCAGGTGCTTGCAATTGGTAATTCTTTCAACATCCCTCCACAAAAATCTCCCACCACTTCCTGCATTGGCACCAAACACCACCACTGATCATAAATCACTCATGCAAAATACGGCTGAACATTTCATTGAGGTATTATCGAAATCGCAACCTCCAAATCGAAGGAGCTGCAGTGTTTTGATGTGTTTTTAAAATGTGTCACAACACACAATCATAAATAAAGCATTATGGTGTTACAGAGATCTACAGGCCCACAAATCATATTCTACAGAAGGGAACAAGCTTGTTTGGTGTAGACCCCAGCAAAAATCACGTCATCGTCATCATTTTTAGATTTTATTTCAATGAAACACACAAGTCAACATTCCCCCTAAAATCCTGACTCACATATTTCTGTCAAAAAAAATTGCAATATGATTTTTTTTTTTTTTTTTTTTTTTGCATGTTGTTCAGCCGTAATGCAAAGTAGTTGAATATACAGGAAACTTAATTAATAGGTGACAGTGTTGTCAGGTGGCTGGGGAGAAATTAATTGCAATCTTACCCACACAGTATTATAACTGCCACAACGATCATTAGGAACACAGAGGTCTGTAGTATACAGTACTGTATTTCACCACCCATATTTTCATCCTTATTCTACCTTTTACCATCATTATCAGCTGGGTTTTTTTTCTTTATCTTATTTCACATTAATTTTTTTATCCCAGTTTTTGTTCATTCTGTATCTTTTCTATGTGAAGTACTCAGCTGGTGCATGTGATTTATTGTTGTAAAGCACTTTGAGCTGCAATTCCTGTATGAAAGGTGCTATACAAATACAGTTTATTATTATTATACACAATGTACAAACATGTTAATGATTGATATATAAGCAATAATTTAATGTGAATATATTAAACGCGTTTAGAATTATCAGAATTTAACTGTTATATTTTAAATACATGTCCATCTATGCGGAAATTATCTCCTTACTTTGCAACTTCTTCAATGTGGCAGTGTAATTTCCTGTATTAGGAAAGAGGGTTTGCACTGATGGCTCATTGATAAAAGATGAAATATAGTCCAAACAGGTGGTTACATTAAGAGAATCTGATAGCGGCTTTGTCGTTCATAATCACTGGAGAATTACTTATGAATGTATAAGAGTAATATGCTGGGTACGTCCTGCAAAGGTTCTTTTTATTGCAAAATAGGAGCCTCATTACACAGCCTGAAATAAATGCTGTGCAGCTAAAGCTTGACGTAATTGGACCTGCAGTAGTGTAAAATTTTGATTTCAACTGTTGTTCATTGAAGCTCGGCTGCAAATGCTGAGAAACACTGAACTAATCTGAGTCAGTTATAAAATGAATGCAGAGGACTGGCCCAATAGTGAATGTTGTTCTTTTTTCTGTCACAACGAATGGTAGCAATGAATGACCTTAACACAAAAACACTCTTCACATTCCAAATTTGTCAAGGGGAACACTGATAATACCAAGATGACACAGAAAAGACACTCAAACCTCAATAGCTAGGCTCCTTTCTGCCAAGCAAAGTGTACTTGAGCATCAAATATTGAGCATCTTTCTGAAAATGTCCTAGTGGGTATTTTTTGCCACCATTAGAAAAACCTGAGTGGCAAAGGTCAAAACACATTAATAACCACCGTCACTGCAGCCTGCCAGTGAAAGTCCTCTCTTACCAAAACACACCTGTCCCTTGAATGTAAAAAGGATTATAATCCTTCAGGTCTGGGACCTTTGTCTCTGATATTCACCTGTCAGAAGCTGAGGGAATCATTTATTCTGAGTGAGAATTGGACCCTCCACTGAGTGTCGGAGACTCATGAGTTATTCAGCAAAGAATCCATTGATTATTGATTGCAGATCCTTTCACACTCATATGTATTTAATGTCCCAAAAACTTAATTCTTGGTCTTTCTAGCTCTTGAGAGATACACTTTGATGTCTGCGGTTCCATTAAGGCATAAACATAACATGGAACTAGTTGAATGATATTATGTAATTATGGTATTAAAAACTAAAGAGGTTTCGAACCAGATGGGGTTTCCGGCAGAGATGTGGACCTTGTCAGGGTGGCTGGCATTTCGCTGACCATGTCCATACAACATTTGCTAATTAAATCTGTCCCCCAAAATTAGCCTTAAATTTTGAATTTGATTGATAATTACATCACTACAAATAAATGGTAAATTAATCTAGCAAACCAGAATTTTATCAAGGTTTCATAGCAGAAGACGTCCTGTGTTTTTATATTTGTAATTTTTGGTTTTATGGTGGCGCCGCCTATTTTTGCATTCATTTGTTGTACCACCATTATACCTCAATCGACATAGGTGGAGAATAGATGGAGTAGCCAATCAAATCGTTGCCAAAACTGCATTCTCATTTGGCAGTGGAGCTCTGAACTGATGGGGTTCAGTTGACCAATCAGAAGCCAGACAGACAGGGGAATGTGCATGGTAATCTACCAACATACGACTTTATGAGCGGCCTTTAGCTACTTACCATCGCAAAACGCACAACACAAGAGCCACATGCTCTAAACAACAACCCACATTAGCTTTCATGGCAGTCAATTCAATAATTGTCAAAATATTTCACTAAAAATGACAACTGCAACATCAACCAAATGAAAAATCAGTACATCACCAAGCACAATATGTTTCATCCTCTGGAAAACATGAATGAAAAATTTCATGGCGATCCATCCAACAGCTGATGAGAGCAGTTGGAGCAACCGTCTGACTGACAGACCGGCCAACAGCCTCCCATCCCTAAACTCCCGCCAGTAGCGTGTCTGCAAAATCGTCCAGAGTACAGTCTCATTTTTGGTTCAACACAAAATGTTCCTACCAAAGGAAGTGCAGCTGCTCTGAGGCAGGTTGACTGGCTCGGACGGCGGGTAAACAGGTCACTGTGAGGCATGGGAGGGGGTTGCTTGAAGTGCCAGCTGCCAGCAGAGAGGGAAATAGTTCCCTCCTGCCATGCCGGCTCAGACACCTGTCTCGAGCCAGATTAATTGGCTCGGGACAGGTTAAAGTGCACACACTCAGTGACAGAGAGAGAGAAAAGAAAAGACCTATCTATGGACAGTTACACAGCCACTCTCGCCGTTTCCCATTCCATCTAACTCCATGCATTTTATAGCCTACTCTGAATGTGTGTGTAAAGTAAGGCTGATATATGTACATAGCTGAATAGTGTGAATTTGAAGATGGGTTCTAGACTGTGTGACTCATCTGTGTGCACAAATGTCTGTGTGCCAAAAAATGTGTGAAAATACCATTTTCTCCTGGCGTCTGTGCTAGCAAGCCCTGTTAAAAGCCACTCAGGTGGCTCTGTGGCACATTTATTGTCGCTGAGTGGGAGGTTTTCTGGCTTTACCACAAAGCATTATAGACTAACTTCAAGGACAGTTCAACCTTGGTTATGGAGCCAAGTACTTGTGGTCTGTTCTCTAGGATTTTTGCAGACCAGGGACCTTTTGATGATTGAATTCTGATCACATGAATGGAATAACTGAAGGTAATAGAGGTTTCAGATGATTTGCTATGGGTTTTGGGCTTTACTGCCGGCATAAATGCAAAAAGTAAGTTTTTCTATGTCAAACAAATGTAGCTAAATTTAGCTTCCATATATCAGATTTTGACTGACAGTAAAAGGTAGGGTTAGGTGATGTGATATAGGAACAAGCAGCACTAACTGGCAATGTAGAGATTTAAGACTAGGAGCTATGTGCTCATTTGTCCAGATCTTCTGAATGTGGTTGAGTCTTTCCTGAATAAAGATCATGCAACAGAAAATAGGCCACTGCCCACCCTGCTGGGGTAGGCATGAATGAGTTTCTTTACTTTCATTCATTTCTAAAGCCTAATATCCACTGGGTGCAGCTACCAGAGAGAAAGAAAGTCTATCAAATTTTCCGAATACATCAATGGTTCATCTCTATAACCGCAAATCCCATCATATAAGGCTTAATTTTCTCTGTAAGGTTTGCAAGATTCAAGTCGCTCAACTCCCCTGTCGTGAATTGCTTGTCACATCCTGATGAATGTTACCTGTTTATGAGTACCTGCACGTTTAGACATGTAATCGTTAATAAAACGGTCAACCCTAAAATTGCATAACCCATTAAAAACAGACTCTGGTGGACAATGTTTCTGATGTGCAGTAACCCCATATAGGGCTGCATGTGCCACTTGTTTGCATGCAAGTGTAATTCACAGAAATCTTACCAAAGAGTTTTAACACAGCAGAGATGTTAAGTCCTGCTTCAAGATCAAACAAACAAATCTATCACGGTCAGCAGCCGTACCTGAAATAATTGGAAACTATTAATATTAATTAGGAAATACAGCTGTCAACGATGTGTCAACACAAAAGCTCTATGACAAACAACAAGTGAGTAGAGGATGAGACAGATGAGACAAAGGAGCACCATACAAAAGTTTGAACACCCCGATCTGAGCACTTGCTGATTATTCCCAGGGTCTCTGACCTTAATTAGCTCATCAGGGCTATGGCTTGATCTCAGCTCATCGTAGGGAAAGGCCAAATGATGCAAGTTTCAGAGCTTTATAAATGACTCCTCAGACCTTGTCCCAACAATCAGCAGCTATGGGCTCCTCTAAGCAGCTGCCTGAATAATTTATACCCACAAAGCAGCAGAAGGCTAAAAGAACATAGCAAAGCGTTTTCAGGTACTTGTTTCCTCAGTCTGTAATGTAATTAGGAAATGGCAGTTAACAGGAGCAGTGGAGGTCAAGTTGAGGGCTGGAAGACCAAGAAAACTTTCTCAGAGAACTGTTCATAGGATCGTGCTTTGGGCTTGTGTTGCAGCCAGTGGCACAGGCTAAAATTTTACTAGTAAAGGGAAGAATTTCTGCAATAAAGCATCACACTGTGTGTGAAAAAAGCTGAAGATGAAAAGCAGATGGCTTCTACAACAAGATACTGATCCAAAACACACCTCAAAATCCACGATAGACCTCAAGAGAAGCAAGCTGAAGGTTTCGCAGTGGCCTTCCCTCTGTCTCTCTCCTTGAACCTAAACATCATTGAAAATCTGTGAATGGAAGAATCTCACAGAATTGGAGACTTTTGTAAGGAAGAATGTGCAAAAATCCCCCAAACAAGAACTGAATGACTCTTAGCTGGCTGCAAAAAAGCCTTTACAAGCTGTGATAGTTGCCAAAGTGGGTGTTACTTAATACTGACCATGCAGGGTGCCCGAACCTTTGCTTCAGGCCCTTTTTCATTTTTGTTATTTTAAAACTGTGAAAGATGGAAATGAAAAAGTAATCTGCTTGAAATATCAAAGAAATGTGTCATCTTTAACGTTATGCTGTTTGGAAATCAGGTCATCTTTTATTCACTCAGCTATTCAGAAAACAATTTTCTCTCAAACTTTTGCAGTTAAATGGTTTCTTCTTTGTCGGTTTTAATTGCGTTTATTGTTGATGTACAATTGGGAGACTAAACAAGGTGTTTTATTGTGAAAGTTCTCCGCATTCTCCATGTCATTCCTGTTTCTGACTTCCCACACAGCTCAACCTGCTATTCTGTCAATAATAGACGAGGCGCGTAGTTTAAGCAGAGCAGAGCACATAACAGGCAGGCAGATACCAAACACATAATGTGCAATAGCCATCAATGTAACCTGCAACAATGACGCTGAACAGAATGTGCTCCGGGATGCATACATGAGGCTTTGCAGTGGATTTCTAAAGCAGATGCTGAAGTGTTGAGGGACTGGAAATCTTTTTTTCTGTGTCCCTCTGCACATTTTCCTCGCTGGTCCATGCCTTAATGATTCTCAGTAGAATCTCCATGTAAAGATAAGTTGTCCATAACCAAAATGAGATGCAATCATGTGACAGTCAAGGAGATATTAGATGAGATAATAATTTAACCTACAGAGGGTGACGTTACACTGTCAGATGCCGCTGAGGATGATCCTGGATTTACAAAGAAAACAACAGTTACAGCAACTATTATGGTTTTGACGCACGTCACATGTCACGTGTGTTGCCCCTGAGGCTCAGGATGGAGGTCGAAACCCCTCATGAGCACCTTTGGGATCTCAGTATAAGGCCATTAATATATATATATATATATATATATATATATATATATATATACATATATATATATTTACATTACCCAAAGCAACTTACAATAAGTGCATTTGAAAGATTTAAAAGATAAATGGATAAAACTAGGTTATATACAAAAGAAAACAATGCACATTCAAAAATACCTGTCAGACAGTTGGTTCGAACTAATGTCCCGCCTCCTATGCATGCCCCTGCTGCTTAATATCAGCATGTTAGCGTTTTCATTGCGTGCACATGTTAGTGTGATGGGATTAGCATTTAGGTAAAAGCACCACTGTGCAGGCCCACAGAGCTGCTAGCATGAGTGTAGCACCTTTAAGCACCAGAAACCATTGCATGCTTTGCGTAGGCCGGTAGGGTGCACTTCTGGGTCACATATGCCATTACATCAGTTAACCACCCTGACATCAGCTGTTTGACACCCTGCATCAGATTCTTCAGTCCAACAAGCAACTTAATGCGTTTGCAAGTCACCCAAAACTTTTAATCTGCAGTTCAGAACTGCATAAACTGTATAAATGGCTTTTCTGCCATGATTTTGTAACTTATATTTGATGATGTTTTTAATTAATATATTAGAAAGTCCCTCACGACTACGCTCAGACTACCACAAGTATATTGAGACGCTAATGCCGGTTCACTTTTCATGAGGGTTCATTGGGCAAGTGGGGCATTCTTAAGGTAATGTAACCCACTCACTAAAAGTGATTGGCGATTATAGGGTTACCTCCCTGCAAGTCGGCTGTTCATTTGTTTTTACTTCCTCGGCACCGGTAGGAAAGTCCGATCTTCCACTCCGAAGTAGGACGGGAACGCACAAAGCGAAAAAAACGAGGAAGTCAGAGAAAAAACGCATGTGTGGTCAGAGTGAGAGCGCTAAAAAGTTATTACTAAAAAGGAAAGAGGTTAAATGGTGCAGAACGTGTGATGCTGATGAGTGGTTCTACTTACCGTTACCTTGGCGAAGTCTGACGAGTGTGTTTATTTGTGGAAAACTCCGGCGAGTGACGAGTTCATTGCTGTTTACCTGCCTCCTAACGCGGCGGTCGGCTAGCACAGCCAGCCATCAGTTACTGTGATATTATGCAGTGAAGGCAAACTAAAAAAAAAAAAACAGTCGGAGCCTTTTTTTTTTTTGGAAGTGGGAAAATGCTGAACTCATTATTTACTCAGTTGCATTGTAGTTATAAGTTATCATTTAATATGGAAGTACTGTTAAAATTGGATAAATGGTAAAAATATGTTACTGTGTTATGTTATTTCATTGAGTGTGGATGAGAAGAAGTCCATGGTTAAATACTGTTAAGAAAATCTGCTAAATAATTATTTAGATAGAAATACTATATTAAAAAGTGTCCAATTCATGGGGAGATTATTTACATGTTTAAATATTAAGTGTAAAACTTAATTAAAAGATTGAAACTGGCATGATTGAATTTATGATAATAAGATAATTTGATTTATTGTTTTGCACAATATGTGCAGACTGGTTTTTGGTGACCCCTGATCATCTGAGAGACGTTTGATGGCGAGCCAGACCCACCAGAAGAACTCTGAGGCATCCTGTTAGTAGCCTGGCCAGCTACTACAGGGTCCTTAGCCGGATCATCATGCAACACAAAGGATTTCCCAGATAAGGAGACCTACACACACACACACACACTAATACCTACCCGGGTAGTGTAACTCTGAATACAAGACTAATCACACAAAGAACATTATCAACATAAATGAACTGAAACCCACTGAACAAAAAGGGAGTGGATCCAAGGACATTATTTCTCTTTTAGATAAATTTATTTTTATTTATTTTTAGTTTTTTTTCAAAGAAAAGAGCTCTATTTTATTTGGGGTATTTTGAGTCACTGTAATTGTGATATTTTTGTGTTCTTTCTACTGAAATAAAACTGTCAGTTGTTTACCTCACTTATTCTCTGTTACTCCTTAGAACCTAGGCCAAATTTAACACCCAAGTGTTACAGTAACATAAAAGCTCATTTAACCATTAGGCATTATGCTATCATGGTGATATGCCTAAACTTGTTTTCAGTACTGGCTGTGCCCATTAAAACACAAATAACACACTTTGGTGAATAAGAATAATGAATAGATTCATATAAAAACACCACGTCACCAGTTATAGAACATGAGTGAGTGACTTGATCCTTTTCATTTCACCTACTGCCAGTAGGTATTTTATACTGCCGGTATATTTAGAGAGTGGAAATGTAGCAGATGGCACTTCAAACCGGTGAGTCTGTTCTTGTTTGTAAATGTAAAACCACATCATGTTTGATTGAGATGGAAAAGCTGGCAATGATCCATGGGTTTTCTAAAGCAACAACAGTCAGTCTTACTGCTTTCTCTTTGCCCAGTGACCACAAGTGTGACACCGGCCACCTGCGATACCTGGAACAATGCTGGCATTCTTTATTATTATTTTTGAAACTGAACATTTTGATTCTCAACTTAAGACAGAATAATCGTGAAAAACTGACAATGTTTAGCTGAGTGGCTGAACTTTTAGATAAAAATCTACCTTTATCTGTTGCAGATCCTCGCGACTACATGCTGTGACACACCATCCCTTTAACCCGACACTAACAGATCTTTTAGAAAGATGGCTCATGCCACATGTGAGCGCAGAGACTGGCAGGCGCACTTTTACGTGAGATCTTTTCCTCCGGAGACTTGACAAGCTCCTGACAAAATTAGCTCTGTAGTTCCTTTGCCCTTCTTCTACAAATTTAATTTGTGTGACAGCACAGGGCGAGCTGTGATTTGTAATTAAACTATAGACTGGCATATAATTGGTATTTCCCTGCATGACGAGCATCCCAGTTGGAGCAATCTGAAGTGAGCAGGTGGATGGATGCCGAGTTTTTGGGCTTTTTGTTTTGCTAAACAAACCAAGTTACACAGGAAAGAGAGAGAAGCAGCCATCTATCTATGCATCTATGTATGTATATATCTATCTACTGTATGAGATGGTGATCTGAGCATCTAATTAGGATGCCTCCTCCCCTTCACCGCTTATCTGTAGTGAAGTGTGTGTTCACTGAGGCATTTTTCCACAGTGGGAAGAAGCAGCTGGATTGGACCATATTTAAGGCCATGATAAAGAGTGAATCTCCCACTTTAAATTAGCTGAACGTGGGGTGAGTTGATGATGTTGAGACGTTTGCCGTCGAAAAATGATGCAAATTCATTGCATTTGGCTTGTGAGAAGGTGGCAGATGAAACAGAAGGGGAGGGGTTAATAAATTTGTTTGGAAAAAGGTGTTCTGGATCATTTTTGTGGGTCTCATAAAAGTTGAGAAAAAAAAAACTCCTTTCTGCTGTGTTTTAAACTACTGTTTTAGGTCCTGAGGGTGTTTTTGAAGATGTCCAGGTCAACGTGCAATTTTGATTTCCTCCGCCTCCTCTCAGCTTTACGCCCGTCTCCTTTGAGCTACTTTATGGCCAGATTTCTCCACGGGGATTTACGTTTGCTTTGAAATTTTTTTTAGATCTTAGTGGTGCAGCGTTATTGATACTGTCTATCATGAGAGAATTAAAGCGATCAGCCAGGTCATCACGGCTGCTCTCAGATAACGGCCCTGGCGAGGACTTTGTACGGTGTGGGGTTTGAAAAGGCTGCATTGATGTTTCACAGTGCACTTCTTTGACACGTCTGCTGATGATAACTCGATCAGCAGCTAATAGTACACTGAAGAAAACACAGTAATGAGCCGACGGTGCAACATCATTGACATCAGTGCACATGGAAAGGAGAAGGTCAAGTATGTGTCAGTGCTGATGAGTTGGCTCCTTAACATGTTGGGTCAGGTCAAACGACTGTAATAACTCATAAACACAGACTGTGGTGGAAGCTGCTATCAGTGTGACTGTAGAAACAGGATCAATCAGTTATTGCTTTGCGAGCTCTGACACCAAAAAACACATAGGAAGCTGCAAAATTGTTAAACGTCTGCTGTGGATGAATCAGTGACGTACGTAAAGATGTCTGTGATTGAGTTTTTTCTTTATATGTATTATGTAGAATCTAAACTTTTGATTAGTGTGACCTTTAACCTTCTCTGTGACCTTCACATCGCATCAGGCAGGTAACGCTGTGTGTGAATCAGTGCCAGTATGTTTCATACAGCATGGCATTATCTCTCAAATGTATTGATTTTACCTTTATACCTTCCTCGTCCTACCCTGCAGCACCCTGGACACAAATTACTTGAATTCTCCCCGTCTGGCAGGAGCTACAGAGCATTGTTTCCAAAACCAACATCAAACATGTGAATTTTTCTTTCCCACATGCGAACACACTCATTAACAGGTAACTTATCCACGTGAGTACCATAACCTGGCAATTACTTTGTCCAGCAGACAGTGCACATGTTTCTCCAATTATCCATTTTCATATTCACTTCCTGTAAACAGTAGCTATATTATTTTTCTTTCTCTTTGTTTAGCTTCGTTATCTCATTAGCTGCACCTCTGTGTTATATTCCTGTAGATCTATTTATGGCACTAAGTTTAAATACACAGAGAGCGACTGGCAACTGCAGCAGAATTCCTTGTACATGTCAGTGTACATTGCCAGTAAACTTGCTTCTGAGTCTGATTTAAATTTTCAAACCTGCAGGAGAAGCGTCTCTTTGAGGCTGACCAAACTGATGACAATTATCTGGCATTATGTGGGATTACTTTCCTGTTTGTTTATTTATTTTCACCTTATTTTTTTTTATCTCTTAAGAGACCGAATTTATGTCACTGGGGATTTAAATTGCTGATTTTCAAGCATGCAAGCTAAACGGATGCTTCCATCATTTGGTTATTTGCAGACATTCCACGTTACACACTGGACCAATTCTCAGCTTTATGGCACACGAGTGAAAATAATACTGACATAAAAATGACACGACCATCCTGCCTGGATTAATATCTTCTGCTTTGGAAATGAACACAATTCTTGTTCACTTCCTGCTGCGAATGATGCCTTGCTCAACCCTGATTCTTCCCTTTGCCCTGCAAACATTACCAACCAGACTTGCAGGTGACCACAAGGTGTTGTTCCCATAGCTGTGCCCAGGAAAGCTAAAGGGGTTATACAGCTTGAGGCACTCACTTGTAGGCATTAACCCCAACACATGGCTCCAGGAGTGGGCCTCAGTGTCCCAATTCTAGGCAATATTCTCCCTCTTACTTTACCTGAACATGAATCAACATCAGAATCATTTATGTGTACACATAAACACAAACCTGCAATTTGATTCTGGTTACTGCTGAATCCATGATGGCCCTACCAGAAGACTAGATTCCTGCAGAAATTGCTCTCAGGTTCTCTGAGGGACCAGATCCCAGCTAACATGACAATGTGGTACAGATTCAGGACACAGCGGAGCCATGACATCTCTTTGCAGGCCTGGGAGCAGGAAGCCAGGCAAGGGTACAGGTTTGGAGGAGAGGGGGCACTGATTTGGGGTCAGTCCCAAAACACGTCAGACTGCCTTGAGATCACCAAGAAAGAACTAGAGGATGTATCCAGGGAGGGCTACTCTGCTTAGATGTTAGCACCCAGTTCAGTATTGGTTTAGGTTGTGGGTGCTTTATGGTGGAATTATACCAGAATAAACTGTAGAGAAGTCCCTAGAGAAAGGCCCCAGGATGATTTGCAGGACATTGCAAGGGAAAAGAACACTAGCCTGCTCTATTGCAACCCTGAGCAGGACAAACAACTCTCAAATGGATGGACGGGCTGATGTCCCCATTTCAATTTCAGTGGCAACAGTGACTGTTGTGCAATGTAATAAAATCTCTGTCTTGGCTAGAAGGTCCTTCTAAAATGCACAAAGACTCACATCACACACCACAAAAACAATGCAAGGCAAAGGGAAACAGAGAGAAATGAGCAGAGTGAGTAGATATTCCTCACTCAAGTTGTGTGCACCTTAACAAAACCTCAGTTGGATGCTGGTGGTGGATATGACGACAAATACACAGAGGAAACTCAGAGCTCTCTCAGGCATCACTGGTACTAGCTCTGATTCTCCAGTGTTCGAGTACTTTTAAATTAAATTTACTAAGCATATGTTCTCCAATTCACTTCCAACTCTGTACTCCTGGTTAATTTATCAGCTCTGAATAACAAGCCAGTCCATTATGCACACATGTAAATTCACACAGGCTATAGGTGCATAAATACGAACGTACAAACAATAAGTCCACCATATATGATCAAAGGTTAAAATGGGTGATTGCTGAACAGCCTCCACTCTTCTGGAAAGGCTTTCCACCAGAGATTTTGTAATCTGGTTGAAGGGACTGGGTTCCATTCAGCCATAAGTGCATTAGTGAGGTTGGCCATTGGCTTGAACTCAGCATTCCAGTTCAAGCCAGTCAAGCTCTACTTCTCCAAACTGGGAGAGCCATTTCCGTATGGACCCGGCTTTGTATTGAAACAGGGAAGGGTTTTGCCAAAATGATTGCCACAAAGTTAGAAGTACACAACTGTCTGAAATACTGTGTATATTATATGTATGGTCATGCTGTAGCATTAAGATTTCCCTTCATTTGAACTAACCATGAAAACAAACCCAGACCAAGTGCACACATGAGTCTACATTTAAGGTGTCCACATTTTGACCATGTAGTGCTCACACATATTTGATTAGGAAGCTTGCATCCAGACTTGAAGTTTGCAACCTTACAAATAAATGTATCTGCTCATCTTTTCTGGTAGTGCCGTGACTGCGCTGCCATTTGATGAGACATTTATCACATCTGGAACATCCCGAGACACTTTGCTCCTTAACTTTTCTCTGAATTTTATTCTAATTTCAGAATAACCTGACAGAGTGTGACAAAGAGGTCGTTAGCTGTCTAAGATAAGCCTTGTGTGGCTAATCCAAACCTTGTCATGTGGTGACAGTTACTCTTCTTGATGCTACCTGTGCTGATTTTTATCCATTATTTCAAGGATTGCTCTAAAACATACAAGAATAATACAATATTTTAAAAAATCCAGCCGGTATTGTGCCTGCTGGAGGACATTAAATCTGTTTATCTGGATTTTGACATCTTTCATTACTCTGTCCCTGTTCGGTAAATGGTTCATTTTCAGTTATTGAACCAGTGGTAAAAGCGTAAAACTGGATGTGAGCTCATATGATTGCCTTCTATTTTTACATCAGTAAAGTGTGAAAAATATCTTCGCTCCCTCTATCTTGTCATTTTGGACATAACGCTCTCCTCATTTTATCGTAGTGGCAAAAAACAAAAAAAAAATGTGTGAGATGGAATGTTGTAGAAATAAAATATTGTATTATTCATGCCACGGGTATATCAGTATTATCCCCCACTATGTGTGATTTTAAATATTCAGTTAGGCAGAGGGAAAAGTTATTTTAGGTAACATGAATAAATGGGCACACGAGATTTCTCGGAGCAAACTGAAATCACCCATTTTTCATTCATCATGGACTAGATAAACAGCGAATCTCTGTTCATCAAAACTTAATGCACACAGCAGACTGAGCAAAAAGCTGTGCGCAAAGCTCGTGCACCATGAATTTAAGGTGTGGTTACAGGCAAACAGCTGTAGTTTTAGGTAGAATTCAGTTTTCAGTTGTAACAAAAAGGTCGACCACGGCTGGAACAGGTGATTGTCCCGTAAGACTCACGATTTCATCCCTGCTTCTTGCAGCGGTTCTTCTGGCCTCGTCGGACCACGAGTTCCAGTGTGTTAACTGGGACGGCTGTTATCCAACTGTGACGTCAGCCGAAGAACCTCAAGCACCTTCAGGATGTTCATGAGTCATCGCTAAATGGTTTGATTGTCACATGGGATCCATATTTTCACCCACGCTCTTGTCTGTCTAGACTCTCAACTGTCAGATAATGGCCCACTATTTTCTTTAAAAAAAGAAGAAAAAAGTTTTTAAGACTACTGCTCAACTCATCAGTGTTGAAATATCTGTAATTTATATTCTTCAAAAAGATTTACAGTCACAAAAACAACAAAAAACAGTTTAAAATTACTGCAGCAGCAGCTTTTTTTTCACCACTTCCATCCCTGGAAACAAAACAAAACAAAAAAAAACAGAAGGAAGCTTTCACTGACAGAAAAACTATCCTCTCTGGTCGATAGTCATTTCTCATCCATACTGTCGACTTTTCTCGACTTTTATCTACCTTGAGTTTGACTAAAAGCAACGCTTTCTTTGTCAGCCGTGCCCTGCTCCACACAGTTTCACACATTCACACCTGAAAGCTGCCCGGGACGACCACAGTCTGCGCTAAATGGAGTGTTGCTCAAAATGGCTGACCACTTTCCATTACTTCCGCCCATGTTGACAGTTGTAAGTAAGCATCTTTCCATCATGTTCAAATATTGATCCATGTCCCCGGCTGGCTTCTCTTTTGAAACAGAGGACCTCTCAACGCACATTACCTATTTTTGCTGAGTTTGCGGCCACAAACTGCTCTGTGTGTGTCTGTGTCTATTTTGTAGACACACTTACTGTAAGTGGATATCACAGCCTCTGACGGAGAAGCAGGAGTAAGTGCAGGAAATGACAGTAAAAAACGAGACTTTTTGTTGGTTGAATTTCTCTTAAGATTGAACCACGGAGAGTTCTCCTCAGGGAGTCGATTGTTCTTTACTTGAGATGCAGGTAAGATGCAGAAGCCTGTCGTCATCGCAGTAAAATGTCCATCGTTTCAAAATGAGGATCGCTAAAGCACTAACATGAAAGCTTTCTTCAATGTAGCAGCCAGCACAATGGCTGCTGATACTTTATGTTCATTATTGGCATTGAATTTGAAAGAGGGCGGAGACGCAGCTGCTACCATCGTCCGTGCATATGCCTTGCATGTGCATTGAATAGTCAGAAAATTAAGAGTTTGAGGGTCTCTAACTTGTCCAGTGATGATAACACATGTCATGACCCGTGCTGTGCACGCCGGCTTTTTGTTCAGTTTCCCCTTGTGTGTTGTCTTTGCCTGGTTTTTGTCACATATTATTTTGAAGGTTTATGTTGTGTTTCTTTGTTTACTTTACTTCCTGTGTTTTCCCGCCCTTGTGATTGTCTGATGTGTTTCACCTGTGTGTCATTAGTGTTCCTGCCCTGTGTATATAAGTCTGTCTTCCCCCCTGTCTTTGTCGGGTCATTGTCTGTGCTTCCATGTTGTCTGTGTCAGCTTGCTGTCTGCGTTCCCTTGCCATAGCCATAGCCATAGCCATAGCCCCATAGTGAGTGTTCTTCGTTGCGTTTCTTTGTTCTTGTCAGTGCCGTGTTTCATGTGAGTGTTCCTTGGTTTGTCTTTGTTCTTTACTGGCTTCGTGCAAATGTTTGTCTGCGTCACCCTGCTGTCTGCTTTTCCATAGAAAATCTTGCCATAGCCCCTCAGTGAGTGTTATTTGGTTGTGTTATCTCTGTTCATCATAATTTCTATAGTCTAGTTTTGTTACTGCTAGTTATAGCTAATTTTCAGTTCTTTGTTTGATTGTTCTCTGGTTTTGTTTTATTGCTTAGTAGTGTTATTTTCCCCTGAGTTTTTAGGAGTGATTTGTTTCTATTGTTTTGTTAGTTAGTTCTTAAGGTCTTGGTTAGCCATTTGTTTCTTCCTCCTTCGGGAGTGTTTTCAGTTTATTTTATTCATATTCTTGTCCCTAGCTCCGTTGTGTCTTGTGTTTATGTGTTGTCATTCCCTGTGTTGCGTCATTGTTGTGTGAGCTCTTTTACCCTTGTGTGTCTTTAGTCATTAGTCACCTGAGTTTTGGTTGTCTTGGGTTTTCGTTGTGTTAAATAAATTTGTTTATTCTGGAATCTACGCCCCCGTGTGTCTGCATCTGGGTTCAACCCATAGTTCTCCCCTAAGTCCCAAACTCCCTGAGAACACAGATATGAAACTGACAATAATCTTCTCATCTGACTTTAGAGAAGACGCCAAACAAACATACTGATATTTGTGATCCTTTTAATATTAAGAGGTGCTATCATAACATGTTCCTGCAGGGCAACCCGTCTTAAAACTGAGTACAAAGGAAACATTTTTTAAAAAGTAACTCACCCCTCCACACACACACACATTTAAACATCAGCAACCAGTCAACTCGTGCAGGGCAGTGTGTCTAGAGGTTTCCACCTCTTTCATGCCACAAAGAACCAGAGGCTTGTGTTTTTGAAGAATGGCCCAATATCCGCCTGCACACAGTTTTAAATCAGAGCCACAGTGCTCCATATACTCGAGGCGCTGAAGGTGTGCTGTGCAGCAGGCTTTGTATATTGTCAAGGTTTTTTATTAGCGTCATTGTGTCTAAACCTGTCAGGGTGTAAACCTTTTTTGTTTTTATTTTGACCACTGTTGAAGGACAGCATCAGTAGAGATGTGCACTAATGCAACACATTGTCCATCCCAACCAGTATAAAGAACAATAAAAGTGCACTTGTGGTGGAAGGTGGGGTGGTTGGATGGGTCAAGCACAGGATTTGTGTGAAACCAAGAGTAAAGGCTGATCTTGTTTTGTAAGTGAAGCAGCACACTTAACTTAATGTACGTAAGTGACATGCATAATTAACATACTTATTTTAGGTCAAAGCATGCCCCACACAGTCAAAAATGATGCTAAAGGGGCACTCAGGGAATCAAACAATGACACAAGTCTGTTGTGAGTATGTGTTGATGAATTCATTAAAATTTGTGTAATAATATCTGTGATTAGACAATGTCACAGATAACACAAGATAAGACAATATATTTAACCTCATCTGCATCATTGATTTTTGTAAATATCTGATTATTCTGAATTTGATGCAGCAACACGTTATTAGAGTTATAAGAGTTGGGACAGGAGCAACAAAAGACTAGGAAAGTTGTGGAACGCTCCAAAAACACCTGTTTGGATCATTCCACAGGTGAACAGGTTGATTGGTAAAAGGTGATAGTATCATGATGGGTATGAATCATCCTGGAAAGGCTCAGTGGTTCACAAGCGAGGATGGAGCGAGGTTCAACACTTTGTGAACACATGACTGGATAAAGGAGATTAATACATGGACTCAGCAAAACTGTTGTCGGTAAACACACAAATGACCACTTCCTTTTTTATTCATTTTTTACAAATACGTCCCAACTTTTTTGGAATCGTGGTTGAACAAAGTTGGACACACAACTGATTTGGCATTTGTGGTCATTTTGTACTGACTGCCTTTCAAAGTCAGCCCAGGCTTGACTGACCATTGCTGGCACTCAAAGGGATTCCCAAATCTCCAAGCCATCACAGGATTCACTCAGATTTGAACATAAAAAGTAATCCGTTTATCATAGGACGAGGTCTCCTGTAGAGTTGCCTGTATGGAAAATGTAAAGCTCCAGCCAGCAGGCAGATCACTTTGCTCAGCACGAGGCCTGGAAACAAGAAATTGTTTTGCACATAACTTGAAACCACACACTTCTGTTTTCATACGGCTCAAACAAATGAGATGACAATATTTTTTTCCCACCCATTCCTTTCATTTGCAAAAACCCAGAGCCTACATTACCTCGGACAGTTCGGGCTGGATATCGGCTGTGTTATGCTAGCAGCAGCTAACGTAGTCTCGAGCAGCTGGCCTCGAGCAAGACGAGGAGTGGGCTACAGAGAAGATCTTTTTTTCATTTTCTAATATGTAGTCTGGAACTCGATCTTCTCAATCAGTCTTCTCTATTTCAATCATAGAGAATGTTTGTGCAGCACTGAGCAACAGGCGGCAGCATATTATTGCTCTCTCAGCAAGACTAAGGCAGGAATATGGTGTGGCCATGCTGTTTCATCATCCCAAAAACAATCTGGCGGGTATTTTAGTGATAGCAGTTGTCTGATGGCTTGAAGGTAAGAAATGGCCACAAGCTGCATCACATGTTGCATGGCGCATTAATCGTAGAGGGCGCTTGTTACCACATGAATCCTGCACAAAGACGGACCTGATCTTTGCTGACAGCTGCAGCCCATTGTAACGGCTTTTTGGTGTGGGACATGTGTGTTTAAAAAAAACAGTTGTTGTTTATCATGAAGAAGCTGTCCCTCATTGTGTTTTAAAATGAACCTGAAAATGTCCGTGATTCAGGAGCTGACTTAGACCAGGTCTGTCCTCAGAGGTGTTGACATGAGTTTCTGACAGGTGCAACTCTATGCTGTTCAGACATGTCTGTGTCAGGTATTGGATTAGTCTCCACGCCTAGCCCTTTAGACAAGGGTGTGTTTGTTCCTGCTGTAATGCTGTTATCTGCCTTTCTTTCCCTCTTCTAATCTGGACACCGCAAGTAAGCGGTTCTGACAAGGGCTGCGCACAAATTGAATTTTTCTTCCCCTATCCCTTTCGATTTATAATTCTCTCTCTCGCCCTACGAGCAAACTCAATTTCTGACCCTTTAGACAAAAGGCTCAGATAAAGCAATTAGTTTGGGATTCTGTGTGAGCTCCTGGCTCGGCCGACCTGACAGGGAGCGTGAAGCACTAAAAGCAGCACGAACAGAGGTGATGACGGTCACTGGCGGACAAATGCAGCTCCGCCGAGATGAACTCGGAGTCACCGGCAACAAAGAGATTCAACCTCTGGAAGGAGTTCAGTCGGAAGGTAAACATAACTGTAAAAGCGGCGAGAGTCCAGACAGCCCTTCCAATATGTCTCGCCTGCGAGTCTTTGATCGCTGCAATTTCCTCCTTTGACTACTTCAAGCTTTTTTCTTCGAATGCCCCTCGCAGGGTATTCTTTTATTTTACTGCACTTTCAGACTCCGAGGTGATCTATTATATATGAGGTCAGCAGTGAGATGAAATGCACAAAGCTCAGGGGGTGTGTGAGTTTGAATTTTCTTTCAAGTGAGAGTACAATGAGGCATGCACATACAATAATCATCTTAGAACAGAATGAAAGGAAACATCGCTTTTTTAAGATCGTCATAACACACTCTGCCAGACAGCGTTCTCCACAGTGGCTTCTTTCACTATTGATAAATACTTTGACACATTTTAAAGCTAAAACTTGCTCACATTTTGATAAGTAAAGTTCTGAATTCTTGCCTTTTTTCAAATATCCCACTGTTTCTTCCAGCACCGCCATTTTCTCTCTAATGTCCAGCGTCCCTCCTTTCAAAATAGCTCTGAATAAGCACCGGCTCTTCTATGGAGCTGCTGAAAAGTAAGGGTGCGGGCTATTTGAACTCTGGAGTTTTTAAAGTCACCCTGGCCATATCTCCAGCGTAAGAATTCAATTTGGCCATTGCAGGGGAAACTGAAAAGCGTAAAGGAGGATTTAGAGTGAAATACATGGCATGTGGGATCCGTTAAGAAATAGAGTTATCTGGCAGTCTGGCCGGGGAGATACGGATGTGGCAGAACTGATGAGGTTCTCAGTCATTATCTTCTAGGTGATAGCATGATATATTGTATGCATTTTTTTTTCAAACCTCTTATCACTATAATTGCCTTAGGGAATTTTTTTTTTCCAATCAATTCTGTAGTCCCGCTGAGGTATTTCTAATCATTTTGCTCATTTTGACGATGGACATTTTATAGATGTTGCAGTGATGATAGAAAGGTTGTTACTTGTATGGCGCAGTGATAAATATTATGTTTGGCTGCAACAGAGGCTTTGTTATTAAATATTGAATTTTTCCCGACTGGTAGCACTCCCTTCCGTTTAACTGCTCACTAAAGGCAGCCTCAGTCTCAATGTGCAGCCCAGTCAATAGGAAACATCCATAAAGACGCTGGCAATTGAACCACACAGTACAAACCCTGCTGGTTCTGTGCTATCTGCCCTGGCACAAATGAGAGTCAGAGGGACGGGCGGAGAGCCATGCTGCTCCCCCTGCCAGAGATTGAGCCCTCGAACAGAGAGATATCATGAATGAACCGAGACACCCTGTGATGACCCATTTGCACACATCCAAGAGCAACCGCCAATAATACACTCACCTGATGTTGTGTATTTTATGTACTTAATTGTACGGTTGACGTGAGGTTATTCTTAATCTTTCTCCTTTGTCTGTTCACAATCTAAAAGGCTATCCAGGCTATATAAACTGTTTGTGTTGTCCTGCGCCCCAGCAGTCTGTACACTGGGAGTCTCCAGAGATGCGAGCTAATAGTGAATCACTACGTCTGCTCGGCAGGGAACTGGGGACAGCACAAAAGCCAAATCCCTGGAGCTGGAATATCAGACCTGCAGTCAAACAGCACACAATATCTTCTGAGTGCAAGCCTGCCAGGTCGGCGTTTGCCCTCGCGGCGCACATGCATGTCACACTGGGAGGTAATATTGGAAATGTAGTTCACAATAATAACTTGTTCAGATTATTTGTAATTTTATGCATTTATGTTTCACAGCATGAATTAAAAAAAGAACATATAAGATGGTTTTATACTCTGATGGATTTCCAGATGATGGGACCTCAGATGTGGAAGTCTGAAAGGACTCTCCTCATTGATAATGAGCTGTGGGTGAATGAGTTGAGATCATGAACATACACATATGTGTGTTTATGTAATCAATGGCCCCAGTCAATGTCTATTCAAATTAAGTTGTTATGAATCACCATTTGCTGTCACGCCAGTTACAGGCTTCTTAAGTGAGCATTTATGTTATTTTAAGATAGTAACTCAAAGTTCCTGCACAGTCCACACCCACACAGGTGTTATGTTTCCTGATTCGGCTTCTTCTGAGAAGTACGTGGGCGTGCACTGATTGAGCTTGATTGACGTCTCCCTCTGTGTCCTGTTGGCTTTGTTGCTGCTGTTTTTCCACGGCAGACCTTTTGACTTGTCGTAGCAGGAGAAGCACAAGTGTTGCTAATAACGCTAACGATGGCTCTGCTTTATTCAGGTGCCTGACTGAAACCAGCGTGACAGTGAGCCTGCATGTACAACACTCTGAAATAGAAGCAGCTAAATTGAATTCAGCCATCATTCAAAGACATATTTACATCTGTCCTTTTCTTACTGTGACATTTCAGTCTATTTACACGTTTTCTGCAAACATATCATGGCACCTGACTGGAGGATAAGCACCACCTACTGCTTATCTTGATGAGCTAACTCCTAATATTTACATAATAGTGGATAGAAACGTGTATTAGTTTCCATTTTCTTTTGCAAATTTTCTGAAAATTTGGTTAAAGTTTGCACAAATGTCTGATTAATCCATGCGGGACTTCGCCATGATTATCCCTGCACAAATGCTGTCTGCCTAGCAATACTGCCACCTGCTGGCAATTCATTTGTATCACTGAATAACAATGATGACGGCTAAGAGATCCATTAGCCAGCAGGAGTAATTGAAAACACCTGTGTGGATTTGTGGGGCCTTTAAAATCAAATTACTGGTGTTTGAGTTTCAGTTAAATGCTGAAGAGAAGTGAAGCCCTGCCGCCTTTGTTAGTTAGACTCTGTTTCATAGCATTGGAAAGGACAACACAAAAATGATTACAGTTGAGAAGGGGGCTTAACCTGAAAAAGCTGTATGGGGCAAGTATTACTTAAAATAAGCAAATTATCTGCCAGCAGAATAAAAAAGTAAAATCATTTAGTGACAAAGAACACACAGTTATCTTTAAAATAGTGCAGCCAAAGTAAAAACAAGAACATTTGTCTGGCTACAAAGAAATTCTGACTTCAACAAAGCAGTTTTGTACTTGTCAGTGCCGATCAAACAGCTTTATTATTCTGAAAGTTCTAGTTTCAAGCATGAAGATACTCAGAAGCAGTTATAAAATCTCAGGAGGAAGTTGTAACATCTCCTTAGGACAAATTAAGACAAAAAACTTGAAACAAGTGAAATGCTCTAACATAAAAACAGCCTGAGAAGAAGATATATCTTGATTTAAAATATTTCATCTTGTTAACCTGTTGTTAGCTACTGCAGCTCAGCCCCACTGACTGCATGCATGCACAGGATTCACACCCTCAAAAACACTGAACAAAACCAGGTGATTCCTGAAGATGGGCTTGTGAGGGGTAAACCATAGCAAGCCAGCTATACAATTAAAGTATAAGTAAATCAAATGTGAATAAAATTTCCATTGTACACCATGTTTGTACACCGGGAAATAGTCTGAGCTATCCTCAGTCATCTGACAGAATGAAAAACTCCCTCGCCCACTTTGGTCTGTGGCTCCAGTGCTCCCTCTCTAAAATGCTTTGAAGCTTGCCAAGTCCATGTCCCTTTGCATTGAAGGCTGGCACTGATGGAGTGCACAGCTGCCAAGCTTCTTCACTTGGGGCCTCGGTAGTTCTTCTTTTGACCTGTACCTTTTTAGCCCAGGTTTCATGTCTGCCCAGAGATCCTCCTGCATTTTGCTCAAGTCATGTTAGGTCCTTCTGGCTTTGTTCAAAGCAAAGGTACCCAGCGCTGGCTTTCACATAGATGCAGCTCTGTTCCCAGTCAAATATGATACTCAATCCATACTCTAAATGGCCAATCAAACTTTAAAGGCCGATGCTGACATAATGGTAGTGAACTTATCATTCTATAAAGCCACAGAGACTCTTCATCAGGGGCATTTAGATATCATTCTGCCAGCTGGTAAAACATTCAGTTTGATGTCTGACATTGGCGAGGTTTTAATCCCAAACATTGTTTGTGTGTGTGTGTGTGTGTGGCCATGTGATACTCACATTGTGGGGACATAAGTCTGTTTCCACAGTCACATCGGGGGGACTCGCCTTATTTGTGGGGAGAAAATGCAAGTTCCCATAATGTAAATCACTGAATTTTAGGGTGAAGACTTGGGCTAGGGTTAGGCAAGTGGTGGTTATGGTTATGGTTAAGGTAAGTCTCAAGGAAACAAAGTCTCTGTAATGTCCCCAAAAGTGATGGAAATACAACTGTGTGTGTATGTGTGTGTGTGTGTGTGTGTGTGTGTGTGTGAGAGAGAGAGAGAGAGAGAAACTCATTTTAGCTTTAACTTAATTTTATGAAGGTTTAATTTTCTTTCACTTAAAAATCTTTAGTATTATTTTGTCCATAATATTTTGTTTCAAATTCCTTATTTACATTATAATTTACCATTTATATTCATTGCATACAATGTGTTCTATTCAAAACTCCCATTAAATTCATGGCTAAATCAGCCCGTATGCACACTCATTTCCTCCCATTATTTTATGTACATAATAAATACGCTCATTTATCATACAGGCATTTTTTGTATTTCTTTCCACAATAAATTTTATTCTGCAGTTACACTCATTAAATTAGCATGTCCACATGGCATCACCTTCGAATTAGGTCCCAGTATGTCATTGAGAATACAAACCGAGTATAAATCAGGGAAAAGGAAACGTTTCACTGCAGCTTGCATAGTTTAGTCTGTCTGTATCAAACACTGTGTTTGTTTTTTTTAAGTTTACATGCAAACATGTTTTTTCACCTATCATGTAAACATTAGTAGATGCTCTCTGGTTCAGCAGTGTGATAGTTAGGCATTGATTAGGATGACAGTGCTGGTCGGTCATTCATGATTTCCAATGGCTCAATTGTAAGAAGTTAAGTTATTACTTAGCTTTCCCTCCACCGTCATCAGGTCAACCATTTTATTCATTCAATATTTTATTTGGTTTGGTTGTATTTGGTTTGCCTCCACGTCTGCAAAGCAGATGACATTTCCACCAGGCTCAGTTGCCTTTGTGTTTAGTGCTTTTTAGCAAATGTTAGCATGCTAATATGCTAAGCTAAGATTGTGAACTTCGTAAACAGAATTGCCAGCACTGCCACTGTGAGTATGTTAGCATGCCGAAGCACAGCCTCACAGAGCTGCTTGCATGCAATGTAAGCAACTCACAAATCTTAATACTAATTGTGATGTAAATTGTAATTTGAGTTTCAGTTTGTTATAAATTAAGCTCTTTAATCTGCCACCTTTCTTTATTCTGGTGAGGCATGCTGCTGCAGACATGTAAACAGGGTTATTGTTGTTACTTTAATATATATGTTAATTAATGACATTATTCGGCTACTTGAAGAAGACAAACAAGCACCAAGAGGTAATGTGAACACATGTGATGTAATTACTGTTGATGAAAGAATTCAAGGAAGCTTACTTTTTGAGGATGTACTACAAAAGTACTCTGAATACGTCTTATTGCCCCTTGTGAAATATATATGGACACATTGATTGGAGCTGGAAATTCACAATGCTGAGGAAAATGCAACAGGACTTCTCAAAATGTTGTGCGATGGGACATGGAACTGTCTCTACCAGCCTCCAATGTCACACTGTGATGTTCTTCAAATAAAAAAAAAAAACGCCACTGCCAGCTTTTCCTCCTCTCAGACAAAAGACAAGTGCAACTCAGAGAATACAGCGAGGCCTTTTGTCAGTCCCTAAACCACATATAAAAATGGCTGTCTTGGGGTGCTGGCAGTGTTTAAGAGCCATTACTTTCTCATTCAGCACATGTGCCAAGGTCGTCAGACAGGATAATGAGGTTTTTGCATCCAATGACTCCCTTCAACACTGCTCTATTATGTAAAACAGACAGACCCGAGTTATTGTCTTTACTTGAGGGCTCGTGTTAGCTTTCGGAAATTGAATTTTTCCTTGCAAGTGAAGAAACAAAATTTGGCATCGAGGTCCTCCCCACGTCTTTCTCTTGATATTAATCAGTCAGCTCATGTGACTGTGTGAATGGAGAATGTATGTATATGGCTGATTTCTTTGTTCACGCTCTGACCTTGTCACTCCCCACAAAGATACACCAGACTCTGCCCCGGAGCGCCCAGAGAAAACCCACGCAGAGCATGCAAACTCCCCACAGGGAGCACCAGGTTCCATCCAAGAACCCTGTAGCCATGAAGAACTGCTCATTAATGATCAACATCAAGATGTGTGCTAATTACTGTTGATGCTCCATTCTGATCATGTTTCATGTTAAGTACTTACTGTCTGATTATTATTTTTGGTATTAAATTGCATTCAACTGAATTATTGCATATATTGTGATTTAGTGTTATTTATCATGAGCTGGTCGACATGCCTTAATATCAAAACGATTGAATTGAACGACCGATTGTCGATGAGTACCAAAACGACCAGCGATTGGTGGACTGGACCTTTAACGCCACATGATTAACGTTGTGAAGCAGTTTATATTTGAGCATCAAACCTACTTGGTTAGGTTTCAGATGAGATCATGTTACTGTTGCGTATGTCGTGTGACTTAAGTAAATTACGTGAGCTCAGAAAAGTCAGGGCTGACTTCTGGATAGTGGTCTCCTGGGTGAAAGCCAGTGTTTGTTTGACCCACCCATCAACCCCACCTTCCTCCATATGCAGACTTTCTTGCTCTTTGCACCACGCCACCTGACTTCCTCCTTTGCTTCTGTCATACTTACAACATTCATTAGACGTCGAAGCCCAATAATCATTGTAAGTAAAAGTCTTAATAACCTACTTCAGGTGAGGATTGGCTGGACCTGGCGAAGCCAGTCAGAGGGAGGAGTGATTAAAGTCCTGGTGGAAGAGACAGAGCACAGGTGGTAAGTTATGGGTGTGTTTTTCTTTGTAGGCATTTTCATAATGCTGCTCAAAGAAATTTTATTTACAGAAAGGGGATAGCAGATCTGAGTTCATCCATGCTGTTAAAATTATTCAATATCTGAAGTGAAATTATAAAAAAAACTGATGACAAAAGCATCAACATGAGCTATGTGACTAAGAAAAAGAATGCCTCCACGTCTGAGCACCATGTTAGCTGAATTTCTATTATTGTGTGGAGTATTTCTGACAGTGCCTGTGACAGCTTTTTAAGTTGATCTGAGTAATGTTTCATGTCCAGTTTCGTGCCTGGCATTTCAATGCCACACTCAGCCATTTAAGGTTTAAATTGTCTGTGCAGTAGCTCACCTACAAACACACATTGTGCACTGCATAACAACGGAGAGGTTATCGAGTGAAACAGGACGTGAATTCAGGATGCGCTGCAAGGTCATTTGAAATCAACGTTGCATGACAAAGGCTAAGGGTTTAAAGAACGTTTCCTGCACCGTAGCAGCCATCATAAACACAGTTTGCCTGTAGTGAGTTCTGTATTACTTGTGTCATCAAACATATGAGTGCTGATTCAAAATCTCTTTGGGGAGCAGAGGCCTGCCGCGGGCGTCCATAGAATGAACACTGAGATTAAAGATGGGGAGAGCACAGTGCTAGAAATACATATTTGGCTGGTATTTCTGCCTGAGTGACTTTACCATTGGGAGCTATGAAAGAGGAGCGTATGAACGGGACTGACTTGATCATAAGGAAACAGTGGCATCAATAGGATGAAAAGACCTCAGAAAAGTGAGAGTGGAAGGTCCTGTTATCGTTGCACAAGATGATGCAGAGTTGAGTTGGAGTTCAACTGAATGTGGATAGAGTTCACAGAGTTTTCAAAAGGCTTGACGTAGGCAAACTCTGGCTGAGTAAACTTCCAGGGGACGAAATTACATTTGCTGACGAAACCAGCGGATACGAGTTCATAAACAGCAAGTATGCAGAATCCAGCTCCATTTCAGAAAAAAAAAAGAAAAGGGAAATGAAAGATAAGAGGAAAGCGTTTCGTCCGGACGAGCAATGTGGAGAAAAAAAAGATTTAACAGCAAGTTTTGGAGCTTGGGAATTAGTATTAAGAAACATTAAAATTAAGACTGTTATGTAAGGAATGATGATAAAAGCGCCATGATGCCAGATTATGCATGTCAACAAAAACAGGTGTGTTAGTGTCTGGGATATTTGGGATTGTGCTGAGATGCTAAGTTAAAGAGTGGGAGGTGATATTGTATTTACAGTGCTTGAGCTTCAGTCTTTTTGAACGGTGGAGGCGTCTGTTGTAGAAAATGATATATCGCGCTTCCAGCCGTCTGAGCTCGAAGTGCACACTGCACTAACTGACGAGGCACCTACATTTTAGAAATTGTGTCTGTCAATTGAGTGATTGATTGTGGTCGCAGTAACTCTTCTTTGTTCCTATAATCAACACAGAGCAGCATGTTTATCTTCAGTCCAGCTTGTAATTGCTTGCACTGTCTGCAAATGGTTATGGCATGAAATTGTTATGTAATGCCTCTATTAATCTCACATCCCCTGCGATTGTTGTTGGGTCTAGATGAGACTGATGTGTTGCTCTCTGTGCTGTGTCATTGGTTGATGCCTGTTAATTCCCGTTTGTTGAGTCTTGAAAGGCTGATTGTTCGAGCAGTGTTTCGGCAAAGAACTAACCGATGAACAATGTAGTCGTAGCTGATGAGAATGCGATGCAGAGCCGGCTGCCTGCATCGACAATATAGAGGAATATTATGGGCTCCGACTGCTGTAAGGCAGCACGGCGGCTCTGGGAAACAGGTAATGAAGCATATGCCTACAAGCTACTTTAGACAAACAAACCCGCTCCTAAACTCACATGGCATAATCTCCTCACTACACCATATATCCACTGCACCCTTTTGATTGGGGGATCCCTTCCTGCCACGCTGCAGACCTGAGCTATGCCTTGCTGCCACTGCTGCTACTATTCATAAAGATTTTCAAAAGCCCCATCCCCACTATACCATCCACCTGTGGGACATAAATTCATGTTCCCCAAGGGAGGAGCTGCTATCGCTCCCTGCAGTGCCAAACTTGGTTTAACCTTGTTCATATAGCATTTCAAAAGCCCCACCTCCACCCTAGCATCCACCTGTAGGCTCTAAGTGTATCTCCTAGGAGGGAGGTTATTATCTTCACTCCCCACTCCCTGCTGTGTGAGCTTGGTGCTTCCTTGTGAGTGACAAGGTCAGAGCCTAGACGGCAAATATCAGCTTTGCACATATTCAACAAGCACATGATAATCTATTCCACCTGAGTATCTGTAATTACAAATTCATATATTATTAATGGGTTAGGGGTAAATCATTTTAAATAACACAGTGATACAGCACTGTGTGTCAGATTACAGAGACTGAGAGAGAAAAGTGAATCATTTCCAGCTGTGTTTCTTCCTGTTCCCAAGCAAAAAGAACAGTTCTCATCATTTCTTCAGTCTAATTTTGCTGTCGGAAAACACAAAATTAATGTTTACTTTTGTAAGACAATGATCTACTTTTGTTACCGAATTGCTTCTCAGATCATTAAAAAAATTGAAAGCAAGCTTTGGAAGAGTTACAAGCGATGTATATTTAAAAGGCGACAACATATCCCCCAAGGCGAGATACAGGGAAGGCATTTGTGCTGATGGCTTGGTTTGAAAAAGGCCAGTTAAAAAATAGAGTTGAGAGTTGTATCTCAAAGGTTCTTGGAAGCATATTACTGCACGGCGCTGCATCTAGGTCAAGAGAATTTAAATTAACTCTGCTGTAAACTTCTGAGGAGATCGCAAACAATCCCTTTGCATCTAAATCACTATACAAAAGAACAAAACTGGGATAATAGACGTGCACGGAGGCACCACTAAAACCTCTCTTTCAGACTGCTCAAGCTCTCTAAAACTAATAATAACATTGTTGCACAAAACTTTTCCAAAAACACGGATACAGAGATTAAGGCTGCTTTGTTTCTTAGCCAGTGGCGATACTGACCTGTGCGAGTACAGCGAGGGCCAATCTCCTGCATAGGTGATGGCCCTTAAAAACCCAGACACCTCTGCCTGTCATGTTTCTTTCCTTGGATGCGGTGACGGTGTTGTTGTGTGCGGAGAGCTTTCCGCAGCAGCAGATATGGGAACGGACAGCTAGGACAGGTTTTTCCACACGGATTTCACCTCATTACTCAGGAAGGCCTTTTTCTTAATTGGAGTTTCCGACACGGCCTGTCCCAGTGACACGACCCACATCCTTCTTTTTATTTATTTTTATTTTTTTCAAATTTGATGTTCTGTTTTATTTCTGAATGGCTGCTACAGCCAGATCCACCGCTGTGCTTTGCTCACCACCATAATAAAAATGTCTACCACAAAACAGGTTACAGTTTTAATGGCAGCTAAAGGTCACTCGGAGTGCATGTAAATTATGAGACAAACAAAAAACTGCGATAATTACCACATTTTAGTAAGACTTTAAAATGCCACAAAAACACTCATTATAGAGACAGGAATTTGGATTTTTATGATTACACACCATTTTGCTTTTGTCCTTCAAGCTATCTGGTAGTTTTAAATCAAATGCAATACAAAAAGTTCGCCTCTGACACTCATACCTGCAACCAAGCATTGCTCTCTTCTCAGTAGCTTTACTTAACTGCCTAGCAACATAGCAGAACACAAATAATACATAATATATCATAATAATCCACACTCCAGATTTTAAATGCACTAACAGCGGTGTACGCATCATCCAGTGTCTGTTGAGTCCCCGTGTGTCTTTATGTCTTTACATCTATAATTCAGAATTAAAAGGACGAGAATGTGGATTCTTTAATAAGGCATGCATAATGGAATACAGAGTAGAGCGGGGGCCAAAGCTAGAACTGCATTTTTCTGGCAGAAAAAAGCCTGTTCCACCTGCGCGTCGGGTAAATCTTCATGGCTATGTTGAGTTTTTGGCTTCTCTTAAATGAACTCACACCACCGTGTACGACACGAGCGGGGTCACTTGAGCGGGTAAATTAAAGACCCATTTAGCAGTTTTGATAGACCACGTTTGTCGTTAACCTTCAAGTGTAATGGCATTGTCGCTCTTGTAATGGAATCTAGCCACAGCACTGGGAGGAACAAAATCACCCACTGGTGTTAGACACGATGTATCGGGGGAGCCCGATCACTCAGGTGGAACACATGCCTCCTGTAGCTGATGTGAGAAAGTGGCTGGTAGATGTCGTCTGTCTTCCACCACATGGATACACAAGCAATTGAGTCGGCCTATTGCTTGCACCTTGCCCATAGGCTACAACTACAGCGCATTTGTCCCGGGTGCATTACTCAAAGCAGTCAGGAAGCGGGAAAACATTTCATTTAGGAGACATTTTATTTGCCATTGTCGCTGAGCTAATAAACCCAAACTGGCTTCCTGCGATTATTCAATAAAACATGTGAGATCCTAACGTGGTGATTATCTATGACTAGCAGAGAGCCACCTTTCTTGTCCAGTCACATAATCCATGATCCAAGAAAGGGAAACGTAACGGTGGCTCTGTAAAGACTTGACAGCAAAAATACACTCAAAATATTACATTGTGACAATATACAGTAATAAAATATTTGTATTGCATTAAATTACACAAATGCTCACATGAAGCTGTTGCACTTGTGGCCTCCTGATGTCGAGTGTAAGCAGCACCAGTCTGGCAAAGTCTGCCTGTTATGATGCTTTATCCAAAATTTTGCACTAAAAATTCTTACAAGAACAAAGCTGAATTGTAGCTCAAGTGGCCCAAATCTAACTGACGCTGGGCCTTTGCACAGCTCAAACAGCTGAGGAAATATTTATTGCAGGGAACTACTGCACACAACTCCTTTCTATGACACACAGCGACTTGTGACACAAACACACTGACATGCAGTAAAAATGCCACTCGCTTTAATAAGAGTATCATTGCAGTTTGATATGCTACACATGGAGGCCAGGGGAAGTGATGGTGCCATTTGTGAAAGGTCATGAGATGTGATGTGTGTCATACGCATCTGAGCAAGGTGGCGTTCAGTGTTACATAACGGTGTTGAAAAGACAGAGGCAGGAACAACACAAGATAACACACAAGCGTCACAAATCAAGTTATCTTATATTTTAACTGTGATATAGTCGGTTGGGGTTAGAGAGATCACTTTGTGTATTCCTCGCTTGCGTATGAGAGGTGTTTGACTTCTAATCAGGCTGTGTGATTCCAGATAGCAAATGAACCGAAGCCTCAGTTCTGAATACTTTGCAAGGATTTGCACAACTGTCTTTTAGATGAACAGTCAAATGCTATTTGTCCATATTTACTGTAGGTTTGTTTTTGCACATGAGAACAACAAATTGCATGTTTGTGCCCATGAAATATGTATTTTGTTGATGTAGCTGATCCTAGCTCTGCAAGAGAGGCTAAAGCCAGCTCCAAAAAGAGAGAGAGACATTATGCGTGATAGAAAAACTTCAGTCTTCAGGAATATTTCAGTAATAATAATAATAATATATTTCAGTCATGAAAACATTACAGTGACCAATTTTGCAGCAAACCTAAAGCTGCATCCATGGTCACTTTCCAGGAGCTGTCCATTCAGAGGCACAACAATACCTTTCTGTTTCCCTCTGTGACTGTTAATGGATAGGGACATATCAAGTATTGTACAGTATAATTGAAGCTGTACATATCTGTCTCACTCACAGGTAGTCGGTGTTTGGTATGAACCTGCCATTGGCCAACTTTGTGAAACAACAACTTGCAAGCGAGCAACCTACACGCTGAAAATGGCAAGTTGCCATAACCTTGTGGCTAACGTAAACAAGCTAGCAGCCTTTACCTTTTTTTCTTTTGAGTGGAGTTAGCCATTTTAATGCCATGGCTCGCCTCCCTATGCGCAAATGTTCCCAAACAAATTCCCCACGACACTATTTTGCAAGGGCATCCTGGGCTCAGCACGGCCCAAGATGATTGTGATTGGTTTAAAAAGTCTTTTTGTTCCCCCATACCAGAATGATAATGGGTTCAGTCAGACCTTTCTGCAGAGCACAGCACTAAAACGAAGTCATGCAAGACAAGCACATGCTAAGTAAGCCTGTAAAGCAATAATCTTAAAAATCTTCTCACATACCTTTTAAATTATATCCCTGGTCTTTTTGTTCAGCTGACAACATCGGGCTATTTAGCAGATATTCCTGATTCATAACCGTCCTCTTCCGTGAAGAATGCACGCTTGCAGTCTCGAAGCTGACTTCTCGCCAACCAAAGTTCCAAGTTCATTCCAAGGTCAGCCCCAGAGATCGCACCCTCGCATGCACTCAGCTGCTCTGCAGCCAAAAGACAAATTATATCAGCATCAATATCAGGATCCATTGATGTACAGATCACAGAGAGTCACAAGTGCTGGGAGTTCTCATTCACTGACAGGTAGAACTCACTGACACTCAGTTATGTAGTTATTATAGTTCAGGAAGACTTTAATTAGTGTTTCCACTGAGAACACCAAGACAAGGGGCGGCTACATATTTGTTAAATGACTTTATTGTGCTAATTGAAAGAATTAATGCACTATTTTGGTGCTACCTGTAGTTGTTCTGTGTCTTTAGCTCATAGGAATAGTGCACCTAGTTGTATGTATGTAATGTATTACGTATGTATGTATGTGATTTGTACCTTACAACAGCAGAGTCCTGTAATTTGTCTTATATATTTGTTGCAAACTCATTATAATGTGTTTGTGGTGTCGTCAGTTGCCCCGAATCAGGTTTTATTTTTACAAGCCTTTGAAATCCTTCAGTAAAAAGGGGGTCTGAATTGCGAGGGTTTTTTTAAGAACTGACTGTTTGACTGACATGATGGAGCAGCTGGAGGTGTCACTTGATGCTGCATTCTCTACTTTTGCAGCCAAGAGGCAGTCAGTTGTTTTCAAGAGATCAATGAAATTCAACAGATGGACAAAGTGAGATAAGTTCTCCTGCGCGTCCAACACTTGGCACACAACGGTGACATGAATTCCAGAAGGTTGTGTTCGGCTCCTGTTGGTAGTGGCTGTCCTTGGAACAGTTTACTGCTCGAAGGGTGTTGATGATTTCAGGGTAGATCCAAAAAAAAAAAAAAAAAACCTCCCAACAAAAGTGTCTGTATTTTGACAGTCAGTGATTTGTTCCTGAAGTGTTAAACGTCTGTTATCAGCCAGTTCGGAAGAGCGGTGGCAAATTTCATCTCGTGATTGACATCTCAATTTTGGAGAAAAGTCAGCCACTGTTTGGGATAAGTTACAGTGGGTAATTGCCATTTATGTCTGTCAGCTCCTCAGTCTTCCCTGCTGTTCCAACCTGTCGTGCTAGTGTTGACTGGCTTTTATAAGACTGCTGCATGTTTCAAATGAACAACTGATTGGACTTTAAGTAGTGTCCAAGCTCTTTAGATGGTTGACTTTTAGAGGTCCTGACATTTTTGGTACTTTCTGAAACAAACAAATTTGAAATATTTCACCACTTTCTGCAGCAGTAGTGCTTGGGTGTGTAAATAGCCATGGATATCAAGTGCCTTGCAATGCAGTTGCGAAGTTGGAGTAGGTTTGTGTCAAGGTCAGTAAATATTGTAAATATTTAAACTTGGGTGGGTATTTTGTGGCAAAGAATCAAAATCCCAACCTTTTTTTTTTTTCCAACAGCTTCTTCTTCGTCAAAACCTGACGCCTACATTACTCACAGTACGGCTGCCGACACTTCAGACATCGTGGCGTGCACCATAGAGGTTAACAACCCGCCTCTTCCACTCAGAGCAGGAAGCGTTAACAGAGACAGGTGATAACCGGCTTCTTGATACCAGGATCACCTTCAGTTTACTGAAACAAGTAAAGACCTCAGGACAACAGCTGGCAGTGTGAAGGTCGGCTGCTAGCCAAGTTCTACAAACCTTTTTTTTTCACCCCGGACAAACTTTGAAACAGTACAACTCAATACAACATGCAACAATGATAATCCATGCAGAATTGTTATTGAACATGTTGTAGTTCTACCATCTTATCTTCACAGTCTTGTAACTTTTACATTGTACATTTACCAGATAGGTGAGGTGTTTGCTCATGTTCTGTGTTAATATTTCAATCAGGGGAATTTCGTGCCCGTTCAAGCTTTACTTTGCGAACCCTGAAAACTCACTTCTCCCACTTTGCTATTGTATTACTGTTTGGCTCTTCTCTTCAATTGGCAGAGCTTGGCTCATCAGTGTATTGCGATCCAACTCCTGTAAGGTCACTGGTGATATTTTAAAACTGAGAGTTGACTGGACTACTCGCACTGCCGGGTTCAGGGAATGTACCTTTAGGCAAAGAAGATAAGATGGATAATACAATAAAAAAAAAAGATACCGCAGCAGCAGCAGAGAGGACAACTGGCCTTTTAATGAGCACATGCTTAGTTATGCAGATTGCATTTGGTCAATACTGTGTAGAAAATGTTGCAGACGACAGAAAATCAATCATCACTAAACATAGTAACACTTCAATCACATGAATTAAAAACAGAGTTCAAGCGAAACAATAAGCACACACGTGTCCAAAAATACTAGATAATGAATCCTCTGTTTCTTAACTCTAGCTTTGGAGACATTGTGAATATGAGATTTTCAACGTCCTTCGTGAGATTGTCCACAGAGGATTGAATGTCAGAGCTGTGCCCCTGGCTTCAATATCTTCATTTGCATTCTTGTGCCTCGCCATCTGCATCACTGATTGTACGAGACAGAAAATCCTCCTTAAAGGTCAACATCAGGTGAAAAAAACTGCCAAAATTGTTCACATTGGAATGTAAAAGACAGACTGTGATGTTCTGAGCAAATTTTACCTTGTTTTTTTTTTTTTCAGCATATGAACAATGTGGCAAATTACTTTTTCCTCCAGCTCTAAACAGCGGTTTAGAGGGTATTATTTAATGCTAATAAGTGCCCACCTGCTCATCAGCTGTCATTGATAACCTGACAGATAATTTTGGCTGTTTTCACCTACACACTGTATGGCGCTCCCACTCCCTGCCCTCTTCCACTGACAGAGAGAAAACAGTTTGCAGGGTTGCAGACCAGGTCCCTGATGTCTTTATCTTAACACTAATTCGCTGTGCCCTTCACATTCTACATCTTTTCTTCCTGCGGGCTCTTTGTTATTCTACTCATGCAAGCCTCCCTTCATCTGTTTCTGCCTCTCTCTTCCTGAAGCCTGGTCTGACCCCCAACCCCCACCCCAATCTGTCCCTCTTGTCTGTGCCTTCTCCGTCCCAAGGTCTCATTTCTGAGCCAAGGTGGAAGTCATAATGAAGCCATCACCATTTGAATGAGCAATGTCTTCATAATATCTCCCTTGATATGTGGAAAAAAACACTTGCGGGCCCTTGAGGGACTCTTGTTTAATTTATATTGTACTTTTTATGGGATGTTTTGTCAGGGAACCAAAAAAGCAAAAAAAAAAAAAAAAAAAAGGCCCTAATAATTAGATTTTTCTAAGAAATTTAAATTTAGAGTGTTAGAGTGTTAATTTTCTATCCAAATGTGTAAAACCTAAAGAAAAAAATAAAATAAAAGCAAGTTTTTGAAATTGCACCACTGGGAATAAAAACTACAGAAATTTAAATTGAGAAAATATAGAACATCCGGTTAGCAGCGTCCGGTTACATTGTCTAAAGCTAACTGAGAACAATAATAAACTCGTGGTTAACACTGTGAAAATGTTGCACATAGGTTTCGGCAACAAAGCTGCTTGATTAGGTTTAGGAAAAGGTCCTGCTTGACTTGAAATAAGTACACTAGTTATGTACATTACTTACGTGGGTTAGGGTTAGGGTACATTTAAGTATGTGTGTTATGTTGCTTCACTTACAAAAGTAAGCAAGTTACCTTACCTTTTGGTTTCACGAGGGCCATGAAGCCCAGTATCCTGGGTGAGAGTCCTTTACCCATCCAACCACCCCACCTTCCTCCAAAGGCGGACTCTTCTTGCTCTCTACTACATTACTACATTTCTCGTGTTGGGAGTCTGAACAGGCTGTCTATAGAAAAATTACATTAAAGGGGTACCCAGTCCTTAAAAAGTGACACCAAGGGGTCCTGACTAAGCATTTGTATGTGACGAGCTGGGACTAAGAACAGTTGGCACAGTAAATGTTGGTAATGACTTTAAAGAACACCTCCAAGGTACCTGCATCAAGTCCTGTACCATCCTGTTCACCATCCATATCAATGAAATTGTTCCCCCCTGTCATTTAGCCATCGAGAAACTGCAACTCTCCTTTCATGCATTGCAACATTCTCTTAAGTAACCATAAGATGAAACTGAAAATAATCTGCATATCTCCACTGTCAGTGGTTTAAACATTCAAAGGGTTAGAGAATACAAGAATGTTGGCATCTGGGAACAAATTTACATTTAAATGGCACACCAGGAACCTTATTGGCAAAACGTTTAGTCTTTTTATACAGAAATAAATCCATCTTTCCTTTGATTTGTAGGGAGAGGATTGTTGAATCTACTTCCCTAACAGTTCTGGACTATGGGGGTGTATTTTCAGACAAGCTACACTTAGACCTCTAGGTTCTGTTTTCACACTTAGCCCTGAGGTTTATTACTGGTGATAGCTACAAGGTCAGTTGCTCTTCCCTTATTGAGAGAAGCAATAAGCATTGGTGTCTGTAACACATATAGCCCTGGTCAGAAAATTACCATCACACATATCTGTGTTACACTGGAACCCTGCTCCGTTTTTAACTCACGCCTCATGCCAGGACTGATCTTGCTTTTAGTATTAGTGCAGTAGACTCGTGGAATCCTTTACACCTAAAACTGATCACCTTAAAAATGTACTTAATAACCATCTATGACCTGCTGCAACAGTTGTTGTATTTGCCACTTTCACTATTCTAACTGATTTTTTAGTTGATTTATTGATGATTGTATTGTTGATGTATTTTCCATGGTACATTCTTGGCATCAATGCAAATGAGGTTCACGCTCAATTTTTTCTCTGAGAATCTAAATAAAGGCTGAATGAATGAATAAAAGCTACTTTTTTTTTCTTTATAAAAAGAAAATAGAATTCTACTTAACTTACTCCACATTTCAAAACTATAAGACGTTGGCATCTAATCTATGTGAAGAAGCACAAATACACACAGTGCAATGTGTGGTCACTGCATCAATCAAATCAGTCCTCAATAATGAGGATTATTTATATGTAACAGCTAATAATCATCATGCCCACCCCATTTAGTACGTTTATCACAACAGCACACACTGATGGTGGGGTGTGCTGCAGCACTGCAGGAGCCTTCTACCTGCATACAGGGCATTCGTTCCTGTTGGGTAGTTTTGTGCCTCTAAAGGAACATGATTGTGTATTTTTTATTCCTTTACTTCACCGCTAAGTGCATCCCCAGCAGCATACTTTTATACACATTCACACATGCTGCCCTGTACAACCATAGTCTGTTCTGCTGGTTAATGGCCTTGCTTTAAGGGCACTGGTCATGAGGCGAAAGTGCTAATCTTTAACATAACGCCTTTATAACCTTTAGGCCCATGCTGCCTCCTAACATAGCACCACTAGTTGTCATACATAAAAGCTTGAGCTTCCCTACACACCAGAGTGCTAATGTATTCCTCAGATTTCAAGTTCGTACTGTGGAGCTTTGAGAGTACAGCAGGTGTCCTCAGGATGCCTCCTGAGCTCCAGCAAAGATGTCGGTACAGGGCACACAGCTGGTGCAGCGGCAAAACAATCGCTCACCACCGCAGGGAACAGGGTTCGTACCAGGAGGCAGTACCTCCAGCCTGGTAATGAATATTGAGTGAATGAGCACCGAAATTGCACTCACCACCTCATCTGCATAAACATAACCTCGGATGTACCACTGTACCCACCTCTGCACAAGAAGGGTTGTTTGGAGCTTAACAATGGAATTACAAAAAAAAAAAAGGTGCAAGCCAGTTTCATGGTGTTTTAAAGGCATGCAAAATGAACCTCCGTGTTTATGATACCGCTGACTTTGTATGTCGAAGTTCATTTTATACTAGTCTCATATTTTCTTTGGGAAATAACAGAGACTTGTACGTTTTTTTTATCCATGTTAGCAGCATGGCTCTGGGGACGCCAATGCCAGCCTGTCAATCATTCCACCACTTTGGTTCAAACTGATTTAACAGTAATGATTAATTAATTATTGTTTGTCAATCATGGCCTGGCTCTTTTCTCTAGCATCACCATGAGGTTGACATTTGTGGTTGTGAAATATCCCTACTATTGGATGGATCACTAGGAAATTATGCTCAGATATTTGTTTCCTCAAAATTCAGTGATCCCCAAGCTATTCCTCTAGCACTACCATCAGATCAAGATTTCAAATTGTGCAGTACTTTGTTTTAACAAAAAAGCTTTCTCATCGATCACGGCAGTTAGCAAATATTAGCATGCTAATATATCAAACTAGGAGTGTGAACATGGTAAACATTATACTTGCCAAACATCAGCATGTTAGCATTGCCATTGTAAAAATGTTAGCTTTTAGCTCATGTGCAGCTTTGCATAGCTGCAGAGATGGCCGTGGACTCTTGGTATATTTTTAAGTTTTTTTTTTTTTTAATTATCAGTAAAACCTAATTGGGATCTGTCAGGTGCTGGCCATTAGAAACCAACAAAAACATGGGGAACGAAAAACTGCTCCATAAAGTATTTATTTACCATTCACAATCTGCCACTGTTGAACATTCTTTGTGAATGTGTGGCTAGAAGTACAAATTGCGTGTTGTTCTTAGCATTCCTGGATAAGATGCTGCATTAAGCTACTGCTAATGCAAAGTGAATATCTCTTTCACATTAAAAGCATTTAACTGGTGAAACATGAGATGACTTTTATTATGGCGTAATCACAGGAAACACAATGTGTTCGTCACCGAGCTTTGCACTTAACAGTATTGTCTATCAAAAATGTATCGACAAAACAAGACAACGTTGTTTTCTCCATTTTCTGACAGCGGATCAGTTTGAAATATTGCAGATAGCAATGGAACAAGAAGGAGCAGCCACAGTGAGCTGTTAGATGCAGAGCTGCAGGCGACAGGCCTCCAACTTCTTTCAGTTTCACTGGGTCCTGGTGTCTCCAGACTCAGCCGTGTGCAGCATGAAATCAGATGCCCCCAGAATGATGGGAAAGGGCCAATTATTGCCTGATTTTTATTATTTTTTTTTATTATTAAATCAAGAGTTGCTGGTTTTACTGGCCCCAGAATAATATGACCTTTAGTGTTAAAATGCATTTGCTGTCTAACAGTACCTACCCAAATCAAGCAGGACTGAAATCTCTTAGACTGCCACTTTATTAATGTTCAAGTAAGTAACTGTAATATCCACAGAATTCCCATGGAGGGTCCAGAGTCTGCTGTGAAATAATAAATATCAGACATGTTCATGTTCTCCTGAAAACTGACTGGCAAAGAGAATCAGTAATGAAGCCATGTAAAATGACCTTGTAGCCTGCCGCCAGGAACTGATGTTTTAAACATCCATACCCTAACTGACATGGCCCTGCTTTGTTTGAAGTTCTCTCACCTGCTGTTAAAACAACCATCTGTGATGCTCATCGCTGTAGGGCAGACTCTTGGCTGGCTGACAAATGCTTTCAGTATGTTGAGCGAAAATGTAGGATCACCTGTATGTTCACTGGAACTGATTTCATGTCCACACAGGTGTATAACTGTAAGATGAGTGTACATAAATTATGCAACACAGCTCGGAGCGCCAGATTATTTCAGTTTGAACTCGATTAAATTGCATGCGCCTGGGCAATTGGGCAAATGTCCTATTGATGAAAACATAACTGTTACCTTTGAGCAATGACAGGCAAATATTTATATTCACATTAAGAATGATTATAATACTGTTTTCACGCAGAGCCAAGAGACTGTTTTCATGAAAATGAGCACACACAAGCTTAAAGTACTTGTGACCTATTGAATTTATGGTAATCCAATCATGCAGGTGCAAGTGTTAGTAGTGTGTTTGGAGAATGGGTCGTAGCAGGAGCCTTACATTGTTAGCAGGGGAAATATACAGTTTTACCACACTGACTAGGTGCAAATTCAAATGATGGTGAATCATGTTGTCTTCTCTCATGACCTTTATAAGGAGCAGACATATTCCAAATGGGCCAACAGCAGAATCTGAGCCTCCATGAGCCATGATGTCTCTCTTTATCTCAGAGGATGGTCATTTTATGTGCATAACAATGCAACTTATTGTAAAGATTCAAGCATGCAGATGTCCAGGAACCTGTAGCACCAACATCAACCAACTGTAATGCAGCCATTATTAATATTATTTTGTTGATGCTTTTCTTCATAGGGTAAGTCAAAATATGTGTAGCTGCAGAGTGAAAATAATGAAGAGGCCAATGCATTTATAGTTGTGTATGTAGGTCAGCACTTGCTAACATTAGCTAGTTCATGTCTTTCTGTGGTATGTTACATTCACTGGCTCATCGGGACGCACAGCTATCTGCATGAAGTCCAAAAAGGTTCCAAATTAATCAGTCATGTCTGAGACCAAAGTACAGCATAGGTGTAAATAGGATTATGTATTGTATATATTTATTCTATGCCACACAGACGCACGTACATCTGCCTGCAGACACAAAGAACAAGAAAATATGCTCCAAAAAGCAGCATATACATTATTCAGACACAAGTGTTGTGGATCATATGAGCACTACAGTCACTGTCTTCGCTTTCACTGGGTAATTATCTTGAATCAAGCGTCGTCAAGCACACAGGAAACAAAGCATGAGCACAGTCTCACAATACTCAGCCATACTGATGAAAGATTGCAGAGAAAAGCAATGAAAAAGACATCAAACATACTGACGATGAAGGATGCAGAGAAAGAAGCAGGTAATTTGCCTTGAGAGACATTTTAGTCCTCACTCTATGACTGTGTTTATGCCTTAAAAAAACACACACACAAAACTTGTCTTCAGACTTGTGTCCAATAACAACAAAGGGTGTTTTGACAGGTTGTCAAATTTCTCCCAATGGGAGTATCTATTAAAAGTTAACTGTATAACATTTTTCTCATGTCCAAAACCAGCAGCATAATCCTACACAAGTTCAATATCAGCACGGCTGTGTGCAATATAAGCATGGTATTTTTAAAATGTGTATGAATAACTATGCAAATTACATCATTTTATTTGCTTACAATTTTATAACGTTCCAAAGTACATAATATATAAAAGGGGCTTGACATAAATTTATGAATAACTACTTCAAAGATATGATCATGTGCTTAAAGCTCTCTTATCTATTTTGAAAGCTTTATCACTTGTTCACCAGGCTTTACAAGAGCAGTTACAACTGTAAACAAAGGCATTTTTTGCATTTTATACCTCTCCTCATCACCTATCATGTCTGACGGATTGCCCTTGAATGGCTGAGCAACTCTCCAAGATAAATTGCCTCGAAAAGATCCTCACAATCCAGGAAAGCATGGCTTGATAGTGTCATTTGGTGATGTAAACACTTATTTAGCACAGAGTCTAATGCAAATATTGCTAAACAGTGGGTCTTAGATCATTTATTCATAGGTATATATTTTTGTTTTTTTTCAGATTTTTTCTTTTCTCTTCACTAGTGTTTGCTTTTATTGACAGCTCTGTTGTACCTGGACAATTTTTTTTTCCTATTTCTTTTCCTCCTCACATGCACTGTGTGTCTGTCATTCTCCCTGATGCCTGATTGATGTTTTTTTCAAGATCCATCCACCTCTTGACTGTGAAGTAAGTGACGGTGATGAGCTGTCAGAGTGATTCAGATTCACGCCCTCCACAACCTGTGTAGCCATGGGTGGGCCTAGGTGGGTGTGCTATTTTCCCCTCAGCAGGTGCTAGCGATAAATGTGGCTGTTAATATGTTGCTAATATAACCGTGATGCTAAATCAGCCCTAAAAAAGGTTGCAAGTGCTTGTCACTGCTATGGAGGATGCAGAATGTACACTGTTTGTACAGTCTTTTAATAGAAAGTTCACAGGAGACAAAGTTTCCACCATGCATACATTTTCCAAGAAACTACATTTATTTAGCCCATATGTACCAGCAGACAGCACCTGGTGAGGGGGAAAATAGCACACCCACCTAGGCCAATCCATGGTTACGTGAGTGGGCTGTGGAGGGCCTGATACTGATAGCACAACAACATCACATGCTTCACAGCTGGCTCCAGGTGGGAACTTAAATAAAATGTCAATCAGCCCCCAAGGAGATCGACAGCCACACAGTGCACCTGAAGGAGAACAATACATGGAGCAAATGTACCATTCAGTGGTGGAAGGAGTACACAGATCCTTTACTGAAGTAAAAGTAGCAATAGCTCAGTGTAAAAATACTCAAGTACAAGTACAGGTTCTGCAATCAATATCTTACTAAAGTAAAAGTACATCAGTATTAGCACCAATACAGGAAAAATGAAAGTACTCATTTCAGAATATCAAACACTACTGTATATTACTGGATTATAATTATTATTATGCATAAGTGTCATTAATGTTATAGCTGGTTAAGGTGGGGCTAATTTTAATCACTTTATATACTGCCAGGCAAAATCCATAATAATGCATCATACTTTATTAGTTAATTTATGTTTTTTATACTACTACTACTACTACTACTACTAATAATAATAATAATAATAATAATAATAATAATAATAATAATCAGAATCAGAATCTTCAAAGTAACTAGTTACTAATGTGTTCAAATAAATGTAGTGGAGTAAAAAGTAAATTATTGAGTATAATAGAGTTTAAAGTATGAAGCAGAATGAAATGCAACTACTCAAGTAAAGTAAAGTACCAAAAAAATTAAGGACAGTACTTAAGTAGATATAGTTAGTTACATTCCACCATTAGTCCAATGCATTAGCATGATTTATCATAGCACTGTGTTCAGCATTGTGAACCTACTGTTTGCATTGCTGTTATTTATGTTAAGATGTTTCTACTGTATAATAGTAAAGAACACTGTCTTTATTATCCACATTTAACTCATGTGCAATTCAATATGGCAGTAGTATTCGTATACTCTTGTATATAATGTACTATTGTAGCACCGGTATCACACCACTAACTGCGCCACTGGACCAGTTCTAGGCTCTAAGGAGTGGGGAGCAAAAATAATTACACCAGAGACCGTTGCTTTTAGTAGAAAAGGCCGGCAATTTACTGAATGCAAACACACATATAAAACACAATACATAGAACCAAAAATACCCTGCAGGTTCCCAAAAATGAGGTAAGTATAAATAAAAAATATATATATTTCACTCTTTGTTTTTGTTCTTTGGTTCACCTAGTTTATTTTAATAAAGCTAATCTAATTTAATTAGACCAGTCTCTTTTTCCTAGGTTGTACCTATTTTAGGATTCCTATTTTTCTTCCTGAGTTAACCCTTTTTTCTTTTACAGGTAAGAAAATACTTTCAAAACCCAAGTGAATCAAAGTGGACCACAGTTTTTCAAATCACATTCAAAATATGAACATATGAAAATAAAAAGTTTTGACACTTCAAATTTAAGTTCAAATCCTAATGTGAGTTCAAGCGTTCAGTTCAATGGAAAGTTTCAGTTCGATTCAGTCCAAAAAAAATAGTTCAATCAGTTCTCAGTTCTGTTCAGTTCAGTTCAAATTAGTTCCTGACACTCCTACCGCTCTGGCAGTGAGTTACCACACACAGAGGATTTCCTCAATGATGCGATGGAGGAGATGAGTTCAAGGTCTGGGTCTGGCTCGCCATCTTGAATCCCGTCTGTGGATGTGCACGCCTGCACATGGCAGACCAATCCTTGCTCCGACCGAGCAAAAAACCTGACCTGTGTAACAGGCCATGAACACAATAAAGCTCTTTTTTAAATCTTCAATTCACACACATAAATTATTCACATTCTCCATAAACACAGAATATTAACGGGTAAACAATTTATGACGGAGCATTACTTTGTAAACAGCGTTTTTAGCGTTAACTCTCCGCCAAAAAGGAAAAAAAAGAAGTAAGAAAACGCATGAAAATAAAGACAAAACTCACCAAAACTGATGTGGCTTAGTTCTCACAAAAATCCCCGTCAGTTCCCGACCAGATAAGTTATGTTTTCGCGACTGTTTTATCGACTTTTTCTCTACTTTTTCTGTTAATTGATCACCTCTCGTTTCCTCTGCTCTCTCCCTCAGGTCTCTGCTGCAGCGTCACTGAGGTGCTGCGTCTATGTCGCTGGTCCCTTAAAGGGGAGCGACATTATTTTCTGCCTACAGACTTTTAATCCTAAACATTAAATGATTGCTGAATTAACATTTTTAATTAACTCTGATGATGAATTGACATTTTATGAATCACTTTAAACTTTTTTTAAACTTATTTATGCAGCTTTTATTTACTATTTATTTTTATTTATATGATATTTTAACATGGGTTACATCCTCCCCTCTTTACCTAATGCACGTCCCTGTGCATTTTTAATTTATACTGTCATAACTCTAAGGGGTTTTGGAAAGCTAGGTTCTTCAAGGGAGTCTGTAAACACATCACTCAAGGTTTGAAATAAAGACTGAACTATTGTAACCAACGGGTTTCCTAGCTCAGGATAAGTCAGTCTTTTAGTCGCTTTTCTGTCTCTGACAGGTCTTCCTGAACAGTCGCTTGCGTCCTGGTTGTCAGTTTGGTCCAGATCACTTGTGTTTTCTTTGCTCTCCTGAGCAGGTTGAGTAGACGGATGGACATTTTCCAGGTCTTCCTCAGGTAGGTTTCCAGTTTCCTGTCCAGCAGTTGAGTTGCTCTCTTCAGGATCAGGTAAGTCGGAGTCTGCAGGATCAGGTAAGTTACAGTCTGCAGGATCAGGTGAGTCACAGTCTGCAGGATCAGGTAAGTTACAGTCTGCAGGATCAGGTGAGTCTGTCTTTTCAGGGTCAGAAAAGTCATCAACTGCGGGATCAGGTGAGTCTTTATCTCTGGGTTCAGGTAAGTTCAGATCATAAGTCTCTACTGGAGAATCCTCAGGGAAAGCTTTAGCTACGTCTGAAGGATCTTGCTCAACAGCAGTCAACTCCTTGGAAGGTTCCGGTTCATCCCTTTCAGGTAAGTGTTCCATGGGTTCAGGGGTCAGATCGGAACTTAGTGTTTTCACTCTTAGGTTTCTGTGATAGTGATATTCCTCAGAGTCCGATTGGGATTCATCCCCTTCAGCTCCATCTGATGTGTCATTTTTAGAATGTTGTCGAGTTCTCGGACGCCTCACTGCCTTTGGCGGGTTAGTTTCACTTTCGATTGGGGTCACAGGAAGGAAACCGCATGGCAGGAGGAGATCACGATGAAGAGTTCTTTGTGGACCATCTCTGGTCTCAGGTTTCACAACATACACTGGGACATCTCCAGCCTGTCTCAGGACAACATACACGTCGGACTCCCACCTGTCGGCTAACTTGTGCTTGCCTCTGAGACGGACGTTTCGGACCAAGACTCTGTCACCTTCTTCCAAGGTGGACTCAACAACATGCTTGTCAAACCTTGCTTTGTTGCGACTGGCTGTCTTTTTAGCATTCTCAGTTGCTACTCTGTAACTGTCTTTGAGTTGGGATTTCAAGTTGCGGACATATTGCGAGTGAGAGCCTGGCTGATGATTGACTGGTAGGCCAAAGGCTAGGTCAACTGGCAGTCTCGGCTGACGCCCGAACATCAACTCGTAAGGGGTAAAGCCTGTTGTCTCGTTCTTAGTACAATTATAAGCGTGTACTAACGGCTTGACGTAGTCCCGCCAATGACTCTTTTTCTTGTTCTCGAGGGTTCCCAACATGTTGAGCAGGGTCCTGTTGAAGCGTTCTACAGGGTTCCCTCTCGGATGGTAAGGTGTGGTTTTTACTTTTTGAGTACCAATGAGCTCGCACAGTTCTTTTATTGTTTCAGACTCAAAGTCAGGACCTTGGTCACTGTGGAGTTTTTCAGGAATGCCATAATGGACGAAAAAGTGGTCCCACAGGGTCTTGGCCACTGTCCTGGCTTTCTGATTCGGGGTGGGGACTGCCACTGCATATTTCGTAAAATGGTCGGTAATGACCAGAATATTTTTTGTACTACTGGAGTCCGGCTCCACACTGAGAAAATCCATGCACACAAGTTCGAGTGGTCTTGTGGCCACGATGTTGACCAGTGGTGCGGCTTTCTCTGGCATGGTCTTCCGTCGTATGCAGCGGTTGCAGGTTTTGACCTTAGTTTCCACCTCGGCAGACATTTTGGGCCAATAGAACCGCTTCCGGACAAGATCCAGGGTGCGCTCTGTGCCCATGTGGCCCATGTCGTCATGGAGGCTCTTGAGGACTAAGGATCTCAGGGCTTCAGGGAGCACAAGCTGGTAGTGAGTCTGAGCGCCCTCTTGCCGCCTGCGATACAAGACACCATTTAAGACCTCCAGCTTGCTCCACTCCCTCAATAAGAGGCCAAGCTCAGGAAGTTCCTTCCTCAAAGATGGTGGGGGTTTCTCTCCCAACTCCACTTGCCTGAGGACTTCACAGATGCAGGGATCAGCATTTTGCTTGTCTCTTATTTCAGCTGGTGTTAACGAGGAGACGACTGGTAAGCCACCAAGCTGATCCTCCTCCTCAAAGCTTTGTGGGAGAGCCATTGGATGATGGGCAAGTGACACAACCAAGGTGGTGCTGGGTGATGTTTCCACAGGGTGATTGTCGGTCACTTGGTGGACCAAGTGCTTTTCACAGATGGCTTTGATAGTGTTCTCATTTAGGTGTGCATAATCAGCCTCCGACAAGTGTCTCTTTGTGAACTGTTGTATCCTCTCCAACTCTTTTTGTGATGTTGTGTCATCAGGTACTCTGCTGTGAGGACGTCTGGACAGCCCGTCCGCGTCTTGATTCTGCTTACCGGCTCTGTACTGTAGCTGGAAATCGAATGTCGACAGAGCGGCCAACCATCTGTAACTCGTGGCATCGAGCTTAGCAGAGGTAAGAATGTATGTTAATGGATTACTATCTGTGACAGCAAGGAATGTGTTCCCGTACAGGTAATCCTGAAATTTCTCCGTTACTGCCCACTTAAGGGCAAGAAATTCTAATTTATGCGCAGGATACCTGGACTCACACTTCGACAGACCTCGGCTGGCATAAGCAACAACGCGCTTCTGTCCCTGTTGCTCCTGGTAGAGGGCAGCACCGAGGCCCGAGGTGCTCGCATCTGTATGTAAAATGTAGGAGAGCTTAGGGTCAGCAAACCCGAGGATGGGTGCGGTCGTCAGCTTTTCGATTATGGTGTCAAACGCTGCCTGGCAAGCAGGCGTCCATCTGTTACCAAATGGGTCCTTTGGGTTGAAATACTTGTCAAGGTTAATTGTGGCTTTAGCGTGCTTCCTCAGCGGCGGATAGCCCGCAGTGAGCTCGTTGAGTGGCTTCACGATCTTCGAATAGTCCTTCACAAACCGGCGGTAATAACCGCAGAAACCCAGGAAGGTTCTTAGCTCCTTCAAGTTGCTTGGTTTTGGCCAGGTTTTTAATGCTGCTACTTTGTCAGGATCAGTTTCAATGCCTTTTTCAGACACGATGTGGCCGAGGTACTTTACAGAGGTTTGGAAGAACTTGCATTTCCCTGGCGACAGTTTCAAGCCAAACTCTTTCAACTGGTTGAGCACACGCATCAACCTTTCCTCGTGCTCCTCCAGTGTTGAGGAGAAGATGATGAGATCATCTAAAAAAACTAGGGCTTGCTTTAAGTTCAATTCTCCCATACAACGCTCCATAAGCCTCTGGAACGTGCTGGGGGCGTTAGTTATCCCCTGAGGCATCCTGTTGAACTCGAAGAATCCTAGTGGGCAGACAAATGCAGTTTTGTGTTTGTCTGCTTCTTCCATCTCTATTTGATAGAAGCCTGATTTGAGATCGAGCACCGAGAACCACCTGGACCCACTCAACGCCGAGAAGGACTCTTCCAGATTAGGTAAAGCATATGAATCCTTTACTGTTTGTGTGTTCAATTTTCTGTAGTCGATACAGAGTCTGACATCGCCATTCCTCTTCCTGACGATTACAATCGGCGAGGAGAAAGGTGACTCCGATTCACGAATGACTTCTGCATCGAGGAGATGCTGGAGGTGAGTACGCACAGCCTCTATGTCCTGGGGATGTATAGGTCTCGGCCTATGTTTGAATGGCGTCTCGTCACTGAGGGTTATGTGATGCTTGATTTTGTCAGTGCGGCCAAAATCTAGCTCGTGCAGTGCAAACACCTCTGGCATGGAACTCAATTTCTCTGTCATCCTCTCTTTCCACTCATTGGGTACAGGAGAGTCAGTGAAGTCAAAGTTGAGATCTGGTTTTTGGTCAGGTTTTGTGGGGGAGTCTGAGTCAGGGGTCTTGACAGATTGAACACTCGTGACAGTGTGTATCTCTGCTATGACAGCCTTTGGAGTCAGGGTGATGTCATGGTGTGACTCGTTCTTGAGCATGACTGGTATGCAGCGTGGCAGCTTTGGTGGTAGACTTACCAGGCTATCTGTCACCAGGATGCCACCTGGCAGGCACGTTGACTTTGGTGACTCTACCATCACCCACTTTCCAACATCAGGCGTCCTGCAGCTTACTGATCCTTTGAGGACTTTGGTCTGCCCAGCTGAAATGGTCTCGAAGTCTCTACTATGAAGCCTTACCTCTCCCAGGCTGGAATCAACGGACTGTCTTTTCCGGATCTCAAGGGTCTTCAAGACGACTTTGCAGCCATAAGGAAGAGACTCATAGTTCTGGGGTGCGATGTCTGCATACTTTTCATAGAGTACATCCAACGTATTTGTGCCTATAAGCACTGATGACAAGGTGGAACGCATGTCGGGTACAACCAAGACCAGCGTAGGTACCTCGATGTCAGCTCCAAGCAAGCTCTCAGGGAATCTGATGGTGGCCTCAACGTAGCCAAGGTAAGGGACGCTTTGACCGTTGGCTCCTTCCACTTCAAGCAGGTCATTCAAAGAATTGAGAGGTAAGTGAGACAGGTTCTCCAGATAGAAAGAGTTGGGGATCGTTGTTACTTGAGAGCCTGAATCTAACAAGCAACTGCAGTCTTTGTCAGCGATGATCAATTGTGCAGTGCACTTGGCTCCAATCAGACCTTTTGGCAGGGTCACTGACTGTCTTTGCATATGAGAGTACACATGGGCTCTGTGCAGCTTCTTTTTGGGACACTTTGTCTGTGTTCCAGTCCCCGTTTGTCCCACAACCGGAACTGAGTCTAGTTTAAAGGATCAGGCTTTGGAGCGCCATGTCGACTGTCCCATGCTAACTGCTTTTCTTTCAGCTGCTTCCTCTTCTCAGCCACAAGAGATGGGTTCGGCTCGCTTTCACACTGAGGCTTGATATGTCCGTCCTCTCCACATCTAAAGCAATACCAGGGCCTTGGTCTATTGCTTGTGTTGTTGTTTACATCTCGGCTGTGGGGCTGTAGCCTTTGAGATGTGTGAGCGATAGCTGGGGAGTGTGTGCTAGCTGTTTGGGGAGCTAGTGGTCTGGAAGCTGGTTTAGCTTTTCTACTGTCTTTCTGTGTGATACGTGTGAGCTGGGACTGTAAATCAGCTATTTGTTTCTTTAAGTCTTGGATTTCAGACTTGTGATCAAGAGCTGGCTGAGATGAGTTGCAGTCTTCTTCACTCTGCATATCAACACCTTGATAATGAGAAGACACTCTCGGCTTTGAAACATTGAAGTGCTGTTTCATGCGCGATACTTTGGAAGAACGCTTATCTTCTGCTGTGCGGAGTAACAAGAGAAGTTCGGCAAAGGTAGGTGGGTTCTGTTTCTTTTGTTCTAGCTGGAGTTCAGCTATCAAGATGTTATCCCAGCAGCCCCTGACAAACTGCCTGAGAAGATGCCGGTCAAGGTCGCTTGCAGTTACACCTCCCCTCCTGAGGGTGGTGCTAAGCATTACCTGCAGCCGTTGTAGATAAGCTGAGGGTTTCTCACCATTATCTTGCATTGTGTTGAGATACTTTGCGAAGAGGTCATCTCCGTCCTCGACGGTGCCGAAAGCGGAGTCCAAGATCTCTAAGTACACATTAAGAGGAGATTCAGGTGTCAGGTGCTTCACAATATCAATAGCAGGTGACAAGAGACTTTCAAGGAGCTTTCGTGACTTGTAAAGATCAGACTGTGTTGTGTCTTTAAGAAGAAGTTCGACGTTGGAGCGCCATGCCTCATAATCCACTTCATTATTGGGACGTGGGACACGCCCAGAGAAGGGTCTGAGTCTCAAGGAAGTGTGCACCTGCAGAGCAGAGTCTTCATTTCTCACTATGTGCTCAACGATTACTTTTTGTATGTCGGGTGGATTGACATCAGAAAGTTTCAGAGCAGGCTGTGTCTTTTCTTTAGATGGCGTCGATGGTGGAGACCAGTGATGTTGAACATGCTGCTCCGGGGCTATGCTGGGCAGGGGGCTTACCTGTGCAGCATTATCAGGGTCATATTGCTCTGGGGTATCAGGTGAGTTCTGCTCTGTATCTTCATCTTGTGTCTCTGAGTGATCTAGACCGACAGTCTCACTGATGAGGGAGAGCTCTTCTCTGAGGACAGCTGCGAAGTCTTTGCCAGTCTGTTTTGCAATGTCCTTTAACTCTGTAAGGTAAGTCTGTGTAGCTGTTTTGCTGGCTACAGGTGTGTAAACACTGGCTAAAGCTCTGATATGGTAGGTGACATCAGTCTTAGTCTTACTGTTAAGTCTGTATGGCAATGAAGGTAAGAGAGACTGCATAGCTGTACCATACACATACTCTACAATAACCTGTTTGCCTGACTCTTGTTCAGTGAAATCTACTGGAATTACCCTTTGAACGGAACCATATTGTTTCAGGAAGTCATTTATTTCTTCGTCAGTTTCTGTACCGGTTACACCGCTAACTATGACTGAGTTAGGGATTTTTACACTACTTGTCTGAATAATATCCATATTGGTAAACTGATAGCAATATTATACGGTCTCTGGTTTCTAGTTTTAAATGCTTTAAGCCACTCCTGGCTGGCTCGCCAAGTTTGTAGCACCGGTATCACACCACTAACTGCGCCACTGGACCAGTTCTAGGCTCTAAGGAGTGGGGAGCAAAAATAATTACACCAGAGACCGTTGCTTTTAGTAGAAAAGGCCGGCAATTTACTGAATGCAAACACACATATAAAACACAATACATAGAACCAAAAATACCCTGCAGGTTCCCAAAAATGAGGTAAGTATAAATAAAAAATATATATATTTCACTCTTTGTTTTTGTTCTTTGGTTCACCTAGTTTATTTTAATAAAGCTAATCTAATTTAATTAGACCAGTCTCTTTTTCCTAGGTTGTACCTATTTTAGGATTCCTATTTTTCTTCCTGAGTTAACCCTTTTTTCTTTTACAGGTAAGAAAATACTTTCAAAACCCAAGTGAATCAAAGTGGACCACAGTTTTTCAAATCACATTCAAAATATGAACATATGAAAATAAAAAGTTTTGACACTTCAAATTTAAGTTCAAATCCTAATGTGAGTTCAAGCGTTCAGTTCAATGGAAAGTTTCAGTTCGATTCAGTCCAAAAAAAATAGTTCAATCAGTTCTCAGTTCTGTTCAGTTCAGTTCAAATTAGTTCCTGACACTCCTACCGCTCTGGCAGTGAGTTACCACACACAGAGGATTTCCTCAATGATGCGATGGAGGAGATGAGTTCAAGGTCTGGGTCTGGCTCGCCATCTTGAATCCCGTCTGTGGATGTGCACGCCTGCACATGGCAGACCAATCCTTGCTCCGACCGAGCAAAAAACCTGACCTGTGTAACAGGCCATGAACACAATAAAGCTCTTTTTTAAATCTTCAATTCACACACATAAATTATTCACATTCTCCATAAACACAGAATATTAACGGGTAAACAATTTATGACGGAGCATTACTTTGTAAACAGCGTTTTTAGCGTTAACTCTCCGCCAAAAAGGAAAAAAAAGAAGTAAGAAAACGCATGAAAATAAAGACAAAACTCACCAAAACTGATGTGGCTTAGTTCTCACAAAAATCCCCGTCAGTTCCCGACCAGATAAGTTATGTTTTCGCGACTGTTTTATCGACTTTTTCTCTACTTTTTCTGTTAATTGATCACCTCTCGTTTCCTCTGCTCTCTCCCTCAGGTCTCTGCTGCAGCGTCACTGAGGTGCTGCGTCTATGTCGCTGGTCCCTTAAAGGGGAGCGACATTATTTTCTGCCTACAGACTTTTAATCCTAAACATTAAATGATTGCTGAATTAACATTTTTAATTAACTCTGATGATGAATTGACATTTTATGAATCACTTTAAACTTTTTTTAAACTTATTTATGCAGCTTTTATTTACTATTTATTTTTATTTATATGATATTTTAACATGGGTTACACTATACATATATATAGTTGTTATTCTGTATTTTATTTCATTGTCTTTTTTGTTTTTTCTATGTCTCTCTTCTATTCTTTGTTGCCTGTAGCAATTTAATTTCCCCGGCGTGGGATAATTGGAGGTTTTATCTTATCTTACAACACAGTTGCTAATGTAACTAGATACCTGCAGAAGGGAGAGCCATTGAAGCTCCAAAAGAATACAGCAGAATACAGCATCAGATGACTCATTCATCCACAGTGCACCAGCTGACTAACCCCATCCAATCATATTCATACTGCCATTATAACCCCCCTGACTTTACTCTGCTGATACGCTCAAGCTGAGGCTTTTTGGAGCTATTGCTCACTCCACCACCAAGGGAAGTTTTTGTATTGTTCATTTAACTTAAGATCTAATCTTCATGCAGCTACCTCTGATTTGGGATAAGTCGATATTATGAGGTTCAGGGTCCTTTTCTGAAAAACCAAACTGTATAATAAACATATGCTGTATGTGGGCAATTCCTTGACGCAAGTGTCTCTGACTGAATTAAATAATAACAGACAAAGCAGTGTGTCATTACGAATCCAATTATAGGCTGCTGTGATTCATATCATATGTGATTCATGACCACATGATGCTGTCATGCACAGTGTGAGTGAAAAACAATGGATACAATTACATATGTGGTCACAATAATAGTCCAATTTATCAATTAGCTGACGCTGTTATGAAGAGTCATCCCACCTTGATTCTGCCAATGAAGCTCAACAGGCAGGATGACAGAGACAGCCTGTAGAATCTGATAGAACACAGACACAAGCTTCAGCAGGGACTGGAGGATCACATTGATATCATTATTACCTCTCCTTCACCGAGTAATTTACCGCAGGTAAATAATCACAGAGGAGCTCCACGCCTAACGGGTTGATTCACTGGATTTCTATCTATCCGAGATGAGTTTGCTCTTCTATGTCAGGAAAGTCTACAGGAGACAGACAGAGCAAACAGCACAGCAAGAGAAGGGTCATGATAGCATTTAATGGGTTATTGTTTTACATAGAAATGTCAGATGTTGACTGATGTTGTATCCATAAAGGAATATTTCACCCAAAACTGGTGTTTGGACGATCAAATGCTCACCTCCTGTCGAGCTTGATCCCAACAGTGACCCATGTTCACGGAGAAAAATGTACAGAAGAAGCAACAAAAAAACATTTCTCCACTGTCCTTCTTTATATTCTACATGTTTCAAACATTCATATTTTCCACAAAATCTCCACAATTTCCATTTGTCACTAATACTATCGGTTGCAAGGCCGTGATCATTATTTTTAAGCCATGTAAATGCATCAGTATAAGAACCCATTGTAACTGAAACAAAATTTTAAGCACAAGGTAGGTGAGTATTTGATACTTACATTGCATGGAGTGCAAAATGTAGGCACCAGAAGAAATCAAAGTGATGCTACGAAAGCCTTTGAGCTGCTCCGATACCAGCACACCCAGTGCTGAAACAAACCAGCCCTGTCAGCATTAAAAATGTTTCACACTTCTTACCATTCCTGTAAATTCCTGTAACGGGAGCCTAAAACACCTATCCAAGGCATACCCAACGTAAATTAAAAGCTGTTCTTGAACCGTTTGGAGTACACGTATGGTTTTGTCTCTTTTGAAATGTAACGCTCTGAAGTTTTATCCCCAGCAGTCATAATCACTGTAAGTGCTACTGGCATTGAGTAGTAGACGTTTGAACACACTGAAGTAGAAGGTTTTTATGACTGCCTGAATTTTTCTTTTGCAAATAGATGCCTGCAGATGACTGCAGGGCCTTATCTGCACCTTATTAGCGGGGAAGCACAATGGGACCACAGCATGAAGCCTTACCCTCGTCAGAGTTCAATAAAAACTGATAACAACAGCACAGAAATGATTATTTTACGCTTTTATTTCTTTTTTTGTTAAGCCAAAAAGACCAAACACTGACAAAACAACACGAGAAAGACAAGAACAGTGAGAACTAACAACATTAGGAATTTTAACATCATTAGAACAGGCTTATGTTTCTGTTGTATGCTGGTATATTATGTTGGTATATGTGGGTGTGTATGGATGAGTGTGTGTGTGTGTGCGTGCGTTCTGAACAGTTAGTCTATGGGACAGATGGATGAAAATAAGGAAAAGAAAAGGAGGGGAGAATAAAAACACAGAGAAGAAAGATTTATTTGAAGAAAAAAAACAGGAAAGAAATTATAATATAGATAAAAAAATGTACACTGATGCTACTCCAAGTTTTTCCCGCTTCAATTACTGTTACAACTACTATACCAATACTGATAATGCTAATACTACTTATAATAATAATATTAAGAAGAAGAAGAAGTCGGGTTAGTTCTCACTGTTCTTGTCTTCCTCGTCTTGTTTTGTCAGTGTTTGGTCTTTTTGGTTTAACAAAAAAAAAAGAAAGAAAAGCATAAAATAATCATTTCTGTGCTGTTGTTATCAGTTTTTATTGAAGTTTGACCGGGTAAGGCTTCATGCTGTGGTCCCATTGTGCTTCCCAGCTAATAAAGTGCAGATAAGGCCCTGCAGTCATCTGCAGGCATCTATTTGCAAAAGAAAAATTCAGGCAGTCATAAAAACCTTCTACTTCTGTGTGTTCAAACGTCTGCTAGTCAATCCACACAGGCTATTGTTCCTTTTATATTTATTATTATGACATTTTTATTTGTATTTATGCTATATATATCTTTAAATTGAGGACATTTACTGTACATTTAAAGCCTGTGGAATATATCCTCAGCGTATCCTCATTCTCAGAATAACATTCAGAACATCAGAACAAGGCACCTCTATACGATGTGGACTCTCATTGGCTATTGTTGAGAGGTGGGATGAAATGGAAAATCCTAATTGGTCAAGTAAGGTGTCAATAAAAAGGTCAGAGTGCAGCAGCCATCTTGAGGCCAACATGTCACCTGTACATGCACGAGTCTGCATCTGCAAACAGCTTTCCGTGGATTTTTACAGTGTTTTGGACTAATACTGTACTGAAGTGGACCTGCTGGACTGTGGATTACTATGAGACTGCATTGGTGAGCTGTCTCAATTGATTGTTTGTTTGTTTTTTGGTATTTGCTTCGATTGAACCAGCAGTTGGGATTGTATCTTAAGATGGTTTACATCAATCACATCAGAAGAATCTTTACTTTCCAATGATGTATGGTGGAGAACAAACTCAAAAGTAGCAGTAACGGATGGAGTACTGAACACAGTGATAAGGACCGCATTTGATGAAATGTGCACAAAAGGCAAGGTATGTTTAGTTTTCACCCATTTCATACAAACAGGTACAGACAGATTTTAAAAAAAAAAAGAAAAAGAAAAAGAAAAACATCATAAAAATATTAAAATCCAAATTAAAAGAATTGAAACAGACAAATACTCAAAACAAAACTGGAAACCATCAGAATATGTTTAATTAAAAAAAAAATCCTCTACCTGTGAATTTGCCACAAAAACAGGAAGAAGGGGAAACTCAAAAACCTGGAAGCCCCTAAACACATCATATCATCTTTGCTTCCCAGCTGTAGGTTAATATGAATAAGGTTAATGTTGTCCGATGTCTATCTTGTCTCAGTCTCAGTTTAAACACCAGTTTAATTGAATCTTTGAGGGACCAGCCCTTACCTGTTGGAGTACACCTATTTAGACAATATGTCATTTAATTTAAAATATGATGAAGGGCAAGATCACACAAACCTTTCATAATTTAGCATTTTGCACAGAAAGTTACCGGCAGCACGTTCATTTAACGTGACACTACAGGGACACTTTATCTGCCCCCTTCTTGCTTCCTGTGGCCCTTTTGCTCTTTGATTCAGTTACTTCTGTCATGTTTAAAAACTCAAGCTCCCCTTAGGTCACATTAAGGTCTGCTGCATCTTTGGCAGGTCGTAAACCATCAAACCTGCTTCTCCATCCTGTTGACGGATTAGGACATACCTTTGATGAAATGTCCTTGCAGGGAGACGGGAGACATGAGGAGGTTATCATATATGACTGTAAAATAACTGTAAACTCAGCATATAAAACCTTCCACGCATTTTCTGAGTGACTTTATGGTATCTACCCATGAAAGTTCTGAGATGTGACATTTCATTTCTGGTGCCAAAACATCATGAAAGTTGCATTTGAAACAGCAACACGACCGTGCAGAAACAACGACTCAGCTCATTTTAGAGGCGTTTTAACGACGTATATCATACATGCCCCAAGCAACCAGGGCACCTTCCCAGGTAAAAGACATACCACTGTTTTTTTTTATTTCTTCTGTTTTTCAGTGTCAGTTTGGAGCACCATAAATGAAATTCTCCACCCCATTGTGCTGTGGTGGTGCAAGTCCCAGCAGCAGATATCTTAAAACATTAGCAAATAAAACTGCATGACTGGATGGCACTCAGGGTGAGGGGACAATATGTTTAAAAGAATAATTGCATGGGAAGTTTCTTGCTGAGAATTATGTATATGATAAAACCAATACCACTCTCAATGTACGCTAACTTTGAAGGTAGGGCCATGAGGCGGTTAGCTTAGCTTAGCTTAGCTTATCTTAGCATTAAGACTGCAGACAGGGGGAAAACAGCTGAACAAGACACAAAGTGTTATGAGATGCTGGTAGGGGTATGCCCCAATTTCCAATCTTTATGCTAAAATAAGCTAATGTCCTCCTGGCTCAAGCTGTATAATTAGCCTAAAGCATGAGAGTGGTATTGATCCTGTCAGGGTCTTGGGAGTGAAGTGTATTTCCCAAAATATCAAACTATTACTTCTGTGAGATTTTGAGGAACTAACACTTTGATCTGTCTTTAACTTTTCTCACAGCTGCATTTGCAAACCAGCTTTGGAGCTGGAATTAATTACAGAAAAGAAGTCAATAGGAATCAGCAGCTTTAGCCCAGAGTTCCTCGGGGGTCCAGTTAAAAATGTACATGGAAACTTATGAGCTGTATCAGACTCATTGTTGTTCTTATTATGTTTCGTAAGCTGCAATCTAATATAGGAGTCACTGTTTTGTGTTTTTGAAGTGGGAAGATTGGCTTTGGAGAGCTGACAGGAAAAAGTTCGTAAAGAGTACTGTGCTTACTTACTACAAGCAACAGGTTTGAATTGTAATCTACATAAATGCATAATCTATTTTTTGTGACAAGTTAATAGTTTGCAACACTTCACTGTCCAACCCTGAGCGTTCAATCAGTGCTTCATTGCAAGTTGTAAAATTAGAGTTGATGAGAATACAAGACTACAATATCCAATAGATCTGTTGTGGTGTTATGCTTTTCGTTTCTCGCCTTACAAGCATGGGAGCCAACATTCAGCGCTTTTATTACTCTGTGATCTGGGAGGAATGTAATTAATCCTGCATCGATCAGCCCTTCATTTAGCCAAGGCTAGGTAGTTTGTATTATTTGTGCTTTGCCGTGTTCTCATTGTGCGCTCAATTCATTTTTGATCAATATGCTATTAAAGGCCTTGTTCCTGAGGCAGGGCCAGCTTTGTTTGGGAGGCTGGGCGGCTCCAGCGTGGGGGCATAAATGTTTTCTAAAAGGCCCTCCCCCCCGGGTGTCAGGATGACTGACACGAGGGTTAAAAGAAAATGAGTTTGTATCTAGGTAAGCAAGCGTGATGAAAAGCACCGGGTGTCAACTTGAAATTATTGATTCCTGTTATGCCTGTCACTTGGTGGCCTTTGGCTGGTGGGAGGTGAAAAACTCGTCACCCTGAGGTGAAAGCGGTCTGTTTCAGAACAGAGCAATAGACTGAGAACAGTACTAAGTGAAATGCTGCGAATCTGAATCAAATTACACTCTCCTTCCCGCGAATTGATCCCCGCATGAAGTGCACAGATGTGGGTGGAATAAGTAAAAGACTATTAAAAATTAATCTGAGTACACTTCCTCATTTCCTATCAACATGTTTTATGCTAATAATTCCCGCTCCAGCCAAACCGTTCTGACTGGGCTGCACTTAAAATAGAACCTCCTTTCCAAATCACACACATCTACTCAATTTCAGCTCTAATATTACAATAATAATAAATTAGTAATAGTACCATTTATCAACCATTTACATTAGTGTTAATGAATTATTAAGATCTCGTGAATACATTTCCAAAAGGAACATGTAATACCAGCTGACGATGATTCATTTTCATTCACAGGGCACTATGATTGCATCAGGGGTCAACGTTAGGGAGCGGTGGGGTTGTTCTAAAAATAATGCAATACTTAATTTATCTGTTCAGAGAAATGCATCTCTTGTTTATCTAAAAAAGGGCAAGAGTGCAGATCACCTTCAACCTCAATTCAATTAAAAACAGGGATACTTGTACCCCGAGGGCTTTTGTGCAAGCAGCACAGGGAAAGGTTATGCTAAATAAAGCTGAAACAGAAATTATAATTAAAATTTGTAGTTTGCAAAAAATAACGTGTTGGAATTGAGAGTGGTGACAAGCGATGAGGGAAGCTAAAACAGTTAGCTAGACGTAATGAATGAAATCAATGGATAAACCGATGAAATTAGCTAAAAGTGATGATAAATGTTGACAGTTCAGCTGCATGCAAAAGTACCAACAAGTAACTACTGACTTTAAATCAATTTAAATGAGCACATGGCATATGATGGGTGATGAAGGGGCACCTGACTTCATCTGTAAAGGTCTACGTGGGTACATCGGACAGAAAAGGCTGCGAACACTGACCTACAGTGCTGCTCAGTCCCTCTAAAGCGTCTCTTTAATTGTGTGCACATATCATGAGGGCCAGATTCTATGCCTGCTGTTCTTCTGTTGTGTGTGTGTGTGTGTGTGTGTGTGTGTGTGTAACTCCCACCACAAGCGATGACTCATAAAACATGTCTGAATATGTAATCTGGCTATAAAGAGTCGTTAAACCGTGGTGGATTGGCATACATGTCTGGTAAGCTTTGTTTCACTGCCTTCATCCTGTTTGCACATTTGGGATTTTATGGTGTCCATTAATTCAGAGATTGCCTATTTAAGACTAGCCGTAAATGAATAATAGAGCACTGATTTTTACAAGTTCTTCACTGTATGATCATGCAGTCTGGTTCATCTCTCTCACCGCCCCCTCTCTGCATCCCCTGCTGGGAAAGTAAATGTAGTGTGTCCAATGTACATATTTTTTCAGCATTCAGCATTCGGGCTTTACAGAAGCAACACCAATCACGAATTCATCACTTGCTCGAGGACTGGATCTTCAGATAGCGCGCTCTCTAAAGTCAGTCTAGTCAAACCATCTTTCTTTACAGCCTCCTACATTTGCCCTACCATCAAACGGAGCAAAAGAGTCTATCTCATCACTTTGGGGAATTACAGGTTTTTGCAGCACTTCTGCGGTCGGCGGGTAAATTTTCCAGGGGAGACGGTGAATGTGATTGAGGTGTCAGCAGCTGGCATCTTTGGATTACAAAGATTGTGGGAGCAGCAGGTGGTGCCACAGCCAGTAATGGAAGTCTCATTTTCTTGATGTAGAAAGACGAGAACCACTGCCTGATAGCCCTCAGCTTGAAACGGCCTGTTCTGCTGGTGGGGGATTCTGCAGCTAATAGAAATACTCTCTCACCAAAGCTCGGACATTTCTTATCTAATGCCAAGTTGCATATTCACAAATTTTTAATTTATAAACTTCAGAGAGAACATATGACTTATTTCTGTGTCCCCTGATCATGACTTCTTGGTTGGTGAGGCCTGGTTTTGTTTGGATCTACGTGTATTTGTTCCCTAAGAAAAAGCCAAATTAACAAAAAAATGACAATTATGTACATAGTTTTGAGTTGTGATCTAAAATCATTAATGCAATGAAGCACTGACAGTGACCATCTCTGGTTGTTATTCCTAGATGTAGTATTAGTGTCCTACTGAGGCTTGAATACATGTTGATTCACTTTATGAGATGCTTTACGTGCTATGCATGGAGGGCAGTGGATATTTAGGTTTACCAGCCAAACAATACTGACATCAGTGAAGGTGCAACACCATAGCATCAGAAGAATTGCATACATTAATGGTTGATATGCAGATGAAGAAACGTACCAATCAGATTCTTCTAAGAGTACAACAAACCAGTTTACTTTGTTGCCAGGAATAACTTAACAAGAAATAATATTGTTCATTGTCGTTCCTGCAGGATTCACATCAGTCTCTGCCAGTTAAGTGTGGAGCTGAAGATATGGAGAGAAAAAATACTAATTTAAGTTACCACCTTTTATCTAATTTGTTTCACTGGTACTCACACAGCAATGAAAAACTAATTACCAAACAGCGTGCAATTTTAAATCAATGCAAAAGAAGACATGGAACCTGACGGGCGGTGAAGGGTCACCAGCCCCTCTTATATTCATTTAGGTTAACATATTGTTTATAATTTGTTTCATTAGTACTCAAAACGCAATGTAAACACAGCAGTTTATGGTATGAGGGGAAGCTGCTTAGTAACTATTTTATTTAACTTTTATTTAACTTAACACATATTAACTGTCTGCAGACTTGATTTTTTCTTAAAATTTGTTTTAGGTATATTGTCCGACATCAGTTTGCTTGGTGAGCTTGAACGAGCCATGGAGTTAATATGCTGACACACAGCGGCCCTGTATGGAGTCCATGCTCGATTCACAAACTACACGTAATTCTTACCTTTCAGTATAAACAGCATATTATTGTGAGACTGCAAATGCATAGTTTCATATTCTTAAGTCTATCTTGATAAAATAATCACATTCCTTGTTGTTATTGCCTTCCTCCTCTCCACACTACGGTATCTTTGCTGCTGGTAACAAGAAATCTGCATGCTGCATGTATCCCCGCCATGGTTTAAGAGCACTAAACCACCAAACATTCAGCTGAAAACTGCGTGCAGCTGAAGCTTTTCTAATGGGTTAGGGTTAGGGTTAGGCTTCAATCATACATTTAAAAGAAAATGAAGAAATGCACAATAAGCGTGCAGCAACTAGTCAAGTGCTGTGAGGACAGAAATGAGCACATTTCTAAACACTTTCATCTTGACGTCTGCGATGCTGATCAGAGATCCACAGTACAGTGTGTAGAGCACGAGCAGAGCCTTTTTTCAGTGACTGCTCACTTTGCATTCGTTTGGATTATGTTGCATGTGATGTTTCAAGAAATCTGATGGTAATTTTATGCTGTTGCTGCAACTCTAAACCAATTCACCGTGTTCATGTAATCTCTCACTGAGGAGGAAATTATTCTCTGCAAACTTTTCAGCATTTTTAGCTTTCCCCAACTGGCAGAGCTGCTCTCCAACTACAGCTTGATGTACCCTTTAGTTTCAGTGAGGAGAGCTAAGTGCTATATATGCATATATATATGACTGCACCATCGTGTGACTGTCTGTGTGTGCAATAGGGTGGATGGTGACAGTGACTTTGCAAGTAGGATATTATGACCTATAGTTACGGTTATTGTTGTCTGTAGTAATTATGACGGGAGCAAAGGCAGAAGTGAGGTGATGAAGTAAGTCCACAGCTGGAGGAAGGTGGGGTGGGTCAAACAAACGCAGGACTTTCATACAGGAGACCGCCGTTTGTGAGAGACTGAACATTGACTCATTTTAAGCTATCACATACTTACGTGACATTACGTTTGGAACAGTAACGTACTTATTTTAACCCATGACCTTTCCTGAAAGTAGATAGTAGTTAAAGTAGTTTTGTTACGTGAATCTAACCAAGTACTTTTGTTGCCTAAACCTGTTGACAGCCGCAGGTTTGGATTGCATTTCATACCCTGTAAGAGATGTTTGTATCTATGCGTGTGTGTGTTCCCTGGCTGCCCTCTTTTTTGCCTATTCCACAAAGTGTCTCACTCAGACATGCCCTCAGGCAAATAGAATCCAATATGTTGTTAAAACCGAACACAACTGTGGAAAAAGAACCAGAAAAGTGCTTTTTTTTACCCCTTCACCTGACTCTTAATTCAAGTTAACTGAAACAGCGGATGACCCAATTGTCCCACCAGTCCTCAAGCTGCTGAACGGCCGATAAAAGAACGCAGCACGACCACTTAATCGCAGACCATTACCCTCTTATTTTGCAGCTGTGTCAAAGTATTAAAGTTGTTCACAATGATAATGTTAATGCACCACTTGTGTTTTATAGTTTTAATTTGTATTCTGATTTAATCTCATTGCAATTGGTCTTAAAAATTGCCTTTTAACATATTTTATACTTTGATGTTCTTACTTACTTACCGAAGGTCATAGGTTTGCAACCATGCATATTCAGTGTGCAAGATATACAGTGTTTCCCTCCTTTTCCCTTTAATATGTGGTCACATGTGTGCATCAGCAAAGGGAGCACCACTCTCCTTCTTATTGTGGCAACCTTTTAAACCATATTTTCTTTGTCATACATTACTTCTTAAGTTAGTTAAGTGAAGTTGTGTATCTCCGTGAGGTGTTTAGATTATTTTTTTCCCCTGTGAGTTCGGGCATGTGTGTTTGTGTGCAGTAAGTCTGTGGGAATGAGTACACAGGCTTGAGTTTTCACACTGTAGGTGCCAATTAGCTCTTGGAGATGGCAAGAGAGCACGAGTTGGCTCAGCAGTAACGAGCTGCTCCAGCAGAACCTCTCTGCCACCTTCTCACTTTGTCTCACGCTATTTTCTTTCCTCCTCTCCTCTTAGAATCTGCCCGTTTTTCTATCATCCAATTCCTTGCTCTATTCCTGCCAGCCCATAGCTTATTTCCGCTGTCATTTCTTTGTATTGCCCACCGTTTCCACTCCTTCCCCCCTTTTGCCTCTGCTCTTGCTTTGTCATTTCGTGTGGGAACCCAGCTGTCTTATTATAGCTCTCTGCTTCCAGCAGACTTCTTCTTTCTCTTTCTTCCTCTGTGCTTTGCCCTCCCTGCTCTGTCTCAACCCTTTCCCCTCATGCAACCTCCTTCATGTTTTCTTCTTATCCTTCTTCACGCTGTTTTCCTGTTTATTTCTTAACGATTTCAGCCAGGGACCTGATGGAATTCTTATCGCAAGCAAAGATCAATTGTCTTATCTCGTGCAAGCGATGCTCCTGCTCTCAATAAACCTTCTCTTTAAAAGAAATCTTTCACTTAATGAATTCATCCACTTGGACAGTCATAAATGGACATCTGTGCCATGAACAGTCTTTATTTGGGGTGAAACTGACCTTTGTGCAATGACTTTCACTCCTGTCTTATTTTATCACTTATACTGCATTAATTTTCACACATTCTTAGCCCTGTCACTTCATGGCTGTCTGGGTGTCCTAGTAAGATTTCCACCTGGGCAGCTGTCCAGTAAATCAATCAGAGTCCTCCAAATGTGGCATATCTCGTCTTCCAGAGCCTGTCCCAGAAAATTGATGTCCGTGGGCGCAATTTGGTCAACAGAACTGACACATGAAGACAGCGGAGTCTGTCGGTGAGGTACTCTTGCTGATTCTGCAAGCAGTGTGCTCTTTGATGATTCTTTGATCATGACCCGAGTACGAGTGGAGGCTGCAGGACTTTATGGCCAAACCCAAACCGCACAGTGAAAAGACCAGCTGATAACTCAGTGGTCAGAAGTGTTGTTTTTGTATTATTGTAATTGTGTAATTTTATTTACACCATTAAAGTACTAAGATGTTTAAATCCTGGCTCAACCATTTAAGTCACTTCAAAACCTTGTTTTGAAAAGTGCTGTATCAATACAGTTTGTCTACATACAGTGAAGAAATTCTGCATTTATTCGGGATTTAGTTGTCATGTGTACTTTTGGGAAAGATAACAGTCTGTCTTGTGAAACCAAACCAAAAACAAGACTTGTATTGGGACGTCAGTAGCTTTCTGGACTCTGGACAAAAACCCCAAATTATTTCTTGCAGATTCCATGGCTCCTGCAGAGACCTTCACAAGCTCTTATAGCATGTCTTTGTATTGAAGTTAACTCAAGGAATTGGTCACACTGTGTGTGACCTTCTGGGTTATCCAACACACCAAACAGTGGAGCCATACGAGACAGATTCCAGCTTTATGCAGTTAAATTATTTAAAGTATAACCTTCCAGTAAAGATCTGGAGGAACAGTAAAGTAAATCTCTATTTCATCACTATTTTTTTTAATAATTAGTTAAAAGATCCCACTTTTTAAGACATATGAAGACACTTTTTCACAACGCTTTTAATAATAATTTCTTTGACATGTTTTTTTTTCACAAACACATTTTTGAAATTACATTTAATCCTCTTCGCTCATTAAAAGAAATCCAGAAACTGTGAATGTGCTAATATTTTCTGCATATTGAACCATGAGTGGTTTAAACTTTCCCTTCTGCGGTTGGATCTGAAAGATGTGATCATTCTGCTCAGTGAAGCTGCAACATCCCAGTGAAGCAACAATTAGAAAAACACATTATGAGCAGAGGATGACAGCCGTATAGGTCAACTTTGCAAGTAGGTTATTATGAAACCATATGTGCGTTAGGCGATGACCTCGAGTGGCCATAGTAATCATGGCAGGAGCAAGGAAGGGAGTTGGATGTATAAAGAGCAAGAAAGTGGTGGAGGAATGGGTCGAACAAACACAGGACTTTGACCCAGGAGGCTGCTGTTCGTGGTCCGTGTGAAACCAGAAGTCATCATTGACTTGTATTAACGTACATTGTGTACTTGAGTTACAATATGTATGTAAGAGTAATGTACTTATTTTTCTTTTCTGAAACCAAACCAATTATTTTTGGCGCCGAAACGTAAGCAAACTGTCACTGTTTCACAGTGTTAACCACGTGACGACAAAGGTCCGGTCACCTTGGGAACTGTCATGTCATTTTGGGAGTCGCTGGCCTATTCAGTCTGTTAGGCATGAGCATGTGTTTTTGCTCCTCACCTGCAATCTTGTAAGCTGCTCGTCTAGTTTTATTCACAATAACGCTCATGTACAGTAAAGGCCCCGAGAAATACTGTGAATAACGGAATGAATCAATTATTAAAAATATAACCAACAGAGATTAATAATGAAAAGACATTTTACTGTTCCACAGCAGTGTAGTGTTAATCTAATTCCACAACTGGAACTGCACACATAAATCTCAGTGTCCAGTGAAACGCAGTTTATGTGAAAGGGAAGTTGTAGGTGCTGGATATTAATATTTATAACAATAGAATTTAACTCTGCACCTCCAGTTTCCTCCTGGACTCCTCTCCTTAATATGTCTCTTGTGTTTTAAATACAAGTTACAGCACATATCCCCAACCACATCAACAGAGGTGGGCTATTTCATTAATTTAATCAGCCAAAGGTATGCTTACCTATTCCTGTTAATGATTCACATTTGAACATATCTTGTGGGAATGAGAATGAGTTTCCTTATCTTGCCTGCAGACAGCAGGGTTGGGGGATGCATGTCATTCATCTGGGTTACTCAGCGCATTTCGAGAAATAAATGGATGTTCTTTCCTACTGATCCGTTCATGGTATTAGACTTAAGCACCTTTCTGCAATTCACTGAAGGTATCCAAGCAAATAATGGAGCAGCGAGTGAGTCACAGGTTGTTGGTCATGAGAGAGAAAATGCTGTCGTCTTTGTCATGGCGGCTGAATTTGCAGTAGTGGAGAGACTTTGACTGGAATGTGCGTAATTCAGAATCCCATTAATTGTCAAGACAGGTATTCAAAGCACACTGATGTTAGAGCCTTCAATAAAAGAACACCACAAACATAAATACTGCCAAACTTGAATTTCTCAACATACACTTCCAGACAACATATGTTCATTACTGTATCTATATTTTATGAATCTAGGTTGGTGATTCAGTGGCAAATTTGCACTGGTAATGGAATAGATCTGACACAGGTGATTATCTTTTCATTTGTTTACCCATTTGCAAAGATACGTCAAATGTGTCAGGTTATATTAACAATATCAACATTGTGTAAATAAAATCATTTGCACATGAACTGTGTTTACAGACAACATTTTACAAACTGCTGATGATACTGTCACCTGCTACCAGTCAGCCTGTTTACCTGCGGAATGTTACAAAAATCAATTAAGTTGATGAGGTCAAACATTAAATATATTGTCTTATATATTGTCTTGTCAGGGCATCCCAGGGTTGCAAGCAAAACTTTGTTGAATCTAGACAACAAAGTTATATTTACCGTATCATTTTTGTGGAGAGCAGAGCATCAATATTAGACCAGCTAAGTAAAGCTTGAGGATGCTACAACATTGATAAAATAGTGCGTTGGACGACCTTTCTGGGATGTACCTGCGTCTTTCACCCAGTGCTTGAGCTCTGAACAGGATGAGTGGTTTCAAAAATGGATGGATGGACATTGTTAGAAATGCTTTTTTGGACTGAGAGGGAAAACATTCACATTAGTTTACTTAGTGCTGTCCTTCCTCGCTGAACAGTTGAAAATGTGAGTGTTTTGTGGCAGGGGGTACAGACAGGGAACATGTTGTTCCAAAAAACAGGCTGGGCCGGAAAATGAGTTTTGAGAGCATGAAATCTCAGCAATTGGCAAAGCAATCACAGAGTCGCTCGTACCGATCAACAACCCACACAGATTTATTCCGGTCATTTTGAACTACGGGCCATTGTGACTGCAGTTACTAGACTCTGCGTTTTGTAGTCAAAGTCTAATGAGTCTGTTGAACTGCAGCACTATTACAAGGTTATACTGCATATAAGAAAATTCATGAAATTAATTATGAGCAGAGGTAAATTCTGATGTTTGAGTTAATTTAAAAAGTTGATTTTGTTGACTGGAACATCATGTTTTCAAGGACGGTCATCAGTGCAAAGACTGTAACTGTAATTTTACCAATATATATTATGATGTTCAAGTTATTATTACCACATGTACAAATACAGTGAAATACCCCTGAAGTGCCCTGCCTCTCTCATCCTTTTTGTACATAAATAACTACAGACCATCCATACATAACATTTAAAACACGCAGCACTCCTCACAGTACACATAATAGTCATTTAACGCTGCATATATTCACAGTTTCTTCCCACAAGCCATCACCCTGCTGAACAGTTAGTTAGTCATACAGTGACATTGACCCTCTGACACCAGAATATCCACTGACAGATTTCCAATCATTTCCAATCCATAAATGCAAAGATATTAACATGTACAGCCATCACTCGCTGTCATTGTCACCTTAAATCTGTGCACATTGGAAATCAAATTGTATGAATTGTTTATTGCCTCATCATTCTTTGTATATATTGTTTATTTTAGATGTTTGCACTACTTAATTTATCGTTCAGTATTTTTTTTTATTCTGATATCTTTTTACAAAGTAATCACTCGCAGAGTTTCATTAAGTCTCTTTCAAAGTTTATTCGAATTTTGCCATTTCCATCAATGCTAATACTTGAAAATGTGCTGTGTTGGATTTGATGCTCGGGGACAGTCCTGTGCAGTCAGCCTGCTGAACAGCATGCAGCCTGCCAGCGCACTCTCACTGGTACACCAGTAGAAGTTCACGATACTGAAGCTGTTCAGGCGCCTCGGGAAGCCTCTGCTGTGCCTTTTTACGAGGATGCTTCTGGTGTCGAGGGACCGTGTCAGTGTATCTCTGATGTGTGTGCCCAAAAAATTAAAACTGCCAATAATTTTGACAGATAACACATTGATGGAGCATAATTCCCTCTGGCCTTCCTTAATACATCTGTGACTTATTTTGCCTTATTGACATTAAGAGAGAGAGACAGTTGTCATGGTTCCATCAGTCCCATCGCTGAAGTGTCATCAGCAAATTATATGATATTATTGGTGTCATATTTGGCAGCACAGTGTACAAACAGGCTGTACAGAAGGAGGCTTGGACAGCATTCTTGCATCAGTATATTTCTTTTCAACTTGGACTACAACATTATGCATAGCAAGTGAGACAGAGTCATCTACAAATCTATTAGAACAGAAGGAAATTTTAGTTTTAATATATGATGTAATCAGTCTTTCCAGGCACTTCATTATCACAGAGGTCAAAGCAGCAGGAAGATAATCATTTTGGCTAATGACAGGTGTTTTCTTAGGATGGTGGAGCCACACTGGATGATAGGGACAGGTTAAATATGTCCATGAAAACCTGACACATTTGAGTGTGCCGTCTGGGTCGGCCACTTTGCCAGCCTTCACCCTTTTAAAAGTTTTTCTCACATCAGCCTCTGTCACCTGTAGATCAGCAACAGGTGGGCACTATGCTGCTGTCAGTGGGACCAAGTGGTGGACTTCAAAGTGTCCATAAAAGCTGTTATCCACCTCTCTGCATGGGCAGACACATTGCACTTAAGGCAGGACCCCGCTCGACCTGTTTGTGATGCAGCGTTTCAGATGCTGTACCTTGAAATGTTGCTGTTGTAGCTGAGCTTCAGTAATGTAACCTAAAAAGCGAGAGTGAGTAAAAACCCAGTAAGGATTTATCATAACTCTTAGCAGTAAATGGGGAGGATGACAAAGGATGAATGAGCACGGGTGACTGATTTTAATGTTACACATTATTTCAAAAGTGCTTTCAATCTTATTGATTTCATTTAGATTATAGATTAGTTTACGGGGAGATATTGAGTTTATATAGTTTCTTGCAGTTGTAAAAATTGCTCTTGCTGCTCTGAAAACAAGCTTTTTTTTTATCTAAAATATATTCTGCTCTGAATTTATTTGAAATATTAATAATATCCATCCATCCATCCATTTTCTTCCGCTTATCTGAGGCCGGGTCGCGGGGGCACCAAGAAGATATTAATGATAATCATAATAAATATTTTACGAACAAAAAAGAACCAGAAAGAGGATCGATAAAGTTCCACACTTGTACGAGTATTCAATAGTTAGTTATTTGTAATTTTGGTAACCGTTGAAACTTTCAAAACTTAAATGCTGAACATAAATTTCAAGGGATTCAGATCAAATGAGCAGATTCACTACTGATAAGATGCCAAAACCTCAACCCTAATTTCAAAGCCAAAAAAGAATAAGGAGAGTTTCCGCCGAGGCACAGTGAGTCCCTGCCCTTTCGTACATCTTATCTTTCAAAATTCTTCTAAATCTCACTGAAAATGGTAGTTTGCAAATCGAAGTTCGGCCCTGTTCTCAGCACTGTCGCCTCTTTTGATCCCACTGAGTTTGCAGACCAGCTCCTGCAATTTGAAAACTTCACTCTTTCACATTTTGGTTTAATGGAAAGTAAATTGTTCAGCCCTAACAGCTGGTGCCATTAGCTAATTTAAAAACATTTATTAAACAGTAAATCAGTTACTTGCAGTGCATCAGTGGCCAAAAGAGCAGCTATTTGCATGGCTTGTGGCTTTGCATGCACATACAGCACAGTAGGCTGAACATGTTCTGTTCTTGCTATAACCTTAGTCCCTGATGTCATACAAGGTATGATATGAGAAGATAAAACCTCAAGGGGTTCTATGGGTCTGATAAAATTAATGTGAAATCCAATAACTGTTGTCGTGGTTACCCCTGAATTTGATCTGTGGCTACTCAGAGCAGCTGCAGATTCATGGGAAATAAAGGTAATTTGATTGCATACGTCAGGATGGGGCTCATGCTTTGTGTGTTTTTGAATGCTGCCTTACATACTGGAGCATTGCATTGATATCTGGAGTGAAAGTGACAGTCTCCTCCGTTTGGTGATGCTTTTATCTGAAATGCCACAATCGACTTTTGTTTCCCTCCAGTATGTGATACAGGAATGAAATGATAAATGAACGTCAAACCCTTGAAATGTTGCAGCAACCTTTCACCACTCTTATCCTTGGCCTTCAGTGCTGTCTAATAGCCATGAAAATGTGATTAAACTTTCTTCTTTCTTAAAAAATAAAAAAAAATTCTCATCCTGTCAGCTTTGATCTCAGATTTAGACTGTTTATCACTCTGATCTGAACTTATCTGTGCTCTTCATCTTTACACCAACCTCAAAACCAACATGAGAACATGTGTCAGTGCTTTCGTTAAAAATGGAAGTGGAGTGAATTTTCTCTGCTCCTTAAATGTGATTAACACAGACAAGAAGATAAAAGCTATTTTTACCCTGGCGTTGGGCAAGCCATGCTGCCAGGTTTGTCACTTTTTCAAATTAGACTTGTTATAAATTTGGTTTTATAGTGTTGTGTGACAAGAAAAATGCTGTCAGATGGGAATTAAGTCTTTGGAGGCTTAAAAACAAACTTCTCTGGCACTTTTCTGCTTTTAATCAATTGAGCTAATTCAGTGTTTTCAAAACTGGTACACTGTCAATTGGGGAAAGAAAAGTCAATTCTAAGAAGCTAAGATGAGAGGGCGAACGTTTCTGGCTCCTGTGGAGATGGCTTCTGGATGTCCAGAGGAAACATCTGAGGAGTGACATATGAAACGTTATTTTTCTTGCAGAAAAATGCCCATAAATGTGCAGGCAATGTAAGTTAAGACTCTTTCTTTTTGGTTAAAATTAGCCTCTGTTTGTCCTTTGCCACGTCACGTGTTGTGGCTTGGCACGCCGGGTTACCTCAGCTCCGGCTTGATGCCATTTCAAGGCAGACAGCTCATCATGATAAGTGACAAATGCTGGTAACTTGATGAGCAGAAGGGAGAAGGTCACTGTTTAAAATGCCATTTCAGCCTCAAGGCAAAAAAAAAAAAAAAAAGCTGCATATTGCTTTAAGCAAGGAGCAGTTGCTTGTGTTTGAGTGCCACATGGCATTGGTAGGAATAGGCACAATCTTATCTTTGCTATGCTCTGTGACTGATTCCCATGTGGTACACAGATGCATAATGAAGCTGGACCGTGAAAACCCACAGATGTTATTGTGAGCCACACTGCCAGTGGTTGGCAGAAAAGCCTGCTGCTTGAATGGTGCTAAAACGTGTTTGTCTGTGTGTGTGTGAGGGAGAGGAAAAGAGATGCAGCAGAGGAAGCCTACTGGTTTCACTGTGCCATAGCATGTGTTGGTCAGTCGGGAGGGGGTGCATTTGTTGATGAAGTGTGTGGGCAGGACTATCCAGGTGCACTTCAGGAGGCGGACGACCTGTGCAGTAAGCGATGTCTGTGTTTACCTGCCTCCCACCTCCGCGATATGTGTGCAGTGCTTGAATAAGAGTATGTTACATCTTGAAAAGCAGGGGAAAGATGTCTGGACATCATGTTCACTTACTTTTAGCTGTATCTATGTTTTACATCAGAGATTATCGACTCAGTGTAAGTGCACACTTTGGTATTGAGGTTTCAGTTTGACCATGAAATCTTGATTCAATAAATCACTTTTCTTAGATTTAAAACAAAGTATTTGCCACAAGCTAATTTACTATTATTTAATCAAGACATATTCAATTCAGTTCAATTCAGTTTTTTATTTACCGTATTTTCCGCACTATAAGGCGCACCTAAAAGCCTTTAATTTTCACAAAAACCGACAGTGCACCTTATAATCCGATGCGCCTTTTATATGGATCAATATTGGTTAATTATGGCTATCGTAGTCAGGGGGCGTGGCCGAAGTAACAGTGTTAAAAGTGTAAAGGGCATTCCACTCTCTGCGTGCCGTCATCCTTTTACTGGCGCGTGCAGTCAGCTGTCAACCTGAATAATATTATGACTATTTCACTGAACTAATGTGATTTCTGCTCCTGAACCTCAGCGCACAGGGTCTGCCCCTCAGCGCTGTGCGCCGTCACCTGCATCTTTACGCAGGATCGTAAGCTGTCATCTGTGAGCGCGCGCGTTGTTTGCTTCAAAACGACAACCAAAATAAAATTCATTTTAAATAAATGCTCATTAATTATTTTCAGGAGCCGCATCAGAGGGATGAAAGAGCCACATGCGGCTCCGGAGCCGCGGGTTGCCGACCCCTGATCTAGTGGATGCATAACGCAACCCCAGACACCACAGTACGGAAGTTTCTGTCTATGCACCTTATAATGCGGTGCGCCCTATATATGAAAAAAGTTTTAAAATAGGCTATTCATTGAAGGTGCGTCTTATAATCCGGTGCGTTTTATAGTCCGGAAAAATACGGCATATAGCGCCAAATCACAATAAAAGTAACATTTTACATATAGGTCAGGTCTATGCCATACTCTTTAACGCACAGAGACCCAACAATTCTCCCATGAGCAAGCACGACGGCGAAGAAAAGCTTCCATTTAACAAGCAGAACCCTTGAACAGAACCAGGCTCCTACACTCAACCATGATCCAAAGAGGACCTGCGAGACGGGAAAGAACAAGGAAGAAGGCAAGTTAGCAACATGCATTCATGGGACATGAATGTACAAAGACAGATAGAGAGAGGAGGAGAGGGGTGCTCAGTGTAGCATGGGAGGTCTAAACCTATAGCATCTTAACTAGGGGCTGGTCCTAAGCAAGCCTGAGCCAGCCCTAACTGTAAGCCTTATCAAAATGCAAAGTTTTAAGCCTGAACAATAGAAACTAGTACAAAACTAGTACACATACTTACACATGCAACAGCTAAGTTGCAAAGCAAGCTGCTAAGTTCACCAGCTAGTCAAGAACTTCATCTGCCATTTGGTACTGTGGTGTTCTGCCAGTTTTTACAGGTTTTAGTTTTGTGTGTTTCTGTATGTATTCCTTAACAATTTGTTGTGTGGAAAAAAATGGTTTTCAGCATCAATACAACTGTTTTTTCATCTCAGAGTCTGAACACAGTGTAGTAGAAAAGAGGCATGCATGTGACTCAGGTGTGCAAAAGCCCCTCTGTTTCACCGCTGATTAATTTGGAACCAGTTCTCCGTTCCCATCTCTAAGTGTGAATGGATTTTGCTGGCTGGGAACTGATGTGTGAGTTAAGCTGGCTGTAGCCTGAGAGCTAGCTGTAGTAAAGGTCTGTCATCATGTGAAATAGATAAAATGAGAGTTACCCTCAGTAACGGATGTGCTGTTCAGTTGCAAAGCAGTGGCATCGAGGGTCAGATAGATAGATTCCTCAAATTAAAGCCCATTCAAGTAGAAAGAAGAGTGAACCAGTTCTGAATTCCCATTCCTACCTGCAATCCCTTTAACATACACAATTTGATCCATTGTTGATATAAATACATTGATTATAGCACCATTAACTTGCAATTGTGCTTGCATTGGTTTTTCGTTTGTTTTTATGATGAAAGGCAGCAAACACACCTGAAAGAGGACAGCGGTGATAGAGGCACGACGTTATTACTCTCTAGCATCTTCATGGATCATTAAGGAGATTCAATTTAATGTTATTAATAATTAAATGGCATAAAGCAGGGTAATCTAAAAAAGACTGAGGGAGAGAAAGATTGCACAAAACTTTGGTCTTCACTTCACTGGAGTTTTTTTGTTAAATTAGAAACAGCAGCAGATAAACGTAGGAGGAATGCTCAGAGAAAACCAGGGCAACTGACAGAGCTTTAAGGTAGACGTGGGGTCTTGCTAATTTAGAGATAGGGCTCAATTAAGGAGTGCTTTTTAGAACAAAGCCCCTTTTTGAAGTTGGCTAGACCAACGCCTTTGTTTAAATAATTTGTAAGTCTAAATCCCCATCTGTATTTCATATTAAGGTCTTATTTAATCCACACTGTGTTAATTATAATGCAGCAGCATTTTAGTTTTCTTGACATACTCTTTTCATGTTCTGGTGGCTTGGCACCAAATCTAACCTGCCCATTTCAGCAAATAAGTCATTTTTAATTCAGCATTCTAGAAATGTGTGTCGGCATGTGTGGATGTGCGAAAGAGAGCGAGCTATGGATAATTTGGACCATCTGCATTCACACAATTGGAAATTCCGAGCATCTTTTTAATTAGGTGTTTTCAGTGCAGTCATTTGTGATGTGAAATGTTGGATCTGCTTGGCCGTCTATCCCGAGTTTAGCTGCAATATGTTTTAGACAGCGCTGACAGCTTGTTATCCCATCAGTTCCCATCTAATCTCACAGCTCACTTCCTATCAGTGTGAAATCTTGCTGTATTTAATCCTTCATACCTGACTACGTTTTCAGCAAGAGATACGGCACAGTGCACGTGATTCTGCATTTTCATGTAGGGCTTTATTCTTGCTTCAGATGGAAGTCTAAAATTAGTGTTCATAGTGTGAGTTATTCTACGGGAAGGGCCAAAACTGCAATTACGTTTGTAATTAGCAAATAACACAGAGATGATACATGTGTTTCTTAACCGATCTTTTAAATGCATAGGCTTGTTTTACACCTGTGTTTCTACCTGTGTTCAAAGACACTTGACAGTACAGTGATCTAAAAGATTCGGTTATATATATATATATGTCTCTCCTGTACTTTGAATCTTGGCGGTGATGTAATGCTTTTGTTCACTTTCACATCTAAATTGTACCTCTTAAGATGAAACTGATTTTTACCTCTTAGTTCTTCTCTGCCCTTTTTGCTCTTGATTGAAAAGCTTTTTTCTACTTTTCCTTCTGCTTTGATGAACTCCTGAAAGTCGTTTTAAATACAGACGCTTCCCGGTTATTGTCTCTCTGTAATTTAAGGATATCATACTGTCTAGACAGAAATTCGTATGTGCACTATTAAATCAGCTTCAGATCAAAGCAAAGACTGAATGCTGGACAGTACCCTTTAAATGAATGAGAGTGACTCACAGAGTCCCTGTAACTGTGGATTAGTCTGATGATACCATGCCCTTACCTGAAATCAGGCCTGAGCTAGTAGACGATTGTGATGTGCAGTCAAGTGCCTTTGATATGGGTGATACAGACTGAAAGAGCAGGATATAGAGGATGTAGGGACAGTGATTTTTGTCCATTTAACCAATTGTAATCATATATATATATATATATATATATATATATATATATATATATATATATATATATATATGTATTTATATACATTCCTGTTGCATATGAGGAATTGCTTTTAATGCATGTTCCTTCCTCTGTGTGAGTCATAGGTTTGTGTCACCTCAGGACCTGAGTCTTTTTATTTAGCTTTTTTAATTTTTCTGTGGTGGTTACTGAAGCTTTGTGTCGATCATTTAATTCGAGAAGAGACTATGACCATTAGTAATAGCTATGAAGCCTTTTTTACTGTTTTTTTTTGGCTGTCTTTCGAATTTATTCTTTAAGAGTGTCTAAATACAACCAAAAATGTAAAAGGCAAACAGATTTTGCTTTACCAATGGCTTTACCAGTGTTAAACCAGCCCCTCTTTCATTACCCTGAGCCTCCAAACAATGTCCTTTCTGACCGCAACAACCCTCTCTGAATTCTGCTTCTTCTTTTTCTCTTCCCTGATGGATGTTACAGCAAAGTGCTGCACAAGGCGTTTGTTGAGAGGAGTAGAGTGCATGTGGATGCCAACTGGTGTGGCCATGGCTGGTGTTGTTGTGATGTGTGTGTCAATAGCTGCTCATCATGGTCATAAATACAAAATAAAATTAAAAATAAAATAAAAATCGTGTCATCTCTGCCCCGCACATGTACCCATTCACAGTAAAGGATGTGTGTTGTATAAGAGAAAGCATGTGTTCACCTTGGAATGGAATTTTATGTATATGTAATTGTAATTCTATGATGAAAAACCCTATAATAATTCATTCGGTTGGTCTACCACCGCATGTCCTACTTTTATGTTAAAATTCCCCTTTGTTTGTACATGTCAACAAGTAAATTATTACGCAATGCATTGTATTTTACAAGCTCATCAAATTTTCATTTTTTTCGAAAATGCTTGATCGTAAGATAAGTTAAGTTAAGACAAGATAAGATAAGATTAACTTTATTAATCCACAGCTGGGGCAATTTGGTGTTACAGGCAGCATCAATAAAAATAGCAAATAGCAAAGGCAAAATAACAAAATAAGACTAGGTAAATGTGCATTTTATACAAAAGATAGAAAATATAGTGGAAATAAAAATATATATGCATAGTGTAGCATTTAAGGAAAAAGGAAGTAATATTACACAGGCTATAGCATGTATGAAGTAGAAGGATGTTTCACAGTAATGCAAAGAAAAAAACAGTATGTATGTGAGCACAGTGCTACATCATACGATGCTTGAGTTGAATAACCTGACGGCTGTTGGAATGAAGGACCTGCAGTGGTGTTCCTTCTTACAGGGTGGATGCAGCAGTCTGTTGCTGAAGGAGCTGCTGAGGGCCCCCTCTGTGTCATTCAGGGGGTGAGAGGGGTTGTCAATGATCGATGTCAGCTTGGCAAACATCCTCCTCTCACCTACATCCTCAGTGGTGTCCAGAGGGCAGTCCAGAACAGAGCCAGCTCTCCTGACCAGTCTGTTCAGTCTCTTTCTGTCCCTCTCAGAACTTCCACAGCCCCAGCGGACCACTGCGTAGAAGACTGCAGATGCAACCACAGAGTCATAAAATGTTTTTAACAGCGTCCTACATACTCCATCTGTATTGGTGGTCCAGTCCAGTTTGTTCACTGGCATGAACTGTGATCCCTTCCTGCGGAAGTCTATCACCATCTCCTTGGTCTTGCTGGTGTTGATGTGCAGGTGATTCAATCCACACCAGTCGACGAAGTTGGTCATGACTTCCTCGTATTCCAGCCCTAAAGCCATACCTTGTGACTAAAGGGTCTATCAACAGCTTTGCACATGACTAATAAATGATCAATTTAAAAGACGTAGTGAGCTTAACACATGAGACTTGCAGTGAAAGTGATATTTGTATATTCTAAATAGTTTTAGATTGCAAGTCTTTTAAAAAAAGGTTTTTAAAGAACTGTAAATGACTCAGTAACACTCATCTGTGTATTTACCCTTAAATGTGTATTCTCATGAAAAATAATTCATGATTATATTGATTAGTATTACAGTGCTAATTATAAGTGCTACAAACACTCTCATACTGATTTAGCAAAGTATTCCTATAAAGGGCCGCTGCCAGAAAACGTAGTATAGTATGATCTGGGGGGAAAATAGCATGCTATGATACGCCACATTGTCCATAACTTTGTACGCTATTTTGAGGAGCTATCTTGAACTTGGCTGGTCTGCTGCAACTAAATTATGGATATGAATATAGGAAGTTGGGAACACTTGAGCTAAAATGCTGAATTGTTATCTGCATTCAGCTTATCTTCAAATGTACAATGCGTGTCATATACAGTGCACACAGCATGATATGCTTGGGAAAAAGTAATACAGCATCATCATCATATCACACAGAATGTCTGAACTGTATGGATCAACAAAATGTTCACTGACGTGTTTCATATGATTTCCAGTGAACTGTTTCTAAACTGACTGCAGATTTAGTTCTGGCTGAGGAATAGCTGAGGTAAGACAGATAAAAACACTTCAGGCAAGTCAGATCATGGTTATGGTTCTCTAATAAAATGTTCCACACTGTCTTCTAATGTAAAATATGTTTCATGAACTGAACTGATATTTTTTGTCCCTAATATGTTCTCTTAAAGCAGAGCAGCTGCCTGTGTAAGGATATTAAAATATATATACTGTATATATTTTATTAGCTTCAATAGAGATACTGTACAATGAGTTGTAGTTGTAAGTTACACTCTTAACACGCAGTTACAGACGTCACAGCCACGTCATATCAAAGGCATACATGTGTGCTTGCTTGTGTGTATGTATAGATTAAAGGGTGTGTGTGTGTGTGTGTAGAGAGAAAATGTGGCAAACCTACATCAGAATCAGGCACCGCCGTCACGTCTGTTCAGTTCTATTCAAGAGGTTTGACCTTCTGTTCAAAGATTTAACAAATGGCTCAGTAGAGCTCACAGCCTGACAGCATACGAGCGTCCAATGAACCGTGATGCATATTTAACAGGATTCACCAGCCTGCGCCGTCTCTGCCATAAACTACACCCTCGTCGAACCATTCAGTCACTCTCAGTTGCAGGTCTGAGCGTACAGACAGCCTCGATTATACGCACCATTGGACAATCCGCGGCATATCAGACACTGCTACTAATGATAATGAAGGACGAAGCACTCCTGTCTCCCTTTTCAAGCCTCTTGCCGATAGCTCTTTAACTCGCGAACGGTCTTGTCACAACATATTTCTGCAGATCAGCTCAGTTTTTTGTTGTTTTTTTAAGAATACATGATTATTCAGTCCCGAGTCTTCACAAGCCTCATGCGGTTGCTATGATTGTCGTCCCTGTAAAAGAAAACAAAGAAGCACTCAACAATCAGGCTGTGTCAGGCAGGGGCACTGTTACGTGTTTGCCATCCGACATATCAATAACGGTGCTGGGACTTGAGGTATGCAGTGATGAGTAAATCTAAATGTTGCACTGAATGTTGTGCACTGTTCATGTGCTGCAAAGAAATAAGAATATATGATGTAGATGTCACGTTTTAAGCAAAATCAACAACCATGGATGCATTAAATTTATGTCCATTTATAATGTGCTCTTCAATCGCCATTTCTTGGTCCGACATTTTAATCTACCATAAGAATTTACTGAATATAAGGAAATCTTTATCCCATCTTCCTGGTCGGAAATTACACAGCAGATACATATTTTAAGTGCAAGATTACAGTGTGGCTAAGAGCTGGAGGGGTTTATGGTTGTCACTCTAGAGATACAACATACACCGCCAACCTTAACAGCCTTGACATTTGCATGTAAGTGCCAGGCTTTGTTAGGATATCTGCTTTTGAGCAAAGCACCAGGCATGTTCACTTCCTTATCTAATTGAATTATAATGCACTTATATGACCAATGCTGTTCAATGAGAGGCTACAAAGCGAATGCAGAAAATAAAAACAGTCTCAAGTGCTGTTAAAGCTACCATCATAAATGTCAAAAATGCCAAGCTATGGGCTCATGTCCTACACTGTGAATGGCATGCTGACGCTCACCATGCATTAACCGACTTTATTACTAACAGTAGGCATAGACGCTTTAACAAAAAAAAAAAAAAAAAGGCAGTGGCTCACAACTGGCAATTAAATTCAGCTCCAACACTAAACTGAATCCCCTGAACGCGTTCAAAATGATAAGTAAAGAACAATGGGATGACTAACTTTTAATGCAATAAGAGTTTTGTGTCACTCAGTTATGTGAAGGGAGACAGTATACCAGAGTAAAAAACAAATCACCTGAAACCTCTCTGAGAGGAGAGTTGAAACATGATTTTTGATCTTTGTATAAAGAAGGTGCATTAATTGTTTTCAAAACTTAAATTACTATTATCAACATGTTAGCAAAGGTTTGTTATTAGAGAGGAAAAGGTCCATTCCAGGTCCATTCCAGCACATCAGAATCCAGCTCCAGATCCCTTTTTACATACAAAACCAGAAGCAAGGAGAAAAAATCGAAAGAGAAGGGGCAAAAGCAGAACACAATCACATTTCAAGAGCTGGTTTCCAGCTTGCTGGATATTTCCCTGTCTTCTAAATATTCCTCTTTGGGATACTAGTCCTTTTTTAAATATGAATTCAAATGACAAGGCTCTGTTGTGCTGCCAAAATGTAATATTTCTGAACTAAAACTGCTTGTCATCTCTTTGAGATCCTTAACTTCAACAAAGAAATCTATATATCTTTACTGGCTTCACAGTTTGTATCCTACATAATATAAGAGCAGTAAAGCAGCAGTACAGTCTGTTCATTCTTCAAGCCGGACTTGACACACCTTTGATTAATGGATACCAATGTTTTCTTCCCACAGTACTCAAAAATTCAGTTTCTACTTTTGGGGTGATATCAAAAACTCAGGAAATGCTATTTTAGAGCTAATGGTTTTTGCTGAGTGATGTCTTTACTACTGTGACTGTGAGAAATATTGTACTTTTTGAAAGAATATCTGGTCATTTGTTTGTACTTTATAGCAATAAAGTTTTCTGCAGTGACTGATATGAATCACTCATCCAGTAAGCCTTGTAGTCTCCAAACAAGACACGTTTGCAACTTTGCATCTCTGACTTGCTCAGCTTTATGCATGCAGGCACAATTGTCTCATTAACTCACAGTGCACCCTAACACTCTTGTATATTAATTCTGGCTATCAATACCAATCCCATAGACAGATTATGCAATCAATGAATATTGTATCGTAGCCGGCGAAGTAGATAAGATCCTCAGGCGGGGGCCATGATAAGGACCATCAATTATGAAAATTGCATCTACAGTAGAGACGCTGACACTGTTGACAAATGTAATAACTCATAAAAAGTTGCTCTCCGAAACCACCCGGAGATGAAAGAACACGGTCTTTGTTGGGTAATGGGGGACCTGCTGTTGTTGCCCGCCTGTACTGGCACTGACCCCGAGCACACTAAGCTCCGTGGACTTATCCACTTCAATTAGCTAATTGTCGTTGATGGTAATTCACTCTGCTGTGTCACCAGAGAGGCACATCATGTTGATATGGTTAAGTGAGTAGGCCAAGCTCATTAAAACTATGAACTGGACAATATGGCAAAGCGCGATAGGCCTCATTGATTGTATTTTTAGAGCATCGTAACAGTCCATCACAGACTTTTTCAGTGGGATCCCTTTCTAGTGCCAAACTCTAAAGAACAAATCAAGCTCTTGTAACTCTTGTCATTGGTCTGTGGGTCTCGGATAGCCTCATAATTGCCACTACATTTAGATGTAGGTGGCAATTCAGCGCTCTGGAACCAGGCCAGGACTTGGGCAGAATGCATGCTAATGGGAAAAGTATCATTAAGGCCTTGCTATGCTTCAGATAAACTGGGTTGTACGATGTGTCATCCAATCACACCTAAACACTAAAGTGTTAATACCTGTTGAATGGCCACACTAAAAGGCAAAAAGTCTGCTCTCATGGCAACAGGTGAGACATGATTACTGTACTTGTACAAATGTGGAGAAATCCCTTCAAGGAAGTATGAAGATTAAAAACATGCATAAAAGAAAATCAATTGATTCCAATGGAATCGCCACCATCAGTGGATTTATTCAACCAAAAAGCAAACTGTCTTGAGAGCACTGACCTGTGAGGGAAGAGAAAGCCAGAAAGTCCGAAATGGAGGAAGCAATTGTAGCTTAGTAGCTTTGTTGCAATACACGCTTTTATATGACCTGCTGCACAAAGGAGGAATGGTTGAAGGAATGGACAGTTATGAGACAGAAATGATCAATTAATTAATACCCTTTTGCATAAACAGTGTGAACTTAGCGTTCTGATGACAGCAACTAAACTTAAATATGTTGACCTTTTTTTCTTCACAGTGAACTGAGTCAAAATTGCTGGACTCAGACTCTGTTTCTGATGTCGACAGGGTTGCGCATGAAGGGGCTGTTAGATGATCCGACAAGCACTTTGGGTGAAGCGTGCCGAGGCCCTTATACTCAAAATCCACATTTTATTAAGTTCCACATCTTTTTAAACAAAGTACACCAACTTTGCAACTTTTCCAGGCTCAAGTGGAACTTTTTAATAAGGCGTTAAACAAATCTGCCGAAGTCGCCCAGTGACGTGTAAACACTGAGGGGGAAATATAGAGCCTCCTCATAAACCTCCCCTCTCTTCCTCCATGCTCTTTTATCCATCCGGTGTTGTGGCAAGACATCTCAGCTGCATGAGCTGCTTCTTTCAACCCCCAGCAGCCTTTCATCTCGCCTGCAAAAGTGAGTGCTCCCGTGTTTATCCCTGATCCAAGAAGTGTGAAGAGTCAGGGTACAGCACGGGGTATAAGGGGAGGAGGATGCACAGTTGCAGACAAAGAGTTGGGTAGATCTGAAGGCAGTCTTTAACTGACAAAGGCCCCAGCTTACCGCATATCTGTGACATTAAGGATTAGCGGCTGAGAGACAGTGCTCTCTCTGCCTGCACTTGTTAATCTCCCCCCTCCCAACGTCACTCACTCAGCCTCATTCCCTCTGTCGCCCTCTCTCTCGCCATACGCTTCCTCTGCCCCAACTTTAATTAGTTTTAGCGCGGATTGAGGGAAAAGTTGGTGCTCTCTCCAGGTGATAAAACAGTAACTGCCACTGAGCTTAGTCAGGGTTAACAGAGTTGAGGTCAAGTGTGGACTCCTGGGAGTTTTGATCAGGCTGCAGAGAAAAGGACAGAGGAGGAAACCAGAGGACAAAGAAAAGTGCACGAAGAAAGATGGAAATTGGTAGTTTCCCCTTTTTTTTTCTGTATCATGTTGTTGCTATGGGAGACATGCATCGACAAAAGGCACCATATCACATTTCTATCAAACATAATCACAAGATTAAAGTATTTCTTTCCACTTTTGTTTTCTGGTGGTTTTGCTGGTAAACTAGAAATTTAGTCTAAAAGCATTTTAGACTTTAAAAGCCCTAAACAAAGTAATTTATGTTTTATACTCTAAAATATGCTTTAACGTACTGTTTCATTTTGAAGGTCCTGCTCAACAAGATGAGCAATGGTTTTGTGATGAAATAGCCATCTGGACATAGTTCTCTATTCATTAATTATGCAAAGGGGCGCTAATCAGAAATAATGTGCTTCTTAATTACTGTCCCAACAACAAAGCTAGAACAGGTGACCAGAAGCAGCCTGGCACCTGGACATTCCACCACATGCGGTTTGCATGAACATCCTGCAAACTGACATAATGAGGTTGACAAACTGCCAGCGATTAATGAATGGCACTGAAATTGAGTTAATTGTCTCACAGGTGTCCTCAGGGTGCTGCATTTCATCTTACCAAGGTGTCACTTTCTTAGTCAAAACTGGCATTATCAAGAGTCTCCTTTAAATCGTACCAAACAGTGCAGCCAGCTGATGCTGTGAAGAGCCAGTTATATGTACTGTTAGAGTCTTTTTTTCTATCCTTAAGTACTGCTGCACTTTGTAACGCACTTTATAGGGAACCCTCTGAAATAAAGATTATGTTCCTTCCTTCACCTTTCCAGTTTATGAGAGACTGACCCATAAACCAAACTGAGAGTTTCCTCCAAGCATATTTCTCTAAATGGCCACATCCAGGATGGTTATTTAAGATAATCCATCTGACTCTCTGGCACAGACGTGTGATAAACACTCAGAAATCCCTCAATCCCTCAGCTGGACCACAGGACCCCACAAGGCTCGCTCTACTCGCTCTTATGCTTCAAGTCCTGCAGGTTTACTCTGGGCTTGGAAAGTCTGCCCTTAGCTTTCGAGCACCAAAACACCAAACCCCTGGAAGATTCAAGACAGTGATCTCAAACCGCCTCCCCTCAGTGTGCAGTTGTTTTCACAGAGTATTGCTCTTTGTTGAATGTTTTATTTTCACCGTATATTTCTCTGAATCTCTACATAATTGCAAATCAGGGAAACTTCAGTGATTCTTGAGGCTAGAAAATGTCTAGAATCCATGCATTTACATAAAGTAAACTTACTGTGAGCATCTTATAAAGAAATAGCAGATTATTTGTCAAACAAGCCTGAGTTGTCAAATCAGGCCACCAACAACAAAGGACAATACAACTGGTGTATGATTGACATAATTAAAACATTTATGCATAACCCCACATACACATGTATGCAGTACAGGTGCATACATAGATATGCAGAGCTTGCACATATGCAGACCTATAGATTCAGTAGAAGTAATAGTTGAAGGGGTGATGCTGACAAAGTATCACATGTGTTTCAGTTTTGGTATTTTCAGTACTGTTTTTTTTTTTTTTTTTTTTTTTTGTTCTGTTTTGTTTAGGAGATGTTCATTACAAACAAACTATGGTGATCAGCTTTCCTTCCTTTTATTTGCCCCAGACAGGACATGCCACTATGACAACTTACTGTAACAGGTAAATACACCTGAGGTACTGCAATTAATTAAGTCTCATATTTTAACATGTGGCCCTGAGTGTGGGTGGGAAATTGTTTTTGTGTTGATAGTATTAGAGCAATTACAACAGTGACTACTCTCATAGTTTCCCTCTGGAGGCCTGGGCAGCCAAATGCTACTGTCTCATGGAGTGGACGAGGTAATCCTTCAAACGCTGACTGAAGACAAACCTGTGTGGACTTGAATTCACAGTGGACCTTAAAGGAAGTTCACTCAAACAGACGTGCAAATGCTTAGAAGGGAAGTATCTTAACAAGTGGCTACGCTCGGTATAAAAGCAGATTTTCAGGATTGTCTAATAAAACTAAATAAGACAATAAAAAGGAGCATTTTTTTTATTTGAATCTCTGTTTATAGTACATCAAATCAATGCTTAGTGCAAATTGTTCTCTTCACAGGCTTCATTTATACATTTTCATCGTGGACTCTCGCTTTAAATTCAACCTCAGGAAAACTCTTATATTTTATTTTAACAAATTACTCTCATGTTCTCTTAAAGCAGGTAATGATGTGTCTGTGGGTTTAGAAGAGAAAGTAGTTTTCAGTTTGCATACAAGCAGGGTAGGTTCACACTTCTTATAGGATATTTCTTCATTAAATTTTATTAGATTGGGACATTTTGAGTAAATAGAATATTTAGAAAGGACAGTATTTCCCTTTTGAGCAAACGGCAAACAAACAAGTACATATGTAGACATTTGTTGTTGCTAATTATTTACATGCTTTTACTGCCAGTTATAGCCAGCGCATAGCTAACTGAGCAAACAGACAAAAGTAACAAAAGTAACAAAAAAAGTAGCAATTATGAGTGCACAGTTAAAGAAAAAAAATGGGATATACTGCACCGGCAATAATAATACCACTTGGAAACACGGTGAAAAGATAGAAAGTTGGTTTTTACATAGTTGATTACTGTTGATTTGCACTACAGAAGCTTCAGTTTCCACATTACCGAACTCTTTGCTAGCTTAGACATTCCTTAAGTTTTTATGGTACAACTTGATTTGGTAAATGTTACTACAAACTGAAGATCCAGGAAGCAGAAGTTGAGTGAATGCACTCAGTTGCTGACCATCTCTAGTCAGCCGAACAATTGGCTGCAAGCGAGCAAAGTTAATTTATACGGTGCTTCACGGTCAAACAAAAGCAATCAAGCAAAATCAAACAGAAACAAATGAATAAAACACCAGATAAAATACACAAGGGAACAGACTAAGACACAAGTTAAATCATAAAATACCACACGCCCGTCTGAACAGATGGGTTTTTAAAAGAGTCCGCAGAGACCAAAGACCTCGAGCTCATTGGGAGACGATTCCAAAGCTTAGGGGCGACTGTCTGGAAAGCACCATCTCCCCGACTGATACAAATTGTCAGTGCCAGGTCTTGGCAGGTCTGAGTCTATCTCTGCTGTATACATTAGCATTGTTCATGAGGGCTGTAAATGAGCTTGAGTTAGACTTGAGACGGATTCTAGAAGGGAAAATTGTTGGATTGATTATCCTTTTAGTGGCTTAAACGGCAACGTCTGGGCTTATTCAGGCACCAGACCACCTATAACCATGCTGCTTAAAATAAAACACTGCTGATTACTACTAAGGGAGCATTAGTGCAGTGTGCAGTATAATTATTTTTTTTCCATTACACTGTCTCAACTTCTGCGTGAATCACATGACCAGAATGAAATTATGGATGCTCTCTGTTCATGCAGTGCAATAGTAACAAAGAGTAGCTTGCTTTACCTTTGACAACAGATATTTATTTCATGATATGAGCATCTCACCTTTCACTTATCACCACTAAATGTTTATGGGAAAGAACCTAGCCTGCCAGACTCCAAAGACGTTATCTGGATAGGTCTTTTTGCATTCAGGGACAAAGCCATCCTATCAATCTGTGTCCCACTGCCAGTGCACAGCTAATTGAGTGTCACTTTGAATATCACAGCTTGCTATCTGCTTATAAGAAAACTCCTAGACAAAGAGGGAGTGTAGAATGGGGTGTCATTGTACTCCCAAATCATGCACATCATCAATCTTGATTTTAGTCCTTAAGGAGAGGCGAAGGGAGACAGTGACTGTGTTTTCTCACCTCTGTCTCCTCGGGGATGAGCCCCACTTTCTGGTAAATAATCTCAGCATTTAATCCCTCACATTGTGTGTGCGCGCGGCGTCTGCCGAGACCAGGCGTGAAGAAGATTGCAATGAAAAAAAGATCAAGCCCTCGCAGGTCTGAGGTGACTAAGTTGTGACCCTTTCATGCCGCCTCTCTTGATCTCAACAGTCTCCTCTTATTGCCTGTGTTGTTTCACTCAGGCTGCATTAACATGTTCTTGTCTCTTGGTGAATGCATTAACATTCACACACTGCTCTCACATCACGACTGATTTCTCATCCAGATTAAGCATCTTTATATCCAAAGGATTTATGCACCAGAGTTTTAAATATTGCCTGTGAGGGGAACATTACAACAATGGGAATGCTACTGTTAAGGCTAGGATTACAATATTTTGGGCTTTGGTTGCAGAATCTAAGGTATTTATATAAGTTTACTGTTTTTGAAGCCGAATAAGGATCAGTAAATAGTTAACAAATAAGCATTTAGTCTATTAACTTGTGGCTGCATTTTTGAATTGTTTACCGAAAGATCGTTATGTATAAAATGAAGAATTTACAAAAGATGTTCTCCATGATTAATGAATAATTATGCTTTTGCTATCCTAAGTCCAAATTAATCTATTGAGTCATTTAATTAAACAAGTAACAGTAGCAATAAGCTCTGTCATTTAGCATTTGTCTCAAATGTATGTTTCCATCAAATCAACATAATTAAAACCTAAATCTATTTACTATTTCTATTTCTATCTACTTAATTATCTACTCACAAGATCCTTGACTTAGACTGAAGTTTTTCACAGTATCTTGCCAAATATCAAAAAGCCAGGCGTGCTGGAGGAGGGAAGTCTAAAACGTGCAGGACATATATGCTCAGGACCAGGTTGAAAAAGACTGAGTTAGACGCACTTACAACAGCATATCATCAAGCATCCAAACTTAGTTTTGTTGCTATTGTTGGAGGGCTCCAAGTGAGTCTTTTGAAGTTGTGGAAATTGTTAATGACGATTGTATAACCAATGGGATGCCCTGGGAACAAGACTCCACCTCCAAAGACTCTTAGACCTGTTCATTTTGACCGTTATTCTAAAAGTTTCATCTTCATCTTTGTCTCACTGAGTGCATTTTTGGGGGAAGCAATTCAGTTTTGATGAGCTGCATGTTTCCTCGGGGGGAAAAGCAGGGAAACTGAAGCTAGCTGATTAATGTTTTCTTGACACGTTCACGTTCATCTCACAGCTGCTTCAAAATTCTCACAAACCCGCAACACAAGCGCCTCTAAGCACATTAGTGGAAGTTGTTTACGGTGTGAATGAAAGCCTGCTAATCACAGGATTGTGTGATGTACACAGATGTGAAGATACTATTAAATTGACAAAATCCATTAACTGATTAAGGAAACTGTCAAAGGAATTGATCTTTGAACTATGAAAGATCGGCTGGAACCAGTGAAATATGCACATAAGTGTGTACATTATGTGGCAAAAGGTGGTTAAAAAGTGAGTAGATCACAGTGAAAATAACTACTCCCCACCTGGCCATCATTTCATTTGACACCTGAGGTCCAGTTGAAATTTTAATTGACAATGCTCAAAGAAAAAGACAAAGAAAGTCACAGATGGAACTTATCAACATTAACGATGCCTCTGTTTTCTCCTCTGTTGAGCCAACAGGCACCATACCAGCTACACTTGTATTTCACACCTCCAAATGTCTGCATTGGAACAGGTTTATTTCCTCGTGACCACTTTGCAGCCACCAGGGAAGATAAATAAAATCACAAGGTGCAGTGAAGTGCAGCGTGACATGTTGTCAGGCACCAGCATGAACTTAAACTCCACAAAAGTTGGGACAGAAATGAAAACAGAACGCAATAATTTGCAAACAAACATTACAAAGTGTTCCTGAGCCCATGTAGTAACATCCTTTATCCAGTCACGTGTTCACAAAGTTGTGCATCTCGCTCCATCCTCGCTTGTGAGCGACTGAGCCTTTCCAGGATGCTCCTTTCATACCCAATCATGATACTATCACCTGTTACCAATCAACCTGTTTACCTGTGGAATGATCCAAACAGGTGTTTTTGGACCGTTCCACAGCTTACCCAGTATTTTGTTGCTCCTGTCCCAACTTGTTTGAAACATGTTGCTGCATCAGATTCAGAATAAGCAGATATTTACAAAAATCAATGAGGCTGATGAGGTCAAACCCCAAATATATATATAATCTGTGCACAGTTTTCAATTGAGCATCTGTCAAAAAGGATTAGCAGGTGATCACATTCAAACTTATCTGGAATCAGAGCGTTGGTGATGCAGGATTTGAGGCACCAAAACCGTCCACTGAATGAGCTGATTTCATGTTCACACCTCTTGGTTTGTTTGCATTACAGCAAATCAGTGTGAACGTAAAACAGACAAAATGAAATCATTGAAAAAAATAATTCACACCACAAAGTGGCATTCAGTCAAGCTGATGTAGCTTGATGACGGAGTGACAGTTTATTCAAAAGATGTACTTGTACCCTCGACTCCTATCTCATAAGCGTCTGCAAACCATTGCTCTTTTCTGAAGCAGTTTTTACTTTGACAGAGGAGCGTTTGGAGCAACACAGCTAATGAGCTAAAACAGCTCGCTCTGCTTTGGACTGTCCGGCTCTCAGTTCCTGCACTGTGAGCGCCGTCAGGATGTCTTGCCGTCAGTGCTAATTTGTGGGTCAGAGCCAATCCTCTGGTCGTGGTGATTCCTTTGAAATGAAGTGATTTCCCAAATCAAATTACATTCGTGAAAGCGACCTGAGTCATCCAGCTATAGGCGGTGCATAAAGCTCGAGCACAGGCCTAAGTGATTCGATTCAGAAGCCGTGCAGGCTACAGGACCTTGGTGTTGAGCGTGCTGACTCACCGGCCTTAATTGGGACAACGTTATTAGCTTCACCTGTGGTTTTCCTGCTATGACAAATCAAAATTGCTGCTGTGAGACTATAATAACTACTCCCATATGCACGTCTTTATGTCCTCGTTCCTCCTGCCTCAGTTATTACGCGGATATGAATGTTAAAATGAAAAGCAAATGTGTGAACTTTCATTTACACTTGAAGTTTCCCTCTGCATCACCTAGCTATGCCTCAGCTGTTCGAGGTTATTGTATGGGGGCTTTAAGACACTACAGGACAAAGTGAATTAATTCAACACCTCGCCAATATTAACTTCCTCATGACCACAGGCAAATTCATAAACTAGCTGAAGACATATGTACATACAGTACACCCTCTGTGTGTGGATACATGCCTGACTTTTGACATTATGCAAATGAAAGCCTTATCTCTTAAGCCATCGTCCACTTAGTCACGGGAGCAAGTGACCTTCATCAGTCTCGCCCACACACACATGCGCACATTTGATGACATCTGATTAGCCTAAAAGTGCCTCCCACTTTGCCTGTAATTAATTCAACAGCACTTGGGGGGGAGACTAGTCCTGTTAAAGCCAAATCTTCTGCACCATTTAACCGGATAATGGCAGAGATTTTTATGATGTTTTTATTAAAGGCCGACCTTGGCTTTCAAGGTGTTGGCAGCTGCCATAGAGAGCTGAGATGGGGAGTGACCAAATAACGGGTGGTGTCAACTTCATTTTGATGGAGCTGATGATTCAGAAAATTCAGTGTCACCTCACTTCATTAAATTGAAGTCTCGCAAAAATTCATACAACAAGCAAACACAGTGCGGCACAGGGTACTGCTCTGCCTCGGGTTACATACAGGCGCATGAATAACTGAGACTTTTTAAAGGGTTCAAGCTTTGAATCATAGAAATGGGGACGAGGGCACAGATTTAGAGAGTGTTGCACCTGGTTGTGCTGTACACACAGAAATGATGGAAGGAGCTGTGTGAAGGATGAAGAAAGCGAGCTTGAAAAGGGGAGTTCAGACCCTGCTAACTTTCACACCTGCCCAGTCACCCGGTCGCTTCGGATGCTGGTGAATGACCTGAAAAGCACTCTGAGGCTGACTAAGGCCTTCACAAGACCAGTTTGGCCCCAATTACACTTGTCCTTTCAAGTTTCTCACATCCAGATAAAATCCATTTGCAATTTAAAACAATTTCATTTACACTTAGCCACATGTATGGATCTTCGTTAGCCAGATCACCAGTCAGATTGCAGTTCGCCTCAGTTTTCCCGGCTTACATGCAAATTAGGGTCGACCCTCCTCCAGTCCTGAGGCTGGTGTTAATGCAGCCTTCATGTCATATTGGATTTATTGTATTTCCGAGTTTTCCTGTTCTAAGTAGCATTCCCATCAATATTCACATGTTAATCACTGCTGGGGAACTTACTTTTCTGAAAGCTCTGAAATATCTGACTTTTACTTAATTATACAGTAGAGCCCGAAAACCAAGTAAACATGGATGTCTTACATCAGTCCAATATTTAATGTAATTAAATAAAGATTTGATTTGGGATGTTGATGGTGTGGTGGTTTAATTAAATTGTATATGTATACATACAATATTATTAGCTAGAAGTTTCATCATCCCAACAGCAACAATTTAGCTGGCGAGCTAGCTACTACTGCAAACACAAATGTATGAATCATATTTATGGACTCTGATCCACACAGATCATTCAGTGACTGAACTGATCAGAGATCAGATAAATATGACAACAGCTGAGTGTACCCTCTGTATGATCGCATGTTTTTAATGGACTGGAGATGCTTTCTTCCTGGCACTTCAGTGTGACAGCGAGAACAACAGCTAATTTCAGTGTGATTTCAGTGTAACTGCAGCTGCCATTATCACTGTGTAAAGACCCTGTAAAGGTTATTTCCACAGGCGGCTTGCTGATGCAGTTACATATGAGAGGAGTACAAATTACATCTGCATCTTGGAGAGATGAATGCATTCACTCCTCTTCATTTGTCTCTGGATTATAGTCATTCTCACATGCTTCTTGAATGCATCCACATTTGGCTTTCTTTTAATTTTTCAAGGCACTTTTATGCCTTTATAAGAGATTCTGACAATAGAGACATGACAGGAAATGAGGGGGAAAACAGGGGGAACGGCATGCAACAAAGATCTCCAGTCTGACTCAAATCAGGGAGGATGCCATTCATAGTTGGCATCTTAATCTCTAATCCACAGGGGTGCCACAATTGGCTGCTGATATCAGATAACGACCCTCATCGCCCGAGAGGCATGAAGTGACTGTGTGTAAATGGGATCTATGATTGACCTTACTTTACCGAACCTTGCATTTTAGCCTCGCATCACTCGTACTTAAAAGTCGGCACATGAAAATGCTCCACAAAAACGATACAGGCGCTACGTTTCAAGCAGAAACGTAGCCGAACGCTGCACATCTCAAACAGACCGACTGTGCCAGACTGTGTTGCTGTGACATGTAATGTCTGATTTACCCTTCTGATGATACAAAAAGCTACGCCCTTAACAAGTGCCACCTTAATGACGACATCACATGGCTACAGCTCTGCTAAGCTCCTTCCCTGGCTTCACCACATAAAGTTGCTCTAACAACTTCAGACTTAAGATAGCGTCCACCACTCTGGCAAGCGGCCAGTAGGACATGGCCAAGTCAGCCATGGTGAGAAAAAGTTAAGATGACTTAAGTGCTGCCAAGCGGACATGTGGCTCCGGCTTCCGATCACAGTGACAGTTTCTGGTCCCTGGAGAGTCAGGGGAGGAGGAGGACTAGACCTCCTGAGAGAATTGACCCTATATTAAGTCCAGCGTATAGTGCTGCATGCTTATCTTGCTACCCTGAGTGAGTTCTACCGTGAGTATGTGTGCCTATTAAAACGCCTAACGGTGACAGCCAGCAAATTTATATACAGTATATCCTTAAACATTATTTTGTTTATATGTCATTTGGAGTTCCGGACTGTTCATGGCATATCAGCAGTGCTCTATAGCATTATCACTGCACACATACAGGCGAACTGCAGTCCTCATTTCAAATTATAAAGTATGACTTACAACTTGCCCGCCTGGCTTGTTAGCCAGCTTTCATTGACCTGAGGCTATTCATAGGATGCGCTCCCCGATCGGCCCAGCTCAGGGTCTCCTGTGTCCGTCTACCTGCCATCTCACGCATGAGTCTCCCTACGTGATGCCTCGCTAGATATGCTCCCCTGAGTTGTACTGACAGGTCATCTTTCACAGGCAGCCAGTTGAGTGTCAGCTGGAAATCAATTGCAGAAGACGCTGGCTGCCTCATGCGCGGTGACACGGCCTCCAGAGTGACTCACTGTGTTCCAAAACCTTGTTACATCAAAGTCTGTTGGTGGCCAGTGGCTGCGCGTGGAGTCAGGTATGGGGAACTATCAGACCTCCGTGTGTGTGCGTGCACGTGAGTGTGTTTGTGGCCAGAGATGCTTTCAACCATACTTTACTGAGAGAAAATATAATACATTAAGAAGCCAGATATGAAGAGAAAAATGTGGTGGTATGAAACAAATCAGACATAAGTTGATATTTATGCAGAGCAGTAAACACTTGGTTAAGGGAGAGAGCCGCATATACAAAACTGCAATATATAACAGGGCGGAGATGCTGAAGTGCTACAACAGAGAACAATTTTATCTACGGGTTCAACTAAAGGTGTGTTTGCAATATCTCAGATGGCACACTGAGAAATGTCATGTGCCAGAGGCGGTGCAAACTTTCTACCGACTCAGAAAATTTCTCCAAGTGGCAAGATCTGTCAGTCTTGACCCATTACGTCCAGAGAGACCGAGCTCTGTGTCCTGTCCTTCCTCCAGGCCCCCCCTGCTAGCGGGAACACGGGGGTCACTGCTGCAACAGTCACACAGATCAATGTAGCACTGTGCAGCGCCTTGGGTCATTGTCATTGTGAGTAACATCATTCAGAGGTGGATTTATTGCAAATGTTTTGTGGACGGTGCTTCTTTTTTCCTAGAAGCAGCCTCTCGGCTCAGACGGATGCAGTCCTGGGAGCTGGAGCTGGTTTTCATTCAGATTTGCGATTGCGGGGTTGAACACCAGCTGCCTTTGCCACCATCCAACCTTTGCCTGCCATGAGTACGTCTGCTGACTTCGCTGTTCATGAGGCTGTAGTAAGAATGATGCCCTATATATAAAGAATTTTAGGGTGATGTACTTTACCACCTTTCCAAAACCAAACACTCAAATGCAAAAGATGGATTAAACCGTGTTTTTACTAATCTCATCTGCAGAGATTAGGATAGCTAACTAGTTAATCACAAGGAGTAAACTAGCCTTATTCATAAGGGCAGGAGTTTGCACATCACTACCTATTTTAACTTGTGCTGGTAGATTAGATCTGCATTAGATCTAAATCCCCGCTCAGGACTGACACATTTCCCTGCTTGAGAGCCGATGTAGCACCACTCTCATCTGCTGCTCACCTCTGTATCAGAGTGTCGGTTAGCAGCTCGGTCCTGCTCTGTAGTGCATTTTGGAAATCGTACATGTGGATGGTTTGTGCGAGTGATTTATCTAGAGTGAACAAGACGAACAACAACAGTTTGATATTACATTTTTGTGGTTTCAGCACAGTACTAACACACTGGTCAGGGGTCAGCAACCTTTACTATGATGAATGAGTGCTGTTGTTGGAAATGTGACCTTGTTTATAATAATGCTTGAGTTGTTGGCCTGTTATGTGTGCAGCATCCCCTCTCCGAGTTACTCATTGCACAAACCATAACATGTTGTGATGCAGGCTTCCAAATATAAACTGAGCTTATCAATACCAAAAAAAAAAAAAAAAAAAAAAACATGGAGAAAACTTAGAAAACCTAATTAGAAAAATTCACCTTTCATTATAAATTGAAATAATCTATTAATGAATTGATCAGTAGTTTCCCCTCCTCTCTGGCACACCACCTACTTTCCTCCCTGCAGCCATGAAAATGACTGTGCCGCATAAATCCTTTAATTATGTGTAAGTTGCAATTAAAACAGGTCTTTTTCATTGTTGTTCATTTTTTATAATTACACTGTAAAAAAAATTACACACAGTGTAAAAAATATACAGTTGTCAGCCAGACAGAAACTCATCTTGAGACTTTTTTCACAGTTGCTTCATTTTGAGGGTTCTCATAAACTTTTTGACCAATCCAGAAGCTTTGATTCAAACTTTTAACTGGACATTAATTGAAAGTCTCATTTTTGAGGAAAAAAGAAGTACTTGATGTGATTTTGGCCACTGTGATACTGTAACCTGAATTAGCATTGATAGACCGTAAAAACTCAGTGCTGGCTTGTGTGTCAAAGACTTGGACTTGCCCTGTAAAGACTTGACTTGAGACTTAAAACAGCTCTGTGGATATAGACATCAAGACAAAAGCATATTCAGGGTTTTCTCATAGTTTTCTCCTTTTATTACAAAGTTTTTAAGTTAACTCATGGTGCCTATGTCAGCATGCTAGCGAGGGGCAGCAACAGTCGTCATTACAGCAGGGAAAACTGATGGCCACCAAATGAGACGACTGCTTTTGTCTTACATCAAGGACCCATTGTTTCTTTGAATTTCAAGTGGTAAATCTGACACCTGACACTGTTAACGGCATATGTATGTGCTAGAGTAGAGGGCTTGACAAGCTAAGCAACAGTAACTAAGGGGTTAGGGTTTAGCAAAGGGTCCGTTTTTCTATCGTTCTATCTCTTGACAGTGTTTTACCATATATATTAGCTTACTCAACCAGTTGTATTAACCACAACATTATAAAGCAGAAGCAGAATCCATCTGAAAATTCAAAACAGTGTTAAAAAAAAATAAGCAGCAGAGGAGAGAAATGTCATATAATGGCTCGTCAGCTCCTTCTCAGGGCGGGCAATATGTGAAATATCTGCCTGGGTGGTGCGCTCCCTCCCCACCCCTGCTGCACCTCATGGCTTTGGGGCAAGAAGAATGCACACTGAGATGAGATGTGCAGCACTGTTATTCGATGGCAGGATACTGTAAATCTGCTCATCTCTCAGCAATGTACAAAAACTATATTGACTGTGAGCCTGCAGAGCCACTTGCCCGGTCCTGGTAAGTCGCTGCTGTGAAATGAAATCTGTAAAACAACTGTGTGCCTCAAGCAGCGACGTTTCTTTTTTTAGAGCACACCACTGCCCAAGTTTGGGTGTAATTGATGTGATGCACTTCATAGCTTATGTGTAGGAGGCTATTGTGAGTGTGTTACGCAGAGAGAAAATGCGGTCAGTCAGGAGGTATATCAGTGTGTGGGCCATAATTTGACAGAGGATAATGCCCTGCAGATGAATCAATTAGTAGGAGGTTTGCATTGCGAACAGCACAGGCTCCGAGTCGCACAATTAAAACAGCAGTTCTCAGGCATGTTGAGTGTTATGTTGATGTTCAAATCCCAGCCCAGTAATTTCAGAAAATAAATAAACTTAAGTAGTATTCATAAGTGAACATGCCATATCTACAATCGTTTTGGGTGAGAGACATGTTATATATGCAACCATGGAAGTGTTCAACCACTGTTTGCACAGGTGCCTGCTGCAGGAAAGGAATAAGAAGAGAAGAAGATAAGATCATCTTCAGTTGTTATGGGTGGTTTTTCAGAGGTATGCTTCAGTATGCACGTGCATGCACATTTGAGCCCATGCATAGGTTTGCTTGAATGCCCAACAATTTAGCAGTTTTAGAAATATTAAATATTTATTAAGTGTTACGCACATTTTGCATTATGTAGGCTGTGCTTTTGGTAGTACAAGCAGTAAAAAGCTGTTGTGTAGCTAGTGTGATATCTATATATACTGTATGTGACTGGCGTGTGTGCTGAATTTTAGAAAATTTAAGCCACATGAGAGCTTTTAAGTCTCCCAAACATCCTTGGCAACATGTAGCGGTGAATGTTTCTGTCTTCTATTGAATGTCCTTTACTCTTTATAAAGAATGCAAGCAGGAATCTATTTCGCTTTCCCCTCCAAAGTTTTAAATCACATTACTTTGGTCAGAGCTGACTGGACTGCTTACGGTACAGATCAAGTTGCTGCAGCACACACTGCCAAGTAAAAATGCAGTTTCCAGTATACCCGGCACTTAATAGACTATATGCACACAGCGGCCATTTTCCTCTGATGTCACGCTGAGGGTGGGAAGATGATGCTGTTAGTAAAAAGATAATGTTGTTGCAATGTAACGTTAACAGCCTAGCCGTCACTCCACCTCGGAAATGTTCTGGTTGGATCAGTAAGGTAATGTGAAATAATGCCCACTGGGATGTGAATTTAAAGAAATTTGAGTGTTGTGGATGGTGCTCACTTTTTTCTGTTCTCCTTCGTCCTCGTTCCAGTGCTGGAAGCTCATTGGTTTATGCAGCTGTTTGCCTTGCTGGGTGCAATTAAAGTGGATCACCTGCGTGTTTATTACTTAAGAGGCATCTAAACTGATGAAGGCAGGACAACCAAAAGCATTCTGCAGCTTAATAATGTCACTGAGTGTGACCCTCCTCTGGCATCACATATTCCCAGATGCCAGAAAACCTCAAATATGTTTGCAAATTCGTGTCACTGATCAATAAACCTGCCTATCTCTGTGGATCCTGTCATACGTCTTTCTTAATACCATGGGGAACTGTGCAATCTTCCTGGATTAGCATCAATAACAGACCGTGCTTCCTCTGTCAGGTGCAGGTCATCAGGGTCTTTAGAAGTCTTTGTGCAGAACGTAGCTTGACCTCCTGAACATTGTCGCTTGACGTTTCATGCACATTAACAATGTGTTTTTCCCATTATAGTTCGTTAATCATCCCTGGAAAATGTACACACATTCTCCAGCATTAGAAACCTCGATGTACAGCTTCATAAATATGCTATCAAACGGTCCAATCAGGGTCCCGGTCTTTACAGGGAAATCAATTAAAAGCTGTTGCTACATGTCACTTTTAAGAAAATCCTGATGACAGATGAGATATACAAACCGGTGTGAATGAAGCATTGAATTAGTTCAGTCAAAGCACTCAAGTCAGGTTTACATCCCCTGGCTGCATTCATGCTTCACCATCAATGGCTCATCCATAAGCTGACTGGCCACCAGCGACTTATTACAAAATATACTCATCCAGGTTTACTGGACGGCCTTTATTACCCGACACTTCTCACCCTTACTCTGCTGATACACTCAACATTTTCGGTGGAATCTAGAAACATTTAGTCTGTGATTGTGTTGTTTTCTTGCAAAGCCAAAACAGACAGCTGGAGTTCAGCTGATGGGCCTCAGTTATTAGTTTAATCCTCCAAAACTCACCCAGATGAAGCTCACAGTGTGTCCATTTTGGCCAGGTGCACAACCCGGCTGACCCAGCAAAGCAGCGAGATCACAAAATCGCTCGACAGCGCATCTTGCCAGGCTTCTTTTGAACGTGTCTACCCCTTTCCTAACAGTTTCCATGGATGACTTCATGGATATTTCTGTGTAACAAACCAGCCGGCTTGTCAGATTACAACTCTTCCATCGACCCAATGTTTGCTGCTCAAAACCTGCTCAAAACCTTAAACTGATTTTATTGTTGTAGGCAAAAACATTATCAGTCTCTCTGCAGCAGCCATCAAGCAAAATCAATGCAGAGGATCACAAAATTCAGGTTAGAAAGTGCAGCTTTAGTTTTCACAGAGCATGCGGACACAGCTGAAGAGCAGCTCCTCACATAAGTGTGAGACATACGGAGACGCAGGAGTCAGCTGCTTACCGATTCGTATCCACCAGATACGTGAAGGTTGGCAGGCATCACCATTAGTATCAACATTTACAGTGATAAAAGGGTGTAATTTCTCATTAGGGTTCAGCAAGTGACAGACAGCGTAATTGCCAGCATTTCTTGAACAGGACCCAGTAAACGACTGCTCTTATCAATTACATGCCGGTGGACATGACTTCAAAGAGCTGCCAAGCGAACGGGAAAAACCAAGAGTCTGCATTTCTTCCAGGGCAGAACAGTGGTGTAATTGGGGATGTGAGAATGGGACAGTGGTGCTTCACATCCTCACGTTTGCCTGTTTCATTGAATAAAGGCTGCATGCGTATCCTACAATACTACAGGAAACAGCAACTTATCATAAAATCCATTTGATATAGTCCATATTCCAGGTTTGAGGGGTTGAAAACTTGGTAGTCTTGCTGCATGAGACAGGCCCCAGGTCCAAACTGTAAATAGAAAAAGCAATTCATTTGATAAAGATGAATTATTTATTACTAATTATGTTTTAAAATATTGGATATGACAGCGGTCCTAATGGAAATGTGCTTTAATATTTCAGTTTCATGGAAACCCACTTCCTAAATTGCCTGATTTGAAACAGAACTTTAGAAGCTACATGGCGGCTCAATGGCACCGCAGATAATTACTGTTCCCTCTATGTTAAGACTTTGCAGCGTCTCCCCTTAAAATTTCCCAAATCATAAAGAAAAGAATGAGGCTGAAACTAGTATTTCCTGTAGCCAAATCCCGATAAAGCTTATTCATCTGTGACATAGCGCTCCTTATGCAAAGCACTGAAATATGGACTAACATAGCGTTGGTCTTTTCATGGGTTGACAATAAGAGAAACATTGAATGTCAGCCATATGTTTAAAGATAGATGGAGACTGAAAACAAGAAGACTTTTGCAGGTTCCCTTTTGATATTATCTGCGACCGATTCTGGACAGCACACTCGTATGTTTCACATTTGAAATCTTTGGAAGTGCAGCTTCTGCTTTTGGGTGTTGAGGATATTTATTCTCTGTGTAGTTCTTGGCAGCATCCAGAAAAGCTTCTGAATTCAGCAGCGTAGGTGAATAGTTGACAGAGAATAATTACACAGTGCACATGAAACAGGTTTCTCAGTAAGTCTACGAGTGATGAAGCAGAAGTTGTAGAAGAAGAAAAATCCTGGTTTTGGTTGTTGTTCTTTGCAGTTTCTATTAATAAGGTAGTACTTCTTATCACATTTGCATGCAAACAGCGCTTTAGTTCGCTTTTAAAGTGCAGATTTTTCAAAACTTGGTAAATGCTCCATGTTGCTTTGTTTAATGAGCATGCCTCTGAGACAACAGCAATGGCGCACTACTAGTTATTGTAGCCTTGGTTAGCCCTGCTAGGCCAGACAGGTGTTAAGTGAGTACAAATGAATAAATAATTAGCTACTATTGTTCATGTTTTTATGCTGCTACCACCAAAGTTAAATAAGCTCACTATGGCTGCTCAGAATGCTCTTCTCTTGTATTTGATGAGCCATCAATGTAGACTTTAACGCCACCTGCTGGCCTGGCATGCCTGTTTGAGCGCTGGCTCTTTCTAAATCACATCCCAGCGTCGGCCTGTCTCTGGCTGCAACATAAGCCCACGTCACACTGGACTTGCTACTTCTTATATTCAAAACAATCTCAACAATAGGGGGTAGCCTCTGCCCTGCCCTGTTAAATTAACTCCTAGCCTAGCCTACGAGCTAAGCCTTCAGTCCCCCACAGCTAATGCTGCCTCCCTAACTGCATTATGATGGTTTGTGTTAATTGTTCCACCTTTGCAGATAGGGTGTATCTTGTCGTGTCCATCAATTTAACAGCTCATCCAGCGTAACCTTAGATGTTGCGAAGCCTTGTTAGATGATGCATGATGCATGTTCAGCAGCATGAGAAAGTTTGCAAAAGCAAGGAACCAGTTGTGTGGCCTGGTCAGTCGTCACTTCTCCCAAATGCAAACTGGTTTTCGGTCCTGTTGGTAGTCCTGTTGTTCTTACTGTCTACCCCGGAGCCAGAGCTTCAGACAAATTCATTCATTCATTCATCATCATAACCCATGTCAGCACCAATAAAGTAGGGATGAAACAGTCAGATCACAAAGGAGAGGCTTTTTGAAATTTACCAGAAAGATGAATTGGCATTTATTGTCTCTGGTCTCTCATCCAGGAGGGGTACTGATGAGATGTACAGTCGGCTTAACTGAACCACTAGCTAGCTCGTCATTGTAATGAGCAGGAATTTGATTTCGCTGGTAACTGGCCTTATTTCTGGGGCTGCTCTGAGCTGCTTGAAGCGGACGTGACTCTTCACCCCACTGGAAAAATTGCGCAGTTTCATCCGTGTCATCCAAATTTTTCCTTGTTAACAGGGTTTTTGGGGGGAGTTTTTCCCTATCCGAATCAAGACTCTAAGGATAGAGGGTGTTGTATGCCATCATATACATATTGAAGAGCCTCTCATGGCAAATATATGATATTGGCTAAATAAATCAAATGGACTTGAAATGGTGTATTTTATATTTGAAACAACATACATAAGACCACAATTTCCCACTCCCTCAGCATCTATTCACTCTTACCTCGTTACTGTTACTGAATTATTCTGGTGACTTCCATTGTGTGAATAAGGGCTTATTGTGTTTGACCACTGAATCTCCTCTAGTGTTTCTTAGTCCCTGATACTTAAACACCCATGGACCACTGTACCTCATTGGCATACCGATGGGAAGTCAATTTAGAAAACAATGAAACGTGTGCCCAACACATATTAACGCCACAAGCACAATGTCTTCAGCATTTATGATGTCAAAGAAGTGCGTTACCTCAAGCAGCGCTGCCTCTAACACAAATTGTGATTATAAAGTAAAAACTTTGGCAACATTTTTTTGCAGGAACTTTTGTTGATGCTAGTAATATTCATACCAACATGGGGCTCAGCCATTTTCACCTCATTAAAAAACATTAGAGTACTGCACTTTCACTGAATTGTTATGTTCCCTATCAATGTCCAGGGGATGAGAGGGGTAATGATAAAAAATTAACTTGGGAAAAAGAAGCACGGAAACTGAAATATGTACATAAACAAAGAAATTTATTAACAATTAAAGTAAAGGTAAATAGCCTACAACAAAACCAATACACATTAACTGAAGAATAATACATCAAACATGGCAAACTGATGCATCTACAGCTCCAGTCTTTTAACCTCCAGGGTCTGATGAGATGGTTGGAAACAGCTGTGATCCAATCACTCACTGCAGCTGCAAGGTGGGGCACGGCAGCACCCGGAGAGACACACACAGGAGACGACAGAAGACACAACACAGCACTACAGCACATACTAGCAAAGTGAGCTGGGGCCATGCACATTGTGACTAAACACAAGTTTAGATGGGCTGAACTCAAGGGACTGTTTTTTTCAATCAGGAGGTAATTGGAAAATTAACGGACCTACCTTTGCTGATTTGATGGCCTACAGACCAAGGTGCCTAGGTTTAGCATTGAGTAAAAAAAACACACATCTTCCTTTCAGAGGACCAGAGGGTCAAGGGACAGGTACGTGGATGCTCTGAGGTGCATTTTAATCTGACCTGCAGTGGAAAACAGCCTTTCGCCACAGTAAGAAGTCAGAGGAGAGGTGACGATGACTCTAAGTAGTTTAAATGATGATGAGATGTCAGGAGCTCAAAAGTCTCAATGCTAATCTTCAACCAAGACGTGATGGGGTCAGCAGTGAGTGCCCCCTGTGCACCTGTCCGCCTGTGGGAGAAAACTTTATTATTCCATGCAGGTGCTCTTGGAACAGGGTGTCTCGCTCTGTTCGGTGTCTGCCTTTTTTATGTTCTTTTTTGCAATTGCTTGTGAGGCTAGAATTCAATAAACAACAGTAATTTTGTCCACCCTATAAATGCATCGCTAGAACTGGCTAACTAGCTGGCTAAAGGCAGCTCAGGAAGACGGACTGTCTGTTGGAAATACAGAAACCAATGGCTTTCCATGAGCTTAATGGTCTTTTTTGATCAGCGGACATATCCAGTCTACACGAGCATGTATTTCTTTATTGTTATTGTGGGAGGGTGCCGTTTAGTTCTACATAACTGGCTTTGTGCCCACTGCAAACACAGCAGAAACATAATAAGAAGGTAAATGGCATGATGATGTTCTGTAAAGTTTGAAACCAGTAATAGTATTTTCTAACAATGCAGTCAAAGAAACAACAAAGCCAACTCTGGAGGCAGCAGGGAGGAAACAGCTGGGTCCACCATTAAAACAGAATTTAAGTAAATGTAGGCAGGAAACAGTCAGATAGCGTTCCAGCATCCACAACCACACAACTACGTAGTGTCTGTGAGCCTTCTTTTGCACTACACACAGGCTTCTCTTATATTCCCGATGGCAGGATACTGCACCTGAAAGAGATACAAATAGACATGTCACTATGATGGCCACACTGTTTGTGCCTAAACCTTCACAGCAGGAGTGCAAGTTTCAGGGGTAAAGCTGAGGCATTAAGAGACCTGTAATCACACTGCCTTTCACAAGGTCGTATAAAAAAAAAGAAATCAGTTCAGAAAGTGGCAGCTGTGTACAGATTCTTGCCATACTGTATAAGGCTTTCATCAACTTCACCAAAGGGATGGGAGTGAGGAGCGAGGACAGGACAACAATGGAGGACACTGGGCTACACAGGAATAAGGTGATCGAAAAAACATTGAGCAGCGACAACAGAGCAGTGCTACCGCCACTGTGCCTGATGACTGTAAGGGTCTGCTCTGAACGCAAACCTGTGCAGGTGAGATGATTGTTCAGAAGCCACCATTATCTTCTCTGCTCTACAATGAAAGAGAGCTCATGGTGAGAAATTATGCTCGAAGTCCCTTTTGGGTCCAGATGTCGAGGCGGACTCTCTGGCCTGCAGCGAATAATTGTTTATTTATTTAGGCACATCCTGGCAAATCTTAATTTTACATTTCTGACTGGTAACCCATTAACCATATCAATTTATAGGATTGTTCTAACTGAAAACTGGGTTGCTGTGGAAAATGCAGTCAGCAGCCTTACTGCGTCATCTGAACCTGCCTGTTAAACTGAGGCGGGGGGGGGAATCGATGACATTTCTTTCGGGTCATACATGAATTTGAAGTTGCCTCAGCAAATTCATGCTGCCTCCTAAACAGAACAAAACAGGGAAAGATGTGTAAGGTTCCAGCGCTTCAAGTCACTGTCTAAAAATGTGCTATATCGGTCTAATAGAGTATTTCCTCTCTGACAGCCAGGATGGATCAAAGCCTGTCCTCCTGTGCTTGCGGGGGGCGCAGCTGTATCAGCAGGAGAGCCGCTAGCGCTCCAGCCAGGACGGGCGCCCCTCCCATTAGCAGCAGAGCTCCTCGCAGCCGTTCACATCTCTCCACCTTTAGTTTTTAGAGGGACATTACTTCTGTTGGGAAGCTTTTACTGCACGTACAGGAAGTACGAGTTGTTGAGAAACATTATCTTCACTTGTGTGCATGTGTGTGTGTGCATGCATGCAAAATGCAGTAAAATAATCTGATAACAAATCATATACAGTTGTATGAAAAAGTTTGGGCACCCCTGACAATTTCTGTCATTTTCATTTATAAATCATTGGGTGTTTGTATCAGCAACTTCATTTTGATCTATCAAATAACTGATGGACACAATAATATTTCAGAGGTGAAATGAGGTTTATTGGATTAACAGTAAATGTGCAATATGAATCAAAACAAAATTAGACATGTGCATAAATTTGGGCACCCCAACAGAAAAATCTCATCAATATTTAGTTGAGCCCCCTTTTGAAAAAATAACAGCCACCAGACGCTTCCTATAGCCTGTAATAAGTGTCTGGATTCTAGATGAAGGTATTTTGGACCATTCTTCTTTACAAAACATCTCTAGTTCAGTCAGGTTCGATGGTTTCCGAGCATGGACAGCCCGCTTCAAATCATCCCACAGATTTTCAATGATATTCAAGTCTGGGGACTGGGATGGCCATTCCAGAACATTGTATTTGTTCCTCTTCATGAATGCCTAAAAAGATGTTGAGCAGTGTTTTGGGTCGTTGTCTTGTTAAAATATCCAGCCCCAGCGTAACTTCAACTTTGTGACAGATTCTTGAACATTATTCTCAAGAATTTGCTGGTATTGAGTGGAATCCATGCGACCCTCAACTTTAACAAGATTCCCAGTACCAGCACTCGCAACACAGCCCCACAGCATGATGGAACCTCCACCAATTTTACTGTGGGTAACAAGTTTTTTTCTTGGAATGCTGTGTTCTTCTGCCGCCATCCAAAACGGCGCTTGTTATGCCCAAATAACTCAATCTTTGTTTCATCACTCCACAGCACCTTATTCCAAAATGAAGCTGGCTTGTCCAAATGTGCTTTTGCATACCTCAAGCGACTCTGTTTGTGGCGTGTGCTCAGAAAAGGCTTCTTCCGCATCACTCTCCCGTACAGCTTTTCCTTGTGCAAAGTGCGCTGAATTGTTGAACGATGCACATCCACACCATCTGATGCAAGATGATCTTGAAGTTCTTTAGAGGTGGTCTGTGGGTTGTTTTTGACCATTCTCACCATTCTTCGCCTTTGCCTCTCTGATATTTTTCGTGGCCTGCCACTTCTGGCCTTAACAAGAACTGTGCCTGTAGCCTTCCATTTCCTCACTATGTTCCTCACAGTGGAAACTGACAGCTGAAATCTCTGAGATAGCTTTTTGTTATTTGCCTTCCCCTAAATCATAATGCTGAGTAATCTTTGTTTTCAGGTCATTTGAGAGTTGTTTTGAAGCCCCCATTTCGCCACTCTTCAGAGGAGAGTCAAAGAGAAGAACATGTTGAAATTGGCCACCTTAAATACCTTTTCTCATGATTGGATACACCTGTGTGTGGAGTTCAATGCTGAATGAGCTCATCAGACCAGTTTTGTATTCCAATAAGTAGTTACAGGTATTCAAATCAGTGAAATGACAAGGGTGCCCAAATTTTTGCACAGCCTATTTCTAACCTCTGATTTAATTACATACAATTGAATATCGACACACTTAAAGTTTTTGTCTCAAAAACACCCCAGTACTCAGCTTTGATTAGGAAATGAATGGCATGCCACTTTTATCATTTCCTGTGAAGATAAAGTAAATTATTATGCAGCCTCAGAGGGGTGCCCAAACTTTTTCATACAACTGTATTTTGTTTCTTTCAGGGTTGCTAGGATTTAATCATAAGGAAAGTTAAAAATAATTGACAATAATGTTTTTTAGTGGTGCTGAGATGATAGTTAGGTGTGTTTGAGCAGCCCTGAAAGACTGTAAAATCACCAATGGTCAGTCACCTCTCCTGCATCGTAAGCAGCTAGTCCTGCAGTTTCCCAGTGAGCTAGCTCTGCTGTCTCACCTGACGTTCACTTCTGCCAGCAGGAACTAGCTGATTAATAATATTTATCTGTAGCCGGGTCCTCATATCGACAGTTTCCACTTAGGAACGTGCTTTATGGTTTTGCTTTCATCGCCTTCAGTGTGAGTGAAATGGTTTCTTTCATCATTAGGATTGGGCTTTTTATGGTTCAGGGTGAACCTCCAGGGAATGTGTGCGGTCCTGTTTACGTGTGTTTCATGTGGCTACGGATGTGGCTGGATGTCAAGTGAGAGCTCACGAGAATGATCTTGGCCTCGCTCGCGGCTGGTCTCTCCCTTTATGAATAAATTATAGGGGCACTTAGAGGTGTGAAAGTGGCTGGAGGTGGAAACAAAACAACTTCCCATCCGTCTCTGACCTCGAAATACACAAAGGTCGTCCATTAAGAAATGCCAAGGAGCACACGCTGCATCCATCAGAAACAGAGGATGAATTAAAGTATTTTTCTCAAACTTAACTGCAGTTTAGGTTTTATTTTCTCAATCCAGCCTAGTTTTCGTCCATCAGCCACTCCAGAAATGATTGTGAAAATGTTTTTGTGCCTTCAATTAAGAAACTGACAGATGTTCACATTAACACAGAAATGATCAGTTTTAATTGGTTTATATGTGAGTGCTCTTTACCTCTGTGCATCATTTGACATGCACATCCATGGCACATAGCTTTATTTATCTCCAACATATACTGAGCGCAGGCAGAGGTGTTGTTGAAGATGTATTTGTTTTCAACTCACTTCCTTTTCATCCCTGGATAATACATGTTACCCTTAGAGCATGTTTTTCACAGTCCTAATAAAAAGACAGACTGACGCTGCTCCTGGAACAGCATTCATGCTTCACAACGGGGGGGGCGTATCATCAATTCCGGATCCTGTACATAGGCATTCTCTTGTGGGCCCCTCCCCAAATCCATAGCTATTCATTCTTGTATCCTTGTGGCCCCCTTCTCACATGAGGGTCCTGTATACTCAGTCCTCTCCCCCCCTCAAGTCCAATGTCCTACTTTCAGACTGCAATCAATCAATTAGTTCATACAAAAGTATTAACATGAGTGCTAAATAAAATTATTGTGCAAAGTGGAAGCACTCACCCACGGATTACGTTTGATTCCTTTGATTCTTCCTCTACTGAAGCAACAGCTCTGTCAGCTATACAATATTTAAAGTTAGTGACTATATATTAAAAAAAAAGACATAGATGAGTCCCCAGGGAAAGATGAAAATTACACACTTAAGAGGCTGCAGCGCTTCTACCAAACCGGCGAACAAACATGGAGGAAAATGAAGGTTCTGCAAATAAAAAGTAATCTGAAAGAGAATGCATGACAACGTGTCATTCTTTAAACATAATATTCTTTTAAACAATATGTTTGAGGTTTTCCTTTTTTTCCCCACAAAAAAACATAATGAAGAACAAACAGCATCAAACATCAGTTCCACCCTTCCCTCTCTGAAATGTCCATAATGAACAAAAAAGGGTTAAATAAATTAAAGCAAGATAATTGCAATGCTAATTAGAAGAATGCTTAGAAAATCAGTGTTCACAGCTGCGACAGAAACAACATGTTTTAGCGGGAAAAACAAAAAAGTTGCAAGTACAAGAGACACACTACCAGATAATGCATGTGGTATGTTATTCTGCTCTATATGTTGCAGTGCACTCAGCCTTTTTATGGTTTAAGCAACCTTTAGGACCACTGAAAAGCCTGAGATACCCACCAGGATCACCTGGACTGAAAGCTAGAGAGACTTGAATCCCAGAGAGATTCAAGTCTGACCATAAACATCAAGATGTTCTATTTACAAAGCCTCCCCAGAACTGATCAAAAAGTAGTGTTTTTTTCCCTGAGATTAAACAGTCGTTTCTAAAGGAAACTATGATGAAAGCTCTTTAAGCTGCAAAGATACACTGGGGGCTCTATAGCAAATTGCTATACATTTAATTAAGTCTGATAAAGCATACAGTGCCTCTAATATTGAGTGGTTAAACTGAGAAGTCCCCCAGTGCTGTCAGCCCTCGGGTTGGTTGGAATCTCCACCCCCAATATTATCTTCATGATATCCAAAATAGATCCCAAGAACACGTGTGAAAGAGCTCCTGTTTCAGTCATACAGCTAAGACAATATTCTCAGTAGCTACTACTTATCCTCTGGAGGCGTTGAGGTGCCAAGTAAACCCTGTGTGTCAGGTTTAACTGTGAGAGTGTGTGTCAAGTGTTTTAGGAGTGTGACTGAGCCCTATCACAAATCAGCTGCCATTCAGAGTCCTTGAGCCAATGTCCCATTTAACCTTTGCATTAAGAGCTGTCTGTTAGAGGCAACAGATAGAAAACCATTACAATTGCTTTTCTTGCATCATTAAATTTCTATTGGGAAAAAGTTTCCAACCTTGCCGTACTCTAATATGCTCTCTAACCTGTGGATGTTTTTTAAAATGTGCCGAAGTAAGCCCAAAGTGGATTTCAGTTGTTTAAAGGATTTGAAATTGTTGTGCTCCATTAGACGTCCAAATTTCAGTGGTCAGGGATAAAATGGAGTATATCTGTATATTGTGCAACACTTTCAAACTACTCAAATTTCATCTCATATTTCAGAGGCATGTTTTATCATTGGATTTTGAGTTTCATGTTTCACAAATGGAATACTTGACAGCACTTTTCCTGTATGAGACTGTCAATTTGTTTCCATGCCAGAGGGTGTCTCAAGTTTTTAATCCATGTTCAAATCCAAATAGCTCTGGATGGGCAGCCAAATACATATAAGTCAGGTAGGTTTAGCTCTCCATGTTCAGTGGCACAAACGGAGGATTTTGAGCTTGACTCGAGGAACTTTTACCGTCCCGCAGGAATCTAGAAACCCGCTCGTCAAAACTTTTAAAGAAGGCTTTTGGGAATGGTGCTGGAAGCGCTTGAAACAGATAAAGAAATCCTGCTACGATATTCAGTTTTAAAGTTTATTCGTCAAAACTTGCTATTGAAAGTTTGAATCATCCCACTCAGTCAAATTGTGGAATGACCCAGTTTATTCAGATTGAGGCCTTTACATGAGACTTCTTTTCATCAGGCTTTGGTTCACATTTTGGGGGGAATTACGGGCTCTGTGTAAACGCAGCTACCTTCTGTGGGGAAACAGAGCTTGAGCCCCATCATACAAATATTTTTGCTCCTTTTTCACCGGAGCTCCTAGAAAGCGCCCATTTTATTCTTGTTTAAACCTCCTTTCTCTGGCAGGGAGCCTGAGATACATTACAGGATTTTGAGTCATTATTGTTAAAGCACACATGGGCTGATCCAAATTACATTATTGAGCTGCTCTCTCTTTCCCACAGTCCTTATATTGATGTAATACGCTTAACAGTAATCTAGACAGATGAAGGAACAACCTGCCCAAAATGATAAGACTCGAAACATGCAGCAGCAAAACCGTCCAATAAGCAAGGAGAACAATTTGCATGTCAATTTGCTAAAATCTATTTGGGCTATTTATGAGATACGTGCTGTTCTTCGACCAGGTGCGTTAGTATGATGAAGCAAATGCCAAAGTGCTGGGAGTGAACAACAGTTACTGTGGTTTCAAACCAGCACCTGACTTGAAAAACAGGACAAGGGGAGTTTTTCAACACTGGAGCACAACCATGATCTTTTTCTGACTTCAACCGACCTTCAAAATAGCCTGAACAGAACAACACACGGACTGCAGGACATGAACGCTGGTCTCTGAGCCTGGTTGGGTCTCCTGTGACGAACTCCACCACGAGACAGGATTTTTCCAGCCCATGCGGCTTTTTGAAGATGATGGCGTGCAGCTGCCTCGCTGTGTGTGCTGTCACCTGCCTGTCATCCTTGAGGGAGCCAGAGGCTGGCACTTCCTCCAGTGTGGTTATGATAGCTCACAGTTATGACACTGAGACAACATCTGTGCGTGCGCATTTGCAAGCGTGAGAGTATTCGTGCGTGTGCAAATCCTCCCTTTGGCAAATATTTGCGCCTTCAAACGTTCAAGTCAGCCACTTTAGGTTTTATATTTGGGTAAAAATCAAAATGAATACCAATTATTTACATGCCCATATCCAAAAAATGTACAATATATGCAAACTCTCTGCAGTCAGTGTGTTATTCCAGCTCCTGTTGTCTGCATGTGCACACTGCCATTTCAAATCTGTGGCATCCGTGGCACCTGCGGATGACATTTTTCAAGCATATTTCCAGCAGAATGGGTGCTGGATGCCAGCGGCACTGTTCTCCACTGACCTCCTACATTACTGCAGAATCCAACACCTTCTGGCTGCATTACTATGCACAGCGACTGATTGGCAGGGATCCAAGGCACATTGAAAATTTGTTAGTCTTAGCAAACTGCCTGAAGTGAGTCTGCGTGGCAATAATCAAGACATCTCCTTTTCCTCCATCTCTTTGGTATCATGTCTAAATCCCTGTCTATTCCTGCTCCATCAGCCTCTCTCACTGCAAACTTTTTATTGGTATGTGGGTGTATTTTTTTTTTTCCGTCGAACTGTGGGTGTGAATTTCAGCGGCTAAAACTCTGTCCAGTAAGTCTAAAATGGACTTGTTGCTATGGACTATCAAGAGTAAACTCGAACAAGATCTTTTTATATGTACATGATGTCATTTTACATTTACACTCAGTTTAATAGCAAGTGATCCGCACTTCCCACCTGTATCACGATCACAGGTGCAGGCAAGTGTGCTGTCACCTCCACTTATAGAGTGTCTTTCCTGCTCTCGGGGAACTTGATAACTTGGAGAATTGTGTCGTTCATCCGAATCAATCAGAGAGGATTTTTCTGTTTTAAGTATCAACGGATCCACCGCTATTCGTCTAAACGAGATAAGATCCTCTGGGCCAGGTGAGCCATCAAGAATCAGATATGAAGCCTTGTGACATTAACAACAATAGCAAAGGGTTCACAAGTAAATTATACCTCAATGAATAAAAACATGTTAAAAGGGGCAAAGTTGAGAGAAAGAGATAAAAATGAGAATACCTGTATGTTGTAACTCCAGATGTGTTGTTTTTGTCTTCTTATCTGGAGCCGCTCTTATTTTTTCTGTTTGCTTCAAGTCAAACTTTACCTGCACAAATTTGTCATAATTGCTTGTTTGAGCCTGATGAGTGTCACCTGTCCATGAGGAGCTGCACGTTTGTGACGATGAAGCATAACAGCTTAAAAGCCTGAGATCATTACGTGTGCTGATTAATAGCAATTAAATGCAGTTAGTTATTTAGAGTTCAGATGGAAAAAAAAAGTTTAATTTTGTTCTTGCCATTTACATATTTCTCTCCGTGTCATATTCATCTCCATTTGCATTTTGTGATTAATTCAATTGAAAAACAGCTCACCTTAATTTAAAAGACGGGTCAGCAATGTGCAAGTTCAACCCAGACAGATTTGCAGCATCGTTAATGAGGAGATAAGAATTTCACAACTGGTTTGAACTTAATCAAAAAGACAATCTGATTTAACAGAAGTAATCTGCACTCATCTTCAACTAGCTTACACTTGTCAAAGCAGATCAGACCAAAAGCCATGCTAAATATAGCAACGTGCCGATACGGTAAGGCGCACTGTGACAAATTGTCTCCTCTTATTTTCTTCCTCTTTCACTCCAGCTGATAAGAAAATTGGTTTCAGATTCTCTGTTTTATCGCTGTTTTAATTTACTACCTTTAGTAGCAACACATCAAAACAAGTAAGGAGACGTTTTAGGCTGCTTCAACGTGTCTGGACATTTTCAACGCTTTGAAGTGCCTCGAGGAGTGGCGGCACGTTAAGCCGTCTTGATCTGGGCCAGCAGGACTCTGTGTGTGTCTTTTATGAGTTACTTCACACAAGGTTTTTGGTCAGCGTTGTGCAGACGCAACCGGCAGTTACTCATAAGTGCAGTGAATTAAATGAAGTTTCAACTGAACAGTTCCCACGCTCACTGTAATGAAGGAAGGCGTTAGCCGATGCAGCAGTCGGGCTAATTAGCGCATTTTAAATAGCTTGGCGCTCTGTGGCACAGAGGAATAAGCTCTATCAGGCTTTGCCGACACAGGAAACAGTAGTTAATAGGATAAATTCATTTGGTTTTGTTTTTTGTTCCTTTCATTGGATTTGTTGATCACCGGCTTCACTAAATGTGCATATCTCTCCATCACATGGCTCCTTCTGCTCTCTACAGCATCAACATGGCTGCGGAGCATCTGGATAAGCTTTATTTTTTGTTTAGCATGAAGAGAAATGGCAGGATTTCGCACTCGTTGATTTTACACATAAAGGTCACTTGGTCATCGCAGAACACAGAAACTCACCTGCCCGCTGGTCCGCCTCCACAGCCTCGTCATAGTAACACTCACACTCTTGCAAACTATTGTAACTCAAACTTTTCCAATTGCTATCAGTTTATTAAAGTAAAGTGTGTATGTAGTATAGTGTAGTAGGAAAGTTTACTTAAAGTTGTGTGACGTTGGTGTATAAATGTTCATTTATAGCTTATAACCTCAGCTTTTTACCTCCGGCGACTGCCTTTAAGCTTCAAAAATTTTTAAGACGTATGAATATAGAGAGAATTAAGTGGTGTTGATTTGTGAAGATTATCTTGCTTAACAAAACGTACGTATCCTAAACCTTTTTTTACTATTTTCGGCAGAATGTCATCCCTGCAGCACTCTGCTCGAGCTGGTGACCTTTGTTGCATGTCGTACCACTCTCTCGGCCTGTTTCCCGCTCGCCTCTTCACCTCTCACTGTCCAATAAAGGTGAAATCTTTAAAACAAAATCTATTATGAGAAATGTCGACTCCGGGATTCTGGGAGCTCGTTCCGTTCCAGGGACCGAAGGTCTCGATAATGAGGGATCTCTGCTGCTTCAATTTTGATAATACTTTTAAAAATCTGTCTCTTTTGTCCTTCAGCTTCATTCAAGTACCACTCTAACAGATTACATTCCTCGTGTGTTCTGCTGTGAGCACCAGGCAGCAGACTCTTGGTTATTGTCCAACATGGAGGCTTTGTCGCAGGCTGGGCTTTAACTGACAACAGTGTGTGTGTGTGCATGAAACTGATATTAGTATTATATCACACCTTTCAAACTTGTCAGCGAACAGAAATTAATATAAAAACTCGCCCCTCTATTCAGAAGTATGTTTTTTCCTCTAGTTGGTTCTTCACTTTCCAGAGTTCCACACTGCGAGCCTGTTTTCGCGTTCATCTGCTCAAAGTGGAATGTTTCTCTGTGCTCTCTGAAAATCTAATTTAGAGGCGTGATTTGTGACATCACAAATAGTTTGGAAGCCAATCCAGATCCAATATTCAACTTTGACAAGTGTGATGTGGAGCCTCCAATGTCTAAACAAACTTTTAACAAGATAACTTCACTTTGTTTGTGAACAAAACACACCAGGAATGCATTATTAGTCAAATGACATTGTTTTATATATATCTTAAAACATGCAGAAGTAGAAAAAAAAAACATTGTGGGAATTGGTACCTAAAATGAACACATGTTTTAAGAGACTTTTCAGTGTGTTTCAGGCTGTGTTGCAAAGTCCTTTCATGCAGTCCACTTAAGGTTTCTTCTGGTTTCATTATTCAGTTGCTTTTAGGCAGTTTTACTTTTGCGTGCTTATTGTTTGCACTTTACAAAATCCTACCAATGCCCTCCAGGGTTTGGTAGCTAATCAACTTTCTAACTCTAGCTTTAATGGTAGGTATTATAAATATGTATGAAATGATGCTTCACATTGCTAATCAAATCAGTGTGCACAACAGAGAGCAGCGGATGGGGCGATGCATAATCTATTTGCACACATTTTACTTTTAGACCAAGGCTTTGCTTAAATCAAATATTCATTGGCTGTATAAGTAGTCTTATACTGTGATGGGTTGTCCTTTGGTAAACACATAGAATAAAGATTAAGGATTATATCATTCAAAACTTCTATTCTTTCAACTTTTGGATCCCAAGTGATTTCTCTTTTATTACTTTAAAATCCCTTTTACTGAAACAAGATCAGAGTAGATCAAAAAATAGTGAATAGCAGCAGTGCAGTGGGTCCATTTCAAATGAAAGGATTTCCATTGAAAATCAGCCTTTATAAAATCGCTATGATGTAATGTCTTTTAAAACACACACACAGTGTAATGATAACATCTAATGTTAGATACATTATACCTCTCAGGACACAGGAGTACCTTCCTCAATGCATATGTGCTCCCGCATACATGCACAAACACATTGCAATCGCCCAGACCTTCATCACCCTCATATTTTTGCAAAAAAACATCTGCAGTTCATGAGAATTTCACATCTCACTTGGAAAACATGGAGTGTAGTCCAAACCATCCATGATGTACATCGCACAAAGCGAGGGGAGGTCAGTGCTGTCGCCTCAGAGCAGGGAGGTCCTGGGTTCAAAGCCCAGCCTGGGCAGGGACTCTCTGTGTGAATGTTCTGGATGTGGATTTGATTGATGGTGTAGAACAAAGCAAAGGGAGATTATTTCGATGATGAAAATGATGGTCACTATGAAACTAAGGTTCATTATAGATTACTAGAGAATCATATTAATCATATTAATCATAGGACCTCATCTGGAATCATTTGTTGTATGTCAGGAAGCAAATAAGGTGGCCCAGACCTCTTACTCCCCTGCCACATCCTCCAGCATGAGGAATCATGAGGTCTTCCCACGCCAGATGAGACGTGTAGTGCCTCCGGCATTTACTGGATCTATCCCAGGCTCTTGTCAAAGTTGGACATCCCCTCCAGAGACATGGACGTTGTTTCCATGACGTCACCCATAGTTTTCTGAAGCTCACTGACAGTGACTCCAGCTGTCGCCGTCTTAGCAGTGCCTGACACCCAGCACTCCCGGCCAATCCAAAAATGGGCAAAGAGATGGAGCGTGGGTGGAGCTGCGGCTGGCCAAATAAAAGCTAGCAGCTAGCTGTCAAAGTGGCCATACCCATAATGATGCATAACTTTAAGCCTCAATATCATTTACACACAAATTATATAAAAATTCACCCGTTGTGCAGTTGTCATGACGGTAATATTAGTTAAATAAATTCAACTTTTTTTTGTACTAGGCTGTAAACATGTCTATTTCTGCAGTAAAGTTGGGAATTTTCACATGAAGGTCTAAGGGGACGGACTCACCTCTGACGCTCAAGTGATCGTTGAAGGAACTGCAGTTTGTGGCACTTCTCTGCTGGCGTCATTATTCAGCCCAGAAGGTTGCCACTTGGAAGAGCCGCAGGTGACCGTGCTCCACTTTGGTTCTGTGTGCTCCTCCCAACACTTCATCGCTGCCTTTACCCTTGCCCTGCTGTGCTGTGGACAACACTTGCAGCGTGACCAGTGTCGCTTCAATGGCTGAATGAGAGTGAGGCCAGACACCTTGTGAATTAACTCTGCTGACATGAATGAAAAAAACTTTTAAGAGAGTGACAGTTCTATCTTTCAACAATACAGGCAGAAAATAATAAAGGAGAATAAAATAAGAATAATATCAACTATATATATATATATATATATATATATGCATTATATACAAGACTATAAAAATCCTATTGCCTTCAGAAAGGATGGCTCAGTTTCTCAAAGGAAAAGTTTTTAATTGCACATGGGTAAGATATGGGTAAAAAAAATACAGTGTTTTTGTACTGTTGCACGGTAGAAAAACACAATAAAAATATATAATGTTGCATGAGATATTTGCACAGATGTAATGGATAATAGCAAATGTTAGCATAAATAATGGAGTAGAGCAAAACAAGGTTTGTTTTGTTGTGATGTGAAACAACATCAGCACTGTGCTCAATGTTAGTAGTAAGTTTGTCAGAGAGGATTGTGGTCAAGGTCTCAGTCAATGGTCAAACCAGTCAAAAATTCATTCTTATTAATGCTTAGAACTGATCTATAAAGCATGAGAATGCTATTTATTAACAATTAATGAAGCCATTAGTTATATCCCCTTTCATTATATTAAAAAGTGTTATCATTAATTCTATAAGAGAAATAAACCGAAGGAGGAATTTACAGTAAATTTAATTCAGCTGTCAGCTCTATCCTGCAGGATCCTTTCTTACCTGTTTTCCAGCACTTGTTAACACACTTTCAGAATGTGCAGAGCTGAGGAAAAAGAAACAAGCCATGCCAGTCATTGAAGACTCAACAATTCTCCAACATGCCAACAAGTCTCTCTCATCAGCAGCTCTGACACAAGCAAAGCCCTGGGTAGTTGGGTTTCTGCCAAGCATGCAACGTGAGTGTCATTTTTACAATGCGGCTTGACATCACAGTCCCACCGCAACACTGCAATTTGTGTGATAAAGGTAGTCCGTGCCACTCGGAAAGGGAAAAGGGCACACGGACAATAAGGACCCCGCTCTGCTTGTTCGACTCAGCTTGAAAGTTTGTTCAATTTGGTTTAAACACCCTGGGAAGGTGGCAGGTTGCTTTCCATTTCCTGTAATGAAGTGGATGAACGATTTCAGCCGAAATGGAGGACAATTTTGGTGAGGCCCAGGTCTCCCAGCAGGTTTTTGAAGGATGCATTTTCCTGCTTGCTTCCCGCTGAGTCACAGGAGCAAGGCTTTCTGGGTAGACTCGCACAACGAGTAGTTTATTGGACTTCAAGTTTTAATCGGTGCTCTGAGGCAGGACATGGTAGAATGAGGGAGGTTCAAAGAGGGAGAAGTATAGGAATTACACCATCTCAGGTTAAGTTTTCCACAATATCTCCCATGGCAGCAAAGTAAAGGTTTGAGAAAGAGAAGATGTTCATGGCAAGGTGAGGCAAGTTTGTTCAGCGCCCTTCATAAAGCACAACATCACGAAAGGCTTTACGACTGGATATAAAGGAAACAAAAGTCATTTTAATGACAGACGTGTAAATAGCATGCAAATAATAAAATCAAATATAAGCTGAAATTGATTAAAGCTGACAAAACAAGAGAATGAAAGCTCCTATGTAGTGTGAAATATGAGTGAATAGTACAACTTTTTATTTAATAAAAAGGCAGTGTTGGATCTGACCTTGAGCTTTTGGGCAGTTCATTGCAGATATGTGGTGCATAAAAACTGATAATTATGCTAAGATATGTTGTTTTCACTACATGTAGATGGTGAACTGAAGAGGCCGGAGAACGGAGCCCTGGGGAATTCCCTTCAAATAGGATTCAAACAAGTTTAACACTGTGCCAAGAAGTCTGATCAAGTTTTTCAGTCTCTCTAGTTATAGACTGTGGCTTAACGTTGTCGAATGCAGCACTGAGATTCAATAATACTAAGAGTGTCTGTGTTGGGTTCTGGTGAAGGTTATTTAGCTAAAACGTCTGGTTTACGAAAAAGAAAGATCATTTTTACAGTTTTTAAAAAGCAAAGAAAGAACATAAACTCTGGTGTCCAGCTTGAAAGTGAGACCAGACAGACCAGTCCACCTCTGCAACCTCCACATCCTTGCTTTCTGCCTGACTAAAGGGCAGACTGCATTGTTGGCATTGGACATAAATCATAAGGTTCAGTAGTGCAGGGTTTAATTATTGGATGGATGGATGTTTGCCTCTGACATTAGCATCGTGGGCTGTTATGTCAGACAGAAGACATCAAACCTGGACCAAGTTCTCTTTAAGTCTTGCTCATTCTGTTTTATATGAATCTATTGTGCATCACTCAAGAAAAAAGGTGTGAGTTAAACTGCAGTTTCAGGAGTCCAGAGACCAGAATTTTCCTGAACCTACTCTTGGTCATAAAACACTGATTCGCACCCTACGAGTAAGACAAAAATGCTAAATCACATTCTGTTTCTGTTAACTACTTTCCAACTTACTTTCTAAATAATAATCCAGACTGACAAAAATAATAAAGGAAATAAGAATTTGAGCGAACCGCCGTAAGGGAGCTGTTTCAGATCAGTTCAAATCACGCTGGAGGAACTGCGGAGATACCAGACCTCACTGTATCAAGAGTCGCCTTCATGTCAAAATTTCACCTTTAGCCGTTGGGCAGGAAGACTGTGTATTGACATAACTTCAGAACAGATAAGCAGCTACTCCTTATTAGTATTCTATGCGCATGGTGTTTGTTGCCTCTCCCATCAATATGAGGTGTGGGTAACACACATGGCACGGATCCAAGTCTCTATAGCAGCAAAAGCTGGCAGAGAAATCGGAATATTGACTCTCTATAATTTACATCAGGGAGTTTCATGCCAACCATGATTGCATGCTAAACACTGATAAATAAATAAAGATGTCAGCAAACAAATACAATACATGACCAGCCAGACTGACAGCACAGTCATGGCGGATAGTCTATAGGGATATAGCTGAAACACATCCTCTGAGTTGTGTGCATATAATTTTCTATTGGCAGCTGTCAGAACAGTCATCTGGCCTGATTTAAGTTTTATTAGAAGCATTTTGTGCAGTCAGTCAAACAAAGCAAAAAAAAAAAAAAAAAGCAGATGAAAGTCCTCATGCTTTTTGGAGGGAGCTTTGTAAAGATGCAGTTGCATCTATGGCGGCAAAAGAGTATGAGAAACAACTTCACTGTGGTGGTGCAACTGAAATGAGTGGACTGTACTTGCGCAAGAGAGTTTGATTGGCATACCAGCAGTTGCATCTTGACAAGTCAATCCACACAGCTCCTCACTACATTCTGGCATTTTCCATTTATAGACCTGTCACTAATGTATGACAGCGTGCACTGTTATAGCTCTAGATGTTGCATAAGTTCATGATACTGTGAAAAAACTGAAAGTGGCAGTGCAGTTCTAGTTCATGCATTTTGCACCAGTGAGAGCAACAGTTGTCTGTTTCAAACATATTAGCTTCCCTCTCTTCCTTTTTATTATTAGTCGTTATCACACCTCCTGTGTTGTGATCGCAGTTTACTTCTAGACATCTGGGACCTGTTCTTGCAAGAGTCTACAAAAACCAGTATAGGGTTTTTATTGCAGGGAGTATAAGGGGTAGTGTTGGCGAGAGATCATTTTATATTATGAAACGAGCGTAAGAGTCCACAGCCACGCTGTCAGCTTTGAGAGGTTGTGCTTGGACACAGTGCTGTTTTGAGCTAAATTATCATGACAATCCATCCGAGTCGAGACATTTCACTCAAAACCACAAATGTAAACCTGATGGTGGCGCCAACGGACAGTCAGGGGATTAATTTATTCATTAGGATGGATACGCTGGGGACCAAAATTTCATGGTAATCCAACATTTTTTAATTTATGTCTGGACTAAAGTGGTGGACTAACCAACCAACCTACCAACATTGCCTTTCCTAGGGCCCTGCAGCTAGCAGGGCTAAAAAGATGATAAAACTGTAAGCAGGGGCAGAACAAACAACAAGGATCTTATGCTGAGCAACATATTTAGGTGGTTTTAACGCTGAATTGGTTTTATTGGAGGACTTTTGTCCAAAGCCTGTATGTCAAGTAGATCGGACTAGGACATCTCATTTAAATGTTAAACGTACGCACAAGTGGGTACACTGATAGCACTTCATTCATACTCTAATGCAGCTGAGCCACACTACTCATCTCAGACAAGTGAAGACAGATTTCCCCGACTAAAAGTTCCTCTTAGCTAGTGAAGTGTGGCATAAGGGGCTCCCACTGCAACCTCCAAGGTCTTCCCCTCCAGAATCAAAATCACACACTCACAGCCCCTGGATTTTTCATAAAGGACACTGCCATTGTGACTCTTCTATCCTCGACCCATTTAGTGTGTTCATGAGTTATTTACTGGCAATGTCAACCCCTTTGAAGCTTACTCTCAATGGGCACGCACACACAGAATACCCTGATGCACGTATGCCTTCTTTATTCAGTCACAATAATAGAATCTGTGTTTACTTATTGATGGATGGGAGCTTGTGTCAGATTTTTTTATACCCATCAGTTGCTTCATGGACAAGGATTTTATCTCTGGAAATCTGGTGTCTCATGAATAATATGGAGTTTGAGAGAATTTGATGTACAGCATACCAGTTTCAGGACACAAGAATCCAACATATATCTTGTTCTAACAGCAGCGTTTTGACTGTGGTCCTGGTTAGAACTGAATCCTGGAAGCTTTTGCAATGACTCCCAGTTGTGCCTGGACCCTAAAAGCCATGGACAAGCCCATACTTAATTGTATACCACAAACACAAAGGACACCACCTTTCAGAATCGCAGTGCAAAAGTATATTAAACTTCCCAAGACACATGAAAGAACATTTCAATCTACAAACACTACTGAACTACTTAAAGTAGCCCGAAAGCACAACACGCTGGCAATGTTTATTTGAGCTCTAATGAGAATGTATTTGAAGTCAAGTGAGATGGCTGCGCTTGCATGTTGTGTTGCAGCCTTCAGTTCAGGGGGTGTAGTCAAGAGGATGCATCTCTGTCACATCGAGACTGCGCTGGTACTTTGATTTCACGCAAACTAAATCAAGTTTCACACAAGTGCTTGCAGAGGCAACCACAAGTTTTTAAAACACAGTGTCACCAAGGGGTTATCCTCTCTTGCTCTAAACAAAACTCCTTGCAGGGCTGGCCGATATATTTCTGTATTTTATTTTTGTTTTTACACAGTATCTAAATTTCTACATGGTTGAAATTACAGCATGCACCAAAGGTCATAATCTGCAAAAAGTAACGTAGCTAACAGCCGCCTACATTAGCTGCCGTAATGACAGTCCTGCAAACTGCAGCAGAACAGCCACAAATGCACACCTGCCACAGACCACGTAACTCCAGGTTCCATCTACAACAGAGACTGACTGTAAGAAAGACTGCACACTAATATGAGCGCCAATATTATCTCTGGTGGAGAGATGGAGCCACAGGAGCCGACTGAACAATGCGTGGATTCTATTTATTTCAGTCTGTCCGCACCGCAGACTGCATGGTCCCTCCTGGGTTAAAGCTGCAGCTGTCTGCAGATATCAAGCTGAATCACAAGCAGCAGGAGCAGCTTTTTTTCTCCGTCAACAAGAAGGGATTCATCTTTTAACACATGTTTTTGTTTTCTAGTTTAAATTAAACTATTTTTATGAACTTTATATGAGTTATTGGGCACTGGAAACACTCCTCCAGTCCACACAGGTCATGAGAGGATCCCCTCTTGATGTGATTACACAGTAAGAAATACCTTACACTGGAGTCGTATTCGGATGGGTCCACTTCATGACCAGCCAGCATGGAGATGAAGAATGATTGCATTGGCCAGTAACCCTTTGAATCTTGTTCTAGCTGCTTCTCAACAACTATCCCTCCTTTGCAATTACAGATTAAATAGGAGGGATCAGCAAGGGAGTGTAGCTTTTAACATGGATTCACCTCACGACTTATAATTACTGAAATGAGTGTATAAGCGGCTTCCTGGTCGGGCATCATTACTTTTACTTTACTTTCATTGCCACTCACCTCAGTATAAAGCATCCACAGGTCGGGCACGCTTGTAACTTGGCACTCCACATGTAGCCCCAAGCAAGAGTGTTTGTTTATTCAAAGCTCTATCAAGGTTCCCACTGGCATCCTCAAAGTGTCACTGTCTCTTTGCATCAAGCTCAAAGGGGACTGGAGGCACCCTGGGAAGTGCAGCAGAATGTTTATGCCAGTGCCTTAAAGTAATCCATGCAGCTTAGTCAGCGTGCTAGCTGCCTCACTGCGCTGAAAGTCCTCCAGGCCCCACAGTTAATCAGTATGAATGCGTCAGTGACAATAGCTTGACCCTTTCCTGTCTTCCCTTTCATTATATCTTTATCTTTCTTTCAGTGCGTCCCTCATCTTACAGCCCACTCACAAAGATTTATTGTATCAGATTGTATCTTTAATATCGTTAAATAGACGCTGTGCTAATATTTAGATGGCACATTGACGGCTATTGTTCAAAAACCCAGTTTCATTATCTTGAAAGTGGTGATAAGTATCCATTTCAATCATAATTCAGCACTTTAAAGCAACTGAGAGGAAAACTACCCAAATTAGATTCAAATATTTCCACTGAATAATTAATGGGTAAAAGCTGCAAAGGAGCAGGTACCTCAATCACACATTTAATGACTGGTGAGGTTTGCGGAAACCAAATGTTTACTGTTGGCGTGTCAAAGGGGAAAGCTCATTAAATCTCTGATATCTCTTGTTTGGCTGGACAGATACCACATCTATCTGGCTGCTAAAAGATTTAATAACAAATTTAAGCGTATTGTGGATCAGTTGCAGTCACCTGAGCACAGCTCTCATTAAATTCCAGGTATAAATAAGCTTCACATCACTTGGAAAAATAGCATAAGTTTAGAGAGGGCAGTACGCCACAATATCCATAATTTGTGTCCTCACTTGGTGTTGGTGCAGGGCTGCGGCGCTCCAACAATGTTTTTTATTGTTTTAGTCAATTTACAATTTAATTTCTGAACCATTTATGCCATCAGACTTTTTAAAGTCCCACCGTTGTTGCATGGTAGCACACCAGACAAAGATAATGTACCACTGACATAAATGAATGCAGATGTTGTCATGGTCACTCTGATGGAGTCTGCTAATAAATTTTCATGTTGTGCTGGAATTAATGGAAACCCATGACTGCTTGTAACAGGAGAACTACATGTAAGAGTATGAAACTGCACTCATTTCATCTTGAATTAAGATGTAAAACATATATGATTTGCAGTTAAGGAGCATAATAAGCTTAATTTAAAGCTGCTTTGAAAAATATTTTAGTCACTTGGGAGCACAGCAAGCTTTAAAGATGACACTGACACATTATCATGATATGAAATTATGTGTTAGCAAAGAGTTGTTTATTTATACATCCAGCAGACAGGGAATAACACTAGCATTGATTGGGAGTCCTGTTTCTGGCCACATGATTGATGCCCAGTCTCCTTTTAGCTGTGTTTTTTTCTCTCTACCAACTCATGAGAAACATATGTGGCTCTTTAATTGCTTAATGTTACACTATGTTCGCCAGACTTTGTTGTTTAGTGCTGGAAAGATGGTGCACAGGGGGGTTATCAGAGATAAAAAACTTGCCTACTGCAAAATTAGGTTGATGAGCGCGAAATAAAACAGTAAAGATGTGGGCTGTAAAGGCAACACAATGAGCCGAAAGACGCCGAAAAGCTTCACAAAGCAGTTGGATGAGAAAAGTTCTTTGCGTGCTCGTCACTGCTAGCAACACCTTGCACATAATAGTCATTTCATACATTGTTCATATTAAAAAAAAAACATTGATTAGCGCTGCTTTACAGCAAAGCTTATGCCTGATAACAACAGTCTACATCTGGACAACAAAATAATATGCAATAAAACAATAATAAGACCTGTGAAACTATATTTAGACGGTGTTTAAATATCATCAGTATTTGTTTCCAGGAAGATCTGTGAGTGCAAATATACTTTATACTGTGGGCTATCCCCTTTTTAATGTGCTTCAAACATCACTGTTTTTGTGTGACATTACATCACAGTCTCATCTTAGCCATCACCACTTTGCAGAAAAGAAAATTGCCTCGGTCTTGCTGCACAACTCGGTGCCTGGAAGGATTTTATGCGATTGTACATTCTAAACACGAGTGTGTTTTGTCGTCCCAGGGGTATCATGACCCCTCATGGCCAATTTAAAAGAGGCACTTCTGTTGCGAGAACTGTGGCCAAAAGGTCCATGGTAATTTCAGCTCTGAGTGAGCACATGCTGATGACACAGTATTTATTCCGAACCTCTCTGCCCTATTGGCCTCCTTATCAATATGCAAATTAAGGGTGGAGGATTGTGGATGTGGATGCACTGCCCGCTAAATATTTAAATTACAGAAGCATGAAGGCACGATCACGCCGAAATTATGATGGGAGTGTGGGTATGCTGGGTATGGGTGATTGTTCTGTGACGCCGATTCACAAAACAGTCACACATACCTCTGTGTGACCCACAGAATCAATATGTATTCTGCTGCCCACTCACGTTGTACTGAAATTGAAGTAATGGCAGTTTCAATACGGACAAAATAAGGTAATTAAGTGTTTTGCTTGTCAGCTGATTTTGTACAGATTTTTACTGTGACAGAACGTAGGATAGATGCTGAAATAGGCTGACATCTTGCGCTGCAAGCAGATTAGCATTTCAATACAATTTGACTGAATTGGATTTCAACTAGGGATACCAGCTCTGCCATGTGACCTATAAATATGCTACCTCTTCTTCATTTATTCTCTCTCTCTGTCTCTCTCACTGTTGGTGTGTCTTTAAGACCAAATGGGACATTCTTCCAGACGTCCACAGAAAAACAGTTTAACCGAGCACATTTGTATAATTGAAATGAATATTAGCAAATTGTACAGAACTACATCAATGCATCCTCAGTAGCAGCTTGTAGATACAATTATGGCACAGACGACAGCTCCTCAATACATTCCTTAGGCAACATAGCAAGCCCCGCTAATTAGGCTGAATAAACTCGAAACAGCCAGCTCCCAAAGGGCAACCACATTATACATCACTAATTAGATTTCCACTATATACTGTATGCTTGCAGTGCAAAAGCACAAGGCGACAAGTTCTCAAACAACACTTTTATTATGCAATAATACAACATCCACTGGCTCCTAATCTGTTACATGGGTCATTGGGTGACATTGCTGGCATGTGAGGTAAAAGAGATCTTAATAAAATGTGTGTATATGGTGCAAGGTAAAGAAACTAGGGATTAAAACATACAATATCAATAAAATATTGTTGATCAAAAAGCCTTTTTGCACTTAGAACCAGACAAGTACAGTATTAGTGCGGTTCAAGATAAGTAAGTCGTAATCCACAGGACAGACAGAACCACACTGCTCTATCTCTAAACTACTTTACCAACCTTCCTGGCACTTAGTGTAATTGTGACAAATGGCACCCATTTTGGAGTTAAGGAGGCTTACACAGAGGACGATAAGTATTTTCAAATACTTAGAGATCCAGGTCTGTCACATACTGTACCTCCGTGAGAAAAAAAAAAGGCTTTAACTGAAAAAACAAACTTTAAAACTGCTCTAGAGGTCTTGCTGAGATTGAAATCTGTTATTTCCCTTTGTGCTCCCGAGGTGCTGGAAATATCTCCGCAGAGCCCAGACCTGCAGCGTATGGAGACTCAGACAACTTTTAAAGCTGAAGACTGTGTTAAAAAGAATTGAATCCTGGCTGTGGGCACAAAGGTCAGCTGCAACAGTCTCAGGCTTTTTTTGTGTGTGTATGTGTGTGTGTGTGTGTGTGTGCGTGCGTGCATGCGTGCACATGCGTGTGTTTGTGTGGATGCTGCACACATAACAACTTCAGCACACTGTGTTCTAGCTGAGGAGGCACGTGATTTGAAATAAATATTAGCAGAAAACATTATTCTGATAACCGGTCTACTTAATGACAAACATGATTATATTCCATTACATGTACGTTTCGCTAAAACAGGATGCCAAAAGAACGATGCACTATACAGTAATATATGGTGTGATTTGGTTGTGTATAGTTTTAACAGTGAATCTGTAGAAAGCATAACAGTCCATGGGCAGTGTGGTTGAGAAATTAGCATTATTATTAAATGTGTGTGTGAAGGAAGAAATGCAGGAAATGCTGTAATGAGTAAATGAAGAGAGGTCTGCACATAGCAAGAGAGACAGAGCAGTAGTTTAATGTGAGTTATATTCATGCAGAACTATTTTGCATTAACAAGGTTTTTTTGGGGAGATTAAAGGCATGGCAATATTGGTTGGTTTGTTGGTCAGACCACTACTTCGCCTCAGCGCAGTATGACAAACAAATGCTGCATAGATTGCTATAGAATTTCGTATATGTATGTATAATGTGTGCTCAGCATCAGCTGCAGCATTTGCATCGTCATTGAAAACCTGTTGCCACGCTGGTGTTAGGGTTTAGCTCAAAGCTCACAGAGCCATTATCAAAGTGTTAATATTAAATAATTTTCTTTATTTATAAGGACAGTGTACGTTAATCAACACTTCTGTGAATGTGCCGGTGTCAGCCAGCTGGCTAATTTTCAACTGCAGTTGAAAATTTGGCAAGCTGTTCTGAAACGGATGATGAGACATCGAATTGACTTGCTGCCATATTAACTGTTTGCATATCTGCAAAAAAAAACTCCCTGCGACACTTATTGAAGATATGTCCGTGTTGATGTTCATACTGAACGCATCTGCATAAAGTCGAGGCCTCTCATTTCATTTCTTGTGACATGATAAAGGTTTTTACTGTGTGATTATAACTGGGCAGCTAAAAGCTCCTAAAGACTTGTTAAAGACAGATTGTGGTCGTGGTGATTACAGTACGGTTAATGGTGGTTCAGTTGGTTGAAGTAAACCTCTTAGTTAAAGTAAGGGAAACACAGTAGTCTTACATAAATAATGAAAAAGTAAACGCTTACTTACTGTCCTACGACTCAGCAGAGTGTCCCTTCTATACCCTTATTTTTCTCTTTGCATAAGAAAACCGCTTCCTGTACTGGAGTTGCCAGTGAACCTACATCACTTTTTCAAATTAGCTGCATATAAGAAAGGATGGCTGTGTAAGAGCAGGAATGGCCCTTGAAAGTAGCCAGTTAGCGAACTGGAAAAACCTCGGCCAGTCCCAGCTCTCTGATGCAAACCCTGTTTTCCACACACAGGCTTTATATTCTGTGCTCAGACAACACCAACGATCAAACTACAGTACAGTAAGTCCACTTCCAGCCCACACGTGGAAGTTATTTAACTTCCCAACCTCATGACTATGCATGCAGTGTCTTATGTAACTTCCTCAGACCACAGGACCAAGAAATAATTCAAAGTTTAGACGTCCTTCTTTGCAACACAGATGTATCTGAATCTGTTAAACTAACAACAGATAAAAATTATCATTTTTTCCTGTCATGATCCCTGAAGCCCTTTATCACATTTCTACATCTGTATACTGGTGCAAATCTATCCAGAGCAGCAGGCAAAATGACTCCAGTCTACACAGAGGTCATCGATGCATTCGTGATAATGAATTGTCAGTATTAAAATAAATTAAGTGTCTCCAGCGTCTGACGATGAACATGAGCTGTCAGTCGTCCGTCATTCAGTGGATGAATCCAAATGGAACTAATGGTTATGACAGTGGAAGCTTCTGCCGGAGTCCAGTCCTTGTTAAAGCGGGTAATCAGCACAGTATCCAGGCTTCTGAAAGACAGAGATGAGGATTTTTCTGAATAATAGTTACAGTTTGTGAGAAAGAGGTCATCATCCCTGCGAAGGCAAGGCGTATGTATCCGCTCGGTGCAGACAAAAGCAGTCATTATTACCCCAACGTTAATATCCAGACACGAGCTTCTCTCAGGTCTGTCAACCTCAATCAAGCTGTTCAGAATCATCCATTCATTTAGAATCAGGTCATCAACCATCCAGGAAGAGTCCAATCTCTCTCTCCTTTTTTTTCCTCCTCTCGTCTCGCTGTGTGACAAGACTGTGGACAGGTGGGTGTGCAGGTGTGTCCATTGATCCAAAATGACAGGTGGCCCCTGAGTCTGTTGCCTGGAGACAGTGGCTTGGCAGGCTTGACAGGGAGGGCCAGCTGCACCTCAGGCAGGCAAGGGACAGGCCAGACCTGGCGCCCAGGAGCCGTGACTGAGGCGAGGTCAGCGCTCGCAATGTGTCGTGAAATTGTTTGTTTATGAGAGACGGATTCCTGCAGTGCTTCGCATTTCTCATGTGTGGTTTTATTTGTCAATAGGTGGACAATAGACACTCTGCAGACAAGAATGAAGAGGAGTGAGAGAAAGAGTAGACACTGAAGGTCTACGCTAACATCAAATCCAGGGCACTGCTGGCGTGAGGTACTGTGTATGGCTAAAAACCAACCTATTAGAAAGCCTTGGATTCCTTTATCAAAACCCACTTTCAAAAGACCTTTACTCCGTCAAAAGGAAAATGAAAAGGGAAAAGGACCAGTGAGCCCAGTTTCAGGGCGGTGCGCTGTGTTTACGTGCACACTTTTTAGTCTTGCTTCACTGCTTTCATTTCTTTTCCTCAGTCAGCCGCACAATAAGGTATTTCCACCTCTGCTAAAATGCAGCATTTGCTTTTGCAGTCACTCCCTCACAATTTATACCATGCAGGGAGAAATGTGTGATCCAGGAGATACATGTTTCTCTGATGACACAAGCTGCAATGGCCTCTGTGCAAACACATCTTGAATTTTTGTAGATTAATATTCAAATCTCTTTGATTTGATACCAAAAAACAATGCATCCTGGTGAACTCTAAGTGTGATTTAATGCACTTTTGCCCTGATTGCAAGCCGTCTTGGCTTTCTGGGGCTACATGCAAATCAGGGTCAGCTCCACTCCAGTCCAGAGCGTGGTGGTAACGCGCTTGAAGCTGTTTGGTCAACTGCCAAGCATTCCAGTACAAGGATCACTTTTGCACTTCAGCTCTTTAGTTTAATTTAGCTGCAGTGATAAAAGTTTAGCTAGCTAGTTAACAACTTGCCAATGTGCAATTTACACTTATTTATACAATACTGTGAAAGCTGCCCTATAGCTGTGGTGGTGAAGTGACTCTAATAACTTTTTACATTTTTTCTGACATAAGCCCTTTGTATAATTGTACATCTATATAGTCCGCTTTTATTTTGTATTTTGTATCTTGTATTTCTCTATTTCTATTGCTACTTTTTTGTAACTGTCATTACCTGCTGCTTGCAACAACCGAATTTCCCCAGCTGGGGATTAATAAAGTGTATCTTATCTTATCTTAACTGGCCAGAGAGTCAATACAAAAAGTCACACAAATCATTTCATGATAGTAAATTCTTCAATACACTTGGGGTTTTTATTTTCCTTAAAGTACCGTTTTTGGAGCAATCAATTTTATTAATGAGAAGATTTTTGAATTGTCTATGGATTATTTGTGTTAAATTCAGTATTTACTGTATGTCAACATTTTGCTGAGCACTAAACTAAGTACAATTGTGTGTTTGCTGTTTCTTCCCCAGAACAGTAACAAAGAAAGAATTCTTTGTTACTGTTCTATTTCAACTACTTCACTTTTTTCGTCCTCGCAACAATGTTTTGAATGTTTTTTGTTGCCCTTGAGAAGATTTCATTGTGGATTTTAGATTATATGCTAGATGAAAAGTCAGAGGATCACCAAAAGTTCACAAAGGCCATTTAGTCTGCTCCAAACATCTAACTATTTGAATAGTTGTTGAAATATTTCAGTCAGGGCCAAAGTAGTGGACCAACTAACCGTCCAACATTGCCATTTCTAGAGCCATACTAATATAATCAGGCAGTAATGGCAGTGGAAAATAAAAGGGGCGATAACACGTAAACAGACCTCAACAAGCACAAGGGGCCAACACGTCGGCCATTAGCGACTGAGTAACCACAGTTTTACCACCTGGACCAAAAATAAACTGTACAATGCAATCATGTGCAAAATGATAACATTGTACATCTAAAGTGCTGGAATATATGTTCTTAAAATCATCTGAGTTTCTAGTGTGAAACGTGTATTCACCTATAGGGGTGTGTCTATGATCACGCTCTCATACACTGATAGACCCACCTTCCATCTGGTCTGCTATGTGAATGGCCAAAGTCCAGACGTAGTTCAGGTTTGCCAGCTGCGAGCGCCTTTAAGTGGCACAAGGAGCACCATCTGTACCTGCTAATAGGGATGGGGTGGGAGGTAATGTAGTGCTAAATAATGGTGCTGGGCCACTTGGCACCACCCTTCCCCCTAACCTCCCCACTCATCAAAGTGCAATCACTTTCTCAAAGCAAGCGATGATGTGGCCTCATCATTTCACAGGTCTCGCTGTGTTTACCCCGCTGTGACAAAAGCTGACGAGTCAGGCCATGCAGATGTTCTTATCAACATCTGGGTCTTTGTCTACAATAGTGGATCCATGCTCTCAATCCTGACACCGAGGTGCTAATCATGTCTTGTGTTGTTCGGGCATCATTAAGGCTAGTCCGGCAGCGTGTTCAGGGAGCATAAACTGCTGCATAAACCAATGCATGATGTGGCAGGTTTTAGCCCACTAATACACACAACAGGGTAAGCAGTGTGTGTGTGTGTGTGTGTGTGTGTGTGTGTGTGTGTGAGTGGATGAATAGGTGTTTTATGCAGCTTTTAATGTATGCAAATTGAACTGCATTTCAAATTATTCCATAGTTGAAGTGTCACTCAATTCAGTTAAGGTAAAGCTTTACACCTTCCACTGTACACAGCATTGTTTCCCCAAAGGACAAACACCTGTTTAAGAGCAATAAGAATAATTTACACAAACTTGGATTTTATGTATGAAATAAACACTGTTATGTTTATTGCTGCCAGTACACTTACAGGTTTTACCTTACTCTTGCAGCATACTGAACTCAGAATCCGCATCTCCAAGAGAATAAAGAGAGCAATCGAGAGAAAACAAGCTCCCTCAACATAAGGTTAGACAGCAAGTCAGTGTTGAACGAGCGTGTTTACATTTTATTTATTTTTATAGTCCATTTTGTGCTGCACCTGCATTCAAAACAATGCACATCTACTCACCCTTTTAGGCTACATTGTCTTTGAAATTAAGGCGAGCTTGCCAGGTGATTCCTTTATGTGTTGGGGGTTTTTTTTAGCTTCTGAGATACATCTTTTTTGACAGCTCTGATGGAGCTCAAGATTCATCAGGAGGACGGCAGCTTTACTCCAAACAGTTTCACTATATGAACCTGGACTGTGACCTTTTGGATGCGTAAAAGAACACATTCATTAACAACAGATCCTGACCCATCTTGCGATTGGAGATTGAACAATGACTGAAGTTACATTTTTGTGGCTGGTGCATGAAAGCACACAACGTCTCTCTTTATGGGGAGATGCACTCCGCTATTAATCAGAGTATTATTTTCATGACCAGACCCGTCTGATTATCTGCGATCTGCACTCTACTGAGTGCACTCTTCTAGTTTTCAGCATTTCATTTAAGATACAGGTACCCAGACTCCACACAACAGTAATGGCTTTGCACAAATGGCACAAATAGAAGAAACTCTTCTTAGCTATCTAGTCAAAAACATTGGTTCCTTACAGGCCAACTTTTTCTATCATTTGTGTAACATTTGTGTAAAATAAGTGATTTGGATGTATTTTGAGCAGATTGTTTCCTATGAATATTGTATCAGAGAGGAGTTTCCTTGATTTTTAGGAACTTTTTATACATCTGACTGTCTGTTCTCTACATTTTTTAACAGTCATATTCATACTCAATCATATGCTGTGCTGCAGAATTGTCCAATATGAACAAAACTCCTGGAGAGACAGGGCTGATTTTTTTTTCTATTTTAATCCATGACTTCTGACGTGACTCTTTCAAAATGCATAATACTAATGCAACTTCACACACACACTGTATCTCTCCTTTACTGAATGCTCTTTCAACAGCTGCAGTCTCTTTTCAGTTGTCCCATCTTTTCATACTTCCTTGCTCTTTCCGTCAGCATATGAAGGTCAGGTGAAGGTAATACTAGGGATTATGGGAGCTCAGTGACTGGTCCCTCTGCTTGCCATGAAAGGGTGAAGTTAATGGCTCGAAGAGGAGTGGGAGGTCTCCAATCTCTCTGCCGCAGGCCGTGAAAACGGATGCCTTTTATTGCAGATTGACCCTCACAAGCTGTAGCTGGAGGCCTCTCACCTGATGTTCTAGATGGAGACCTGGAGGAGGGGGGTCTTCGCCTGGATTTACAGTTAATGTACCGGTGTTAATGAAGCCGCTATGGTCCACTGGCCTGCTTTACCGTGCCGTGTCAGAGTGTCCATCCCCTTGCTGATTGCTGCAGGTCTGCTGTGGGTCATATGCAATGGTGGGTGGAAGGGCAAAGGGGAGGGGGGTTGCTCAACTATTGCTAGCCAGACAGCAGCCTCTGAACCATCTCCAACATCTCTTAGTCATTCCAAAACATTAGAAGACATTTGTACATTTGTTTAGAAAAGACCTGGAGCATTTGAAATAAATTATGTAAAGCTCATTTTATTTTATTTGAGGTATTTCTGCACTAATGTGAAAAAGCCAGAAAACTTGCAGTAAAGGTCCATTATGGAAGTTGCATCAGCAGCTGCAGCAAGTATCAGTAGTAGCATGTATCATGTTCCAGTTATCAGATGCATCAGAAGAGTTAAACAGTCTGACAGCTGTTGGAATGAAGGACCAGCAGAAGTCTTAGTAATATTTGTTGCTGCAGTAGTAGACACCTAATAGCAGCAGTTTTATCAGTAGTGGTTTTAGATGCTATTATACTAGTAGTACTGGTCGAGGTAGTTGTAGTAATAGTTGTAGACAACAGTTGTAGTAAGTATATTCACTAGCATTAGTAGTAGTAGTATCATTAGCTGTAGTCGTAGCAGTAGCAGTGCAGCACTTTGTGGACTCTCACTGTGCTACCCTCACCTCCCCTGTAGCTCTTTGACAACTGCTGGGCTCAATGTCATCCAAAGTATGGGGACTGACAGGGGTGCGAAGGGCTTGGCAGACCCCTTACTGGCTTTAATGGAGATGAATGTGTGTGTGTGGAGGGGCTGTGAAAGACACTGAGTGTGGGTCACAGACAGATGGATAGCATGCTATGTGTGCCCAGTGACATTAGTAGCTCTCTAGGTTTCATGTTGAGTTTTATGAAAAAGCGTGTAAGGTTCAGAAATAGACCAGAACATGTCATTTCTGTCATTAATCGCGAAAAGAGGTTGTCAAAATACTCTGGACCAGACTTGTTAGTGTTACAGGTTTGAGATGATGTTTATTCAACCCATGGCAACCAATTTGTTTTCTTCTTGACAGGCTCTAAGGCATTTTTAAATGTCTTAAATAGATCTGAGCACAGAAAAATCGTAAGCTGTGCTGAAGAACATATCAAGATAAATACTGTAAACACTGGAGGAAATGTATTTTTTACAAAGCAGAGCACTGTAATAGATCAATCAGTGGATTTCGTCACTACTCCCAAGATGCTTGAGATTGTAAAATAAAGTAAAATGCATCACCTCGGGATTCTATGATGCAGTAAATAAACATCTATATATTAAGCCCAGCAAAGTGAAAACTATGCAGCTCAGACATCTTCAGCCTAACACTGAAGCAGGCTTCAAAGCCGTCGCCATCATTCACACATACACACACACAAAGTGGTAACAGTCTCTAACCACATCAAATATAGCTCTGTCTATATGTTGCGTTGAGCACGTAATTTACATACAGGATGTATCATCACACATTGTGAATTGACTGTATTGAGGCTTGAACATTAAACGCAAACCCGTATCTCTCTGTGAATCTGCGCGCTCGGGCTTGTGCACATGCATCGCAGTTTGGAAATGTGCATGGAAACCTGTCAAACGACACAAATTTGAATAAGTGCTGAGGTTTCTGAGGTTTGAAACTATGTGCTCACTGTTAAATGTAAATGCACATTTGTGATTGAGTGCATTGTGCAACTCCGTGGCCCCTGCAAAACGGAAAAGTTCCACAGCGAAGAACCTTTTCAGTCAGCTGTCAATTATTCTATGCATGTGAGGGATCAGGACCCTGAACGCTATAATATTTCCAGCGCTTATTTACTATGTCGTGACATGGAAATACACCGTAGGCTGCTGCTGTACAGTGACGACCTTTCTCCTGTACAGTGGTGACCTTTGTTGAAGAGTTTGCTGCAGGCTGTTGTTGTTGATACTGAGGTCTGACTGTGAATCCCTGACCACAAACACAGCGCATCATACAGTGGCTGGTATCAATAGACTGTTTGTGAAAGAAAAAGGCAGTTCGGGAAATGCCGTTTCAGAAAAATGTCACCAAAATGACACATTGATGTTATTAAGTCCTCTGGCTGCTGCACTAATTACAACTCCTGTCCATCGGGAGCAAAGGAGGAAATCAGATGATGTTATTATAGAGTCAAAAAGTCTGCAGAGGGAGGAGGGTTGGAGTTAATGGATGGGTCAACAAACCATTGGACTGCACACTGGAGACCACTGTACATTTCCCACTTTCTACAGACAGTCAATGTTGGTTCCTATTGAGCATGATCACGATCTTTGCTGCAGTGACATTAGTGCACGTGGAAACCTTTAAAACTGCTGAAAGCAGTCTCTCTAATCATTAAAGCAAATCATTAAAGAAAACACTCATGCATCAATGCAGCACCCAGTAAAGAAATCACCTGGAAAGCTCGCGCTGCTTCACGTAATTAAAAGACGTTACAGCCTAAAGGGACTGGTAGAGGTGCAGTGAAATGTCCATGTGTGTCTCTAAATTGGAGAAAATAATTTGTTCGGGTGGATGGGTGGCGGGCGGATGATTTATGTGTACATGTGGACTTGGATGATATCAAGGTAGATCCATGCATCACTACCGGCAGGTGTGTCTGAGGGCGAACTGAAGCAGTTGCTGATCAGTTGTGGCTCCTATTGGCCAGTAAAGAGAAGTGAGGAGTCCGTCTTATGGCCTCTCTTATTCGCAATATTATTACTGCAAATTTCTCCTTGGAGATAAATAAAGTATCTATCTATCTATCTATCTATCTATCTATCTATCTATCTATCTATCTATCTATCTATCTATCTACTAATCATTGCAGTATTAAGATGTAGTAATGGAGACTGTCCAGAGGGTGTTTTTTTTTTTTTCATCAAAATAGGGACTGACTTTATTCATAGTAATTGCTATGCATGCATATTGTTGGAATTAATACTAGAAAATGAAAAATGTGCTGAAAGTTCAAGACCATTTTATTTTAATGTAATTGTGGGTTTTGCAGAATCATCCAAAATCGATGTTGTGGCCAGGAACTGGATGAACACTGATAAAACTGGTGCTTTCTCCATAACAACCAGAATAAGATTCAACACTGAGTTTTAGCTTCAAAGTTAGTGTTAAATATTTCTTATTCCAGATTTAAACTCGTGCATGACAACTGTCGCACAATATAAACTTAAAAGCACCAAAATTCAAGACTGAATTGTAAACTATTGTCAAACCAAAAATAATACAGTCACTCGTAAACAACTAAAGAAATGCTGTTAAAGCTTTTCTCATGCTGTAAATGTCAGTTTACGGTTCAGGTAAAGCAGTTTAACCTGTCAGGATAACTGGAGATCCAGAAAAGTGTGCGTGAGCAAGTTTAAAACATACACAGATATTTTTTTTTTGCCATAATCACAACCCGTCCCCTTCCCTTCCCCTCTTCTATGAAACAAACAAAAGTTACATTCACATTATGTTTTTTTTCCCCAAAATGCACTGTGTGTCCTTGAGGTCGAACAATGCTTGTGTGGCCATGTTTGTTAGCTTTCAGTCTTCTTCTTCACTGCCTTTGTCGGTGCATTGCTACTCTTTCCTGGGTATAACCACCACCAACAGTCAGTTAGTGAAACAATGGGAAAACAGCTGCAGGAACGTGTATCGCATTGCCAATGGGGTTTTTTTGTTTGTTTGTTTGTTTTGTTTATTTATTCATTTTAAATTCAGGGAATTAAATGCTAGCAGTGGTGAAAACCTCACCAGGGAGCCTTTAATGAGAATCAGAATCAGGAATAGGTTCATTTCCAAGAAGGTTTTCACATACAAAGGATTTCCCTCGGTAGTTTGGTGCATACGAGCCACAATCAGAGCCCGTGACCGAGGCCAGAGGCTTAGAGCTGGGGTCGGTCCCCGGGCGCTGCACAGTGGCCTCCCACTGCGCCGCAGGGATGGGTTAAATGCAGAGAACAAACGTTGTCTGTATGTCACAATAAAGAATCTTCTTCATCTTCAAGGTACCGTACTGCTCCATAGTGGTCATGCACAAATATTGAAAGAAAAAAGAGGGGAAAAAAACACATTTCATATCAGTATATATATTATATTGCAATCAGCAGTGTAGAGTGAATAAAGCACAGACACATGGCTATAATGCCTGCATCAGCATGTGATGACTGCACTGCCGCTTAACCTCCCTATCATCACTAATACAGAACTTGAACTTCACCATGTGACTCACGTGAGGGGCTGGGTTGCCCTTTGTGTTGCCCCGCCACAGAGTCACAGCAGGCCACAGAGCACTTTGTTTTTGATCTCCCCGAGGGTTAAAAAAAAAAAAAAAGGACATCGGGTATAGAAATGGAATGAAAGAGTAATTCAGCTGGTGGTCTTAAGGGGAAATATGGATGTCCTGCAGGGTGGATACACAGTCCCTCAGCACGGCCAAGCACTTTGAGTTCCAGTTGCACTGCTCACCTTGCTTTTACACAGACAAATGGATATGCATTAGTGAGAAGGTGTGTGTGAGAGCGAGTTTGTACGTGCATGTGTGTGTGTGGGACAGTTCCACCTATAAAAACTGAAGAATTTCAGGCTCAAAATCCTTAAAATAACATGTTTATATCACCCTACACTTAATTATTGCAGATTTTTATTTTATTTATTTATTTGGAATGGAAAACCTCAAGAACTGAATAACCTTTAGATTTTGAAAGATATCACTGAATACCCTGCCCCTCTTAAATATTCATTCCACGTACTTTATTATGTTCTTCAACCCATAAAAGAGTCATGACCCCTCCAATAACTACAGACCTCTGAGGACACATGTTCTCTGTACTGTATGTTCCAAGTATGCAACTGTGCAAGAAGTCACAGCAGGATGTACAATCAGTTCATCAAAAAAAATAAAAAATCCCTTTGAATTAAACATCATTTTCTGAACACCATCTTCTGGTCCCATATATTATACAGCCCTTGTTCACACATCAGTCCAGGAGTCCTCCAGCTCTCGGCTTGTTAGCTTCTTGATTGAGTACACTGGGGTGAGATTTGAGCCGTGGAGTGACTCCTTTATGATGGCCTTGGGTTGTGGCATGTTATATTGTACTGATGGGACAATAAAGTACATTCAATCACATGTTCTGTTTTGTTTGTTAGCTTAGCAATATCAATGTCAGCCCTTGAACACAGAGAGGAGCGTCTGAATGTGTGCTACAATGCTGGATTCTCTTCCTTTTGTAAATAGCACAGCGATGATAGCAGCTATGATAAATCTCCATCTGCATCTATCCTTCATTTGTACCGTGGGGGCTACAGCAGCTATTGATTTCCATAAACAGGAACGCAGCAAAACAATACAAAGCTCATGTCTCACTTGCAACTGGTTATCATTCAGTTTGCCTCCTGGTTGGCCTTAAGAGACAACATAATTACGATTTTCCAAACATTTCCTCTCTTGGAAAAAAAAAAACATTACAGCAGCACTGCAGCGTTGCATTTTGTGCGGCAAAAAATAGAGCTTCCAGCATGAAAATGTAAGAATCACTTTAAATATCAAACAGAAAAACAGTCCAACATCTCCTCTGAGTGATACACTGTGTAGTATTTCACAGTTAATGGTAAAACCCACAGTGCAATGGATGAAAAGCCTTCACATGGTGTACAAAGGGAGAATAATTTCCTACCGCTGCGCTGTGGCTTCTGTTCAGCGCGCACACATGCAGACATGTGACTGTTCGTTTAACACTGATCTATCAGTGTCACAGAGGTATGTCACCTCTTCTTGACAATCTATGAGAATTTCTTTCAGTGTTTTCCCATGATGAGCGTTCAAATGACCGATGCATAGAAATGGTCTGATGTACATTCCATAACACTGCCAAAGAAAAAAGCAATCGGCTTAAACCTTGACATTTCTTGTTGAATATAATGTTCTATCAGATAACGAATGATTTACAACATAACAGTTGTAATTCTATTTATTTATCAATGATTATTTTTCATTTTAATGCTTTTACGTGTTAAGTATCTATTGTAGTACGTTTATTAGTATCATTCACATTACTTCACTTTCCATGAAAACTGAACAAACTCTGTGTAGTGATGAAGCCTCAAGCCATCAAGACTAAAAGCTCCAGAATCCTAGTAAGTCGATCTTGAGTTAAGGGTTTTTGACAAACTACTCATCATTTTTTCATGAGTTATGAGCACAGTTATAAACAGCTTTAAACCTGCCTGGGAATGATTGGTGTATTTGTGTAATCAGTTAACAATGCTTTATAGCACACTATAAGGTTATGTGCAATCCTATATCATTAAATAGGATTGCACGTATGTTATTCTGTGTAATCAATAACTCATTGACTGCACAAAGACCAGTTACTGGAGCTTAAGGTTTTCCATCTCAGATGTAAATTATATGCTAATTTTTAGCCGTTGAGTGTATTTCCTGCCTCAAATCTCGTTGATTTTAAAATTTACATGATTGTTTTGGGGTTTTTTTTGTCTAAAACATAACATCCTTTTATGTAACAAGCATGCATTGCATCATTTGAGCCACAGCAGTGCATCGTCTTTTCACTGTGCCACAGTACAGTATCTGTGCAACAGACAGAAGCAATGACAGCAACATGAGCAGAACCACGGCACCCTCTGCAGGAGAGGAGAGTAAAGGAGCCATTTCCACCCCTCTCCTGCTTCCCACTATACAATGTCAGCAGAAACACTGTTTTTAAAAGGAAAATAATACCACTAATAGGCCTACTTTAACAAAATAGCAGCAAGAGTAAGGTGGGGTCAGTTGGTTGGTGCTATACTCTTTACAGAATTGGATGTTTTTTATCATTTATTTTACACATTTTCTCACAGCATTGCTTTAAAGGAGTAACCTTTATAAAAAATATATATACACTGCATATTCATCAGTCATATGTACATCAGAGGACACATGAATAATGACAAATGCTGCAATGACGCTGATACATTCTTTAAGCACATGCTTGCACACGTCTCTTCTCCTGCAGGACAGGCTCCCTGGTCACTGTGCTGGTGTCACAAACCTGATCATTTACAGCAGTTACTTTTGTTTGTCGTGTGTTATTGCAGTTTGGAGAATCATTCGTAAATGCACCATCAGAAATGTCACACAAAGTCATGAAGAGCCACGAAGACATGGATGGATCGCATGTGCAAAACACATTCAATATACATGCGGTATGTGTGTTGAGTGATGCCGGCGTGCCCTGACTGTTAGCAGTATAAACATCCCTAAAGACCTGCGTGGTGAAAATGTCTCCTGACAGACACACAAATCACTTTAATTGCACGTGTTGCAGCGGCGTGCACGGTGACACACAGTGACATCTTCGTTTTCGCATCCATCTCGAAATCCAGACACAGAGACGTTCCCGCTGTCTGTCTTCGCCTTTGTCTGTGTCATTCAGACGCTCTCTGTTGCTCCATCTGCCTCTCTCATCACCCCTTCACTCTCTCATTGGTGCAACAAAAGACGAATCTGCCTGTGAACTCCGGGAGGCGCATACAGTAGGATTCACTTCCAACTTGCAGCAGATCAAAACCACAGAGGGTGGCATTGCACACTACTCATGTAATACTCATGCAATCAATCATGTTTGTTTCTCTCTCTCTTTCTTTCTCTATCTTGCTCACGCACTCCCTCATCATTTGCAACCCAGCTATGGCTTTATTCTGTCTTCTCCTTCCATGGCAGCACCATGAAAAAGTTAGGGGATTTTTGATCTAAGCTTGATGAATGGGAGATCGAGTGCACAGCTGGGAGCTTTTGAAGTGCGTTGGGGGCACAAAGCGATATGACGTCACAGTCTTTTTGTTCTTTTACTTACAGTACATAAGCGGGCATAGGGTCCAGAGCATGGGAAGGTAGCTCCAAACGTTATGTGTGCAGCACAAAGAGGGAAAGTGGGAGCCTCAAAGTGAGAGGTAATGATTTTTCCTCCTAGTAGGACGCTGCCCCATACAGGGTTGACGAATAGAAAAGAAAAGCGGAGAAAAACAAATCATTTTCCTTTTTTTCTCTGATCAGCCCAACTTCCAACTGGTTTTAAAATGTCTTTGATTGATACGGGCTAGTTTACTACTTTACTTAATTAGTTTAGTGACATCATACTGCGCAGCATTCAGTCTCATGGCTCTTTTCAACTGGTTTGAACAGCAGTGCGCAAACAAACAAAGAGGGAAAAAAATGAAGCAGAATGCAACAAACTTTGCCCTGGATAAGAGCAAAACACACTACCTTCACCAAGTCACTGTAAAGAAACATTTCTATCTCTAACTTGTTGTGATGCACGTTCATTGGAAAACAGGACAAAGGTGCCTTTCACTCAACCGCAAACCAAACTGGCAGTGATACATTACAAAAAGCTCAAGGACAAGACTCCTGCTCTTGAAAATATGTGACTGTGGCTGAGAACAATATGGCGACGGATGAAAGGAGCTCCTCAAAAGCGGTTGTGTCCCTGCACAACCACTTCACATAGTCCAGCTAACCTCAGACAAAACGGCATAAAGCAGAATTTCAAAAGCAGCATTAATGTTTTTGAATGATGCATGAAAATAAAATATTTCAAATGAAAAAGCCCAGTTGGAAAACCTGTTAATTCAAAAGCTAATTCATCAAGTAGAATGTCTGTGTAACATTTCAACACTATATCCTCAAATCTCACTGACTTATAGACTGAAACTACAAAATATCAACTTTGATTTCAACAGATTTTTCTTGCCGTCAGCAGTCAGAAGTTAAATTTTTAGTGTTTGGGTGACTCATTTGTTTACATTTGCGTCTCAGAGTATCCTGTTGGGATGGGATTACGAGTTATTGCTGCGGTTATGACTTCTGGTTACTGGTAGAAGGTCCTGGGCTCGATGCAACTGCCTGAAATTCCTCTGCATCCTGGTCCCACAGTCTTTCAGGTGAAGCTCATTGGAAACTCCATTGCTGGTACGGTTTGAAAAAAGGCTCTGCTGTTTTAGAATTTGAGTATCGACAATTATCAGGGGACAACGGAGCTCCCTTTCGTAAACACATACATGTAAATTAAAGATTAGTTGAATCAATAATCCCACAAGCTCAGCACACGACTCCCTCCTTGCAGGAGCCTCTGAACCTGCAGTTAGCCCGAAATGCCGCTGCCTGTCTTGTGTTCAACCACCCAAAGTTCTACCACAGATCCGTATCTCCATGTTGCACTGGCCTCTGGTTGCTGCTCCTAACCAGACTTTGCTCTAGCCTACATGCTGGTGAAAGCATGCTGGTTTCAGACTACACAATATTTTAGACTGTGACCATGGTCACTGTGTCAGTGTCACATTCTTGCCGTGACTTGACCAAGAGACATGACAGACTGGGAAAAAAGTCCAAAAGGGGAAGTAGAAAAAAGTAAATGTGACCTTTCCTGTGTTTCCCACTTCCACCTTGCAGCACTAACGTTTCTTGTGGTGCACAGAAGAGCGCTCTGTGCTGCTATTGGTCAGCACCACGGAGCACGTCATGCAGTTTGTTGTGGAAGGTAAAAAAAATTCTGACACGATTCCCAGATGCGGCGTTGTCGTCCTCTATTGCCTCATTTTCACTGCATGGAAATGCCGTGCGGTACTTTCTTTGGTACCTCCTCGGTCGAGGGTCCAAGCAAGCCGAGTCGGCAAGAAGTGAGAACACTGCAGACCACTGATTGGTCAGAGAGAATCAACACAACCAGAGTCATCTTGTCGTCTGCGCTCTGATGTAAGATTTCCCAAACTCTATCTGAAGCAGTATTTTGTCTCGCTGCCTTCAGCCTTTTCCCAAAAAAAGTTTGTCTTCTGGCTAAGAACACCATCATTTGGGGGTAATATCTGCAGTGGAAAACAAAATCAAGAAAAATCGAGTCGAGCTGTAGTACGCAGTGGAAACGAGGCCTATGTGACGTTGCACCAGATGAAACAATTAAGTGTCATTCCCAACGTCTGCCTGGTTGTGCTACTATCATACAGTCTGAACTCGGCATTAGCTATGTTCAAACCCTCATTATCCACATGAATGGACACCCTGTCTCTCAAAGAACCCTGTGGTCGCTCATCTGTTCTCCATCCTGACCCCACACTGGTGGAGTCATGACAGCAGAGGCACTGCTTATCCTCCACCCCCCATTTTCAGACTTGCACTGACACACTAGTCTAGCACCTCCTGATGTCTCATTTCCTGCAGCAGTGAACACACACTCAGACGCGGTTTTTGATGGCATCTATTTCCTCCAGTAGACATACTGTAAAAGGCCTTATTATGCCTCACTTTACATCTGCTAAATGAATGCGATGTAACCGTAACTCCCGCCTGCAGGTACCTTTTGTCCAGAGCACTCCAGAGACACTAACACAGCATTTGCAGCATGCATTTGTTCGGGCCACTGTGGCTTAAAGGCGGCTTCATTCTCAAAACAAAGTCAAATGTGTGCCCAAAACAGAAACACAGCTGAGTTCCATGGCTGTCTATTGTTTGTATTTCTGCACAGCATACCGGTGGGGGTACACTGAGATTAAAACGGCAGCAGTAACCTTGGGGGAGCCAGAAATGGCAGTGACAAAAACTCAAAGAACAAAAAACAATGGCTCCAGTGAAAGAGCGACTGAGGCAGCTGAGGGAAAGGGAGGATTTAGAAGCCGTTTGATCGATCACAAAGGTGCAGATATCTAACAAGCTCTGCTAGCCAAGTCTTAAAATGACTCACTTTGACAGACATTTTGAGAGATGGGAACAAAGTGTGTGTCCCATTTCAGTGCTACATGATAAAACTCAAAAGTATACACTAAACACACTAAACAGTTATCCTCATACCGCTTTGGGGGTTCGTAGACAACATCTAAAGCTGTTTTTTTAACACAGAGCTGTGTCACCACTTTCTGCAGCTTCCATCGCATTGCTTGAAATGTATCTGGGGTACGCTACAGCAAACAATACAAATTTAGGCTGCTGCTCTAATTGTGAATCGGCAGAACAATGCAATCATCTGTGACAGCTACAGACCTCTTTTCCTTTTATACTGTGACATTTCGACTATGTTTCAGTAACAATATCATAACTCTACATGATAAAATGACTGATGGTTGCGTTCCATTTAGCTGCTTAACTTTCAGGCTCCTGGTATTGTGCATCTTGGCTCACCGTCATGGCTTACCGGGACATTTGAACAGAGTCATTGTTCATGTTTTTAGTAGCGCCTGTGGTTTAGCCGGTTGTGCCAGTGTCTGCCGTGGCCGATACAGACAGGTATGCTTCAGCTTTCCTCAGATATAACATGACTCAGCAAATAGTGTGAACATACATTTCATTCTTGCAGTGATTTTGCAAGGTGAAGTTTGAGCTTTTTGAGATGCACAGTAACGTTGCTTCCCTATTCCGGGTCAATAATTTCATTGCCCTCCCTGACATGCACTGAAATGGGTTTGAACCACATTATTCATTCCTTCTTCTCGGTACTGAGATAACAGATTCACTGAGCAAGCCTCCCTACTCATGAAACTGTTGGTTATTTCCAAGATTGCCCAGATGAAAAAGCACCTCAGTCTATACTTGTGCCTCAGACTACTCTACTGAAAACTGTTTCACTAAAACAGTCAAAAACTGGAGCTTTTTCATCACACACGTCAGGGAAATATAACAACAAATTGTGACAAAGGATGAAAAATAACCTGTTAAGGAGTTTGTGGTTTGTAGTAACAGTAAGTATCTGTTGGTCTGTTCAGTCACAATTATTAAAATGATAATGACAATCATTGAAAGCATTTTTGTACACTAGCTATTTGATCAAGTGTCAGAGTCTGCAAAAAAATAATACAAAGTGTCGTAGGTGATTTGAGGGGGAGGTGCCACCTCCCTTGTTAACCTGCTGTCCCCCCTCTCCGTCACCTGGTAGCAGAGTGCAGAGGTGTTGATTAGTTGAATGTTAGTCTAGTCTGCCTGACTCATTGATCCTTTATCTGACCGAGGTTTGGACAAGTTAGACTCTCGACCATATGTCTGAATATCAGCACTGTAACTGTGCTGTGTATGGATCAATCAATGGCGCTGTCCGTGGTGCTGAAGCAGCAGATGGCTCTGTAATTACTCCTTTTTCTCTCAGGCAGCTTCATCTCTAATTTGTAATATTCTCTAAACTGTATACTACAAATACACAATTCTATACTATATTATAGCCTATTTACTCAATGGAGTGGTGTTACCTTCATGATTAAAGTGTAGAGACGCACTGTGTAGTCACTGAAGAGCGAGAGGATCATAGAGACACACTGCTGCCTGCAGTATTCCTATAATATCCAAGATCAAATAGAAGTACACTTTAGTGTGTTAGAAATATAATTTATAGAAGTCTATAAAAGTCATCACAAGTACACTTTTACTTTTTGTGCTTAATTTAAAGTATCTTTGACATAAACCTTTTAAAGAGTGTACTTGAAAATAGATGTAATTATGTATATACATATACATAATGCAGTAGTTAAAGTGGCATAAAAAAGTGTACTTTATTGTAAGTGTATTATAAACTGAACTTAAATGTACTTAAAAAGTGTGCTAAAGTACAAATACTTTTAATAGGAATAAGTGTACTTATGAAAACTATACTAATTTTCAGGTCCTTTGTAATACACTATTATCATGCTTAGTTAATTAAAGTGTACTTTAATTTAACTTCATTGTAAGTACATTTAAGTATGTTTCCAACAGTGGTGATATAATACAAATGCACTGCAAGTGTGTTTCACTGGTGTACTTCAGTACACTTAAAATTTGGGAAAAAAATTGAGCCAGTTTAGCTACTGCTTACACTTCAAGTATTACTCATATTTTTTATAATCACTCAGTAGCGTCTATGCTGCTGAATATTCTCTCCCTCTATAACAACATATTTTAGGCTAGACATGAGTGCAGATCTAGTTCTTACTTTAGGATTAGGGTTTAGGGCTTAGGCTTTGGGTTAGGAACATACCCCCTGTTAAAAATTAACAAATCCAAAACTGTGTGGATGTGACACACAACAAAACTGTCCAGCTAGAGGAGGATTTTAAAGCATTCTTCAAAGGCAGGGTGATACTGAATGTCTTAAATTCACTTTGATGCTTTAAATTGTCAGTCTAGTTTTCCCTGCTGACCCCTAACAAACTTATATCATTCAGGAATATAAATGAATCGTGTCAATATTTAGCCAGAATAAGTGCTCAGACTCGAAACCACAGTGAGAATCCTTTTAAAATAGGAACAGGCCTTTTACTTCACTATACTTGGACTATACTACTGCTCCTGGTACATTTGTGTGTGAAAATCAAACCGTATCATTTCTCACCGCCACATTCCTTCACCCAGACAGTCTGTGACACGCGTACTTCACCCAGTGAGCTATTCTTTAATAACACACATTGCATCACAGCTCATGATCACATTACAATTATTTTGGAGAAGAAACAGCTGACACCCCAAATGTGCCCCATTGTTTCATCATGCAAATGCAGGATACGGTCTGTTCTCACGAGATAAAGATGGATTATTAAACAAGGCGATAAACATGACAGCATGCAGTGTCGGTCACCGACCCATCTTCCACTATACAGCTGCGGCAATAGATGACAATAGACTCCATCTAATGACACAGGTTTGCTACCAGGTCATTTACGCAAAGCATTTCTTGTTCTACAAGGAACAGGACGAGTTACAATCTATTTTTCAAACTTAATTTAACCGGAGAACAATGCTGACAGTCGGATCTGCTGCTCAGGAGTTCCACTGGGGTTCAGTTGGGGGTTATGAGCCTGGTTCAAGGGTGCCACAGTGGTGTTAATGAGAGAGATGCAAGACTTCAATTTTCGCCCAGTTCCTCAGCTACTGCCTGTCCCAAATGAAAATGTGGAGTTTTGTATCAGACAGTCTAGTTTGAGGAATATATTTAAGTATATGGCATTTTGGGATATAAATAAACAATGCTCTTGACCCCATTAGGCATAAATGGGCATTTCCCCCCGCTTAAAGGACGCTTTGAATAAGAAGCACTCAAGCAGCAAACTGAATAAATCTGAGTTGTCAATGAAAATTGAGCACAAACATGTTTACATACGTTTCCTGGCATTTTTGAATCATGTTGTCATGTCTGTTGATATTGCCATTGAACTCTGTCACCTCCTGTTGATCTTTAAGAGAGATGAGGCTTCTTCAGAGATAGATAAACAGAAAACAAGACTGACTGGGAATGCATAGATGCTACATCACTGCAATGACAAGTGAGCATCCTTCCAAACAATCCACACCACCTCTGATCTCCACAACAGCTGTGAAGAAATCAGCCTGATACACTTAAAGCAGTCTTTACCAGGCCGAGTAGAAGAACGTCTGAGAATCTGCTCGACAGAAATAGCTTTCAGGTAGGCTTCCTATTAAATTTCTTCCCGCCCACCGTAGATCTAAATTTCTATATTAAACCAGGAAGCTCATGGTGAAATTAGGAGGCTTGATCAGTCATGGTAGATATAAATTCACAACACACAGACCGCTGGAGAACTGTGTGGTTTGAACAGCTGCCTACAGAGGTGACGCTTCATTAAGCCTCCTAGAGAAAAAAAAAAAAAACAGAGTTTGGGTGTAAGAGGCCGCAGGGGGTCAGGTAGTAAAGTATGTCATTTAAGCATCTCTTGTGTGTGAGTTTGTGAGTTTTGGTACATGAAAAATGAAAAATGATGAAACTGAAGCACATCTGTTCTTAAAAGTGAACGAGTGACAGATTGTCCAGCACCTTTAAATCCACTTTGTGCACAAACTGAAAAGTCCTTTATTTGACATCCCACAGTGGTAGTTTCATACTACAGCAAACATTAATGCACTTATGGTGATTTTGTCCAATTGTTCCATTACATATTACTGCAAAAGCCAATTTTCTGCTTGGTTTTGGCCTTTTTTTACATATCACCTTATTGTGATTTGTGAGCAAAGAGATGCATTTTTACACATCCAATAGTTGCAGAGAAACATCATTTGATACACTGTCATTATAGAAATATTGATTATAGACATTTTAAGGAATTAATAATGTATATTTTGAGACACATCTATGCCTCTTCGTAATAGCACGTTTTTATCTGATAAATAAATGCATTTATACAGAATTCGTAGAAAGTAAATTCTTTGCTTCAAGCACTTATAGTCTATAGTTTTGAACTGACTGACCAACTCAACAACACTCTTATCTCCAGATGCCACTTTGGCCTGTAGGGCTAAAAAGTCCACATTCCTGTCTTGAAAGAAAATCCAAGAAGTCCCTACTTGTGCACCTCATTCAAAGTGTTATGCGCTGACCCAGAGAGTTAGCATGGCCACCTCTGTGTTATCTGCAGATGCAGTCGACACAGCTGCCTTGTTAACCACCCACTGAAACCACAAATAGGCACCCAGACATGAAGGCACATCGACTGATCCTTTTGTTCCTTCTCAGCTAACCAAGGAGACCCGGGCATCAAAGTTGGTCTGTCTGCAAAAGTTCACATTTGCATTTTGCATAGCAGAAGCCACTGCTTTCCACACAGTCCCCACTGTTACTCTGTGGGTGGAGGGAAGGCAGAGAAACGTGTGTGCACAACAACTACAGCTGTCTGGCCAACTAAATTGTCTTCCAAGTAAAAATATTACACTTTTTTACTTAAAGACCAAACTATTCTGTACATGCATTTTGTCTTTCAATTTGAACATGGCCATCTGCAACAATAGGACAAAAGCCACTGCAAATAATTCACAGTAATCCAATAAGTCATTATTTTTCTCCATGTTAGCATCATTGCTCTATAGATGGAATTGCCCTCATGTTAGTCAGTCGGTCCATGTCTCAAAAATGCTTGATGATCCCCTGGCTTTTCCTCTAGCGCCATCATCAGGCCAAAAAGAAAACTGTCCAGTACTTTGATTAGCATGTCCCAGCTAACAACTAACAACCATGAACCACACTTACTTTGTGCTAATTAACAAATTTTAGTGACAAACTAAGACAGGTGAACATGGTCAACATTGTAGATATCAACATGCATTATCATTGTTAGCATGTTAGCATGCTAATGTTAGCATTGAGATTGAAGCATCACTGTGCATGAGCCTTACAGAGCTGCATGGCCTCCTCTGTAATCTAAGCAGTATTGTGCATATAAATTGTTAGTACTAGCTCTTATAAGCCATGAAGCTGTCATGTTACGATCTGTTCTGTTATCCTGTGCTCACTCTCTCTCTCTCTCCCTCTGGCCACAGGTGCATGAGCAGGGGCGGGGCCGATCTTCTTCAGGAGCGAAGCTGACTACCACACCTGACAGTAATCAGCCCAATCAGCGCTGGCTACTTAAGCCCAGTCCAAGCACTCCTCCGGTGCCAGATTATTCCTGCATGTAGCACGTATTGTCTCGCTCCTGAGGAAGACTCTAGCCACGTACCAGCTTTTGTATTTCTGCGTATTTCCCTGAGTTATTTATTACGAGTATTTTCTGTCTTGATCTTTTGTTGTTACTTTGCTTAGTATATTATTCCCCTTCGGGCGTTTTGTGTTTTGTAACTCTTTAGTTGATACTTTGATCACTGAACTCTTTTTTCCGTTTTTGGCGTCCTTAGTTGTACTTTGTTTTTGAATAAACCTTGTTGCTTTTCCCCTCTGCATCTGGGTCCTAGTCCTCATTGCCTGAGCCACAACAGAAGCCTACCTATTAAAACTTAAACTGTGCTTTCTGGCAGCACCAACATGACGGTGCATCCTCAGCCACACTTCCTCAGTTATTTTACTTTTTCTTTGGCGCTGTGCAGCGAAAATGTCATGAACCAACACAGAACTGACCCGAAAGACCTAATTTCTATTTCATTTCTCAGTGGCAGAGTATGGAGGGAGCAAATGCACATATTACGTCACTATCATGGGTAAAACTCCGAGCAGTCGGATATGATCATGATAATTATTGAAAATTTTAAAGATTTAAGCGTCAGTGCTCCCAGAGAAGGTCTGGAGATTAGAAAAATAGGGTGCAGACAATTTGCAAAAACAGATAAAAATGTGCGCTGTGCAGGTGGAGCAGCCGAGCCAAGAATCTGCCACTCCTTTCATACCACACTGAGCATTTTATTCCCTGCGCGCCGGCAGATGAAATACTGAGTGAAATATTGCAGGACTCCAGTAAGACAGGTGGCTCATTATCCACATCATCAACAAAGAGGCAGAGAGAAAAACGACCACCAAGGTTTTTGACATAAAGCAACACCTCATCCTCCTTAGAGGTTTCTTACTGTATGTAATTAGCAGCACAGACAGCGTAAGGAAATCCTAATGATGCATTTCTCTTTTTTTCTTCCTCATTTTCTCCCCCTTTTGAAGCCTTGCCTAGAAACCATGCAGACCCCGACTTTCTACATCAGGAAGTAGAAGTTTGTAAAGGTGAGAAAATCACCCTTGGAGCTTTTCAGACACTGCGTATTTAAAAATGTCACCATGCAAAATAGATCCTAGTGGCGAACATGTAGTATCTTTATTAAGTGGGAGAAAACAAATGAGGATAGATTGCTGAGGAGAGATGTGAAACTGTTGGGAATATTTGCGTTTCATTATGATTAATGAGTGGTGGGCCGTATGTAAATCGAGAGGTACATTAACAAGGGGAGTAAGGTTTGTTATAGGGAACATGGGTATTCATCTCTGTGATTTGAGTTAACCTAGATTCAGCCTGGAGCTTGACGAGCGCTGCAGTTAGCGTTGCCAGCGGAGAGTGTTTGATAATGAGGAGAGCAAAGAACAGAGGCTTGTGGTGAGAAACAAAGAAAAAAAACAACATATTTTCACGGTTGCTCTGACATGAGATGAATCAGCGAGAACCGTTCTAACATAACACCTTGCACGATGAGATTTTGTTACGCCGATATTTAAATCACATTGCACCATGATTAAAACAACCTCCGCAACACCGTGCTTCTATAAATGAGCACAACCCCCAGATGTCTGCGTCCAATGTAAAGCCATGGCTAGCAGCTGTTTAGCTTAGCCTCCTAGCATCAAGGCACAGTTCCTTGCTAAACTGATCAATCTGCTATTTTCTCACTAAACAACAACAACAATAAGCTGTCAGCTGGTTTGAGTTCTGCAGCTTTATTTTGTGTAAAATATCCAAAGTGTTAACATCAGCACAGAGGTACGAGTTAATGACGAGGTATATATACCTCTCTGCATCGACTTATAATCAGTGGCTGATTGCTGGTTCACAGGGTTCTGCAGAGCAAGTTATTGATTAACACGCGGATGATAATGGAAAGTGCAAGTTGTGAGGATCAAACGTGTCTTTATTTACAGGATAGTGTCCTTAAACACAAGGTCTTACTGCCTTTCCCAAATGCACTGATCAATATGTCTCCTCTTCATTCAACACAAGTACAACAGCTTGAAAGAATTTGTCTGTAAGAGGATACGGGCCGTGTATGTATTGCTTACGGCCCAGTTTTTGTTCTGGCCGCAAAATATTGCAGTTTATTGAAAGAGAATGTTTTATTTCTATTTCTTTCTTTCTTTTCATGAAGTCATTTTAAAGTCCTTTTGAATCAGACGTGTGAAGGACAGCATCAAGTATTTAGAAGTTATCATCAGGACACAAAGTTTGTCCTCCTGCAGCATCCATCCAGCTGGACGGTGGCTCCACCAGAGGACGCCCATGTGTGACAATAACACCTGCTATAGGCGATAAATAACAGCATTTTTTAATCAGCATGCCTGTTTGAATCATGGCTACAAGGATATTATGTCTCCAGCCTCATTTACTGTACATCTGGATGGCAGCACATATATAGGAAAAAGCATGATCGTCCACCTGTGTCAACAGTGAGGAGAAGGACAAATTGAGACGTTGCTCTCGCTTCACTGCTAAATTTCTCATTATGCAGAGAAGCCAGACATCTTGAGCAGCACTGATGGAGGATGAGCTGAGCTGGAGGACGCTGCCGGCCAATTTCCCTCATTACCCTAAATCCTACGGGGCTCCCAGAGAGACGATGTCCATGTTAATAACAAGTTGCGGGACCATTTTTTAAAAAGGCGGTAAAAGCGACACGCATAATGAATGACAGTGGCGGGGAGCCCTGCAGCCTGACCTTCTGAAGGCTTCTGCGTTCTGCTCAGAGTAGAAAATGAAGCATATAGTGAAACAAAAAAAAACAGGAACATGCATTAAAATGCAAACTCATGCGATCAGGCTGATGAAGATATTTTGAGTTGCTGTCCTTAACCTCCAGTTGTCAGATATTCTTTTTCGAAAGCGAGAGGAGGCGGATGGTGTTTTCCTGCAAACTCGACTGCATTTGTGCAGATAGTGCGAGCACAAAAGCTGAGGTGAAGTCAAATCTGAATCTGCACAGTATCATCAGTGTGGCAGAAAAGTTAATCTTATATATATCTCTGCATTGTCATGGTTAACTGACCCTGGCTTTTACCTTCGCTGCCAAGCCTGTGAGGAGGTTCAGACTGTCTAGTCAGAAAGATTATAAGACCTTGGGCTGTCTGAAATTCTTGACATGCTGGATGGAGACTGGATTCTGTAGTTCAGGCTAAATAGCTAAGAAAAGTCATGCACGCTTCTATTTGTGACCTTGTTCTCTTGGGTATAGCTAGATTATTTTGTTTCTTAAGCAAACTTCACACCACCACCATTGTGTGGGGTCTGTTTGCACTAATGAAGCATTTTTTATTCACTAAAATAAAAACTGACCTGGAAGTACAATTTTTACTCATCAATCAGACTATCACAAAAGATGAAATCCAAGCAGGATACGGGTGCAAAAACAAGAATACACCAGAATACATGTGATGAAATGATGGCAAGATACGGAGCACAATCCCCCGCTGTCTCATTATTTCCTTTGCATGCAGCTCCCGTTTTTGTTTTGTCTCCAGTCTCATGAGGTGTTGCCCTGTTATGCTGCAGCGCTGCATGTGCATCACTGTCCACTGTGAAACTGTGCCAATAAATGCTTTAACAAATGTACGATCCTGGCGCTGGTACCAACAGACACTCAGAGCAGATGGATGCAAAAGTCTTGACTTGAAGCGCAGGTATCAAGCACCACAAAGCTAAGACAGAGTCAAAAAACACGAGGTTTCCACACCAATTACCTCGAGGAATACAGGAGGAAAGCTGGAGTACAAAGGCTAAATACAGCAGGGAGGGAAAACTAACGAGGAACAGGTGAATACAGGTGGGACAACACACAAAGACAGGAAGTGAAGTGATCTGAAAGGAGACAAGAGGTAGGCATTTTCAAAACAAAACAGGAAGTGATAATGAAAGAAGAACAAGAATAAATAAACAGAACCTGGGATGTAGCTCTCTATTATCTACTGCTGTTTCTATCTTAGTGTTGTTTAGTGCAAACTTTTTTCTTCCCAAGAACAAAACAAAAGCCCGAAGGATTATATGACAATTACAAGATGCTCTTTGTTTCTCTGCTGCACCCCGACATCCTGTACTCTAATAACGAATCTCATCTCATTAGCGTAACTATTTTAGAGCATATGCCTTCTGCTTTGGATCCAGACACACAGACTAGCTTTTATTCTTGCTCGCATAAAATAGGGAAACACAAACATTCATTATTAATCATTAAAATAGTAAAAAGAGAGGGGAATAAGAACGAGCCGATACACAAAGAGTGATTTTTAGTTCGAGCAGCATTATAAAACATTACACCCTAGTGGCTAATAAATACAAATACAAGCTGGTTTTGCTGCAGGACTTAAAATTACTCTGTAGATGTTTTCAGAGGAGTGAGTTCATCCACTGAGGTCTGCTATTTACTGCGAACCCACAGTCATTTCCAACTTTATCTCCCACAGTTGCTCCTAACAAAGAGCCGCTACCCCCACAGCTGATAATGACATATCTTTCTTTTTTGTTTCTTCAGAGAGGATCTGCATGAATCTGTGAACAAGAATCATATTCAGCTACATTTTTCGCGACAGCTGAAGAATGACTCAATCGGGCTTCAATGAAATCCAAAGAAAGCGACTGGTTCTTTGCAGAAGCGAAATGTTTCCGTGCCGCTGAAGACACACAGTGAGCAGCGCGCTCTCGTCCGACTGAAAGAAACAGATTAGAAATCAGCTGACTGCTCTTCTTCTCCCACTTCTGTCACAGAAATAACAGCTATATTTAATACTGCTGCGTAATAACATTTGTTTTCCTGACATCCCGGTCATTACAGCGAGCCGAGGACCACTCTTTGCCGAGCCGGTAACGACCAGGATGCATCACGAAATGACATTACGGTCATATTGATGCCAGCCATTACCCACTAATCCAGGCTTTGCTTGTGTGCACTTGTTGTGGCCTCTGAGGAGCAGAGGGAAGGCAATAAAGACCACTCGCAAAGATCTATACTCCCAATTTCAATAATTTTATATTCAGCCATTTTAAGCTCAAGGCTAAAACTTAATTTTTCCTCCGAAGGTAGTTGAAACAAATTTCCCACGAGCCCCAGAATAAGTCCAGGAGCTTGTTTTGACAGTGAGTGCTGCCATTATTGATTATACTTGTCTGGAGTGAAGTACAAAAGCAGCATTTCTGAAATGTTTGTTCTCTTATCTGAATAAAAAGAAATTGAGGTTATGAAAACTCCCAAAGCTTGAGGTGTGTTTTCTGTGAGATTTGGATATCGTGCATGCTGAAGTAATTGGTCACAAATACAAACAGCAAAACCGTTTGTGAATAAGAATAGTCTCAAAATGAAATACAGAATATGAATGACAAAGCCGGGCTGCAACTAACAATTATCTTTATTATTGAATAATGTACAAATGATTTTCTTTATTAAGTGATGAGAATCTGAATGCTTTATTGATCCACGAGGGGAAGTTGGGTCAGTTGCAGTTACAATAACAGTTGAAATATGAAACATCAGTGTGAGAAATGAGTAAAAATATGTTCACTATGCAACAATATAAATCAACCATGAATGATGAGCAATATGAAATATATAAATGGAGATGTGTAAACTATGTGTATTACACTACAATAAATAGCAACTAGCTATATAGAAATAGATCTGTTGTGCAACCTTCTACATCAAGTCAGACTACTAGAATACTACTACTGCTAGTACTTACACTATAATAATACTATAATGATCAATGGTTTGGTCTGCAGAACATCGGAAAATACAGTAAAATGTCCGTCATCATTCAACCCAAGGTGACGTCCTCACATTACTTTATTTCCAAAAAAGAAATCCAAACAAATACTTTCAGTTCACTTTGATTAAAGACAGGAAAAGAAGCAAATCTTCATATTTTCAAGCATGTAAATGAAAAATGGAGCTGAATGAGTCATATTCTGCCGATCAACTAATCGATTCGTCAGCTGATTTGGATAAAAAAAAAGATGCTAAAACTTATTAATGATATTTGGTAACTTTTCTTAAAAAGCTCACATTTAGAGAGCCAGTTCCTCTTAGTGCTGATGGAAAACAACCAAAACGTGATGATTTTTCACTTTCATGAATAATGATCCATTGTACCTGTAATCTGATTTGGCATAAATAAAGCATGTGTAATATGTCATTATGTCTGCTAGCAACATGCTTTTGTACCAATTCTAATTGTTTATCAACTTAAATTCATACATTTTTATACGTCTTACATATCTCCATCGCTGTAATGTAATAAGAGATGTAATAAGAGATGGGCGTTCTTTCACGAAGCCAAACTGCAGGACACATTTCATGTATTTATTGTTTCATGAATTTTTATTGTTTATTTAAACTCAGTCATGCATTTTCCTTATCTTTGCTTTTTTTTTCCCTGCTGAATCCCATTACCGCTGCTGCTGCGGTGGTCTAATTCCCCACAGGGATCCAATTAAGTTTTTTTCTTATCTGTCATTTTGCACCTCATCTCGTTTGTTAAACTCGCGTGTCACCGACAGGAGCCGCGCTGCGAGACATGCACCATGTGAGCAGAATACAGCCGTATTCTGCTCAGCTTATGGCTCTGAAGTAAAAGTGCACAGGTGGCATGCAAGTGTCAGTCACACCAAGGGCAACAAAAAGTGTACCCCCTAAAAAATCTATATTTTCAGACAGCACAAAGAGGTTGGACTCAGTCAGGGTTTGTGATTAATCACCATGGCAACACTATTAATGGTGGCATTACTGCCTCGGTCAGCTGGGAGGCATCATCACACAAAGCTGCGAGAGGATGGAGAGGGTTTCGGGGATTGAGGGTGAAGAAAATTAAGTCTCCAGACAGTGGTCTGCAATGCATTATGGGAGTCCCGGTCACCACGCACTGCGAGACAAGGCATTAATCAAACAGATGCCAGAGACCAAGAGAGCTCTCTCTGTTGCCACATACTCCCACCTTCCCCCGCCAGTGATTGATTGATATTCATTATCCATCGATTTGAGCTTTTTCTCCGTAATCTCTCGTCTCCAGTCACATCATGGCCTCAGAGGGGATCATTATTGTGAGCCAGGGACACGAATCACACGAGTCAAGTGTAGCAACTTCAGCTAAAGAAAGGAGTGAGTGTGACAGCTTTAGCTCAAAAAGCTAATGAAGCTATCGTCAATGATTTACCTGCACACCTCTACGTAGATGAACGCTGTGTCATTTTTGCCACGTTTGCTTGATGAGAATTCACTTCTTCTTTTCTTCGACATCAAACCATCTTGTATTTCCAGTGTAGTACTCAGATCCTAACTAAAAGTACTAATACCAGACTGTGAAAATACTCCACTACAGCAAAAAGCCGATGTTCACAAATAGCATTACTGCAGCATTAATGTGTGTGCTGAATTTTCATGCCGTAGATGTTTAAAGCTCATTTTAACTACTTAAGAAACTGCTGGGTCGTTTAATCTACATCAATGCATCATATTCTGCAAGATCATCATATGTTTCCTGTAAAAACCACATATCTCTCATATTTTCCGCTCTGTTAGAGGGTTTTTAAATTGTTTATATAGGTTCAGAGGAAGGAGAATGTTCTCGAACCACAGAGCAACGCTTCATCCCTCAGTTTATCAGAAGCATTCATATTCATAATAACAAATGTGGAGATACGTGGTTTTCACTGGACAGGAAGGGTATAAAACACTGGAATCTGAAAAGTAACTAGTAACTAAAGCTCAGACAAATGTAGTGGAGTAAAAAGTACAATATTTGCTGTTGAGATGTAGTGGAGTAGAAGTATAAAGTTCAAGTACCTCAAATTTGTCCTGCAGTGCAGTACTTGAGTAAATGTACATTCCACTACTGTTTGTTTCACATGATGTTTTTCTGCCTGAAAAAAATGTAGCTGACCTGAATCCTCATAGACTTTCCAGGATCAGAGCTCTGTAGATTGTTTTTTGTTCCTTCGTGAATGAGATTCATTCAACTTACGTTTCCATCTGCATTCTTCCTCCAGGTCATGTGACTCCCCCTCTGCAAGTAATCAATGGCCCACAGTGTGTGAAGCATGAGAGGTTCAAACTTCACGTACGACCCCGAGTCTGTGATACCTGCTGATCCTCTTTGACGTATACTCAACTGAAAACAGAGACAATGTATATTTAATGTTTTTACTCATCAGCTTCATTGATTGTTGTAAATATCTGCTTATTCTGAATTTGATGCAGCAATACGTTTCACACAAGTTGGGACAGGAGCCACAAAAGACTGGGAAAGATGTGGAACGCTCCAAAAACACCTGTTTGGATCATTCCACAGGTAAACAGGTTGATTGGTAACAGGTGATAGTTTCATGATTGGGTATGAAAGGAGCATCCTGGAAAGGCTCAGTGGTTCACAAGCGGGGATGGAGCGAGGTTCACCACTTTGTCAACACATGACTGGATAACAGAGATTTCTGCATGGACTCAGGAACACTTCATAAAGTTTGCTTGCAAATGATTGCACACACACACTCACTTTCTTCATACATTTACGTTTACACTCATTTAGACTACAGCGAGGCTTAGATGTCTCAAATCTCTAATCACATGTAATGAAATTATCCGTCAAGCACACCGAACATTAATCTAATTTTAGGCGGAACATCACCCAAAAGGTAAAAAAAAAAAAAGAGAGACGTGTGACTAAAAGCCGATTAATGTGGGCACACCAGTTTCCTCTGCACTTCTGTGTAATCACGGCGCTTCGACGCTTGGGGGAAATTTTAATATTAGTTCCACATCTGTCACTGTTTTGGTCCCCGCTACCAAAATAGGCTGGTAAAAATACTTTTCATTGGATACTTAATCATATAAACTGTAAATATTAGCACTGCACGTTTTTTATGTTACTGTTAAATGAAGAAAAATGATCCCGGTCTTTAAGTTTATATTTCCCTAGCAGAGGTAGTAATTTGCTTTCTGCAGCTGCCTGTTGTGAATAAATTAACAGAAAATTGCAGCACAGGTCAGAGAAAAATGTAGGATGCATTCAGAGTACGCTCTTGTTTGTCAGTCGAATGTGAAAACAGCCACAGACGGCTTTCGAACATCCGTCTGAAATCACTCTTTTGCGCGGCCCGTCACATTTTTACAAATCATCTCAAAGGAGGCCGGGACCGCGAGCCTGATTTCAAATCCGCCGGCGAACAAAGCAGCTTTTCAAAGACATTCATTCAGGTAGGTTAAGTTCATGGAGAATGGGAGCTGGAGTGCTCCTTGCTTGAAGCAGGAGTCTTTTTTTCCTCATTAACAGTGTGGTCAAAGCACTGGACCTCACACAATAAACACTCGGGGAATTTGTGAAATGGAAATGAGAAAAAACTAAAGCGAGATTTGTGTTGTCAGTGACAACAGCAAATTTCTGCTTGTCTTTCTGACCCGACTATAGTGACACTGCTACACGATCTTATAGATGGGACTAATAGATGAGAACTGCTTTGTTTACAGGAGAGCCCGACCAGCCTTGATTCAGAACGGCTTTCACCAGGATTTATTTTTCTCTGATTCCCTGATTTTATTGCACCCTTTCATTGAAGATAACATCACACCTTCAAGAAAGCTCGGCTCTTGAGGCGGCGTTCGGCACTTGACTCACCCCACCAGCTTTACAGTTATTTGCTCAATGTGGCCTCTGTCTGTCATTTAATTATCATTTTTATTGCCACAGAACCCCCTCCAACTCCATTATAGTGACGGCGGTTGTCGCAGACTCACCTGGAATGGAATCAGTCGAACGCACACGGGCATGAATTAAACATCACGGCTGCACACAGAGTTAGCCGTGAGGCATCGCCTGCTAAAGCGTGCATTTCGAGCGCACGGCCGCCCGTATTTACAGAGAGACATATCACGGGCTCGTGTCCATATTTCAGAGACCGCATCATAATTGTTTTTAAAACACTGTGAAATGATTTCACACTGCACCGAGCTGACGCCACGCACTCCATGATGAATGTGCAGAACGTATGAATAGAATGTGAGAGCAGAGACAGTATTTTAGTGTTGGTATTCATATTTTCTGCCACTTCAAGCATGTCAGAGGGAAATATTTCACTCTCCACCCCAACACACATGTTATCTTCTTTGGTTATACTACATGTAAGAGTTAAAATTAACTCCACTGTGACCGGGCTGCAACATTTAAAGGCTGCTTCCATTAAGGCCTCAGTAATGAAGACACGTTTTGATATAACACGTATAACGGCATGAAAATGGCCTATTCTGCATAATGAGTGCTTTTAGTTTTGCTACTAAAGTATACTGAATGTGCAAAGCACTTGAAAGGCACTGCTGCAAACAAACACTGAGAATGCCGAAGGCCTAAAGCTGCACAAATCTGCATTTTATACCAACAATGCATCAAATGACTGTGTGTAGTGTAGCAGTGGGATTATCACCAAACTCGTTTGGTCTCGCTTCTCTCATCAACCTCGTTTTCAGATGTTACTCTACCTGCCCAGCACCAAACAGCACGCGGGCAAATTTAGCGACTAGCTGGTGAACATGATGGAGCATTTAGCAGGTAAAGTAGTTGGTGGAGACAAACAATCGAGCTGAAAGGACATCGACAATTGGACTGAAAGTTAATGCCATTGTTTCCCTCTCATCTCCTGGATGTGTAAATATGCAACGGCTAACTCGTTAGCCATAATGACTTTTTAAAAAGTCTTATATTTTATATTAATGTTGTTTTTTAAAGCTTGCTGAAGCGACAAAAAATCAATTTTGGCTGCTTTAACTATGTCTATGAAAATATCAATAAAAAAGTTCATATTTACTGATTGTTGTAAAGTTTGTGTAGCTTTAAATGCTCAAGGATAATCCTTACTGGTGCTGTAAACTTATTCTTAAAAGAGACCAACACTTTTTACAGTGTTCAGGCGAGTGTCTAAGTGCTTGTTATGTTTCGGTGTTTCTTCAGGAGCACGTCCCTGTTTGACGGTCAGCTCGGGAAACAAAGCTCTTTCTACCAGAGAGATGTTTTCAAAAGAGACGTTTCTCTGTTGAAGAGCTTTCCGCCGAGTACTCGTGCCTCAGAAAGACCAAGCTGCAGGTCAGCGAGTCTCTCTCTCAGGCGTCAGACACGTATCAGTCCTGGCAGCCTGCCCACAGGGCGCTAAATTATCCGCACAGACCCAGTGGTTGTTATAAATTGTTGCTCTGAATCACATTGTACAATAAAAGCATTCCATGTTGTTAGCCTGGGCTAATCTGTTTCCCTGTAATTTAATACCTTCATACATGGCAAACGATGAAACATAGCCAGGACAGGACAGGCAAAGTGCATTACACAGGCCCTGGATGGCGATTCGCTGCCTAATGAAGCCATTAACCTCACACCACCAGATTTGATACAGGCAAAATAATGGCTTCATTTGTGGGAAAAAATTGCAGGCCTGTAAGGAAGAATTTCAGCGCGCACATGCGGGTGGTGCATATTATCTCACCACCCAAGAGAACAAAGCTCACAGCAACAAACACAAATCTTAGTTTCGGTTAATAAGAGAACATGAATGAGCATGTTGCTGAAAACACTGCTAAAGAGCCGCCGTTTCAAATAATGATGCATGCTCTATAGAGTGGATCAACCCCTTCATTCTGAATGATTCATCCTCTTTGTTTTGCACAAAAGCTGTACAACTGTTGTGCATCTTGGTTCAAAGAGCAATAACTGATAGCATCGACTGTTATCCGTCCTCTCCTCTCCCCCTACTCATATGCATGGCTGATCAGTCAACTCATTATAATTAAGAGGTGTTAATTAACAAGAGACAGAAATGGCCTTTGCATTCCAATGACAGCTCGCCACAGAGAAGCAAGTTGACGCGCGAGTCCCCGCTCAGCTCAAGCAGAGGTGGCGAGGTGATAGTTCACCGCCCTCTTCCCTCCCTCCTTCTTTCGCATAGGTTAAGAGTTTCTCAAGTAAATTACAGGCACTGACTTTTGTTTGTATCTCCCAGCTCGTTCCTCCAGTCCTCCAAGGTTCCCACCTCGGTTTAATACATCATTCATCAAATTATGGAATGCCATTAGTGTCAAGATTGGGAACTTGCAAATTCTTTGTGGCGTCTCGCTTAGCATATAAAGCAGAGCGTGCCGGCTTTTATGCCCAACTAAATATCGATGACAGCCCTTGTTAGAGTTGATGGATGAGTTTCATAATTAGATGGCGCCACTGCTTTTTGACTATTAATGAGGGTTGAGAATCAAGTCCTCCCCCTGCACTGCTGATTTTTGAGGCGTCTCATTTTTGCCAGACAGTGGGGCAACTTACAAACAATAGTGCCGCTGCAGGAGGCATGAATAAACATGACGGTGGTCTCTGATGCTGGAAAGTCTGAATCACTATCACACACCGACACTGCGCTTTTCCTGCACTTCGTCGAAATAATCAAGACCCATTAAGAGACCTCATCTTTATTAAAAAACTAATAACATCAGGGGAATTAATGGGGGGATAATCTGGAAGTTAACAATTTAAATTTGATTATACTTTATGTTAATTGACCAAAACACAGGCAGAATCTTAAAGAGGAACAGCTGCCTCAATGCTGTACAGTGTGTCAATGTTTAGAGAACAGAAGTGAAACTGGAACTTCTGCGTTCAGCTGCAAAAATCATTCAAAATCCCACTGAAAATAATGCAAATTAATATATATAGAGTTTATACATATAGGTATTCATTTAATATTTCTTGCGGTATTTATCGAACACCATTTCCCATAAGTCTTAGACCAGTGGGAGGCAAAGGGTGGCCCCTGGGCCAAAGCTGGCCCTCCAACAAAGTATTTGATGAAAGCTGAAGAGTTCAACTTAAAGTGATCAAAACTTTTGCATAATTTTCATAATTCTACAGTAGAAAATAAGCTCGAGAAAATCACAATAAATAGGACCTTGTAAAATACTTTTTACAGATACTGTCAATTACATATTTAAAGTATATATATATTCACATTGGAGTATTTTTTATGATAAATGAATATTAACATTAGTAGCTCACTAATGGAAAAACATACATTGAAAAGTTAATGACACTGGAGGAGAGAGTTGGTGGATATTATGGATATGGACAAAACTAAGTAACAATGTAGTTTTTTTGTATAATAGCAAATTCAGCTAACAGTCACAGACACTCATTCATCTTTGAATGTTTGATAGTAAACTCTAGAGACCGTATCATCTTGTTCAGAGACCGAGGATATAAATGTTGAATGAGAGAGTGAGCTGAGTGGAACAGAGGTCACGTCAGGTCTTCAGCTCTTTTGTTGTGGTCCACTTTTTTTTTTTTTTTCTTTTTTCGTTGTTGATCTTCTTGTCAGCTAAAAATCAATTATCTCTGGTTTCAATGCAATTTCGAACACGGAGCACACGGTGAGAGAGACGCGCCATCAACTGACAATATCTCAACTTTCATATTAATCAGATTATTTTAAGAAACAGGCACAAATTTCATACCAATTTGCGAGTTTAAGTTTGGTTTCTGTTTTGCTCTCCTTTCTGTTTGGTCTAGCTTAGAAACGTCAGTAAGCGCCCGTTCAGTACACTGAAACTGTCATAATTTGCCTTGTTTCATTTCATTTCTGAATAAATACAGCAATCAGTAACGGCGAGCAAACACCGCTCGCACTGCAACTGATGATAAGACTGCAATCGCTTACTTGCTGTAAGCTGATTTGATTTATAAAAAAGCTCAAAATGCTCAGAAATCCTCTTTCCTCCTTGTGTGTCATCATTTTCTAGTCACAGTCCTGTTTGAAGACTCGGCTGTCAGCTTGTTGATTTAAACATGTAGCGCTCCGTCCTCGGCTCGGCACATGAAACGTGTCTCAGTTCCTGCAACTAGACCTGATGACAACTGTATGAACGCTCATCTTCTCGTGTTTTCAGTCCTTTTTGAATCTTTTTGAAGCCAATATTGTCTCTTTGACAGATGACTTGTAGCTGCATAGCGCCATAATTGTTATTATTCCTACGGTACAGACTACAGTTTTAGTTTTACTTTGCTCAGCATCTTGTCTCTTATTTCTCGTAATCTCATCTTTCCAGCCGTTCCTCACAGCCTGAATAATGCAGCTCTCCCTATCTGTAAGTCAGTCAACCCATCTATTAAATGTCATTATCATGACAGGTTTGGAAAATAAAATGATTTTGTGCTGATTCTTGGAATGATTCTTGTGGAGTGCGTGCTCCATGTACTAAGGCTGTGTCCTTACTGCAGGGGCCCGGGTCAAATTCCAGCCAGGGGCCCTTTGCTGTCTCTGTTCAGCTGCATAATCACACAGAGGCAAAACTATTATTACTATTACTACTATTATTTGAAAAAAAAAAAAATCTCCACAAACTGTAAGCTTTCTGTCACAGACTTTGATAAACATGGACCAGAAGATGCACAGTGAATAACCCTGATTCTTGTCATCAGGATGAATATGATGCTGGAGACTCTGTGGGCGTACAAGAGAAGGCTAATGATGTCTACTCTGTGAAGCATCAACTACACTGCAAAGCGTGTGTGACTGCAGCAAACTGAGTGGAGATCTGATGGAAAGTCATTTTAAAGTGTCAGTGGTACAAATTATGGACCATCGCGGTGAAGCATCTGACCCGATTTCCTTCCATATCGAGGAAAGAATCCTGAATCCTCGTTTTAGAGCCGGAAAGAGCTAAGAAATGGACTCGTCTTGCTAATTAAGGGCCTCTAATTGTGTTCAAGTTAGATTTAACCTGTACAACCAATGATGTTTATGTAGAGCAAATAAGAACAGAACAAATCAGCTTTCTTTTTAAATAGACTCAAATGGACTGAAAGGGTTGCTTTATTTCATTTATTGAACCTACCTCTGTAGCTTCGCTCCACGGTGTGCAAAAAGCATCTCCTGCTATGTGGTCCACACCTGCTGCTCACTGCATTGAAGCAGTGACCACAGGTGAAATGGCAGCCTTAAAAATAGAGGGTTTGTATCATATGCAAGACTCCAAGTAAACTTTTCAATGTATGTTGCATTAAAAATCTTCCCCGCCACCTCAAATCCCACCGCACTAAAGCGATAACAATTTCCACTCAAGTGGAAACAGTTCAATTCATTTTTATTTTATTTCAGAATTGGCGCTTGTCTGCTGTTGCTGTGCAAATTTTAGGTCACAGCACGGGGCTGGAGGGATGAAAAATTTAGCCAGCTTCTTCTGCTTTACTCTGTGTTCCATTATTTATTCATTCTGGCCCAAAATGGTTCCATGACTTCCAGTCTGTACAGAAGTGTTACCTCCCAAAGGGCCAAAACATAGTGTGAGTTAGAGGAACCTTCTCTTTCAGCCTTGCTCCAAACACATGCTGGAGCTATTCTTTGCCAGACTGCGTTTATACATAATAAATAAAGTCTGTATCTATCAGGAATTAGAGTTCATCAAGCTCAAGCCACTTGTTTCACGTTCTGTCACATAAATAAGGGCTGTGACCTTACGGGATGTTATATCGAGTGTTTAAAGTTACTTGAAAAATGTAGGCATCAATTGCTCAATAATATTTGAACTACCTTTACTTGACAGAAGTAATTGTTTTTTACTTGTTTTTTCTGTCACTCACCTCAGCTTGGTCATCAGCTTCAATGCCTCGATCCGCATCCATGTCACATCTTGTGCTGTTTTTAGCCTCGTGAGCAACGCTGCTCTGGGGATGGCGATGTCAGTCTGCTGGTCGCACGGCTGGTCCACCACTGTGGTATTAAATATTTCAATAAATGTTGGGAGAATCAGCATGGGGTATGCTGCATACACCCATGGTCCTGTCAGGATTAATTAGGCGATGATAGCTGCAACTTTTCATCTTGGAGCACCAAATTATAGTTTGTCCCATACTTTGGTTCATGACCAAATACTTGCAAAATTAATGACATTCCCGGCGTCCCAGAGTCACCCCCCCTAGTGCCAGTTCACACTGCTCCTACACAATCCAAACAGCACCGCCACGTTCAGCTGACCCAGAGATGCTCCAGGTAGTGGCCAGTACCGATGCTACCATTTAACTATTGCTAATGCTGATGCTAACCGCAAGGAAGAACAGAAGAAGACAATACAGTTCCGATGCTACCATTTAGCTAATGCTACGTGCTAACCGCTACCTGCTAAGACGAACAGAAGAAGATAATAAAGCTAGATTCACCTATACTGTTAATGTTAATTGCTAGCTACCAATACTAACTGCTAAGATACTATCATACTCTCACCGCTTTAGCTATTGTTAGCTGCTACAATGCTACCACAGGCCTAGATGCCACATATAACTGCCGATTGCCACACTACCATCATCTACCCCTGCCTCTCACCAACTGCACCAAGAAAAAGCGGGGTGGGAATACAAACCCTGGTTCGGGTAGGGGATAGAAAATAAAGAGGTAGAGTCAAAAGATGAAAGTAGGGATTGGATACAGACCCTTGTTCGGGTAGGGGGTGGAAAATTTAGAGGGTGCTGAAGGTGGAGGCCTAAACCACCGACTAGATTTAACAGCCTCTTCTAACATTTCCTTCAAGAAGCAGCAAACCCTACCATTTCCTTCAAAAAGCAAACAAAGCAGGAAAACAAACCCTAACATTTCCTTCAAGAAGCAAACAAGACAGGAAAACAACCAAAAAGATCAAAAAACAAGCCAACTCTGTATCTTACCACGCACACTCACCTGAGCAGGCCGCATGGTCCCAAAGACTCTTATTAACAGGTGGTTTAACCTGTGCAATTAGAAAACAAGACATCGTGGTTTAACAAGCAGCCAGCCTTCAGTTTGGAGGTGTTTGCCGATCAGCTGGCTTAGCCTCTGCGACAGCGCTCCAAAAAGCACGTCCTCACAGTGCAGCGTTCAGTCACGTGGGTGCAGGATTACCAGGGGCTAGCTAACTAGACACAACATGGAAATAAGCCCCTGCGCTCAGCTAAAATGTCCTGACAAATCTATACTGATGAATACGATCTCTGGCAAAACAGAAAATGAGCTGACTAAAAAAACGAATCATATTACTGTAACGCAGTGTGTACAAACCACAGGAATATGACGTTTGTTAAATATTGAAAAAGACAACATATCCCATTAAGTCTGCATTGAAACATAAACATAACCATAAAAAACTTCAATTGCCAGCAAATGTTTGACGAGATATGTTTGTTTTGAGCAGTCTGCAGAAGTGAATTTTGCTATATGTCTCCTTGTCATTGCACCACATTGCAGTTTCTTCCAAAAACATATTTACTCATGCAGTCAGTTTCAAAATGTAATTTGTAGTCGACGGGGTTGCTATATGTTCTGATGCAGGAATTTTCTTGCCAGATCAGACAGCAATAAGAAAGCAATACTGAAGTTGCACTGTTTGTAAGCTGATTATTCTTTTGTCGAACTAAACTATAAATGGTCCAAAGTTAGATCAGTGAATATCATCATCAAGATTTGCTCCTTCTACCCCGTTCTTGTGTCTGGGATGACAACCTGCAAATGCCTGCGAGAACACAGGCGCTAGTCTGCAACAAGCTGCACTGAGGAGGAAGTGATGGGACCTGTCAGCTTTCCAGTAACAGTGTTGGTGAGGACAGCTCATTACCGCCCTGATGACGAAAACATCATCAGTCTGCATGAAGTGATATATCCTTATCCAACCTTGACATTATACAGAGTTACTTTTGTTCCATCGAATGCTCGAAAGGCTGGGTTTCTTTCATAGGGATAGGGAAGAATACGGAGCATGTGAGAAAGAGTGTTAGAAGAGGAGTTGCATATTTATTACTTAAATAAAGACCATGCTTCAAGCTGTACAAGCTCCAATCTATTGATGAAGGACTATGTGAAGTGTTTCCAAGAAGGTCACAGAGAACAGTTCCCTATTAAGCAACAGCACATTAATTTAGTAACCGCTCTGCTTTTATGTCAGGACCACTGACTTGCCGTTTCATTGTCATATCTGTGCTGGAGGTGCCACATTTTGTGTGCCATGGTGCGAGATGACTGGTGAAAGTCCTCTTTGCATTGATTCCACAGTGTTCTCGGCGGATGGCAGATAATGAGGGAGAAAGAAAGAGAGCCCGACAAAGACCGAGGCAGACTTGAATGTGAGACATTCAGATGCTTAATACATTCAACAAGATAAAAGTGAGGGATTACAAAAAGGTTCCCCATAAATAGACCCGGATCATAAATTAAGTGTTCACTTGTTCTGAAGTTCGTTCTTGTGACCGAGGGACAGCTGCATAATAAATCGCTGTATTTTCCTTCGCGCTGTCTGCTTCTTCCGTCTTGGAAACAACACAACAGAATAGTCATATAGGTCACATAACACACTCGGGCGTGTCTGCAGAAGAGAAAGTAGAGAGGTCACAAAGAAACCAGCAGGAGATGCAGCACAAATAAAGACTGTCAATTACTTCGCTTAATGTGGAACTTTCAAATAGCAAGTTGTATTAATGTGGTATAAATGGCTCACTGATCATGTAAGTGTCAGTCCCTGTGCGTCCGTCAGTATGTCTTTATATACTGTGTGTGACTGGCAGCTTTTTATAAAACTGTAGAAACTGGACTGCATTTGTATTGCTCCCCTTTCCAGAGCTGCTGGCCTCTTATTCCCATTCACACATGCAAAGCAATTAGAGCTCAGCGTCTTACACAAAGACATCCTGACATGTGGACAAGACGCTTACCACGTTCGCCATCTTAGCTTAGCATGCTTGCATGCTAATGTTAGCACTAAAGACAAAATACAGCTGAGGGTGATGGGAATGCCGTTGCATTTGGAGGTATTCGTTCATAAACAACACATTTTTGGCCTGACAATGGTGCTAAACGTAACGTCAGGGAATCACCGGCGTTATTACAGATCAACCCTTGGGGGGCATGAATGTGTGCACCAAACTTCATGGCAATCCATACAAAATCTGTCAAGACATTTCATTCATTTCAATCACATTAGTAAAAAATGAGAATCGAAGACATAAAGACAGAAAATAGCGTAGAACTGAAGTTGATGAGGTTAAACATTAAATTTATTGTCTTTGTACTGTTTTCAGTTGAGCATGTGTCAAAAAGGATTAGGAAGTTATCACATTTTGTTTTATTTATGTTTTACACAGCGTCTCATAATAGAAGTAATGATAAAAAGAATAAACTGTAAAGAAGACAAGTTGTGCAGTATTGTAGTTTGTATGGGATGATCAATTGGATTATGGTAAAAACAGGAATTGCACAGGTAGTACACATAAATATATACTGTGATGGTTAAACAGCTTGTAAACAGGTACTAACATGAATGTCTGTACAAAATCCAATCGGTCCAACCACAAACCAAAGTTTTAACATTACCATAAAGACACACTGCAAGCTATGTGACTGGATTGTGCTGTGTCTATATACACTGCTCAAAAAAATGTAAAAAGGGAACACTCAAACAACACAATGTAGCTCCAAGTCAATCACACTTCTGTAAAATCAAACTGTCCACTTAGGGAGCAACACTGATTGACAATGAGTTTCACATGCTGTTGTGTAAATAAAATAGACAACAGGTAGAAATTATAGGCAATTAGCAAGACACCCCCAATAAAGGAGTGGTTCTGCAAGTGGTGACCACAGACCACTTCTCAGTTCCTATGCTTTCTGGCTGATGTTTTGGTCACTTTTGAATGCTGGCGGTGCTTTAACCCTAGTGGTAGCATGAGACGGAGTCTACAACCCACACAAGTGGCTCAGATAGTGCAGCTCATCCAGGATGGCACATCAATGCGAGCTGTGACAAGAAGGTTTGCTGTGTCAGTCAGCGTAGTGTCCACAGCATGGAGACGCTACCAGGAGACAGGCCAGTACATCAGGAGATTTGGAGGAGGCCGTAGGAGCGCAACCCAGCAGCAGGACCGCTACCTCCGCCTTTGTGCAAGGAGGAACAGGAGGAGCACTGCCAGAGCCCTGCAAAATGACTGCCAGCAGGCCACAAATGTGCATGTGTCTTCACAGAGGAAAGCAGGTTCACACTGAGCACATGTGACAGACGTGACAGAGTCTGGAGACGCCGTGGAGAATGTTCTGCTGCCTGCAACATCCTCCAGCATGACCGGTTTGACAAGGGGTCAGTAATGGTGTGGGGTGGCATTTCTTTGGGGGGCCGCACAGCCCTCCATGTGCTCACCAGAGGTAGCCTGACTGCCAAGATGAGATCCTCAGACCCCCTGTGAGACCATATGCTGGTTGGCTCTGGGTTCCTCCTAATGCAAGACAATGCTAGACCTCATGTGGCTGCTATGGACCGGCCCGCCTGTTCCCCAGACCTGAATCTAACTGAGCACATCTGGGACATCATGTCTCGCTCCATCCACCAAAACCACGTTGCACCACAGACTGTCCAGGAGTTGGCGGATGCTTTAGTCCAGGTCTGGAAGGGGATCCCTCAGGAGACCATCCGCCACCTCATCAGGAGCATGCCCAGGCGTTGTAGGGAGGTCATACAGGCACGTGGAGGCCACACACTGCAGTGTGCTTTTCCACTTTAATTTTGAGTGTGATTCAAAATCCACATTATTATTCATAGTATAGTATTATTCAAAAAATGCAGAAAGAATAAATAGACAGTTGTAAATATCACAGCAATGCACCACAATCCTTGTGTTAAAGACTGAAATTATTGTCGAACATGTGGGTGTTTCATAAACTTTTGAACTTTGTGCAACTTCAATATGAGCAACTAAGATATCTTTCAGCTGATCAGTATAACATTTGGTACACTGTGCAGTTACATGGGGTATAAGAACCTCTCATCCTTCGCTTCTTTTCCACAATGAGTTCTGGCACATGCTAGATTTGCCCTGTCACTCAGTAATTGCATGAGATCCACTTGACCTTTAGAAGGAATAACTCCAAGTTATCTGCCTTCTCTGTGTGTTTTAGACTTTTATTAATGAACTCGAGCAGAGAGCCCTTTGCCTCCTATCTAAATGTCATCGGACATCATGAAACACTTGGGAAACTCCAAACCATGCTTGAGGACTTTTAAAGCAAGTTTCTATTTTATTATTTTGTCGTTCCCAACTGCGATGAAGCAGACTTTTCTTTGGAGGATACTTTGTCACAGGCAGCCTGAGGCATAAGCCAGCTAAGCTGCTGCTCAGGGCCAGCATGCAAATTACAATGTAAACTCTCTTTGGTGTCCTCTGCTCATTTTTGGGCCAATTTCCATCACAGGGATTAGGGCTGGCATTAAAATAAAGAGGCCTTTAAAACCAGATTAACAAAAATTTCCTTTCTCGGACACGATTTAGAATAGTCCTGAGTTTAGCCAAGTCTTAAATCAACTGCGCTGATTTTCTGAAGGAAGATTAGAATAACTCCAGGACTAAATGAAGGCTTGAATTACACATGAATAAAAAAGGTTGGAAGGTTTAGATGAAAGAGACAAATGGATCATTTGGTCTACAAAAACTAATGAGCATCACTGTTCAGACAAGTGTTTAATGACAGGAGTCAGTCATTTAATAAATAGATAATTTTTCCATGATGTACAAAGATAATACAGCAGAGATCATTCCCCTGCTGGAGCCCAGACTTGCATAGTGGTTGAAACACTTTACCCCCAAAACCTTTTCTCCTCAACATTAAGTCAATAATATGATAGACAACTTAGTTTACTGGTTGACAACCTCAGTGTGTCCATCACAAATGTGATGAACGCATTTCTTGCTCATGAAACATTTGCAAAGGCAATATTCATGTTTACTAGCTAACCTTGCTGTTCTTTCCTGCCTTTGCCGGAGCGTTACTGCATATCTTGATGCAGTCCTGCCACCTGCAGATTACCGGAACAGTGTGACACCATTGACAGGAAAGTGTATTGCGTCACCTGTGTGCACTTGGCTCTTTGCAAGCACACCAGGTTGCACATGTACGTCTGCACAGACGGATGTGCGAACCTGAAAACACAGACGCATAAAAAAACAGCTTCCTATAGTGCAACTAGAGGGACAATACATTTGTTATCTTTCTTGCCAAGAGTTAAGATGATAACATTGATGCCAGGCTAATGTATATATGCTAAATATGAAGCTATAGTCGGCAGCTTGTTAGCTTAGCTTATAATAAAGGCTAGAAACCATGCTGACACTGTTTGAAAGTAACAAAATCCACCTACCTGTACCCCTAAAATCCCACCAATTAACAATATGTGCAAAAATGAACTGCAAGAATGCCGATTTCTGGTTTTGACGTTATGTCAGGGAGCATTTATTGAATGGGCGCAGCTTTAAAGGTGCTATCTGCTAGCTACTCCCCTTGTTTCCAGTCTTTATGCAAACCTACACCCACAGACTGCTTCATATAGTTTCATATTTAATGTGCAGACATGAGTCATCAGACATTAGTCTAACTCTTGGCAAGAAAGCGAGTATTTGCATTTCCCAGAAAATGTTAGAGTGTTGTATTGGCGGGAGATTAATATGACAATATAGTGTGTCCAACGCATTAGGAATAATCAGGTTAAATAATGTGGTTATTTCACTTCCTAATTCATGAAAATAATGAAATTGGAAACAATAAGAAGACAAAGTGGCATTGCTCTGTTGGCTGTTATTAAAATAATCTGAATATTGTGGGGGGAGATATTCCAATCAGAAAGCTGTGTCATTTCTTGCACTGTGGTATTTGATCTGATGTATTCCCTCGGGTGTTAATCATTTTCCATCCACAGCAGCAAAATTCCCTTCTCATCTCAAAAGCCATTCTTTAATGCATTCTCTTATGTGATAAAAGAAGTATGAGTTTCTTGAATTTGACCTTTGACCTTTGGAAAACCATTGACATTCCTGTGACCTCACATCCATAGATCTCTGAGCGGGTGGGTCTCACGAGTTCGCCGGTTGGGAAGGAAGCTGCAGCCCCCTCACACTTTCCTCACCGGTACCGCGGCAGATGAAGAATGAAGCATGGTCGTCTTATTGAATAACAGCATCGACGCTTGTGGCCAAGTACGATTGTGATCTTTCAAATTAACCTGATGGATCGTGACAGCGCGGTGCAAAACGGATTTGGGATGTCAGGGTAAAGGCACAGCACAGCCATCAGACGAGCCGTTTCCATAACAGATGTGACGGAAAACTCGTAAAATTATGATAATGATTGGGTAGTGTAATAAAATCTGTATATATCAAATCACCTTTTGTATTGCTATGCTGCGCTGTGGGCAATCGGTAAGAAGAACGTGGAATAGGAGTGACTGTGCATTAGCAGCAGTGTATGTAGAAATGATTTTTTTTTCTAAAAAGATAAAAATGAAGAATTCCCATGCAAGTGAAATAAAAATGTCAGCTATTATTTTTGTCATGGTGTGTGAGCTGCAATCCCAACTCCTTGTCATGACTGCCATACGTGGAAGATATGAAAGACCGTAAAGGAAGGGCTCTGTTTTACATAAGATGAATTTTTTTTATGTCAGCAATAACACAAAACCCCTGTTTATGTTTGATCAAATACTGGAGTGCGTGAACATCGCATGCACTGACTGTGTGTGCTTTTGTGTCTTTTATCTGTGGGCATGTTGCAGATGAAGAGGAAGGACAAGAAAGGGAAAAGAAAAAAAAAGCATGAGCGAAACCAAAAAAATGAAGGAACAAAAGAAAGACAGCAAGTGCATAGGGGATAAAAAATGACACCCAGAACGAACGCTTCATCTGAGTGACAGGTCTCATAAATTTTTCTATGTGATCTCCCAAGAAACCAGGTCTAGGCAGGTGTCAAAAAAATAAGTTCCAGAGATGGAAAGAGTGGGAGGATGGGGGGCGGCAGAGTGTAAGAACTCTTTAAAAAAATATCCAACATTAAACAGTGGCTAATTAATGTGGTTTAAGTTTCTGGTTGTTGCTAAATCTGTTCATGCCGTCAAGTCCTGCAGATTAAATGAGAAAACAGGTCGTTGGTCAGAGCTGACTCTGATCTGATATCCCATCAATGGGACAACATTGGCATTTCAAAATGATCTGACAAGGCTTTGGCTAAAGTTAGCCACAAAGTTAAGGGAAAGTTAAGGGAAACTTCCGCAGTTTCCTGTGTTTAAGTCTTAAATATTGTCATCTCTTCCCTCTGCACACTTTGTGTCTATATCAGCATCTCGCTAGTTCCTCTTTTGCTCTCGCTGGGCACGAGTCATAAATCCTCTGAAAAGTTAAAGGGCTTCACCGTTTAAGTGTTAACATGTGTAACATGTGCTTCTGCATCTTGCTTCATGTGTTCACACTCTTTCAATTACTTTCAGTCTGACAGTCAGCTACACACATTAGAGGTCAGCATGCGTGCGATGCCGGGATCAGACTGCCAACAAACTACACAGCACGGCGGCCCACCAGCACAAAAACATGTTTATCTTCTGTGATAACTGGTAGTTGGCTATACTGCAGTCAGGTGCTGCCATGTAACACTACAGCTTTTCATACTCTAAATCAGGCCTGAAGCTTCGAGGGAAAAACAGGGTCAGAATGCTGAACTCTTCGCACACATGACTATATGTTTGGTAAATGTGACACCATTGCTTTGCATTTGTTGTGCTTAAGTTCATTCAGTGGTCACAGTGAGGTGGCTGTGTACAGAGGTGTGTTTCTGAGCAGCAGAAGGTAATCATGCTCTCAACAATCTCTACCAGCTTCAGAAACTGAGCAGCTAAAGCTGACCAATCAGAGTAGTATAGGTGCGACCAAACCCCTGAATGCACAACTGCAAATCCACTTTAAAGCTGTGTGACCAAACATGTTTTTCCAGTGTTGGTGAAGGAACCTTTTTAATCATAGCAAGCAGGTTAACTTATTTTTTTATGGTGTATAGTGTGCGTTATTAATGCCGATGCCCTAATGACTGATTGAGTGCACCTGGTAGCAGGTTGACTCACTTAAACTTACTACCTAATCTGAACAGCTGCAGCTCAAAACAGAAATCAGCAGATCCAAACAGCTGAACCAAGCAGCTCGACCACCGAGGCAGCGGCGCTCTCATTTTCAACACCATAAGGTTCGTCATTTCATCAGCTCCACACCAGACTGACCTCTTTGCTACTTGCACACTACAAAAGAATAAACAGGCTCACCTTAAAAAATAAGGTAACAGTTGCGTGCATCTATTTTAAGACTATCCCAGTTAATTTAGTACAACAAGCATGATTCATGCTGACTTCTAAAAGCTTAATTAGTAAAACCAACTTAATATTCATTCACAAAGTTGTCAAATGATTTTATTTCCACTTTACTCAGACATGTCCGTTGTGCAAATTGTTGCATCATTCCCGTAGTATATTAGTAATTTATTTCAGTTAAGTTAGGAAGAAAAACACATAGCAAATCCATTTTTTATGATCAAACTGTTTATCATAAAACTATTTATGTACAAGGAGTTTGCATGAATGATTCTTATGCGATCATGTGTGCACACATGCCCACTGTCAACAACTGCTGGACAGAAATATAAGTTTCCCAGACAGATATGCTGGTTCAGTGTCTGGAGATGACTGATCGAGCTTATTAATCATTGAACATTATTGTTGACTCGGTTTTTCATCTATGAATGCTTCAAAATTGTGAATTTAGCTGCTGATCTTTTTAAACACCTGAGGGTTGAGGAGTGATGACCCCGACCTCTGCGGTGGGTAATGACACAGCAGGCCAAATCCCACTCAAGAAAGGAGTAGGCAGCTGTAGCTGAAAGAACTGTTCAGTCAACTATCAACAACTGCTAAATTAACTGAGGACAAGGTGTCAGTTCACTTTAGTTGAGAGCTGCATGACAACAATATCTTGCACTGTGTGCTGATACAGTTTGCTGGTTTCTCCTCCTTCCTCTTGTGGGGAGTTGTAACTCACTGGATTTAGCAAATATTTGTTCAAAATTGACATATTAATCAGTTAAGACGATAAAATTAAGGTGTCAACTGACAAACAAAATTAGCCTATTTATTGTAATTGTTATGCACTAATCCTGTGAATTATTTCTTAGAGTTCAGTGGAGTGGAGAATCAGATGGTTTACTGCATGAGGATTTTTACAATGCGGAACAATATTAGGGGCAGTGCGATTAATGATCGCACTGCAGCAGACCTTCAAAAAGATTCCCTGACTAATAACAATAGCGTAACAACTGTAAAATGTGCACATTGTGCAGCAAGCACAATGTCATCAGATGCTCCACTTCATCTTTGCCGCGTCATTAAAAGCAAATAAAATATAGTTTAATTTGATTGGCCCTGGTGTGTAGACGTGAGATTTTCAACACCTTTGAAACGGCGCTTCTCTTCAGGGATCCTTTGAACATGCCCAATTCTTTGCCTGTAAGATCTCCGAGAGTGAGAAATAGTAACGGGGCTGCTATTGACAGGAGGAGCTGCGGCTGAATAGAAGAAAATGTCAGGCCTGTCAGCAATCAAAGGCACTCCTCTGTGTGTGGAAAAGGACGGGATTTGTCTTGAAAGAATAATGTTCTTTTATTGTGAACACTTGATCTTGTACAGAAATCAGTGAATAACACTTCATACCTTCAGTACCTGTTCATGTAGGCCTAGTTTATAGTCATGAAAAAGGAGAGTACGAAGAGTTTTCTCTTTTTTTTCTCCACTTTAGATGGAGTTTCACCTGTGGGATTTTAAGATGATGAAACACAAGCGAGGGTCAGTTGTCATTCTTCTTCTTGTTGTACACAAGACACAACCATGTCTGCTATGGATTAAACATCACCCTAAACCTCACAGGCCACTGAAAATAAAAAAAACCCTGCTTTTTCCCAATCAGGTGAAAGGCCCAAGGGCTCGAAGGAGTCAGGACTCAAAGGCAGGAGACCAAACACAGCACTATGGCTGATTTATTTACAAAAAGCAAAGGGCAATACAGGCAAACTCATGGCTCAGATGTAGTGTCAGAAGCAAGAACAAAAAACGCTAAGGCTTTCAAAAAGGAGAACTAAGGACGCTACGGTAATCAAGACAATAGACTACGAAGGTACTTTTAGCAAGACGAGATACAGGGAGCACATGACGTACAAGACAATCTGGCACAAGACAAAGGGAGACGCGGACTATATATACATGAGGTAACAATGAACAGGTGGAGACAATCAGGGCGGGGCAGACAATCAGACAAGCGGGAAGCACATCAGGAAGTCAGGGTCTGAAACGAGAGGAGAGTTAGGGTTTCACAATAAAACAGGAAGTGCCCGACAAAACTAAACACTGTGAACAGACACATCAGACACGGCAGGACATGACATCAGGAACACGGCTTTTGTCCCCAAGTGGACAAACTGTCCCCTATGAAGTGGTGTGAAATGTGCCGCATACACATATCTGTAATTAACATGTCCCTCCGAAAGCCTTCATGACTACTGACATTGCACTTAGCAGCTCATGCATCATCTGATTTTGCCTGTTATATCACCATGATTTCGAATGATTTCCTGTTTGTCTTCACAGCAGTTAAAAAGAAGAGCAGAGGACTGTATTTACAGGGAGGCAGCAATGTCCACATCTGTGTGTGTGTGTGTGTGTGTGTGTGTGTGTGTGTGTGTGTGTGTGTGTTGGGATGGAGGTTGCTGCAGGTGAGCTGCAGACCAGGTCTAATGGCAGTAAAGGGAAAAAAAGATGATTGCCTGAGCATAAGAAGCCACAGGTGGAGGTTGATTGTGTAGTGACAAACCGCACTTTTGGTGTGAGCTTTAGCAAAGACGGCTGCTTTTCTATATATCAAGAAAGAATCAAACTGCTACGTGTGATATGAAAGGCTCCCAATGACAAATTGGAGAACAGTCACTCAACTCTGCAGCGCTAACACTTCAGCAACATCATCTCTTACCTTCAGTGCCTGTTTGTGTAGTTTATGGTAATCAAAAAGTCTTAAAATTAGAGTTTCATCATGAGGATTTAAGGCTGATGAAGTGAGTACACATGAGTGGACTTAAGCTCATTCATACAGGATCAGATATAAATTAATAGCAATTAATGAGACACTTTTTGCTACAGATGAGACTCATCCATGTCTGTTAGGCATCAATCTTTGGGCCTTGGTTATAAACAGTACCTGATATGCTTAACAAGTAAATACATATTGTTTTTTGATTGATTATATGCAAGCAGGACAGTGGATTCTATTTTTTTTTCTAACCTTGCTGTCTACATGATGGTGTTGCAGAGCCTCAATGTCTTTATTTCTTTAAAGAAAATATTCAGCAGTCAGTTTAGTCAGTCCCAACACATTACAACAGCAGGTGAAAACAAATATATATGTTATTCATAAAATTCAATATTGAAATCCCTTGCTGTCCCCTATAAAAAATTGATGTGACATTGAAAATGCTGCACGCTCTGACTTACAGATCCACATTGATCAGTGACCTTTAACGGCACGTTTGAATGAGCTGCATGAATTAAACAGAAAAGCTTTATTGCGTGAGACAGAACCTCCTTTTTTAGCAAACATGACAACGTTTTCATTTCTTAAGTGTTTACAAAAACAGCTCTGAAATCATAGGACACACTTCCATGAACAGTGAGTATTAACACTGTAAATCTAATTCATCAGTGGACATTCATATGGGCCAGCTGCAAGCCTGATGCAGCTTGCTGGGCACTCTCCCTCTGCTCACATCGATCCAGGATGTGTGAGCTGGAGTGGGTGGGTGCTGGTCGGCTATCGGAGTCGTATGTGTGTGCGTTATAGCTTTGGCAAGTACAACAAACCTGAGGGGAAACAAGCAAGTGCACTCGCCTTTCCCCAACCTCTACCCAATTAAAGGGAATGAAAAATCCATGAGCACTCATTAGATGGGTTTACAGGTGGCTAATGAGCTGATATTTAAAACTTGTCACTTGCCGTGTCTCTCCCTCTTTCTCTCTTTTTCTTTCAGGCTTTGGCTGCCCTCCAGGACAGAGCACCAGCGGGTCTGCTGGGGTGCCAATATTGCTCTGCATCAGCAAAATGTCAGCCAGGAACACACGCACACACATACACAGGATCCAGACTGCGTATCCCTAGTGCCTATTTCCATCAACTGGAAAGGCGAATTCAAGATGGAGGACCTTAATTTGACTCCGGTAATATAGGTATATAATAGGGTATATGACTCGAACGAACTATTTCACTTGTGTCTGTAATTATGCACATGATGGCTGTTCGAGCCCTTAATGGCCTCAGGCTGGTGTGAAAAGTTACACTTGTTGTCCTCATTAAAAATCACCTCACCTGTTTAACCACCGTGTGATATAAAGGGCAATTCCACGACGAGCCGGCGCCTCGTCTTTCATACCAGTCGTCAATTCGTAGGCAAAAGCTGCGTCAGGTAGATTGCCTGCGGACCATAACCACTCTAGTTGCAGTGCAGGAAATATTACCTCAGTAATCTGCAGCAAGAGGCATTTCAGCAGGAAATGGCTCCCTGTGCTGGGTTGTATATATATGGCTGGGGCTGAGTGGAGCTCATAATTCAAAGCGGCCGTTGGCACTTTTCATCCTCTGTCTGCTGGGGCTGGGTACTGGCTAAATGACAGTGAAAGCCACAATGGCACTTCCACTATTGCTTTATGACTGGCAGAGACCCTGGGGCACCATGACTGGAGTGCTAAGTGAGAACATGGCTGCCAATCACTTGATATTAATCTCCCTGTGTTCAGGAGAGACGGCCGATATGAGAGGGGAAACCTGCAGCGTGGAGGAGCCGGGAAGTGGACCCAGGTGGTGCAGGGGCCGACAGAAATTAGCCGTGCGTCCGCTCGCGCTATCCAAGTGCCTCGCACCCACCTGCACACACACACAGCCACCTCCACACAGTCAGTGAAGGTCAGTGGTCCAGAGCCTTTCCTCTCCCATACTGCATAATGTGATAAGACATGAAATTTCAGAGCATATCACCTGAATGATTGCTTGAAGCACTGCATGTGAAATTATTGATTGCTTGCAAATACTGTATAAAAAGTCCAGAGTAAAAACAAAAAGGTCAAAGATAAAATCAGCACAGAGATGTTGAGCCCCTGAGGCACTACACAAACATACTATACTGGCATACACTATATTTACCCTATAGCATTTTATTTGAATGTCCATAGTATCCTCAAAAATGTCTAAAACGGAACAAAAAAAGTAGTGTTCATGGCAGATATAGATGTGAAAATTACAGTCATCCGATGCAAATAATGACACAAAATGATGATGATTCATAACTATCTGAAATCCCACTTTACTGTTCCCTATTGCGCAAAATGAGTGTGTGCTACATTGGAAGTGAATGAATTGAGCTGAATGAGTGGGAGTGATTTCAGACACAGCCACAGTGTCCAATAATACTGGGTTTTTGTCTCTGTCCTCCACAAAAAGGACAATACCTGTTCAGCGTTTCAACTGGAATCCAGTAGGTGCTGATGGTACACCATTCCATACAGTGAGCCCAGTTCATTAAAGCCAGACTCTGTATCTTTTCAAAGATAAAATAACCCAATCTTCCTCTTCCAAATGAAAAACTGAATTCATGAGCAATAACATGCACCATTTATGAATCCAGTACCCTCAGGGGCTTTGACACTAAAGGCTTACTTGGTTGGAATGACCAGTATCTTATCTTATCTTACCATTAACATAGCAGTGCACCGTTTGACATTCATTATTTTACATTCATTATTTATACATGCATAGCACATAGCATAGCTTTTCCCAGAGCTTCCAACCACATCTCTTTCAGTAGTGGTTAAAAGCTACAGGAACAGCTGGTTTGAAGTAGCTTCAACTGCAGAGGAAGAATGTGAGGTGTGGTTGAAAGCTCCAGAAAAAGCTAGTCATCACAGCCTTTGTCTCTGACTTCAGAGGATCTTGGGAAATGAAGTGAAATACAAAGTGTCATCATGCTGTAATTACCGTTTGTGGCCACAGAGGCCACTGTTCTGCCCACATGTCACAGTCTTGCTTTGAGTCTGCATTGATTTTGCCTGTTTTCATGTGTGTTTGGGCTTAAAATTTCATTACAGATATCCTTAATTTTAAAAGTCACGTCTCAGCTTGAAAACAGTCAGTGACACAAAATGTTTAATCACTTAAAACTGGTACTTTTTTTCTATTGTTTTAAGTTTAAGATAGATTAGTGAAATCATGGAACTTGAACTTCCTTAGGTCATGTACCATATTTTCTGTAAATTTCATCTCCTCACATGAACGTTTCAAGGCTGTTTTAAAGCCTTCAAAATGTTGCCATGAATACTGTATAATTGTAGTCAAGAAATACTAAAGATACTCGATCTATTCTATTTAAAGAATGAATATGTTAATGTTTTGCTTAAAACTAGTCAATGTTGAGTGTAAAAAATATCGCCTTTTAAACCTCACTATGTTTGATCTGTGTGGAAATGTAAACTCCCACGGTGACTGAAACCTCCACATTCTCAGACACAATAACGAGGACGTGACTGCTGTGTCCTCAGCTACGACCCGGTCATGGTCATGTGCCCGGCATACCGAAAGTGATAATCCAATCATGGACTGCATGCATGATAACACTTGTAATCATTGTGAGTGTACTTACATGTGCTTTTCACATACTGCGTAACAACTGTGTGTTAGTTCAAACCTTAGGTCGACTTATGAGAATGAGGAACCTGCAAACCAAGAAAGTCAGGTTCAGCTAGTTTCAAATGATTCACAGATGTTATTCTGTTTTTTTCACTTCAGGACACAACTCATCTACTTGTGAAAACTTGTGACGCACTTTAAGACAGCATGGCACCCTGTAACCAAGTGAGGCAAAGTGTTTGTCAGAGCAACATCATCTTTCAGGACTCAAATGATAAGCTGTAAGCACAGGGAGGATATGACTTGCGACCATAAACTTTATTTATTTGATGACAGCATTGTTTTCTGTCGGGCACCACCGTCACTGTCTGAGCATCATTTCCGCAATTAGTCATATGACAGCCCAGACACAATGTGGCGGACAGAAGCGAGTGCTTTTTTCAAAGCGCTACGCAGATAGCGCAGACTGTTGCCCGCCCCTGCTGGGATCCTACGGAAAGTTCGCGAGAGCCGTTGGAGAATGGCTGTCGCTTCGTGCGTTGACGTAAACGTGACGTTTTTTTTTTTTTTTGGTACCGAGCGGAGAGGAGATGCACACGGCACTCGAGTGAGGTAACTATATAAAAAAGCCATTTGTTATCATTCACTCCCACAACATGGACCCGGGCAGCGTTTGCCTCAACGCGTAGATGTTTCCTGCCACTGTTGTGAACATTTGTTGCGGAATTTCAGACCCCAAATGTTATCGTTGCTCTTTGTAGGGTGTAAGCTAATTTCCTCTGAGTCGTCTGCTAGCTAACGTTAGCTGGCTGAATTGTTGGCTTCGTTTTCAGCTAGCGTTAGCGTTAGCTTGCCCGAAAGGGGCGACTCTTTAACAGGACAAACCGGGTAGTTATCTTCGAACTTATAATATTTCTGGTAGTTCTCCGGTTCTGGCTTTGGGTGTTCGTGACTTCCTACTTGCTGGTGATTTAGTCATTTTTATCCGTTCACGCGCTGCTGTTTAGTGGGCACGTTTCAATGACGATCGCAGTTTGCGCACCACGTGCGGTGTTCAAGCCCCTTCCGACCAGACTGGCGACTTATAGGCGGTATCGCTGCTCTACCTCTTTAACATTAAAATAAGATCGTTTTAAAGCCAAATCAAATTATATCACTAAGTTGGGTTTGAATTGAAGTTGGCTTTTTTTTCCAGCCTCCTTTTTAGGCGGACACAGCATGTGTAGCGGCTGCTTTCGGTGATATGCAAATGTGACATTTAAGTCTCATTGTCCCTCCCGATGACTATTCAGTGCACGTATTGTCTTGGCACATCTCAGCATAAACAAATCAGTGTTAAAGCTTAATTTTGAGACATCGTGAAGAAATGTTTGATAAGGTTTGGAAAGTAATTAGTGTGCTGATGTGAGAGCATTGAGCAGTGGCAGAAGTACTCAGATCTACTTTTAAGTAAAAGCAGTTCTACAGCATTCAAAACATTCTTACAAGTGAAAGTCCTGCATTCAAAATCTCACGAAGTAAAGTACTCATGCACAGTGTCGCTTTCCATTAAATTGAATTATGATTAATGATGCATTGATGTGTATCACTTGCATTTGGGACTAATTTTAATTACTTTATATGCTGTGTAGCTTAACATATATCAGAAATTAAGTTGATTTATAGTTTGTATTAATATAAATCTGCAAAGTAACTTGTAACTAAAGCTCTCAAAGAATTGTAATGCAGTAAAAAGTGCAATATTAGTTGTAGTAGAGGAATAAAGTAGCATAAAATGGAGAAAGTACAGATACCACAATAGCATCATGTGTTTACAGTATATAATGTTAGATTTTGGCTTATCCAGTGTGCATGATTCATAATGTCACACATTAATCATGTAAATGTCACCTTAAATGAGCTCCCTGTACAGAATCACATTTCATTTGCTCACTGTTTTGGAAATTTGGACAAATTGGACAAACATTTGGACGAAAAGCAGACTAAACTGGTTCAGAGTATGGTCTTTTATGTAGCTTTGTTTCGGTCTGGTCTGGGTAAGGTAATTGATCGCTCCCTTCAGTTTACGAGCTAACAGTATCTAATGTAACAAGTAATTAAACTCGATTGAAAAGCGCCATCGATCACCACCCGCGAAATGTGCAGTCGAGCTTGTCATGTGAACAAGCTTTACAAACCACGTCTCGTTTTGTTGGCATGTAAGAAAGTCACAGAGTTAATATTGCTAGTGTGATTTTTGAGACGCCTGACCCAGAATTTAGATCATCTGTGTTTCCCCCCTCAGTACCAGCTTCGGTTTTCGGTGGTTAAAAGGGGGCAGTAAACCAGGTAAACGCTGAATTAAAAGATGGGTCATGTCAGGTAGACCACAATAAAATTAGCTCCACTGCTTACATATGAATTCTCTACGGCAGTGTAAAATGGTTTGTACATGTGCATTGTGTATGTGGTCTGAGTTGCGAGAGAATTAGCCTTCATGTGAGATATCGGTGGAGTTTCCCTTCACACGGATGTTAAGCTGAATTACCAAACCTTGTTTACAACTGCTACACACCGGTAGCTCTTTGTTGTTTTGGTGTACAGCTTGAAAGTGTAGCTTAAGGATATTATGTAGAGGCTTCCATTGTGTCATTGTGCATTACAGGGCTACATGATGAATGTGGTAAACAGCCTGCAAAGTTCATAAGATGTACTGAAGAAGAAAAGAAGTACAGTTGTATGATTGAGATGCAGGGCAGCGCTGGAAAACAGAAGTGAGGCTCAGCAGCTTTACAGATGGCATCTCTTCAGTTTATCCGCTCTGTGTATTACAATGCAACCAACTTTGTCTTTCAAATCAAATGCGCACACTGTCTTGAACGCCGTTGCTGAAATCGGCTTTGCTTGCTAAACATCTAAAGTGGGCTCACTGTGTGCGGACAGAAAACCCGGGCTCGTTTAAGTGTGTAGCTATTTACAAATGGTTTTGTCGCTTATTTTTGGATTACACTGGGATCCAAAGAAAGCAAACACAGTGCTCACCGGATTGCACCGGTCTGTTGTGTCTGAGTTTGCTTTTTGTTAAAACTGGATTGTATGCAGTCCAAGCTTCTGTGAATTTTCTGTCATTTCAGGTCCACTGAGGACAAAGCCACAGTGTAGGGGCGTTAGACTGAGCCACACTGATACTCCAGCAGTGACCTCTCAACCACTAATGTGATTAAAAAAGCCCAGAATCACCCTAAAATGACTGGATGAGGGTTTTTTTTAACATGTGGTTTAATATTATTTACAACTAGAAGGTTTGTCCTGCAATTGATGTAATTTGCTAAAAATGTGTCTGCTGATTTTACAATCCAGCCTGAATCACATGCTGTCTGTGTAGTTTTTTTCCCCCCAACTATACTCAGAATGACACATCACAAAACCACATCAGGCACTGACTACAAACCTAATCCTGTCTCAGAGTTTCATACAGTACCTGGTACCCACACCCCCGAAGCCTGAAAGTCTTCATTTAACATTTTCATTAACTACATCTTTTGTTGGGTTGAACTGTTTCTTTACATACATTTGTCTCTTGGTTCCATGCCAGTGTCCGCAGGGGACTGGGGATAAAAGGGCCGTTATAAATGAATCCCAGATTAGAGATCCGCTTCATCTTCCCTTAAAAACCCCAAACATTCAGAAGCATGGGAGGGTGTTGTAACCCTACCTTCATACCTTACAGATCAAACCCTCAGTGGAAGTCTCTGTTGCTGCCAGCTGCAGGTTTCTAATAAGAATATTGTAAACATAGGCCTGGCCGGTGTGTTTGTTTTAGTGTGCACAGTATCTACAATCTGCTGCACATGTAACACCATTCCCACACTCCTGCTGTTCATGGTATAGTCTTTTTTTTTTTTGCAGACGGGGCGTTTTAAGTCATGCTAGCTAACATTTATTAACCTCACCCTTGCTTCTGTAGGAGTTTGATGACGAGCACCATTGCAATCTAGCTTCAGCGCTGACTATGTTAGGCATCGGCTTAGTGTACAAATGTAGTGCTCCCACCAATGTTTAAGACAATCCGAATAGAGCACATACCTCTGCACTGCATGTCAGACTAAGCCAGGAGGACGGCACGGAGTCAGTCCAGATCAGTGCTGACATTAGGTGGATGAGCTTTCATGTTTGTGCAAACTTAGCGAGGATGTTATTTTAAAGGACATCCCAGTGTTTCAGTAAACAAGAACGTCAGGGATAAAGCTGTGGTGGGACATGTGGATACATTCTGCACATTTCAAATTGCTGATTTACATCAAGACAAAGTGCTAAAATGGGCAGAATGTCCTAGCAAGAGCAGACCATGAGTGGCTGGTCAGGTGGTCAGTGCTAGATACAGCTCCCTGACTTCTAAAACACACACACACACACATTCCCTCCCTGCGCCTCCCCTCCTCCCTGTACAAATTAGTTAAGTCACTGGACTCAAAAGCCTCAAAACATCCAACCTGTTACTTATGTTACTGCTGGCGTGAACATTTTGTATCGCCGTGGAGTGTCTTCCTTTCCTTTCTGGCTTATTTATGACCGGAGGTAAGCATCACCGTGTGTGCTGCAGAGGTGTTATTTCTCAGACATCTGCACGGTGCACTCTTCAGCCGATTGTTCTGCTTAGCCTTGTAGTCTTAGCCTGTTTTTACACTGCGCTGAACATGCTTCCAGGCCACAGAGCATCAGCCACGCACCTGCGTCTTGCCACAGTGGTCGCTCGCTGTTTCGCATTGCAGCGCCTCGATTCCTTTTGAGGAATTCAGGGCTTCATACAGCATCTAACATTGTTTAAATGACACCGCTGCTTCAACCTAGAAAACCTGAACTTAGTGTGTTACTTGTTGTCCTTTGACTTGGTGAGAAGTTCAGGGAAGATGTGGCCTGCTTACACTGGTTTTATTTGAACCTGCATGTATCATGGTAGCCCGCATCTTAATTTCATACCACAGAGGGATGCAGGGTATTTGCCAAAAAATTTGATGGCTTGTTTTCTCAATGGAGTTGATTTACTCACAGAGGCGACTCAGGACTATCACTCAGACATGGAGAAGCTGGAAATTTGCATGACTTGGAAAGGCTTGACTTTTCATGGCCAATAATTTGTCATCAGACTGATCTGATGATAAGTGTGTTCAGTCTGAAACATGTGTGTCTTCAGCTAACACCTGCGCTGAGTCTGCTTTAATGAGTGTGAATATGCCAGGTGCTTGAGTCAGGAGGTTTGCAGCTTATGACTGATTCCACAGAATAGCTACTCTGGATCAGAGGATTGCTAGTTCGATCTGTCCAGATGACTACCGTGATCGCTGTTTTTGTTTTGCAGCGGTAGTGGGTGGTTGTTCACACAGTGACAAAAACACTCTTGCCCGTAAACATGAGGTGTAGCCTTAGCGGTGCTTCTTGTGGACAGTTGAGCTAAGCTGTAATGATTTCACATTCTGTCTGCCGGTGTTGGTAACGTCTCACTGTGCAGCACTGTTGGGTGAAGGCTTAGGAAACACTGATGGGATGGCTGAAAACAGCTGACCTGCTATTATTTCTGCAGTGATTGTCAGCAGAGAGATGTCGCTTGAGCTCAGGTGTCTCATCTGTGTTTTACTTTCCTAATTTTGATGATACAACTGAAGATTGTGGTCCTCTAAGACTCCCACAGACCATCTGCTGCGAGCTGGGTCCATGTGGCAGCTGACATCTGCCCTCTCTTGCGCACCTCAGGCCTTACTAAAAAAACCCTCCGCTCTAACTCAAGAACTGTCAAGAATTGTGTTCTCACCTCCTGCTTAGTGCAACTTTTGGTTGTATGATTCCCTGGCCTCGCAGTAAACATTAAAAATATAACCAGCCCTGGGAAACCTTTTATTTATGGACCTTAAAGGTATATATTTTAACATTTCTGCATTAAAATGTCTAAAAAGGACTATGTCTATGTATGTATTTCATTGAGTTGCGTACTTACATTATCCCAAATGTTTCCAACAATGTTCAAACCCAGACAATCCGTAATTGTATTGAAGGTACATTTCATCTGGGCACCTTTACCCCCCCTTGAACACGTCACGTCAGATTTTCATCAGCAGTGGTGGTTGTTTAACAGTGGAGACAACAACTCCCATGATCCCACGCTGCTTTAAGACGTTATCAACGCTGCTTTGCCTCTGTGCGTCAAAAACCTTCACACTGCCTCAGATCCACACTGACACCCCTCAGGTTATATTTTTCTTAGTGCAGGTCAGCTGAGAGTGCACTGAGTTGTTTTCTGTAAGAAACATAAATATCATGTAAGGATTTGTGGCGAAAGCAGAACACTTTACTTATTAATCAAACAGGGAAAAAAGTTTTCCATTTGAAGCTGTTTCTCGAACACCAGAAGAGAGATTTACACTATGCTCCTGTTTTCCGTTTCCCAGCAGACGCCGGGAGATGAGAGGGATGTGTATGGTCGTGTGAAAATCATATGAAGCAGCTTAAGGGCCAAAGTAAGTTTTTTTTTTTTTTTTTTTTTTCTTCCCATAAAATACAGAAACAACAATGTTCCTGTTGTCAACGAGAACCGGGAAGCAGAAGATATTTTTGAGGCATGATGTATTAAGAAATCACAAATGTTTTCAGAAGTTTCATGTAATAAAGTTTTCAAGCTGTTTTGACACGTTCATGCTCATGTGGTAGTTGAAGCCTGCAAAATCAGCTAATAGCAGGTAGTAGTGGAGGTTTTTCTATTTTTTTGTGTAAAAGTATGCACTAGTATCATTATGTAGCATTAAGGTGTATTTTCTTCTTCACTGGTATTTTATATCAAAAGGAACTGACTTCTTTGTATGCTCCTCCAAGACATTTCTAATTTCATCACAGTTTTTAGAGGATGTCTAGTTCTCTTTAAGTAAACGTCATATTAATCATAAAGAATATTTATAAAGCTCCTACACGCTGATTGAACCTTGAATTTGTCCCAAAGTTAGGAAAAACCTTCCCACACTTCCTTAAAAACAAAGTTGTTGTGTTCTTAAAGTGGCACCATTACATCAAATAGAAATGCACAAGATGAGTTTTGTAACTTTTATACACGTTTCCCCCAAAATTCAGGCTCTTACCCACTGTGTCTCTGAGTCATAGTCCTTCATCGGTGCTTCACAATAACACATTACAACAGAGCAGAAAAAGGTTTCTTTGGCAAAGTTTGACTTTACCTTGCTAATTTTTATTGATTTCTGATACTTTTCAAAGAGAAAATTGAATGAATGAATAAATAAATGAACTTTATTTCAGACATGTATACCACAAAAAAAAAAATGCCCGAAAAGCAGCAGGAGGAAGCTTATTTATCCTGCCCCCTTTTCCAAATGTATTGATTTTATGTAAAGCATTGTCTTAAAGTTATGTAAAGATAGATATTAAACAGCTTTGTAGTTTAACGTCAGTACTGATTGCATCACTTCCTGTTCTACCAGTTCTGGCAAGCTGTCGGTTGTGCTGTAAGGACATTCTGAGTATGTGGACACACAAGAAGGTTTTTTCTCCTCTGATTGCCGTCACCCAATAAGAAGCCCTTTGCTCTTACATTATTATTGTTATCATCGACTGCACCTGTTCGTCCACATACTGACAGGCTTGCGGTTTCTTTTTCCTCATTCCATTTCGTAATTCCCAGGGTGCTGGCCTCGTAATTCTTCCTGACATGTTTAATGTCTTTGAAAACTTCGTCGTCTAGGATTAAGAATTTTTTCTTGCCATTGCAGGAAAAACACAGATGTTACTGCTTACAGTGATGATGGATCTGTTGAACTCAGGTGTCTCAGGAAGTCATGACAGTGTGACAGTGAGCCAACACGTACAACACAGCACCCTGAATCTGAAGCAGCTAAATGGAATTCAGCCATCATCAATTTTATAATTTTGCCTGTGCTTTTCCTACTGTGACATTTCAAAATGTCATCAATGACAAAGGTCTGATTTGGCTCACAGGTCACACATACCTGAGAGGATGAGTAACGATTTTTTTTTTTTTTTTTTTTTTTTTAGATCATTTTAATATTGAGAATGCTGCTCTATGCTTGTTCTATGAAATAGAACTAGGCTGACAAACCGTGCCTTAAAGTAGGATCAGACATCGACATACAGGTTTCAGACTTTGTGCATATGTTCTACTAGCAGCAGCAACAACAACAAGAATACTTTTTTTTTTTTTTTTTAAAAAAAGGTCCACAGACCAGTGACTGTTCCAGACGTCATGCTGGTCACCTTCTTGTTAAGACATTTTTTCCTGTTCCTCTCAGTGTCACAGCTTTTTCAGTTGAGTTTATGATTCAAACCTGGAATTGGGGGTTGTTCTTATGTGGAATAATCTGTTGGCTTGGGGTAAAAAATGTGAAGTGGTGAGCCTGAATTTCATCGTCTGTCCTCTTTAATGTTTTTCCAGAGTGTGAGTTTCAGAAGAGTTGGAAATCCCCCCCCTTATACGGTAGCGGCAGAACTGGGGGTCAAAAAGAGAAGTGTTTTACGGTAAGTTAGCAAGTTATTGTGTCCCACAGTACAATGATCGGATTATTTACCTCTGTTGTTGGGCTGAAAGAATTTGTGATTACATCAACAACAACTCGGGGAAATGAGTTTAGGTAATGTACTGTTTTCTGCATTCATATCCCTTTAATAAAAACAAACCTGCGGTGCATATTGTACAGCTCCCTTTATTTTTTCCATTTATTAGAATAGTAAACTGTAAATGTTTGCCTAAAATAAGTTAATAATCTCAATTCAGAGACAAAAAAAAAATCATGGTAGGCTTTAAATGAATTTGTAATGCTTTCTTTTTAGATTTTAGGGGTTTGTGTAAGGCATTATTTAACGCTCATGCTATGTAAATGGAGAGTCTTTTTCCATCATAGAAGAAGCAGAACAATGACTCTAATCAGGAAAACACAGCAGGCTCTGTTGCTGCTTGGAGGGTGTGCTCATAAAAATAAGTCCTGCTTCTGCCCCAACCTATCTGCTGCAAGGTTCATAGGTCACCGCTGCCTCATGTTTAAAAACACTGTCTCGTCGACCGCCGTGAAGCAGCCTTGTAACCACTCTTCACGTCTGCCGCTTGAGTCAGAGCACCTTTATTCACGCCTTGGCCAAACTAAATTTCACACCAGTCATTCAAAGGCACACAGCGGTGAGTAGCCTCGCTTCCATTTTCTGAAGGCAAGCATAGATGAGACTGGAGTCAGCGTTTACTGGGCATTGTTTTTACTGTTTGATCTGCTTAAGACGTTTTGAAGGTGTTGAATTGCGCCACGTGGTCTGTCACCTGGATGACTCACTATGAACGTGCATAAGTCGGGTCTGTTTTTCAGCTGTGGTTTGTGCAGAAATTTCAGTGCGAACAAAAAATCCTTGTTAACACTTTGACATAAAAATTCCCTCTTTTATGACATGACATGATGCACTTACATACTTTTTCACACGTTCTTGTCATTCGGGGAGAAGAAGGTCTAAAAAAAGTGACTTGCTGATAAGTTGTTGATGTCGTCTGCACGATGATCAAGGCTTTGCAGACTAAACAATGGCTTTGTTTTAGCCAAGGTTTTTGAAGTGTGTTCTCTCTAAAGCATTTTAGTGAGATGGACACAAATACTTTAGAGTTCGGGATTCTTGTCTTTTTGTTGGATCAAAACATCATCTTCGGTGCACTGTTTTTTGTTTTGTTTTTTTAACATTTCACCAAAAAAAAAGGAGTAACAGCAGCACGTTGTAAGTCTATCACACTATGTTCTGAAATGAGGCTGTTGTGTGATATTATTCAAGTGATCTTTTGACTTATTTTCTGTATCCTCTCCTCTGAGTTTCTTGCTTTGTGTGGGTATCCAGAAAGAAATCTTTTGTTGTTGTTGTTGCTCCCACAAGCCTGCAGTGTGCAATCTGTTGTTACGAGCCTTGATAATGGTGCGGAGGATCTATCACCCTCTTTGCTATTAACATTTAGCCCAGTATCTGTGGTCTGCACAGCACAAATTTATTCCCTCATGATGCACACGCCGTAAATATAGCATAAACTTTGCTAACAAGCTGGCTTCCAAAGACCTGTGTGATTGTGTGTGTGTGTGACTGGTCTCTGCTGTGTGCTGACTTACCATTCTCCTGTATTTCTCATCTGACTTCTCTTTACTTCCCCCCCACCCCAGCCCCACTCCCACCCCTCACACATCAACCACCCACAGGCTTCACAAGAGACCTTATGAGGATCATCTGACTGGAATGATATTGCTGCTTCAGGCTTTTTAGAGTGGGGGGGGGCAAGCAATTTGTTACACAATTCTCAGCAGAGAGTTTAATGTGCTCCAGAAGGCCCTCTCTTTCAGTTATTAGATCTGTTATGCTAAGCTAAAGGTAGCCGCAGGTGATTTGATTGCTGTTTTTACAGTATGCATGATGGACAGACTTCTTATCGGAAATCTCTCGTGTTTGTTTTGATAATTATATGTGAACTAACACTGACCTTATAATACTGTAAGATGTCATAGCTGGGGAAGGGGTGATGAGCCTTTTAAGGCCGATATTGATCACCGGTTTAATAACATCAAGATTGATTAATCTGATAGTGGTTCCTGCTCGCAATCATTTTTGAAGAGCACTTCCTCGCAAGAGTCCACGTAAAAGCTACCACTTTGCCTCACGTCATTTACCATGATAACTGCGTTTACTGTGACTAATTTTAAAAGTGAATGTGTGGGAATATACAGTTACATTCAGCAACTGGGCCTCTTTAACTCTCACTCGCTGCCAGTCCATAATTCTTGACTTCTGAGTGGAATCTCTTGAGATGATTTAATCATTGTGTTATTATGTTGCAGAATTCTGCCGTCCAAAGTAATTATTCCAATTAAACAGTAATTAAAAACGAACTAAATTAGTTTCATTTTGCACATTAAGACTTATTTCTCTGATGCGATTCATAACAGTGGAACATAATTCCTTGCATTGGACATCAATTAGAGTCTTTTATGTGATGTTTGCCCACAGTTGACATATTGAGATATGTATCAATGTCATAAACATGAATATTATGATACTTCAGTCTAACTTGCAATATGCTGATACTGTCCTCAGGTCTAGGCAGCTGTTAGATGTTAGAGAAAGCTTTGTACTTGTCTTACACTCCAGATAAAAAGGCCAAACAGGAAACAAAGTCACAGTTACTGTTTTCATGAATCTAACTATCTAAAAGTAACACAGTCACTGTGGTCTTTTGCCATTGTGGTCTTTAAACCGGGTGAGGAGATATGGAGCCAGACGCAGCACTCAGAGTGTGTCGCCCACAGATAGTTTTGAAATTTACTGGCGCAGTAGTCAGAAACACATACTGTCAAAATTTTAATGGCACTGAATAAATTATGAAATATATTGTATTTTTGGCTACTAACAAGTGATATACAATTGATGAACTAAATAATTGCTACATTTAATCATTAGTTTGAAATAAAAAGTGATTCAAATTCTGATATTGTTGCTCTTGGCAGGGGACCAGAAGTGAGGGGACAATGCGAGTTCAGGTGCACACCAAGTTCTGTTTCCTGTGTGTGCTCACCTTCATCTTCCATCAGTGCAGCCACTGCCATGGAGAAGGGCACAGCCATCAGCACGGCGGACATCACGACGCCCACAGTGACCTGCAGATTTCCAAGGCTCCGTACGTGAGAGGAGCCACTCTGTCGCCGGAGCCCAGCAGTTCTCAGGGGGAAACTCTAGAGGAGGAGCAACGCTTCTACATCCAGGAGCTGTTCAGGCGCTACGGCCAGAAAGGCCGGTTAGATTTCCAGGGATTTCAGAGTCTGCTGATGAGCTTGGGTCTGGGTAAAGTGAAGCTGGTAGGTGTGGCTCATGAGGATCTGGGCCATGACCATGTAGCTCACCTCGACGCGATTGCTGTTCAGGAGGGCCATCACTCACATTCATCCACCAACGACGGCCATGGCCATGGCCATGGGCACGGGCACGGGCACGGGCATGGTCATCCACGCCAGAAGCCCGGCTCCCGCCGTCCACACAAAGAACAGCTTCCCACGCAGTGCAGCCAGCAGGCTACTGCTGCCAGTCCAGCTGCTGGTGCACCTGCAGGACACGACCATGAACATGATCACGACCACAGTCATGATACAGAACATGACCATGATCGTGCCAAGGTAGACGATAGTGACCATAAACATTCTGATGGACATGTGCAGGACACACATGATCATGACCATGATCATGTACATGACAAAGAGCACAAACACGAGCAGGTACTGGTGCACAAGGACCTGTCTGCGCAACCTCACAGTGATCATGACCACAGCAGCCACAACCACAGTGATCACGCCCACAGTGATCATGCCCACAGTGATCACGACCACAGCGACCACGACCACAGCGACCACGACCACAGCGATCACGACCACAACCACAGTGACCACGCCCACAGCGACCACGCACACAGCGACCACGACCACAGCGACCACGACCACAATCATGTCCATGACCAGCAAACAGGTGCAGACGTTCCTCCCATCAACCACAAACAGCAGCCCTCTCCCCAGTTGGAGCCGTCCCAGGTCCCTCAGGAGCCACAGTCGTCTCCTGCCACCACAGAAAGCCGACCCAAGAAGGCAAGAAAGCCGGCCAGGGTCAGAGGACAGAGAGGGCAAAACAGAACCCCTTCACCTCTCACACCTCTGTCCGAGGATCATCAGTCTGAACACAGTCATGACCACGAGAACGGTCACGGTCACAGCCATTCTCATAAAGACAAGAGAGAAGCACCGGCAGGACCTGCCACCTCCACTTTGCCAGCCCACATCTTGTCTGGCCATCAAGGAGGATTGTTTCATCAGCATGAGGAGGTAGGACCTGTTTGAGCTGAGGTCAGCTTTGATATCTTCTATAGGAGAAAACCTCTGAAATATATGTTAGTGATGCAACAAGTGTCCTGCTGATGAACTGAGCAGTCATCTAAAGACTCTTTGTCAGTATCTTAAGCTCTTTTCACACACGTAGTCTATCCTGCACGGGGTCGTGTGTGAACGGGAGCCGAGGTCGATATTTGTGTGCTGCCAGTTTCTCAGTGGTGACATTTCAGGGAAAATGCTGTGCTGCGAGTGAAAGCAGTAACATTGCAGGACAAGCACATAAAGGGTTACATCCGTCTGACAGCAGATGTTTTCACATTGCCCCGTCTACTCCAGCAGTGCTGTGGGATGTGTGAAAAGGCACAAGATGGAAATATTCCTGATGAGCTGCACGTGTGAAACGTGGAAATCACTAGTGAGGCCTGAAAGGTTATCCCAGTAATTTACCGGGAACTGCTGTATGTGTGAAAGAGGCTCTAGCTACCTGATAAATCTTCCAAATATGCTGAGATTTTTATACTTAGTGCCATTCATTCTGAACAGCTGATGTCAGAATAAAAAGAAGCCTACACAGAATAGAATAGAAATGTCGAGTCTTTCCTGTTAATACTCATCCTTGTAAAGTTATTTTTAATGTGCAGGGTTTTATCTAACTTTTAAGGTTTTTCTGATCACCTCTGACACGTCCCTTTTTTTGCTGTTCTTAAAAGCAAAACACCAGGAAATCTCTGGCTTTGCTTCAGGATTAAAGAGTTTATTAATCAATGCTGAACCTGAAAAACCTGAACTGTTCAAGTGGTATCAATTTTATTATTTTTTCCTCTCATACTTGTGCCATCCTTCTCCCTCCAGTGTCTGAACCTGACTCAGCTCCTCAGCTACTACGGCCTGAATCCTGAATCTCCCATCTCCCCCAGCCAGTTCACCTATCTGTGTCCCGCCCTGCTCTACCAGATAGATAGTCGTGTCTGCATCCGCCATTACCACAAGATAGTGGAGCAGGAATCCTTGGAGCCTGTCAGTTCCGGTAAGAGCCAAGTATCCTATCGATCCAGTCCATCTCGGCTAAAAAGACTTGTAATGTAGAAAAGAAGCAAACGATCATTTCAGCAAGTGTCAACCACAACACCGTTAAGAGCCTGAAGTACTCGAGACCTCACTCAAGGTCTTAGTCCAGACACAAATAAGGCTATGAGCAGCAGACTGTCAGGTTGTTGGTTTGGTTATTTCTCTGTTTTTCTTCCAGAAGTGTTTCACAGTGAGGAAATGACAGAGTCGGTCATCAATATGCATGTTAGGTGTCTGATGTTTGCCCAAAGTGCCGTAAGAGCCTGCAGCTCCAGACCAAACCGCTCTGCATAAAACATTCCCTGTCAAAAGAAGTGGTTCGCCGTTAGAAATTGTAATAACAGCATGCGAAAATCACTCACTGTTCAGCCCGGTTTTGTTTTGTTGCCACATGTTTTTCACAGTGATAGAAAACATGTGGCTGCGCTGCCATAAGTTTAGATTGGAGAAGCCACTGCTGAACAGCATCCAGATTTGCAGGAGATTTCAGCTATTTTGCAAATCTGTAATGCTCAGATATTTAGTCTTGGGAAGTTGTGCGATCTTCTCACCAATATTTTGATCAAATGGAGTGAGAATGAACTTTATTTGGATAATGGATCAAGCAGCAGTACCTTTTTAACCCGTCAGTGCATGATCACACTTTGAGTTTGTTTAGTAGATCATTGTTGTGTTCTTACACATTAATTCAGCAATATCATCGTGACTGCGAGCCCAGAGAAGATGAGATATTATTAAAGCATTGAAAGGAATTATTATCCATTTAAATAATGGATTGAACATCCGGTGTTAAAGTAGCATGTATAGTGATAAGGATGTGCTCTATGAGAGTGAAACGCGAGTTAGTGTCTGTATCTTGTGCCTTCGGCCAGAGGAAACAGCGATCTTCACAAGAGGGAAACCACAGGAAACCATTGGGGTTTATAATGTGATGCTATCAGGATGGAGATCCTGGAGCTTCTCTCTTGGGGAGGAGTGTCAGACCTGCATAACACAACATTGATTTGAACTAATAAGGCCATATTTTATAGTGATGGTAATTGAAGTGAACTGGGAATTAGAACCATAATCCTCTGGGTGAGCCCTCCATTGTTCACGCCGTCTTCTCATTTTCAGTTCACTGATGGGGCAATTTCTTCCTCTCACTTTCTGCCATCCAGAGCAGCAGTGAACACTCACCAGAGTGTAATTTCAACACTGACATTCATTTTAAAAAAAAAAATAACAATAATAATAATACAAAGGATGTTGAAAGTCAGAGCAAGTTTCTTTGAGTAATTTGAGAGCACAGCTGAGACCCCGAGACCCAGTGAATACGCTGTCGCTGGCTAGTTTAAGTGTCTTGTATTCCTACAACGCCAGTGCTTATTAACTTTTCTTTACAGACGAAGAAAGCAAAGCATCTGATGGCTTTGAATCATGTTGGTTCGAGATTTGGCTCTTCAGTTGTAGCGCAGTCTCATGATAAAAGAGGGGCTTTTCTTCTTTAGTGATAACCGTGCTCTTTGATCTTGATAACATTTTGCTAAGTCTGCACACAGCCACACGACTATCTACAATCACATGTTTCTGACAACCCCACGTGTTTTTTTTTTCTCAGGAAATCTTGCTTTTCATTCACTTCTGGAACCTGCTTTGCTGCCTGTAGTTAAATGACTTACTTGTGGGCGCGCTGGTGGATGCAGTGGGACAGCAGAGGGTTGTTTAGCCTCCCACTCATTTACATAGCAGGTCTTGAAGTCACACTGGTAACTGATGTGTCAAAAACCCACATTCGTCAGGTAGACTGCAGTTAAATGCATTTACCTGCAGATGTAGGTGTGGATGGTATGAGGAAAAACCAGCACAGTGAACAACCTCTTAACAGCCTAGCTTCATAAGAGGGTATGTGCTAGTTATTAGCCATATAATGAGAAAGATGTAAGTTATTTTTAGACGTGATTGTGGATGCAGCAAGTATGTAGCACCCTTAATTGATTAATGCTAGCAGTCAATCAGAAGTGGGCAAATGCAAAACTAATGGCCATCAGTGGGTGTTGATGGGCAGTGAATGTATTAAGAGAGCTGGGAGAAGGTTAATGTTTGAATGAACAGCCAGCCAATTAGCCAAATCACACCAGCTCTTCTCAAAAGAGCAGATCACGTGATCGACGCTTCAAATCAGGATCACTCACTCGTATAACTGCAGCACTCACGATTTGTGTAGGACGCTTTGTGTCTGTGCACATGTGCGCCCTTGTTATTAAATCATTTTAGTTGCCATGGCAGCAAAGGAGTCTTGCTATTATGCATTAACAATTTTGAAATTGCAAAAAGGATTTTTTTGTGTCTTTCTTTTGTGGACCCATCTCACTTCTGTTGAAAGAGGCGTCTTTCTTCCGGTGATCACTTCTCTTTCAGTTTGTGCTCCAAATCCCTGAAGTAATTATATTCAGAGAGGAAAACCAAGGAAGAGGCTGAAAGATCAGCTACAAAGAATAAAGGTCAATGTTAAGCCCTGCTCAGGGACCTCAGTGTTTCCAGGTTTATGAGAATGCAAATCATAAAATCACAGTGCTTTAAAGTTAATGAGTTACAGGTCATGAGTAAAGCCATAAAAGATTCCTACAAATCAAACCGGGATCAGTAATCACAGTTTCTGCACACAAAATCAGCAAACTAGAGAAAAGGCTTCTTTTTTCTTAGGTGTTATGGTGCCGTGTGTGTATAAGTGGGTAATGTAAATGTAAATCTGTAGGAATCGAAAACATGCCTGGAATGAAAAGAAAGTGAACGCTGCATGATAATCAATCCGACCACGCTGCATTTACACCTGATAAATTCACTTGTTCTCATGTTCTGTATTATACCGCAGCGTAATTGGATTTTACTTTTCATTGAAGTTATGCAAAGTAGGCCAGAAGTTTGGGAGCTGTCACGATAAACAACGGACAACATGGCAAGTGTGGGGTCATAAGATGTTCTGCACTACCTGGGTTTAGTCTTAATTAAAGGTAGAAAATGCCATTTTTATGACAAAAAATAAAGAATAATTTATATAATAAGTTCTTCTTGCTTGTGTGAGCTTCAGCGTACAATAACACTGTCACAGAAGCAGGCACTTAAGTTCAACCGTGCAATTGGAGCAATTCCTTAAGTGTGCGCCCTCTTAAATCTTTAATTATTAATCACACACTCCCCTCTGGAGACACCTGTATCACATGTGCCGCAGGCAGCAGTGTGCCACCGCTGAAAAGTCATAAAAACGCTAATGACGAAGAGGAAGACAGCGCGAACAAGTCAAAAGGGCACAAATGGCTCCTCATTAGTGGAAAACTAGAGGCACTAGATTGTCTGTAATGGTGCACCAATATTCAACCATAGGCATCACCACACACCGCGGCGCTACCTCTCATTTACTTCCTGCCAGCATCCGTGGGGGAGCGCCGCAAATTTGCAGTTGGTTTCTCCCTGGTCCCCACTCCCCTCTTTTTCTGCACTGTGCCAATTAGGAGAGCCCAAGCAACACCCTGGGCCATTTTTCTGAGCCATGGCTCACAGGAGGTGCATAATTGGAGAGAAGACACAGACCAGTGGGTCTCCCCCTACTCTTCTCTGTTCCCATACCTCCACTTTCTGTCGCCCCGCTGCAACCCCCCGGACGCCTGCACGTCCACACGCACGAGAAACCACAACTGCGTGGGGGTAATGAGATAGAGAAGCAGATGAGCTGCGTGAGCGTGAGGCGCTGCTGCTGATGTACAGCCTGGCTGATGTACAGTTGCCTCTCAGGGCTGCACGACGTTCCGCTTGATGCGACCAGTAAGAAAGCAGTCAGCTGTAGAACCTCTACTTTTGTAAGGCGCGCTGAAAATGGTGGTAACAATAAAACGAAGAGCGATTGAAGACATTTTCATCCGTAGTGAGAAAATGAGTTCAGCCTGTCCAGCTTGTCCTTCCTAACGAGTTCCTCCACAGTATGTGCAGTCGATTAACTGGCAGCAGGGACTGATGGATGTGAGCTACTGATCTCTACATATGAAGCGGAGGGCATCCTTTGCTTTTATGGAAAACTAGGCAATGCATCGGCTAACTGTCACATTATTATTATAAATATGTGGTCTAAAATATTTAACCATCCCATTAACTGTCTCTCTAACTATGGAGACTGTAGGCTCTTAGTCATTTTAATACGGAGAAACATAGTGGGGACATCGGTCCTTGATCTTCATTTTATATTCAGAGTTACTAACGCCTGTCAGGGGTTATTGTTATTACAGTAGTTTCAAATACAGTGACAGCACAAAATATGCTTTACGCATACATTATTCAGAAAGTATTATAGTAGTAGTGCTCATAATTAATCCACATAACAAGATTTACATTATTTACATTACATTATTATGTTTATGATAATTTGTAGATAAACAGTAAAGCCAGCAGATTTGCTTTTTTCTTTAAAAATTTCATCAGATAATACTGCAAACCCAATCATTCAGCCTGTATTTGCATATTGTCAAATTACTCGACACAAAGACTTTGCTGGCGATTCTTCAGACAGTCTGAAATGTGTGTTGCATTTACACGCCGGTGGGGAGCTCCTGTGTTAAAATATTGTATTTTATGACTTCAATTCAGGGAGTTGAAAGCGTCCTGAATGCTCCACTGTGGTCTGTACACCGACTTCACTGCAGAGGTCCGTCTTCAGCCAGATGCTACTCAACTCACCGCATGGTTCGATGAGCATGAAAATGGTGAATCGTACAGTATGCTATGGCCTCCACAGTCACCGAATCTCCACCTATTTAACACCTATGGGAGATTTTTGGAGTGATGAACACCATTGTTAAACACCAAACGCCTCAGATTTTTGGGGGGCACACGTAAACCTGCAGTGAGAGTGAGGGTTAGCTTCCCAAAAGCTAATGACAAGTAGCTGTGTAATCAGCACTTAAGCATGAGGGCCTTCCTCTTCAGTTAAAATATTTCCCCCGGAGGAGCTCCAGCCTCCTGTTTTCTGGGTGGAGAGACGGCCGCCCGGGGAGCGACTTTTTTTGTAGTGTTTTTTAATCCTACAGCTGGGTAATGGGACAGTAACAGCTTGATTCAGTCTCTCTAAAGACCACTCTGTCAGGCATAAGACATGTTTCAGATTATCTCTTCACAAGCAACACCACCTGGGGCCGATTAGATGAGGAGAGGAAGTGTGTCTGCTAGTGAGATTTTACTGTCATTAGTCATTTTTCCCTCTGGCTTTGGTGGCAAATTTGTTTCTTCTGTTTGTATGAATTGAGCCCTATCGGTGCTCAATAGTTTGTAATATATTGGATATTAGTGGTCAAATACTTCCCATGATCAAACCTTTTGGCCCTGGCAATCAGAGCAAATCTGTGAGGAACAGACATTTGCTGTACCTTTCTGTGCTATATTTATAGAGCATTCGCTAAAACGCCTCCCTGAAGTCAACTGTCTGTAAGATGTGCATTTCATGCTCACTGCGTTTTCGTCAGTAGATGTCCTATAGCTGAATGTCAGCAGCGAAGGACCCAGCATCGCTTTAGTAAACACACCGGCAGCTTTGGTGTGACATTGAATTTCATACGACATTAAAGACTTTGTCCTCTGTGATGAACGAATCGTAAAGTTTTTCTCACTCAGTCTTTTCGGCTGTTTTGAAACGCATCACGGGCTGACAGGTGGACTGGCAGTTTAAATGATAGTGTACCTTTCTGACGTTTTCCTGTTCTGCTTCATGTGTCATGTCTGTGGCCTTGAATGAAAAATGAGGTAAGCAGAATTCTGCTGAAATGTCACTTCGCATTTCTTGCTTCAGGCGTCGTGTGTCATCACAAGGACACATGGATGGAAAACCTGAGGAGGATACTCTCCTTCACATGAGAACAGGGTGGGAAAATACCTCCAGCCAATAGCCGAATGATGGCAAAGCTGTAGCTGTTAGTTTGGTCTTTCCTCTGACAAAATCATGACAGCTTCTCAATCAACCCTACAGGTCCTCCTTTTTTTCTTATGCACCTTCACAGTTTATGAGTCATGCTACAACTCCAAACGCGCTGCATGTGGCTAACGAGCACTCCTGACCCTCACTGTATAGTAAAATGCAGATAATAATTCTGTCCGTCTGTCTGTCTCTTCCTCCAGCGTTGGTGTGGCTGTGGGGTTTTGTGTCCATCACCATCATCAGCCTGCTGTCTCTGCTGGGCGTGGTCCTCGTACCCATCCTCAAGCAATCCTGCTTCAAGTTCCTGCTCACCTTCCTGGTGGCGCTGGCAGTGGGCACGCTCAGCGGCGACGCTCTCCTTCATCTGCTGCCTCACGTGAGTCCGCCACAGACGGCCCAACACAGTTTGTTTACAGTGGATTAAAAACCTTTTTGTAGAGCGGTGGACTCTTATGACATTTGTACTCTTGCCTTCTTGAGGTTACACCCGAGCAAGGGATGAAATCGATGAATCAAGGTTAACTATGGAGCAGCTATGATGATGTGACAAAAAATCTGTCAGTATGTAAAAGTAGGAAGCTGAGAGTAATGTCATGCTGTGCTGCTCCGTATATCATTCATAAAAATCTTATAACATTTCCAGTTTATGGATGTAGTTATGTTTTGTGTCATTTTCTTTGAACCTAACCTGAGTTCTTGCATCTCACAGCTCAGATAATCTTATTATTGCACTTTTCATGACTGAAATAAAATTATTTAATATAAACAACAGGTCCAGTCACACAAACTTCCAGCAGAATCCATCATGTCATGAACTTTTGATGTTGTATGGGCAGCGCGGGGCGGACGCTGAATCTTTTGTTAACTTCTCATCATGCATTTGCAAAATATGGAAAATGTGTAGCTGCTCTCCGCTGACTGCAGCTGCGGCCAAGCTGTAATATTTATACACGGCATTTATTCAGAAGTCAACAAGGTAGCTAAACATCCTTTGCGTGTCCACGCTGCTGTGATGGGCAGTAGTCACTGCTGACCTAGTTCTGAATACTGAAACCTCCAAATGTCTCTTCCTCTGGCCAATCGTCAGTAAATGTCTTAGGGCACCAAGTCGATCTGTGTGCACAGACACATAATAAGTTTCAGTGATCATCAACCATCCTCTGCTCGTTCTGTTCTTTCTCTCAGCTGTGAGAGGCCTCGGGGGTTCGATCTGTGTGACCCTAAGAAATAAAATCTATGTTCTGATAAATGTGCGATCCTCCTCCCTCACTCCCATCCTTCTCTCTCGTCATCCTCCGTTCTTCTTCCTGTCTACAGTCTCAAGGGCAGCACGACCACAGCAAGCCTGGGACGAGCCACGACGGCGATCTGGTAACAGCCTTTGATGGAGTGTGGAAGGGCCTCACAGCGCTAGCCGGCATCTACCTGCTCTTCATCATCGAACACTGTATCGGCATGTTTAAGCACTACAAAGACCACAGGGTAAGATAAACATCACCTGGCTGTGGAGGACGGCTTAACCCTTGACTATTATTTGAAGATAATTCTCACATGCAGTTGCTTTTGTTTGCTGTATTCCTTGAGTTTGGTACTTGTCGATTTTGATCTGTAATGAATTCCTGTGGCTAGATCTTACAATGATGTCTCCGCTCACAGGGCATGAAGAAGGGGAGGGAGGAGGGCAAGATTGGCAGGAAGTTGTCAGATCACAAGTTAAACCGTCGCTCAGATGCAGAGTGGCTGCACCTGAAGCCCCTCAGTGAAGGTAAGAAGCGTAGCCTCACGCAGTCTTTACAGCACGTTGTTTCTGCAGCTGTCGGCGTAACATTTTCTCTCTCCTGCAGACCCGGGCAGCACCGCCATCTCCTGCGACAACGGTCACAACGACACGCAGCTGACGGAGCTGCAGACGCCCGACTCTCCCACAAACAAGACGCCACTGGCACCCATAAACACCCAACAACACCAGCAGTCACCCACCAAAGAGAACGGACGCAAGGCCAAGCAGCACAGCCACTCGCATGGCCACGGTCACTCTCACGGAGGGAACTGCCACTCTGACCAGGAGATGAAGGACGCTGGTATAGCCAGTATCGCCTGGATGGTCATCATGGGCGACGGCATGCATAACTTCAGTGACGGCCTGGCTATAGGTAAGAGGTTTGGTATTTTACCCGCACTGTGTCCACTTTAGTTAATAACTCAGGAATTCATGTGTTATTCCACATCTGTTGATACTAGAAAAAAGGGCAAGCTCGTCTGATTATCAAGCTAGTTTTGCTATTGTATATGTGGGGAAAACAGGGATCAGCAGAATAGTTGTGTTGCCACATTCAGTTCAGAGGTTATGATTAGTAAATTAAACCATATATAAAAATATGGTGACTGGGTTAGATTCTATGAGCACCACCACCACTCTCATACCTGTGTGCTAAATATGAAGCATGCAGACTAGCTTAGCTTAGCACAAAGATGGGAAACAGGGGGAAACAGCGAGCCTGGCTTTGTCCAAAGGTAACAAGGAAGTCACTGTGCCTGGTCAAGGCGAGCCTGTTTCCAGTATTTAAGATAATCATCAAAATCTATCTTCACATTTCGAGTGCAGAAATGAAAGTGTCTCAGCTTTCAGAACAAAACTAACCAAGCGTATTTCCCAAAGTGTCAAACTTTTCCCACCTGACAGTTTTCCTGAACTTGTTCTCTCTGCAGGTGCAGCATTCAGTGCAAACCTGACAGGAGGCATCAGTACATCAGTGGCTGTTTTCTGCCATGAATTACCTCATGAACTTGGTAAGTGGATTGCACACAAACAAAACAAGTCATTTACTCATTACACACTAGACACTGCTCACTTCAGTTATTCAACAAGTACAACAAAGCTGTGTTGTGAAGGCGTTGCAGTTCGTTCACATAATGACAACCAGCTTCTAAATCAGTGCCTCATGCAAAGCGGCTTTTTCTTACCTGAACCGAAACTTTGATCGGAGTTGGTCTCACGACCCTCTGTAACAGTGGTGTCAATAATCTGCTCTCCTCACTCTAGAAAAATGTACTTCCCCCCCCCAGATTAATAGCTTTTGTCTGACAGCAGCGAAATGGCTTGTCAATGTGTCTGTCAGTGAGGATGATGTACGGCGCCTGGCACACATTGTTCAATACAGTCAGACTCAAAGACGGTACAGCTGCTGGCGCGTTCATTTGCATTCAAATCTGTTCTCTCCAAGGACCCTTTTGATTCAGTTTGATTTCAGCAACTATGAACATTTTTGTTCAGAGTCGTGCTTTTTTTTTTGCTCCACAGTGCTCTCCTCTGCCTGTTTGTTTATAGTGAGAGGAATAGGTGGCGAGAGTGGGGTGAAAAAGACAGACAATGGGGCCATCCACAGCAGATCAGTACTAATGATGTGTCTTGTCGCGTTGCAGTTTCCATGCCTCGTTTGTGTGCTTGATGAATAGAGTAGTGTCAATTATGGCAGAGTGTAATGGCCTACGTTTGTCTGCCTGCTCCCTCTTGTGTTGACTAGCAGCATCCTTTCCTGTTGTTATTGTTGTGTTTGGGAGAAAAAGAGGAAAAATCTGTTCAAAGCATCTACAAGATGAAGGAGGATGAAACACATTTGGGTTTAACTAATGCTGCAAAAACCTGCTTTAAAGCTTGCGAGGTTTAGCATTTAGCTGTTTTAAGTGCCAGAAAATCTGCTGTATCTGTGTGGCTTCAAGATAGAACGAGACGGCTAAGAGCTTTGATTCTGGTCCAACGTTTCTGTCCTTTTTATCGCTATTTTTACTCTGTTGTGCTCGAGTTTCCAGATGGTTAACTGCAGCACTAGTCCTGTCTGAGAAAGATTTGCGAGATCAATCTCTCCCTGTGTAATTTCACATTTCCTGTTGATTCGGCGCCCGTTCTTCAGGAGCACTTGCTGTTGTGCCTTCACCCCTGTAGGGCCGCTTGTCAGAAAAACCCAGCAGTTTGACAAGTGCACCTCTCAGCTCCTCTTGAACACAAAAGCTGTCCCCCGACTGGCAGCTGGATGGCAAAGATGATGATTATGAGGGTTCTTTAACCACCCAGAGTGAAGCTAATTGGCAGTGATGGGTGTGTTAATTGCGGTAGATGAGGCGGCGGCAGGCGTGTCTGAGTGTCTGACGGATTGGAACCAGGGAGGCAGGAAACTCCAGAGTAAGTTGAAGAAGAAAAAAAAAACAGATATTCAAGTGAGGTGTGTGTGGACCGTCTCTCTTTAACTTCTCCCCCCTTTTCTCTGGGTTTGATTGATGGATGAGAGCAGAGTAGTAATATATTCATTGTGGTAATTAGCAAGGAAAAGAGGCCGCTTGTTACACGGTGCAGGAAATGTAGGCCACCCCCTCAGTATTCATCTCTCTCTCCAAATCCAGGGCGTTTCCGCTGAGACTTGGGCCTCTTCCCGCATTTGGCCCGGCAATGATTGAAGAGGGTAGAGAGGCTACGGCGTGCATATGTAATCATAAGTATATCAGAAGGGAGTTAAAGACACATTTCTTAGAAAGAGCAGCTCCTGGTCTGTTTTCACCTGCTTGGAGACAGATAGGGGTGGCATCTGTATGGAGGGAGTTTTGCTTTGAACAGATTCGCCTCATCACATAGTCAGAATAGACGGGAAAAGTCAAGAAAAACGCAGCATGACATGCCGAGCTATTCACCGAGGGGTTTATACGCAGCAAAGTGCATGTCACTTTGCAAACTGTAAACAGAAATTGGACACACTGCTGTCACTGCTGCAGCTTTACACTCTTCTGTCACTTTTAGCTTTCATAAACAGCTTGAACCAGCTTTCACGACAAAGACCGAGCTGTTGCATGTTGGGACATGTGCGTCAAAATAAGAGTCGGATGGATGCATGGGGATTGCTTTAATGGTGTTAAAATGAGTGCGTCTCTCTCCTGGCTGACAGGTGACTTTGCGGTGCTGCTGAAAGCAGGGATGAGTGTGAAGCAGGCCATTGTCTACAATCTGCTGTCCGCCCTCATGGCCTACGTTGGCATGCTGATTGGCACAGCTGTGGGCCAGTACACACACAATGTCACCAGCTGGATCTTCGCCATCACAGCTGGCATGTTCCTTTATGTGGCTCTGGTGGATATGGTAAGTTGGCACACTGCACTGGACAGCCCCAGAGTGATAATTGTCCCCAACAACATCAGCTTAACTTTCACTGTCTCCTCTCCCACATGGGCAGTCGGTCCTCTTCTCTCTGCCTCCTGATCTGCAATGCTAATTCCAGCAAAGTCTGTTTCTGATCCCAACTGGTTACTTTGTCTCTTTCATAGCTGCCAGAAATGCTTCACGGGGACAGCGAGGACCACAAGCGCTGCCAGCTGGGACACTTTATCCTGCAGAACCTGGGAATGCTGACCGGGTTCAGCATCATGCTGCTCATCGCCATCTTCGAAGACCAAATCGTTTTCGATTTTGGCTTTTAGTCTAGGAGAGAGGGTGGTGCTGGGAAGTGAAGGAGGGGAGAGCTGGATGTATCAATATTGTTCTTCTAGGCCTTAACATGCTTTGTTTGCAATGTAACGGCCCAGTCTTGCATGCAATGTGAGTCTCGTTCATGGCCCGTGCCTCCATTCCAAACAAGCTGCGGTAGCTTATGCATATCTCATGACTCTGCCAGTGATGTTTACACTCTGCTCCTCCATCACCTCTCCTCTGTCAGCTCCAATCTGTCTGCTGTCTGTGAAGCAAAAGAAGGCCGAATGAAAGAAGAGGGAGACTGCACTCCAACCAGAAAACACCTCCTTTGCTCTGATCAGTAAACTCCATCTTTAAAAAAAAAAGAGCTGCAGATAGTAAGGTGGTGCAGGAAGCCTGTTCCTGCAGAGAGGCAGCTGTCACGGCCCAGCAGCTCGCCGCCTATACATCATCACCTATTGTTAGCATGTTGTCGTCGTACCCCCTACCACCACCCGTCTCTTATCCGCTCTGTGCTGTGTCCCATCATCCATGCCTCATACATCTGTGGTGTGTGTTCCACCCGGCATCCATCATCAGCTTTTGATGTCATCACGCTGTGTATCAGATCTCGTGTCTCTCTGTGCCAAGCCCTGGCCACTGGAGCAGCACCAGAGCCGCTCCTCGCACCATCACACCATGACAGAGCTCAGTTTAGCTATGCGCTACGTCTGGAATCAACCTGTTGGCTCATGTTGCTTCGCCTGCAAAATGTGCCATATAGTGTCAAAACAGAAAAGTGTTCTCACAACTGGAGTGTTTTTTTGTTTCTTTTTTTTGGTACAACTTTCTCCATTAATTACTTCAGTTATGTATTATTGTCTAATTTCGTCTTCGGGATCATTAAGCCTTTGTATTTCATAGTGATAGCTAATACAGCTGCCAAAACCTTTACAAATTAGCATTTAAGACTTAGCAATGTTTTTGTTGAGAAACTAGAAAAAAAGTCTCTTTTAAGGGTTAGACAATCTGTAGCCAAAGGACACATATCCTTTTTAGGCTTTTCTATTATTATTTTTCTTTATAAGAATCAGTAGGTTTAAACTGTGAATTCAGAAAAACTAGTTATTCTTGTCTTCATCAACAAGTGTTGTAGTTTACTAGATTTATTTAGGTGCCTCTTTGAGTTCCTTAAAGGTGCTTTGTCCAATCGGACCACCCTGCAGTGGACCTTTAATTACAGTATGAGGTTGAGTTTTCAAGGTATTCTAAGTACATGTGGTCTTTGTAGTGTCAGTAGGGGAGCAGATAAAAGCTAATTGCTCCTGCTAAATAATAGTACTTATGTAAAGGAATCAGTTAACTTCCTGAAAATCAGAGACAGACCAGGCAAAAGACAGAACACAGCACACAACAGCATGATGTACTGTGTGTGTTCAAATGGCAGCATCAGCATCCCAGCGAATATAATTAATGTTTAACCCGACAACTGTAGGATAAAGATTATTATTGTTATTTGCAATTTTTCATGTATGTTTCTGAGGGTGTGCATTCTAATCACTCTGCTGACTGTGCCCAAGTGCGGCTTTTCAGTGGCTGGTGCTTGAACCCCCCCAACCCCCCGACATTCCATTGGCTGTTCTGCAGCTCATGCACGAAGCTAGCTAGCCTAGCTTCAGCTGCTGAAGCACACAGATAATGTGTGTGGCTTCATTTATCCTGTCACTGTGTGACATCCATCGTCTTATGTCTTAACTGGCTGTAAACATTCGTCAGTCACATTGAACTCATGTCATTGATCTGACTGAATCATGCATGAAGTTTGAGTGAAACGGTACAGACATTGTGTCGAGTGTAAACTTGTTACTTTTTAAAGTAACTGTATGAAGATCATGGAGATTCTTTGGGGTGTAGTGTACCTGGTGTTAAGGGCTTTATTTAATGATGCAGGTGTGAGAGCGTTTAACTTACCTGCATCTTTTTACATTTTATTATTTAATCTTATGTTTGTATATGTTGGCACACACAATTACTAAAGTGTACCTGAATGTGTTTTCATTCAACACTGAGTAAAGTTCATAATTTTCTATCTTTCAAATATGACTTCGACATTTATTTATTTTGATCGATTGACCTTTTTTTGAAACAGTATTTCTCTTTTGAGTTCCTGTATTCTTTGTATAATTTAAATGAAAAATGTACTGTCAGGTGTTTGATAAGAGTGAGTAACACTTAAAGACACTATACCCCAAAGAATATGTTTCTTCACTGGTTATTGGGCACTGTTTGTAAAATGAAGGTCCATGATTTTTCTCATTTTTGCTTTGTTGTATGTTTGTTTAGTAATCTGGATATAAAATGCAAAATGTGACATCCTTGCTGTTTGCCTGTCTGTGCATTCTCCCCATTATGAAAGGAAAATAAACTCTGAAAAGATCCCAGACTCATGATTTCTGATGGTTCTGGCATAATGTTACAGAGACAAACTGGTGAACAGCTGCGAAACCGCAGTAGCGTAGCACATTCATCAGTTAACATTTCTCTGCCTCTCGCTGCTTCTCTCCTCACTCGTCAAACCTGCTATCAGTTCAGCAGGTTTAGCTGAGTTGATTCTTAAATGAAAGCTATGGCTCAGTGAACGATGCATACATTTAGAAACCAGATAAATGTATCAGGTGTGGCTGAGTTACAAAGTACAACACGTTAACATCAATTATCGGTAATGTTGCGGCTATGTTTGGGCACATTACTGTTGACTTGTCCTCATACACCAATGCTTACATGCTAAGTAATAGCTATTGTATACTTTAAGGTTATCCACAATCAACTGAATCATCACAATACTTTAATACTTAAAGCAAGAACTAGTAGTCATTGTTACCATTTTCATTTCTATGTACTACATAAAGTAGAGACTGTTTTCTTTTGATTCTTTTCAATGAAACAGACTGACAGAGGCTAGGAGCTGAGCTGACAGAGCAGTGCTACCCCTCGCCTGATCCAGTGTTCAGCCGGCACGTTGGAGTTGAGCGTCATGGCGATGACATAATTGGTGGAGTGGCCGGTGGTGGACAGGGTGCCGCGCCGCTCACTGGTTTTGTAGACGGGCACCACGTAACACATCCTCTGGGGAAGGTCCTGTCGTTTGACAGGCTTCAACCACATCTGATGGAGAGAGAGGAGACAGAGGCATTGGAGGGGGCGACCGGGTCAAATGACAAGATTATAAATTTTAAGCTGTGGCTGCCACATTCGCTCACTCTACCTCCATTAGCTACTTCAGCAAATAGTCACTGTCATTTAGAGGCTATTTTCCATTCAGAAACATTTGACTGGTGGAATAATTATACTGGCAAATGAAATTCTCTACGCCTCCGCTGACAAGCAACAGAGTTAACAGTCTTGATTATATGAAAAGTGCATGATGATGAGTGGATGTGGGTGTTGTGAAAGAAACAAAAAGGTTCACAGGTCAGGACAGAAAGCGACACATAAAACTAACCTGGATCTTCTTTTTTTTAACCCAAATGTTAACTTACAAATTGGAACTTTGGGGACATAAACTTATAAAACAATAGCATTAACAAGGAAGAGTCCCCATGGGCTATTAAGAAGTCTTGGTTATGCAAAAGAGATAAACTGGGACACATTTAAAAAAAACATCTTTAAAAGGAAAAACAAAAACAGCTTGTTGAGTTGCAGCCAGAAAAGTACTCATCTGGTTCCATAACGGGCGTCTCTGTTAGGATTTGCATTTCAAAGCCAGCCCCTCCCCCGCCCAACACGCACACAAATAATAAACACATTTTTAATTAAGTTCCGCTCGAGTCAAAAACTGATTCTGTTAATAACTTGGCCTGAAATGTCTGAATATTAAAAAAACAGTCTTGTGCATTATTCATAATCACTGAATGCATTGTGGAGAAGAGAGAACAGAGGGAGAAAAAGAATAAAAAACTTGATCAGTCCTCGCTCTCTGCCACTGGCACTCTGTTTCCATCACTGTCAGTCTGCTTTCATACACCGTATCAAGCTCAGTTAATTAATAAAAGGATGAGAGAGCAAAGGAGCGAGGCTTCCTTCAGGCACAATGCTGCTGCTCAGAATCAGGTCCTGAGAACGAGGAGCTGTGAACATCCTCCTGGGTAGAGCTGTGGCTACAGGATGGAAGCTGTTGTTCACTTTCTCCTCAGAGACTCAATATCGGTCTCTGATGGAAAAAAAAACAGCCGCCTCGTAGGAGTTTACAAGCTGAATAATGCTGGAATCTGCCCCATTTTCATAATTCGATATGTGGATAGATATTATCTTTTGTCTCGTTTGACACCCAGAGGGATTCGCAGGAGCAGAATCAATAGGTTCCTCCCCTCAAAATTTATGTAAGAACATGTTATGCAACTTTCTTTCTTTTTTTTTTTGCCTGGTTGCCTGCAGTGTTTTTCACCATACACTGCCAAGCTATCTTACACCAAGACCTAATAGCCGCCCACAATGAGGAGTCAAACCAGAACAATATAGAAAATGTAAACCCACACATTTCTCTCTGCAGATTTTTACTTTTAGTGATAAAAAGTGCTTTTAACAAAGCAAAAATTCTGACAAATTCGCACCTCAACTCTTATTCCAATTCCAATCAAATGGGGATTCCCAATTCCCCATCGGGTAAAAGGTATCTCTAAGGTATTGATAAAATGTTAAATTTAAAAAAGCCCTCAACTTACACTCCCAAAAAAGTCCATTAACTTTAAAGCCAACTTGGAACAGCTACTATCTTGACCTTCAGGTGAAACTATTGTCACCTGTATCTTTTTTTTTACATTTTCAGGTAACCTGGTTCAAGATCTTTGAGTGATTTAACTCAGCTGTGGTGCCCACTGACATATTCTACAACTTGGATCAGCATGAAACTCTCCTGGTTGAAACATCAGTCCAAAAGATTAACAACTGTGTTCGACAACATCTGGTTCTTTGACAAAAACTACAGGCTTGTGGACATAAAAACTTCAGGGAAGAGGTTAACTATGACTCCCCAGGTGCATTTCAGCAAGAAACATCCATCCAGAGCTTAAAGTTTTTAGCATCCCATTCATATGGCTATGATCCTTGCCTCCTACTGGCTTCTCTCATACATGCATTTTGTTACAATATCCAGGAGCATCCTGTGTTTCTACATTGAGCAACACTGAGGATATTGTTTAAAGAGACATTTGAAAAGGTAAAACACTTCCAGAACCAGCAGCATCTCCCATTTCACATCCATATTTCAGGCAATTGGGGATTCAATCAACCAATCAGAGCTCAGTAGACAGGATAAAGAATCGTCTGCCTGTATAGCTTTTTAGCTACATCCATGAAAAGTAGCAGATAGACAAATTGCCACAAAAATGCTAACAGCATGGATGAGATCGACACAGCTGCACAGGGTGGTGAAAGCTTACAAAAAACACACAATTGTATTATTTCAATCATCATGAAACACTGCTCCTCGCTAACGCCATTACAGCCTCCGCTTTGACTGAATATGACAGTTAGACAGATTCATCACTCACTATGGGCTGGTCATCGCAAACAAATGAAAGGAAATTAGCAAACATGAACATGATGTCAGGCTGAAGGAAGAATGTGGGATAAAATGGAAGCTCTGTGTGATTATCAGGCCATTTCTGAGGATCCTAATCTAATATCTGTGTACAGTGTCTGTGTGCTGTGAGTGCTCCTCACCACGGGCATGGGGTCATGCAGCACTTTGGGGTATGACTCAGCAAGAAGTTTGGTCTTTCTGTCCCAGCGGGCACCATCAAGAAACAGCCCTCTGATGTACACACCTGTGTCACACACAAACAGAAGCACAGCTCGGAGGCATTAGAGAGGCAGCTGTTACTATCACATAAACATCACCAGCTACTGTCTATCCTGTGACTACGATGCATGCTGGCCCTTTCAGGAACCATAAAACTTTGTGAATCACGCTGAACTGACCTCTATATCGGTGTCTTTTCATAAAGCTAATATGAGCTCTCCTACTAATAGGATAAGAGAAAAGGGTGAGATTTGGAGATACCTGACTGTCTGCATCCTGTCAGTAGCACACACCTAAATGCACAAACACACTGTCAGATTTGTGGCTGTGTTGGTGTGATGGCGCCCCAGCTGGGGACTGATTGAGGGTGAGGCTTTATGTGGGGCTTCGACTGAGAATCTCACTGCAGAGCTGGAGGCACAGCGAGGGGCTGACGCAGGTCTGCATGCAGACGAAAGACAGGGAGGCTTTGCTTTAACTTCCTCTCTCACTTTACACTCTGCTGCTCTCACATTCAGTCAGCCGAATGTCAGTTTTCATCTGTTTGTCTCTTCTCTTCCACCCACTGCTCATTTCACTTTCTGCTTAGAAACCTCACTTTTCATCCCCTTGAAGCATTTTTAATCCGTTTCTGACTCCTCTTCAACTGCTCTCTCTATCTTCCTGGTGTCTTTTCTTCACCTTCATTAAAGTAGGGGGTGGTTTGCTGGATAGGGCCATTTTATCCAATCAAAAGCTATCCAGATATCCTTCTTTTACTATTAAAGTACCATCCTTGCCTCTGTCTAAAAACACTGTTTTACACCCAATCTTCTCCAACACCCCTGTTAGTATCCTACCATTCTCTGGGGGCTTTTTATATTGTTTGTCATCCAGGACCTCAAAGTCAAAGCCAAGCACATCAATAGGGACGGTGTGTTTCCTGGCATAGTTCTGCTGGCTGCCTGTGAGGAAGGCCTGGGTGAAGAAGAATCCTGATACCCAGAATACAGCAGGCGTTCCCTGCTCATACCAGTCCTGAAAACACAGCAGGTCAGAGAAGAGAGTTAAAACATAAAAGAAAAAATACATTTAAAAAAGCACAAATGAACAACAAAACACAATGTATGGATAGCTACTGCAGTACACTACAATATGGTTAAATATAACATTCAGTTGATTATGTGACTGGACATTTTACAAGTCTACCCACTGAGAGTCTGCAGCCATGCTAGCAGCTCTGTGAGGCTGTACTTAGGCACAGCCGCGCTATGAGCCAAACGCTAACATCAACCTTCTAGCATGCTCACAAATACAATGTTACTATGCTGATGTAATATGTTTGCTAATGTTTGCTATGTTCGCCATCTTAGTTTAGCATGCTAATTAGCACTAAAGACAAAGTACAGAGGCAAGCGTCTTAAGTTTTGCAGGCATTTGGTCATGAAGTGTTGGACAAGTTGATGACAGTTGTTGATATATTTCAGTCTGGACTGCGGTAGTGGACCGACTAGCACAGCTAAAAGCAAATATGCTTATGGACCCGCCAGTTCAACAAAGTCACTCTCTTGGCAGCCCAACCGGCTGACTTTTTCATTACCTTTGCAGCCCTGGACCCCAGCAAACAAACAACAGGACAAACAGAGAGATTTACATTCACAGATACAGATAGTGAGTTAATCACTTCTGTCCAGAAGGACATTGTGGAATTAAGGACCCACAACCACACCAGGTTTAGAGGGAGTAACGATAAGCTCTTTGGAAAGTTTTTGAGGGAACAATAATTGCCAAGTTCACTACACTACAGTGTACTTTAGTTAAGCAAACAAAATAAATTATGTCTTTGGAAAAATCGTTAATTTGCTGTGTTCCCAATGATCTGTTCTTTCCTGTATATACACAGGAGGACTAAAACAGACATGAATTCAAGTTGGACCATCCTTTTTTTTGTTTTTTTTTTTTTAAATATTTTCCATTTTTTAGCTTTTCGGTTTATATGAAAGGAAGATATGCTTGTTTCCTGTATGAGGTGAGAAGAAGAACAAGACTGGAAGCAGGATGAAACAAGCCTTTTGAAGTTCCTTCAAAGCACATTTATGAACTTCAAAAGCTAGACCTGTAACCTGAAACTGGACCTGTGTAACATACAACTATATTTTCAGTAGCTGTGGTACTATTGAAGCTAGGCTAAAATGCAGTGGAAAGTAACTACATATATTTACTCAAGTACTGTGCTTCAGTGGAAATTTGATGTACATTTACTTTACTTGCAATTTATGCAACTTCCTTAACATCACATTTCAGAAGCAAATACTGTTTTTTTTATTCCACCACATTTGTCTGACAGCTTTAGTTACTTTTCAGATTCAGTCTCTTGCTGTTTAGTGAAAGCCGAGTATCTCCAAATGTAGTGATTTTTAATTTGATTTGTTTCTAATAAAATGAAGGATTACTTGTTGGGAAAATTAACCTACTTCTTAAATCAAACTATTTAAAACCCTCTTGGATTAGTTGGGAAATGTCACAAAGTTGAAAAAAGGGCTTGTTTTTCCGAGTTCATAAGGAGTTGACTTTTCAGAGACACGTGGTTCTCACAGAAAAAAACAAACTTATGGTGATCTTATAGAATATGATGCATGGCTGTACATTAAACTACAACAACAGAATATAAAGTAATTAAAATTAGCTCACACTTGAATATCTATAGTAGTAAAATGCAGCATACACATTAATGCAGCAGTAGTATGAATGCAAAAAGCATAAAGCTAAAGTGGAGTATTTTGACAGTGTGTGTTTTTCTTCACTTGTTAAAACAGCAAAAAGTCAAGGTATAAGCGAGCTGTCCTAGATAAGAAACCCGTGACTTTCCAGCTCACCCTGTGGGGAGTCATGGGTGGACATTCCAGAGACACACAATACATTCTTTTCACTCCAATGAGTTTTGATGAACAGGAGGAATACAGCACTTCTCCAGTGGAAGCAGAAAGGGAAATATGGGAACTGACGAAGTTCACTTTGCAGACTCACATGTCTGGCATGGGTTTCCTTTACCAAATCTGCCCATGAGTGAAAAGCATTACTAGATCGCCCCTACCTTCTACGTGATGGTAAGTGAAGTGGTCTTGTGTAACTCAAGTGTGACAAAGCTTAAGGCAGGATTTCAATTCAGTGTAGAGGGAACAAAGTGTACTGATGTAACTCGTGATACTAGCTCCTCACCTCTGACAGGTCAAACATGGTTCCAGAGACTTTTACAGTCCATGTCAAGGTTTGTGGTGGCCCAGTACTGTACTAAATCTTTCTATTTTGTTTTTTTCCTTTAATATTCTTACAGCATATTGGCGTTTTTTGAAGAATCCCCTTTTTAATCCCCTTTTTATTGTATCCACACTAACAACTATAATGATTACAGTTCTTAGAACACTGCTTTAAAGGACTTTTGTTAGCTCCTACTTTCTCAGCACTATGGGAAGGAGTGATGCAAGTAATTGGCCCAGATTTAATAGTATGCTGACTGGTCAAACCCATAAGTCAATGCAACATCGTCAACCACCATTTTTAAAAACCTGTGTAAGATGTTAGCAACAGCTTGTGATGGTAGCCTTAAAACATGGAACATAAGACGGACAAATGAATCAACAGTGTAGGCTTTGTTGTTGCTGCTGTATGTTGCACAGAAGTGATGTTGCTATACCAACAGCAGTCCAGCTCACGTCACTTCTGTGTTCCTGCTGGCGATGTGAATGCAAATGGAAGAACAGCCCCTGGAAGTATATAGTTCTCAGGGGAGCTCCCCAGTGGGTAGTTCCTCTCAGAGACTCCCCAGAGCTGTTTGTTGAGAAAACACCATATAGTGTGTAGCTCAACATTGGTGAAAAAACATTATCCTAAACAAAGACTTAATCTGATGGTGCAGTCTATTACACATCAGCTTTTAAAGCAGTGTTTTCCATGTTTTTGTTTTTTCCATGTATGCTGACTGTTTTGCCTTTCAATGGGGAGTGGCCACAATATGTATGCACTCATTTGACTGTGCTGTGGAGAATAATTAAGAAAGTTTTCTTTTCTAAATTTCCTTTTTACAATGAAAACAATAAAGTAACCATTATGTATATTTATTCATACCAGTCATTATGACGGACCCAAAAACATTTTTCAGCATCTGATTACGGCAGGTTTCAGTACCTGTAAGAACTTGAGTCGCTCCAGGAAGTCGCTGATGTAGCTCCCCAGCGGTTTGAGGCTGGGGTAGGACTTCTTCATCCACATGCCTGGGACACGACCCTTCAAGATGCTGCTAACCACCTCCTCCAGCTCCGCAGACATCACCACCAGCCCCTACACATGAGCACACACACGTGATCAACATCTTCACTACTTGAAAATGTTGTTAAAGCCCTGTTTAACACTGAATCAAATATGAGAGAAATTCAAGCATGCCACTTAAAAATGTCTCTCTGGAGATAGGTGACAGACAGCCACATAATGGGAATCCTTATCACTCAGTGGGGAGCCTTTGATACCAGTATGAAAGATGATGTGCTCATTCCCCTTCCTGACTCTTCATGCTCTCCCCACTTCAAGCCCATGAGACTGGTGTATCTCAGGAGGAGAAGAAATGTGTATGGAGTCTGTTTATTAAACAGTGTAAAGATACACACACGTGTTCAGGCATGGTCTGAATATGGTGTAATTAGGCGTGCAATACTACACATATTCAGGCACATATATTCAGAAGATATCCTGTTTGGTCTGTGGTTTTAACTACATCATTCTATGAACTAACTAATTACAGTCTTAGTCTAATGCAGTCTAATTGCAGGCTGTGTCCTGGCATGTGTGAAATCTCCAAACACTTGGAAATACAAAGTCAGAATTTCTTTGTTTTGTCTGAGGATGTTGTGGCCTAAATGGATACTTTTACTTCTACAAGTGTGTCTCTTGGTGGCATTTTGGGGAAAAAAACACTGATTAAAATTATGTTAAGGCTTTAAGATAGCTATATTTGGGGGTCTTCTTTTTTTAGCTACATCCATCACACACAGCAGTCCTGGTTCCTGCCAATACTTAGTCTTCCCTACTACTTAGGCACTCTTCCTCATCATTTTTATGGATCCAGTGAGTGCAAAAGCAAAACCCTAGTTTCAAATATTCATTTAGAAATCTGACATCATGTACACACGTTCTTATTATGAGCAATGTTACGGCGTGGCTCGCGGAGATGGCCATTTTCAGTCATCAAGCCACTTTGGTCCACACTGGAATGTCTCCACAGCTCTTGGATGATTTACTATAAAATCTGGTGCAGACATTCTCGAGTGAGGATGAAGGCCATAACTTTGGTGATTTCCTGACATTCCCATCAGCTTCAGCTGTACATTATGCTTCAGACTAATGAGAAAAACCTAGCATGCTAACACGCTAAAATAAGATGATGAACATGGTTAACATTATACCTGCTATTCTCTGAACATCGACATTGTGAGCATGTTCGCAAGTTGACATTAGCATTTAAGCACCACTGTGCCTAAGCACAGCCTCAGAGAGTCACTAGCATGGCTGTAGATTATAGTGTACAGTCTATAGTCTGGGCCAAAGGATGTGGCATGAATACATAATGGCATAGCAGAGTTGACTCAGTTCTCTCCTTTGTGCTACAGTGGAAAAGAGCACTTTCTGAGAGAAGGTCAGGAGCACTCGTTAATGATTTAGAGGTTTAGGTGGGCTGCTTCATCCTGTTCATTCCCACAAGGTCAACAACATTTCTAGAATATATACATTTCATTTCATTGCTTTTTAACTTTGCCTAGTGTGTTGTCGAACAACAGTGCCTGTAAGATACGAAATACAGTAACACACTGTACATAGACTTTCAGGAGGAAGCAGTTCCTCTGTATGGTGGCTATTGGCCCGAAACTTTCACAGTTACTGTTGAAGTGTTTCCTTTTACCAACAAATTATAGTGTTAAACTAGTGTATTTGGAGTGTTGTGCAGAATACTTAAGTATCTGATTTCTGAAGATTTATTACCAGAGTTTCCCCTGTAATCATTCAGTAGAGGTGTGCCTCCTCTCATGAAATATTGCTTTCACTGTACAAAAATGTAAAATCAATGATGATTCATCATTTGGCCTTACTGTTTATCCAAAAAACACACATTTAGTGTAATTTCAGTAGATTTGGCCAGAGAGTATCACACTGTGAGTATCCAAACAACAAGTATCACAGAAAATGATAATTTGCAAATCCTTTTTGGCATCTACTCAATTGAAAACAGTACAAGGACAATACTTTTAATGTTTCCCCTCACCAACGTCATTGATTTTCATAAATATATGCTTATTCTGAATTTGATGTAGCAACACGTAAGCTGGGACAGTGGCAACAAAAGATGACTGGGTATGAAAGGAGCATCCTCTAAAGGCTCAGTCACTCACAAGCAAGGGTGGAGTGAGGTTCACCGCTTTGTGAACACATGATTGTATGAAGAATATTACTATTTTAATATTACTTCAGGAACACTTCCTAAACAGCTGTCATGTCAGTTTGTTTGCAAATGATTGCATTCTGTTTTTATTTAAATTTTACATATCCCAACTATTTTCAAACCAGGGTTGTAAAAATATAATAACAACATTTTTTCTCTACAAGGGCCTCCTGTGTACCTTTATGGCCTTCTGAATGTTGACACAGGAATCTCGGATGGTGCAGAGCAGGTTGTTGAAGCGGCCCATCTCCTGCACGAGCACTGTGTTCATGCTCTGATTGTAGCTGGTGGGAAAGCGCCTCATCGCTGCCTCCAAGTCAAAGTCTCCAGGCAGCTTGCTCAGGATGTCAGCTGCCACATCAAAGACCATGTCATCTGAGGATTTGGCGTCTCCGCCTGAAGAGCGGGACTGATCAGAGACACAGAGCAACAGAGGACGAATGAGAAGGGAAGGCAGGACTTGTGGCTCGGATTGGTTTGACAGTTCATAGCTTTTTGGGGAAATTATCTTTGGCTGTCTTTGACTTGTCAAATGATGTATTCCCTTTTCAGGACTCTTTCGCATTGGTGCTATTTTGGTCCCAAAAAGACCCTCTTGTTAAGAGGTTCTGACTTCTGACTTGACTTTGCTTATATTTCATTGTCTTTGTTCGGAATTGATTCAGATTTATGCTTTCAAAATAACAGAGAATATCAGAGTAATATGACCTAATAATTTTACATTCCTTTTCTTGATTTGACATTTCCCAGGCTAGCCTCCCGCTATCACTGTAATACCACTGATGATGAGATTCTGAGCATGCACACGTATTTACTGGTATCCCTGTGTGAACAAGCACACACACACGCACACACATGCATGCGCAGGCACACACACACACACACACACACGCACACACACGCACAGCACCTCATAATAAGACGGAAGCCTTCACAACGTCTCCCCTCCATATTCAGAGAAATTTGACACAATCTTATCAACAATTCTAATAATCATTCATGCTAATAATCATTCACTCTAATCTGTGATTTTTCCGCTTTCCTCTCAGCCCAACTTGCACCATTTACCTATTTGATGCTCAGTCACTAGCCAGCGGTAATGGATAATCATTGGCTAATGGCACTGGGGTTACAGTAGCGGAATGACAAATAGCTGTTTCATTCCATTTGGAGCCTCTCCCTGTTTATCGGTCATTGAGACTGATGAGAATGTATTAGATGCTAATAAAGTCCACACATGACTGAAGCCATTATTAATCTTGTTGAAAGGAGTTTATATGAATAAATGCCAGACTCCATTGAGCTTTAATTTTAACTTGAAGTCTAGAAGTGGCAACGCCTGTAAAAATAATTCTCTATTTTTCTGCAGCAAGCCAGGTCTGTAGCTGTCTAAATATACTTTTAGTGTTTGTGACAGCATATGTACACTGTATACTGGTATATTAGGCAAAGAGATTAAAGGAGAGGAATTAGAATGTACAGGATCCATGAGGAGTGTGGTCTTGTTCTATATGTACATCGCTTGCACTTGTAGATAGATATCAAGTTTAATTCTCAGAGGAATTCAGACATGTTTTGGCATAGTGGGAAATCTTTGCTGAGCAAGACACACTGCTCTGTATCTTAAAATAAATAAACGGATACAGGGATAAATAAATATCGCTTTCCATTTTGCAGGAGAAGCTGCACTTCTGTCATCTTCAAGTAGGTCTTGATGTGAAAGCTCTGAGATTTGATTTGTAGCCAACATCGACTGGAGCTGGGAAGTGGTAAGATATAATCCTCAACAAGCTAAACTAGTCTAACTCTGCACAGCTGAGATATAATGATGTGGGATCACACAGCTCCGCCAGAGCCACTGTGAGTCATACTGTGTCTTTTCAGTGTCAAAGGAAGGCAACCTAACATGTTTTTTTTTTTTTTTTGTTCTTTAAGAAGTCTCTCTACAAACAACTGAAATATTTATTTATATTTTTTCTCTTTAATTAATGTTGCATAGCACATTTTAATGGAGGGCGATAAAATATTTAATCCTGGCATGGATACTTATGAAAGTTAGAGGAAACTTGAGGGAAGCATATTGGCGCTGTATGCATTTATGTGAAACAGTATTTCAGAGTGTACCCCAGTTTATTTGTTTTGAGTGAATGTGTGTGTCATGCACTTGTTGGGTAAGAGTGTGATGCACGCTATCCACAATTTGAAAATGTACCAGCTGAGTGGTGACATTCCAACTGAGCATCTGGGATGTTGGCCAAGAGGGGGCACATTTATTTAGGAAGAGACCCAGGGCTGCTGGCACTGAAAAATTTGTGAACTTTTTTTGTTTGTTTTCACCTGTTCCCATGCCAGGCCACAGTGCTGGTTAATGTCTGATATTTATTATTTGTCTATGGTCATAAACCTCCAGGTTATTTAATGGCATAATAAAGAATTGTCTTCATTATTATAACAAATAGTATAAAAAAGAAAGAGTGTGTGTGTGTGTTTTACCACTTGTTTGTGCTTTTTACTCAGCTCCTGACTAGCAGATAATCAATATGACTTGGTGTTTCACAGGCTCAGGTGGATTTACCTGTGTCAGCAAGATACTGTCAAACAGCAGTTGTGTCTCAGCCTGATCCTTGGTGATATCTGCATTGGCATTCATGCCAAAAATCTCTGGCGAGGGGTTGAGCGGCAGCGACTTGGTGTATTCTATGTAGCTATTGTACTGCAACAGAGATGCAGAAAGCAGAGGGAGAGGAATGAGTGAAGTAAGAGGACAATTTTCAGCGCAACATCAGGAAACATCTCGAGTAATAACACTCATTGAAAAACAAGTCGGCTCCTTAGATTGCTGACATTTATTATAATGACTATGTAAATGTGACTTCATGAATAAAAGATGTGGTTGGAGGGGGGTGCGGCACTGGAGAACAAAATGCCAGATAAAATGGAGCGCGCCATAGATTGCACTTGTGTTAACAAATATATCAACCCTCACTGATGGTGGCTGCCTGCTGTGCCTTGTTACACACATTTTATCTCCTAATGACTTTTTAAAGGTAGCTCAACAACAGTGCTAAGCAACTGTGAGTCCTGTAATAGGCTTAGTTTAAAAACAAGCACATAAAAGTGAGTTTAACTTTTCTTGAGTTTTTAAGGCAATGACACTCCAGGCACCTTCAGTGTAACTGATGGTTCTGAAAGTACTGATGAAAGCAAAAAAGAGCAACTTAACAGTAAACAGCTCCCCCTGGGGATGAATCTGCAACCTGCTACATGTGACTGAGTGATTTGCATCTAACAACAGACTTTTCCATACTATGCGAAATACTGTATTAATTTTCCCTGGTAAATACTTACAGTATCTACAGTCTCTGAAAATTTTGTACGCATTTTTGTACTTACAGCCAAATCTAAGATAGAGTTGAGATCTATTAAAAAAACAAAAATCTTCTTGATAAAATTATTTATAGCCATTTTCTGTTTCTTACATCTCCTTCAGCAGGTGCATAGTAGAGCCCACTGGGATCAAACATGTAATCAGGGTCCTCAATGATCTTTGAGGTGTAGAAGATAGAGAGGATCGTGCGCAGGGTCCTTCTGTCCCAGTCATCTGTCACACGGCCTCCATAGTTACATTCACCAGTCATGTAGCGGAGTGCGTCAAACGGCACTTCCTGCAGGAAACAAGGACTCATGTTAGGATTGCATGTTTTGAGAGGGGGTGAGCATTGAGAAATGCAGGATTTCAGTGTGTGTGTGTACATTCTTAGTTATGTTATGTGTATGTTCTTCTGAAACAGGAAACCTTGCTAAAATTCACTTCTTGACTTTTGAATGGAAACTGACGTAATAGGAGGTAAAAGGGTGGAGCTGTGGCCCCTGTGGCCTTTTCTGCAGGATTTCACTAACAAATTCAGTGAGAGACACTTGGTTACAAGATGAAAATGTCACTCCGTTCAAAAAGACACCCTCAGTAGTTTATTCCTTCCTCCCCTTTTCTCAGCTAAAGCAGTGGAACAGGGAATGGTGGAGGGTTGGAGTGCTATCTGTTTGTGGAAAAATGTCAAGAGGTTTTCTGAATATAGCTGATGAAAGCGGATACTTGAGTGAAGAGACACCCACTTGTAAAAGCCAGAATTTCTATTATGGGCTTAGATGTTGAATATTATATGTAGGAGTGGATGGTGTAGGTGCATCTGTTATCAGGAGTTTTACTCTGTCCCAGAGATATATGAGCAGGTCATGTGAGTGTATGTAAAGTAGGTGTAACAGAATAAAGCTGTGTTTGTGTGCACTAGCCTGTATACTACTGTTCCACCATTGGGGAAACAAAAGACATTAAAAAATCATCCTTGAAGGCAGAGGAATTAATAAAATAACTACCTGGTACTGTTCAAGGAACATGTGTAGCTGCTGTACTGAGATACGCAGGTCGGTCTCATTGAACTCATATGGAATGTTCCAGCCTAAAGGTCCAAACTTCCGCCTCTCCTGGGTCAGGGCGTGGAAGAAACACAGGCCGTACAGTAGTTTCTTGAACACAGCCTGAGAGGTGTATAAACAGAAATGGAAGACCTGGTCTTTGGTAAATAATTACATTAATAGTGGTGGTAGTTTAGTATTTCCACAGTTAAAACAAACACACTTTGAAATGCACAGAGGGGGAGACAACAGACACAAAGGAGCTCAGGACACCCACTGATGTTGGCTTGATGGATATGCACAGCAAGCTGCTCAGACATACACAGAGACATGCACACACACACTGACCGGCTTGCTGCAGCTGCCAAAAAACTCTGGGTCAGAGATGGGGTCCATTAAGAAGGAGCGTGCAATGTTGGAGCGGAGGCCCTTCGGAGCCTCATTGGTCATCTTCACCCCATTCTGAAGCACTGCAACAGGGAAGGTGGGAGACGGGTAGCTCGTCAGCCAGAGCCTGAAATCTGGGTGGGTAGTGTCTGGGTTCAGCTCCTGCTCACAGCCACAAAGACCAAGTAAAAAAAAGTTAGCATATGTATTAGCACTGTTGCCATCTGGTGTATAAAAAGCACAAGTGTGTGTTCTGACCTCACAGACTCTCTCCAGTGTTGACATCCACGATGTGGCCAAGTGGCAGTTCTGAAGAACCACCCACGTGCCCTCTTTAATGCCTGTCTCAATCATACGCATAGCAATGGGACCCTGGCCTTGGCCCAGAGAAAGGGAGGTCAGCTTGTTACCAGTGAAGCCCTATGGGGTAAGAACAGCCGTGCACACACACACACTCACTTATGTAGCTGCTTTTTTAATGGGAAGGAGGCAAAATACTTTTCAGTGCTTTCAAGATGTGTTTGGGAGCCTGGGAAATCTGGAGGATTCAATTTCTCCTTTCATTCTGAGTTTGCACACATGGCGGGCTTCAAAGCTGCTGAATTTCCCAGTTGTCTCTGTACCTTTTCATCTCCAAACTTGAGCAATGCAGCCATGGGGTCTGAGCCAGGGGAGAGGATGAAGATGAGGGGGGCACAGCAGTGGCTATCAACGAAGGCCTTACTCAGGTTGAAGGGTGGCGCTTCGATGAAGGGACGACCCAAACTGTCTGAAACAAATTCCTGCACCATGGGAATAATCTGGGGCAAACACAAATAGAGTGTGTGTATAAACGTAGTCCATTTTCAGGAAATTTGGAAAAAATTAAGTTAAAACGTATGAACTGACCTTGTCTGGTCTCAGACAGCGGATCACCAGCATTTTCTGAAACTGGGTCAGCTTCTCCTGCCACTCATCAGGAAAGAGAGTCTGATGTGGGTTCTGCAGATATGCACAACACAGCCCATACTGAAATCAGACTGTACATGAGAGTAACTTCAGATTTCACACCGGAGAGAAGATCATGTAGTAATTCGATTGCATAAACCTGAATAGTTCCCATGCCAACACTTAAGTGACTGGCCTACAATACACTCAAGTAAACCAGAGGACTTAAAAAGCCACTTAGATAGCCAACTGACATCTTTTAATGCTGTTTCGAGTGAGAAAATTCAGTCATTTTTATTCATCAGGCAGGCCCCTCATTAGGTTACCTTCAGGAAGCATGCAGCTGAATGCCTTTTTGACTTTTCTTGGAGAGGATGAGGGCAGTTCTGCACAGTATCAAGCTGTTGCAAGATTAAGCAATGTAATTAAGCAAAAAGAGGGGTAATCTGTAATGTGAATGGGGAGGAGAGTAACGCTGGGAGATAGATAAATATGTATGAACAAGCAAAGACCGTGGAAAAGGAAAAAAGCAGAAGGAGAAAGAGGTGGGGAAACAGAAAAGCCACTGGGTACTGGGTCAGAGCAATATGTTTGATTAATTTGTAGAACAAGTGTACCAGAGGAAGTGAGCTATGGTAGCTGTAACTTTTGGAATTATTTTCCCCGGGCTGTTTATCGAGAGACTTCTGGCTATGTGTGTTGGCAGGTGCTTTGAGATGGATACACCTATTTAGGATCTCCTGGGGATTCTCTGTGTGTTCAGGGGTGTGTTAGCGTGTGTGAGCCTGAGTGCCGGTGCGCTTGATTGAACAGCTGTTCTTGCATCAAGATTGAATAAATGTGAATTCTACAACTGGAACAAACTAGATTTAATTAGATAGAAGTGTTGTGGCTGATTCTGTTGATTATAAATCAAAGATGGTGTGTGTGTATGTGTGTGTGTGTGTGTGTGTGTGTGTGCGTGTGTGTGTGTGTGTGTGTGTGACAGCACAGAGACAAGCACGAGTGCTGCATACATGTTTATGTGTACCACACGTTGATTAAACAGCTGTTCTTGCAGCTAGACTGCATGGATGTGACTAGAACAGGAACAGGAACAAAAAAGATGTAATTAGATACAACTTCAATTTTAGATTCTTTATCATCCAAAGATAGAGGAGGAGTGTCTGTGTGCATCATCTACACCTGCACACAGGCAAATTACTTTCCTCCAACGTTTTCTTTCCTTCCCTGTCCCATTTGTCTCTGTTTCATTTAAACTAACAAAACAGATTTATTTATAAGACAACATAAAAGAATTAAATATTAATTTAAATAGGATATTTACAGCAAGCACCAAGAATGTAACATTAACAGTCATATAATGTGATTATAGTGTTGTAAACAAAGACCTATTTGGCAGCTATCAGGAATGAAATTGTTTCATATTTGAAGACATGCAAATCGAAGGCAGTTAAAGGAGCAGAACTGCTTGGGGAAATAAAAATGAAGAAAACACGAGAATATGCAGTAATCATGAAATGTGTCCTGTTAATGTAATATATGCATGAGTGTTGTGGGATCCCACTGAGCTACCCTGCTGAGCTATAGAGCGCACAAAGCTGGCCTGTGGTTCATGTGCCAAACCCAATGGAAAACCACTCTGCGTTGTTCCCATGGTTGCCACTGCTTCTAGTGCTTATGATGGGTTAAATGCAAACAATGGATTTCACTATAGGCTACATTGTTCTTTGTATGATAGTATCTCAACACCAACACGTCATTACATGCTGGATTTTAATGTAATCCTAAAGACAAAACAACAACAACAAAAAAGCAATTTTGGAATTTGAACAATATTATAGTTTTGTAAAGTCAGTCATGTTTTCTCCATATTTACCCTGTTTGGTCAGCTATAATCTGGGCATGCTTAGAGAGGTTGGCTGCAAAAAAACCTTACATTTTGAATAATTTGCATTGTAAATCAAAGCAGTGTACAACACCCAAGGTGGCACTGCTGTGAGGTTTGCTCTGTCCTCACAGGCAAACAATTGCTCAAGCTTGTGCCTACTAGTTCTACCTAAGACTGTGTGTATAAGGCCTTAGTGTCCACATACCCCATATGTTGACAAAATATCTGACAAAAACCCTAAATATCTTTACCATTTGCTCGATAGACTTTGGTCCAGTGGCTCCTCCAGAACCCAAATGTTCTGGTGGTTTTAGAGGCAGTACACTGCAGCAAGATGTGTTATTTTGTGGTCTATCATTTTGTTGGTGCCCCAGCAAAAAATGCTAGGCTGCTACACTACTAACCACAAACACATTTTCAGCTGAAAGTCAAACACATTTATAGTTTCTACACCAAGTTACCAGCCATACCATATGAATATCCACTAAATTTGCATTTGGGGTCTCCATCTAGTTCTCTTGGTTTTTTTGATTGGGTATGCCGATTTAAGAAAAATAATCCCAGTTGTCTGCTATCAGGTACTGTATATAACCACACTGATCTTTTTAAAGAAAGGAAGTACAGGAAACAACTAACTTTTGCCAGTTTGTCTTTACCAACACAGAAACATAGACAACAACCACAGACAGAGCCCCAGCCAGTTGGCTTGATGACACTCACTGGGCTGTCGTAGACCTTCTTCCACTCATTCCTGAGGCGAGCCATGTCACGACGCAGACCTTTGAAATGCTTCATCTCATCCAAGCGGCATATCTCATCCCAGGACTTCTTGGGAAGCCAGGTGCAGGGATTCGAGTGGGGGTTGTCCAGGCCCACACCACCCGTCAGAAGGAAGCGCCAATCACCCTCATCTACCTGCGACATTAATTACTGTCATGTAGCTAATGTAGTCTTAACGCATTGGAAGATTAACTAGAATTTGTGATTAAGTGATTTAAATCTTAACCATTTTGGGAGATTATCCTTGGATAAGACATCTATGCAAATTGAAAATACGAGATACAGATACTCTACTCTGATTGTGAACCAGGCTAACCAGCTTGTTTGATCAGCTAGCCACTTATGAACAAAACCATCAAACAACAATACTGAATGTGCTCTCAAACAACAGACATAGTTTTTAAGTGAAGTGCTGTTAATCTGTAAATGTGTGCAGTGTGTGTATATGCCTACCAGCTTCTTGTACATGAGCAGATTGACACTGAGGCAGAAGGAAAAGAGCAGCTTATCCTTCTCAAACAGTGAGCGACACACATTCACATACAACGTGTAGGTAAAGTGGTCTCTCAGGATCTGCAATCTGAGGAAGATACACATGCCAGCATTTTAATAATCTTGTTCAAAACCAAACAGAACTCACAAACTTGTCCACACTGATTCTTGTTTAACAGTTTCACTTTTTTAACAAGCCAAATATGATTTTCTGAGCGGACAGAAAGCTCCGAGCTATTGTTCAATGACCTGCTTAAGTGACTTGTAGGAACAATTATTTGGCTAGTTCATTTGTCAGCTCTGCTTACCTTTGCTCCAAGTCTTCACTCTTGTCTGAGTTATCGATGGAGCTGATGAAGAGGTTAATGAACCAGGTGAGGGAGTACTGGTACATGGGCTCAATGTTAGCCAGCTCAGCAATGGAGAAGAACAAGATGGCTGAATGCACGGCGATGGGTGTGTAGCCCATGCGGGTCTCATCGATCTTCTGCTCCGTCTCCTCAGCCACAGCCTGCTTCTCTGTGATTTCATTGGATAGCACTTTGGAGCAGGAGAGGATCTTGACAGCTGTCTCGTCCTCCAGGATGTTGCCCTCAGAAGACGAGAGCACCTCTAAGATTTTGTCCTCAATCTCCTTCAGTTGTCTGGTGACAAATCCAAGTTTGCACCGTGAGGAAGGAGACATTTTATTTGATTAGTATATACCTGAGTCTGGTGTGTACTGCTGTACCTTTTGTTCTCTGCTCCCTGCAGGATGAGAGCCTGTTTCTCTTCCTCTAGGTCAGGCCTTTCCCGGGCCACCACAATGCCCAGTAGCTGGTCCTGGATGCCCTCTGGGGTGATCATGAAGTTCAGAAGGGTCACCTACACCACAGAAGAAGAAATACACAGACATGCAGTAAACAGACATAAACATGCACATGAGTGTGTGTGTTTGGGCGTGGGGTGCCCCACCCTTACTCTCATTTTTAAGTGAAGTACTTTACAGAGCAGTGTTGATCATCTACAGTGCCTCTCCATGCAACCATATCCAATAACCACTCCAGTCTTGGCAAAGCACAAGTAGGACACAAATACTTTTTTCTTTTCTGTGAAAAGCGTTGCAGCTGGAAGTGAATGAGTGTGTCTTTTAGCATAGCCTTAGTCATTCTGCTCTGCACTTACCCAGAGGTTAAAAGCCTATACTGTATCTGCTATCTACTCGCTGCCCTAATAAACGAGTGCACTTCTCTCAGGGCCTAATTCCATTTCTATTGATGCTGCGGACCCACTCAGCTGGTGGTAAAGACTCAGAGCCCATATAAATCTCCTGTTTGTCCTTTTCACACATACACCCTCCTTCTTTGCTTCCCTCCATCCCTTGAGCTCCTTAAGGGTTGGTTTACTTGATGCTTTCCCTCTTGTATTTGAAAGTATTGCATTTCAAACAGAGCTTAATGGGAATAATGGAAGCCTCACAGAGTACTGTACTGTAAGCAAAAAAATAAAAAAAGACCTAAGCATAAAGAAAATAAGAAGGATTGGGTCAGTTGTGAAAAATGAGTTGAATCTATCTAATAGCTGCCCATAAAGAGTGGGGCCCCTGCAAATAGATGCCTGAAATGTGATCTTCCATAATGCTTTCCAACCCCTTGCCTCTATGTAATGCAATTTCCTTTAATGCTCTTTTTCTTGGATTTTTTTTGGTAGACTGTATTCCAGAGGGGAGGTGGTATCACAGTATCATGATTCACTGTGTTGCTAGGGTAAAAACGTGCTGCTATATGAGTGGAATGATGCAGTAAGTGGGAACCAACAGGGGAACGTAAACCTCATCTATCAGTTGGAAAAAAAAGTTCTGAAGTTCTAAAATAATTATTCAGTGTAACAACTTGCTATTGAGTTGAAATTTTAAAATAAGCAAGACTAGGAGTCTACAGACATGCTAGCAGCTCTGTGAGAGAGAATTTAGGCTTTGAACTAAAATGTTGACATGCACAAAATGACAATGCTAACATGCTAATATTTAGCATATATATTATTTATAATGTCAGCCATCTAAGTTTAGCATGTTTGCTCACTGAGATTTGCCAATTTGCATAATGTAAACCAAACTAGTGGTACAGTATTCAAAGTTTTTAAGTTAGTATGATTCATCCTAAAGGGGTGTAAATGTCTGTAGCTGATTTCATGTCAATCCATCCAATAATAAAGACCCAAAATCAGTGTATCACCAAAGTCATAAGTACACATGTCTGGGAACTACAACTGTCTGTACAGCCAATCCGTTCTAGTCGACGTTGAGATATTTCACTAAATAATTGAAAACTTTGACCTTGGGGTGGTACTAAAAGAAAAGTCAGAGGATCACCAAAGTCAATAGGATTCAAAAAGTTGTCAAATTACAGTCTGGACCAAAGTGGTGGTCTGACCGATTCCAGTGAGAGCATGTATTCGACTACTCCCCTCTAGTTTGGCAGCAGATTTGTTGGAAAAGAGACATCTATCGTTAGGCCCCAGCTCCATCTGCATGGAAGTGGTGGGTAGAGGAGGCATCAAGGATTGCAAAGGGCTCAATACAACAAGACTAACACTCTCTGAAAACAGCTAAGTCCTGTGACTACTGTCAGGAAATGCTCAGATTACACCATCATGACTAAAGGTGTGTGCAGGTTCATGTCTGGGGACCAGGTCTGTTGCCCTTCCCCTCTTGTTGAACGGTAGCAAGCTGACCAGTGAAACTGGTGGCAGGTCATTATACCATTTAGCAAATAGTTTCAAATGTTACCATTTGAATACGGCAAACAGTGCTCCCAGTATAGCGTGAAAGTATTATTATTGCACAGTATGTTCCATGTTAATAACAAAATGTGTTTCTACAATGTAAAGGGAGTGAAAGTGTACTGAAAAAATATAGCCATTCCTGAGGCACTACAGTACCTTGACAGAGGTCTCAGGCAAGTAGTGTGGGTTGCGTAGCTTGGTAGTAATGTAGAAGCGAAAGTTTGAAGCATATTCTATGGTGGAGTCTCCCAGGCGGATACACATGGCACCACCCTGTTTAAAGGTCTGTCTCAGCAGCAGAGGCTCCAGGATAGGGTCCAGCTCCTCACCGACATTCTCCAGCAGCACTGAAATAAAATGTCCAAACTTTAACAATATTTTCTAACAAGGAGAGGCCGACTTTGTTCAGGAATTTACAGGCATTTCATTATACTCACATTTACAAGCAATCTCATATTGAAGCTGTCAAATGCAACCACTGTTTTCTGCTGTTGACCAACTCTACTTCCTCAACAGTTCAGTGATTTTCACAACTTCAAACTGGACAAATTTTGGTAGCCACAATACTAATCAATGCAAATGATTTTTCCCCAGATCACCCACATCTTAGCAACACTGCACTGCTTCTTTTACAATACAGTTTAAAGTCAAATAAAAAATTACTAATTCCTGGCAAGGCCCTATATTCCTGCATGATTACTATTATGCTTCTAGCCCCTTACATCATCAAAGACCATAGAGATCAGTTTGGGTCTTTGTCAGTGGCAGGGTCTTTTGTCAATTTGATCCTATTTTATCTGTGACAGCCCTCCACTGAGCATCAGGTCAGCTAATAATGTCAGCTAATAATGCTTTTAGACAATGGTTTCTATCAGCAAATAATATATAATTAATTAATTAACTTCCCATCATTGTGTATATCTTTCTGCATCTGGAAAACACTTTGTGCATCTTGCCTTAAAAGTTCTCTATAAATTAAACATTGGTTATTAATATTTTTACTGGAGCTGTGGAGGACCTTTTCCAGCAATGAAAGTCATACTACACTGAGAAACTTACATAAGTTCCATGAACTTAGAGGTGCCTTGTTCCCATGACATCATTGCTAATGTGAATGCACATTAAGTATGATAATGCTGTTCTCATGTTAAGATATTAATAATTGACACTATGCCTTGAGGTGTAACTATGTTTTGATACAGGATTCAGTGCTGGTGACAGCTCATAAACTTCTCTCACAAGATAGGGAATAAAATCAGGTCAACCGTCTCCAAATTGCTTTGGATGTCCTTGTACATTACATCAGTATTGCTAACAATTAATCAAATTAAATAGCACCTTGTATCATTTAATAGAACCTAGCCTAGCAGGGAAACATAGGTTTAGCCACGCTAAAATAAAGAATACCAGCACATAATCAGGGTTATAGGCTGCAATACAAACAGCAAAAAACTGTAAAAGTGTGTAAGAGAATTGGCTGTGGAGTGTGGAACTGGAGCCTCCGGGGACTACTTTGCACCCTGCAAGGACAAGCTACTTTCTGAACTGTTAGCCTTGCAGTCTGACAGTAAGCAAAGACCCAACGGCTGGCTGAGTTTGGTCATTATTTAGATGTCTTTTTAATGGCTGTATAGCTGCCTCTGTCTGTTTTCTTTCTTCTTTTTTTTTTAACATACTTTATTGGCCTTTTTGAATACAACAATGTAAAGGGAATGCAACGAAGAGAACAAAAAAGAAATACAGAGACAGACATATTAACAAACAGGCAGTTGCGCAATTTAAAGGCAAATCATTGTGATGGGCTGCAAAGACAGAGAAAGATGCAAGATAACAAAAAAACGTGATTTTTCCATTTGGAGTTACATTCAGGAAGGTGGGGGTTTAAAGCTTAGCTCTAATGTAATACATAAATAGTTTCCAAATTCTGTCCAATTTACCAGAGGAGCCACGAACTGTGAATCTCAACTTCTTCAGTTTGAGATGCTGCAGCGCCTCCCTCAGTCTAGCTCAGAGAACGAGGATTATTCCAGTCGAGAAGAATCCATTTCTGTGCTAACAAAGCCAAAAAATAGCTTTTGTAGGATCTGACTGAATTAGCAATTAGAAAATATCCGACAATGTTTTGAAAATTTAATACAATAGGTGGACAGATTAGGACATTTTCTGAATGAGTGTGATCGAGTGGTAGGTGAAAGTCTACATCTGTCACAGTTAGAATCTACATCTGCGCTGCTCCTTGAATTGAATCAGACCACACCAGTTTGTATGCATCCCGTCAAGGGCTTTTCTCCACTGCTCCATTGTCAAAGCTACCCCCAAATCTCCCTACCATGCAGACCTTAAAATCTCCAGTGATGGGTTTTGTAAATGAGGCAAGAAAACTATATATAAATGACATGACAACCCTTTTCTAAGGCTCAGAGGAAAACAGAGATTCCATGGGCGACTCATCAAGCAAATTAGGAAAGGAAGTTATATTAGCTTTAATATAACTACAAACTTGGTGGGAAAGTGGGAATGTGGTAAATTAAATGTATTCAAAGTAGACAGTATATGGGGGGGGACAGGTCATTCACGTACACAGACACTCACCTCTTTCTGTTTGTAACTCTGATTCGTGTCTTGCTGTTTGCTCTCATACCCTCTAAAAATCCTATAAAATATAATTCTGAGTATATACTAGAAGCACAGAAAATAGTCACATCTCCTTACAGATATCAATATGACCCTGATACTGGGACTTCGTAGGATTGACAGTAGTTTGGCATACTAATTGTGCAATAGGCATAAAGGTTCATTAGAGCATCTCACACAGAAATATAGCTTATAAGAATTCTCCCACTGCAGAACAGAGAACAAAGGAGAAAAACTGCTATTGCACAGCTGTTATTACTGCCTGTGGTGAAGAGAGACCTCAGCAGGCAGTGACAGGAACTGCAACAATGTGGGTGAGGCACATGCGCATACATACCTAGGCAGCAACAGCAGAGGCATCAAACCAGAGACACACTTGAGCTTACCTGGTGTTCCAAACTGGATGCAGTTCTCCAGAGTGCGTACAAAGTCAGCATCACTTAGTTTAATGATATGCAGGCTATTGGCCTTCTCCATGTTTTTCACCCACTTGTTGGCCTGGCCCTGCGGATCAATCATCAGAGGCCACCGCCTGGCGTTACTACACACACACACACACACACACACACACACACACACACACACACACACACAGTAGTGGCTGATCAAATGGTACTGCCTTGTGAGAGTGAGAGAGCACAGTTAGACAGCTCACAGTTGGGTAGCACACCAGGGGCCATAGTATTGTGATTAAAAAGCAATGCTGCTGCTTCATTTACACAAACAAGCAGATGTCTTGTGATATTACTTTTTTCCTGCACCTTAAGGTTAAATCAGACAATGTTACTTGTAGGAAAGGTTAGACAGTTATGTCATAGAGTGATTTGTAACGGGAAATCTAATCTAGATCCTTTAATTAATTATAAGCAAAATTGATCAAGGTACACCAGCTGTCAAAACCAAACAACTGCACACCTTTAAAACACTGGAACCTACAATATGCCTTATGCACAGTGAGCAAAAAGTGGTATAAGAAATACACAGCAGCCAGCAGTTTCAATGACGATATTCATGCTCAGAGGCGTGAAGCGAACAGAGGCCCTTTGGGTTTAAAAAAAAGATCGATTGCATTGCCTCTATTCCAGCAACAATTTGCAGAGGCGCCACGCTTCTAAAATGCTGCATTTGTGAAAAGTGCATTTGAAAGTCAATTTTCAGTCTGTGCTCATGTCATTATGTAATTTTGAGATGCTGTCCAAATCTTACCCAGACTTTTCTACCACAACAATTCAAGTACAGGTTTATTATGCACTTCACTGTACATCTTTATTGTGTAGGAAATATACACGTTGTATCAACACTGGCTGTCGGTAGATGCTCATTATGAAATGATTCGGATCAAGAGCAGCAAAAATGTTGCTTGAGACAGCCATAGTTGGTGCATTGACCTCTTTGCAGTACAACACTGAGTACAAAGGAATTCTGGTGAATGCATCTCTAGAGAGAATGCCACATCAGTGTAAAGGTTGTCTTTAATACTTACGAGATTATGATACCGTTGTCTATGGAGAAGCTGTCTGATGGTAAGCCAGCGATGGTCCACGCACGAATCTTTACTGGATCGCCCAGAGAGTTCATCAGAGACATGTTGGGGGAGCACGGGATCTCTCTGCTCTTACAAAGATTCATCCACTCCTCTGTCTGATCCTGGAGAGGAGTACATTCACTGTTAATGACTTCATTTTCACTTCACTACATGTCAGAATCTGAAAACAGATGAGCACACATGCATGTATGGACAATTCAGCTTCACATATAAATATAGAGATTCTTGTAAATTGACTAAATAACAGTAATAAGGCACATGTAGACAGTCCAACTAAAAGAGAGTGATTTTGAAGGCGTGAATTTAGCAACACACTTGCACAGCCACTCACACACATTCCCATTCACACTCACAATTATGCAGTTGGATGAAAGAAATAACTAATTCACTCTCCTCCTTTCTGTTTTCCAGCATCACAATAGCCCTCTGTGTGACAAAGTATAAAAGATGACCTTTAAACACTGGCAGAGACAGGTGAAGTTTAGCACAAGGAAAAAACCTCAGGTGCGTTTATTTTCCGCCAAACAGCGCTAAAGCATTTGGCTTTTATTGGTCTAAAAACAGTGCTGGGATTTGCTTCACAAATCATTAGCCTCATAATTAATGAAATGTTTAAACCAAATGAAGCAGCAATGTCCCTCTGAACACAAACTTTACATAAACAAAGGTAGAAATACATAAAAAATGCTGGACTGTATACTCATTAAGTGTGTACCAACAGTAAAACCAAAATGCTGTCGCTCAAAAATCTATGTAGGTGCAGGGCTTTGAGTAAGGTAATAATATATTGTTACTATCAGCTTCCAAGTATGCACTTCCCTCAGATTACCTGTCTATAGCTAGAGATGAAAGCTCCCAGGTAGGCCACTATGCCCGCTGAGATAAGGATGTCCCCAGTCAGATTATTGTAGAGCTCTCCGAGATTGAAGGCCATTTCGCTCCAGCGTGTCTTTTCTCCACCCAGGCCTCCAATAAGTTGCTCAGCTCGCTCCAGCTTCTTACTGCACAGATCCACCTGAAGGACATCATCGGAGGAGGGAAGCAAAGATTTACTGCACTGTGGCTGTTTTCCCAAGTCAAGGAACAGAATGAAGGTCATGCTAGCCGTAGCAAGTTTGTGTAATTGAGTAGTCACCGACTTGGGCCAGCTGTTAGGTCTATCAGTGGCCTCAATAGGTTATGAGCCAGTTATCTTTGCCTGGCTGTTTAGTCAGCGGCAGTCTCTTCTTTGTTATCATGTTTATTTCTCAGACTTTCATCTGGAACTGTACTTAATAGTACACTTGTTTTCCACTACAGAGCTAGAAATCCATACATATCCATTAATCCACCTGAAAAGTTGACTTTTCAGTCAGCTATCTACAATCACAAAAGCACTTACACTAACAGATACAAAAAGAACAAACCTGATTCTCCAGGTCAGCTTTTTTGTTTTTGTTAGCATCGAAAGTTTCCTGAAGCTTTGCAAGTTTATCTTGGACTTCTTTGAGGGCTGCCTGCTTTTTCCTGAGGCTCTCCATGGCCACCTTCAGCTCGCCCTCGGCCTGTGCCAGCTTCTCCTTCTTCGGAGCCACCACCTTGGCCACTCTGAAGGACACATGAAGCATTTCACTCAGGAGAATGAAGTAATATATAAACATTTACCAGACAAAGAACTGTGAGGATTAAATGAGTTGGATGTACTAGATACGTATTTGAGCTACAAATGAAATCAACACTGTGATACAGGTGACAACACTGTCAAACACTATATGCCTCAGAATATCTCTTGTGTACTTTGCTAATCAAATTGATGGCTTTTGTTTGATTTATGGCACAGGATGTAATATGATGAGATTTATGCAATGTGCTGTTCTTAGTATGACTATAGTGGTTGACTATGTATGAGAAGTATTATTATGTGGGGACTGAAACACAGTGTTTTCTTATAAACTTAACTGTGAGCAAAAAAAGGAGTTTTGTTACTATGTATTAGGTATATATTACAACCTTTAGCTTCTATAAACGTGGATAACATTTAAGATTGTCAGAACAATAATGTGAACTTTTTCCTTTCAATTATTTGCAACTTGATTTGGCCTGTTATATTAATCACCTGGGTACACTTGCACCCAGACATCGTTACAAAAGCTGTCTCAACCTTAGTGAATCAATTTTCAGAACTGAGAGCACAGATAGAGAAGAACATTACTTACTTGTCATATTTGTCCATGGCACAGACCCACTTACACATGCCTTCAGCTGCAGTGGAAGCGGTTCGAATCTTCTCTGGTACAAAGTCTGGATTGGTAATGTACTTGTTGCGGATGATGGCCATGAAATTTTGTGGGATGTTGTCCTTGTCATACTCATGGAGGCTTTGGAGAAACCTCATGTCTCCCAGAAGCTTTTTGGCTGGGCCCCAAAAGTCCTCAACTTTTTTACCTGAGCCTGAGGGGTCGGGAACACGATCTGGCTTGATGCCTTTGAGAATGCAGATTGCCTCCATCACCAGCTTGACCGCTGTGGGTGGGCTTTTCATGGACTTCACCACTGTGATATCCTGTACAAAAAAAGAGCCACATATATAGGCCTGCCCTCTTCACTATACTATTCCAGTACAAATGACCTTTGAGCCAGATGCAAGGGGACTATCCTATATTAGGAAAGAAAACATATTGCTCCTTTTACCTGAGTAGTGAGAGTATTCAGCGCAGCCAGGGCTGACTCAAGGATAGGCATGGCTTCGGCCAGGTCAGCATCACACTCATCCTTAATGGCCTTGGCAGCCATGGCTTGTTCGTTGGCCACAGCCTCATCCACTTTCACCACCTTCTCTGTCTTAGCCACCTCCACAGATTCGTGCTCAATCACCACCATCATCTCATCTACCTCTTTGCTGGCCACAAGCAGCTGTGGCTGTAGGGCCTCCAGCTCAACTTGCATAGAGGCCACCTGGTCTGCTGCTGACTGTAGCTTTTCAAGGCCCACCTCATATCGCCGTTTCAGCTTCATCACCTCACTATGCAAAGACAGAGAGAGATAAAGAATACATGTCCTTATTTTAAAAATGGATTCTGGATTTTTTGCTTTTCTGTCAGTGTGTCCTGATCAGGTCCTTTTGGGACCTGCTTCCAATTCAAGTCCTTTATAGCTACAGGAAGCTTAATCTAAAACAGTTAAAATCACAATATACATATACAGTACATCGTAAATCTTACGCTCTTTTTGACTTTAGCAGAGCCTTAAAAGTGGAAATGAGTTCCAAGTATGAGGTTGGGGTGACATAGTTGTGGCGCTGCAACTCAGCGGAAAAGCGAATCGATAGCTCTATGGTCGAGGTGTGGAAGCTCTTGCACATGTTGATGCAGCCTTCGCGGGACTCATCTGTCATCTCAATGTCCTCCAGGAAGCGACAGGCCACTGCCTGCAGGGCATCCTCGGGCCAGGTCTGATAAGGAAAGAAATATGCTGATCTGCCACAGTGCTGCCATATACAGAGTGTATTTTAATCTCTGCTATAATTTTATGGTACTGTCAAAGCCAGAATAATGACTTGGCCTTGTCCATCATTGATTACGTTAAGAGTTGACGTATAAAAAACACAAATTTTACATATTTTTGTCTTACATTATTCATATTCACCACGGTGATGATGGACTAACATTCATGCACTATATAGTATATTGTGCTATCCTTTGATTAACTAACTGAGACATCTTTTGGTACGACATGGGAACTCATGCAACATATATACACACACCTGGAACCAGTTAATGGTGCAGCAGTTAATGAGGGCAGGGAAACGTCTCAAACGGTTCCTAAAGGCATCTCCAATGGGACTCATGGCTAAGACCACATGCAGCTGTGTGCGACAGCGCTCTACGAACATGTTGAAAAGGGACAAAGGGCTGCCATCGGTCTGTTTGTCACGGTCACGTTGTCGGTCCAACACTCGCATTCGCTCACAGATTTCCTGCTTCTCATCAACTGCAAACAGGTTAGGCACCTGGAAACAACCAAAAAATAACAAAACGATGCTCAAATAAAACGCTGTTGTACATTTTCTGCCTGTTTTACCATTCTGTCTATTCGCATCTACTGTATTTGTCTAAACATATATTTCTCAACCATTTATCCATCTCTCACTGTAGCCACACAGACATCTTTCTCTCAGTCAGTGCTTACTTATACTAAACCTTTTATACCTTCATTCACTGACCAATCTTTAAATCAGTTTGTACGCTATCTATACCTCAACTCCTACATCAATCCATCCATGTCTCCTCTAGTCCACTTTACCTCACCAGTGTTGAGCAGGTTGCCAATGTCCTCCAGGAATGACTCCATTTTGATTTGAGTGTCTGTGAAGAGGAAAACGCCATGAGCTTCACCCTGCGTCGACTTCCTCATGATAAGTTTCAGGTCATCATGCCATTCAGTGGTTCCGTAGGTCTTGGAGATTTCCACCTGGAACAGCTCTGCCTCTGCCATGTAGGCAGCCAACCGGGTGAGAGACTGACGCCCACTCCCGCCCACTCCCACCAGCAGGGCGTGACCCCTTGGTTGCTTCAGGATGCGGGAAATGCGGCACACATGTTCGATGGCAAAACGAAAGAGCACCAGATTCATGGGTGCTTTGCTGATGTTGTTGAACTCCTCCAGGTGCGACTCCACCACCTGTCGGAGCTGGTCGAGGTTGTGGACCTCACGGTAGTTGCGGTCTTCACCCTTGGGGTCATGAAAGTCGCAGAACATCAGGCTGCGCAAGTCATCCTCAGTGACTTTTCCATCATGGTCCTGGTCCAGATGCTGGAAAAGTTGATGGAAGCTTTCCTTCATGTGACTCAGAAACACCACCTGTAAATGGCTTACGAGCCAGGACCGATCTGTGTCGTGAACCAGCCGATCATAGTAAACCCTCAGGACCTGAGGATCAATAAGACAAAGGAAAAGTGAGTGAGAGGCAGCTAAAGAGAGAGTAAACTACAGAAAAATGGCAACAAAGGAAGTTCCGAAGAAACACCATGTCTAACAGGCAGGGGTTAGATTCACCTCAGCTCTTTGTATTTCCACTTTTTGTATATTCATGATATCTCTATTCTATTTGTATGTTACTTTAGTTACATGGCGGTCAGGTATTTTCCACTGCCTGCTGTTTTGAACATTACCTCATGCACCCAGAGGCGTTTGACGACAGATGGTTCATCTGCAGTCTCTGGCCGCGACAAGCAGATGCCCTGGATGACCCGGGAGACATCTCGCAGATTGAACAAGTAATGGGACTTTGTGGGGGTTGGTAGCAGGTTCTTGGTGGCCTCTTGGTACACTGACATGGTACTGTTAACGATCTGAGAGGTCAGAGCTTCAAATGGCTTGGAAAAAGAAAACCTGTTGATGAAATGGTTGATTTATTGGTCAGATCCCATGCAGATTATTTCGCACAGTTTAGTTGTGAAATTGAATCCGTAATTTGTGGTTGTGTCAATGAAATATTTATAAGATAGATAAATAAAATATATATGATCAAGAATATTTTTTTATCATTAGCATTAATAATGTATTTCCAAAACACCAAAAACTGTGAAAGTGTGAAATTGCTATCTTGTTAAAATGCAAGTGATACTTCTGTTTGCTGGAGTGGTTGGGTAGATTTGAAACCTATCCAACAGATTTGATTGCTTTAGGACTTGTGATCTCTGAGGTAAGCACTGTAGCTGTGCATTAAGAAGGGAGGAAAAAGAGCATATTTAATCCTGTAATTATTGAAACAGAAACTGATGTGCAGAATAATTTATTCCCTTTACTTTTAGCTGCCTCTTTGTTACAATAGTATTATCATTTCAGTTATTAAGTGCATTAATGCATTAAAAGATGACCTAACAACCATAGCTTTTATCAGAAATGACATACAAATCTTTGATTAGTAATAATTTACAGTTCATTGTGTTGCTAAAAGTGTCTGGACACTACCCCGGGGCAAAACTGAAAGATGTAGTTCAGATGCACCAGAGTAGCTAATTGGATTATATGTAGAGGTTTGATTCTGAACATTCGTAAGCATATGCATTCACTCTGTGTCGATTTGGGAAAAAGCACCACACAAATTACACATGCTTTGTAATTACCGTTTGGTGAAATGCCAGTCTATGATCCTGGAGAAGATTGTATACATGGTCTTCTCGTCAAAATCATTAATGGTAATCATGTTGAAATGGCGCAGGTACCGAGGCGTAACAGGGTTCCGCCCTCCACCTTAGAAACAAGCAGGACAAAAAAACAAAACTATTTCTGAGTGTTTCTAGTGCTCTAACACTTTGGGACACAAGTTTACATTGGTAATCCAAAATACTTGGACATCAGTGCAAACAGGCTCCTCTGTTGTTTTCTCTGGTGTGGGTTCAGTGGTTGCCATGGCCATACCGGGCAGCAGCATAGAAAAGCTAAACAACAGTCAGCACAGGCATCAGGAGCAAACACTGCAATCGTGTGGGCACCTGAGTGTGTCACCCACCCTCCTCCTTTTGCAGCTGTCGCTGCCAGCTGCCTCAGTGGACAGGGCTGGTTTGATGTTTACACTGGTAGTTGTAGTGGAGGTGGAAGTGGTAAACACTTGCTATCTGTAAGCACCTTTAGGCAGTGAGGAGCTCCACAAAACAGCAGCAAGTGGTTTGTGACACTGACTCGGCAACACCTCAGCAGCAGTTTAGAAAAGAAAGTATTCACTTTACCCTCTTCACCACCTGCATTTTGTCAACCAATGCAGGGCACTTATACAATATCACTGCTGTAACAATCTGATTTTAATAAATTTTAGGGTTCCACAGCTGCTACTCACCAGGTGGGCCCATAGCACATATGATCTGTATATCCACCAGGTTGATCATCGAGCAATCCTTCATGTCATACCAGTTCCAGTGGTCCAGCCACTGACGCAGCAGCTCCACAGGGGGCTGGGCACCATACACCTCCCTAGCTGGCATGTTCACATCATCCACAAATACCACCTGATAATATAACACAACATTTGATATTTAAAACTACAAAGGTTTTTGTATAGATGTTTAACAGATGCATCTCAAAATAAAATGGTGTTTGTTATAAAAAGGACTACAAATCTTTACAACTGCTAAGATTTTAGTGGCTCACTTCACTGATATGAGCGCCAACTGAAAAACAAACAAGTCATAACAACATAAAACATCATATGAACTTAAGAAAGAGAGAAAGAGGCTGTACCATTTTCTTCCCCAATGGAGGACCGAACACTCCTTTGCGCCGCTTATCTAGCTTAGACATAATAATGTTTTGGGTCTGGGCTGCTGTAGTCTGGGCTGAAAAGTTGATAAATAACGGGCTGTACACATCCTTCTGCAGCTGATTCAATAGGAAGTCCTGGGCAAGAGATATCAGAAATACGAACACAGATTATCATCTCGTAGTTTGGAAGTTTATTGTATATTATCACCATGTACAACACAATAATGCAAAATGGTGACATACCGCCATGGTACTACAATAAGAGATACGATTAGGAAACGGGACACTTATATAAAATAAATAAGTACTGTTTGACAATCGATGGAATGATTGCATGGGTTGGGTAAGCATTTACTCATGAAGTACACGCTTTGTTGTTGTATTGTAGTACAATAATATATGTTTTTATTAGGATATTCTGAACACCTAAAGTGGCTAATGAAGGTCTGGTAATGTGGACTTGACTCAATGAAAAACTGTGCAAACAACGCACTAACTTGATTCTGGCAATGGTTGTGATCAGCTTCATAATCTAATTATATGTGGCATTTAGTGAGCATTTCATTAGATAAAAACTGGGTCTCACTTAATCCCTGAAAATGACTGTGAAATGAAGTAGGGAGTTAGTTGCCCTCTGTGGACATGATTTGAAGTAATGTTCTGCAGGTCAAAAGGGTAAAATCGATGAATTTTTGATTTTGCATGAAGGTTTACAAAAGGGCATTTCACTAAAAGCTAAAGGAGACTTTTTAGAAAGGCCATTTTGATAAAATGCCCTTCCAGACACATTAGCATTTATGTTTCTATGAACAGACACCAGAGAACAGAGAAAGTAGTCATGGGTGATTTGATGTCTTTAGGATAGGATTTGATCTATTATCATGGCACTATCATTATGTACCGTGTGTCATGCTCTAGCTTTCCCTGCGCACATGTGTATAAGCATGCACACAGTGCTCGTAGATATTCTTGTCCCATCATGTGAGTAATGACCTGCATAATTAAAGGGGACTTATGATGTGAATGATCACAGGCTGCAGACATGGTGCATCATCATCCTCTTGTCTAAATTAGAAACCAGTGGCACAGCTTCCTTCTGTCTCACTCAAGAGTCGACTGAGGCAGGTGAAGGAGCCTTGTGTACAGCTGTCTGATGGTTCTGGTGCCAGCATCATGCCAGTCACATTCCTGTGGTCTGAGTAGCTAGTACTCCTTTGTCACTTCTGCCAGATTTGGGAGTCAGCAACTGTCTGCTGGTTCAATGGGACAGAGCTGCTCCACCACACAGACAGGCAGGAAGTCGAGAACAAGGCAGGATCCCCAGTGAGATGATCTCTATTCACCCCAGAGTCTCGAGTTTGAGCACACTAATGGATGAACTAATGAAGCAAAGGGAAGGAGGGGGATTAGTCCTTGATATAAATAGCTGAAGGTCTGCTGAGAGATACTCAGTATTCCTCCAAGGTGGCCATTTCACACCTGGTGTCTGTAGCTGTGTTGCCTCCAAATGATTTGTGTGTTACTTTAGTTTTCTGAGGATGAGACTACACTGCTTAGAAATGAATGCTCACTCACCCTACAGAATGAAGCTATTGATCGCACAAGCAATGTTTTTCTGCATGTCATAATAAAAAATTCTGCTAATAAAAACTGCTTAAATCCATTCCCAATGGAGAACAGAGGACAGGCAGAAATAGAGAGAAAGAGAGCTAAAAAAGCAGACCAAGTTTTTGACCACGTGGCACATTGGGGCAATGTTTTGATGAAAGTTTTGTTTGTATTTTGGGAGTCACATGCATGAGCATGCAGGTTGTGCGATTCCCATTACTGCTGATGGTTTACTGTTATTTTACTGATTGACAGTTTGTGGCGTAAAGGTACCAAAAAATAGCAATGTGCTAGCAAACATAGAGAAGAAGGGCATTGCTAACAAATACACATGAAAACAATAAAGGTTTCAAAATATTGAAAAAGTCATCTTACTGAGAAAGGATATGCATGTTTGTTGGACATCAAACACTTAACACATTTTGGTAAGAAACACTGAATGTAAACATAAATTTTGTTACAGGAAAACAACTTTAAAGTAACATAAAAAAGTCTGACAATATTTAAGATAACTCCCACGATGGATTGAGAATATATACCTGGCAACAGTTGAGAGATTCATTTTCCTGACTGGTCACTGTACAAAATTAATGTTAAGTAGCTCTTGTTGATACTGGATATGGTGCATCTGCATCATTCCTGCTGAACATTTGCTTCTGCTAAAGGCTAAATGCCTTAGTACTTTCTAAATGTTACATTAATGAAGTAATACTGTACAAAGCAGGTGACTCACTGTAATGTAGACACTTTTGCCAGTACCAGTCGGGCCGATGAAAATAGCGGGCCTCTGGTGGGTGATGAGGAGTTCCATCAGTGCCATGTAGCGTACTGTGTTCTCAGTGGGCACAATGATCTCATTGAACTGCATGTCTTTGCATATGGCGGGAGCAGTCTTTAGCTCATCTGTCCACAGCTCCCACCTGCCTGGGCCCTGAAGAGAAAGCCACACTCAGAAAAAGCAAGAACACCCAACACACCAAAGAGACACATAATATCTAGTTTCTGACTGTAGGTAATAACATATGACAATATGGAACACACAAATGGATTTGTCTATGCTGTGAGACATAGACAATACAGGTATTCGAACATAAAATGCCTCTAATCTTAATGTGACCCTTTCCTTGTGAGATGATTCATATCAGTAACCTACAAAAATATCAAAAGTTGATGTACATGAAGGAAATGGCTCTGAAGCTAAATTTGGCACTGACCATCCCATAGCCTTTAGCACTAAATACAAAACCATAGAAATCCTGTATAGTCACACTGCTTCTTTAAATCCATCCATGCCAACTCTTTTACTCTGATCTGCTTGTAAGATAAAACTGACCTCTCCTAAATAGAGGTTTTCTTAGCCCAAACTATCTTATCACAAATGGGCTGTTTGTTGTAAGCTGTTATGGTAACATGCTGATGGGAAGTTTGATGGTATAAACAAAACTACAGCATAATAAAACCATTTGTATTCTTGACTGTGACAGAGATATTTGTTTTTTTTTTGTCATGCTTAACTCCTAATCTGTAAACCACAACTAAAATTTCCCCTTGCTTTTTCCATTAGCAGCTCATGAAGAAGTGCACATTTCAGGCTATGTAAAAAATTGCAGCAAAGTGCTCTCTGCTGCACAATTATCAGAAGCAGGCCTACCTCTTTAATGAAGCGATACTGGTAGACTGTTCCCTCAGTGGGTAGGGGTACTGTGAGTTGTTTAGGTGGAACCTCAACAGTGGCCAGAATGCCATGGCTGGCCCGTGTCTCTTCACTTAAAGGGCCGTTCAATATCTCCCTCACCACTCCATCAAACTTGTCTCGTCCCGAATCATCACAGCTGGCACCCACTGACCACACCAGGCAGAACACAAAGATACCCTGTGTAAAAGGGGAGGAACAACCATCACTGCCTTTTCGACACTTAATCATATTAATTTGTGTATATAATGTGAGTCAATTGTTCCATTAAAGTAGATGTAAAGTAGTACAAGTATATAAATTGTTTTAGTTGGCCTTTGGGTAGGTTTGCTAGTCCATACAGTCGTTGCACCATATTTATGAGCTTTTAATAAAGAAAAACAACTAAGCACTATTATCAGATGAATGCAATGAAGTATAAAATAAAATTTCCCTCTGAAATGTACTGGAGTAAGTGCATTCTAAATTAAAATAAATGCACTCAGTAAGGTGCCAGTCCATCAAAATTATCAAGCGCTTGAGTAAATACACATTTTGCTGCATGTGCTCCTGTGTGGGAGGGACATTTACTGTTCAGTTAACAGGTTGGATGACAACATTAAAGCATCAGTCTGGTTGCTAAAACAGAATCTAATTACTAAGTGAACACGGAACTTGTTTGCATGAGGTGAAGATTATTGTTCCATTATATTCATCAGTATCATAAAATATATCTTGCTTTGCAGCTGAATTTTTTGTACTTCTTATATTTCATCAAATTTTATGTATAGTGCTTACCTGTGGACTTACACAAAATGAACAAATTCATGTTCAAGATGGTGCTTGTGGAGTATTGATAAGTAACTATGTAGACTATGTAAAAAGATACTATCATACTGTAACAAAAGTCAAAGATCAGAAATCCCTGTGTAGAGAGTGTTTGCAGTCAAAAATATCATCATGCAGACAAGGTCTGCAATTGCTGAATTGATCAAATCAAATATACAGTGTACAGATTATTTTACGCGACACCAGAATCCAAAGAGGAGAGATGCCTTTGCTGGGAGGAAACAGCAGGAATACTTCAGGAATTGAAAATTCCTATGGCCTCTTGAGTTATCATGAGCTTAGCAGCCTCATGATAGATCCTGCTGTTAAAAGGCTGATTAATTCAACCCTTTGATAATGACTTGCTGAGAAACATTGGAGAGAGGGTTGGAAAGAATTCATCAGTGCAGTGTGCCACAGGGGGATAATAGCAGTGCTTTCAAAAGACAGGATTCAGAGGTACCACTGGCTCTCGTCAGTCCCTATGATAGAGAACAGTCTTCTTTCACTGACTGCCTCTCTTTTCTCTTGCTGCTCAGCCCAGCAAACCAGTGATTTTACCCATTTAGTGCAGTTTCTCTCTTTATGTAAACCTTTTTTTAGCCCCACCATGTATTTCTGCTTCAACAAGCAAAACCACAGACTTACAACATGAATACAAAGCAAAACAAAACTTGACAATGCAATTTTTTTTACATCAGAAATGTTCTCAATTTGTATTCAGTGAATGTAGACTGTTGACAGTTTGGAGTACAAAGACAGACTGCTTGTGAGTTATTTCTTCTCACCCAAGCACAGAACATACATGCATGGTCAGCTTTGGTCTTTGCGGTGTGTTCAAGTGCAACTTATTGAATGAGATCTGATTAAATGTAAATTGACACATCATTTACTCTTGGATGTCAGCTTGGTCTTTTCGTCAGTTTTTTGTTTGGGTTTATTTTTTTGACTGAATCATATTACACTAATTTGGCAAGAATGCTGTAGGTTAATTATGGAAGTAGACTTGTAACACTTAGACCTTATGAAACAGAGGGATGGTTGTGTTGACACTTGTGGGAGTGGGAAGCACATATTGTATGCGGGGGACTCCTTTCAGGACACTGGGCTGCACTGTTAAACCTCAATCAACTCAATAATTCATGCTGTCTAATCATGCATGATGGTCATTTTATGATGCTGTAGCCACTTGTGGATTATATATTCAATCAATATTGTATTATTATTATTATTATTATTATTATTATTATTATTATTATTATTATAACATTAAGCATGCTTTTAGTTGCACTGTGTAGTGGGTGTGTGCACAAACCTCTAACCAGGAGCAAATATCTTTTTCATTCATGCTCTTGATCTTTGCTTCATCGTGAAACTCATCTATCATACAGTCCATCAGATTCATCAGGGACTTGACTAGATTGGTGTCAGAGGTCGGGGACAGCTCCTGAGATTGAGCGAAAAGAAACAACACACATAAAAACTTGAAAAGAAGTGATGTCTGAGTATACTGCTGGACTCAGAATTAATTAAAAAGTCAGAAATTGACTAAACTTGTCAATCAAGAAATATTGCTGTACAAAACTGAAAAGTAAAACTAAAATAACACAAAAATGGAACTATTTAAAAACCCTAAAAATTAGCTTCTAAAACATGCAGGCAGACAGCATTTCTAAACGTAATAGTTATGGATTTTTGTAATGAGAAACTGAAGCAAAATCTGAGATAGAGTGTGAAAAAATACCTTTAGAGTAAAAACAACATATTCATCTGCAGACCACTTACAGCTAGAAAAAACAAACAAAAGAAACAAAGACATATTTCCTGAGGATGGTTCAGCACCTTCGTGGCTTTTCGAATGAGCTGTATACAGGTGGGCAGTATGCGGTCAAAAAGGGCAGTGATGAGGTCTTTGTGAGCTGCACTGACTGTGGCGGGCAGGGTATGGAGCCAGGACAGCATAAGGGGCCGCCAGCCAAGCATATGAGGCTCCATGTATATCATACCACAGCGAGACACCTGCCACAAACATATCACATCTGAAAATACACATCTACACCAGTGGTACTTAACTCATAAAGAACAATCACTTTATAAGAGATCTGACCAGTACCCATAGCTACAATAGGTTAATGATCAGCAAATTACTTTAAATGCAGTGTATTGCCCTAATCTGACTGAACAGCATAACATTTACATTTATCATATCCTTTATACTGGTATATACTTGAAAAAAGTTTGTGCTGCATATGTGATAGCATGTCCAATGACAATCTCATGAATATATTACAGCCTTTTCCCAAAGAGAAGCTTTTTAATGAGATCCCATAGTTCCAAGTCGCACCCAAGGAATAGCTTCAGAAAGGCATGCAGGTTAAGTTAGAAATACGATAAGCAGAGATGGGTGAAGACATGATGTATGAGCAGTAGCTAAGAGAAATGCAGATATTATAGGAGAGAAAAAGAAAAATAGGGCTTAAAGACAGTGCATGGGGGAGAAAAGTACCTTTCATAGATAAAGAGAAAAAGAGAGGAAAAATGAAGAAAAAAAGACAGAGGCAGAGAGATCAACTGTGCACAAAAGGGACCCTGCACAAAGTGGGGAAAGTTCACTGTGATCACAGAAATGTTGATGCCATGGTGAAAGAAACAGCTGGCAGGCTACAGAGAATCAAAAATAGAAGTCTGTTTTATGTAAAAAAAGCAGAGCCAGGGAGATGCAAAGGTATTCTCTAAAGGTATCCATGTATTGAAATCAAGAGCTTTTGTTACTGCTGCACAACAAAAAACCACAAGGAAAGGTACTATTTAACAAAAAAAAAAGCTTTTTTGTCAAGCAGCAACCTCCAGGGCTGAAAAATGAAGCCAACACGGAAGAGCCAAAAACTGCTGTTCCTCAAATGGCCACTTGAATCTGGTTCCAAAAGTGAGTCAATCCCTATAGACCCCCATATTAAAATGCCCAACTTTATGGGTGAAATAAACATGTTTACAGCCTGGTACGAAAAATAGTTTCGGGCTGATTTTCAAAAGGCGTACTTCCTTGTGACTGTCTGAGCTTAAAAGCATTCATTACACCCATCCGACACTTCAATGAAATTTAAGCAAAGACTAAATATAATCTGTAAATACTGACCCAAGGATTTAATAGATAAAACCAGAAAATATTTTGTATAGTTGTTCCTTTTTTGACAAACTCTACACTGTTTGGGCAGTCAACCGAAAATGGAAGCAGACAGCACCATGGCATGACCACTGAAATAATACTGAATGTGTGTAATAAAGACAGGCATGATGGCATCATGAGCAAAAACATTTGTGTAACTGGAAGGATAATAAGGTGATGTGGGTTAGGAAGTGATGGGCTATATTTCCCAAAATGTGGTCAGAACCAGTGCAGCATAATGTTACAGGAAGAAAAGCACAATCTCAGTGCAACACTTGTATGACTCTAAATGAATAAAATAAGTGATTCATCCTCAGCTATATCCAGAGGTTGGCAACCTTCACTGCTAACAAAATAGAAAAACAAGATACATTGTGATGAAACCCTTAATCGAAGAAAAGGTGCTTCTCACTGTGGCTGGCGATGCCACCTCCAGGTCCATGGGCTCAAAGATGAGGCTCATTTGCGGTGACATCTGAATGATCTCACCGCTCATCAGACACAGCTTCTTGTTGTCGTCAAGTACTGTGTTCATATTCTCAATCCACACGGCATCCACTGGGCCGTCAAAGATAAGCCACTTTCTGTCAGGGCTCTGAGATAAGGAAGAAACAGGATTGCTTACACCTTAAATGAATATTTAAAGCACAGTTTATAGCACAATTATACATGTATACATCAAAAGAAAGGTCACCAGCAGCCACCAATATTGACCACATTGGTGACATCCTGGCCTATCTGCATCATTCATTATAACTAACAAAAAGGTATATAAATAATCATATCAAACAAATATAGCTATGGTACAGCCAAGTAAAATTATGTAATTCTTGGTTTTGAGGCAGCATGACAAATGGAAGGGGGGATGTACTGATGTAAGAAAGCACAACCGATAGACAGTCAGACAGAGAGATAAACACTTAAAGCTTTAAACCCTAGGGAGGCTTTTTACTTCAAGGAAAAGACAAGCTAAATTTACCGGAAGGTTGGCCCCTGCAGTGTTAAAATATGCAAAATTTCCTAAGTATTCATGGAGCTTTAAAGTTTAGAAGAACAGCTTAAATGTGCATTGAAAAGAACTTGCGTTCTACCACTTGGTTTATAAAGACAGTGCCTTTAATCATTTGCTACATACTTTTTTCAAATCTCACAGAAATCTCTGAGCATATTTTCAAGGTCACAAAAAAACCCCTGTGCATTATAATCTAAGCAAAGAATGCTTGCTAAATGAATGAAATTAACACCTACACTGTCATAATAGGGGTTGACAACAAGAGTCAATTCTCCAGTTAAATGGACTGGCAAGGGCTGTGCTTTAAATTGATTTGTTATATATGAAATATAAACAAATGGCGATGCCTGGGCTGGGGCCATCTGGTGCTTGAGAGGGAAGCGAGTTTGCTGTAATGTAATGATCTGACAGAGAGTGTTGGCTCTGAAAAAAAGGAGAACATTGTGTATGCAGTGCGTTTAATACACCACACTGCTGCTGACTCCAGATTAGCGCACGAAGAATTAGTTTAGTAAAATGTGGTTCAGAAAAAAGAGTAAGAGAAAGAAAGACTTTCTCCCAGAGAGGAAAATGAGTTTTTTTGAAACTGAATTAAGACCAGCCTTGTTCTCGTTTTCTATTTTCATTGCATCAGTATGTACTGCCTCCGCTGTCATAACCACTCCTCACACACGTTATTCATTGACAAAAAAACAATTTGTAAAATGACAACTTTATATACAGAGACAATTTTTAAAATGACAAGTTCATTTGGAAACAATCTGAGAATAGGGCGAACAAATGATTTTCCATTACGACGTGCAACCAATGCCATCTGTAAATCGCCTGTCCATGTGTGTCTAGTGTGAATGTGCATGAATGAAAGAACACATGAATTAAAGATCTAAATTTAACAAGACAGCAAAATGTTTCTTTTGTTTACCATGTCACTGCAGCTTTTCTTTCTACCAGCTTGAAATTAATTGGAATGCCGTGCCTATTGTATAATGATCCATCGTGAACTAAGAATGAGCATACGATAATGCATCTAAGTCTCATCTTGCTGTACAGCTCCCTAAAACATGAAACATATGAGTACGTTGCATCTCTGGCCACATCCTAATATGCCACAAGTGCGACATGTTTTAAGATTTTAACCTGTAGGAAGAAAAGCAGGAGTTTTCTGAACTGATCATTATGAAGGAAGCACATGGCTTTAATGTGATAGCATAATTTTACATCTCTACTGTTGTCATCTCAGTGCTGCCTTACTAGTAGGCAACCTGAATGTCTATTTTGAGCAGCTATGTAGCTACACGGTGTCAAGTAGCTGAGACAGAGATATAATTGAAATACTTTTTGCTTCAACTCATGATACGAAGTTGCTTCAAACGCCTGTTTCCATGGAAACAGTATCAGTTTTAAAGCCTGTGATTTATGCTGATATTATGTATCAGTAAAGACGTTGTTTCTTTGACTAGTTGTAGTAATTTATATGTAAGTTCTCTTGAAAAGAAAATGATAATGTCAGAATAAACAACTGATACCTTTGTACAAAAAATCCAGTCACATAGATTCCAGTTACTATGTAAACTAAATCCATAGCTTAAATGTTGATATTATAGTTTCCAGTCATTTCCATTTGAGACTGGTTAGTGTGTTTATTTTCCACTGAAACACTGAAAGACCTGCATTGAAAATTCTGATGATGCCCTTTAGAGTCAAAATAAGTGAAGCCCAGTTTGATGCATTACTTAAATGCTGGGTGCTTACATCAAAAAGAAATCCAGCCGACTGTGATCCAGCTGATGCTGAGCAGTATAACACTGCACTGCATGTTCCTCTGAGAAACATCATCTTTAAAAAATGTTTACATCGCTCCTACAGCTATACCTTTTTCACAAAGACATGCATAGTCGCTTTTTAGTCTTTTGACAGACGCGAAAAAGCTTATAAGTCAAGACTGGTCTGATAACAGTTTCAGAACAACAGTTTTGTGTGTAATAAACTAAACAGAAGATCATATTTTTGCAATGACATTTTAGGATGAAAAAGAAAGTGTGAAAGCCTGAATGAATCTAACAGGGGGCACATTGGGCTCTGTTACCACTGATGTGAAAAGTGACTGCACACAGAACATTATTTGGCCGTGTTGTACATGAACAAAATATAGGCCCTCAGAGGAGCTCTGTGTGTATTTCTGGCAGCCTGTATAAACATAGAGTAGTTTCCCAGGCACAGACTCAATCAATGACCTTGAGAAATCTCACAGAGTATTGTAAGGCCCCTTCCTAGCTTGTGTCCTCTGCCATGTCCTCATTCACCAGGAGGTGTGGCATCTCCACGAGGATAAATGATATGGATTTCCCATTTTCTATCATGACTGAGGGAGCAACTCTGATAAACATCAAAAGGTTTTCAGCTTTTAAGATCCACAATAATACAAACAGAAGAATATTTCTATTTGCTTCATCAAGCCAACAGAAAATACTTGTTTCTGATTGACTGGCAAAAGGCTGTGAAAATACTTTAACTGGGGACCTCAAACATATTTCCAGTTAACCACTCTTCTAAACTGTCTGCAAGATATATTAAATTACAGGCAACCATAGCAACAACACTCTTGATTTGTGCTTGATTACCATTTCAAACACATTTACAATAGAAAAACATTTGTTGTCCAAAACACAAAATAAAGAAAAAATTAAAAAAACAATAATAAATGGGTCTGAGTGTCAAGAATATTGCTGTTATAAAAATAGAGATTGTTGTTATAGATGACAAAATGGACACATCACATGGCATGGCATCACTATGAATCCAATTCTTTTTTCTTCCTTTTGAGGGGAATAAACAAATTTACCACAGTCTCTCCAACAGGATGTGGGTATAAAATAAAATGGTTTCAGTTAAAATCAACATTTTAAGCAATTATTTGTGAATATGCACACTATTAGGCACATGGAAAGCTGTGGTGTTACAGCTTCCATAAATAATTTGCTTAATTGGCACCATATCAGAGTTTGTGCAGCATGAATTATTATATGAAAGAAGAACATTTTATCATACATATAACCATGATTATAATGGATTTCAAGTGCTCTGTATCCAAAAGATGAACAGGTGGTGTGCAACTAACTCTGCACAACGGTAAACATCTGTATGCACGTCTGAAGGAGCCTGTCACTGAGGGAACCTGCTGCTTCACCGGTTAGACTGTACTGTGTGCTTGTTTGCTTGAGTCTGAACCTACAACAGTTTAAACTGCTGTACTCTGGGCAGCCATCTTACCTGGGAGGCAGCGAAGGTTCTGTAGCTGACGGCGAGGATGCCATCAGACCACTCGTGAGAGACGGAGTCAAACTGGCCGTACAGCTGGCCCATGGTGATGGATTTGGGATTGATAACTGTGATTTGTACCTGGTTCTCATCCATCAAACCCTGGTGCAACAACCACATACAGACAAACACACAACAGACATATAGAATACACACAGAGATGTCATAATCTGAAGAAAAAGGGGTGTACAGACAAATACAAATTAGACACTGTAAGTAACTGTCACACATACATACATATATAAATACTCTTGAAAAAACAGGAAAATGAGCATGACGAGCCACTTATTTGACCAACTTGTCTCCACCAAGACTCATAAATTGCATAGAAGATTAGCGTCTGTATGACAGGACTTCTGCTAACTGAGGAAGAGAAGTAAAAACTGCAACAAACGGCTTCTCAGACAGATGGTGTCAGTTTGAGTTAAAAACAATGAGAAAAGTGAGTGGCTGAAAAAAAAAAAAACAACGGCAAGGAGGGTGGGGGTGGGGGGAGGTTGGACATGATCAGTGGATGTGCAGCAACAAGGATGACGATGATAAATGTGGCATTCCCAGGCGTTCCATCAGCAGGCCTTCATCTGTCTCCTTGGTGGGATGCCTCTCAGCCTTCTCAGCCATGTAAATACAACAAGCCAGTCCTGCTCTTCTCTGTGAGATCGATAACTACTAAACAAAGACTACAGCTCTGACAAATTGGATGGATGTGTTTACTTGAGACAAACATGTAGCTCAGATAAGCCTTGGATATTGAGTGTAACACATATTTTTACTTGACATGAAGGTATATATGATTTTTTTTTTTACTGACTGAACAAGTTCATGTCCCAAGGACTCAAGAAAGCCCAAGAAAATCTGTACTAAAACACAATTTAAAAGATGCATGGTTAACAATCTGGAAATTGGGCTTTCAAGGTTAATTCGTGACAGGACCATAATTAATAAGTTGGACCTCAAGGACAACTCTGGGAATACAATAGAGAAAACAAAGTAGTTTACAGTAGCTATTGATCAGGATTTAGTGCTACATAAGGAATCATTAAATATAGGATACAGCTTGCAACCTAACATGCCACTTTTCTCCACTTCTGTTTCCATTCTTTTCATTCTTTTTACAATTCTTTCATAATTTTGCCAAAAACCACAGTTAGCATACCAGCTTGTATTCCTTAATTATTCTTGTCAACATATGGAGAGCAGAGCATCCACCTTCCACTACAGTCTACTAGTTAGATTTAAACAGGACATCATACCTTTTTACAGATGTCATTAAGGGCTGCTGCCAGGACACGATAGGCGCTGGTCTTGCCTCCAAAGGGCTCACCCACCAGCATGAAACCATGCCTCACTATCATCATCTCAAAGATCTGCAGGATTTTCTCAGCGAAGAAATCGGTGACTTGCAGGTTCATGCGCTGGCAGTTTTCCCTGATGGCTTCAAGCAGGATGCGATAGTCCCGTTTTGGAAGCTTGACCCCCGGGAAGAGGTCAGAGGTGATACCCTGAGAGTGAAAGGCAAAGTAGTTGGGGAACAGTGAGGGAGGAATCTTAGGGTTGAGTTGAACACACGTACTTAAACACATTTTTAAACACAACATACAATGGAAACACACAAGCGTACTTACATGCACACACACGCTCACCTTGAGATAGTCAGACAAATGATGGACACATACATATTCAGAAACTCAGAGAAAATAACCTTTCACTCATGCACAGACACATAATCCAGTGAACTGTTCTGACTCAAACAGACTTAAACTGTCATTGTGCATCATGGGTCCAAAGGAACCAACTGGAATTAACATGGGCTGACATCACATGATGTGTATCGCTCCATTAATCAAGACAGGAGAAGCTGCACTCTGTAGCACCTCAAATAGCTTTAGATCATGGGCCAGGAACTTGGGCAGATTGACATCAATAATGGATCTCAGCAACAGGGTGTCTTCATTCTCCTCTGGAAAAGCGAGCTGTTGTGCAACCAAACCGCCCCAAGGAAGATGAGGAGAAAAGGAGATGATTAAATAGGAGTTATAATGACAGAAATATCAAAAAAGTTATATTTAAACCACTAGATTATTAAAAAGAAAGAATCAACAAGGTGTTTCGGTGTTCATCTAAACACCATCATCAGTTGTAAAAAGTGAAAGGAAGTAACTCTGGCAAGAAATACACAAAAAGAAGACACCCTTCTTTGTGTGTAACATGTAACCCCACCCTACTCAAAATAAACTTGCGTGTTTTGCATTAAAATGTTACCAAGTCCATTATGAGGATGAGGCAAGACATTACAGTCAGCTACAGCATGTTCATATTTACCTTTTAACTTGCTCAGCACTACTTTCATCAACACAGACAAGGCAAGAGTTGAGAAACAGTTGCCTCTCAGCTAGGCAAAGATTGTTCTACTTTATGGAAACATGTTTTACTGGAAAGAAAATGTCATTAAAATCTCTAAAAATGTCACAATAACAGTATGACGCATTAAAAAGCTGACACCAGGACTGTTTTGAGGAAAAAAAATCACGCAAATGAACAGAAAATTCAATTACACCACATTAAAATGAATCTGCATTAAGATACCTTAAGGTTTCCAGCAGCAGTCAGCACAGACTTGACAGCCCTCATTCCATAGTCATAATGATGCTGTGAGGAGAGCTGCTCTGAACAGAGTCGATAAGTTGCCACAATTTTCACAGACAGGGGCCGTGCAGTCACAAAGCCGCACGAGTAGAGCACAATCTCTGCAATCATTGCATAGTCCGGTACCATCATAGCCACAGTCCTGAACAGAGCCTGGTGTAAAGAGACACTTTTGCTGAATGGAAACAAGTATTTCAAAACATTTTAAAGCGAAGGTCTGTATTTTTTATGCTCTTTTAGTTGTATTTTAAAAGTTTTTACATAGGTAGCATTTTGGGAGAGGCATAAAACACACCTATATTTCTAACTACTTTTAGCTAAGAAACACAGAATGCTGATCTTCCAACTGTATGTGAAAATGCCTCAAACGTTGTGTTCCAGAAATCCATGTTTGGACATTTAAAATAGAAGGAATAGTTGAGAAACTGATACAGTACTTTGAGGTTATCTGGTAGCTCAGAACGTCCAGCGTAGCCAGGATTCATAGTAATGAACACAGCACAGGAGGGGTCCAGTTTTAGCTCTGTCCCTTCAAACATCAGTATCTCAGTATGCGCAGCGATTCCTGAACACACAGATGCAGTACGATACAGTATGTATTAATTTGTACTCTTGACTCTGATGAAGACAGTTGAAAAGAAGGGTAGATTACACCATTTAAAGCTCCAGTCTTCATTCCCACTGCTGATTCAGGGCACTGCCCTGACACTTTCGGGTAATGAGCACAGCCTGAGGGACATATCTGTAGACACCATGTCCTGCACAACTGTGCGCCGCATCAGTAGATGACAAATGCACGTGCCTATCAGAGACATGTCATGGGCCTGTGCATACCTCATTGTACATACAAATACAAATGCACACCTTAACAGTTATGTTAATGGGCCACAGGCTTAGAAGCTTTCACTTTTGTCACAACCTACAGCTTAGGTCAGACAAGTGATGTTAGGTCAATTTTATTTAGCCCAAAGTCACAAATTTGCTTGAAAAGGCATTATGTACAAATCACAACACCATTTGGATAAACTTGGAAAAACTAAAAACAAATGTGAAAAATAGTTTAGCTGTAGCAGAAGTTAAGTAACAGAAACCTATTAGCATTTTCAAACTTTAGTTTTGAGCTAAGAAAAATCTGTATACCCCTTTGGCTCTTGCATGTTATGGCAAGTCACTCGATGCCTGTAGAACACATAGGACACACTGCTGCGCAGCGTTGAACAAAGTTATGCTTGAAGTTCTGCTGGCCAGCCTACACAAACTGCCTTAGCTCTGTGTTGCATCTCTTTGTAGTCAAAAACCTGCTTTTTTACTGATGAGAATATGCCAAACTATTTTCTGATATACTGCTGGCTTATGCAAAGATCAAAGGGGGGGAAAAAAGACAGAAAGTCAAAAAAACAGCACAAACCTCTCTGTATGGTGAGAATCTGTTGAGCCACCACAGACAGTACCTCCAAGTCAATGCGGTTAAACTCATCAAAGCAGGCCCAAGCTCCGCAGGACAAAAGGCCCTGGTCACACACACACACACGCACACACACACACACATTGGCACATGCATACACACATTTCAGTAGGGTCTACACAATTTCAGTGTAAAAAGAAACTGGTATTTTTTGCAGTCATTTAGTGTGGCTCTTGTGGCTTCCCACATTCAAGACACACACATAATGACATATTAATATTCGACAGTTCTTCTTACACCTGCAATACAATATTGTGACAGGACGAATGTACATGTGTAACTGACTGCATATATTTCACATTTCATTTTTATTTCTATGCCATTATACTTTATGTGCATAATGGTCGGCAAACACAGATTCATTACCACACTGCAGTATATCTGTAAGGATAGATTGTAGTGGTGTGCAGACAATGACATCAGTGTTTGTATGCCATTCTGTGACAGGAAGAAATAAGAATGGGAGGGAAATGTAACCTCTGTGTCTCCCTCTTATGATGTGACTCTCTTAAGTGTTGATAGTTATGCTAGTAGTATATCCTAAGGTGTAACTATCTGTCCTAGAGCACTTCCATCAAAAAGAAGGCAACAGCATCAGGAAATACAGTATTTACTTTGGATTCACTATCAGAAGTAAATCAGATGTAAACAGTTTTTCTACATGCTTGGTTTCACTAGTGTGTAGGAAAGAGGTTTCCTAGTGTTCAGTTTTAATTGATGATTGATGTGTGTGAGAGCTAAAGCTTGGGTTGCAAGGGGTAAGAAAATTCTAGCAATTCTAATTAATAGTACAAACTGTACTCACTTTGAAGAACTTGCCCAGAGCAATGTAGTCCAGTCCATCAGAGCAGTTGAAGACCACACACTGCTTGGCCACAGCTTTGGCCAAGTCTTTGGTTGTCTCTGTTTTGCCAGTGCCAGCTGGGCCCTCAGGGGCGCCTCCCAAATGGAGGTGGAGGGCACCAAACAAAGTGCTGAAGTAGGAGAAACAGATTGGAGAAAGCTCATGTAATACTTTATGGCCTGTCAGTAATTCATGTCATTATGTGTATCCTCAGTGCGCTATATATTTTCATCGACAGAAATCTGTCGAAATAGGTCCACTCCGGCCCACTGACAAAGCATTTAGTAGGATACTGAAGTGACTGAGAGTCTTTATGCAGGAAAGCTGTATAGTGGAAGGTGGCAGCTTTTGAGTGCACACATTGCAATCTAATACTTACACATACTGTAAGTATGTTTTGCATTGCAATACAGGGATTTGGCAAATAATGTATTAGAGAATTGAGGCGGTGACTGTTGTTAAGGGTTTCAAAACAAACTCTAAACGCTGACCACATAAGATTTTTGAAGCCATAACCAAAGTTTCTGCAAGATGAAGCACACTGTATACTTGTCATTTAAGTGTCATTGTACATTGCTGTAAGCATCACCAGCAAATAAACCTTAGAAAAAGACAGGGAACTGGGGTGCTTGTGTAGCAGCTTTTACCGGTAGCAGCGGTCAGTGAGTGGGGTAATGACCAGGCGTGGAGTGTTGCCGAGGTATTCATAACCATAAGGCAATCCAGCATTGATCATCTTGGTCTGAAGGTGATTCTCCTACACAGGGTGTGATACAGAGTTCAGAAGTCAATCACTGGGTATGTATCACCAGTTGACATGAACCCTCTAACACTTCCCCTGCCCCTTTCACATACCACCCAGTAGTAGCGCAGTTGGCTGAGCCACTCAAAGTCATTCTCGTCACTTATTCCCTTTTGAACCAGTGTAGCGAGCACATCCCTGGCATGGACATCCAGAACAACAAGAGCTCCGAGGGTCACCCGGTTCTGCTTGGATAGCTTGCCACGTACAAGTGCCACAATGTCGTCAATTTGTCTATTGTTCTGCTCCAGGTAGGCATCCAAGGCCTGAGGGAGAGAAGTATGATTAAATAGAAGGCAGAGCATGCTGGAGCTTAGCAAGAAAAAAAGGGACCCCATCTATGAAGGTCAGAAGTTTGATCGCTGCAAGAAAGTCCATCATTGTCAAAACATCTATGAGAAAAGCACCACACTTTTCCTTCTTTTCTGGGTGCTATTACTGGCTGGGCACAATCTTCACCTTATGAGGTAAAATGTACAAACTTGTGTCTTAAAGGACATTTAAAAAAAGGAAAAAAAATACAATATGTACATAAAACCTGCGATACAAAGGGTTGTGCAGTCCACCTTTATAAAACAGCATTATACCGCAACTGGTTATGGCAGCAGGCCTCTGCTGGCTACATCAGCTAAATAAGATTTGTCATCTTATGAGATATAGGTGCTCTTCATTTGATGTGACAGCTTGAATACAGTTTATAATCCTAATTCAGCCCAGTTGTTCCCATATCCATTTCAGTTTCCGTGTTTAAAGCTGAACCGTTTTGGATTAAATGACAGCTTGTAGACAGTGCCACTAGCTAAGTCATCACTGTACTTATTGAAAGGTACGCTGTTTGTCACATAGTTTACCCAAGACTGATCAGACTTTGTTGACCTCAACTTGACAACCTCTAAAAATATTTTAGCTGCTTCTTGCGCTCTGTCTGACATGAGCTCCTTCACAGCATACGTTGCCATGGTTACAGCTTTGATACAGACAACATGGAACTTCAGAGCATACTGTACATGATTTGTTTCAGTATGGACGGGCTATTTTTTCTATCCAGATGGTTAGGATTCTTGAAAGACGTTCCAAACAGCACTAAGTGTTGTTAAACAACATTCTGGGTTTTTAACATAGTCCGGGACTTATCTATTTAAGAAAAACAGATGCTCAGCCCTGTGACTTCAATGTAATGGCAACACTTTACATGAGAGCCCTCTGTATGAAAAATCCCCAGCAACAATTTTAATTGCCTTATACTATGAAAAAGGATCTTAGCCCAACACTAGATACAGTATGTTAACTGTAATTCAGAATGCTGTACATAATGCATGTAAACAAATACCATAAGCACCTTCTGTCCTGAATTAATGGCTTCATGAATATTTTTCGTCCAGTAGACCTGTGAGACACACAGCACCGTCTGGCCTGGCCAAGCACGCACCCAGTCAATCCTCAGCTCTTTGGGGTATGCCTCGATTGCCTCCCCAATTACCTACAATGGACCACAACAGGAACAGAGGCTTTAACTCACTACTATGTGTATCATGGAAGATATTAGAAAGCATATGGGGAGATGCCTTGAATGTGCAGGTTCAATTATGGTGTCAAAAACTGAGTCAAGTGTGTTAAAATTGTACTTCAACATCGCAAAAAAAAAAAAAAATGTATTTATTCCCATATATAAATGTAGCTAAAACATCTAGTAAAGAATAACAATACACACAACTGTCATGATCTGTGCTTGCCACGTCTGATATATGTTGGTTTTTCTTTGTTCTGTCATGGCCCGTGCGGTGCACACCTGTTTTTTGTTGAAGATTCCCCTTGTGTGTTGTCTTTGTCTGGTTTTTGTCACATCCTGTTTTATTTTGAAGGCTCAAGTTATGTTTCTTTGTGTGCTTTACTTCCTGTGTTTTCCCGCCCTTGTGATTGTCTAGTCGTTTTCACCTGTGTGTCATTAGTTGTCCCTCCTTGTGTATATAAGTCTGTGTCTTTCCCCCAGTCTTTGTCGCATCGTTGTCTGCATTACCTTGCTGTTTGCGTCACCTTAATTGTCTGTGAATCCCTTGCCTTTGCCCATGCCTTCAGTAAGTGTTTGTCCATTGTCTTTGGTTCGTCTGTACCAAGTTTCATGTTAAGTGTTTGTCCTCCGTGTTCTTGTGTAGTCCATGTTCCCTAACCTTGCCACAGTCCCTGTTAGTTTGTTTCTAGTCTTGTCTTAGTCATGCCAGGTTTCATGTGTGTGTGTTTCAAGCATTGTCTTAGTCATGCCATGTGTTTTGTTAGCAAGTCTCTAGTGCTGTCTTTGTCTTTAGCCATGCCCCGTTGAATTTTGTGTTTGTGTGTTGTGTTTGATCAGTGTTTCCCTGTGTTGTCTTCGTTCTCTGTGTAAGCCCTTTACCCTAGTGTGTGTTTATTCATAGTTTCCCGAGTTTTGGTTTTCCTTGTGTTAAATAAGTTAATTTATATCTGCGCCCCCTTGTGTCTGCATTTGGGTTCAACCCCTTAGTTCCCCCTTAAATCCATAATTTCCTGACAACAGCACCTTATGGAGGGAGGCAATCATGCCATTCTCTAGTTCCAGAAGCCACTTCTCCACCTGGCCCCTGGCTTTGGAGGTAGAAATGATATCCAGCAGCTGCACTACTTCACCCTCACTGCTTTTCATGTGGGTGATGTCCAGCACATCAGTGAACACCACACTAGCAATGCCTTCAAAGCACTTCTTCAGATGGGGCTGCACCCTGGAATAGAGACAAGAAAATATAATCACTTAGGTATTGTCTAATGTCTAGAGTATATCTGATCTAATGAGTGAAGTATATCCAACAGTGGCCCTAAACAATGTACTGTAAGTTAAATCATGTGGACACATATCTATTTCCATTTAAACCAATTAAGTTATTTTCAATATTTTCGCTCGTTGCCCAAGCTTTACTCACACTTTATGCACACAAGTACGTGATTGTGTGCTTGATTGCAATCTTTCTCAAAATGCCTGAGTGCACAGCAGAACTGCACATGAATGAATCCAGTGTAGACAGTGACAGATGACTACAGATGTTGCTGTTGAGCTGTTCATTTGCTGCTTTGACTGCGCAACCAGCAAGACAAGAAGTAAATTGTCAGTATTGTCAGGATCAATATTACCTAGACATATTTCTATGTTTTTATGTACTTAAGGCTCCGATGTGTAGAATCTGAGAAACTTCTGATTTTAGTTATAACAGTTTGTACAAAACACACATATATTCCCTCTCCCTTCTCCCTCCAGATCACACCCAGGAAAAGATGGGTGAATGGCTTGAAAGTACATGCACCAGTCATCACCAGGATTGTCTCAACTGTCTACAAATAAAGCAGACATCATAATTTGAAAGATTACAATCACATAAAAACTCCACACATAGGGACTTTTAATGGGTATAGGTAACCCATACAGTTAGGGTGGTTTATTAGTTCGCATCACTCAGTATTCATGCTGCTTTTTGCAGATAATGTTAAAATGTGTATTTATTATATAAAGGAATAACGATGCACACAGTCTGAATGTCTGTCCCCCTCCTGTGAAATCATAAAAAATGAAAAAAGACTGCAGACTTTGTCTCAAAGCTACAACACATTTTTACTGTTTCTGATCCCACACCTCCTTTTCTTAGATCAGGTCCCGTGTTATAGGACAATTGCCCTTGAGCATGACTGCATTTCCACCTGAAAACTAACGGACAGGTTTTTAAGTGGTCAAACTAAACAAGGTTTAATGAGATAACTACACCACTGGCAATCTGTGCTCAGATGTGATGGTTGCCCTAGTCATATTTCATCAGTACATTATAAAAAACAGTAGTTTACAACCCATAAGAAGCAAAAAAAAATCTAGTGAATGGACCTTGAGTCAAGATTATTTTGGTAAACTACTAATTACAAGGTCACAAATGAATTTTAATGGTCTCACAATTATATTCAAGTGTGGTTTACTCCATTAAATCACAAGTCTTTTTTACATTTCATTTACATTTTTACTGTTTGCATTTTCACACATACATTTAATTAGAGACCTATTATTTATCTGTAACATCTAAGGACTGAATTTATTAGTTTGTCAGAGTACCTCCAACAGATGAGACAAGTCGAAAAAATTAGGAGTTCGTTTTATAGAAATCTCTGAGACAAAAGCAAGCCCTCTTGCTGTACAGACTAGGTCCTAGTCTTTTCCCTATGTACATGCATCCCCTTGGCCAAATCATTCAATGAAACATACAATACATACAACATTACCTTCCACTGTTATGCTGACGACACACAGCCTTATCTCCCCCTGAAACAAAACAACGAGTCTAATCTGGACAGTCTCATGAACTGTCTTGAGGACATAAACTGTTGGATGGCAAAAAACGTCCTACAGCTGAATGAAAGAAAGTCCTCCTGACTCCATTAAGCTAATAACCAACAGTCCTTGGCAACCTGTCCACCCATGTCAAAGCCCTTGTCAAAAACCTTGGTATCATATTTGATTCTGCTTTTAAGTTTGGCAAGCAAATTAATGCATTAAAAGCCAATTTTTCCAGTTTTGTACTATTGCCAAAACCAAGCTGTTTCTCTCTTTCAGAGATCTTGAGAAAGTAATTCACACATTTATATCCTCCTGTTTGAACTACTGCAACTCCTTGTATACTGGGATTAGTCAGTAGTCCCTGTCCTTCCTGCAACTGGTCAAGAACGCACCAGCAAGGTGCCCAAAGGAGAGACCATATGACCCCTATTCTGGCCTCTCTCCACTGGATGCCAGTATGATTCAGAATTGATTTTATGGTTCTCTTATTTGTTTATAAATCCCCTATATTGCAGACCTCCTAAGCCTTCATTCTACCTCCAGGTTCCTCTGGTCAGCTGACTTGGGGCTCCTGGCTGTCCCACAATCTAAACTTAAGCTCATGGGTGACCACACCTTTGCTGTTGCAGCCCCAAGACTCTGGAACAGTATCCGCCTTCAAAACGTAATTTTATCGAATAGCGTTTCAATCCTCCTGATGTGCATGTGTTGCTCCTATGTCTATAAATAAATTTGACTTGACTTGACATGCACCAATGCTGTTAATTGTAATCAGGGATAATGACTAATATAATAGAAATATCCTTATGATTGTTTGCACAATTATGCCAACGTGTCAAAGCTGTTTACCTTGTCAGGTCCTTGGTCTCAGAGAGGATTTCCAGCAGCTCCTCATTTGACAGGAAAAAGAACCGTGGAAAATAGAGCCTCTTCTTCTCCAGGTAGTTATTAAGACCTTTGAGGATCATCTCCAGAAGCTCATTGGACTTTTTTAGCCTCTCTAGCATCTTGTCAATGGCTATCACTGCCAACACGTGCTTGTCCTGACACAGACAGGAGAGAATAGCATTTAATTGGTTAAGTACTGTAAAGCCTTTTCTAACAGAATACTCAAGTCTGCTCTTTCTGCAAGAAAGCAAAATTTTATCACATTTACTCCCCTGTTAAATGACATGATCATCTGTAAAACAGCCTACAGAGTATGTGTTGCACAGAATCCCACCCTAACTTAAAATTCTACAAATAAGGAAAATTCTAAGTACTGGCAATATACTGTAGTAGTTCATTAAGAAAACATATGACAGGAACGTGGCGTCTTGTGTTCATGTTTATCCAGCAGTGTAGTGTTGTCACTGCTGCCTTGAAGGTAACACTATAGCAACATCCACTCTATGTTCCACCGTGAGGCCCACTTGTCACACAGTGCCCAAAAAAATCTATGATGGGACATTAATAGAGATTTCACCTGAGGCCTGTCTAGCACCTATGAAATATTTCAGCTTTAATATCATCCCATCTGTACACTAATTCAATATCCTCTGGAACTGTCACCCCCAGGAAGTGCCTAAATAAAAACTCTATCTAATCTTCAAGGTTGGACGAGTGAATGCCTGAACCTGCTCATATGAAAACGTTGTTGATGCTGAAACGAAGCATACAGCCTGATATCATCTTCTGAATGGAATGAAATAAAAGGCACGAAGGAGGAGAATGCAGAGCTAGCAGGGAGCTAAAGTGAAAAACATGGAGCAACATAAGAACATGCTATCTCTGCCTTTTATGGCTGACAACTCTTAACAGACATAAAAGGTAGAGATGTTGAAAACAGAGAGCTATCTTTGTTTTGTTGCTCTATAGTATTTTAAACCATCTGCCTATAAACTTTTCATTTATAGACCACTTCACCCTGCAAGAAATAACACTACTCTTCTAAATGATGCAACACATGTCAAAATGGTTTCTACCTTTTGCAAATGGAAAAAATATAAATTGTAATAAGCTGCTAATATAGCTGAATAGCTAGCCTACAAAAAGGATGGTGTGCTTTCATCTTTGTTGGATGTCATAAATTAGCTATGACCCTGTTTTTGCTTTGTAACTATAGACAACTGGATGTCCAAGCACTGAAACATGAAACTATCTACATGTCATATATGTCTTGATAAATATGATGTTGCCACATACGCAATGATGTTATTACAATTCTGAAGAAAAAGAAAGAAAACGTATACAGCAACTATTCATGTTGGGCAGTGTGTGTAATACAAACAGTTCTACAGTAAAAGATTATCTGGAAAATCTACAATCAATAGTGCTAGAAAAGCAGCAAAGGAGGAGGATGTACATTATTGCATTCGCTTTGACTTGGCACAGCTTCTGTTTTGTGTCAAAGAAGGGCAACAGTCCATTAAATGGAGGCACAGCCACTGAAAGATCTCTTCAAGGTCTGTTAGAAACCACAACCACAAAGAGTATCTAGAATGTGATAATTATTATTTTTGATCTCTCATGATTTGGTATTGATGTTGTATGATGTGGAAGTAGGCTGTTGATTTATGGCAAAGTGACTTTTCCTCATATGGGGTCACTATATAATACAAGTAATAAACAGAGATTAAAGTCATTTAGATGATTTTTTTTTATGGGGCAATAGTTTGTAGAAAAGACTACAGCGACGGACACTCATTTTAAAGCTAAATCAAACAATCAAGCTTTGACTGTATTTCAATGGGCTATACAATTATACTGGCTGAGGGTGTCTGATTGATGAACTGCGATTCTGGCTTTTCATAGACTTCATCAGACTCGTGATTTTGGGCCATTCTCTAAGAGGGCGATGTAATAAGAGGGCTATTTTTATATTCAGTCTGCCAGCGGGAAGCTATTCATGAGCACAGTGAAGGGATAACAATGTTCTAATGCATGTATTATGTGTGATAATGTGTTTTTTATGCACCAAACAGATGGCTTCAATGAGCTGATATAGCAAGTCTGCAATCTGTTGGGCCAAAAAGAACCAGAACCTAAAGACGGTATTGCTCTTTGTTCTAATGTGACACACATCACACATACAGGATTAAAAAAATGTCTTCTATGCACATCATGCAGATAATTATATCTGCATGAGCGTGAGTGTGATATTAAGTGAGTTATTCTTTTACTGACAATAATTGTGTTATTATTGGGTGAATCCATCAGTTTATTAGTAAACAGCATGTCAGTCATCTTCTCCATCAGCTCAGACGCTCAATAATGTTTCCTCCTTCCTCAGCTCATTAGAGGGGGCAAGGGTGTGGTGGGTTGCAAAGTTGAAAGAAAGCAGGTTCATAGAAACAAGTCTTTTAAATAGATTTGGCCCTGTTTTCATCTGCAATCGTGCATGCAATAGTAGATAAATGAGATATTAAAGCAGGTAGCGCATAAGGAAAAGGGGAGGGAAAAGAAGTTAAATTGTGGAGGCTGGAAGGCACTGGGAGATCAGTGGATCTTGAGCAGCTCCCAGTGGTTGATCTGATGAAAACAGCCCAGGCAAAAACCTTGATGTGATTTGTGGCTTGGAGAGCTGCACTGTAGCCTGCCTTTTTGCTCACACTGTGGTAGTATGGAGTTGAGATGATCCCAATTTCATGCACTGCTGATCAATGCTATGGATGAGATGAAGGGGTATTTTCTTTGTCAAGATGTCGATGCAGTATGAGGCTACGCCGAGGGGTGTTCATTCTGGCTGGCCTACATGGTACAGTGCACATTACAGAAGAAGGCAGAGAGTGCAAGTCATAATTTTGCCTTCTTAATTTGAAGTATTAAGCATTGTCCATTACTGGTTGAAAATATTTTGATAATTTTGCTTTGTTGCTAAAATCATTTAGACAAATAACTATCAGTGTTCAAATGTCCTGGGGAGCAACTAGATTTGAAATGGCCACTATTCCCATTTGGGATCATACCTTGTGATTTTTTTTCTGCAAATTCAGAACACTTCAAGCATATTACTATATTTACAACTACAAGTGACTGTTTCAGTAGTGTTCCAAATATGTATTAATACAGTCTCATATTGGTGGAAACTTTTAGGTCTCAATTGTCATGACTGATAATTAGGAGCAGTAAACAGACAGGGATTAGATTTTCATGTTAACAACACACACACACACACACACACACACACAAACACACACACACACACACACACACACACACACACACACACCCACACACACACACACACACACACTGGTTTTACTTTACTTGTGATCAGTGTTACTGTTCTGAAACAGTTGGCAGTAGCAAGTAGTAAAGCAGGTACCTGCCTGTTCATTTGGATAACTGACACTCTTCAGTGCCCTGAAACTACATAATTACCTCACTAAGGAAGAAAATTCCAACATCAAATAGCATATTTATTTTCTGATTAAATTCACACAGCAGGTAACAATGAAAAATCCTTCCTGACTGTCTAAGCCCATTAAGGTAAGCAGCTGTGTGGAAGCTCGCCAGTTTAACAAAATACAAATCCTCAGCAGTAGAATTTTTTGCTTTGTTTAATCACATAGATGCACATCAATATTAACTAAAGTACATGTACTATAAAACTGTTCTTAGTGCGTTTCTCCATCATATACTTAACAAAAGGTTCAAGGTTTGACAGGGGACCTCAGTACCAGTATCTTAAATGTCTGATACTTCCATCTTAAATTACTTTTATCAAATTATGGTAAATAAATATTTGTTGAAATGTTGTGCAATCATCCATTAAATAATACAATATATTCTCCATGATTAGTTTTTCTGTTTTTTCTTTTCTTAACATTAGCATAATGTATGACAATGGTTTCCCAGCATCCACATAGTGCAGCACTTCACAACTTCAGCGAACTTAAGAAAAGTAAGCGCAAATGCAAGTATAAAAAGTACCATACAAACATTTGTGCCAACATGCTCCATAACAGTGTGTATACAGCTCACACTAGCTAAGACAATATGCATGCACATCTGTGTGTGTAGGCTCCCTGTCCCATGGTGACCTCATTTTCTTTGTGGCTCAGTATAGCCCTGCCCCTTCCAGACAAAATCCATAATTTCTATTTGATGGTGCAGTCAGGCTGGGCTTTCTGGAGGACACTGCCTGAAATTGATGTGTCTCATTTCAGGTCTACTGAGGACGCCAATTACCCTTTGGAAACTCTTTGAGGATGCTGGTGCAACACTGACTTTCTGTCCTCGTTCTGTTGTTTCTTGCTCCCTATCCTTTTCCCTCCACTGTATGCCCTGTCTTTCCCTCCCTATCTCAGTCTAAACACCCCTTTCGGTTTCAACTGTGTTCTAGTGTGCCCCTTGTTTTCCTCTGTATGTCGTTCTCACCCTCTGCTGTCACTCTCACCATTGTACATGTTTCTGTGTTTGTGTTTGTTTCATCCAACCTGGTTAGACTAATACTATTATACAAGTCGAAGCTGTATGTTGAATTTCTTCTCATTATAGTAGACAACCTTATATTTTAATGAGCACTCTTCCTGGGAAATACCAGACCTGAGCTGCGTATTTCATATTTGTGGTTCAAGCCACAGGACTCCTGACTGTGTTATGTCATCAGAAAAAAGAGACAGTATTACCTTATTTTCTGCTGCTGAACATTAAAAGCAGCTTTCTGCTGACATGACCAATAAAGTTTCTGATCAAGCTTGCGGTATGTCACGATTCACAACTATTGGTTGTTTTTTACATTACAGAAATGTGTGGTGTAGTTAGAGGATCATTATTACTCCAGTTAAAAGATATGATACAAACACAGCAACCATTCTGTAGGAAATGGCTCTGTAAGCTCAGTGCATTAATTGGATGGTTGAATGTGTTCCTGGTTGACCAAGATTTAATTGGCTGACACTCTGTGTGCCACTGTGCGGTCCTCTAACCATCTAAATGCTAGTGTGTCAGTAAGAAAATATAATGCCGTTATCTTGGCAATATCTGCCCTGGAAAACAGATCATCCTCCAGTTTCTTCCTTGTGGATAGTGATAGTCAGCTGACTTAAGAAGAAACTCAACTTTTTGCTTGTGCCACTCCAAGAGTTCCCTGCATTAAAGATGGTCTGCCGAATCATTACCACACCCTGCTGCAATAATTCAATCATAATGAAACTAGAACATCTAAACAGTTCACTGTTGAGTCCAAGTGAATGTTTTTTCCAGATGAAATGAAATTCTAACCACGCATTACTGAGATATCACATTCATGGAAACGGAACAGAGGTCACAGTGACCTTGACCTTTGACTACCAGACTCAAATCAGTTCATGCCTCAGTTCAAGTGAACATTTGTGCCAAATTTGAAGAAATCCCTTTAAGGCATTCTTGAGGGTAAAACATAACAAAACTAAATTAAATCGAACAACTTACCAGGGAAACTTGTTTCATGGTGTCCCTCCAGGCTTTGCCAACAGTTGTGAAACGGCGTCCCTCTTCTGGCATTTGAGTCATGATATCTGGGGAGCTGAATATTGGCTCCAGGTAAAGCCAAGTGTTCTGCACCTTTAACCATTCATCCAGGATCTCTTGGAGGAGCAGCAATTTTCCCTCCCATTCCCTACAGGAGAAAATGAGATGGAGGATATGTATATGGGTGATAACAGGGTCTATGTCACCTGTAAAAGGAACAGAGTTTCAAAGCCATCTCCAGCTCACAAAAACACCATGAAAGGCAATTCCTAACCAACTATAATCAATAATCACTTAACTAGGTTTACGAAATCATTCTCCACTTTTTGCAGTGTTTCTTTGGAAGGACAAGAAGCTTAGAATTAATCAGTACAAACTGCCACTGCTCAAAGGTAGAAGCAGTTTTGGAACCCAAAATGTTTGTATATTTATATTATTTTGTATTTAATGCCAGACATACTCTGATCTGTAGTTAGTACACTCAGTATAAAAGGTAGTTGGGACTGGCTCTGGGAGTAACTTGTATAATGTATTGAAAAAAACGATTTCTTTATCACCCTTGTGGTATCATCCTCTCCCACCCACAAAGCCAGATAATGACATTAAGTGATATTACAAAAAAGTTCATCAAAAACAGAACAGTAGCTGCTCCAGCATCCTGCCCAATATGGCGCAATACATTTTAAAAGCTGCAGGGAATCCTGTGTCAAACTGTGACTGGCAGCAACACAATATTGCAATAATCTCACAAATTATACGGGATGTGGAAATTTTATCATTTGCTGAACACAGAGGCAGATAAAAACAGAATAGTAATGAATGAATTATATTGTGTGCTCAGCTGAAACCTTTGTTTTCCAAGTTTCACAAAGAATATTTTAACCACAATTCTGAGACAGACAAACAATTCAGGTATTTAGCTTCAGATAATTTCAGGTTTCTATAGGTTGTTGATTCACTAGTCTAAAAATTCCAATGCTTCAGCTCAGACGCATTATATGATACAATTAGAATGTTTACATAGACGTTGTATTACCCTCTCCCAACTTAGAAAAAAAAAAAGGTCCTCTTATCTCTGCTGGCGTGATTGTGGATACTTTAATCTACATGCTGTGGCATTGTCCAGCAGTCAAGTCCTTCTGGACAGAGATGATTAACTCACTATCAGCATTAATCTCTATATAAATCTGTTCTGTTGTTTGTTTGCTGGGGTACCGGGCAGCACAGCTTTTTCAAAGAAAGATTAATTTTGGTTGCATAATTATTAAATAGGCCAATATTAGGGGTGAGGGTGGTGGGGAGAAGACGTCTGCATTTGCTCTGTAATTTCTATGTAGTCCAGCATGCAATGCTACACTGGTAATGGCTTGTACCTTAACCATGAGTTATAGTATTTTTCTCATATAATAGTTCAGCCTGCAAGTCCTGTCCAAAGCAGATAATAACTGCAATAGTTGACAACATAATGCTGTTTACTACCAAAATAAAAGGCCCAGGTTAATAAACCACAAAACTAAATGCATCCTTGTTTGACTAATTTCAATTAGCCCTTCCATGCGAACATATTGCATAACATCACTGATTTGCTTTTTCAAACAAGCTAAGCAAAATACTTCTCAAGCAAATCTTCGTATCTCTTACCGTATCTCCACCTCAAAAGGTTTAATGAAAGGTGAGCCCCTCATGGTTTGTGTCTTCACGATGTGATCGTCCAACAGCATCTGCACTTCATCCACAGATGACAGGATGAAGGTACCCGTCTCTCGATAGGCCAGGAGACTGAACTCCATGTCACTCCACTCACAGGCCATTTTTTCCATGGCCTTCTCCAGGGAGTACTCCTTGCTGGCTGCTTCACTGATGCCCTCAAAGCTGCTCAGGTGCTGTTCCAGGCGCATGGACACGAAGTCAGCCACACAGGCCTGGTTATCAGCTGGCTGCAGGGAGATGCCAGCCATCTCAGACATGGCATCCCAGTGGCGGTCACGTAAGCCTGGGTTGCACAGCACCTATGAAAGAGGAGTAGTACCGAAGAAAATACTTTTATAAAGGAGTGGAAAGACATTTTAATTTAAACTGACATTAAGTATGATATGAAGTATGTTGGAATGCCAAAGGAATTATGAACATTATTTTGACTTCTACGGATATTAAATCTCTCTCTTGGGATCTTACCTGCACCATAGGAATATGCTTCTTGAAGTCCTCCACCTTAGTCTTCACAGTAGTGGCTATGTTCAGGGCGTTGGGTACATCACTGAAGCTTTTCTCCAGCTTGTACAGAGTGCGCCAGTAGTTACCAACATCACCCTCTACCTACATGGGTGGGGTTTTGCATTATGGAGAGAATGAAGGGTGCCAGAGAGTGTAGGGGCGATAGTAAAAACAATGAAGACCATAATGCCAAGAATGAAAGCCATATACCTTTTTCATAGTAGACATGTTAATGCGTAAAATAACGTAAAAAGCAGATATAGGTGTAATTAATAACATTGATATTGTCTTCTTTCCCTTTAGATATAACTGTTACAAGGCCTTAGTTATATAAATGACAGCAGGCTGGCTTCATTAGAAATAAGTCATCATTAATCTTATTAGTATCACCTGTGAAGTACAGTTATACACTGCACTGTAACTTTGCTTAAGTTTTATTATCCTGTTTAATCTTTTCTTTTCACTTCTAACTTATTTTCATTTTTTATGTCATCTTACTCATTTTAATCCTATTTGGGTGTCTTTTTTATATTGTCTTGTGTTTCTTCTGATGCCTTTTTATTGCTATTTAAATGTATGTTTATGCATATAAAGCTCTTGAATTGAATTGCCTTGTGAAGATGCCTTTTCACACTTAGCTTTCTTTACTAGCTCACACTGTTCTGGGCATTTACAGTGCTACAAAACAACTGCAATATGTTATTTCCTTACTATTGCTGTTAATTACTGTGACAGTTCATATGCAGATAATATAGTAGCCTAATCATTCTAAGTTTGTTACATGGTAAAATTTTCCCTATAGTCATAGTTTTCCAGCACAGGACTTGTATGAAGCTGTAAAAAAATGTGAAATACCTGATGGTTTGCTAATCAAATTTTCACAGAACCAACCGTATAACAAAGGATTTTCCAAGTTCTGGTACCTTGTCTGGGTTCACACCCGAGAGCGGGCCATGGAGCCACTGCTCGTACTGGTCAAGGAAATCTGTGGCTGTTTCATAGAGGCGCAGGAAGGGTGTGAGCTTGTCCTGGATCTTCTTACGTTGTGGGTACTGGGACACAGGCCAGCCATAGGCTTCTTCCTCTGCATTGAAATAATTTATCTTTCCAGAGTGGCAGAAAGGTTGAAAGAGAAGTAAGGCCGGAAGGATAGAAGGAAGAAAAAAAATAACAGACAAAGAAGAGATAGATGGATGAGTAACTCACTCTATGTATGGATGACAAACTCCTGATAAAGCCTCTTACAGCTCCTGTCACTGAGCTTTTGTTACAGCCAATACTGACCTCTAGGGGTTAAATATTTGCTAGCAGATTCAACTTCACATACAATGCAATAATCCACTGTACAATGAATGTGTATCTTTCAATCAGAAGCATGTATGACTACCAATTCATTCTCAGCCTTGAATCATATTGCAAAAGTGGATCTTTCACACCTTTGTAAGCTTCCCTTTACACAAAGAAATTCATGCTATAGATAGGTATTATCCTAACTTCTTTTGCACAATTTACTACAATACTGGCCTACTGACCTCACTTTTGTGTACTCCATCATTTTAAAGCACTGAAATCCTTAAGTACCTTTTCCATGGCTAACTCCAGTTTGGCATTGAGAGTCTGGGATTTCTTCAAATATTTGCTGAGATCCTTCAGCTCACCAGACGTGGTACACTCCTCCACCTGTACACTGTAGCTCTCCAGTTCTTCCACAAAGCGATCACGGCACAACTGGAAGGCACATACAGAAATGCACTTTTTGTTTTCTTGCACATTTTTTAATTTTACATTCTCATTCATTATTTAGTTCTACAGTTCAGATGCAAAAACATCCACCTTCCAGTTATCAGATCAATTGTTCAATAGATCAACAGGATGATATACAGAGTAGAAACACAGACCTTAAGGCCATTCTGATATTGCTCTGTCTTCTCAGTAATGATCTGTTTGTGTTCCTTAAAGATGGATGGCATATGCTTAAGCCACTGGATGGTTTGTGTGTTGAGCTCCATGTCCAGTGGTGAGAGGGTGACAAAGTCCATCAGAAAACACAACTGTGTGATGGAGTCTGACAATCTTTGCTTCAACAACGGCATCTCTGTCGTCTTCACCTTATTCATGAAGGACTGGATGGGGGCACAGGGCAACAGCAAACTGGTTCAGTACAACAACAATAATTTATATTTAAAACAAAAGTATTTAAGCACTGTCACAGCCACAGTCCAGTTACTGTCCTGAGCTAGTTACTAGGTGTGAAATGAAGTGGGTGAATGATAGTGAGTTTAGGTTAGCCCTTGAGCCTCTAACATAAAGCACTAGGCACCACATTGACAAAAATTTTAAAGTTTCCATCTGTTACTACTGACTAGATCTAATGTAATCTAATGTAATGCCAGGAACTGCTTTGTGGACACAGGTGTGAATGACAATAAGATGTACAGGGCATATCACACAAGCTGGTCTGTGTAGCAAGAATTTGGGGTAGTTACTTTAAGCTCCATCAGTTTCTGCGTGTCAGGTGGTGTGCTCAGGGCTTTCTCTGCAATCTTTTCAAATTCATTACAGAGCCTGTGAGAGAAAGAACATTAATTCAGGGACATACACAAAAGGCTTCACAGATTACATATACAGATACAGTATTGCTTGGAGCTAAGAATCCCTACTGGGATAGAGGCTAATACAGCAGCTAACACTGGGTCTAAAACACAAAATACTGCATTCATTTGACTTGTACAACGTCTATTTCCAGGCTCCAGCATGGCCAACTAAGGTGTAAACTCTGAAACCTCCCTATGCATATTTCAACAGAGACATTGCTGTTAAATCCTATCAGTTATTAAAAAAATAATAACTTGCTTCAGCAGCATTATGAAAATTTTGCATGGCTATGGAGCAAAAAAATGAAAAGGGTGAAAAGACTGACTTCTTGTTGATTTCCTGATGGTCCTGTAGCATCCGTGTAACCAGTTTCTGCTGAAGCTCCTGAGCACGCTTGAAGAGAGTGTGGAGGAGCTTATGGGACTGAACCTCAAACATGCCAAGACGCACCACCTACAGCCCAAAGTATGGATCAGTAACACCACTGTTATGTCACATCATTAAAGAAATCCAATTTCCAATAAGCATAGACAGTTGTGGCCCTGGGAAACATTTAAAGACTGTAGCTTTTGAGATTATCAGACTGTTTCGGTTTTCAGGATTTAGATCAGACAGCTTTCTATGTGGGATAACAATTGGAATTAGAGTGTAAAGACACATCAGTAACATCACTGCTTCAGATGTCACAAGCAGTGAACTGTCTAAAATTCAAATGCAATATATAACTTTCATGGCCATAACATTGTCATTTCTGGTGAGGTCCACCTTGCTGACCAAATACCTTGCATGATGTGTACTGGATCTGGTCAGCAAGCTGCTGGTAGTGTATCATCTCTTCCATGATTTCCTGGAATGAGTGCTGCTCACTTAGGAACTGCTCCACATCTTCCTCCGCCTGCCTGGATACAAGTGGGGCGTATTTATCATACTCCTGGACATACTCCTTGGGCCTGACGCACTCAGCCCAGAACACCCTACACACCTCCTCCTGCTGGGCCTGAAGGATCTCTGGGAGAATGATGGGCTTCAGGGTGCTTCCAGACAGGGAGCCTGGCTAGGAAGACAAGAAGCAGGCACCAGCAGGTAAAAGTAGATGTTGATGCAATTTCATGGTTGGCTAGGGTGATTTTAAAATACAGAATATGGCATCCAGAAAATATGACTTCAAGAAAATTACTAATAGACAATTACTAAGGCACTATTATTGATACTACTGTCAGAAATTATCAATGCTATCAATGAGTCTGAGAATTAGAAACCTTTCTCAATATAAAACAATGACAGAGAGCTCCATGTGCTGTATGCAAAAGATAACTAAATCCATTTTGAGTATCTGCATCCACAGGTGGGAGAATTGTCTGGTGGAGAAAATGAATCATATTACTACTATTGGTGTCCCATGTCCTCAAACTAATCCTAGCCTCAGACCTTCCCTCAAACATTAATAAATGATTTCCAGTGTTAAAAAGACACCATGATCATATTCTGGGTTATTAAGTAATGATTTCACATTCAGAATATCAATACATACAGATGTCAATAATGAATAAAAGATATAAAGCATTCTACCAGCAGAAATTGTCCCTGTGCCTCTGAGTAGGACACAGTATACAGTATAAATACAGAATGCAGGTTGTTACTCATGTGTAACGGACTTCTTGCAGTTATTTCAGTCAGTTGTAAGATTATTAGGTACACCTCGCTAAAACTAATGCAGTTTAATATAACAGGCCTGCAAAAAAACAAATCATGCAAGTTATAATATTTAGGTTTTGCTGAGTTGTCGAGTCAACTTCATGGTTATTTTGGAGGCTGTATGTATATTCTCTTCCAAAGTCTTAAATGATGTTACACAATTGTGTTACTTGGAAGCACTTTCGGAGAAATTTGGAGGCTGTAGCTGTGGTCCTGTTGACCTGTATTGAGAGGTGTTTCCATTATTTTGTCCATTCCATTTATATCAATGAGAGTGGGTTAAATCACATAAACACCTATTTGTATAATTATTTGTATAAAGTATTATTGCAGGACTGCTGGATTAGACCGCATTAGTTTTAGGCAGGTCTACCTAATAAACACATGCACACACGTACGCACACTCTTCCTCTTACCACCTCAGAGTACAGTTTGGTTTCCACACGAGGTATCAGGCTGATAGAACTCAGCATGAACTCATAGACATTAAGGAGGGCTGCCTCAAACAATTTGAGGCTGGGCTCAAACTTGATTTCTCTGTCCTCCAGGATCAGATGCAGCACAAAGCCGGAGTGCTCATAGGCTCCCTCGGACCGCTACACAAGACAGAAAGACAGCAAAATTTGAAGTGTACACCTGTTCATCTGGATCAAAATCTAAACATTTATTGAAATGACTTTTTTCAAGACCAGTCTGTTCCACTCTTCTACAATATATTGACCTGAAGTTTATAAGCTTTCTCCTACCGGGTCCTTGGAAATTAGGTGTGTATAATCCCTCATTGAGTCTATTGCAAGGTTCTGCAGCTGGGAGGTCATCAGTGCAGCGGCACAGTTGTAGAAAGACAGTAGCTTGGGCATGTTGCTGGAGGCAGGCACCAGCTTGTGCCTGCACCCCTGGTAGTAAATATTTTGAACTTCAGGAATCCAGCTGGTGTAGAAAACAGCAAAATCACATTCAATATTGATAGAATGTGCATTTAAAACTCAAACTACAGATGTAACTATAAAACAGTCAATAATGATAATAAATTGAATTTAACTGGAGCATTTAAAACTGCTACTACTACTGGACTGAATGTTATGCAGTCTCTTTGCACAAAATAACCATAATTAATTTAGTAGACTTGAGTAGCTGATCCACACTAATAACTCCTCTGTTACCTTAATGGCTGCTGATTTCAAATTTCTAAAGAAAAGACCATGGAATACGCCCCCCCTGATCTGCCCACTGTGCACCTAGTTGTATTTCTAGTAAAAGCGAACTTTTGAAAGGTCAATGAAGCTTCAATTAAATCTTCTATGCTGATGCAGAGTTGGCATCGCATTTTAAGGAATTAATACATTAATTAATTAATATCTGCATTTGAGGCATGCTGTCTTTATTTTTTCTTATTTCATTTAACTTTTGATTTGAAATGTACATTTTGAAATCGCTATTGCTCTTAAAAGATTGTTTATTTTGTACTTAAAAGTACTCCTGAGCCCTATTCAATGCCCAGTCATTACATCTGTACATGAAATCCAAAAAGAAAAGCAATTTTGACTCCTATTGTTATTTAATTGAGCACATGTATCTTGGTCTTAAGTGATTAAATGGACTCACTTTTTGAGGAGGATTCCTCTGGCATTATCAATATGTCTGGTGACTATCTGCTGAAAATCAGAGAGCTCCATGGACTCCTCTCTGCTGTGGAACTCCTCTACATCTATCAGACGGAGATTTCTGCAAGCGGGTCATCAGGGAGGGTAAGATGGTGAACAGAAGTATTTTCAGGGATTTGTCGCATGGGATAATAAAGTAGTGCCGGAATGTTTTTCAAAAAGAATGGAAACATGTTGGAAGGTCAATCAAACATCACTTTCTTATGGCTTTTATGTCTACGGTCCTTATGTCTATATGTCCATATCCATGCCGTTAAAGCAGTTGCAGTTATTTGCAAAAAACACAAGAGCTTGAAAATATTGGGTAAGGTTTGGAAAACTGTCCCCTGAAATCCTAAAAAACAGGAAAGTTATAATGTACATGTTTATTATTTGCTCTGTGTCAATATCTTCATTTTTAGCAGAAAATGTGCTTCCAACTGCTGCTATAATGTACAAGCTTTTTAATATACCTACAGTTAGCATATTAGATGAATACAGCTTCCAGCAAAACTCAATAACAGTCTGCTACACTATGTCTGTGGTCTTTACACTATGTGGGTCACACACTACTGCCAGCTTGTGACATGTTCAGACATTTTAATCAAGTATCATAATATAAAAGATGTTAATCAGGAGAATTGTTTTCTCAGAAGAAATTATTAAATTATGTAAAATGTTTTAAACAGTGTAAGTGATATTTCAAAAATGCATTTTTTTAATATTAATTAACCGCTATTTTTAAAAGGGCTAATTTGACCAAAGTTTGTAAAACTTACTCAGCACCTAAATATGTATAACAATTTCATTTTAAATAGTAAAAATAAATGAACCCAAGGTGAAGCACTTACTTATAACTGGCATGCCAAAGGTAAAGCACCTGCAGCATAGTGGGGTTGATAGAGTGAAGCTTATCTCTCATTCTCTTTTGTGCATGGACAAAGGCTTTGTTCCATGGTTTTGGCACTACCTCAACTCTGAAAAAGAAGTGAAAAATAACAAAAAATAACTGAAGGCCAGACTTTTTGTCCCCTCTGGCAAAACATATGGTTCATAATTTCAAAGGCTTCCAGACACTGCTTATTAAAACTCAAGTTGTCCTTGTACAAAGAAAAACAAGGAATTTCTACATGTTCTAGTCAGGAGAGCCATGCTATACAGTATGATGAAGAGTCACTGTATACTCCTCAGAAGATAAACATGCAACATTCTCTGTCACTTCATGTTGACTTACTCAAGTCTGTGAGGGGGAAGATCTTTCACTTTGTCCTTGTCATTTTCCCTTGAACCTCTAAATGTATATTTCACTGGGATCACAAAAAAAAAAAAAAAGATTTATGCAGTCACCAAAGACCTTTGGGCACCACTGTTAACACTATAAAGAATTAAAAAATCATTAATGCATTCATTTTAATTCTAATTTCAAGAAGCATTTTGTAATTTAATAATTTTGCATAAATAAAAGTTTTCCATCCTGATTATGGTGTGTCACTTTTAAAGGATTATGTATGCATGAAGGTCATATATTTGTATCTGTTAAAAGCTGACTCTAACGTGTAATAAAATACACACAGATTGCTTTCTTGATGCTGAGCAAGTAGTCTTCCTTAATCTCATCAACCAGCAGCTCCATTGGTGCACTCAAGCGCTTCAGGTGGCAGGGGACCATTTCCTTAATGTTCTCCAGCCAAGAGTCCTCCAGAGGAGCCACATTCTCCAGCTCAATCCCTTTCTGGATGTAGTCCTTATATCTCTGACAGAACAGAATATTATAACATATTTTCAGCAGCAGTATGGGAATTGTAAAGAAACAATTCCTGGCATGAGTTTTATTTTTCTGGTGATTAACACAGGATGATGGAAAGACATCTACATTTTCTCAAAGGAAGAAACACACCTAGTAACTGCAACTACTAAGACTAACAAAACAGTGAGTGATTGAAAGATTACAATATCAAATGTCTTGAATAGATTCTGAAAAAAAAATATGTGCACAGTTTCTTCACTGTGGGCATATGTACAACAAAAGAGGGCCTGTGATGAAACATATGGAATCAAGTGTGTATTGTATTATTACCATTTTACGGTTATCATTGGCTGTATATCTGGGAGAGTCACATGGTGAGGAGTTGTCATCCTCCTTCCCCTCCTGCTGGCTAAAAAGGGAGACAAAAATGGGGGACTGATATGCACACTATTTCCTATCCTTAGATGTGCAATGTAGGGTGGCAGTGGTTCTGGTAACCTATTGTTTACAGTACAAAGTTCCCTTGAAAAAGGTTTGGGCTTGATATTTTATCATAATAAACAAAATTCAAAATCTAATTTAATCTAAGTGGTAGTTAGTCATGCCCTTCCCATGCTTCCAAACTATATAGAGGAAATAATGATGTAGAGATGAATAAATACATCAATTAAAATGTCATGACAGACAGATAATTAACACTTAAAAGAGAGAAAAACTCACCACATCAATTTAACCAAGGTTTCACGGATATTTTTGTGCTTTTTAAAGAGTCGTGTGTAGCTACTGCTGCAATGCTTGGAGGCCCCAGAGATCTGCACGGTCTTCCTGCTCTGGAGCGGATTCTGACCTCTATAACTTCTACCTGGTCTGCTGTCTTCCCCTTTAATCAGTTGATCTCCTAGAGCACACACATGGCAAACACTTCAAACAGAACTGATCATGGTACTAAAATAAAGCAGCATTGAGCATTGCAATACAGCAGCAGTATAAAATATGTGATCATAATTCTGATTTTTGAGATGAGGGATAAGACCACTGAACCCACTTCTCACTGTTGATTCAGTTTCTTGAGGTTTCTGCACGAGTGGTGGACATAGTGAAAATGACGGCTTTGTTTCCATCCACGGCTGTTTTCTGTCGACCTATACAATATAATTTACCGTTAATTTGGTGTCGTTTTCACAGATATTTGAGGAAAGCATGTAACCTTGGAAACTTTGGAAAATGGCAACGTATGTTAAAAGTAACATGAGCAAGACATTAACTTTAAGTGTCCACATTTGACTAGCTATGTGAAAAGGTGGTGGTGTCATGGTCAGTTAAGTGGCAGATAACATCAGTTGTACACGGATAGACATTTTCCAACAATACTGCACGTAGTGTTCTGTATTCTAAACTTACCTGTGGTGGATTTGGTGGTAGGAATGGTAGACTATCAGTGATATTTTTTTTCTTCCAGGGCGAACTCATGTTGGCACTTGTGCAAAGTTATCTCAAACTAACGCTACAGCTGGCTAACATTGTGTCGTTGCTAGGGCCGTTGCTAAGGAAGCAACAGTGAACTCGCGTGAACTCCTGGGCACCAGCGGGATTTGCGGATATTTTTGATTTGTGCCTAAATCTATGGTACAAGTATAAAGCTTTGTTAATAAATAGTAGCACAACGGAAACAAGGTTATGAACAAACTTAACTGCTGTCGAAATTCCACCAAACAGTGAAACGGTATCGGTGATTAGACTAGTTCTATCGCGAATTGAGTGCCAAAGCTCAACTAATCTGACGTGCACGATAGCTTTGGCCTGCGTGATCTTGTGATCTCGCGAGTTCAGATGAATCGCAAGGTAACCAAACTAGCTGTGAAACCTCAGAGGTAGGTTAACGCTGGAAGTTTTGCAATTAACGGTTTGTCTACTTTCCCTCATGTGTTTCGTCTTTACAATTCCAACTGTGATATCTCTGCTTTAGTGTCACGTTGTGTAGAATACCTGTCGCCCATAGATCCCAGTGATGGAATAGTCCATTAATGTATAATGTGCGGGGGGAGGGGGGCACTGACGGTGATACAATATGATGAGGGAACTTTAAATTGATAGTGAATATATACATATGTTAGAATAGAAGCATACTGTTGTAAACTAATAGAATTTAGTTTTATAATTAACAGTCATTTAGAGAGTCGATTCAAAAACAACATACCTGGAATCTTTGCATAAATTCTCCAGCTACAGAATAATTTAAATGAACAACAGATAAACAGCTCGTCACTAATCAAGGCCAAATTCTTCTTTCACCTTTTCACAATTAGTCAACAGTAAAGAACATGTTATTATAGAAGGTCACCATAAGCCTAAGGCAGTCCAGATATAGGCCTACAAAGGCCTGGAAATAGATGCAAGCCACTCATAGTGTTTTAAATGTTGAAATTGAAGATCACTCAGAGACCAAGTGGGAAATTAAGAGAGTTAGGTTTAAAAGATGTACTCCTCACTCCCTTGATAACTATGGTCAAGGCATCATAGAGTAACTTCTTCAAAATTATTTTAATTGATAGTGAACTTTTCCTTTGTTTAAAAGTTTATTGGTCCATTTCATTCAAATATCATATATGCCACTTAGAATCTTGGCATCATTTTTGATTAATATATGACTGTTGACTAATGTGTTACTAAGCTTGTTCACTCGTTTTCTTCAGCTAAGAAATGCTGCAAAAATTGATTGATTCATACTTTTATTTTCTCCTGCCTTGATTACTGTAATTCCCTCAACACGTGTCTCAGTCAAGCTGCTCTAAACTGTTCTGACTGTAGCTTCCAGGCTATTAACTAGAACCAGCTGATGGTCCCCCATTACCCCTGTTCTTGCTTCCCCCCAGTGGCCTTCTGTAGAATACAGAATAAACTACAAGATCCTGACGATTACTTAAAAGGCTCTGCATGACCTTGCCTGCAGTTACATTGCTGGACTCCTCGTCCTGTGTCCCACTTCTCAACCACTTCTCCTAATCCCAGCTATTTATCCATCCTCTGCTGGGAAAAAAAAGGCAATCGTGCCTTTGTTGTTTTAGTTCAAACCCTCTAGAATGATCTTACTTCATCTATCAAATGTGCTGAATCTTTTGACTGTTTCAAGCAGCTTCTAAAAACTAATTTTTATAGGCCACCGTTTTTATAGATGTGTGTACTAAAGCGCATAACTCTTCTTCACAGGTCAAGACTTTCTGAATTTCTGCAACACACATGCATGACTTTTCCTTTAATTCCCTTACTATGTTACATTAAAAAAACTATGAATACAACTATTTACATGAAAATACAACTTTAGTTCAGATCAACTTAAAAACCAAACCAGCTCACAAAAAATATCCAAAGTAAACACATCACCTTGTTTCCCGGTAGAACAGCAATGCAAACATTTTCTCATGAATTGCATTCTCTTTTTCTATGAAAAATGTGAATGCTCATTACGATTCAGACTCATTTGGTTTCTGCTCGTCACTTCAAACAACCTACAAAACATTTGATCATAAAATAACACACTGCTCATGCTAACATTATCTGGGATACTGAAGCATGTTTAAAAGTCTTATTTGCAGTTATTTGTTTGCAGTGGTCAAGATAATTTAGGGCAGTATCTTATTCTGAATATTTTCTTAAATGATGGTGGATATTTGTAAGTGGGACAAAATGCACTTAAACATTTTATTTCAAGGTAGACCTTAAGTCAGGCTGTGGTGTGGAATCTTATTTTCTGTGCTTGTGATTGTCCACACTTTGACACACGGGACCAAACATGTCCCGTGTCTGAGGTGGGTACAGTGCTGCTTCTGGAAAACCCAACTCTGGTCCGCGATGATAAGGAAGACAAGCATTATGTAACTCTCCAAGCATTTATCAGGCCAGTATTTGGCCTCGAAGTGGCTGTGAAGCTGCTCTGTAAGCTGCAGTTTAACAGCTCTTCCTGCTAGCTGGATTTATTCAGCCCGGGTAGTGTGAGCTCAAACCTGAAGAGGAAAGAGAAATATATTAATATAATAAGATAATAATAATATTATATATATATATTTGCCCTCCAACCAGACTTGGGTCAAACAGTAGTCGTCACTTATTTCGGATTTTTGTTGTAACCAGCTTAAAGGAATAGTTTGACACTTCCTGGTTGCTTGGAAACCTCATGACAACGAGCCCAGCACATAACCCCTATACAAGCAGAACAAGTTATTTTCACACTTCAGCTTTGGACAGTTTAGGTGCAGGTAGCTGGATTTTGTTACCTCTGGAGTGTAGATAAATGTTTCTTCTTTGCACAAGCAAACTGTCTGCTTGCAGTAGCTTTATTTTACTGTACAGATATGTAAGTCTGCTATCAATTTTCTCCTCTAACCCTCAGCATGAAGGAGAAGGAAAAGGTCTTTCTCAAAATGTCAAACTTTTCCTGTAAAGAAGCTGGTTGGGCAGGATTTTCTATCTTGAACAAAGTAATGAGCGCATGAAAATGTACACGAGTGTATTAAATGAACTGATACTTCAGTTTGGATATAAGACGTCAAACTCAACTTTGTGTTCCATTCAGAGCAAAACACCAAGAATTACTTGCAGCTACTTTTTTCAGACAAATCATGGAGAAGTAGAAAACTGGGCTCCATACCATTGTGCGATGCCTTTGGCCAGATCCACCTGTGAAAAATCGATCATCACCTGTGGGCAGGAGCAGAACTTCAACATTCAGTCAGTTATCTGGGCTGAGCTGCAAACTGCAGAACAACTGTAGTGATCAAGACACTGTAACTTGTGTTAGAAATAAAAACATTTCTGAACCACAATGAAGCAAAGTTGGAAATGTAGCGGCTGCATTTGTCTCACCCAAACTCAACTGTCTAACAGCATGGAGCATTTCCACTGCTGAACTACTATGAAATCTACAGTCTATCACAAGTAGCGTTACCCACCATGCCAATGTCCTTTCTCTCTCGTGTGTACAACATCTTGTTATTTTTCACAGCCACGTCCAACTTCCTTGTTTGGGCTTCATTAAGCGACACATCAAATTCAAACCTGTGATAAAAGAGGGTTGGCAGAAAGAATCAAGTACCGGACACAGTCTCAGCTTCTGTGCCTCTGAACTTCTTCACGCTGATATTCAGAAAAGCAGGTGATGAAAATGTCAGTTTTTTCCATACAGATGTGTAGTGTAAGCTTACTTCTCATTGAAGACAGGGTTAACTGTTCTCTTCTTGACGTGCGTCTTCTTGCGGTGTCTCCAGGTTTGCTCAGGGAGCAAATACAGGCGGACATAAGAGTCTGTGCCATTCTCACTGCAGGGGAATAAGTTCCTGTTGGCAACAACACTTGTATGTTCAGTTTCCTCTTTTGTTATGTCGGACCCAGTCACATCATTCATACCAATAAAACACAGAGTAAATTAAACGTTCTCAACACAAAACTGTTTTTGATGCTCAACCAAGGCCTGAAAAAGAAGCTATGCTAAGTTCATACCAAGAACTGCAACCTCATATTGTGGTTACATCACTACATGCTAAACCAAGTATATCAACAAATGACCCGTTAAAGTTGCTTTTTAATGCCATCACACAGGAACCGAAGTGTGAATTTCTGGTGATCTAAAATGTGTTCAGAGCTCAGTTGACCAAATATTCTGCTGCATTTCTCTGATGTACCTGCAGCCGTTAACCATGATGATGAGTTTGTTCCTCAGGGTGGCGTAGCGTACAGTCAGGTGGATCTCCCCAAATGAACCCTGATGTTTCCTGATGGCCCTGTAGTGATCAAAGCATCTGTAAACGTCACTTTTATTATATAACTCTCGCTATAGTTGGCTTGAGACATCAGGTTAGACGTCAGCGCGCACGAAACAAAACTACAGACTCACTCTGGATACGAGGCTCCCTCTGAAATGTCGAAACGCGACGAAGCGATGGAGTTCTCTGACAGCAGGCTGTGGGAGTCGAACCGACGCATGTTTGACGTGGTGGAAGGAGCCGGCCGCGAGGTTTCGGAAGCCGCGAGGGAGCCACGGCGGTGAGCTGAATAGTCGTCACGAAGGCCGTTGTGGGAGTCAGCGGGCTGGGTCGGAGATGAGAACTGGACGGTGCTGGAGGAAAGTGCTGCAGAGGATTCTGGGGCGTTACCTCCTTGGTTGCTCTGTGGTCCTCCTTGTTTGACTTGTGGAGGAGGGTTGAGGATGATCTTAGGTGGAGGCTTTTCCAGAGTAAGAATCTATTGTGGGTTTGATGACATGGCTATCATCAGTGACACAGTGTATGTAGGTGTTGGCTGAATAACATTGACTTATTTCAACTGGAAATAGATGGCAGCAAAATGCTAATTTACATTAGATGACAGACTGTTAGCTTTGAACAGGAAGTAACTGACTGGCGTTTTGGTATGTGCGATCATATCTTTGTACTGAATGTGTGATGGGCTTGATCTGTGTGTAATGTGAGTTGCTATGTACTAAACTTGTGTGTGTCGCTTGCCAGCGTTTTGCACCCACCCTGAGAATGGCTTTCATCTTGATCTGGCTGTTCGCTCCGGAGCGCTCCAGCAGGAAGCGCTGGTCCAGAGTCATGTCGGAGGTGTTGAGGAGGCGAGTCAGGGGCAAGTTGAGAACGCCAAGCGGAGTCTTCTTCTCATGCTCTTTGACCTGGACCACAAGAACACAAAATCAAACTATTCAAGCAGTGAGTGGAAATTGTTTTATATCTCCTGAGGATATTCACCTGACTGAGAGAGATTTCGTTTCATCCAGCGATTATAACATTGGTGTTTCCTATTTTTCAGCTTCCAGTTCGGTGCAATAAATGTTGATACGTACAGGTTTATAGGGATGAATACAAAAAATAAGACTGATCATTTCTAAATATGATGATCTTCATTTAAATTTCAAGCCTCTTATAATAATGACGCCTTCGTCACCACTAAACTTCTGATCAGACTGTCCAGCCACACACATACTGTGGCATTTGCTAATTTGCAGTCAAAACAGAAAAATGTGTAAATAAACTAAAAGAAATCAACTTTAATTCACATTTTTGAGATTTTCAAAAGTAATTATCACAAACATGGAGAAACAAAGGTTTTTGATTCTGCTGGGTAGAGAAATGTTTGGTGTGTAAAATATAAATTGACAAACCTGCACCATGAGTCGCTGTGTTTGGACGTTATGCACAAAGAAGGTAAAGCCCTCCTCCCACACCGGGTCTTTAGATGCATACACAACCTACGGAAAGGGAAGAAACACGGCCGCAGCCATGACAACTTAAAATTATTTCTATCTATTTTACAAGTCTGCTCTCTTGTACAGTGCTAAAATACCAGCATGAGCAGTAATTAACAGATATGACTTCACAGATCTCTTGAGTTAAAGAGAAAATGCTGCATTAATGTGATAAAGTGAGTGCTGTACCTTGCTTTTTTGAACTTCTTCATCAATGGAAAATTCCACAAAGGAGTTTGGGCCAGAAGTTCTCTTTGTGAGCTGAAAACAGAGCAAATCAGTGAGGCAGTCATTATTAAAATGATGCTTTCACTCACTACAAAAGGCCAATAGCAAGAAAATAACACTGGGAGTTTGTCTACAAGCAGCCTGTTGCCTTTGCTAGGTTACGCATTCCATCCCTAATGCACTGCAGACACACCACACCCTCCGCAACACATGAAACAGATGTTTACTCTGGCAAAAAACAGAGAAGAACAGAGTAAATGAAGAATGTGAATGCTACTGGTGGTAGACACAGATAGCATGCTAGCGTGAGCATGTCTGACTGTCATTTTACCAACAGTCCAAGGGGGAATGAAAATATTCAGACGCTGATGCAGTTGTTCCATCATTGAATGCAATATTTGGGCTGAGACTGTCTGGAGTTAGAAATAAAAAAAATAAATAATAAAATTAAATTACCATTGTTGTTGTTATTATTGTTATTTAAACTAAATAATAGCTACAACCACATCACAGTAAATATGTACGTAGTTCAGGATGATCACATGTCTTTCCCACTTCACTTTATGACTGTATTTTCATACAATCACCAGCAGAGGGCAGTCAGAGGCAATGGCTGCTACTGAAACACATGTTTCACAGGTCTGGGTCAAATGAATTACCAGGTAGAGGGGTTTATAGCATAGGTACATGTGTGAGGAGGTAAAATGTTTGTCACAGAAGCTGTTAGGTGATCTGTCAGCCTACATTACCTTTAGAGAGATGTATAGTGTAGATGTATGACTATAGATATAATCTGATATATATTATATTGATTTATGTTCTCACTTCAGTGTGTCTTCACTGTTCAATCAGCACGTCTGCGTTTCTTTATGCTGGCAAACTGAGCCTGAACAAGCCTCAGATTAAGGAAGAAATCTGACAAGTTCAACACAGGCTGGTAATAACACACCCACATACCATGACAGGCATTCGCCAGACAAACAGGAAATACCAGCTATGCTGAGGGACAAGTGAACATGGAGCACTAACAGCAAACATCTGATCTGACTGAGGCTTTTTTTTTTTTTTTTACATCAAGATACAGAAGAGCTGAAGTGTAAGGCAGTTACCCTCCTTCTCAAGGGCAAATGTTGCACTTAAGTGCTGAATATTCACAAAAAAAATTGGCAATTAATCAAACAGCAAACCAGCGGTGACACAGTGAAAATGGGGTCTCTGAGAGCCTGGGGTCCCTAACGCCAGCTCAGCTCCTTCTTAGGAGGATAGGTGGAGGGAGGGCAGCTGGAGTCACAGCCTTATGCAACAATACCGTAAGCTTTAAAAAAGCTCTCGTCTTACCCGAGTGTCCTTTGAGCGCTTCCCGTGTTTGTGATGCTCTGTGATCTCACTGTGGTCTTTCTGAAGCAAAACGCAAGAACACACATCGGCACATTCATCTTTCCATGATGCATCTCAACAGTAGTCCCTATCAGAGGCCACTTACTGGTAGGTTTGACGCATTGTCCAGATACAGTGCAAGCATAGCACAAGCAAGGCCGTCTGAAGTCTGGAAGAGAGTAATACATGATTGACACGGCTGACTAACTGCTGGCCCAGTAACTCACCAAGTAGAATAAGAGCCTGAAGATACTGAATGCAAAGGTTAGTGAAAATAAACTAAAACAAGCAACAATGAGGTCACCTCCGTCAGCAGGCTGGGGTCGGTCTTCAGGGAAAACCACTGGAGTTTGAGGTGAACTTCTCCATTCTGGACCCCTTCCAGTGGAAACCACTACAACAGCGAGGGGATTGCATTAGCATTTAAAAGCTTTTTCCACTCTAAAAAAACGCTGCTGCTGCAAGACATTTCATCTGCAATTGAAAGAGTAGGAAACAATACTGTCCTGTGAAGCTGGCAAAGGAACGTTTTTCCCTCTGCAGAGAAAAAACTATTCTTACCAGGCACAAAACGCTTTATTCAGCGTGTCCACGATGTTAAATAAAAGCTCACCTGGTCCATTTGTTTGTCCCTCTTTACTTCTCCCAAATCAAGGTGATACCTAAGGTGACAGTAATCAAAACTGATCGCACTGAAGAGTGAAGGCTCACAGCATTTCAAACTAATATATTTTGATACCATATGCACTCATACTTCTCACCTATCCCACAACACCACTCAGCTGTTTTCCCAAAAGACAAGCTACTGTGCTGCATATTTTCAACCAAATAATCATATTAACTGTTGAGGCTGAGACTGAGGATACAAAACATTATTCAAATATAGTACATGTTACCTGCATATAAATAGCAACAATAATAATAATATAATACATAGTAATCATGGCACTAATGTTAATGATGAGAGCATGCCATTAAAATTCCTTCCTTTGTGTTTTTTTATTGCAGTGCCATAAAGGGATAATGAGTAATGCTTTAGAAACTCTTTGTTTGTGCCGTTACTATATTCTTACCTTCCAATGAAGTCGTCTTTATCTGTGTCCTCATCATAGAGCTCCAGCTCCAGCTCTTGCCCTGGGGCCTCGTGGACGACAAACTGCGCACAGATGGAGAAAAGGTGGATGTTATCTAGTGTGTTTCAGGCGGGGCAGTCGACGTCGGTTCGACTCGATTCGAAGGCTTTGGCAGATTACAAATCGAAAAGGGATGTCAGATGATGAAAATGATGAAAACCTCAAACAAACACAGTCACGTGCTGGAGACAAGCTCGGCTTTCAAATAATGAGTTGCTAACAGTAATCTGAGTAACTCTTTAATGCAACCGGAGACAGAGTGTATTTATCTTCAGCTCTGCCTTTCACTAACTAGGACACGTGTCATGGAATGCTGCAGGATTACACAGTATGAAAAACAGTGCAGTTCAGGCTTAACTATCATGCATTTACAAGTTTATCTAGGTGTTTTAAAGCAATTTTAAAGTCCATAAAGTAGCTGAATAACAGAGTAATCATATTATTGAAAGCAAAGCACAGAAATGCAGCTAATATGACTGACAGTTACTGTACCTCATACACTTCATTCCACCTGGGGTTCAAATTCTCTTTGATGGTCTTGCTTTTAAAATGCCGGTTGCCGACTCTGAGTGTTGCATAGGGGTCTGATTTGCCTTTCACTAAACCCATCATGTACGTGTCCTTAGCCACCAGGTCTCTGGCCTCCAGCAGGTGGACCCTCACCACGCCCTGAGGAGCAGACAAGGAGAGCAGGAGTCAAACTAACAATATCAACCAAGACTAAATCTTCACCTACATATAAAAAGTGCATCCAAATCATAGGAGCTTTTATTTTGGAAGGGGACTTTTTTCCTAAAACATGTGTCGTAACAGTATTTAACAATGCGAGTAAATGCAGGTGATAAGATGAAGATGCAAATAAGCATATTTGACATACGCGAGGTAGCGGGAACCTCATCTGGTCCACTTTGACCTGGTCTATGAGGGGCACACACATGCGGTTGGGCAACACCATGAGCGAGGCAATGATGTCCATGATGGTCTCCTCAGACAATGAACTGGAAGGGGACAGATGAGATGAGACAACCAGACAACCACACAGCAAAATGCTGGGGTGACCGCTCAGGCTCCGTTTAGGCCAATCACAAAGGACCGGCATTGTTATGGTCAGAGGGTTTTCTGTGGAAGCTAACCTGAAGGCAGGGCTGTCCAAGAGGTTGGTCATGCCAGTCCAGTTGATTTCTAGGGACTGAAAAGGATCTTAGATAAGATAAACTTGGCTAATGGCACAGATGAATCAATGACAGCGAGCTAATGAAAATCTGCACTCACGGGGCGGCGAATGAAAAAAAAGGTGACGCCTCCCACCAGTGGTGCTTCGCCAATGAGCGGCTCCAAAATGACCCTCAGCATCCCCTTGAGCTGCAAGATTCAGGACAGTTTTTACACCACTAGTAAACACATACAACGATGATGACGATGAGGGTAATGCAGAGAATACCGAAAAAAGAGTTGCCCACTTTAAGTCCTTTGACCCCAGCTGTGATTGGCTCCTTCACCACAGTGTCGATGTCCACATCACCTTCATAACTGTAAAATGAACAGGACTCTTGCTCAGAGTTACACAGTATACAGGTCACATTTCTGCAACATAGAAACAGCTCTGAAAAGAGAACTGAACCAACCTGATATTCAAGTCCAGGATCACCTCCCGGTGATCCACTTCATGTGTGTACACTTTCATTCCAGTGATCCTGAGAGGCTGGAATCAGGGAGACATTTTAAAGGAACCTCCTCAACCACCTTTAATATGACACTACACTCTCTCAGTTTAACAGATACAGGTGTGATGGCATCATTTCCGTATAAATCACAGGGGTGTGCTGTTTCTCATAAAAACAGGATAATATTAGGTTAATGGCTTTAAAAGTTATGGAGGACAACTGTAAACTAAATACAAACTCACTATGTGTCCAAAGTGGATCTTGGTAAAGGTGAAGGTTTTGAGCGCGGGGCTGGAGAGCCGCACAGCTGGCTGGATGTTTTCTTTAAGGAGCTTCTCCATGTACATCCCAAAGAAAGGCCAGGCCTGCTCCAACACCTGAACGTACAAAGCAAAACAGAGCTAAAACACCTTGATTCCACCTCATCAAACAGCAAAGAAAATTTCACTTTCACTTTTAGAGGCATTGTGCATGAAAGTGTTTTTATAGCATGTTTTAATTTACAGAAAAATAAACCAATACAGCTGAAAACTGGTGCAGTCTGTATGTTGCTTTGGGCCCATTCATCTCGGCAGGGCACAGCATAGTCATGGAGGTTCACACCCTGCCCACCCTGACTGCCAGAATCCACACAGTCTGCACCTTGACTGCAGCCTCTACCTTTTCATGTACACTGAACACATTCAGATTCAGGCCATGTGACTTCTACCACGATGGGAACCCATAAAACCAGAAAGAGGTCAAGTGAGATACTGTACCTTGTTAACCCAGTCGACTTTCTCAACATCAGGAAAGTGGACCTTTGAAAAAAAAAAAAAAAGATCATGAAGTGAGGTGAAAGGCATGCAGGGTGGCGGCGACGGAGGACCTAATCATGTCAGTAATTATTAAACTTTCATCATGCAAATTTAAGTGAGTTCTGCCTGAAGATGTTAAAGAGGGAAAACACTATGTACACTTTTTCAAGACCTATAAATGAGGTAAAATAAGATCCACTGATATAGCCGGTTTTTACATTAGGTGGAAATCATAAATCTGCATATCTTAAAATGGAAATCTATCTAAATGAAGTATGCCATCATCATCAGATGCAAGACACCAACTGCCCCCACCATTAAAACGCAGTGTGATTTCACATTCACTGTGCATATATGACATTCCTCTGACATTAGAAGATCCCATCTGACTGTCTCTCCCTTCTTAGTTCCCATGAGTCACTGCTGGAGCGGGTGTGGCGTAACCAAATGTGTCCTGCAGAATGAAAGTGCTTTCGGCTGGCTCAGCCCATCCCTGAGAGGACCCTGGAGCTTCAGGCTGAGTCTGGCTGTCATGCAAATAAAGTGGATTTCAGTCAAAGTGACAGAAAGCGTGTTCAGTGTTATGGGATGCTGTTTGGCTGCATGCTTGGCGTTTGCTTGTCTGACTAGCAGAGATATCAGTGCCTCCAAAAACACAGCAAAAACAGGTTTGAGGTTGGGCCTTCGATGACTGGAGCGCTCTCAGTTGAATCCCTTTGCTGCCTTGTTGCTGAAGTGCCCTTAAGCAAGGCAGTTCACACCTACTGCCTCTGTAAAGATGCTCAGAAACAAAAAGTCTGTGATTGCATGTATCGCATGTTAATACAATACATACCCATGATGCCATCTGTAAGGCACTTTGCAGCTCCTTGTTGACCACATGTGTTTCATTGTCCACGAATTCGATGGCGGTTCCGATCCGAGCGTCCTTCCACTGGCGGTTCTTCTTCCACCAGGTGATCATCACCATGCACAGCAGCACCCAGCTGACACTGAGGCCCAGGTATCCTGTCAGATACACCGGATAGAAGACGAACACGGCTCGGCCAAAGTACATTAAGAACTCCATCAGCATACGATTGACCGCGGAGGAGTTCAGCTTCTCCGGGCCGCCGGGGACCGTCAGACTTTCCCCGGGCCGCGCTCCCTCCGCCGGGCCGCTCGGATACATCTGTCCGGCGGATGCCATCGGGTCGGACTTCCGCTGGAGCCTGGTTCCTCACCTCCGAAAGAGCTGTTTCAGCTCGATAGCCTGAACAGATTTATGATTGTTTCCTTATTTCGGTTTAAAAGAAAGCAAACGCTGAAGACAAACCAACTGCACACCGCAACAGTTGTATAATGAATCTTGTACTAACACTTCCGCGTTTGACACTTCCAAACGACAGGTATGCACACCTGCGCCCATGGGTGGGGAATGCGCTCCACAACAAAAAAAGGAATTCCACCCTAAAAATGAATGCGAAAGGGCAACCTTATGTTGTGTGGGACTATTTTTCTTTTCTTGTTCCTCATTTCTTCGTGCCTTTTATAACTTTATTCTATTTTTATACTATGTATTTTTCCATTAATTTTCTTTTGGAGACATCGGCAGTTTTGTTGTCGGATATTATTATTGTAGCCTAATGTTTTTGTGACTAATCCAATATTATTGTCCTATGTGACTGGTAAAACAGCAGTAGTTTGCCATATTTGTTATCTGCAAAGCCCTAAATCCAAGCCTTTATAACTTGGCAAATAGAGATAACAGTCAAGGTAGTAATTCTGCAGGAAGACCTGCAGGTGGAGCCATACTGTCATACTATCTCAGATAATGGTCATATTCTGCATACAGTATTCAGGCTTGAAAAAGTTAATGATCTTACACTTACAAACTTTATGGAAATCATGGCAAAGTATAGCATTCCAATGTTTATTTGCAAATACAGAGCTTTATTTATTATGCACAAAATGCCACCACTTTAAAAAAGATGCAGTGGCAGAGGTTTTATTTAATTAACTTAACTAGTCTGGTTCTACTGACACCTCATGGCCTAAACTTGAAGTTTTTGGAGTGAAGCTTGTGTTGAGGCTCACACACAAACAATTAACAATAAGTTGAGCCTGCTTCAGTACAACAGGATGTGGACACAAATGTAGTCAGTAATAAACTTTAAATAAAGTAGAAAACAGTCAAAAATTAGTGTCCTTGTATGAACTTTTATTTGTACAGGCTTGATTATTGGAACAGCAGTTCAGTGTCAATTTTACTTTCAAAACCAAAACTGATTGTTAACCTGATTTAGACATGCGCACACTGAGAACTTTTATTATCACGATTTCCTGGAATGGAGCAGGTACTTTCCATCCGCATCCCAGCTCTAAGTGCAATAACAAAGTGCATTACATAGTAGCAGTAGTCAAAACTATTTCGGCAATCCTCTCATTTTCCCCCCATTCTTCACGTTCCTCTTGAAAGATTATTGTTTACAGAGATGTTTTCAAGGCACTATACAGGTCCATCAATACTTCCATGACTGACCACTGTGATCATTGCTGATTGCTTGTATCATGCTCATAGTAAATTTAAACCAAGTACCTTAAGTGGATGAGAAAACAAACATGTTAACTAGCTAATAACTGGTGAAGAGTTGTTTGTTATAAGGCATTTGTTTTTGTTAGTTCAGTGCATGGCTGTGTCACTTGAATGTAATCAAATATTCGGGATAAGCCTGGCTGTCATGGAAGATAATGAACATGGTGGGTTTGGCCACGTTGTCCACGACACTGTCGTACTTCTGAATGGAGGTGGCACCCTTGGCTGGTGGCACGATCATATTTTGGTGTCCAGCGGTGTAATCCCCCGTCAGCACTCGGCACAGGTACATGCACTTCTCCCCATTCTGATTGGGCTGGGAGTAGGTGTTACTGGCAGAGTAACTAGCACTGACAGCAAAGTATGTGCCTTTGCCGTAACAAGTAGCTGAAAATGGAAAAGCAGCAGAAAGATATTGAGTTAATCTGTGAGATTCTTGCTATAGTTTCCTCATGTCTGGTTAAACATTGTCCCACATTTTCAACATAAACTTCTCACCATTCTTCCCTGCGTAACTCCTGTTGAAGCCATGTTCGTTGATGTAGGCCACAGTGTCATGGCTGGTGCCATGGAAGAGACGTTTCTCGTTGTTCTGATGGCCGTTTCTCTGCTCCATGTCACGCTTCTTGATCTGCAGGCTTTTCCACAATACAGGGTTCTGGATCCTCTCGATCTGAAAGAAGGGAAGTTTTGTTTTGCTTTAAGTTATGTCTTTTACATTATTTTTCCTTTTCCTGTATGTAACATATTTGTAATAATGTAATTTGGTGATGTAAATGTAATTGATTTATTAGTGTGACCTAATGATGAGAGACATTATGATGGAGGTGTGACAGACAAAACATTATTCATTACGTACAGTGCATGCTAAATGTCGTCTACCTTAATGATGGTTTGTGTGCATGTAGCCCTGAACAGATTCTGGACTTCAGTGTGCTCTGCTGTCCCAGCCTTGATGGTGACGCCCTGACTCGAGGTATTGGCCGGCATGGTATCCCAGAACTCTGGCATGTCTTCATCTAGTGGTATAATAAACAAGTTCGTCCTTATTATTATTCCTGGCATTAACAAGTCAGCGATAAAATTTCCTTGCAACTCTGGCATAGGATTTCTGTGTTGATGACCAGATAACAATATACAGTATGTAATGATATATAGAGAGCTGATAAAGTGGTCATTAAAAAAAGCATGCTTGAACCTAATAATACATCAACTGACTTAAATGGCTCAAATCTATAATGAATGCACTTTATTCTGGCTTCATAATGAAGACACAATCAGATTCTCCTGCACTGTTATAAATGTTAGGCAGAAGGAGAAGCAAGGTTATGACAAATAACATGTTTCCACTTATCAGAGGACAAAGGTAAGATACCTTTTAGTTTGTCAATGCGTTTGATCTGTAGGGTACGTCCCCGGTTATCAGTGGCAGGTCCATTTGGCATGGTGACTATGTAGGTTTGACCCTGGACGATAACTTTTACATTTGGTAGCTTCTTTTCCAACGCTTGCTCAAGCTCATAGTTGGTCATTGGACTAAAACTCCGAAATGGAAGCCCCTGCTGCTGGTACTGCCAGTCCACCACTGTGCCCGCCAGCTCCATCTTCTTCTTCAGCTCCTCCTTATCTCTTGCCTTCCTCAGCATCTCATGGATCTCATTGCTGGCTTTGAGCACGTCCTTGCTGAGCCCCTCGATGGTAAGTGAGGCTTGGGCCTTCTTGCTCTCAATCCTTATGCACACGCTCATGGTCTTTTGGATGTCAACAATGTGCTGGTGGTCAGCATCAGAGAAGCTGAGGATGGCGTTGTCTGAAATGCAGATGCTGTTGTGCTCTTTGGAAATGAGGTCTTTGATCCACTGCTTGGCTGAGTCTACTTTAGCCTGTGAGCTACCACAGATGTGGAAGTAAGAAGGGTCCACTTTCACAGCCTCAATGACAAAATCCTCTTCTTCCTGTCGCTTGTGAGCAATTCCACTAAAAAATGCTGAAAGAGCAAATACCAAGATATACGTACGTAAAATTCAGAAGTGATTATGTATTAATGAACACAATTATTCTCTTCGCCGTACTTACATTTGAAGCATTCCCAGAGCCCTGTTTTATCTTTAGGTTCAGTAGCTTCTCTTTGGTGCATACTGTTGTAGAAGTCATTTAGCATGGGTGGCTGGAAAATAACTATCCGGATTGTCTTCAGGCTACTAGACGTGTTTTGGCTCAACACATCGATCACTGCATCCAACATGGCATCTGCCACCTGCCCTGCTTGTACATTGCCCTGACCTAAAATGGTACAGTACACATTACACTTTTGTCTGCAGTACATTAGACAATGACTTCCTGCATAAAACTGTAACAAACACACCAAACAAGCTGTCAGAATGAACAAGATTAACGCAAGACTATCCCCTCAAATTTCTGTAAAATTTGTTCTGCAGTAGGAGGAAATCTGAACAAAATCTTCCTGAAAAGAAACCTAATTGAATCCCAATTGATTGCAAACCCAGTTTGATTCCTACAATTACAATAAACATAATTTAGAATTTATTTATGTACACAAACCCATCCACTACGAAAGGATAAATGTTCAAGATTTTTCAAAAGATAAATACCACAATGCGCTGATGAATCTCACCTGTGCCAATGGCAGGAAATGAGACAGACGTGTACGAGTTTTTCACACACATCTGGAGTGCATCTTTCACAACTTTGTGGATTTTTGGTTGGTCCGCCTGTCCAACTAGGTGGAGGATCTTCTTACACTTGAGGTTGCCTGGTTGGGTCATTATCATGCCTGGGTTGGGCTGGGCACCTGAAGGCATAGATAGTAGATTTGAGTGCCTCTGAATCTTGACAACCATGACTCTGTGTGTATTCAGGACACACTTCCTTTCTGATCAATCCATGTCATTAACAAGCACGAAAATTGGTACACAGCGTTTGGTGTGATCTCTGTGTGTAAATGTTTCCTTACCAAGGTTCTGGCATTCTGCCTCAACAGCCTGTCCAGCTGCATCCAGAATAGCCTTCGATACTCCTATGGGAGAGAAATATGAGATAAACGATTGATGATTATGACATGATTACTGTGTGGACTTATTTTTGTGTCAATATTGATGTTAAGTAGGATTCAGAAATATGTTGCCTTGTGGCAGACAATACTTCGAAGGTAACATAACTGGAACTACCACTATGACTACTTGTAAATATTTTCATTAAATCTAAAATAATCTAAAATTCCAATTATTTTTCATTACTGAAACAGAGTATGTACAAATGTGTAGAGGTAATAAATAGAATAAACAAAAAGGGGTAGTTGAGAATACATTAAGATATATACAGTGCAAACAATATTAACTGTATCATTTACCAGACTTAAGAGTGAAAGCTTCATTGGAAGAGTTGACAATGACATCAGTCGCCTCCTTGGTTATGTCTCCTGTGACCACTTGTAAAGCCACACTTCCCATTTTGGTCTCATGCATTCCTGAGCTCGAGACAACTTTCGAGAAGGGACCTTGAGGCAGCAGACAAAAGTTCAAATTCGGTATTCAATAAGTAAAAATGAATATTTTTCAGCTTTATAAATGCAAGGATTTGCTGGCTACCATTAAAGAATGCTTCACTCCATAATGATATGCTTGTTTGGAGAAGTATTATTTTAATCCTTACACATTTCTATAATACAGCTATAGAGCTAGCTGTCTACAGCTGCAACAAACCATGTTGGAACAATATTGTCTACCTGGACTTTGTAGAGAACTTGTGGGCACAGAAACACCAGAGGCACTGGGGAACTTCTTCTTAAATTCATCACTAAAAACCTGGAGACAGAATCAGACAGATACATTATACCAAAACACTCACAAACGTCACTCACTACTTTCACTAAAATCCCAATTCCTCAGATTTTCATGTGATCCAACATAACCATTTATGGCTGACATTTTTCAATGCATTCACATGGTAAAATTACTTCAACGTAATAGTCTTCATGATTAGTGGTGGGGTCCTTCATTCCACATGGTTTCACAGGAAATGATGCATCCAAGTGGTACTATTTACTAAACTGTTACTGTTTTTACTGTTCACCCCTCTATAGTTTTATCTGAGCTGTATTAAATTACTGCTGATGCAAACTGAACTTTTCCATTTGCTGCTAGTTCCCATTAAAATCATTTAACATATTCTGAAACAGTCACAGGAATCTGAATGTGTTTTCTACTGAGGTTAGCTCTAACCCTGATAATTTATTGAATATTAATGGATATTTTTGACATTTTTTGACAGGGAACATCAGGCTACATCAGAAAACAACTGTCCAGTCGGACAAGCTTTATGAGGCCAGACTGCCAACTACTACTACTACCTGTATGTGTAACACAGTGTCAGTGAGCTGTTGTTGCTGCACATGTTCTCAGCAAGCACTCGTTTACTGTGTCCTGCTGTTGAGTTTTTAGTGACTGTGATGTTCCCATTACTAGCACAGGTATCAACAGATCAAGCAGGTCTAAAATCTTAAAGATTATAATTTTAGATTAATTTCACTGCTAAATTTTAGTTCGGCACTCACAGTATAAAAGTCCTACAACACGTCTTCTTCCCTTACCTGGATGGTCTGTGTGTCTTTTGGGTAAAGTATGATCACAACCTTCTTCAGATGCTTTGGTTGTTGCTTACTGCTAAATGCCAAAATTTCATCCAACATCAATGAGGCTACAAGGACTTTTGGGAAACCCAGGTTTCCAGTGCCGATGGCAGGGAAGGATATGGAGGTTAGACCACTGTCCTCTGCCTTGTCCAAGCAATCCTTGAAAATGCCACTCAAGATCTGGGAGGCAGAGCATAAATGCAATAAATATTTAGGTGCAAGACATTGAAAGTTTACATCCATTTACCAGTCCCTGTGACCTCAGCAGACAACACATGAAAGCATTACGTCTTGTGTTATACAAATTAGTATTACATATATCTGAGGTATATTCCTTATGATGTGTTTTGACCTTTCATCAAATTCAGAACAGGCATACTACCTTATCAGCGTTGCCTTGTCCTTTGTCCCAGTGAGGTGTGACTGCATGAAAGACTAGTTTGCTCTTTAGCTCGCAGCCATCAGTGACAATGACCTCACCAATGTTTCCACTTGCATTTTTGGCATTTACCACCTCCTGAAGTTTGGGTCCAGCCACACCCAAGATGGCATTTGAAACTGCCCCTTTGTTCAGTGCAAGATCTTCAAACACAGTATTCACGGTCACCATAGTCTGAAAATGTGTTAACAAAATGTTATCAGTTAGAAAACAAGACTCAGACAAGACTGAGACAAGAATCAGTCAAGCCCTCATAAGATCACATTCAATAATAGAGACACTCTTGAGCTCGGGGATAAGGTCAATAGTTAATTCTACAAATTCTAGTAGTCTCTATGTACGAATGTTTCATCTCTTAAACTAACCGTTTGCACTTAATGCAGGATAAAAAAAAAAAAATCCAAATTACCGTGGCATACTCGATATTTCCTGTCCTGAGAGTGATGCCCAGGCCCTCTTTGGTTTGTACTTGACCCAAGCAGTTTGGATCAGATCCAGCATGTTTCACAAGTGAAACGTTGATGGCTTTTGTAGGAAGAGTTTGTTTAGAATGGCTGACACCATGATTTCCATACTTTTGTTTGACAGCTGCCTCCATAGCTTTAACAGTAACATCATCGTTGTCCACAAAATGAATCTTCTTCAAGGTGTTGTTATCGTACTTCTCATCACAGTGTTCCTTGACTGCTTCGATGATGGTGACTGCACACAAACTGAGAGGGAAGCCTAGGTTTCTGCTGATGGCAGGCAGGGCCACAGAGGTGCAGCCATGCTTTTCAGCCAGTTCTAAGCTTCCTTTAACAGTCCTTTTCAACTGCTCCAGAGCCTTCCGGGAATTAGCTAGATCAAACTTTGGTCCCACTGCATGGATGACTTTTCTGCAGAACAGCTGTCCCCCCGCACCAGTTATGACACAGTCTCCAGGCTTGAGCTGTCCATGCAAGTTAATCAGTTTGTCACATTCATTCTGCAACTGAGGGCCAGCAGCATTAAGAAGAGCTGCAGCAAGACCTCCATTGTGTTTCAAGTCCTGATTAGAGACATTGACAACTGCATGCACTGGGTAGCTGCACAAATCTGCCTTGCAAACGGCTATTTCAACTCCATCAGATGTCTGAAGCTGGTACACAGATTTTGGTACTTGACTGTGGGCCAAATTGTCCTGTCCATCACTAGCCTCATCAACGAGCTGGACCAGGCAATCAGTTTCATTCCAGATTGAGTTGACATACAAAGATTTTTTATCCTGGAAAAACTTGTTCGCTCCAGGCATGGAGACATTTAAACTTTCAAAGACCACAGAAGACACCATGTTTTGAACCAGGGTCTTGCACTCTGTGACATCAACTCTAGCACCACTTAGACAGATGGCCTCCTTTCTGTAAGACACCACCACTTTGTCATTCACTTGCTCCAACCAAGATGTGTCAAGTTTTTTAATGTATTCAACTATTGTGTTGGGCTTGACTACAACAGTTTCTTCTACTTGAGCATTCTGCATCAAAAAGTCATCAAGTTCACTGGCAACTCTATTGACGTTATCCTTGTGGCCAGAGACCACAACTTGCTGACCAGTGGTATGGATTCGAATCCTCCTGTATGACTTATTGTTGGCATTTTCCAATTGACTGACCAGGTGCTCCCACTCTGGCTTCTCCAGGACATTAGCGTCTTCAACATCAACGTATTGAGATATTAGCAGCCTTCCCAAATAGTCTTCAGCCTCATTTAGATCTCTGTCAGAAACAGCAAGGAGCTGCACAGTGTGTGCATTGATCTCAAACACTGCATTGATTCCATTAGATGTGAGGAGAGTTTTTGTAAGCTCCTCCTGTTGTTCATCTCTCATCAAGTCAAGCACAAAGTTATCCATTTCTAAATTCTGATGTTTTAATGCAAACAATGCGTCATATATAACTTTGCTTGCTGCAATAACCTCATTACTTAAGCCAGTTACTCTCAAATCCGGACTATCTTTCCTAAATGACATTTCAAGTTCCGGGTACACACGTAGCAGCTTCTCCTGAAGGCCATCGTGACATAGGATGTGGAAAATTGACTTTGACACTTTGATCTCTTGGGTTACACTGGATTTCTCCCTCTGCACCCTTCTAGCAATCTTATTTACGACTTCACGAAGAGTTTGCTCTAGTCTGTTGACATCAGCCACAAGGCCAGCCACTGATAAGACACCATTGAACTTATCAGGCACTACAACCACATCTTCATTCAAAAGGGTCTGTCTGATCTTTTCCTCAGACTCTTCCCATACCTCTGATTCTGGCTGAAGCTTCAGGGATTTGAATTTTGACAGAGCGTGTGCAAAGGATGACTTCACAGTATCCGTCCACTCTTTGATGATGGCTTTAGCATCCTTTTGCTGTAGCAGTGAAGATACGGGGCTCAAACACACAGTAGATTGGTTGAGGTTGACAGTGCAGAAGTGTTTGGCCAAATGACTTTGAATGGTCTCTGCTGCTGATTGATTGCCATTTAGGTATCTCCAGACAGCACTGTCAATGGGTTCAGAGATGGCAGCAGGGAGTTTTAGTGAAGGCCTGTCTTTGCCATAGAGGGCTGTTCCCAAAGATTTGTAAAAAGGATAAACTCTGATCTCTTCGTGTCTGATGTGATGCTTCTTCTTCATGATTTTCTGAACAGCTATGGGGAGAGAATTTAGAATCAAACATTACATTGTCACGTTGTCTAGAATTCAATCAAAGGTGGTAATCTCTAATATATGCTATACTACATGTATATTCACACAGTAATGTTTAATATGTACTGCAACTGAACTACCTTTATGGTCGTTAAAGGTGATGATGGCAGACTGTTCCACTTCATCAAGCACAACATTTTCCACATCCCCACCTGCATTCTCAAAATAAAGGCGGAGGAGATCTTCACTAACATTTCGGAGGTCTTCAACTAAAACCTGCTCGGTGAATTCAAGAGGCTGGACTGATAGTCCCTTCCTCGTGAATGTCCTGTTTTGGGGGCATCTTGTAATGAAATCTGTGTTTTCTGTAAGATATTAAAAAAGAACAAAAGGTAATTAGGCAATCACGCTTTCATAAACAATAAACAGTTCTTTGGACGAGCATTGTGCAGCATTTTTTTTATGAATGGGTCCATGCTTTGTTTGTATCTCAAGCACATGCAGATGGACGTACATGCATGCACTCGTACCGCCAGGTAACATTATACATAATCTAACTGATGTTTTCATGCATTCAATGTGTTTTCTAGGTAGCACAGATTCATATGATGCATCTTGGTGAAAACCCCTGATTTGAAACACAACTTGGCAAGAAAAAACACTTACGGCACCCTTACTGTTCATGGATGCTTTAATAAGAAGTAAAGCAGTTTGTCAGGTTCTAGTATCAGTGCATTGCTGACCAATATGTATATGTTCTGGTCTATACATCTGACAAGTGTGGGAATTTTATTTTGGCTACGAGTATTCAGCGAAACCTGTGTGTTCTTTATTCGTGCTGCTCATTAGCACTCTGGGAAACAGCAGGAATTAAGTCATTTCTCACCATTCACAATAACTGATTTGTTGTTATGTCTCAACAGTAATGGTCATGTTAGCCAGCTCAATGTGTGTCGTGCCATAAATGTGTTTTCTCATACAGATGCAAGTTTGCAAAACTGAAATTTGTTTGGTGTTAATTCAAATTGATGAAAATCATCTAAGGTAGGCTAGAGATTACACAGGTGTATCATTTATTCTGTGTAAAAGTATAAATTGAGCTGTTTGGAGCCAATAATACACACACACACACACACACACACACACACACACACACACACTAAATGAGTACCTTTTCCACTCTGGAAAGTCACCACAGCAGAGGAACTGCCAAGAATGACTTCCAAATTGAAGCTTTGGGAGGCAGAGGGAGAGTCAGGATCCCTTAAAATATTCTCCACCATCATCTCCAAAAACTCCTGGTTTAACGTCTCTGGAATATTTTCTAAAACAGCCGAGGTGCAGCAGAGCTCTTCATCTGCTGTCTCAACATCTCTGCCTTTCACTCCTGTCTGAACTTCAGCTGCAGGTGTGTGCCCATCCGTGCTTGATTGTTTGTTGCTCACAGCAACAACTGCTGCTGATGAGACACAAAGGTAAAGTGACTTAACACATGTTTCATAATTAAGAGAGATAATACAACGCGAAACATCAGCTGATCATGAATACATTTTCTATTTGTGGCAGGTTCATTGCAAGTGTTTCCATACATTAAACATTAAATTTATTTTTGGGGGCTCCGATCATGTTTTTTTTTTTTGCACTGATACTGATTGCCTCGTTCTTTTGTTCTGTTATAGCAGCCGGTACGGCAGTTAACATGTCAGTTTGACTGCTTTGTAGTGTATTCGAATCTCCACCAGGTAGCAGCCTCACCCACGTTATAAATGCTGTGTGACTGTACAGTATAAAGTAAAGAACCACAAAAGTAAGTCTTGTTCAGTGGCGTAATACGATTTTTTTAAGTAAAGGAGTGCATCTATCACGCGCAAACAAAAACGCACATGCACGGTTAAGATGTAGGTCATTTCGAAGGTTATACAGTGGTTCCGATGGTTGCAAGCTTCCGTGCATTTGTCAATTATAACTGAGAACATTATCAAATGTTAGACTGACAGTATGAATCATGTTGACAATATCAGTCAGATCTTGGCAGAGGTCAAGCTCATCTAATAGACTAGGCTATGAAAATGTAGCTAAGCCAGCTTTCATTTAATGCAAGTTTAACAGGCTGGCTTTGTAATGTTTTTAACCATCACAAAGCTGAGGTATTAGCAAAACGGAGTACCTAGTCGCTCCCACTCTCCCAATCACATATCAATGAATAACCATCAGCAGCCGATTTATATGTGCATACCTATTCCCTGTGTATCAGTTTCTGAAAAGACGTGTACTACCTTATCCTAAACACGACTGGTGAGTTATCAACATTTCTTTAAGCACAGTATTTTTTTATGTCTTTATAGTCTATTTACCACTGAGAGTTCTACTTGTCTGTTCACCCTGTCAGCATTCTGAATGGGAAACGTCAGGGGAGTGACTCAGCAGTCATTTTAATTAGACCATCACTGTGACTTAAAACAAGTCAGGCACTGCTGCTGGGGTGACTTATTTTCTTGTTATTGATCTTTATATGACATTTAACCTACTGCCCAAATAGACTAATTGAGCAAAAGGAAAACAGCAACAGAGAGAGAGAGAGAGGGAGAAAGAGAAGTAGAAAAGTATGTGGTGGGAACTGAAAGTGAAACTATCTTTGCTCATGTAGTGTATTTCTGTTAAATGATTTGCTTTAGCAGAAGTATAGCATAAACAACTGGCTCAAAGCCCGGGATGAAAGTGGAGCAGAATGTTATGTTTCTCACAGCGCCGCACAAAACAAGCGTCGCAACACTCCCACTGTCTTTGTTGGTATTGTACAATGCGGATGTAACGAGTGGGGCAAAAGATAGATCCAAATAGTTCAAGCACTGAACTAAGCACACTCAATGGAAAGGTGATAAAATGACTGCATTTTTGACATTTCAATGCATGACCTGATCTCTTATTATCTCTATTTAATGCTTGTATTTCATTTAGTCAGTTTTATGTTTAATATGTTTAATACCATGTTAGATTCTAATTTAAATTCTCTTTGGAGATGAATAAAGTATCTATCTACCTATCTATCTATCTATCTATCTATCTATCTATCTATCTATCTATCTATCTATCTATCTATCTAATTGCAGTTAACTAGCAGTGAGCAACACTTAACTAGCTATGCACAGTTTCTATAAAACATGGACGCAGTCTCTGTGATGTCACACATTGGTTTCTGAAGAGTCATTGTGAAGCTCAGTGACGGTGGCTCTGGCTGTCGGCATCTTGGCAGTGCCTGACTCATCCGAAGCTATCAATCCCAGCTAATCTAAAAATGGGCAAAGAGGTGGGGTGTTGGTGCAGCTGAGGCAGGCCAAATGAAGCCTGGTTGTTGAAACCTACCTGCTAGTTATCCCTCAAGGTGACCATGCCCCTAATATACTCAGCTGAGTAGAAGTAACAGAGTAGCAGAAAGTGAAAGTACTGAAGTAACATACAAGCTCCTTGAAACAGTAAGTGCAGCACTTGATTAGTGATCAGTTCCAACACTGTTAAATGTATTTTATGTGGTGGGAGCAGTCCCCAAATATAGCTGCTTCTGTCTGCCCTGCTTGAAACCATTCATACAGGCTGACTGCACAGATTTGTTTGGAACTATTGAGCCTGCATGAACCTTGTGGCCAGATGGCGGTGAGTTCAAAGAGTGTTGCAACTCTCTTTTCCTACGGTGCTGGTTTCTCAAAACTGAGGCAATCAGAGAAGTTGTTTAATGTATGATTACAAATCATCATAAACATCAATAAAAAGTCTGGGCTGAAAAACAGCTAGCCTTTTTTGTTGAGTTTAAAGGGAGCATTCTAAATGACTGAAAATACAAAGTCAACTGGTGCAATCAGAATAGATTTATGTAAAGATGGTGGCTTCTTGAGTTAAGAAGGAAATTAAAGTTATTCTGCCAGTAGCCTACTATGAGAAAGGTATTTCTCCAGTTACTGAAATTTCAGATCAGTGCGTCTAGTCCTCACCACCTCCATAGTTGAAATTACAGCCCTCACTACTCCAAGTTGTTTATACTTTCTGTGGCTGGCTGGCCAACATGCAAAGATACGATATTACCATCGGACACTTAAAAGTGTACTTTTTTGATCTTATACTCTGGTAATTAAGAACACAACACTATCTCAGGTGACAAAAGCCTTCCTATTTTTATTTCAGTTTGGTTTGAATAGTGGGCTGCAAAGTGTAACTGACCACAGAAAAGTGTTGATAACACTAATTAAGACTATTAAAGTTAATAACGCATAGTTAATACACTGATTTCAGTGTCGTTTTAATACTCAAAACCTGTGTGGGGATGAGCGTGTATATGTTTCTGTTTTGAGATTATCCAAAAAGCAATACAGACAAACGGAGCAGGACACACATTTGCTTTAATCAGTACTTACATTTCTTGTTGAGTTCATCAGCTGGAGCTTCCTGTATAGAATGGAAATATACATATATATATATATATACATATATACTTTATTACATCTCATGCAACCAGTTTCACATGGCACAATGCCCTGCTGCTTTGATAGGGAATCCAATGTGACAACTTAACAGTTTTGTGACAAGGAAATAAACCGTGCTCATGATGATGCTTTCGAAGTGTTTTGCACTTTTGGTTTAGACCTCTATGACATCCAAACACCAGGAACTGAGAAGAACATGCAGTGAATCATAGTACAAAGCAGGAACAGCTCGTGTTTATGATTGTAAACATGACTTCAAGTCAGATGGAGCTGCACAGGAACAGTTTACTAGCTTCTCTGTCCTCTTTGACTGGTATTCTGACTGTCTGTTGTAGATTCAAGGATTTCCAGTAAGTGAGGAATAGCTGATGGCTGCTATTTCATTTTAGGTTAAGACAGAAACTGAATGTTACAGGAATGACTGTGGTAGGAGCAGGTTTCTTATTGTCCGTGGCCTCACCCTCTTGGCACGGTCACACTAATAAATGAAACTACAGCAACATGACTCAGATAGGATCTGAAAATAATCGCTAAATTAATCTCTATTTTTTTAATATTGACCTCGTGAGCACTTACCTGTGCTGTCGCCCCATCTGTGTGTAAGCGAACGGTCATCTTAAGCACACCTTTATCCACACTGATCTCATGCCTCTCTTTCCCCAAAACACGCTGCTGGTCTGTGAGAAGGGAAAAACACCCTCAGCAAAAGAAGTCGATTGATAAAAAACGGGATTAAGGTTACTTTTAATGTCAGAATAGCGTACACGGTGTAATTCACGGGACCACACTTACCCTCCTCTCTTCTGAAGCGAACCACCGCTGTACTGCTGCCATTTTCATAATCAACTTCACAGTCGCCACCGTTAGATTTCTTGCTTTGAAAGTATTTCCACAATTTGTTTTTTAATCGTGGTACATTGCTTTCTTCCAGCTCGACGAGCACAGCGTACTTACAAGCGTCGGCCATCGCTGCAGCCTGACACTCTCTGCTCTGCTTTACTTTCACTTTTGATTCTTAAGAAATGACACGGGGATTTTTTTTTTCTCTTGTCGTCGTTGTAGACTGCAACCAGGCGGAAGTGCTGCTGCAGATTTACCTGCATCTCAAGAAAATAAACAAAATATTTAGTGACCATATGGATGAAACGTCCGATTGAACCGGTACGAATTTTAGCTAACATCTCGACAGGCAGTTTTGGAGAGGTCCGGAACCTCTCGCCCTCCTCTACTTTCAGTTCTTCCCAGACACTTTGCTCAGCGCTGGGTGAGTCCATTTCTCTCAGTACTCCTTCTTTAGTCCTTTAAATTGAAAGTATGCTTCGCTAAATCGAGCATAAGCGTCGAAATACGCGTTAGACTTAGCATTCGTGGCGTAAAACTAGCATAAAGCTGTTTGTTTCTTCTCACGTGAACGCAGCACGTCAGGTTGCACGCGCTGATAACTGTCAGTTGTGTAGCAGGCATAAAGGCACTTTAATTAATCTGTAGACAATTTAGCTATTTTAACAAGGCAAAACAAACTTGTAAACGGTGAATCTGGTACAAATAATATATACTATGCGTATCTTTTCCACCGTTTTTCTTATCATAATCACATTTTGAGTAGCCCAGTGTTGATAATAAAAATGTCCAAATTAAGTATACTTAAGATGTCAGTAAAGTTCTCTTTTAAATGCCTACAAACGGCTGAGTGGCATACTAAGCACATTGCTACGCAGTTTGTACTTTATGTAGTGTAATGTAAACAGGAACAGGAATACATTTAGCTCTTTTTCCAGAGAGGTAAGAGGCAAGGTAAGATTATTGATATACCTTGTATATCGAATACTGTGTCTGTCTCCCTCTACTGGACGGAAAGGAAAACAGCACTGTGAACACCATGTAGGCTAGTAAAGTTATTAGCCAATATGAAGTTTTGTTTCAGTTTCCAGTCAAAAGTAAGCTTCACATTGGAATCTGTGATTCCAATTTGACTAATTTCCCTGTTTCATTGTATTAAAGCCACTTAAAATCATTCAGTCATACATTCATATTTCTTACATATTCAGCAAAGTATTTATTGAGCATGTAAAGGCATCATCAGTCATTTATGTTTCTTGACTTGACATTGTAAAATTTTTGTGCAGCTTTCTTTAGGAACCATGCTCAGTAAATTGGATATCCCTCTTCATGGGCCAGCAGTCAACATCGTGAGAAAATGTGGAGTTGCTCTGAGTGATGTCCTTCAGTGCAAATATGGATGTGTGGCCACCATCGGTGGCATGGATTTTGATGGAGACCCGGGCATTGCACAGCAGAAAAGGCCACTTGTTGTCCCAGAGAAAAGGTTTGATGGTATGCTTGCTGCAGGCGTTCAGGTGTCTGTGTGGAAGGCTGATCTCACCAGTTTCAGTGTGGATGCTGTCGTGAATGCTGCTAATGAGCGTCTTCAGCATTGTGGCGGGCTTGCTTTCGCTCTGTCCTTCGCCGGGGGTCCACAAATCCAAAAAGAGAGTGACGACTACATCAAGAAGTACGGTAGCTTGAAAACAGGGGAGGCAATTGTCTGTGATGCTGGGTCACTACCATGCAGCAAGATAATTCATGCTGTGGGCCCAGAGCTATCAAAACACCCCTCGAAGTCCGATGTTTCTCATGCTGAATGGCTTTTGAAAAAGGCCATCACCAGCATTCTTGACAAAGTTAAGGAGCACCATCTGAAGACTGTTGCCATTCCTGCTATAAGCTCTGGACTGTTCAACTACCCCCTGACTCAATGTGCAAACGTCATAGTGACAACTGTGAAACGCTACTATGAATACTCTTCAAGGCATTGTCCTAAAGAGATTCTGTTTGTGAACAATGATGAGCCTACTGTCAGGGAAATGGAGAGGGCCTGTCTTCAGATATTAGGCAGCCGCTCACCCACAACATACAGTCAGGCAGCAGCAAGCCAAAAGAGAGGTAATGCTAAAACCTCAACATCTAGCGTCCAGATGGGAAACGTCCGTCTGACACTGAAGACAGGCCGTATTGAGGAGCAGCAGGTAAGAATCTGTAAAGTTTCTTCATTAATAAATTAACTGATTATTTACTTATTTTGTACATACTGGTGTGAAGGGCTGCTTTTATAAACATTTATATTTAATCAAACAGCATGTTAACAGGTGCTTCATGTCATATGTATTCTGTCTGTGTGTATTGAGCTCCACCAGGGTTTTTTTTCTGAAGATATACCAATAATCTATATTCTTGTTCTGAAACCATTTTATTTAACATCCTTGCTTTTGTATCCTGCCAGACAGATGTCATCGTCGACACAATATTCAACCGAAACTTGGAAAATGGGCTGATATCCAAAGCTTTATTGCGGAAAGCTGGTTATGAAATACAACAAGAAGTATATAATGCTCCTATGAGTGGACGTGTCATCATCACCAAACCCTACAAGCTGCAGTGTAAAGAGGTGTATCACACTTGTTGCACTGAAAACTGGAAAGAAACAGCACAGGAGGTACAGTATGAGTTTAACTGTCATGGTGCATTAAAGTAAAGGTATAATATATTATGTTCATAGTCTGATATATCCCAAACTGTAAATAAATCAAATTTGGATTAAAAATGTCACATCTCAATACTGTATCGCAGCTGATTTGTTTAAATTTGTCTTCTTGGTGATATCAGGCTGAGATGGTTATAAAATATAGCTAAACTGAAAGTGTAGAATTAATATAGTTAAGATAGTAAATAACCATACATAAGCTGTTTAGGTTGTACTTTAATAAGAGATTTTTCTTTGTCTATTTATCCAATCATTCATTTATCACAGGGTCTTTTCATGACAATATTGGACTGCTTACATTTGGCAGCCAGGAAATACCATAAGTCAATCGCCTTTCCCGCCATCGGCACCGGAGGCCTCGGATTCGATAAATATGAAGCTGCCCAGACCATGTCAAGAGCAGTGGACAACTTCGCCCAAACAGCCACAGACAAGATGGACATTTATTTTGTCATATTTCCTTCTGACGGTGACACATTCGAGGTCTGATTGCAAAAATGCTCACATGATTGTACACTAATTTTGCGACGTGTGAAATTTCATCACGCTCTGTGACATGCAAAAGAAATATACAGATATATGAATGACCATCTCTTTCCAGGCTTTCGAGGAACAAATGAGATGTCTCCAGAAAATGGCATCTCCCCGCAGCCTAACACATGGTAACACAATATTTCAGTTATTATTTCATACACACAAAGGTGGCCTTGAATGCAAGTACTTATGGGGACAACGTTCACACTGTCCTTGTAGCGACATTAATATGCGTCTGCATATGAGTTGTCTCATTGATTCATTTCTCCATACTTTGCTAATTATAGCAGAGTTTGCCATAGAAACCAGTGAAGCTAATGTAAACATTTTGTTCATAGTGGGGATGCATGTTTGACCAGTCCTGTTGCTGAAATTATTAAAAGTAACAGTCTTAATCATGTGTTCCCCACCAGCATTAGAGCAGAGAGATGACTTCCCAGGCAGCGGTGCTCCCGCTCCACAGATCAGCCTGAGAGGCCCCTCGGACGCAGCGACGCGCGAGGCTGAACGATGGCTCCAAGGCCTCCTCTTCGAATCCTTCGGCACTGTTATTATCTGCAACAACTTCATCCAGCACTTCGGCGAGCAAGAACATCTGCAGCTGTCCCGTCTCGTGAAAAAGGGCGTTTCCATTAAGGAGCTCTTTAAAAGAGGCCGTGCAAGCGTGATTGTAGACGGGGATTCAAGCGAAGATGTCGTGTTTGCTGGGTTGCAGGTGGAGGCGTTACTCTGCAACATCCAGAAGGAGTTTGTCAGAGAGGAAGAGTCTGCCATGTTCCTGATGTTGGCTCAGAATGTGTCCTTTGAAAGAAAGACATTGGACTATTCAAGCCCAGAGTTCTCAGACAGATATGCTGCCCTCAAACATACAGGGCTGCGAATAGTGAAGGTATAGCATGCTTGATGTTGTAGGAAACTCTTAATATCTGCTTAATATCACAATTAGATTTTTTAATACACCCTAACATGGTTTCTCTGCTTGACCAAATGTTTTTTTTTAGGTGGACAAAGTGGAGAACGCAACACTGAAGATGTTGTTTGATCTCAAGAAAAAACAGCTAGGCTGCTCCACTCCTCAAACAATGTTTCAGTGCATACCTGCACAGTTCTGTGAGATGGTTAGCCATATTGGATTCCACGCAGAGTACGCACCACCTGATGGTATGATAATGCTTCTACAAACTATTTCTTTGCATCTGGTAACTGATCATTTTCTCTGGTTTTAAATTAGAATTACAGCCGTACAGATACAGAACACCAAAGTTAGAAAAAGGATTATAATAAAGAAATACTGCATATAAACAATAGTTATTTTTCATGTGTATCTTTCTCTGTACACAGATCCAGCTTATGGGGAGGGCATCTACTTTGCCAGCACAGTGAAAAAGGCCTTGAAAGTGTGGAAGGAGCCAAACAAGGAGTACCTGCACTTCGTGGAGGCTGAGGTGCTGACGGGAACCTTCACCCCTGGGAAACCAGGTCTCATTCTGCCCCCTAGTGTAGGGACAGAGCCACACACTTTGTACGACAGTGTGAGCGGACCTGAAATCTCTGTCATATTCAGTGGTTACCAGGCTCTGCCCACCTACATTATCACCTGTAAGAGCTTATATGTCTGAAGGGGGATTTTTTTCACTGTCTCCTCTGGGTTGTAGGATATCAGGCTGTTAGCATTACTTGTTGAAACCACAGAATGGAGACCAGTAGCACAACATTGCAGAGGATCACATCACACATATTCAGATGTTTTGGTTACAGCTGCACCTTCAGTGAGTTAAGATTCTTTTTGAATTTCTCATTGTTTCATTACTAGCTTGTTTCTTTTGGGGTGATTTCATTTAATTTAATGGAAGTCTGATGTAATTCTTCATAAAACAGGGAAAAGCTTTGATCGACAGGTAGGGGATGTACATTACCGCACCACTACAAATACGTGATTGTAACCTAATTGTAAATGTTGACAATGGCTGCAAAATTGTTCCTGATGCTGATATCAAAATAAAAAAATGTGAAAAAAAGTTTCATTCATCAATTCTTTTTTGTTGTTGTTGAAAGAATCTCAGCAGTTTCTTCTAGAACCTAATCATAACTCATGATACCACTTCAGAGAATATGGAAACAGGGAGCATGATCTTCAACACTTGAGCTGCCTTGTTTATTAAGATTTGAAGAGCTCAACCTGGAGCTCAGCAACAAAACCTGATCAGCTCGTGCAGCCCTTCCATCACCGCGGTCCTCGGCCTCATCAAGGACTATGATGAGTTGGCCTACAGGCAACTGTCACGGTCAGCAAGACGGTCGACATGGTCATGGATGTCCAGAAACACCAACCCTCACACCCCCCACTACTCATCAACAACACAGCTGTAAAAGGTGGAGTCTGTTAAGTTTTAAAGTTCCACAATCACCACTGATCTGAGCACACCTGAGGATATTCTTCCTCAGACTGCTTTGGAGGATGAACATCTCCCCTCTACAGAGCCACCATCAAGACAACCCCCACCTCCTCCATCACTGTCTTTAGCTTTTTATCTTAACCTTCTAATATTTCACGTTCTTGTCCACTGCACTGTATCAACAAGTCAAATACAATAATACAATACAATAACAGTAAAATAAAATGAAATAAATGCTTAACATATGAAAGACATATTTTTAATAACACAATAACACAAATGTTAGAAATCACAGTCTGTTGAGCATGAAAGTTCATCCTTGAGCTTGGAAATAGCTTAACAAAAAAAAAAACTTAACTAGAGGTCCATTAAGTAGCTTCTACTGGAGCTTTCAGCTGCATCTTGCAATCTACAGTGGATGAAGTTTACTCAGTTGGCATGGAGACTTTGACAGTTGGGTGGATCCTGAATTAAAGGTGGGGTGAGTCATTTTGGAGAAACGTTAATATTTTTAATTTAAAATTAAGAAATAGTTTGTTATGGTCTGCAATTTGTGCGTTCTGTGTGTGTGCTGCAAAAAAGCCCTGTTTGTTTTAGAAGGGGAGGGGAAAAAAGGAGCGACAGGGACGGCATGCTCTGGCATGCTAAGGTGTAATCACATTGTGAAGGAGATGGCAGTTATTAACCTTTCTCCAGAACGACTCTAACCATCTTTAAGTTCAAAGCACAAAACTGTTACTGGAAAGTGTCTGTGCTGTATTTTACCAGTGCACAATAAATAGTAAATCTCTCTCTTTGCAAAATGTAAACAAACATTTGAGATACATTGGAGACATTTTTCATCTTTCGTTTCTAACAATGACTTTATAAAAACGTTTATCTTAAATTCTGTGCAAGCACAACATCTGGCCTAACATAGAAAACAGACTGATAATTACACAGCACAACAGAACTCCACACATCTCTGCGGACGACAGGGAGTCTCCAAAGTATGTTTGGATATCAGCAAGTGATTTACTGTAGCTGTGTATGAGATTTATTACTGGCAATAATGTTGCCACATCTGAATGATTGTCAGTGAAATCGTTATAGCTATTAAATTGTAGACAAAGATGCTTTGACACATCTACAGCAGTTCTGCTAAAAGCTAATTACACATATCAACTGGCTGAACCAATCATAGACAGACCATTTAACACGTCAACATAAGACTAAACAAAGATCACTCCTGAGCAGTGCACACTAGAATGATGCTACATTCAAGGAATAATCTTGTATCTTGATATTTGATTCTTGTACTGCACGAAAAATACAAGAAAGCAAGCACAAAGAGAAGGAGAACAGGTTGCGTCTGGGGTTTACTGGGCCTGGCTGTTTGTAAAGTGGGTTGTTTTCTACAAAATGACAGTCAGACAGCAGTCAGAACACCTCTGCTCATGTTAATGAGCAGAGGGCAAAGCCAGGCTGAGTTAAATATGGCACATCTGGCCACCAATATACTGAAGTTTGTAGCATTTATATCACAGTAAAGTACATGTTTGCAACTCAAAAAGTTTTTCAGTGTGAAGTCACATTTTGAGACAGTAAAATCTGACTGAAAGTTATGGCAGTGCCCTCTCTACAACTGCCCAGACCGCAGGCCCTGTCTTTAACTCATACTATATTAACTACAGTACCAGTGTATGGCTAATAAACCCCCCAGAGTATGGCCATCCAAACACAGGAGTGAATATTCCTGTCAGTTGGTCCCTGACTCCAACAGCTTTAAATAACATTCGTCTACTCTTCAAAGACACCAAGAGTCCCACCTACAAACCAGATCTCTGCTTCCGCAGCACGAGTATGTCGTCACTCAGTGCATTCAGCTATCTCTGTGCCATCCACGAGCAGCGTGTGAATGATCCCGTCTCGTCTCTTCCCGCTGCTCACAGCCTTCACGCAGCAGTTGTGGTCTCCGAGCGTGAAATGTGTTTCTGTGCCATCATCTACAAACTCCCCCTACAAAAGTGCGGACAAAGAAGAAGACTGCTCAGTTCCATATTGTCGGCTCTGGAGCTGGTCTTGACTGTAGAACCACAGGGTGTTAGAGGCTCTCTGCCCGTAGACGTTTTAGGGTTTTTAGTGCTGACTTTAAGAGGTCTGTATTTTGATTTTCATTGACAGCAAAATTAACAAGTGTCTTCTTAAATTCAGTGAAGTATCCTTTATTACACAACAAATCAGTATCAGCTGCTGTTATACTTACTGCGGTCTCAATATTTTGTCCATTACACCAAACATCCATGGTGTCTTTCTCTGAAAGTAAACAGACACTGAATCAATGAAACATGCAACTATTGGGCCATACAAGCATGTGATGTGACTGCCAGCTAACAGTTGCAAAACAAGTCTCAGTATGTGTACTGCCAGGTTTGAGTCGCTGTTTGTTCGTATGCTGTTAGGCAATGGTGTGAGAATGTTTGAGTTTATCTGATCATTTTGTTTCCCACAATATCAAGAAAGAGAGCACGCCCTGATTGGTATGTTCTTGAACCACTTGCTGGCTTTCCTTAACAAATACATAAGACCTCATTCTTATTCCTCCTTCTTTTGAAATACATGATGATAGTTACGGTGGTAAAGGATAATGCACGCAAGATACTTCAAGTTGCAACAACACAATCCAAATAAGCAATAAACAAAGTTGAAGGTATTACTGGTATCATTGGAAGATAATTTCTGTTTAAAAGGGTTGATCCAGTTCAGTTATTTGTTTAGACTATTCTACTGCTGAGATTTATAGATAACGACTGCACACTAATGTACAGTAGTTCTCATGTGCTGCACATGCTTCAGGTGGTATGCCACCTGATCAACTGTAAGCAGTGTAATTACAAGAAGGATTAACTTCCCCAGATGACAGAGGTGGCTCGATGGCTAAGGGCTTAAAGCTGTTAAAGAGCTTAGCCTCAGCTCCAACATAATATTAGTGGCTGGTTCTGAATGGGCAGAGATCACCCTGTGTGCTAAATATCAATCCAGAATCGACCCTGATCGATTAGACGAATGAACAAATAAGACCAGACACTAATTACATTTCAAGGTAGATGCTCTTATCTAAAACAACTCACTGTGCTGCCTGCTCTGTATACATAAAATGTTGAGAACTGAATATTTGGCTAAGCTGTATGAAAAAAAACATCACAACAAACAAAGACATATTATCTAAATAATCAGGACAATAGGTGAATAATATAAAGCATGGAGAGACTCACCTAGGACCACCCTGCAGTCAATGCCGTCCAAGTTGAGAACCCAAGTGCTGGTGACCTTTGATCTGTTCTCCATGTACTTCTTCAGGCTCTTCCCGTTGATCTCCAAGGTGTACTCATAGGCAAAACCACTGACTGCATCAATGTTGATGGTTGCTTTGGTGTCTGATTTGCCCACACTGAATGTCTCCTTCCCCACAAGCTTGAACATCCAGTCCCGTCTCAGGATCTCCTGCAGTGTGATGTGAAATCAGAAGTGAACATTGCTGACCTCGAAATGAGAAGCTGTGATCACAAACCAGGTTTATTCTCTCCCCTGGTTGACAATGCTAAAGATCACGATCCATACCTTCCCATCAACGTAGATGACCCTCTTTCCGGTGGTCGTGCCATGCTCAAACTCTATCCTGTGGACTCCATCACTCAATGCCACCTCCCACACACCAGCAAGATCATTCGACATCCTGTCTTCTTTAGACCCTGCAGGAGACCAACGCTGAAACAATCAGCCTGCTAAACGTCGAAGCAAATACATGACTAACAGTAACTAATAGGCTACTTAACGTTACCTAACTAGCTAACAAACTGACGTTAGTTACCCAATGAAAGAGACGTGAAACGTAATCATACTTTTCTGTGACGGTTCAAGCGTATATGAACCTATAGAAACTAAAACTTAAGTACAGCAATCAGAGCACATAATCTGAAAACGCTGTCAATTAGGTATTTCGTGAGCGAGTCATGGCTAAAGATAACGTGGGAAGTTGACGGTGTTTGTTGCATTACGACTTCCGGTGTCAGGGGTTCCCTTTCAAAATTACAGCAGGCACTGTTTGAAATAAAACTTTTTGCGTTAAATACAAGTGTCGTGTGTGGTTTCTAACAAAACACGTAGCCTATGCAAACCGTACATGGACGCAAGAAATGTTTAACGGGGCAAATTAATATCTCACGGAGCCCCTGGGCGTCATGCTGTTGAAAAAAAAAATATTGACATGGAAATCCCATGTGTATTTAATTGTCAGGTCAGTATTTGCTTTCTTCCAAACGTACGACCTACAAACTCAATAAACTCAGCTCCAGGGAGACATATTTGTATATCCAAGTCTCAACATTGTCTTAATGCAGTGATCTCTTATCTGTTCTCAAGCATGACTCATGAGACTGTTACAGATGGACTTCACCTAAAGCTTACGAAACACCAAAATATTAGTTCGAAAAAATCATATATATAATTCTGTTTGCAATCAAATTGTAATACGTAGCATGTGTCGATAATCTAGAATTTTGTTTTGAAAAGAAAACGGAAGCATTGCTGCTTCTGTCAAGCATTATGTCTATCTTTTCAGTAGCTCTGACCGCTGAACGTTACCTTCTTTTGTCAGGAGGATAATCCTACACATTAGCTCACGAAAATCGTCCCTCATTATGCACCGGAATTACCTGAATTGTCCTGGAGTAAGCGCACCAGCTCTGTGGTTAACAAATGATCAGCAGGCCACTTTACCGAAGTTTATCACAGGTAGCTAGCCTAGCTACGGCATAAAGTCAACAGAGGAGCTGTGACTACGCTGTTTCTATGGTTACATGATATCCGCCTACGTACACTTTAGCCACGCCCACTCAGGAAACAGCAAGTAAATACAAACAACAGTTTCTAAACTCTCATGCAGGAGTTTCAGGTGAGTGTTGTGTGCTGTAGCTTGAAGAAGAAAGCAGCCATTAAACCTAAACCACCTTTTAACAACCACCTGCTGTGATATTCTGATTCTTAATGAATTAACTGGAACAAGTTGATGGTGTTGATGTCGGACAACTGTGAAATGTTGCATCTTTAAAGCAAGTTTTGTTTTTATTTGTACAGACATTGAGATAATTTGTCTCTGAGATAATGCAAATCCACAGACCTCACTGTGGCCACTTGTCACAGGGGGGCTATTTTCTCATGGAAAATGTATACAGTTGATTAACTGTATACATTTTCCATGTACATTATCACATTTTTTCAATGCTGTGAGCAACAACAAATTAATTCCATTAATCTCATTTGTATTAAAAATGGCAATGCATGTAAAGGCAACTGAGACAATAAGATATTTTTAGAAATTTTGGTGAAGTGACTGCTTAAATCGACAGACGGTGTGGTGTATTTGACCAAATGCTAATGAACAACCCCTCAAATATTCTGTCAATGGAAGGGCAGTTAATAAGGATTTTTTTATGAGCTGAATTTATGATTTACAAAACACTGAAATTGCTGCACGTCTGTCTGTCCAGTAGGGCAGCTGTAGCTTACAGTACAATAGAATAACATCTGTTGCCACAGTTTGTTGTTCAATTTAACATGAGAGAGGTTGTGTGACTGGATAAACCTGGAGTTTGTGTGTTAACTGATGACTATTGATTAAACATGAACAATGTGCACCACAGTCACTCAATATCTACTGGAATATTAAGGCTATTAAAGGCATGGCACAGTGCACACTCACACATAGTGATGGAAAGTACATTTACTCAAGGACTGCACATAAGTACAAATTTTAAGTACTTGTACTTTACTTGAGTATTTCCATTTCATATTAGTTTATAATTCAACTCCTCTATGCCTCAGAGGGAAATAACATACTCTTGATTCGACCACATTTACATGACTTCTTTGGTGCCAAACAACTCAAAATCATGCGTAGTTAAAATTAGCTCCAACTTGACCAGCTAGAGCAGTAAAATGCTATTTACACATTCATGCATTAATACATATTATTGGATCAGTTTGATTATTAGAACACTCACACTCACATATTTGACCATCTTCTGAATTAAGTACTTAAAATGCTTTATTTTTCCTAATAATACTTATCTGTTTTTACCCAAATATAATTTTCTTTGTCACTAAAGGCCTTTTGCTTGCAATTTCTTTTTTTTAGTCAAGTAAGCAACAAGCCGTTTTGACTGAGGATAAAAGCAAGGAGGTCACTAAAGACATTAGCAATGGCTCTGTTAAGTGTCTCAGTCGGCCATGACAGTCATTAAACAGACATGCATATTAATAGAACCCTTAAGCCAAAGACGCTAAATGGAATTCAGCCATCATTCGTTTTATCATTCACAGATATGTCTCCCGTGAAAAAGGCCCATCTGAATAGTTCTTCCACCCCTGCCCTCACAGGTGTTTTCAATTATTCTGACGAATTAGACCTTTTCCATTATTACCTCTTCCACCAATCTCTATATGCTGGTGAGAATTAAAAAATTATAGAAGACTAACAACTTCAGTGATTCAGGGACTGTAGGGTTTGATGTAAAACAACTCCATCTGCTGGCAGAAGGCCCTCATGTCTAGTGATATGTGATGACTGCATCTCATTTAAGAATTATTTATTTAAGGAACACACAGTGGAAAATTAACCTGATGTGATTTTGTCATCAGAACAGTGTTCAATTACCCAACAGTATGTAGCATTACATTACTCAGGAAGTGTTCTGTTCTGGAATCTGTTTTTTCATTCACTTTTTTATATTATATAAGATCAGAGGGGTCAAAGAAATGAGGGAGGTAAGTGGCATTTTTAGAAATAGATAATAAGAGTAATATTGTATAATGAAAAAAAAAACATCTTGACAGACAGCACAACATAAAAAGCACATAAGCACGACGTGCTTTTTTAGCACAAAAGTGAATTGTCAACAATGAACAATGGACAAATTTAAATTCTGTACTTCCTCTATTTATTTCTCCTTTTCATCGAGCAGATTTCAAGATCTTTTTCAAAGTCATCGTCTCCTCTTTCTCGAACAGAATTCACTTCCTTAGAATGTTGTAGAATAAATACCGAGAATACTTGTGAATGCATTTGAAATCAGCCGTCCCCAGTATTCCCAGTTGCTTCACATCATAAAACACCTTTTTTAAACAACTGTTCCCTTTTTATTTGTCGTAGCTTGTGAGCCAGGTTGCAACAGTATATGAAAGTAATGATAAATACACGTATGGTGAAAATTTATTATCAGAATCATTATGGATATTAGCAGAGCAGTGTTAGAGGCTACAAATATAACAGGAACATGGCCAGATCGTGGATTCCATGAGACAGATGTCAAGCATGTCAAGATGTTCAGGCAGTGTTAAAACATTCAAATGCAAAATTTTATTCATAGCTCTTTATGTGTTACTTGGACATCTTACCTTGTACTTTCATAACAGAGGACCTGACCCTCAGTCCAATTAGACTAATGTAACACATAGTAGAATTAATTTAATGAATGAAACTGAGTCACACAGCTTGGCTGAGGAAATGTGGGAGACCTCAAATAGTTCAGGGTTTTAGGATTTATTTTAACACAAGTATAAGCTACATCAATCCAAAATAAAAACACTGCAGACATATCTAGAAAGCAACATTAGCTGTGTTTGAGGTGAATAACTAAGGAAAGATGGAGTGTTGAACCATGTAGCTGTGCAATACAGAAAGCAAACGTAAAAAAAAAAGTAAAATAGTAAGGATGCTACAGGAGAGGACCTTCAGTAAACCTTATGTCATCAACTATTCACAAATTACACTTCATCTGCTTTTCAAATCATTTTTGCACCATTTAACATTTTCTTCATATTGCATATTGGAAAAATGTGAATTTCAAAGTACACAATGCACTTACATATACATATTATATACTGTATCTTGAAAATAAAATAACTGTGAATATATTGTGTATGCTGAGTTATCAGGCTCTATCAGGCTTTTTCAAATGAGCTTTGAAGAAAAAAAAGAGAACAATAGAACAATACAATTATCAGACAATGTAAAAACATCCCCTCACATGTTATTTTGTTTTGCCACCATGGCTGCAGCACAGTCACCCCTCACCACCCACAGAGCCCCCTATGCAGGTACGCACAGGTACACACACACACCATATCCACATGTGGCAACTGCACTTAAGCAAATATTATAGGCAATCAAGGTCCACATTTAAGTAAACAGAAGCAGTGTATCTCATGCATCAGAGCCGGGTGTCAACTGCACAAATACGACATTTTAAGAGTATAGCATTAATTACAAAGAACAATGTTATGTTTAATGCACCAGCAGTTTTGTGCCTACATAAAAATCAGTCATCAGAGACAGATAGCATCTCATTTTTGAAAACAGCTCATTTCACCACATTCTTCCTCTTTGAAAGATTAAGATACACATTTCCACGAAAAAGACTTTTTGGTTTTAACTGTCTGGTGTAAACCTTCCAAAAACCAAGTCAAAAATCTAAGTTCACGATGTTAAAACGATGCACAGTGCAAAAAATAAAAAGCTTGTCCTCCGCTCAAGTCCACAAGGTCTTGGAATCAAAAACACAAGGAAAATACATAATTAAAAGACTTCAATGGCTTTGTTTTCATGAAAATCCACACAAGCTGTGTAGTATCTACATAAACAACAATAAAATCTCAATAATTGACCAGTTTTCAAAGTAGATACAACGTGGCACTCTATCAAAGAAGTCATTGGCTGTGCAGCTTTCTCACTAACTACTTTGATGGCGTGCCATGTTTTCCTCCTTCGACAACTGATTTATATTTTTGACTCTGAGCACCCAGTTTTTCGTTCTCTGGAAATATGTTGCACTCAGTCACTTCAAACAACATTAAATCACTTAAAAGACATTGAGGCAAGAATATATTAAAAAAAATAAAATGGCAAAAAGCCTATAGCTCAGCCTAAGCTATAGGATACCCATCTGGGTTGTGACAGGATCCTAAATCAGACATCCAGCTGAAGCTTTGAAGCAGCTATCAAGTTTACCTTTAATACTTGCCATGAACCATGCAAGGCCTGCAGTACATCCCTGACGCTATTTGTTCTGGCAGTTAAACAGAGGATGGTACTGTGCACTGTACAATGTTGTACAATGGTTAATTACATCATTTAAAGGAACAGGTGGCATTTTTGGGAAATGAGACTATTCAGTTAATTATTGAGTTATTTGAGAAATTCAGTACTCTCATATCAGTCCGTTCAGTATAAGGCTGGAGCCAGCATCCTGTTAGCTTCAAACAAGGAGAAATGGTAGAATATTCCTTTAAATTCAGATTGAGTAATAAAAACAGAGCTTGATTTTGATTTTGAATAATGATGCTCCTATATATATTAGTTTCTCTGGTATTTCTCTTCTTTATATTGTACATGTACTATTTCAGCAAATTTCACCTCTTTGTTGTCGGGTCTGTAATCCTCGACATTTTTTCAATCGAAAAAGCAAATGAAAATAACCTATTTACATAGTGGCAGAGGTGTTTCTAGATCTGGTGCTCCCTATACTGTTGAGAGAGCCCTTCCTGTAAGCCATCCGGATCCTTTTGCTGATGAGGCCGTGCTTGTAAAGCGCCAAGAGCAGCTGGTTACGGAACTTCTGCCCGATGAAGGCGTACAGCACTGGGTTCACAGCACAGTGCATGAAGGCCAACACTTGGGTCACATTTAGCGTCACGTGCACTCTGTACACCGTTTCGCATGTCTGCACTTCAATCGATCCGCCTCGTATGAGTGTGTCAATCAGAACAGTTATGTTATAAGGCAGCCAGCACAGAACAAATGCCAACACCACTGCCAGGATGACGCGTATGGCCTTTTGCTTTTGTTGATTACGTGTGTGTAGCAGCGTCACCAACGTCCAGCCGTAGCACACAGCCATCACTACCAGTGGCAGGAAAAAGCCCATCGTGTGACGGAGAACGCGCAGGCTAACGCGCCAGTGGTCACTGCTTTCCCCAGTTAGGTTTTCGTAGCAAATGGTCTGACCCAGGTCGGCAGCGTTCATGCTCTGCTTCTGAATGGCCACGGGTAAGGACAGCAGCCCAGCCACAAGCCACACCACGCTGCACACCACTTTCACCAACAAGTGATTGGAGGACAGGACACGTGTAGCTCTCACAATGGCAAAGTGTCGGTCCACGCTGATGCATGCCAGCAGGAAGACGCCGCTGTACACTGCTGCCTCCTGAAAGCCTGACAGGACTTTGCACAGGAAGTTGCCAAAAATCCAACCTAAATGAGCATCGACGGCCCAGAACGGGAGGGTAATAGTGAAGAGGAGGTCTGCCATCGCCAGGTGCATCAAGTAGATATCTGTGCTGGCTCTACCTTTCTTCATATAACAAACCACATAGACAACTACACTGTTGCCGATCATGCTGAAGACACACACTATGATGAAGGTGACCATGAGGCCCAAGCTATTAAATCCAGGCACATCCATATTGCAAGGAGCAGATGAGTCATCCTCATACACAGAAAATGTGGAGTTGTGAAGGGAATTGAAGTAAGCTTCATCAAATCCCACTGTTGTCAGCAGCTAAATAAAAACAAAATCATTTGTTTGTTAGCCGTAGAAGAGCTGACGGGTCAGTGTTGCCATAGTGGCACAACAGAGAAAAGCTTTCAGTAACATTAGAAAAATACTGTCAAAGCTGCGTCAGGCAGTTGGTGCAGCATTAGCAGCAGCAGTACTTTAATAGCATCAGAATGAAAAACAAGTGAACGCTCCAGATACAGCATGGGCTCAACCTCACCAGCTTTAAAGGAATAGTTTCACGTTTTGGGAAATACATTTATTTGCTTTTCTCATTTTCTCATCCCATCTCACAATCTATTTCTTTATAATCAATTCAATGCCCTAAGTAAAACATGAAAATAATCTTAAGAAAAATCAGGAATTCCATTGTTCACCTGTTTTCCTCCTCCTTGTTGATTGGTTAGGACCAAAACGCTCACGATGAAAAATTGCAGCTTCATCCCTGCTTTCTTGAGGCACACGGCTTGACATGAATATAGCTATCTGGCAAAGAGAGTGAAACATAGCAGAAAGCCTTGTGTAATGAGTTTGCATCATTTCAAGGGAAGTACACAAACCACTAATATCATCTGTCCTAACCAATCGCCATCTCCACTACTGCCAGATGTCTCTCAAGCTGTCTTCATGTTTGATCTCACGTTTCCATGCTGAACGTAGCCTTGCTGGGGAGTTGAACCTGCAGAGTTAAGCTGATAATGTGACAGTAAATTACTGGATGTGACTTGATGAATTTTCTCTCTTCTAACACACTGTGTGAGATGCCCAGCTATGAAGTAAAGACGAATAAATAAAAGGGTACAACAGAGCTACAACCTTTTGTAACTGATGACTACAAACCAGTTTGAAATGTGCAAAATACCAGAAAAAAATGTACATAAACGACCAGAAAATGAGATTTCTACAGAGCATTTGATGATTTCCAGTCTGGTTTCAGATGTAAATGTTGAAACAGCCCTTATCAGAGTAATCAGTAACCTCATGATCAAGACTGATTCAAAATCTGCTGTACCATTGCTCTACTTCACTGTTGCCTTTAACATGGTTAATTATTCTAAGCTCTGTTCTTCACTGTTTTCCTTCAAGGACAGGTGCTTCAGTCTTCCCACTTGTACTTTTAATTTGTCCAAACTGTTTTATCCGGGGTTCCACAAGGGCCAATTCTTGGACCCTTGCTTTTTTAAGCCCAAAAATAAAAAATAAATCTATAAACACTTCAATTTCTCAGGTTGATAGTCGCTGTGTGTATGTGAGTGCTTGTGGTTTGTGTCTGTGGGGTCTGTCTCTGTATTTTGGATGGTTTTTATTGTATATTTTGCTCTTTTCTTTTGTAATTATTGCATTTTGTTGACATTCTTCCATACATGTTACTTGTTGCTGTATGCATTGCAGTGCAACATAAAGCACATAGCTTTTACTTGTTATAACATTTGCTATAAAAATAATATTGCTTTGCCTGGTTTTCACAATTTATAATGACCTTCTGTATTTTATGCCACAAACCCACATTACTTCATGTATGAGACATTACAAACTAACTGTACTGCACTGCTTATTGTATATTATTATGGTGACATTCTTAGATGTGGCTTCTAAATCCACTTCATGATCTTTGCTTTTGATTATAATGACGGCAAACAAAAAAATCTAATGTGGATTCATATTCTCATGGATCCTCTTCGAGCCTCAGTTAGCTTATTACAGCTTTTATACAATGGCATCAGACACACAACCATTTTTAACTATTTTCATTTGAACTGTACACACACATCAAATGAAAGGAATCATGCTGAGCAGAGCAGGTCAGATGTATTTACAGGTTGACAGGAAAATGCCAGAGGGACACAGTCACAAAATATTTGGAAATTTATTTTTGATGATTATCTGCTTATGGAGTTTGTTTACATGCCTTCTTTCATCAGAAAGTAATTTCCTTGTGAACATACTTGAAGACCTTTTCACAGATCCTTTCCTTTTTCTTCATGATGTTCATTTAGGGTTGTGACAGACTTCAAAAAGCAGAACAATAAGATTTGACAATTGTTGCATCAGATATCATGACTGATGCTAGTCAGTGAAAAGCATGTCCAGAGAGGTGCATGCTCACCTCTGTCTGTATTTCAAACTTCACTTTCACTTTAGCCCACAATGTAACTAACACAATGGAAGATTCAACAAACATACTTCTGTAGTGTTTTATTTAGATATTGTTTTATCTGTGTTGACTTGTGCTTGCATAAGTTATGAAATTACATATTTTCATATTCTTGCAGAATCCCATTTTCCTTTAATTTAGTGAAATACCAAAATGCTGCTGTACTGCTCACTGTCCAGTGGGGGGCAGCAGCAGTCATGATCTAACGTGTTCACTGCAGACCTTCTCTCAGACTTATAAGGATTAAAAAAAGAAAAAAGAAAAAAGTTTTAAAGGGCCTGATTATAAATGCATCATGGGAAATGTAGGATCCATTGTGTGATGTGTCTAGTGCTTGACTCATTAGGGCAACTAAAAGTCAGAATATCTCTGCCTCTGCTGTCTATGCTGATGGATTGTTTTTATCATCTGTCTCTTGTGAGGCCACTAACTTTATGGGAGTGCAAGAGTCAACTGCTGAAGTACCGTTTTCAGAAAAATCAAAAAATAAAATTGTTCAATAAAAAACAACGTGGAAAACAAAGATACAAAGATAAGGAGAAAGACAGAAATGTGACACATGGGAAGCATGCAGCACACAGTCAGTCAAGAAGAAGCCTAATCACATTTTTTACTAATTACTCAACAACAGCAGATACTGTATACTCAAACAAACCCTAGATGATTTCAGTCTAGACACAGATAGAAGCAATTTCGACCATCTTATCTGATTCTCAGCAAGACAACAAACCCACCTCCGGAAATATTAGAGTGATGGAGTGTTACTGGCGTTTGAAGCTGCAGCATTAAGATCATTAATCTCTTTTGACTTCTGATAGATTTCTCATAATGTGTGATTATGAAGTATTGAGTCTTGATAGATGGACTGTCTTTCCTTGAGTCTGTAAGACTGGCACCAACATGTTATTATCACTGAAGTCTTACATGTTTGAAAATACACACTGCATGGGAAATGGCTCCACATGATCAGCATTTGGCCAGTTATCCATAGAAAGTGGAAAAGTACTCCACCAGACAATAAAATAAACCCAACGCTGCATCCCCAAACATCTTTTCATGTTAAAAACAGCTTTTAAGTGGTGTATGGTCGATGTGTCATTAAAGAAAAAACCTTCTGCCACTCAGTAATATCAAGCTTTTCATTTTGTATATATAGAACTGGCTCTAACTTAAAAACGTCCACGTCAAAGGAAAGCTGGAGTGTCATCGGGGTTACAAAGTACTGTATGCACCTCCCACCACAGATGTTTGGCTGACATCACCGCCACATGGCTCCTTCACTGGTGAATCCTGGTGATCCTACACCACCCTTCCACCTCCTCCCAGCCCTTAAACTGAACGGAAATGTTTCCCGATATAACCCCGCCATGTCCATTTAAAGACTGTTGTCTGTTTCCATCTGTTGGACCACTGGCTGCCCTAATCAGCACACGGTAGCCTGAAAGACTGGGCAGAGGTCAGATGTCAATACCTTGTCCTCCAGCCATTCCATGTGCTCTGATTAACAAATACATGCAGTCATTATAAAATTAGGTACCCAAGAAAGCAGTTAAACCCCTCAAGCAAATTCATCTAAATTGTGTCTGGAGGTAAGCAAGTAACATAAGTCCTTATTGATACAGTGTTTAAACTTGTGAGACACTTTCTTAAATAATAAACATCAGGCTCTGGGGATGTTTTTTTTTTTCTTCAGTGCATATATACTGTAGTTCTACAGAGATGAATTACATCTGCAGTGAAATGTGGGTCCCTTGGGTTTAATTCCCATATCCCAGGATAAATGAATATCCATTACACTGCTTGCTATTAGAAATTAAAACCCTTCATGATTTCAAATGAGTTAAAAATGACTAATGTGTTAGCAACGTTTCACACTTTAGCCAAGTATTACACACTTAGCAAAATTAGGGCTAAACAGCACTAAAAGTGGCTCTTTGGCTCGTAATCATAGCGGACCTTCTTTTAATTGTATAGCGGACATCTTAAAAGGTGATACATAGCACCATGTCAAAGTGTGCTCTATAGAGCCATTAGAGGTGCCATATAGCACTATATATCTATATTTTTGAGCTAATAGGTCCCATTAGCCAGATACTACCATAGACAGGGAAGATAGGAAAATGAATGATAAATAGCTCTTACCAAACGGTGGCTTAAAAGATTCGTAATCCTGCACTAAATGCCTCTTGACGCACAACGAATTCCTGCAAAAATGTTTTATTTATTTATTTCAGCAAATAAACTTTAAATGCTGCCGAGTCAAGGAAAAAACTACAAGTAGCCTAACATCATAATGTACTTGCCCTTAACATTTAGAAATACAAAATACATTTAGAAATACAAAATATTAGCAGGTGAACGTGGTGCAGCATTTGAAGAGTCAAATATTTCCCTCATGAGTTGGTGAAGATCCCCGAAAAATGTTTCCACTGCACCCTATTCCACTGCACCCTATAAGCTTAGCCTGCTAAACCACTTAATGTCTTTGGGCTGGATTTTTTACGAGTTTGCATGATTATAACAGTCCATACATTGAACTACATTTAGCATTTTCTAGTTCGTTTAGTTTCTAGTTTAGTTTCTAGTTTCTAGTTCTAGTTTTCGAGTTTATTTCTGAATGACTTAAAGTCAGATAATCAGGAAATGGAGTTTAACTTCAGCTGTGATGGGGCAAAGCTGCTGTTTCAGGTGCAACCTAATTATATTTATGGTTAAAAGTGAATAAATAAATGAACAGTAACAGAAATGATTTTTTTTTTCTTTTTTTGAGTGTTATAGTGATTAATGATATTTCTAGTGTTTTTCTTCAGGACAGTCATAGTAAAGATGTGATGCTGTTTTAATGCTTAAATAAAACCTTCTCATTATGTCCGTGGAGCTGCTGTGTGTTCTGCAGATACTTCAGCAGAGCAGGTGCATGTTGTCTGTTTCATGTACATACTGCTGATAGGAGGATAGGTGCCGGCCTGAAACTTCAGATGATGTGGTAGCTCTTACGAAATCCCCTTTCCACAAGCGTCCATTCAAGGTCTTATTTCAGGGCTACCTGCCTTTTGAATACATCAATCTACAGTTAGACTAAAAAGAAAATCTAGCACACCAACTGACCTGTTTACCTCAGGAGCTGTCAGTGTAAACCGGGACCACCCAGACAATCCTCCTGTCTGCCCGGCCTGCTCTGTTTGCCTTTGCTTTGTCTGTTTGATGGCTGGAGATTAGGTTGTGGACATACTTCTGTCTATTTCAATGGGTGTGAAGTTGGTTGAGAAAACAGTGGCCAGTGTACACTCCTGTTTGTCAGTCAAGTTAACCCCCGTTTAGCCTGTGCTACCTGCAGGTCATTTCCACAGCAGGTCATCTAGAATTTAAGAATTCAGCATTGCAATAAGTGACACACTTCCTCAAAAACGATTCCTGTCTTGTTTCCTTTAGTTCCTCATAATTTTATCTGACGCTGAAGTACAGCTAAAGAGCAGTCTTTAAAAATGTGTTTTATGGTTCATAAAGCGCTCTACACATTTCGTTACACTGAACACTTTTAGGACATTTACAAGGACAAGTACTTTTTGAAAAATGATCTCTGGATCCTTGGAAGTATAAAACCTCTGACTCAGCATTTCCTTTAATGTCCCTGCTGTGCAAAAAGTCAGTCACATCCCTCTTTCTCTTCTTTGTTACTGAACAGGAACCAGCAAGAATCAGCTTCCTTTTTAGACCGCCTTTACCACATGGCCAGCCGATTTAAAAATCACGTTGCACATGAATCAAATTTTACATTTAGCAGGAATTCATACAAGACCTGCCTGGTCTTATGACGACTCTGCTCAAGTAATGCTCTCTCTGATCAACAAAAAAAGCTCAATAATGAGGATGATATTCTACTCATCCATCCATTCAAAGTCTATTGGAGATCAACAAATTATACATAGCGAGTTTATAATTGGAAGCCCACTTAATGCCAAAGGGACAATCAATACAAAAGATAGAGCATGGTGCTTTAAACTTTGTGAAGCATAGAGCAGCTTGTAAAAAATGGAAAGCATGTGCAGTATGTGTAAATGGACAATAAAATGCACTGCTATCTAGGTTTAGTACAAAAGGGTCAATCTGCCCTTGCAGACAAGGCTCGCCAGCAGTTACTTGGACCCGTGATGCAGTATGTGCTGCCAAATAGTATGAGTCAGAATCAGACAGTGATGGAATGTAAAGAAGTACATTTTCACAAGTACTGGTTCTAAGTGCAAATGAGGTACTTGTACTTTACTTCATTTCCGTTTTGTGCATCATATGTCTGCCTTACTACCTGTTAGAGGCAAATATTGTACTTTTTACTGCATTATACAGTATGTGTCTAACAGCAGACAAATGCAGATAATATAGGCAGATAGGGACAGTTCAATGACTTAAACAACAGGTGGAGATACACACAGGCTTTTACAGGCAGACACAGGTAGACAGGTGGGTACAGGTGGCTATAAAACAAAGAAACTATGCAACTTAATGATCTGACAACTGACTGGGGAAAGAAAAAAGGAAAAGTACAACAGGATGGTCATTGAAGTCAGAATTCCAAGTCAGAAACACACACCTGAAGCCACAGCAGTATGGCGGCGTCCACAGTGAACAGTTAGCAGAATTAGCTTTTCATCAGTTTTTACTTTATGTAGTGTTTGTGTTGTGAAATGTGCTGGAAAGTTGCCATTGCCATTTCTTTGCAGCTGACTTGTGCTTGATGCAAACATGCGGTACCAGCCTACACCTCCTGTCTCCTTTAAAGTGCACTAATGTGCTTCTGAAGTTCACAGATTCGCTCTACAAACACCAGTTTGCTGCGGACATTGTTTTCTCAGGCAGAAGGGCTCGGATGCGTGATTGAGAGTAAAGAATACACACTCAGAACTGCTATCCTCAGACTCATCAGCTGCAAGGCTGATGAGGAAATGAGATGCAGGCGGGGAAGCTCAGGCACCTGCAGAGCAGATGAGGGAAGTGGGAGCAGGTGTGCAGATGGGTTGGGCGGTCAGGTGATGGGGCAGGATGAATCCTTGCCCCATCACCTGACTGCCGCGCCTGTGGATGGTAGGAGAATAACAAGGGTTTGGAGAAGTGGGGATGTGGTTCGAGGAGGCAGAGACACAGACTGTGGCAGACCAGGAATGTTGGCACATGCAATGAATTTGACTCACTGTGGATAAGATACTCACAGGGTTTCAGGAAACTGTGTGGATTCTGTTTGGGATGCAGCATTTTCTTGTGCTTCTTTTTATATCTTAACTTAATCTTGGTTCTATGTTCTTTTTTCCTGTTTAACAGCTTTAGGTGCATATAGTGGTGACACTTCAGCATACAAATCATGTACTTCATCAATGCTTAACTAACACAGGAATGCATGACTGAATGCATGAATTCATGCAGGATGTACCATGAATTCCTGTTGCTCAACATTAAGCATTGATAAAGTTACTATGACTTCACGTGATTAGTTCACACCTGTTAAGGAATGTTAATTCACAGTTCATACATGAATTGATATGAGACTAAATACCAGCTACATAAAGCTTTGTGTCAGACCCACGTACTCACTTGGCCTCTCTGAAAGCACAACAGCACCTCTTCTCAGAGGAATATGAGGCTTTTGTTTCAAATCAAACTTCCAATTCACTTATTATAAAATGTTGGCCATAGAGTCATATCTTCACTTGAGTTTGGAGACAATGATGTTCACATGTTTGGAAAGCTGTACAAATTTGCTGTTTTCTGACAGCAGATCATACAGCTAGAGTTCACATTACTTTATGCATTCTTTCCTCAACTCTGAAGGTATCTGTTTACTAATACTGTTCCCCTGTGGGCTCTATAGTCTTCCTGTGCCCATGTAAGTTTTGGAAGAACAAAAGCACAAACTGTGCGGACTGAGGATGTGTTTTTATATGTTTGATGACATCAGATGGTCTTATTTTAGAACCCATCCTCTTTTTCATTCAATAGAAGGCGTGTCAAGGAGCCAGAGGCTTTGGGTTGGATTCCCTGGTTTATATTACACTCAGCATGAGTCACAACAACACAAGCCACAGCATATATACTCCAAAACCAAGACTTAATCAAGGTCAACCACTGCGCCATTTAGGAGCAGTCAAGTCAAGCCTAAAATAACATGCCTGTTCTCTCACAAAGCAGAAAGGAGCCATGGAAATGTTATGCCAGCCCACACACTGGTGGTGTGTTGTTTGCCTAAAACAGGAGGAAGTCTGTGTGTTTAAGTGGCTGAGAAAGGCTCAAACTATTTGGGTTTCTCTGACAAAGTCACTCTTTTGCCAACATGTGAACTCCTCCTGAGATTTTGGCTACATTGCCCCTGAAAGCAACCTTTGAAAGTATGAGTTTTGCTCACAATGTGACCAGTTCAGGTGACCGTAAGTGTGAAGCAAATGGCAAATAAGCAATATGCAGCAATATAAAGCTGCACTGTGAAAGTTTTTTCTTTATCATATTCATGAAACAGACTTTTTTTTACGCTTGCATACAAAATGTTTTTGCGTGGTCAGATCAATCCAATTATTCATTTATTTAATCATATAGGATAGAATAGGATGCTGACATATTTAATTGTGCTGGAAGTTGCATTAATTGAAAAACCTGTACACACAACATTACTTCAGTGTTGTATGTTCCCTAGCTAGTTGCTAACTTGGGTTGTTGTTTGGTGCCGCATAGTCAGTCAAAGCTGTTCTGTAACAAAAAAGACTACCCATTACAAACTGCACCAGTGGCATGAAATGGTATGCACTTCCTGTCTCCTCAGTGGGCCCCCTACTTGTATTGGCCATTTTTACCACTAACACATTACTGATGGACTGTTGCTTGTCTATGACAAAACAATACAACGCTAGATACAGTAAGACTTTGTGAATAGTGAATCTAATATTTACTTCCGCAACTATGGGGCGAAAGAATTGTTCACAATCTGTGCTCACTTTAGCTTCTTCCGATGGAGTCAGTAGACTCAGGACTTGCTGCAAGTCTCCCAAAGGATGGATCAGCAGCAACACCCAAATGACACAAACACAGGAAATTACTCTTAAGTGCGCCATCCTGTTTATGAACTGTCTCTGAGTCAGTTTATCAGAACTTTACTGCTGAAAGCAGTTGCCCACCACAGCTGAAACATGGTTGATGAGACTGGAGTTTGTGGGCATGAAACAAACTGGCTACACTGCAGGAAAAGAAGCTGAAAAGCAGCAGAAAGGCTCTGTAGAGCTGAGGAGCGCAACGCTATGAACAACCGTTTTCACATCACACTCCATTCACATCCTTTAGTCCACAGACGATATAAAAATATTGATGACTGCAATTAATTAGAACAGTAAGTGGTGTGTAAAGGCTGGGATACAGCTCAGAACAGCACTGTGTTGACAGCTAACAAGCAGTGTTAGCTCATCGGGTAATGTGAAGATGCTTTTCATTAGTCCTGTTTCTGCAATAGCTATTTCACGCGCCTCATGTGTCCACCTTCTCTTTAAAAATGATGGATGTTGTGTTGGAGCTGTTGTTTTTCACCATGAGCCACCACAGGGCTTCTCCTGCTAACAAGCTGTTAGCATTTGACAGCAGAAGTTTTTACAGATGTTCAGTAGAAAATGTTTAAGTGTTGATGGAAATAGTAAACAATTAGTTTCTTTTTTGTCTTGTACTGTGGCACAAGCAACTCCTTTGAGCCTTGCAAAGAGTTGAAGTTATGTGATTTTACCCTGCCCTTAAAACAAGCCATATGAGGTTCTATGAACAATGGTAAAATGGGTTTCTCGCTTACTTCAGCTGTTGTCTAGAAGGCATACCTGACGTGTCATGTGACAGAAAAACAGCTGTACTTCCCACATGACCTATCGCCCAACTAATTCGATTTCATTAGGTTAGATTTATTGTGAAGGTGTGTGTCAGTTTTTGACGAATCATTCGCATGCAAGCCATCTAGAATGAGAGGATTGAGTTTGAAAATGTGTTATTCACCCAAAGGACCACAATCAAGGCATTGCATGCAGCTAAAGATGATAATACTAGGTGGGGCTATGTGTGGAAGCCAATAAACTGAGTGCTCAAGCCACATCAATCTGACAGGGCCAAAGACATGTTTGTGTTGTCAGTGAACTGAAAATATTCTGTATGCTTATGGCGAGTACATTATACTCAACAATGATTGTGGTATTGACAGAGCATCAAAGTCAGCTAAGTGGCTGGCATTTTTTGTTTTCCAAAGAACAGCAAATAAATCCCATAAGGCAACAGTCCAGTGTGCCAGAGGACACAGAGGAAGAAAAGGCCCATCTGACAAAGGCCAAAATTCATTCAGTGACCTGGAAGCGTAATTCCTCTTCATCCAGTGGAACCAGTTCAACCCTCCTGCTCCATAAAACCAAATATTGACCTCTCATAAGAAGAATGAGCTTCACACTACACACCAGGCACGTTATATACAGAACCTACAGTGTCTATTCACAAAGTGACAGGATTTCCATTGACAACATCATAAAATGAAATACATGAATAAGCAGTATGTAGCACTACAAAGCTGCACTGTAACATGTTTTTTATACTTGTATACAGACTGTTTTTGTGTATCCAATTTAATCCAATTCTAAGCTTATTTATTATGACTTGGATGTTGACATATTTAATTATGCTTAAAGCTGCATTAATTGACTTTTTGGCCACTTGGGGGCAGCAGAACAAGCTATAAACACAGCATTGCAACATAAAAATAATATTCTAACATAATGTTTACTATTCACACAGTGATAGGATTTACATTGATGACATCATAAAGTGACAGACATGAGATTTAACAAATCAAACTTAGTATTTTATGTATTCACCATTCAGTTATTCTGAGCTCTGACTGAATGCATTCAGTGAATAAATGTCCTACGTCTGGATTTGGTGACTCAACAGCAGGTTTTGTTTGCAATGTTCATGAGCTGCATGACTGGGCCTAAAATACCTGTTTAACAGGGGGCTGTTGATGAGACACGTATCTTCGCTGACTGCCACCTCTTCATTGTTAGGGTAAGGCTGTCAGAGTTGTTGAGTATAACACCAATGTCTTTGTCACTCCGTGACAGCTGCACTTGTGCATTGAGTGCAACCCTGCTAAACAGGAGACCCTTCCTTTCCCTCTTTGACACACACACACACACACACACACACACACACACACACATAGGCCTACTCCTGCACAGACACGAGGAAGAGAAACATGCATGTACATATACAAGCTCCTCACCCCAGAAATGAAACATAGCTTGCTTTGTAACAGCCTCAGGCTTTTCTGCAACTCATCTCTGCACCAATTGTGGGCTGCAAAGACAGCAAAGCTCATTTCTCCTAACCTGACAAAGACGCTGGGGTGTCATCACACTACATAACACTACTGAGAATTTCATGTACATGTTTTCATGTTACATTACTGAAGCTATCCAAGTCACGTTGGGACAGTGACGTGCCCACCAACAGACGACAATGTCAGTGTGAGATACTTGCGCAGGCTGGTGGCAGAAACCAAACCAGAATAAATGAAGTTGTTTTTGTGCCTCAAACCACACGAGTGACTAAAGTAATGGGTGCAACATGTTCCATATCCCAAGAGGGAAAACTCCCTGCTAGCCCAGAGAGCATAATTAGCTATTAATACGTAGCCATCTGGTGAGAGCCATGGAATTTAATAATAGACTGTTTTACTGAACTGAAAGAACCACCCAGTTCAAGGACCACTTCACACTTTTTCAAACATCTGACAGAGGATTATCTAAGTACTTATTTTAACCTAAACCCTCTTTGCCGTAGTATAAAAAATGAGAAAAGTCTTGTCATTTGGAGAAAGGTGTGGTGGTTGGATGGATCAAGCGGCTTTGACGCAGGAGAGCGAGATTGCCGTCTGCGTTAGGGAGGCATCTGTTCTTTCAACCTGTGCTGCCTGTTGATTGTTTAGGACACACACGGGTCATTTACTGGAAAGAGAGACTTATTAATGATACTAGCTGCTCTTTCTCACTGAATTAAATGTGTCATGGTAGATAGCTAGAGCTGCGTCTGTCAGTTAGAGGAAATACGAGGACAAGTGGCGCATAAAAATGCACCTCTAAACAATAATTTCACTTGTTTTCGCTAAAAATAATATAATAATTATTGATGCTAATGTGTTCATCACTTTCATGTAGCAGAAAGGTGGAACTAATTTTAGTCACTTTATATATTGCAGGGAAGCTTACAATAATGTGGTTTGTTACTGAAGTGATCAAAAAGAAGTGAAGTGGAGTAAGAAGTACAATTTGCCTCTGAATTCTAGTGGAGGAGGAGTAAGTAAGTCAGTAGTAGAACATGGAAATATTCAAGTTAAGTACAAGTACCTCAAAACTGTACATAAGTACATTCCTTCAGTAAATGTTACTCTCCACCACTATTTATATTTCACAGAGGAGAATACTCTCTTAGTGTTAGCTTTGTTTGACTGGATGTGGTAATTAATCATTGTCACCATGATGAGTTCAGTCCACTTGGGGAACACTGTTTGTCAAGTGGTGGATAGTCATTGAGCGTTCTTTCATGGCTCATTGGATGAACAGGCCTGAGTCTTACACAACCCAACAGCTGTTTCGTTGTTTGTCTGGAAGATAGCAATAACGGAAAGGTCATAAATCCTTTTTGAGGAGGACACAGCTGTTACTATAAATCTGTTTTTATCAATAACCATTCCCGTTATTTGTCCAATACAAGTTAAGATTCACCATGTGGATAACTAAATGGATGAATTATCCACAGTATGGGCTCAGTGTGTTAGTCAGCTGGTGAGACAGGGTTTGCTCATGTTGCTTAGACAGTCTGAGCGTCTCTGGAACTGGCTCAGCACCAGGCTTGTCTTCCACGTTTTTGTCCTCGAGCCAAACCACCAGATCCTCCCTTGGTTGGCGACCAGAGGTGACGAAAGAAGGGAACATTTCAGAAATGCTCTGAATTGATCACACTTAAACCTAAAGTTAAGCTCTTCACAAATCAAAGTATCAGTAATGAATTACAGGTTGCCCACAACATTGACACTCCTTTACACTCAATTACACACAATGACACCTCGTATACTTCTGTATCGCTTGTCAGGCGGCAGGCCGTAGCTGAGGTGAGTGTTTTTAGCATCATTTGGGCTCTGCGCAGGCACCTCACCTCACCAATATTACTGATTCTCAGTTGATGTGTACCAATGATGTTCTGGGTGGGTCTAATTACCCAGAAATCACAAATTTAATCACATTAGAAACTGACGACCCAGATGTTTTTCACTATGGTCTAGACCAGAAGATTTTCCAGCCATTTTGAATGCTTGAATTGTCTCTGATTCAAGATTCAAGATCTTTTGTTGTCATTTAGCATGACATGTCAATGAAATTTTCATTGCAACCCCCATGTTAGACCAAGATAATAAGAAAGATAAGAAAGATTAGAAAGGATAAAATTAAGATAACTACAATAAAATAAACCAACGTGCAATAAAAATATTCGCAATGCAATTAAAAATATACCAGAATGAAAATATACTAAGGCAATAAAATATACTAAACAATAAACAATAAAATATGCCAGTGAAATGTGCCATTGACATTGAACTTGTAAAGCTGCTTATTGAGGAAGACAAGAAGCGAGGATTTAATGTGTGATAAAGGACCTGTCAAAACCTCTAACAATGGTGAGAACGACGCTGGTGCATTGTACAGTGTTCTGATGTAAGAGGAAATTTTGCACAAATGCCAGATTCATAACAATGAGAAAACATTTGAACACTGACTCAACATCTTTCAAGTGTTCGCAGCAGTCTTTTCTGCTCAAAACAGATTGAAAATGCTCTGGAGATACCTACAAACAAATGTAGATACTTAATTAAATCTGTTTCAGTATGAACCTCTGGCTTTGGCTAAACTTTCTCAGGTGCAGTTGTTCTGAATCCAACAATCAAACTCTTTCTTTCATGTCCAGTTGTTTGCCGCCATGTACAACCCAGTAAACTGGATTTGCTGACAAATGCATTGAATGACCGAACACAGGCCCAACAGTTCCCTGAGCAATCCCATCAATGCACTATGGCAGCTCTGAAGTCACGCAACTTTTTTCCTCATGCATACTTGGAGTAACGTGTTATTCTCATTACCACTAGATGTTGAAGTTCATAACACAAGCTTAAATGAGGCATATTGAGAAGTGAGTCTTCCGACTCAGCACTATCCGTGTGTTTTGGGGCAGTTTCCTTCCAGTCAGTGCGTAAAATGTCTGAGAAATTATTTTAAAGAGCAAAGTCAGACCTCTTCTTTTAGCAGTTTTATGTCGGCGGTTCACAATGGGTCACAACAGGCTAAACAAGCTTTACATCCTTATTTAGAAGTCAATGTCACCTTGCCCTTGCTTGTACGGTCGTAACATTCGGCTGTTTTTTACCCAAAATGTCTTACTGAGAACTTTGTTTTCTTTATCTCATCCATAAACTGTTTCTGCTTGACAAAATAACTCTATTTTACTGGCTTTTTCTTCAATTTTCTACCACATCTAGTATTCCCAAGGTCAAGAAAGAAGTTTTTTGCTTCTACTTCTGTTTGTGTTTGTTTGCATTTTGAATCAAGAAGCTCAGAAAAGTGTTACCTCAGGCAGTTAACTTACTGTCTATTCACTCACAAACACATTTAAATGCCCTTATCTGTATCACCTTCGGAATTTCATTCTCAGTCAGATCAGCACATTTGCATAGTCTTGCTTCTTTACGCCCTGCTCTCTTCCATTTCCATGTATGAAGGAACAGTGGGATAGATACCAGACCCATTACTAGAAATTTGAATCTTTTGTGTGATTTCCTGTATCCCTACTGTCGCTAACCACTCCTATCCTTATATCCACACGGATGACGAACTTTGTATAAGTAAGTCTTCTCACTTTTAAAACAAGCGTCACAGTGAGTCTGCGGCTCATGATTGGAGTCATGGTTTTTCCGACAGAGTAATTTTGACCATGAGGAGAATATGCGTGATGTGTCCCATTCAGCCCACACACTCCACAACCTCCCAAAAGTCCCACTTTGACCCTGTGCGTAAAACGTGGTCTAACAAGAAGCTGTGAGACCCAAAAAGCCTCTCATTTCATGACATCACCACTCAGACATGAGAGGGCAGGGCCAGATGGAATAAACACATGTTCCGGACAAGAACCACGTCCAAGCAAACCCTCGCAAGTGTAAGGACATAGCACTCCTCACAAAAACTCATGTTGTGTAACATAACTCCTCCTGTCAGTCCATTAGACACTTGGAAAACAAGATTAAGTGGCTGGAAATGCAACTGCTGGATAAAAAGATTCCCTGATATTCAAGACAATTAATGATTTTCAAGTGTAGTAAACTTGGATTTAAATCCAGATTAGTCCACTCTGAACTTGCACAAGCATTCCACGGTGATACTGAAGCTCAGCCTTCACCCCGTGTTGTCGTGACTCCAAATCATTTTTCTCTCTGCAGTCTCTTACTGCTGCCTTGATAGATTATCTCATTTTCCTGTCGACCAGAGGAGAGGCGCTGTACATGCTGAATCAATGGTGATCTTAGCACTTTTGCTCAGCCAATAATTCCTCTCTGTCCAACTTCACTTGAAGGGTTGGCAATATGGCTGCCAAGCCTTTTACGCATTTATAGCTCTGTGGCACAGTCATGCTGACATCACCAAAGCAGCCTGTTTATGACAAGAAAAGCTGAGGGGTTTAATAGCTTGAATGAAGGACAATTACTTTTATAGTTGCCATTTGTTTGATGCTTCACAAGTGCTAATAGGAGGAATTTATAGATGAAACAGAACGCTCTGCATTGGGATAAAAACATAGGCTGACTTTTTTCCAACAAGCCACAAGATTGAGTGTCACTGGAAGAGGAAAGAGGGAAACAAGCTTGGTTGAGAGCAGAGTTACAAAACCTCCAAACCAGATGTGGGCAGCTGGAGAGTTGAATTACACGTGGAGTCGGTTAAAAAGGGAGAGTGTCCACAGGCACATGCAGAGATAACAGAGTGTGAGGGAGTCTGTACTCCCATTTAGTTTGTTATAGCTGGTGCTAAAAACATTTCCCTCAATTACTTACACGGCTTTTGCGGTTGGAGATGCCAGAAAAAAAACAAGAATACACTGTTTCTGGGGCTACTTAATCATTCACGCATCAAATTTTCTCTGTCATTTTCCTAAATTGAAGTAAAAACATTTCACAAAGAAGTTTTGTGCGCGTACACTGCAAATGGAAGGAAGAGTCTGCCAACCAGAGATGTGTTGCAAGCAGCAGGGTCGGTTGGAGAGAGGGGGGGGGGGGTGTAGGCCACAGAGGCCATCCTCTGTAACCACGTTTCCTGTGCCTTGAAGTGTTTCTTTTTTCCCTTTTTTAAATGACTGCCTTTGCTCTTCAGCCTCAAGCACATTCGCTCCGAGGCATCAAAGATTGCTCCTATTTAACTTGTAAGAAACTCTGTTGTAATTTCTATTGATGTAACTCTGATCTACCAAAGAGGGCTGCAAACTCATTCAGTCGCCAGAATGTGGGAATTTGGACTTAAAGGATAATAAATATTGGACTTTGGTATGGTGCTGAGCAAAGCTGACATGAGAAGAGTAGCTATCTATCTAATGCATTCAAAATGCATGTTAAACTAGTAAAGCCTGGTAGCTAACTTGACTTTCCTTTTCCCAGCTAGCTGTGGCGGCTATGAGCTGGTAAAGTCACATATGATGCTGGCTGAAGAAATGTCAGACAGAGTTGGAGCTTAAACATTGTGATTACGATGGAAAGGGGTAGTTCAGTCCTCAGCTGAAACAACATTGTGGACTGCGTTGGTGGGGATTTGTTGCTACGGGATACCAGTGGGATATAAAAAACAATCCAGAAAGTCTAGTTCCATGAATAGGAAGGTGTACCAGACAACGAAACACGGCACAGCAGTCTATAATATTCTGAAACAGGATTTTACAAGTCTGGGGAATTATCATGGCGGCAGCTGTTTATCTTTGGTTTAGACGATCATGTAGAAAACTGTAGAAATGCCATGTTCACGTTCCGAAGTAATGTGATCTGCCACTGCAGGGTGACGTTGTGTTGCGGTTCTTGCAACTTTGCATTTTTTTTCCAGACCATCTGTGTTTGTACCCTCGCTGTGCTACTGGAGTGGCCTCACCAAAATGAATGGGGAGGCTACGTTTTGTCACTCAGGGTTAACGTTGGCCTGACTGCAGCCTAAGAGTTGGAAGACAAAATCCACAGTTGTTAAAAACACGCAGTAAAAAATACATTTTAAAGATTAAATAAAGCTGATATGTGGCCTCAGCGCCCTGAATTAGTCAAATTAAGTGCACATCTTCCAAAGTTACTGTTTCTTTTTAAGAATGACATTTCACCTGTGTGTTATGATCCATCAAATGTATCTTAGGAAATCTATCTGGGGAAACATTAAGGAGGGAATTTTGAATTAAAAAACTGTAAATCTGAAAAATACCTACATGATTTGTCAAACTCAGTCTGCCAAAACCCCCCATTAGCTTTGGCTGAACTTTGGATTTTTGCACAGAACCAGAACTGTGGCTTTCTCTCGTCTCTTAACATTGTAGTCATACTAGGCAGGGATTTTTTCATGGCCCAGTATGAACAAAAGGAACAATTACAGCAACCGATATCTCCTTCAATTACATATGGACATATATGGATCAACATCCACCTGTTTCTTTTATGCATTTTCACTTGTGCATAAAAACTCCCTGGAAATGCTGAGAATTTGTAAAAAATAAATAAATAAATAAATAAATAAATAAATAAAAAAATACAAACAATATAATATTGCAAAAACATTTTCACTTTGGCTAAGGTCAAAAGGTTGGTGTATCAATAAAAGCAACATGTGACAAAGCCCAATGGAAACAGACTAGTAGGTGGTGGATAAATAATGGTTTCCAAATTAATACGTGAGCCATTAATGCCATATTTCATCATGTTGTCCACTTGTTTTCCATCATTTTAGGTTTAATTGGCTCATTTAATTAAGTCTTCTCATTGCACCCTCCTCCTCTGCAAATATGGCTGGCAGGAGAATTAGCACCACAAACTGTTTATCTTGATGTGCCCAATTTCTAATATTCACATAACAGAAGTGGGTGGAAATGCACATTAACTCACATTTTCCTTTTCTGATTTTCTGGAAAATCTTGTTAAAATTTGCTATATTTGACATGAAACCTGAACCTGAAACTGGTGAAACTTGTGAATTTTAGAACCAACAATTTGTTAGAACAATAAGAACTAAAACTCAGTCAAAGACTAAAATCACGCTACGGGTCATTAAAATGCAACAAAACAAATAGTTGCTTTTTAATTAAAAGTGGTAATGTATATTTCCTGTGACCCACAGAACAAAGCTTGCCTCTTACATTCAGAAACACTTCAAGACAAACGTAAGACACCTGTTATGTTGAGACACACAAAAGCTGTTGTCTCAGGACAGAAACCCGGGACAGATAATCATCTCTGGATCCCGCCATCACTGCACCCAGCCCCCGATACCCTCACCACTACCATCTGCTACGGGGGTAGGGCTGTCTGTTTCCATGGTAACTCTGTACCCCTCCTCCCTATGAGCACTGAGCTTTCTTTTGTGTGTCCCACGTGCAGTCTGTTCCAACTGTACCCAAATCCACGCTACCGAGGGGTGCTGGTGTTGACTGCATGACACACACAAGAGGATTCGTAATGGGATCTGTACCCACTGATAATATTCAGCACGTTTCTGTCCAACATTGTACAGTGAAACAAAGATGGAATGACTGCAAAGGTGTACAAAAAAACAAGGATCCACACTGTTCAGAACACCAGTCCCCTTCCCCCGTGCAAAAGAAGGTGACCTTGCAAATTAAGCCCACCCACCCCCTTTTACCCCTTGCCTAGTCACCATGTCCCCCTCTGCAGACTGTCCCTGAAGTGGGGTGATAGGCAGGAGTAGGAAGGAAGACCAAGCAGTAAATCAGCAAGGAAGGAGCAGTAAACCAGACAGAAAAATTCAGAGACGGCACAGAAGAACGCTCTCGTCCACTCACTGAAGTCCCCTCCCACCACAAAGCCCACATTTCGAAATGTAGAGCTTTACAGCTTATAAAAAACACACATCTGCCTAACTTCATGAATAATCTTTACTTCTCTTGCAGCAATCATTTCATTGAATATGACGCTATTCATCTTATCTTGCTCAGAAAAGAAGCTCCTCAAACATTAAATCTTTAAATTGCAAACTTTCTCCAGTAATTACACAATAAATGTAGTTTATATAGAAGACTGACGGTGTCTGGAACACGCTATAAATGTCTCACTTTCAGTTGCTCTTGAGTGCCAGAGTTTAAAAATACAGACCTCCAAAGTTAGTTTTTTCATAAGCAATTTGTGGTCATTGTAATTATACTGACTGCTTGGCGTGCACGACAGAAACACCATATTGGACGTACGTGTGATATACAGCACCTAAGATTTAAAAATCTTGGACAATTTTAGGCCTGTAAGCATGTTTTATGGTTCATACTGTTTCATTCTGTTGTAATACGGGCTGTTGTGAAATCACGCAGTCCAAAACTCTTCTCAACCACTGACAGCGAGTCCACTCCCTCTAGATCGGTTATATTTTGTGGTTTAGTTAAACTGAGTCATTTTGATCTGAGGCAGACCTTTATTAGGCACTATTTGGGATACACAAACTCTTAAACAACACACAGGTGGAAAGAATTAGTCTTGCTGGCAGGAAACTCAACTTCCCCACTGTACTGTGAATTAAACTGTAGGTTCACTGCTAAACTTAATTACTCTGTGTCCAGGCGGTAATTGCCAAAACCTTACAGGTGCAGGTAGATTTGCTACCTGAACACTAACTTTGTGTCTTTGATAGACAGTCACATTAACGTAAGTATGGATGTTTGAAGAAAGGAATCGTAAAGAACCATAAATAACCACGAGGAGCGGACAAATTAATAAAGTTTCACAACAAGGAATTCCAGTCTGGCCCACAGCAAAGACACAGCTGGTCATTTTTCAAAGTCAGCTTGGGCGGTTGCCAGGTTAACCTTGCGCTAATGCCAGAAGAGCAATAAAATGAGTAGCACCCTTGTGCATTTTTCTGGGTGTGTTGGCAGGGAGACTGCCTCAAGAATGCAAGTTAAAAGATTAAAACCAGTCAGAGCATGCAGCAGGCATTTCTGCTAACTCAAAGACCCTGTAGCTTAGCATTTGTGTGCCAGATAGTGTTAATTTAAAGCTAAAGGAAATCCCGTCACAGAATATTTGTACCACGGTGATGAACCGTCGCATACCAAGTTCAGTGGAGGAATCTCGGTTGTCGGCTCCGCAGTCGTAGGACTGCTTGAAGGAGAGCGTTATGGCTTTGCTCATAGAACTTGCACGAGGATTCTGGCACAAAACCAGCCATAGGCCGACTCCTCGATCAAATGCGCGTGCAAGTGGGTGTCTGTGGCAGGAGAGCAAACATCACAAGCGGATGATTCACAGTGGGTCAGGTTCTGAAGCAAACAAGAGGGCAGATCTTGAGCAAAGCCCTTTCACCTCCTTGAAAATGTTGCGACATCATATCTGCAGAGCTGTCACCACGAAGGAAAACATGTCTGTTAGTAAGAAGTAATAAAAGCAGCCGGTTCAGACACATTTGTTGTGGTTAGGCAGAGACTGAACTTGTACAGAGTGATATGGAGTAGAAGCAGGAACAAAGCAGTAGTGTTAGACCATATATATACCAGTCTGGATGAATCATATGAGGCTATTTTTGTTTTTAAAAACTTTGATGCCCGCACTGAAACACCACAACAATAGGACAATGTTTAAATCTCCTCTATTGGGTAATCAGAGGCCACTTGAGCAAGCAGCCTTAAACCAGATTATATTACATGCGTCAGTATTTACAAAAAGATTGGGAAGGAACTGAAAAACAGCTTCGGGTTCAAGAGGCTATAACAGTCCATTACCAATGGGAACAATGTTGTGCTTTAAAAATGCAGACAGGCTTACTCTGTGGTGTTCACACGCAAGTGCATGCAGCCTAATCTGTTCATGCTCATCCCTATACCTTGATTATAAACATGCATGCTCATGATGCCAACCAGTGTACGTCAATAGTAAGTATAACTGCGCATACGCTCATTTATTCTGCTAGCAACACGAGAGCTAACTTCAGCTCACGGTGTGAAGGAACCACGAGGCTCAGCCGTTCAGTCTCCAGATTATCTTTCTCTGTCATTTGGACTGTGGTTTACCAGGGCACCCCACATTGCACCCTATGAATAAAAGCATGCTTGTGGTTCACAATAGAGCTTCGCTGCTCCCTAAGAAGGGGGAAGGGCTTTGCATTCCTCAACTGACCTGCTGTTTGCAGCAGATATTAAACAATAACTGCTGCTCGCAGTAATGTGCCTTCTCCAGCTGCGGCTCGTTATTGAAAAGAGATGAGCCGGACGACACAACAGCCCCCTGATCTTTGCATATGCATCTGTCCGTTTACGCAACAAGCAATACGTGAAAGTATCCTGCTTTGTGTGTTTTTTGTCTGGAGGTGTGGGTGAGCAGTGAAGGCGACAATTCAGTTTGATCATTCAGGAGACTGATGCTGACTGGATGCCTGCAATATTTAATCTGGGTAACAGCACATATCTCATTAAAGTTGCTCCTCGAGCAAAATTGCAGTGTAAGACTACTGGAAATTTAACCGCTTAAAGGACATCTCAGCGTTGATTGAGTGCAAGGCTAACACCATACTGCAGATGGTAGATGTATTTCAGCAGAGCCACATAGTGCTGAGTTCAGACAACTGGCTATTCCCTTGATTCATGACTCCGCTGCTCCAGACCCCTTCTAAAGTCCTAATGGGACATAAATCCAGGCTTAAAATAGAGTTAACTTGGCTTTGTCTTCTGGTAATGAACATTATTAAGTGTGGGTGTAGCTTCAAAGAGACGTGAGGGTGGGGGCTGAGGAAGGGCACGTGTGACCCTTGCCAAAAGAAAGTGCGACATAGAGGAAGGGGCCTCAAGTTGGCAACAACTTCCGAATATCTGCATCAGCAGGAAGACGTGTTCTCGCTATCGGCTGTATGTCGCCCCACATCCCCAACGGAAACGAGGGCGATGCTTCCTGACAGGCCACACAAACACATGTGTGCCCGCTGCGTGTCTTCACCCACTGCTTGAAGCGGTGCAGGTGGATGACACATCTGCAGGTTGTGACATGAAGCAAAACTAGAGGTTGTAGTCCTTTTGGCAACCATCAAAATACTTTGCATTGATTGGAAGTTGTGTATTCCAAGTACTAAGCACATTTCCAGCCCCTTTATTTAATTTTTTCCACCAAAGACAGGAGTTATTCTTGGCTTCTGGTGTTGCAGATTGCAGTCCAAGTTAATTCCCAGAGTCTGAATTCAGGGTAAAGTTCTAACCGAAAGACGGAGCATGGATTGCATCAGGAATGCTGGCAGTTGATCGTTTTCCTCCACTCTGCGCAGACAGGGGGTGGGGTGCCCGGCTGAAACTGGGAGGAGAAAGAGGGGAGGGGGGATTTGGGAATAGTCTTTGTCCTCACCCCGCAGTACAACACACAACTGGAGACGAGCTCCTCGCAGGAAAGAAAAACTGGATGGCTTGATACAAGAGCGGGAGGGCTGCCTTTAATAAAGAGAGAACGGCGGAGAAGCTCTCGCACCAAGCGGCAACTTTGAGGAGCTGAAATCACAACCGAAGGTACGGGAACGCACCACGCAAACAAATCGCGCTAAACGCAGCATCACCGCGCAGCTTCTTAGCTTTGGCTAACAATGGTGCTCTTCTGGCTCAACTTATAGCTTTAACTTTCGGAAAGGTGAGCTGTTTGTAAAGCTGCTATTTTTTTATTTTTATTTTTTTAACAACCCGCTTTCACGAAAGCAGGGCGGGTAGATGTGTTGTTTAAAGGCGAACTTAAGTTTACGCGCACAGGCTGGCAGCAGGCAGCGCTAGCCCAGTTAAAGCGCTAAAATTAATCGCGGTATGTGGATTTATATGCAATTAACGGCCTATTGGCGCAAATTTGTCGTCATTCTTGCCACATGCCTTTTATAATAGTGCTGGTATGCGGAGTATTTTGGTAATTTAATCGGGCATCTTGACTGTCTCTGGCGATGGAGGAACGCGCAGGCTTCGTGTCCTGTTTTTCCCCCCTCCTCTCGGTTTCCTCCTCTGGTCACCAAAATCACACATTCCGGGGATTATACTAACTTTCATCACCATGTAGTCACTCTGTTCAAACGTGCTGTGACCGTTTCACACGTTATCTTATTGGACTATCGATGTGCGGTGGTTTGGAGCATGTGGAGCACAGCGGTGACGTTGTCCCGTTAGGCACGAGGCGGATTTTCCCCCCGTTTGCTCCGCGTGCAAAGTGGATTAGTTTTCTACTCCACATTTGTCCTGTGTTTTCACATTTTTGCTCCAGCAGGAGACTCAGCAACTAGTGTATCCAGTTTTTAAGCCTCTCACCGAAGTGAATGAGTTTCACCTCTACAGTTAAGCAGATGTCACTCATCGATTCGCCTCATATTTCGGTTGTTTTCGTCAATTTTCGTTCTCCCCGAGCGTCAGAGCGTTGGGATCGCCTTACGGAGGGAGAACCTTTACTAGCCCCCCAGATGTGAGAGCCACAAAAGCCCCTCTGTTCGGCAGGGCCACTGCTGAAACTCTGCGCTCTGCTTGGAAACAGGCACAGATGTAGGCGCAGGCCGAGGATGCCTCAGTACAGAAGACATGAAATCTAGTTTTAGACAATAAAAATACATTTCATCAATGCTGATTGGCAAGAGGTTTATTTTGTAAGTCTGATCAACACCAGACGCAGACCGGCATTTTACTGGGATATGCACAAGATTCAAGATGTTAACATTAAAGCAGCTCTTATAAATTTGCTTTTTATGGTCCACCCCCTCAGATCCAGAACCGGTTCTGCTGTAGTCTTACATTTACATAAATGCTCTGGTTGAGGTGTACCAGTAGCCTCTAAATTTATGCATCAAGCTGGAAAGCTGTATATTTCCACACATCGTTTCCTGAAAGAAATACTTAAAATGGTGTTTAAACGGCATCATAAGAATGCATTGTTGCAACACGTTTTTTAGCTGCAGAAAATGTTGGAAAAACACCTTTGTTCCTCTGTGACAGCTCAGGTGTGACTGGCTTTGTTTGCTCTGGCAGTGAGGAAGGCAGATCAGTGGCACATGCACAGCAAACCCACCCATGTGCAAGTCTTACAACCTGCAACACAACACCCCTGACGAAAAATACAATATTCTGGTTAAGATTTCAGCTTTAAATAGAGATTTTTTTTTCTGACTAGCTGCCTTTGTGCAGGGGTTAGACATGCATTCACTCATTGCACGTGAAGTTGGGTTGGTTACGGCCTTGCTTGTCCTTTTCACTTTTACGTTCTTATTTTTCCCCCCAGAAAGATAATGCAACCGTGGTGCCGTTCTACTCAAGATCCTGGCGCGACTGCATCCCCTTAAGAAGCTTTGTAATCCAGCATTGAACCGCAGTACCTTTTTGGACACTGTTAAATTAACCGAACTTCTTCTGTGATTATTTATCCATTTTTCAGTGTTGTAAACAGAACTGTTGGTAGCCATCCACCGGTAATCCCATGATGCCTTGGGTTGGGTCAGTCAACCAATCAGAGCTTCTGGTGGCATGTGCGTGGCTGCTCTGATCTCAAACACATTGCGCAATGGAAAAGCATATTTTCTGAGGCCTATTTGTTTATAGACAGAAACATTTTGATATTTCTAAAGTTGCACTTGGCCAAAGTCTTATTTTATTCATTATTTTGATATTACATTTTAAAAGAGGATAATTTTAATGGTTAATGGTGTCTTAACATCTAACCAGGTTGAATTTTTTTTGCTTTTACATTGGCCCAACCCTAATTGAGGCAGTGGTTTTCATTGGATGTGGGTGTCACATTTGTCAGTAGCTTGAGGCAAATCCTAACCGTTAACCTAGATTGCAAGCTCTGTGTGTGTGTGTGTGTGCTGTCGATTTCTATTTCTTACACGTCTCTTGCAGCCCGGCAAAAGAGCATTGCAGCTTGCGTTTTAGGTAACCGATACAGATTTTCCCATGTACAGTCGTTGAGTTGGCGCCAGGTATTCCTCCTTTCGCATTTTCAGTTTGAAACCGCATTGCTCCACCAAGGAGAGGCATTCGTCGGTTATCTTGATGTGGAAACTTGGCCCTAAAGATGTTATACTGTCGTTAATGATGATGGTAGTCACTGGGGGCAGTACATAGGCAAACGTCATAAAGTCAGTGAGAAGCATGGGCAACTATGAAGGGGACAATTGTGGTGAAACTGCTAGCTTGACATTACTGGTGAAGACAGCAGGGCCATACATGCAATCTAGAGAACAGTACACGTCGTATAATCTCTTGCCCTCTCTCCCTCTGTGTGTGTTTTTTTTACGTGTAAACACACAGATTACAAGCAAGAGTGTAGACCCTTAATCACCACAAACTAAAATCAATGATCTCTTCAAAGAGTCTTGATAGGGCAGCCACTGGGTCGATCAAGAAAGTGAGTTCCTATTCGAGTCGCAGCCCGATCGTCCTTCAGAATGTTCCTATAGTTGTTCTTGCACAGTGGAAATGCATATGCTCTATCCTGCCTTTTTATTTATCTAAGGATATTTTGCTCCATGTTAAACATTGAATGTCACATTTATACAGTACTCTCTTTTGCACCCTGGAAGCCACCCAATGCAAATAGTTAGATATCTGTACTGGAGCTCTTTGCGCGCTTGGGGGATCCATTATCTGTAAAGGCTTCTCTGTGCTAGTTTGTTATTGGATTGTTGGACTGTGCATTGTCACGCTCTCCTTATTTGATTGAGCTATGTTGTTTTACCATTCCTACATTCCTTTTATCAAAACTGAAATGTCCTGTTAAAGTTTATTGCAGATTTGGGGTGATATGATCCATTTGGATTATCCATCACATTTGGCAAGATATAATGCCACTGCCGCTACTGTATAGAAATCCACAAAGTTAAGTGGAAGTGTAGGTCTGTATGGATTCGTGGTTTTTCCAGCACTTTCGAGGACTGTACCGTTTACATTAAGATTGTTTGCCCTGTTGGTGGTTGGTTAAAATTTGTTTTTTTAACTTCGTTATATGTCATATTTACACAGACTATACTCATTGACTCCATTTTACTGTTAACATATTAATGTAGAGTTGCTGAAAGCAGCTGCTTTTGAAATAGGGGGAAAATGGGAGCTCTTTTAATTTAGCAGTCGTCTAAAGAAGCACAGTGCTTTGGTTTCACAATGTGGGTAATTGGTTTAATTATGGATGTGTTTTCTTTGTTCCTCACCTGGGATTGGAACTGATATTTTAGCTGTTAAATTTACAAGACAATTAAGATAATAAAAATAGTGAAATATAAGATTTAGATTTGGGTAGATAGCCTGTCTTTGCATAGTTTTTTTTCCCCCATATACCTTTAGCTTTGTATGTCTGCCTCTATTGTATATGAGAAAAGGCTTAGTTAGTTTAGGTTTAATATCTGCATCCTTACCTGGGGCACTGGTCGGGCAGAAAAATTCAGAGATAGAACCACGCTACTGAACGAAAAAGTGTTTTTAAGAATACTTGTTCCATCCTGTGCGATGGAGGGCCAAGAATTCCTGAATTCACCGTTGGCTACTTGATACCCGTTAAATCCAGCTGGATTCTGTGACATCTGCAGCTGCAGAGCTTTACTTAAAGGGATCTGCAACTTCCAAGACTTAAACCCTGGCTAAGAGCAGCCGAAAAGACAGTTGTGGGAGCAAATAGGTTGGTGGTTGATGACAGCACTGTTGTTGATCTAAAAGACAATCCAGGAAGTAAAGGTAATGAAATAGATCTGAAGATGAGATAATGATATAATCTTTGCTTTTATTTATCAACAAACACGCCGATATAGCTGACCTACCTGTTACTAGCCTGGTAGTTTTATAGTAGTGGATAATTACTCTGCAGACGTTGGTTATAAGCTCACTCACATGTGGTGTGAAACCACAGGAGCTCTTCATTTAGACTTTTCACTAGCAGCTCTTCACTCTGTTTTTGCAGCCTCAGTCAGATTATTTAACCAGGACTAGCAGCAGTTGAATGTGATGTGAGTTTCAGGTACATTTCAAATGTTCAGGTGAGAATAGAATTATCATATATACTGTAGCTGAGGGCGACTGTGGCATTTTATATTTGGTGAACAATGGAAAAACAGCCTTAAGGTCAATTTTGAAATAGGTAATCCTCCTTAAAGCCATTGGTTTATAAATTATGGGATATAATTATGTGTGTTTGTAGGTACTTTCAGACATTTCTAGTCGACTGGGGTGCTTTGTGAATCCGGAGCTCATATTTTTTCACATTTTTCAGTGTGATGTTCCTCAAGCAACGTGCTGTCTGTCCTCAAAGACTGTGATTTCACTGTGGCTGTGCAGGGAGGGTTGGTTGGGATGTCTCAGCTTTGTTACAGTGATACAATAGCTCCACCATGTGGATATGTGGTGCAATAACACCACATATCCACATGATGAGCACTTTTGGACTGCAGTTTGCCAAAATGAAATATTAAACATATGTAATGGAAGAAGTGGTGTTTATTTGGGATTGTAGTGAAAAGTGATGGAAGTTTATATTCTAATTTGAATTTTCTAAATGTCTACTCAACATTTATCCTGGTCTGAGCTGTCACCTTGATTGTGACCAAGTTTTTCTAATATGTCAATGTCTGTGCCAATCCAAATCACTTTTTTGTTTGCTAACAGTTCTATTTTTGCAAATGAATGCCCTTGATGCAGCTTGGACATTGATGGTTTCTGTTTTTCTGTTTTTGAGGCTAAATGTTTTTGTCAGTGGCCACTTTGTTGGTAAAGTAAAGATGACTGTTTTTTTTTTCTGCGCAGGTTTGAGAGGTTTCCTCCTGAGTCAAAATGAGCTGGAGCTTCCTTACACGTCTGTTGGACGAGATTTCCAACCACTCCACCTTTGTGGGCAAAATCTGGCTCACCTTCCTCATTGTCTTCCGCATCGTGCTGACAGCTGTCGGGGGCGAATCGATCTACTACGATGAACAGAGTAAATTTGTGTGTAACACACAGCAACCTGGTTGTGAGAATGTGTGCTACGATGCTTTCGCGCCGCTATCGCACATTCGCTTCTGGGTGTTCCAGGTGATTATGATCACCACCCCCACCATCATGTACCTTGGCTTTGCTATGCATAAGATTGCCCGCATGGAGGACGATGACTACCGGCCGCGGGGCAGGAAGAGGATGCCGATAGTGAGCCGCGGTGCCAACCGGGACTACGAGGAAGCAGAGGACAATGGGGAGGAGGACCCCATGATCCTGGAAGAGATTGAGCCAGAAAAGGAAAAAGAAGCTGTTGAGAAGCCTAGCAAAAAGCATGACGGACGGCGTCGCATAAAGCGTGACGGCCTGATGAAGGTCTACGTGTTTCAGCTGCTGTCACGTGCCATCTTTGAGGTCTCGTTCCTGTTTGGACAATACATCCTCTATGGGCTGGAAGTGGTGCCGTCGTACGTATGCACACGCTCTCCTTGCCCACACACTGTGGACTGCTTTGTCTCACGTCCCACGGAGAAAACGATCTTCCTGCTCATCATGTACGCCGTCAGCGCCTTGTGTCTGCTTTTCACCGTGCTGGAGATCCTTCACCTCGGCATCAGTGGCATTCGGGACTGCTTCTGCGCACCACGGCCTCGGCCTCCCACCCCCCGTCACCCAGCTCTGGCCAGCCAGAGGTCCTCCATCTGCCGCCAGCCCTCTGCACCTCCAGGCTACCACACTGCTCTGAAGAAGGACCCATCAGGAAAAATGGGCTTCAGAGATAACCTGGGAGACTCGGGTCGCGAGTCGTTTGGGGACGAGGCTTCGTCGAGGGAGCTGGAGAGGCTGCGCAGACACCTAAAACTGGCCCAGCAGCATCTGGACATGGCTTACCAGAACGAGGAGAGCAGCCCGTCACGCAGCAGCAGCCCAGAGTCCAACGGTACCGCAGTTGAGCAGAACAGACTAAACTTTGCCCAGGAGAAGCAGAGCAGTACATGTGAGAAAGGTTAGACTTCCAGCCATTTCATTCTTTCATAAGTTCGCACTTTGATTTTTATCTTACTTTGCTGTGGTAAATAAGAAATACTATGCTGACATTGGTGCCATCTGTTTTCGTTCACAGGTCTCCGTGCATAGGTTCTCAACAGCCCAGCTGCCATTATAGAGTTAAATTCACATCAGGATCAATGAGCGGACATAAGGGAATCAAAGTGAGAGTGAGTGTGTGTTTAGGTGTGTGTGTGTGCGCAACATGAATTTGCTTGAGGTGGATGAAGTCAGCCCAAGCCGTCCAGTGTTACGGCCAGTCATGGTCGAGCATCGAGTCAAACAAGGAGGAGAATGGTCGTCTCAATCCAGCAATACTTGAGACAGCAGCCTGTCTGAAGATCCAAAGTGCTTACAAACTACCGTCGAGCAGCAAGAACGGTTAAGGTTAACGTGTCCTTCTCCCTCAGGGCAGCTATTCTTTTTTTAAATATTTTTATTATTACGAGACTTAGAGCTATTAGTCATTTTTAAGAGTTTGTCATCTGTTGGAAGTTCAGTGAGTGCATCTCAAGTTTGCCTTAGACCTAAACTGGAACTCTGTTTTATGGCATTTTTGTTGAGGCAAGGCCAAGCCAGTCGTAGTGCAAAAAAAGGTGTTTAAACTGTAAGAACCTTGTACTCTGTGAGGAAGTGAAACAGTGAGTGAGTGCGTGCTTGTAGATGCAAACTAAAGGTTAACAGACAAGGCACCACTCAATAAAAGAAAGGTACTGGAGTCATTGTCGTGCTGATGAAGACTTTCTGAGGTGTTAAATGCAAACAAATGTTTCTGTCGGTTGTTTTGACGATGTTGGCGCCGCACCAGTCAACATTCCGAAGCCTGGTGCCTCGATGGTAACTGGAACACACTTGGGGTGCCTTTGTCCAAAGGAATAAACAAACCTGGGTAATGCTTGAAAAACATGTAACTCTTGATATTGTCTTGTCATGTTCAAACGTGTATTTGATACTGTTCTTTATTTTTGTATTAGTTTTGAGTATTGTGGTATTGAAAAGAGGCTCTGTCACTGTGGCTTATTTTTGATTTTCAAAGAATGACATTCACTGCTGTCTTAGCTCCCTAAAGCCCGATTTAGCCCATGGACCTGCGCATTCTGAAAGTGGTTCAGTTTGAGTTCAGTTGTGACAGTTTTTTGCATAACAAAAATACTCAGTAACCTGCATCTTAGTTTATTTTTTACACATCCCTTTTGACCAGCAAACGTTTCCCCTTTTCCATACAGACCCAAATTTAATTGCATCTGTTGGTTAATTGAGGGGTCATGTTCCATGTCTGAAAGTGCTGATTTTTGGACTAGTGTTGTCACTGCTCCAGAGTCTCAATGCGAGCTGTAAACCATGTAATCATTTCAATGTGAATTCAATGCCTTGAATGCGCTCTACTAAGATGCCATCTTTTGTATTTTGAATCATACCCACAGTGCCATTAGTGCCAACTCAAATGTTGTCATCTCAAGTTATTTTTGAGCAATGCTTTTTGTACTTTTTATACTTTTTTGTATTGATAGTACTTTGTGGTTAGTTTTTAAAATAAAATTTTTCATCAAATACCAGCTTTTCCAAGTGGTTTGTCTGGATTTATTGCACGCTTGAAATAGTACATTTTTCTAGTTCCAGTTTTGTTTTTATAAGCAAGTGCAACATCACATCTAGTGGGCCAAGTAAGCGAATGACTGATGCCGTATTAATTTTGTAAAGAAGTTAAATGTTGAGACCGGGTTCAGTAATACATTCGTTTACTTTGCCTTACTTAAAGAGACTGTTACTCACTTAACATCTGAATGCGTTTGGTGCATTTTGAAAGTTGTTCAGCTAAACTGACAGTATAAAGAGCTTAAAGGCAGTTGCATGTTAAGTTAAATTGCGGTTCAACTGGATGAATGATCTGCCCAGTTTTCAGGTATGGTCACATTGTGCTGTGTGTTGGAGGAAACTGCAAATAAACCTTTAAATTTTTGATTTGCAGTTTAGACACCACATCACGAAATATTCAGAAATACCGCTAAATCAGTGGAACATCGAGATCACAAACATCATTCATGATCAATTTATACAAATGTTCATCATATTTACCCATACAGCATACCACATAATTGACTTCAGTATTAATAATTTATGAAATATCTTAAACTAGCTAAAACCTCAGTGGGAATTGGTCATTTTTATTTTTTTTGTTTTTTTCTGATCTGTGACTTGACTAATGTCATGTCACTAAAGTCATTCAGAACTCAAAGTTAACGGAAGCCGAGAACGTCCATATAAATTTTTTTTACCGACTCATGTCGACCAAGTTTTGTTTTGTGACAGCTGTTTTTTAGACAATTTTAATAGTATTTTGAGTATGCTTGTGCAAACATCCAAATTAGCAGCTAACAGTAAGACATCCTAACAAACAGCAAGTTTTACAATGAATAACTCCCTGAGCACAGCAGCTTCCTTACTAAACTGAGAGCTAACTGCAGCTGCCGTTGCCAACATAAAGTTAGCAGCATTGGTGCTAATGTTAGCTCTGTGAGCACTCCTCTCTCCTGACTCAACTCTGAGTTGTCCGGAGCCAAACTTGGTAAGAAATCCACCTCGGCTCTGTGTTCCCTTGTCATCAAATTAACCGCCGTCCTGTTAGAGGCTCTTTGTGTAGGCTATACGGACGCAGAGAACCAAATAATTTAATTCCTTATCACGGGAACACGGCCTTTGTTATCTCGAGATAACGAAATAATTTATTCGTTTTCACAGGAAAACGGTCTTTGTTATCTCGAAATAATGAAATAATAATTCGTTATCACGAGAAAACGGTTAAAAAAACATTTATACGGACCTGGCCGTTCTCGGCTTCCGTACAAAGTGGCATTACACATGATGCATATCAAATCTTTCAAATGCGATTAGGAAATGTTACATTAGTCAGACAATATGATTGACTGTCAATGGTTTAGAAACTTTTAGAAGGTCTGAATGTCCTCTTAAGCCAGGCGTGCAGCAGGATCAGCTCAAGCATGTGGAGGCCTCTAGTGACATTAGGGGCTTTTTTCAATGTCAATGTTGAACCACAGGTGTAGTTTAACCTGCAGCCTCTGTGAACACAGCCATGGGGTTGAAGAGACCATGTGATTTTGCTCCAAGCGTCACATCTAAACCTAGCCTAGCCTATTGATAGAGCCGCAGTCTCCAAAATGAATAACCAAAAATTGACTTTTCCCCAAATTTCATCACTTTGAGACCCGTCTGATAGGTAATGGAGCATGCATGGCATTATTGAGTAACGTCTAATTCCGCAAGTCAGTATTTCATGCATTTGCAATATCTTTTGTTTCACAATGTAAGTGCAGATGATGCCTATCTTGTACTTTAAGGTACAGTACCTAACGGCACTTCTCACTGTAGAAAAACATTAAGTCTCAACACTTGCACTGCTGCAGTCTGGACAACAGTGCACAGATGTTGGGATTGTGAAGTCATTATTATATTGATGCATTTGAAAGCGAATCATGAAATATTTCACTGGATTAAGTTGCGTAGTAATATTTTTGAGAGACGAAATAGACGTGGTTGAAGAAAGTTTAATATTTGGCCTCGGCTTTTTTCAACCATCACCATAAACTGAGACTTGAGAGCAACAATAACCATATTGGATAATGATATGCTATGGGATGAATGAAAAACAGACGTTTTGTTAATCAGTACTTAGCACAAGAATTTTACAGCCTCTTAAATATTTTATTTTCAGCTTTAATAATATGCAGGATGTTTTGTCAAATGGTATTTATATGAAGAAGCAGCTCATATATTAGATTACTGAGATAGTTTAGTGTATTTTGGACTTTCATTACAACTCTGAGTATTTGCAATCAGAATTTCCCCTTCATGTTCATTGATTCTTCTTTGTTCTCATTTTCTAGCTTTTTTTACTTTACAGAAGCAAACGGATAAACAAATAGCCACTAACACTGCAGCAATCAGTAGAGCAAAGGTGGTGTAAAGTCCGATCTCAGCTTCGCCGATAGAGAGCTCCATACCCAGGAAGCTCACAGCTTTGCCTCTGGTTTCTGTAGAAAAGACATCACATCATATTCTTTTTAAACATGTTGCTGACTAACTGTAAATCTAAACCATACGTGTTTTTAACATTTTAAATGTGGGCACAGAAGATCTAGGCCTACCAGTCCACAAAATCTCTATATCCACTATCTACTATCCCTGAAGGTTGTTGAAGAAATCATGGACAAAGCCACTCCAGCTGTTTACTCCTGCGTTCAGACAATAAGCTAACTGTTCCAGCTTCAGCATGAGAGCGGTGTTCTCATGAACTCCAACATGCTGCACTGTTCTTTTAGGTTTTCACAAAAATCACTACCATAGGCGTACTAGTAATTATGGGTCAGTATGTCACGACAAATCACATTTTAGATACCGTACACTGTACATTACATAACTGATGACTTAAAGTGAGGATGTTGGAGTTCCCTCTGTAGGTTTATGACTACATCATGTTCACCAGTAAGGTGAGGTAACAGGCATCTGAGCAACTCTGCATCAACTCACTTTGAGGTACGGAGGTCATGCACTCATGGGGTCCCTGGGCGGGATTGGGAAATCCTTTGCACTTGATGATGGTGGAGTATGTAGCAACAGAAGCCTTGGCCACTCGAGGCAGTGTAGGGTCTGAGCGATTGACATAGAAAAGGCCAAATCTCTCTGAAAAGCCGGTAGCCCACTCTAGGTTGTCCATCAGCGACCACGCTGTGTAACCAAGGATATTCACATTATCTATCACGGAAGCTGGGGGGAGAAAAACAACACACTGAGGTTATTCTGTGAAACAGCAGAATCAGCATGAATCATTATTCTGCATTCATTACATAGAGATACTTTACCCAACATATTGTTAAATCGTTAGCATTTTGAGAAAAATGTGCAGTGACAATTGTGATTTGATACCTTTGAGCACCTGGTTGATGTATTTTTCATAGTAGTAGCTCCTCTGAACATCATTTAGGTCAATAGGCCCCCGCTCTGAGATGCCATTTTCTGTGATGATGATTGGTGGATTTCCATACTCGTTCTTAATGAAGTTTAATATCCTCCGGAATCCAAACGGTGTGACCTTCAGCCAGGATGAGCCTGAATCTGGCCAGGTGCGATCAGCAATTGTTCCTGCACCCCTGAGTAGATCAAATCAGTCACATGATTTTATTTTACAAAAATTAGTTTTCAAATAATGCACACACACAGCTGATCACCATGTGATTATGTAGGATTTGCTTCTTCCACTTGATTACTGTAGATATGTTGGTACTTGCTTACTTATCGCCATCATAGTGCTGATGATTTTTATAGTCCAAAGGGAATGCCAGAACAGTGGTGTAATGGTTGAATCCAAAGTAATCATGGGTACCTCTAATCCTATTAATCTCCTCAGGAGTGAACTCTGGCAGCCTGGAGAGATTGTATTGAAATCAGTAAATTTAAATATAAAATCTTCCGTTGTTTCTCTTTCAAGCTTTAATGTTAGTTTATTAGTTTATATAAAATACCGAGATTTTAGCAGACCGGCAGCTAAGCTCCGTTCTCGAATGATTGTCTTCATTATGTTGCTGTAGTCTCCAATAAATACGGGATGGGCAAACCAGCCAATGGTGAACTGCACAAGGAAACACAGGTCAACTATTACAGACCTTAACTCCAACTATTGTGCTTCATGTCTTTTGTAAAATGTGAGGGGAAATGCGTGTACAAAAGAACAAACTACAAACAATAATACACATTTTGTGTTTTTAAGTACCTGCACAACACGTCTTGCAGCATCAATGTCCTCCTGCTTATAGGGATTTCTGGGTTCAGCCCAGTCAGAATTGAGGGTAATGGAGATTCGCCCCCCCTGTTTGGCCCTGTACGTGCCATTGTAGAGGTGCCAGACCTCAGCATGAGCTTTAAGCAGGTTGTGACCCACAATGTAAGGCAGAGTGGCTGGTCGGAAACTGTTCCCTGGACACACACAAGGAGCAATAGACACATTTGCTAGTTTGTTTAGCTTTATGCTTTTTTGTCATTGTGGTCTAGAAAGGTCAAGTTTGAGAACTGATTTACAAAAAACAGACTGTTTCATAACATTGCGCTTTGTGACAGATTCAAATTTTTACCTGGGTGTTAATTTTAGTTCTGTGATCTTAACTCTTGGTGGTACTTATAGAACAACAAAATAATAAATAGTGGACCAATACTGTTTTGACAAAATCAAACCACCAAACAAGTGAGCATACATTGGAAAGAGGTAGAGAGTAATGTCAGCACATACCTGGGGCAGCTGCTCCATAGCCATTGCCTACCATGGCTATATTGTATGGCTCATTAATGGTGATCCAAAATTTAACTTTGTGGCCAAGACGGTCAAAGATGATGTCAGCATAATCCCTGAAATAGTCAATTACAGTCTCATTCTCCCAGCCCCCAATATCCTGCAGAGCTTGTGGGAGGTCCCAGTGGTAGAGCGTGATCTGACAGCAAAGGAGAAACAGTTAACGTTCCCAGAATTTCCAGAGATTTACGTTGCATTTTTTTTTCTTTTTTTTGAGATGCTGGCAAGAGTTACACTTACATGAGGTTGGATGTTTGCAGCAAGCAGAGCATCCACCAGTCTGTCATAGTAGTTGAGTCCAGCCTCATTTATGTACTTGGTGGTGCCATCAGGAAGCACCCTTGGCCAGGAAATGGAGAATCGATAATGGGTCACCTTGAGTTGTTTCAATATTGCAACATCCTCTTCTACTTTATGGTAACTGTCACAGGCAATGTCCCCATTGTCATCATTGCCCACTCGGAGAGGAGTGTGAGCAAACTTGTCCCAGATGCTGAGACCTTTTCCATCTGCTCTCCACCCCCCTTCAATCTGGAGATAGTAAATGTAAAACATTTAAATAGTTGAAAACAGAGTATAGAATATATATGTAACTCGCTGATCCAGCTATGATAAAGTGGCTTCTTCAAAAGAATTACCTGGTAGGATGCTGTTGCAGTACTCCAAATAAAATCATTGGGGAAAAATTCGTAATACATCCTCTCATCATATGGCATAGGGAAACCATTGTCTTTTATGACTTGGTAGTAGACATGAGCTGAATACTTTGGTGTCCTTGGCCGGTTTGGGTTAGTGAAATCCACATGGTGCAACCCAAATCCAACTTTGTACCCATTGAGCCACTCATAAGAATCCATGAGGGACGTCGCAATGTATCCTCGCACCTTCACACCATCAAGGTCGTAGGCTGTTATTAAAACATACACACAAATAAATAATCAGGACTAAATCTTAACAGTCATGAAAATCATTAATATGTCTCTGAAGAACTGTATTTGTGTCAGTGCACCTTTGAAAGCCTCATCAATATAGGTCTTGTGATAAAATACTCTGGCAGTGTCATCGACTGTGGTCTTCATGCCTGTAGCTACTCCATTCTCAGTAATGTAAATCTCTGGATCGCCATACTCCTCTTTGATCCAGTTGAGAAGTCTTCTCAAACCCCATGCAACAGCTGTCTGGTTACTGATGGCAGTAGTTGGTGAATCTTTTTCTACTGCTTCTGACAAGTCCTTGTCATATTTATAAGATTGAGGGTTAAGCCGAGCTGTAACATGGCTTACTATCTTTGTAGTGTAATGATTTACACAGAAGAAGTCAGCAGTTCCGTTAATGAAGCTCTTTTCTTCTTCAGTGAAGGAAGGTAGTCTTGACTCTGAAAGACCTTGGAGCTCACTTTTGTTTCCAACTTGCCACTTCATTGCATCAGGATAGTCACCATTCTTGAAAATGGGGTGTGCAAACCAACCCAGTTGGAACTGCAGAGCGCGGTCAGCAGCCACCACTTCACGGAGAACATTAACATCTTTAGGTTCAACCCAATCAGCATTGAGAGCAATGGATACCAGACCACCTTGGTAACTGCGATATTTATCATCATATGTGTGGTAAGCCTTAGCGTGTGCTTTTATAATGTTGTGTGCAACTCTGTATGGTGCAGTTCCTGGGCGCTTAACATTTGGGGGGATCTGTCCAAGTCCATATCCTGACCATGCAATTGTGTGAGGCTGGTTAAAGGTCATCCAAAATTTCACTCTGTCTCCAAAGGTGGCAAAGCAAAAGTCACAAAAGTCGTTAAAAGTTTCAGTCATGTTTACATTGTCCCAGCCACCAAGGTCTTGTAAAGCTTGAGGGAGATCCCAGTGGTAGAGTGTCACCATGGGAGTGATGTTATATGCTATGAGACCATCAATAAGTCTGTTGTAGTAGTCAACCCCCTTCCAGTTCAGGGAGGTGCGATGACCATCAGGAAAGATCCTGGACCAAGACAAAGAGAATCTGTATGACTTCACCCTCAGAGCTCGAAGCATGTAGAGGTCCTCTTCAAGTCTGTGATAGCTGTCACAGGCCACATCTCCATTTGGAATAGGAAAAAAACTGCCAGGCCTGTGGGTGAATGTGTCCCAAACGCTGGGCCCCTTCCCATCAGCATTCCAGCCACCTTCAATCTGGTAAGCTGAAGACGATACTCCCCAGCTGAATCCTTGTGGGAAAGTACCGTAGTGGAAGAGTTTTCTCTGAAAATTGGATTGGCTGGAGAATTTCCTCCAAACAACCCTGGCTTGGGATGGGACTGTAGAAGGTGGGATTGATAAAAGTTTATTTGACTCTGTGTTTTTCACTTCTGGTACATGAAATAACAGGTTGTTGGGGGCAAAACCATTTTTCTCAATAACTTTGGAGTAAAAGTAGGCAGACTGCTTTGGAGTCCTGGGTCTGTCAGGCAGGTCAAAGTTGACATAGTGCAATCCAAAACGTTCACTGTATCCTTGTGGACCTTCAAAGCCATCCATGAGTGACTGGACAGTAAACCGCTGCACATTTACTCCATCCAAATGTATAGCTGTGGAGAGTACAAAGATATTCAGCCACTGAATCCTATTTACACACACAGTATCATAAACAAATACAAATGATGGTTTCACTAACAAATGGTTAAGTTTGTAATGCAATGTCCAGTGTTAGGGGGCAAAAGCCTTGTCCAAAGTATGAATACAGGGATAAAAAATTACAAACGTATTCACATAAGCAACTGCTTTCAACACCATACCTTTCAGGGCCTCATTGATGTAACTCTTCATGTACTCTATTCGACTGGTGTCATTGAGAGTCTCCCCACTGTACTCAGTAGGCATACCATTCCCAGTTATATGGATGGGCACTTTGGTAGCCTTCAGGTATTCTGTAGAAATGTAGTTTAGAAGCCTTCTGAGACCCCAAGGTGCAGAATAGATCCAGTCAGAAGCTGTCGATGGCCATGAAGGGTCCACGTGTGCCTGGAAGTCACCGACCCCCTGAGGACCAGGGATGCAGCCACCATCACTGTTGTTGATCAACCGGGAGGTATAGTGGTTTAATCCGAAGAAGTCAGCTGTTCCACGTATCCTCTGGCTCTCTTCAGGAGTGAAAACTGGGAGTCTTGCAGGCTCAGAGTCTGGGCACTTATTTCTTTTCTCTTCTACCTGAGTCTTTAATGTTGCAGGATAGTCTCCGTCCACAAATATGGGATGTGCAAACCAGCCCAACATGAACTGCAGGTAGCGATCTGCAGCTGCTATGTCTTCAGGTCTGGAGGGGTCCATAGGCTCAGCCCAGTCAGAGTTTAATGCGATGCCAACTTTCCCTCCTTGTTTCTTCCTGTACTTATCATTATAGAGATGCCAGGCTTCAGCATGGGCCTTGAGTATATTGTGAGTGACCTGCCAAGACAAAATAAATGCTTGGGTAAATATACAGATGAATGAAATAGTGGATATTTACATTAGGGTAAGACCATTACTCTCACCTGATAGGCAGCGTCCACATAGTCTTTGTCTCCAGGTGGGTGCTCACCAGTGCCATACCCAGCGTGGCTCACCACCCATGGGCTACTGAATGTGTTCCAGATCTTGACTCTGTCTCCAAACCTGGAGAAGCAGAAGTCTGCGTAGTCCGTGAAGGACCTAACAGCTTGTATGTCAGCCCATCCACCCATGTAAGCGAGATGCAGTGGCAGATCCCAATGGTAGAGAGTGACAACAGGTTGTATGCCAGACTCAATGAGAGCATCAATCAACTTGTCATAGTAGAGGGCCCCTTTCTCTGAGGGCCTGAAGCCCCAGACGTTTGGGTAAATACGGGCCCAGGAAATGGAAAACTGGTATGTGTTGACGTTAAGACCTCGCAGGAGGTAGACATCATAATCCACTTTGTGGAAACTGTCACAGGCTACATCAGCTGTCTGTCTCTCAAAGGCAAGGCCCTCATGACAAAAACGGTCCCAGATGGTCTGTCCCTTCCCTTCTTCTGACCAACCTCCTTCAACCTTGAAGGACTCACTTGAGGTGGCCCATTGGAAGCCAGAAGGGAATGATTCATTGATGAAAAGATCTCGTTCTGTAGTTGTCTGGGACCCAAACTTATTCCACACATTCTGGTAACTATCTCCAATTGCTGTTGCAGTTCTTTTATACTCTAAAGTACCATGACTGTTGGAAAAGATAGTTGTGAAGAAAACAATGTAAACATACATCAAAAAAATGTTGTCAATACATTTGAAACTGCCCATATTACCAAGATAAAGTGTTACCTGGTTGGGACGTCCTGCACGTCCAGTTTAGGCAGCATATCCATCACATCACATCCCACAATGTTCAGATCATTGCTTTTCAGGACTGTAATGAGTGAAAGGCAAAGTTACTGACAGATATATGAACAGTATTTAGACATAGAGTCTACATCCATCCTGCCGGCTCTGTGAGGCTGGGCTTAAGCACACAAGTGATTTGTGCTAAATACTAATGTCAACATGCTAATGTGGTCACAATGCTAACATGCTGATGCTAAGAGGGCATAGAGTTCGCCATGTTCACACGTTCAGATTTCACGTCAGTCTAAGGTATTCTTCTCGAGATATTTCAGTCAAAGTGGTGAAGTGACGGACAGACTGACGTCATCATCCAACAACAACAAAAAACTACACCAACAAATACATAAATTAAGCGTCTGCTTTAAACCCTACATGTTTCATCTAACCAATAAATCTTTAAAAAATATCTTTCCACATTCCAGCAGAAATGGCCTTTTAACATTTAGCAATATGTGTTGATTGCTCATATACACTTGCTTTATAAGACCATATCAAAAAGAATTTATGTTAATCAATACCATATGATTAGTCTTTCACTATTGTACCCTAAAAGTTTAGGATATTGCCGTTTAGAACAGGCTAGTCTTGTTGCCTAGTCATAATCTGATGAGAGGAGTGAGGAAAATTAGACAAGGCAAAAAATGAAAGTGATATTAAGTCAGCTGTAATGATACTTACCTTGTAGGAAATCACCAAGGAGCTGCAACTGACTGTGGAAACAACCATCAGTAGTGATCGTATATATAAGGATAGGAAAATCCCCACTGGACTCCTATGACATAAAACATAAAACATGCATGAGGCTGCAATGTAACAGCAACGCAAAATATGAAATGCAAAGTGAATGTTTACGGTACCTTTAAGCGGTTCAGGCCCTTTGCAAAGTTTGGTGCCGAGGCACAGTCATATTCAAAGTGGACTGACAAGAAATCCATCTGCTCAAAAGAGTTGATACAGCACAGTATATTATCACTCTCATGCCTCTTAATGAAAAACAAACTGTTATTTATGTTTTGCTACCATATGGTCTACATTAATACACCATTACAGACAGACAGTTTTAATTTTGGCCATAGTAAAATCTCACTTTTCTGACAGTGTATGGAAAACTTACACACCATAGCTTTTTTACTGTCAACATTATTATTATTCTTTTTCTTTTACTGGCATGGGGGCAGGAGAATATCCCAGTTGGATTGTTTACACGAGGTAACAGCCAGAGCAATGAAGCAGCTTGGGCATTTTGACAGTCCGGCATAGAACTAATACATGCATACATGTGGATGATGGAGAATTTTAAAAGAAGCTGCCTTTACATCATGAAAAGAAACCCACTACAACATTTAAAAAGTATACATATTCCACACAGAAAAAGACTAAATCACATTATAATTTACTTTATACACACCCCTACTAACAAGCGTTACATAACATTTTATTGTATTGCGATGAGGGCAGACAAGGACAACAATTTGCGCATACGTAAACTTCGAAAGTGGTAAGATAAGAAGAGTCATAAATATACTTCAGAGCATGCTGAATTAAATACAGAAAATAAGACGGCACCAGGACCTTGCCTAGAGGATCAGGACTTCGGTGGACATGTGTGCAAAGAGAAGACTTGATGGGAAAGCTACCAAGAGGTTGGAAGCAACAGTAAAACAGGTGGAAGACTTGTGGTGCAGTCTGTCCCCTTCTCACACTCGACAACTATTATGCTAGAATTTGCAGGGAAATGTGGCAAGATGGGCACTTTATATGAGGGAACAATTTGTATAGATTTAATTATGTAAAATCTGATAAGATTAAATCTTAAAGACATCTTTGGTGGATATAGGGGGAGCATCATACGAAGAGGCTGTTTCTTTTCTGCAAGAATAAATGACACAAATTCAGAATGATCAGAATGGAAAATTAGCCGCTTGTAGGTAAACCAGGATTTCATTTGAAAGATTTTAAAAGGTTTAAGCTTTAGCAAAACATTGATCCTAAGCACACTGCCAGTTCAACCACAGAAAGTCTTTGGAATTAAGGATTAAGGCTAAAGTTAAGGGTGTGTATTTTTCATTGGTTTCCCTGCAGCCGTGTCTTTATCTGAGGTTTTCACTAAATGAAGAAAACTAAAAAAAATATAAACCAAAGAAGTCTTTTTTAGCCAAAAAGTGTATGGACAAATTTTGTTTTATTAATACAGGTAGAATTCTAGATTGACACAACATTCACTACATTACAATGTTAAAAATTACTGTATTTTTATGTTAAATTGCTATTTTCAATTGGTTTTGATTTAGAGCCTTATAGCAACAGCACCTAACCGTTATCGTATTAAGAAAGATGAAGACATGCAACACATACATAATATTGGCACTTCTGTCATATAAGAGAATAGAAGATGCAGCTTACTGTAGTTGAACCTTTGATCTGTGAAATAATCGCAACATCACTGGCATTCAACCCAAGTGAAAGACGTCTCCCTGTGAATATGGAAGCATGAAGCACTTTTAACACAACGTGACTACGGAACATCTGTGCACATGTTTATTAAATTTCCACCAGCCGAGGAATATGCGACAGACTTCAGTTTGTTTTCAGCTAAGTATCAATAGGCCTTTTTCACTGCAGATAAATGAATGAGCTGAATTCCATTTAGTTGCCTCAGTTCCCCCATCCTGGTATTTTGAACGCTGGCCCTCTGTCATACTGTTATAGTTTACTGGGACACTTAAAAATAACAGTAATTCTTAATGTTAGTAGCAACACTTGTGCTTTTCCTAATATGACAACTCAAAATCTCTGCTGTGAAAAAGGTGTGTCAGGCACAGCTGTACAGTGTGCTTAAATCATTTTATTGATTGTTTGAGATAATAATCCATGCCATGAATCATGGGGTAAAGGGTTTCAGATTAACATATTAATGATTACATAATGGTTTTTATTATTATGGTGACAAAAAATTCTTGTTTAACTCTTAAAACATAGTAACAAATTATCTATTCTATTAACAGATCAATGAATCACATGATCACATCTTTAATCCTCTTTTCCTTTTCTATCAGTCTTACTTACCGCTCTCAGGAAACCGTTGATGGTAGAGCTGGTAGATGTTCTTGTTGAGTTGGAGGATATTTTGTAGAGACCTGGGAGCACCTCCAGTCTGCTCATCATGTTGAACATGGCCCAAGTCACTCAGTGTCACCCACGAGGATGCTAGCGCTCCAAACTCCTGGAAGGCAAACTCAGCATACTGCTGGAACATGTGAACCAGCTCCTGGCTCTCCCAGCCTCCATACCTTGATTTCAGAGATTCTGGCACCGTGGAACCATGAAGGACGACCAAAGGCTGCAGGCCGACCCTGTGCAGCAGTTTCAGCAGAGTCTTGTAACAGGTAACTACGGCCTGTTGCGGCTGGCTGGAGAGGCCTGTAGGCAGGAGTTGAGTCCACGACAGCGGTACTTTGAAGTGGGTCACCTCTCTGCTCTGGAGGTACTCAAAGTACTGTCTAGTGCCTGGAGGTATGGGATCACTACAGTCAAAGACATCATTCTCCACACCGCCTGAACCTCTCACTTTCAGCTTCCTCAGAGGGCCTCCAAGAAGCATGAAGTCCTTCTCTCCATTCACCTCACTGCTCCGGCATCCATACAGACAAAAAACATACAGAAACGCAGCCCACAATGGATACTTCATTGTGGCTGGGAGGGAATGGACTGATATCATCCGCTTACAGCTGAGCTCTTTAAAGCTTTTCTGTTTTCTTCTTATTGCATCGTTACACAATAAACACCGGTATCACATCCCATCCGTGCAAGTTTTAGTGTTTTATTGCAGCCGAGTGATACAGGCAGACAGACTTTGGACTCACACATCAAGTGATAACTGAACACTAGGAAATATGTAGTTACTTTCACAGCATGCAGATGGAGTGCAAGAGAAAATATAGAAGCTGTCGAATGTAATCACCTTGATTCGAACCCATAAGCGTAACAAATACATCTTAGTTCACAACAGTGACAGTTTTCTTCATGACCAGCTAAATTATATGACAGCTATGATGTCCATCATAAAATATTATCAACAGGCCCAGTCATCCGTTATTAAACTCCACCTCACAAATATGGCTAATCAAACCTCTGAAGGTTAAAGATCTCCACCTTTGAATTCAGGGACTTTTTGGATACCATGAGGATAGATATGGAAATCCAGCCACAACCCTGTTTCCAAAAGAGTTGGGACACCTTTATTTTCCGCTCTATATTGCACCAAACATTTTCTATGGGTGCTAAGCGGGACTGCAAGCGGACCGGTTTAGCAGAGACTCTTAGGCTCTTTTACTCCAGAGCCATGCTGTATGAATACATGCAGAATGTGGTGTTGCTCCAACACCTGTGTGTGCATGTGTTTGTGTGTATATATCTATCTATGTACATATATAAATAAATAAAAAAAACTTTAAAAGGGGTTGAGGTTCCATGAAGAAAATAACCGTCCCCTTATACTCCACTGCCAACTCTTTCCACATCTTTATATATCAGTGACATTATGTACAGTGGACAAGCAATTTTACATTGAGAAACCTTATTCTTAAATTTTGCCAGCACAGTTTGTCACAGAGTGGCGGACCCCTCCTCATCTTTACTTCAGAGAGACTCAGCCTCTCTGGGAGGCCCTTTTTATAGCCAATCATGTGACTCGCCTGCTGCAGGTTAACCTGACTAAGTGTGAGATGTTCCACTAGCTGTTTTCTTTCAGCAGTTCACAACTTTTTCAGTCTTTTGGTGCTACTGTCCCAATTTTTTTAATGTATTGCTGGCATCAAATTTTTAATGAGGATATAATTTTCAAAACAAAGAAATTTAACAATTTTCTCAGTCTTTGTGTTATTTTCAAGTTAAATATGGGGTTTCAGTGTTTTGCAAATCATCACATTCTGTTTCTGTTCACATTTTACACACAATGTACAAGGACGAACTGGCACAGACTGGGGGGAAACAGGCTCAAATACACAATGAGGGGCTGCTAATGAGGGAACAGGTGAAACAAAGGAGGGACAAATCAACAATTACAACGGCGGAAAAACAGGGGAAGTGGAGCATAACATAACATATTAGGACAACTTTCAACATAAAACAGGAAATAACAGAACTAACAACCAAAATGACACATTGAGGTGACCAATGCGGTTAAATTTCTTGATGGAAATTAATATAACACTTACAGAACCAATAGTTGCCTTTATTTTTCAGGAATTTCCTCCTTGTCCTGTGCACTTTTTTTCCTCTTTCACCTCCCTTTTTACCTTTATCAGACACTTTCAAGGCTGTGACCACTCTTACCAAAGATATCGTATATTATCAGTGCAGTGGCGACTCCTGCGTAGTGTCACTTACGAAACTCTGGTTTGCCTGAAAGTTCAAGCTGTAAACATAGGTGCTATAAAAGGTTGACCACGCTGTGGCTAATTCAGTTCCCCTCACTCAGACAATATGTTGTCACTGGGGAAACTTCTCTCTGTGTATTTGATCTTTGTGTATGGGTGCATGTGCCAGAAACATGATGATCAACATCCGGCCATGTTTCTTGCAGGTCCCTTGACCAATGAACAGGTAAAGAGCCTGGATGGCAAACCCTCTGAAGGAGCAGTGGATACCTTTGACTGCAGTCATCCCATACCTCAAGGCTCTAGACAGTACTTTGAGTACCTCCAGAGCAGAGGGGTGACCCACTTCAAAGTGCCGCTGTCATGGGCTCATCTCCTACCTTCAGGCCTCTCGAGCCAGTCCAAGCAGGCTGTGGTTACCTGTTACCAGACCCTGCTGAAACAGCTGCTGGAGGTGGGCCTTCAGCCTCTGGTCATCCTTCATGGATCCACGGTGCCAGACACTCTGAAATTAAGGTATGGAGGCTGGGAGAGCCAGGAGCTGGTAGAGATGTTTAAGCAGTATGCTGAGTTTGTGTTTGGAGAGTTTGGAGAGCTGGCAGACTCCTGGCTGACATTGAGCAGCTTGGATGAGCTGAGGGATGCTGAGCTGCAAAACGCTGTTGATGCACACATCAGTGTCTACCACCGTTACCACCAGCTGTTTCCTAGCAGAGGTAGGAGTTCAATATTTCATTGTATTATGTGTTGAGTCTAATAACACTGGAAAGCTGAAGACTAGTAATTTCTTGTATATTCAAATAGGAAAATATTGATTAGTGTTCACCTAGTTAGAAACAGAGACAAATCTGGTCAATATTTATCCAAATGTGCAATTTCTTTCATCCTAGTGTGCCTTAACTTTCCTTTAGATTTCCCCATTAAGTAGCCTGAAAAAAATACTTACAAATATTCAAACACATGAGACCGTGTATGGCTGCATCAGAACATTGTGATTGTGATAATGTGACAAAATTATTTTGATTTGCTTGCTTAACCACACCACATCAGTTCACAATGGAGACCCACTGGGTCCTAGTGCAAAATACAGGCAGTGGCAAAAGTTTCTCAGTAGTTTTATAGGGAAATAGGTACATTTTATAGATGATACAGTGAGAAGAGAGCTTCTTGTCTTTCTTTTAAAGCATGGACATAAAGTCCTGTCAGTCTGTTTTTACATAATCTATTGCAGTATTTACCTATCACCACAACTGGGAGCAAAGTCGAGGTGCTTTTATCATATTTTGAAAGCAATCTTTCTTATCTTCTGTTGTCATTGCCCAGCTTTATGACAGTCATCCACAGATAGGCTTCATAGTCTTCAAAAGGGGAAACTTATTCCACAGAGTGCATTATGCGTGCCTCCACAACATAGATAGCTTATAGGCAGTAATTATGGCAATGTTTGATAATGGTTTCCATATCACATGTATAAAAGGTCATGAAAAGGGAGTGTCGACTTATAACTGAATTATTGTATCATGTCTTACAGATAGAGAAGTATCGGTTGGGGTTAAGGCCAGTACAGTTCCAGTCATCTGTGACACTCAATTACTGGTGAGATCACATAATCAATACCAAATTTCCCTAGCTGGAGATTTATAAAGTTGATCTTATCTTAATTGCACAGATCATAAGCACATTAAAGTATGTGTATAAAAATGTGTTTGATTACTTTTTTTTGCTTTAGGGAAAAGTAACATCCAGCTGCACTCACACATGTATCTCTCTTTCAGAAATATTCAGATTTCCTCTCCATTAAAATTAATTTTGACTGCGCCACTGGTCAAAACCTGGCTGAGGAACTGCAAGATGTTTTGGTATGTAGAAAGTTATTTCAAGATCTTGTTAACAGTCTTCAGTTCTACAGAAAATACAATGTCAGCATTTACTGTCGTATCCTAGGAATTCTGTGACATGCACTTGTATTGAATCAGTGTTTTCTTCTAGGGAAAGTGCAGACACAAACCCATTCTCTTTTATGAGGTGAACATCAATGACTGTTCCCTTTATCAGCTCCTGTCAGATAACACAATCTTAAAAGGTAATCTGTACGATGAATGAAGAGTCACAACCTTGAAGAAGTGAAATGCTGTTGTTTGCTTAGTGTGAATTAGTATTCTTGAAAACGTAAGGTTTAACCAAATTGCATCACAGATTGCTTTAGATGCTTTGAGCTGCCCTCCTGTTAGAAACAACGAATCCCGCTACATTTGGATTATTTAAGCAGTGTCAAGTAGTCATATTAAGTCATTCATTTATGAATACCTGAGATTGATGTAACTTAATTATGTCACGTGAGGAAACATGGCATCACAGACTGAAAAATTCTGATTAAATCTATAGCATGCATTACATGACACATGACATGTACTATGATCTACTCTTATACTTTTACAGTGCTGAGCAATGGAGACTACAGTGTTCTTGGACTTGACATGGAAGACATGTTGCATCAAGCTGACACTCTCCCAAAAAGGTATTATAGTGCAAAAAGACAATTAAGGATTTGATCTACAATATATCATTAACCATCTCTGTGAAAATTCTTGTGTGTGTTCATGTCTGATAATAAGCATTTCACGTTGTAATTGTATGGCATCACATACACATTTTTTGATTTCTCACATCTAATTTTATTGTCCACATCTTGGTCCTTTTGTCGGTCACACCAAAGTGACAATAACAGAAACAATCTTCAAACATCATCATGTTCTACGACCTACTGCAAAACTTGGAGTGATGTTGCCTCTGTGACCTCATCTGAGCGAGATGCCTTCCTGGAGGAGTCCTTTCCTGTTGACTTCCAATGGGCCACCTCCAGTGAGTCCTTCAAGGTTGAAGGAGGCTGGTTAGAAGGTGGGAAAGGACAGACCATCTGGGACCATTTTGGTCATGAACACAAGGTTTTTGACAATCAGACAGCTGATGTAGCTTGTGACAGTTTCCACAAGGTGGATTATGATGTCTACCTCCTGCGAGGTCTTAACGTCAGCACCTTCCAGTTTTCTATCTCCTGGGCCCGTATTTTCCCCTCAGGCCACTGGGGCAGCCACTTGGAGGAAGGTGCTCTCTACTATGACAAGTTAATCAATGCCCTCATTGAGTCTGGCATACAACCTGTTGTCACTCTCTACCATTGGGATCTGCCCCAGGCACTCCAGGACTATGGTGGATGGAGGAATGCTTCCATTATTGAAGCCTTCATGGACTATGCAGATTTCTGCTTCTCCAGGTTTGGAGACAGGGTCAAGATCTGGAACACATTCAGTAGCCCATGGGTGGTGAGCCATGCTGGGTATGGCACTGGTGAGCACCCACCTGGAGACAAAGACTATGTGGACGCTGCCTATCAGGTGAGAGTAATGGTCTTACCCTAATGTAAATATCCACTATTTCATTCATCTGTATATTTACCCAAGCATTTATTTTGTCTTGGCAGGTCACTCACAATATACTCAAGGCCCATGCTGAAGCCTGGCATCTCTATAATGATAAGTACAGGAAGACACAAGGAGGGAAAGTTGGCATTGCATTAAACTCTGACTGGGCTGAGCCTATGGACCCCTCCAGACCTGAAGACATAGAAGCTGCAGATCGCTACCTGCAGTTCATGTTGGGCTGGTTTGCACATCCCATATTTGTGGACGGAGACTATCCTGCAACATTAAAGACTCAGGTAGAAGAGAAAATAAATGAGTGCCCCCACTCTAAGCCTGCAAGACTCCCAGTTTTCACTCCTAAAGAGAGCCAGAGGATACGTGGAACAGCTGACTTTTTCGGATTAAACCACTATACCTCCCGGTTGATCAACAACAGTGATGGTGGCTGCATCCCTGGTCCTCAGGGGGTCGGTGACTTCCAGGCACACGTGGACCCTTCATGGCCATCGACAGCTTCTGACTGGATCTATTCTGCACCTTGGGGTCTGAGAAGGCTTCTAAACTACATTTCTACAGAATACCTGAAGGCTACCAAAGTGCCCATCCATATAACTGGGAATGGTATGCCTACTGAGTACAGTGGGGAGACTCTCAATGACACCAGTCGAATAGAGTACATGAAGAGTTACATCAATGAGGCCCTGAAAGGTATGGTGTTAAAAGCAGTTGCTTATGTGAATACATTTGTAATTTTTTATCCCTGTATTCATACTTTGGACAAGGCTTTTGCCCCCTAACACTGGACATTGCATTACAAACTTAACCATTTGTTAGTGAAACCATCATTTGTATTTGTTAATGATACTGTGGCTTGCAATTGTAGCTGGGTGTGCATTTCTTTGCTAATTTCAGCTTTTTCAGAACTTGTCATACTATGTAAAATAGCATTCAGTGGCTGAATATCTTTGTACTCTCCACAGCTATACATTTGGATGGAGTAAATGTGCAGCGGTTTACTGTCCAGTCACTCATGGATGGCTTTGAAGGCCCACAAGGATACAGTGAACGTTTTGGATTGCACTATGTCAACTTTGACCTGCCTGACAGACCCAGGACTCCAAAGCAGTCTGCCTACTTTTACTCCAAAGTTATTGAGAAAAATGGTTTTGCCCCCAACAACCTGTTATTTCATGTACCAGAAGTGAAAAACACAGAGTCAAATAAACTTTTATCAATCCCACCTTCTACAGTCCCATCCCAAGCCAGGGTTGTTTGGAGGAAATTCTCCAGCCAATCCAATTTTCAGAGAAAACTCTTCCACTACGGTACTTTCCCGCAAGGATTCAGCTGGGGAGTATCGTCTTCAGCTTACCAGATTGAAGGTGGCTGGAATGCTGATGGGAAGGGGCCCAGTGTTTGGGACACATTCACCCACAAACCTGGAAGTATTCCTGCTAATGCAAATGGAGATGTGGCCTGTGACAGCTATCACAGACTTGAAGAGGACCTCTACATGCTTCGAGCTCTGAGGGTGAAGTCATACAGATTCTCTTTGTCTTGGTCCAGGATCTTTCCTGATGGTCATCGCACCTCCCTGAACTGGAAGGGTGTTAACTACTACAACCGACTCATTGATGGTCTCATAGCATATAACATCACTCCCATGGTGACACTCTACCACTGGGATCTCCCTCAAGCTTTACAAGACCTTGGTGGCTGGGACAATGTAAACATGACTGAAACTTTTAATGACTTTTGTGACTTTTGCTTTGCCACCTTTGGAGACAGAGTGAAATTTTGGATGACCTTTAACCAGCCTCACACAATTGCATGGTCAGGATATGGACTTGGACAGATCCCCCCAAATGTTAAGAACCCAGGAACTGCACCATACAGAGTTGCACACAACCTTATAAAAGCACACGCTAAGGCTTACCACACATATGATGATAAATATCGCAAATCCCAAGGTGGTCTGGTATCCATTGCTCTCAATGCTGATTGGGTTGAACCTAAAGATGTTAATGTTCCCCGTGAAGTGGTGGCTGCTGACCGTGCTCTGCAGTTCCAACTGGGTTGGTTTGCACACCCCATTTTCAAGAATGGTGACTATCCTGATGCAATGAAGTGGCAAGTTGGAAACAAAAGTGAGCTCCAAGGTCTTTCATGGTCAAGACTACCTTCCTTCACTGAAGAAGAAAAGAGCCACATTAAGGGAACTGCTGACTTCTTCTGTGTAAATCATTACACTACAAAGATAGTAAGCCATGTTACAGCTCGGCTTAACCCTCAATCTTATAAATATGACCAGGACTTGTCAGAAGCAGAAGAAGGAGATTCACCAACTACTGCCATCAGTAACCAGAGAGCTGTTGCATGGGGTTTGAGAAGACTTCTCAACTGGATCAAAGAGGAGTATGGAGATCCAGAGATTTACATTACTGAGAATGGAGTAGCTACAGACATGAAGACCACAGTTGATGACACGGACCGAGTATTCTACCACAAAACCTATGTTGATGAGGCTTTAAAGGGTGAGTTTGTGTTTAAAGGTTTTTTTTTGTTTTTTCATCTAGCTGGGGCTAAAATTTATCAAACATCTTCTTGTGTTTGTCTTAAATTAGATAGACACATGTTGTGCCATGCGGACCAGTCACCATAGTCTGTGGAATTATACAATATAATGTGAAATATGGACCACCTATCCACAAATGTCATCTTTTTATTGCTAATCATGTTATCTCTGTCCTAACTTGTTTTGCACAGCTCATAATCTTGATGGTGTGAAGGTGAAAGGATACATAGCCACATCTCTCATGGATTCTTTTGAGTGGCTCAATGGGTACAAAGTAGGATTTGGGCTGCACCATGTAGACTTCACTAACTCCAACCAACCAAGGTCACCCAAACGCTCTGCTCACTATTATTACCAAGTCATGAAGGACAATGGCTTCCCATTACCAGATGACGAGAAAATACTTTATGGACTCTTTCCCAAAACTTTTAACTGGAGTACTGCCAGTGCCTCATACCAGGTAAGTAACGTTGACACATTCACTCTTCTACAATGAGGGAGTGCTGTACACTGGCATGGTGGTGCTTCAGTTACTTTTAAGGTATCTTTTATCAATGTACGTGAATGAAAGACAAACTATCATTTCAGATTGAAGGGAGCTGGAGAGCTCATGGAAAGGGATTGAGTATCTGGGACAAGTTTGCCCATACTCCTTTGAAGACGAGCAACAGTGACAATGCCGATATTGCTTGTGATAGTTACAACAAGATTGACGAGGACGTGGAGGTGCTGAAGAAGCTGAAGGTGACCCACTACCGCTTCTCTGTATCCTGGCCCAGAGTGCTTCCTGATGGCACCAACAACCACATAAATGAAGCTGGACTGGACTACTACCATAGATTACTGGATGCTTTGGAAGCTGCTAACATTCAGCCCCAGGTAAACAGTGTTGTTGTTCAGAACTAATAATGACGAATGGCTCGTATATGTACAAGCCCAACTCCAAAAAAGGATATTTTTGACTTTGAAGGCTCCTTATGGTAGTATCAAGAACATCAGCAGTGCATGTTATTATTGCCTTAGCAAAGTATAATTAAGCCCCAGAGAGTGAGGCATCACCCATAGGAAAAGTATGTAGTACTTTAGTACAAATTTCCTCTCCTTTGTTTCTCAGGTGACCCTGTACCACTGGGACCTCCCACTGGAACTACACAAAGTGGGGGGCTGGTTGAATGAAACCATTGTCCAAAGATTCAGAGATTATGCCGATGTGTTATTCAGCCGACTTGGAAACAGAGTGAAGTTCTGGATCACTCTAAATGAACCCTACATTGTGGCCAACCTTGGCTATGGATATGGTACCTTTGCTCCAGGTGATGAAGTAAATTGTTTTTGAGATGCTTCATCCCAAATTAACCAGTTTATATCTCACAGTGTAGAGAACGTTCTTTTTCTGTGGATCAGAACTGTCCACTATATGGAGATTGTAAAAATCGACAGCTTTCACTTTTTTGGTCTACAAAATCAGTGAAAGGTGTTCAAGAAAAAATAGATTTCTTTTACAAATTAGTTTAGAGTTGTGAGGAACTTTTACAAAGTGAGTCAAAGCTTGAAATCATAGAATTGTTGCTGTAATTTCTTGTGCTTTATCAATATTTCACTCATGGTTACTCACTGTATAGGGAAATATATATATATCTTTAAACTTTTAGATGATGACAAATGTTTGAAAACTTTACACTAAATGATGATGAATGGCAACAATGTTAATCACGCCCCAAATGTTTCAGGCATTGTGGGTAAGCAGTATATTGCAGCTCACAACCTGATCAAGGCCCATGCTGAGGCCTGGCACCTCTACAATGAAAAGTACCGAGCAACACAGGACGGCCTCATCTCAATTACCATTAATTCTGATTGGGTGGAGCCAAGGAACCCTCACAAGCAAGAAGACGTGGATGCAGCCCAGCGCTACCTGCAGGTAGACAATAAACATCTGACACTTTGAGCATTTTTTTCCCCACAGTCTCAGTTACCAGATGGGGCTTCATGCATCAGGAAAGTCAGATTGTGTCAAGTAAAGTAAAGCTCAAAAAAGTATGTCAAGCATAGATTTAACTGTTTTTCCCATAGGGATGTGTAATCTTACCCCACACAGCTGGTATCCAAAGCAGGTTAACTTACAATAATCATATAACGCATAATTTTCTGCAGTTCTTCATTGGCTGGTTTGCCCATCCGATCTTCAACGGTGATTATCCTGATTTAATGAAAACAATCATTCGTAAAAGAAGCCTGGCTGCAGGTCTCCCCGAATCACGGTAAGTGAAAAATAGGTCATACCATCACAAGCACAGAAATTTGGTTTGTTATACAATATTATGTCATCGACAGACATTTGCTGTACGATTTTGAAAAAGACTCTTATTTCCAATTTAGGCTACCTGAGTTCACCCCTGAGGAAATCAACAGGATCAAAGGGACTCATGATTACTTTGGCTTCAATCATTACACAACAGTTCTTTCATTCCCAGTTGATTTGGGAAAGCAGCAGGATTATGAAGGTGACAGGTAGGTTGAAAAAAAAAAAAAAAAAGAAAACCCTTGATAACAGGGTTGGCACAACTGGGAATTAAACCCACAAATGAATGTCATAGTTTATTTAGCTGCCTGTTTAAATGCGACAAATCATAGCAAACCAATGTTCAATCCAACATCCAGGGGCACTGGAACCACACATGACCGCACCTGGATTGAATCTGGCTCCTTCTGGCTGAAGATCACTCCTTTTGGATTTAGGAAAATCCTCAAGTTTATTAAGGATGAGTATGGAAACCCACCCATATATGTCACAGAGAATGGGATCTCAGAGCGAGGAGCAGTGAACTTGAATGACATCCACAGATCGCACTACTATGAGAACTACATTAACCAGGCCCTGAAAGGTACCGCAGCCAATAAAAAAGAAGCATCGGGTGGATTTATGGGGATTTTATTGCTTTTGTTGGATTGAGATTGTTATTATTTATTAATATCACCATCAACTGAACACCCAAACCATTATTTTTATCATTATTATTATTATTATTGTTTAGATATGTACATGCATATTAAATGTAGGCGTTGCTGTTGATCTTTCAGCCCTGGTTCTGGATGGAGTTGATCTGAGAGGATATACAGCCTGGTCACTGATGGACAACTTTGAGTGGGCTGCTGGCTACTCTGAGCGATTTGGACTTTTCTATGTGAACCGCTCCGACCCCACTCTTCCTCGCATCCCTAAAAACTCTGCTTCTCGCTACGCCACCATCATCACCTGCAATGGTTTCCCAGACCCGGCCCTCGGGCCCCATGAGTGTTTGAAGCCTGACCCTGAAGGTAATGCCACATATTAAAAAAAACATGTAGTCATTGCAGAATTTAGGAGGGAAATCTTGTAGATCCGACAGTAGGTTAACAGGAATAAATGATTAATTTTTTCCTTGTTTCTTGTCCGTCTCTTTCAACAGCTACAACTATCCCCTCTGTGACCACTGCACACACAATTGCCCCCACTCTGCCCCTGAACATGGTGGACTTCCTGGGTCTGGAGCTTTCACCTCATGATGCTGAAGTTGCACTTTATGTCATCTTTGTATTTCTTCTTGTAAGTGTACTTGGTATTGTCTTTGTTGTGTACCGGCTCCTGAAAGCCAGAAGGAAGTTAAAGACAGCTGCCGAGTGATCAGATGGAGATGGAGAGAATGTGAGGGAAGTTTTGGAGGCAAGGGAAATCTCCATAACAGCTTGTCCAGGTCCAGCTCATACACTCAGGTTGAATGGCTGCCTAGTTAGTAGGAAACTCAATGTAGTTTTTTTGTCGGAATCTTAAAACAATATAGAACAGCTGCTTTTTTTAGGGTTTAGTGGCACTCAACCTGTTTTTATAGCAAAAACCTATGAAATTTTTCTGATCACCAAAAGTCCAGAAAGAAAAAAGATCAATATGTACTTCAAAAGTTTCTTCCCAGCAAAATATGACACTAATGGCATTATATATGTATAATATAAGTATATGCATTAAATAAATTATGATTTTGTTTAGTGAAATTAAGCATTTGAGGCAGCGAACAGCTCAATTAATGGCAACGTGTCTCCTTAACATGATTGCAATGTGTATCATTGGAACTTGACACAGCTTTTGCTCAAAAACTCGAATCAGCATTCACACAGTCACTCGTCGGTTTCATTTCAAACACTTCTGTGTTTTTGCTTCCTGCTACACTGAAAAACTCTGTAAATAATGGATTCATATGAATTTCCAATATGTATTTTGAGAAATAAAGATTACCAGTATACCTGTGACGTTTTCACACACTTGTGTCACTGTCAATGAACGTCCTCTGGATGGCGCCAGTAAATCATTTTCTGTGAGGACAGTGGCCCTGATGCTGCTGTTGCTACAATACAGAGCATTTTCACATTATTAAATCCCATTATCTAAAGCTAAGGCTGAAGAAGGTGAACTGAAGACGGAAAATCAAGAAAACACATTGGAGATCAGGCTATTCAGCACAGTATGCTTTCACTATGAGCAACACACTCTTGCATCTTTCATGTTTTCATGCTTTTCATACTTTTTGCTCTTTTACCACCAGATTGATCAAAGGAGATGTACTCAACATCCTGATAAGGAATGCATACAATACTCTGACACTACAACCTGCTTCATGCTCATGTAATACTCACAGAGTTTCCCAGCCCAGTGGGACGAATAAAGCACTTTATTTATCCATTTGATAGCTTTTGGGGACATCATCAGTCTTAAACTGTTGCTCAGTCAGTCAGAGGCCATTTTGAAATTAAGTTTGTTGCTTGAGAGCACCTCAATATGAGTTCTTAAAGAGGAGGAATGGTATTTTCTACCTCAACTTTTCCAACTACTATCCAATATGGTCTGGGGATTTGAACCATTACCTCTCAGGTCACAATCCCACACCTGCAGGCTCTTGGTCACTGCTGTGCCACCAATGACCTCTGGCTAGAAAACCACCACCGCCTGGAGGAGCCAGTCAAACATGCCCCTGCATGTCTGTCCTACTCAATAACATGATCCACACAAACAGCTCGTCCCTGACAAGAGGCTCGCAGGGCAAATAAGCATCTTCTCTGCACTCCTGCTAGGATACCTAAGTCTGGTCTCCAGGGCGACCCGCCTTCTCAACAGGATGTGCGCATTAACGAACGGTGGGTGTCTGCTCTGCGTGCTCTCCCCTGCTCGCTCCTTAACAGCTCGGATCAACAAGGGGTCTGTTCAATATCTAAAAACCCCCGAGTCTGTCAGGATGGGGTATGAGTCAGACTGGAAGAAAACACATTCGCTCATAGTTTCATGAAAGGTTTTTAGGTCAGCTTGATTAACTTGCATAAAAGTTTGATGACTTGCACATGTATGAGTACCTGCCAATCTCTGGGTTACACGCACTCCTGTAAGATACTGCAAAGACTCAGAAAGTGTAACTGTTATAACAAGTTTAAATAATTGCATACAATCTGTGCAGTTAATAAAACATGACAGGCTGCATGCGGAGTATCGACTCGGTAATTCAATCATTAAAATCCAGTAGTAGCAGCAGCAGTATTACAATTTGCATGTGTGAGTGTGTTGGTGTGTGTGACTGCACATCAACAGGCTATTCTTTATTACGCAATTTGTAACACAATCATCTGCATTCAACTTTGAAATGTGCACTAAAAAGGAAGACAGACCGGTGAAATGGCAAGAGGGAACGTCTGTCATGTGCTATATTTATGCAGTTAAACATGAGAAGTGGAAAATAACTCCGAGCTCATCACCTCCAGACTCAAACTCAGGACGTAGCTCAAATCTTTTCAATCTGCTCGAATGAATCTAACAGAAGACTTAAAGCATCAGTTTAACACAGCACAATATTCAATTGGCTGTTTCAATAATATGTGGAGAGGGAGCATGTTGTTATAGATCGCTCCAACATCTTCAGTGTGTGTCCAACTGTGTTCAAGTGAGCGGTTTTCACCAGCGTATTTGAGTATAGATATGGATGCACTCAGGCTCTCATCAGATAAACGATCGTACACTCATAGCCTCCAACTGAAGACAGCTCATTTGCATAACATTTAAATTTAATGTTACATCACAATAGATGTCATATTATGCCTTAGGCCCTCAAGACACTTGTTCCTCATCTGTGTCCATGACAACCTCGTATGCACAGACAAACAAGCACAAGCAATATACCACACACCTGCTGCTCTGCACAACATCTCCATACCGCATGCGGCATTGGCACAAAGATGAGATTTGATGTTCTGCTTTTAATCAAAGGCTTGCTGGGTGGAGGTCTCCCTTTTGTGTCATGGAGGCAGAGTGATGGTGATTGCGAACTGCTGCATGCCATCTTTGCTCCCTAGTAGGCCCTCTGCTTTTATGGGCGCAAGATGGAGCAGTTAGTCTCAACATGAGTTTTTCAAAGCGAAGAAAATAGTTAGAACTTTGCTCTGAAGTGTGTTTGCTAGCTCTATACATCCTGACCGTGTGTGACTGGTGCTTATATTTTATGTTTAGATTTTGAGCTTCTTACTGATCTTCTAATCCAGCGTGACGTACAATGAGGGCTTAAATTACACTTTACCAAAGCAAAAGCCCTTTTTTTCAGAAAAGAGGGAGTGTTTTCCACTCTTTCTCTCCTTCCAGGAAAGAGGCTGAGATCTTCCTAGTTGAAATACTAGACCAGGAAAACATTATTGTTCAAAAATCGTGTGGGATGGGACGCTGGAATTGGAGCCTACCAAAATGGAGGGGGAATATTTTCATTCCAATAATAGCAATGTGATACTTTAAGAATGTCTCCAGCGGAGCCAAGGCTGTCGGAGCCAGCACCTTCTGCAACACAGATCTGAAGGTTATACCAGGTGTCATTCCTTTAAAGTACATTTTTAGCCAAACAAAGGAGGAGAAAATAATCAGAATCACACACTTTCAACCACTGTCAGTCATTTCTACCTTCAGGTCTGTGAGTCAAAGCATAAACAAATCCTGTCACTGGGTAGATTGTGGCTCTAAAGTACTGTTGAGGCCCATATGCACAATTTACAGCTTCACCAAGGTGTCACGATGAGTATGACTCATCACTGAATTGTACTGGGAAATTTCAGCTGAAACAAAAAGTCAAGCAATCTATTCACAAACATGGCATCTGCAAAGAATTAGAGTAATAAATGGTTGTTGGGTGTTGTTGTGTCTGCTTCCCGTGGCAACCTTAGATGTGGAAATCCAGGTTAGTGAGAATGTTGCTGTGTGTTACTTTTATGAGTCTAATTAGTGAAGCACACGCTCTCTCACACACACACGAACATGAATGCAGTGAGTTGCTGTTTTGTCTTCTTTTAAAAAAGCTTGACCGAAAAGTCAGATGGAGCAATATAACAGCTGATGTAAGCTCATCGCAAATGCAGTATATTTGTATCAACATGTACGTCTGCTGGAGAGCAAAGAGAGAGTGTCATGTCATACAGCAAACATCACCGTCCAGCCTCGAGCTGGACCACCGGGACGCCTCAACAATTCATGAAAGAAATCATTTAAACTTGCAATCACCGGTTATTTTTGCCCACTTGGGTGGAAGTGGAAACAAGCTGTGAACATGACATTGATATTTCACCACCTTTTAAGATTAGTTAAGCCAAACAGTGGCTTATTTCCACATCCAGCAACATTATCATTCATTTAGAGTTGTGTTTCTCTCCAACAGCTACATTTAAGTCCAATATTCACTCTCTTTTGGCTCTGTTGTTGGTTTCCACCAACTCATGAGGGAAATATCTGGCTCTTTAGCTGCTTAATGTTAACCAGCTAGTCTCTAAATGTGCCTGTCTGTTGTTTGGTGGCGAGCAGGTAGTGTGCAGAGGGCTTTTAGAGCTTTTTCTCTGAAAACAGCTGCCCGCTGCAGCTGAGAACAACACTCTCAGAGCACTTTATAACAGGGAAGTTGTGAGCCGGACAGCCGAGCTGCAGATTCAGGTGATAATTTTCTGAAGGATTGTTACGAGTGACACTTTCACATTGTTTTCACACTGTCATTTGATACATGATTACTATAAAAATGTCTAGTGTAGGTCATTTGAGATGCTTTGCTAAAAATGTGTCTTACATGTGTAAATTACATGTGCTGGTAAGTGAGTTTACTGTGAATAAAAAAGTCAGTGGATTATATCTGCGATAGGCGTGTCTATTCAGACGAAGGCCTCGCTGACAGTATGCACACAATTCATTAGATCCATCCTAAGAAAACAGAACACCATCGCTGTAGGATGAAAAGACATCTGCCACCCAGACGCGAAAGTGAACCACTACTAAATCAAACTGGAAAAAGTATGCACATCATCACCACTTATATCAGGCCTGATGTGAAAGAAAAGCTTTAGTTTTTATGAGGACATAAAATACACATCAGGTAACAGGCTGATATTGCATTTTAACTGTACAGCACTTGTTTTAAAGCCAGTTAGAGACCAGTGCTGTGCTAGAAGTAAAGTCTCCTGAGGGGACCCTGTTTGAAATCACCCTATGTTTTTATTGAGATCATTATCACAAATATTGCCTTTGACAGAATCAATTTCCTTGTTTTGTGCTCTGCGGTGCCATATCGGCTAAATGCTGCATTCTTTCTTCGCGGTTCCCACTTCACAGGTCCCTGCATGAAATAAAGCAGGAATGGAAACTGGAGCAGGAAATTGAAAAGAGGGGTCCTGTTGTGTTGGGGCGACCGCTGTGCCTACTGCTATTTCCTCTGAACATGCCAGTCTCGTACACTCACCAGATGTATGTGTGCCCTTTCTAATGATCCTCACAGTCCTTGAGGGGACAATTCTGGTCAGACGTGTGATGCAATATAACCCCTGTTTCAAAGATAGATTAATTTTTATTGTTGGGGCACTGACATGGTGGTAGCATGCCATTTGGCATCCTCAGTCCGTCTTGGCTCATTCTCCATGCGGCCTGGTTAGCTGCAGCACTTCAAAGGACATGCGGCAGGATGGCACACAACAGCTGGCATACAGCTTGGTGTGTCTGTGGCTACCAGGCTGCTCACCAATGTCTGCTGAGTGCCAAATCCAGTTTAGAGTCTCTGCAGATTATAACACTTAATTTTCAGAGGTGAAAAGAGAATCATGAGCTACCACACTCGGGTTTTTTACTACAGTCTTATTTTCTGTTTTGATTTTTATTCTTCTTCTGCATTTTTTGGATATCATCCAATATACAGAGGGAGACAGACATAATATGAGATGGAGATTGAAGGGAGAACGGATACGGAGACTGGACGCAACCAAGATATTGTAAATAAACCACTTTCAGCAAATGCTACTTCTTCTTTTTTTAAGTTTGTTACATCTCTTTACAAATCTTATTAAAAATCTGGTTCTTACCAAAAAGTACAGCAGCCACCATGTCATCAACAGCCAGGCCATTATGCAACACTATGTCCACAAGTGTGTGACTCTACATGTCTGATAAGATCATTGCAAAGTCATTGTGCGCCTCCGCTCACAGAATGGGTCTGAGCAATCTGGCAGGTTGGATTGTTTGAAAGTCCTAATTAGGTCTGGCTGTCTGGTGTGCCACTGGTCTCCGGGAAACAATTAGCAACAGCCCCACCATGACAGGATGTAGTCGGCCATTCTTCTGCAGGGCTCCCTCGCCCTGCTGAGTAGAACCTGTGCTGCTGACTCCTCACTCTGAAACACAAACAAACAAAATAGTGAGGGATCATCAGGTAGACGAGCAATTTAATTAGCTCTGTGACAGCGGTGCTGTAAAGGTACGTACTGTAGCAAATCCTGTGTGTTTATTATATTATCACGATAGTTGTAATTCTGCACTGTACTGATAGCAGAGACGTGCGTTTGGAACAAAGTTGTCATTATAAAAATGTGTGAATTTCTTGCAGATATCCATGCAAGTGTCTCCAAGGGTGTCTCCTGTCTGCGACTATGTATCATCAAAGACACAATAGAGGTTAATTTAACAAGAGTAAATCTTGAACTTTTCTAAATATTGGTTTGCTCAAGCAGTATGAGCAGTAACGAAATATGATTTGATTGTTTTTCAGTCAGACACATTTCTTGTTTATAGCAAATGGTTCCACGGCTACATTTGGCTCTTTGCTCCTTCAGTCTAAACTAATCCCCCTTAATAACCAAATACATAAATATTAGATCTGAATAAAGTTAACAAAAGCCTGACAGATAAGGAGGGGGTTGGGGTGGTGGAGGGCACTGCTGCAGCAAACCAGGCTGATACGGTCAATAAGCTGATAAAAGGTGTTGTAAGGCTGCTTTGTCCACCTCTATGAACATGGTTGGATGCTACTAGTCAGCTGGTAGCCAAGCAGCTGATGAATTAAGGCAATGCACGAGTGAAGCTGATCATCAGCTGATGGGAATGTGACTTCAGTGGGTCTCATCAGTACTTCTTCCTGTCATTTCTGCATTGGTCCCTCTGACATCAACCTTTCTGTCTCTCGCTGCATGTTTCTATGACTCCTTCTTTGTGCCGGTAAAACAAAAATGCAAAACATGGAAAAGTGGAAAAAGTGATACTGGATTTCACTGAGTTTTTAGTTTAGGACTGCCAGTTGAATCGGAATGAGTCACTGACTGACTCATGTGCCCTTCACTGCCTCCACTGCTGCACTTGAGTGAGACAGAGTCAAATGTAGTTAAAGTGAATCAATGCTGGACTCACGCACGAGACGGTGGGCTGAGCTGCAGTGGTGGTTCCAGAGTGACACTTTGCACATTCAAAACCAGAGCTTTCAGAGAAAACCTGTGTTAAGCTTTTTCACCCAGCGCCACCATCAGGCCAAAATTCAATGTACCCTCAAATCTAATGAATTCCCGCCAGCCTTAGTTTTAGTGATAAAATAAATTAGCAAATGCTAGCATGCTAACACACACAGATGGTGACCATGGCAAACATTACCTGCTAAACATCAGCATATTAGCTTTTTCGTCATGAGCATGTTAGCATGGTGATATTAGTACTCCCCTGTGGCTGAGTACCCCTCACAGGGTTGCTCCCATGGTTGCAGACTCTTAGCGTTGATCTTACTGTGAATAACAGAAACATTGTGATGCTCCATTGTACCAAATGACCACACACTTTACCACACATGTGCACTCTGAAAACATTTAACAATCGGAAAAAACTAGGAAAATTTGAGGAAAGTCGCAACAATAGTGAACTAACTCCCCACTTACAGTAATGATAACATGGAGCTAACTAAATCAGCTGGACATCTTTTACAACCACGCTGTGAATACCCGTTCTCTGCTTAACTGCTATTCTTGATTTAAAAAAAAAAAAAAAACACAATCAAAATGTTTCAAGGGGCTCTACATTAAAAGTTCTTCCAGGGAACAAAAGGAATAAATGAGTTTAAATTTCACCAGGGAACATAGTAATTAGGAGTGAGAGGTACACTCGCCCGGTGGATTTCACTGTTGACTGGAGTGCACGGTTAAATTCCCTGTAGGTGTTCACTGTGCGGCTCCTTCTGTGCACTGAGGTGAACTCAACCTGGTTTATAGAGACGGCAATGGCAATTTATCAGTCCGATAGATTCACGTCTGTAAAAACTACACATTTAAAATGTCACGTATGACTTCTGTCACTCGTCATATTCCCAGTCTCACATGAGGAAAAGGCGCATGTAAAATCACTACAGATTTCCATAAATTCTGTCCACCATTTAAAGTATCTTTGCCGCTCTGATTAGATACACGTGGCACTTGTATTGAGCTTGTGTTACCGTAATGCTATTTCTCCTGTGTATGTATGCAGTGTTAGAATTATGCAGAATGTATATGTGTGTTAAGTGTGTGCCCATTAATGAGCTTCCTCTGTCATAAGGTGTGAAGGTGAATCATGCAGTGGCTCTTATTCTCTCCCAATAAGACAACCAGGCACCGATTTAGAGTCACAGAGTGAACGTTTGCACAGTTTTCTAATGTATGTTGGAGATTAGCATGACTTTTATGACACAGTTTTAGCTACGAGAACATTTTAGCTATGAGAAAATGCTCTGACCTTATGCAAGCAAAAACTGCATATGATCCAGTGCAGTAATTAGAAATAAATGCATTCTTAATTAGCTTGAGCAGTTGAGTGTTTTGAAAGCATTCAGTTTGACAGACGAGAGGTAACTTTACAAACACAAACACATTGTAAAATCTGAGGAATGAGAGTCTAGACTCTAAATGCAATTTCTGAGGATCCATGACCTGTCAGTGCACCACCACATTAGTGCAAATGTTTTCCGTTTTTGATCACTCTCTCAAGGATCAGGGTTACATGAATTAATCAAAGGGTGCAATCGGAGCTGCAGGGTTGCAGGGTTATTTCTTGATTGTCATTGTATTCTATTTCACTTTTTAATGATCTGTTTACATATTTATTAATGAAACACTGCAAATGGGAAACTCCACTATAGTACAGTAAGGGTGTGTGTCAGGCACACACTCACTCACATCTGTGTTATTCAAATTATACATCAGTGAACTAATGCCGTGTGATCTGTACTGCCTATACTGTACAAGCCAGGAACAAAACCAGCACAATGTGACTCTTTATCCACTGGGTTTAAGTGCACAGCCTCAGTTATGTAATAGATGATAATCCGCTGTTACCATAGCAATTCTGCTCAAAACTGGCGTGGATATGCACTGTGTTGAAAGTAAGAATCAAAGCTCCTTTTCCACCTCGCTGTCACTCCTCGAGCTCTCTTTTTGAGTACTAATGTGTTGGTGTTGTCGGTGGATTAGAGCTGAATTTTGTTTATCACACTGTCACAGGACTTTGACTCTGCCGAAGTGTTATCCACACCTCTTAGTGCCTTTCGGATGTTCCCGAGGCAGCATTATTGTGTGGGCTCGTGAACAAGCATGCAGTCTGGAACATATGAAGCTTAGACATAGAAAATGTACTGCGTTGCTTGTTTCAGGTTCGGCGTAGGTATTCAGAAATTTGCTGTAACAAAACAAGGGATTGTCTCTACTCCAGAAACAAGGCTACACCTAATCCGCCGAAATAAGACATTTCATCTTATGTTGAACTCTTAAGCCAAATCTAATGAAAAGCACAAGATAAAGAACAGAGTGAAAAGTGAGAAGCAAACTGTTCCGGCTTTCGCTGTAAATCTAGGAGGGATTATTCTGCTTTATGGATGTTCTATGAATTGAGCATCTGTGCGAGCGACAAAGCCGAACGGATGACACAGCCCAGTCTCATTATCACCGGGGGTCAGCATTAGTGGTCTGGGAGAGGGATCAGATATGACTTGAAATTGTAGGATGAACTGGACTCAACTGAGATGATGGCTAAATTCAGTTTTTTTCTACATTCAGGAGAAAGCCATTTACAAAAGTCCTTTTATCTGGCTCAAATGAATCTAATCCATCTTCCCAAATGCATCATGACAGATGCAGATGTGTCAAAAGAAAAACAGATAAAGGAGGTATGAATGTTAGGTCCTGCCGTGAATTACGGCAAGACTGTTGGTGTAGAAACAAAGTGGAAAGAAGAAGACAGGATATGTGCGTCTCCACAGTCACGCCAATAGAGTCTGCACTTCAAAACGACGACGAAGGGGAAGAGAAAGACAAAGAATAAAAGACAGAGTGAGAGAAACACACGGGGGAACGTACAATGGGGAGATGGCACATACGCAGGCAGGCACGATAACAGTCATCTGTGGGATCCTCAGTGTGAGGAGACCCACGAGGGATCTCTGCAGCCATACACATCTGAACTCCTGCCACCGTGCCTGGCTTGGCTTAACAGGATTGGCTGGTGTGTTGTGGCTTGGATACCATTAATCCCTCTTATCCACTTACTGCACCTTAAACTGTGGAGGAAGAATTGTTGCTATCTGTTGGTTATCCCTTCTTTAAACCTGCGGCACAGGAAAAGCTTCGTATTACATCCAAAACCACTTATGTGTGTTCTTATAGAGTTTCTGAATTACATTCCAGAGCTCCAGTCATTTGTGTTGGTTGATATTTCTATTGTACTGTGTGACATTTTATTATATTCCGTTTTAAAAAAGCATCCCTGAAATCCTGAAATCTCAGAATCCACCTGCTCCTCGTTGTTGTTGTTTTATTTTCATCATCCTTTTATTTGTATTCTGGTCTCAGATCAGGTCCTTTAAAACCCACTATACCTGGATTTACAGTGCTGTGAGCCTCAGTGCTGATCTTCTCATTAACACTTTGGATAGTGTCCTTGGCTTCACCCAACCAGAAACAACTGAGGCCTGTGCTCTCTCCTTGTTGAAGCTTTCCTCTGGTCCCACAGTCCACACCAGCTATAGCTCGCAGGCTTAAATACTTAGCCTGCATGCTAAATAGCGCTCTGGACCAGACGCTAATCCAGACACTGTGACATAAGATATTTATAGAAGATATGTATAAATATCTTATGTCACAGGATGGAAATACAGTTTGACACAATTATTCCACTTTAAAGATGTAGCAACAGCTTATACTTCTGCATTAATCATCCAGGCTGACTGTGTGCCTGAGCAGCGTACAGCGCTAAGGGGTTCATGTGTCATGGATCACGTGTTCCTCGATATTGAATTGCTCAATGGGTGTTCGCTATCTTCTCTAATGCTTTTGCCATGTGTGGATCAGACAGCTGAGATGACAGACGAACAAATTACAGCCTGCAGGCCTGTTTCCCATTCCCACACTATCAATAGACCTCTAGGACGCAATCATGCAGATCTTGCATACTGTGACCCCCCCCCACATCCAGAGTCAGAAACCTTGCTTCTCACCTTGGCTAAAAATCACTTGAGTCTGAAAGAAAGTTGTCTCTGTGCTGCACCAGTGGGCCAAATCAACGAGCTGAGCATTCACGACAGAAAGGACTGAAACCCTGGGCCTTAATTAAGTTAGCTGGATGCACAAACATACGCCCTGTTAGCCTTTCCCCTTCTTCTGTGGGTGGCTGAAATCTTGAAATTAAATAAGATAATGGAAAAGAGGAATATTATTAGATTATACCAAAAGGGTTGCAAGTAAAACCCTGCTCTCTCGCAGCAGTTTATCACAGTACCAGCAATTTCCCCTGTATATCCTCTATGCCACATTTGCATGCCCGGGCATCTACCCTCCGCTGCTCTGTCCCACTTTGAATTGCATTAACTGACGGCGTGCAAATGTGCCAACTTTAGCTTATCTCCTAAAAGATAATGCCGTGCTCTCTGGAGAACGCTCTGCTATCGTGGGTTTGGAAGAATTGATCTTCCCGTCATAACGTGCAGGAAATCCATCCACTGCTGTCAAAGCAACATGACAATGAAGGCACACAGTGTGTATTTCCTGCAGATCTTGGATGACTCGGGAGCTCAGATAGAATTTCCAGTCGCGTTTGGAAGAAAAGCAGATAGATTTGATGAAGCAGGTGTTTTGAAAGGCCTGTACTGGCATTTCTGGAGGGTTGTTGACAGCGTTCGGGTGTACAAGCTGCTTCTGTTAGCAGAGAGGAATTAGTTGTGGCTTATTAGTATTTTGGTGCAATGAAGACAAAGTGCATATTGTTTTTACTGACAAAAACCAGAATAAAGCCCTCGGCTTTTAATGCAGTTTATGATATACTTGTCCATCTGATAAAGATTTCAGATCAGATTACTGTTTCTACTCTGTGCTTCTCAGTTCAGGAGAGCACGGCTTCACCGCCAAAACTCCACAGGTAGAATCCAGCCTTAGGCTAACGGCTAACGGCTAACCCTAACCCAAACCCTCACAACTGTGGCACCAACACCAAATAACTCACCAAATTATCATTTTATGCTAAATTTGTGCCCTAATTGTTCCTAACCTTCCGTAATACTTCACAAAACACTTTGTTGTGGCCTGCTTGTCTTTATATTTCATGATGTACAGTAATTAATACATTACTGTGATTCTTATGTTGAGCTTCATTATTCTGAAAACTCAGGTAAGGTTTTTTGTTTATATCCACCTTTCAAAAATCAAAGGAGTACACAGACAATAAGGTCATAAAGCACATTCTACCCAGAATGCACTGTGACCTTTCATCATTTCATGAGATGGAAGAGCAAGTGATATATACACAAAAGTATAAATGAAGAGTCAATAAATGATGTTCAGAAATTTTGGACTTATTTATGAAAGTTACTCACTCCCCTTTGCTGTTAGGGTGGTTCAGGGTGAATTCGATTTTCAGTTAGCTTCCCTGCAAATCCTGCCCACCACACCCTGCAAATGGCCACACATTACCAAGCATGTATGTCCCTGTTTTTCCCCACAAATCTTAAATTTAATATTGCACAGTCATAAATAGCCTAAAAATCATTTGTTTGTTACCTTGTTGAGTTTAGCCTTTATCGTTAGCACCAAAATCTGAAAGCAAAGTGAATCCAGTTCAACCCATGTCACACAATTGTCAGAGATCTTCTCTCCTCGCTATTAACCATGCAAGCACTAAACTGACAGGTGACTGACAACTTGGAGCAAATCTATCCAGTTGCAGAGTTTCATCTGAGGCACAGAACTGACTTTGGCAGTATTGCAACTGACAACCAAAAAGTGCAAATGTGGAGACTGTGACTCATTTAGGCTTATGTTGACATCACTTTGCCGAATTAAAACAAAATGTCAAATTATACAGCATAGCTGCAGGGCCCCTATCAATGACAACATTCAGGTTTGTCACAGTATTTAGGTTTCTCTTTTGTCTTCAATTCCAGCGAGCGAAAATTTCCAATAAAAGCCTCTTTTTCTGTCATTCTTTTTTTTCTAAAGCCCAGACGAGTGTCACCAGTGCTGACAACACTGACAAAATGAGTGTCAGCACAGGTGAGAAAAAGTCTCTCTTGCCACATTTTCTTGTCATTCAAACTTGTACAGTAAAAAAAAGAGTCACTTTTGTCACTTTGTCAAATGTTGACATTCTGACACTTTATGAAATGATCGGTAAAAACTTCCACAAAGGTGTTGAGGTGTTGGTTTCCTTTCAGACTTTCAACGGCCACGCTGGCAACTCCGTGAGGCTGCACTTTGAGCTAAATGCAACATGTCCGCACATTAAACCACTGAGTCGGTTGGTTGCCTAAACAACATGTATGCCCATTGGAGAATACCAGCGATAGGCAGTGCAGACCTTTGTCATCATGTGGTTAATGAGGTTTAAGCTGAACCAGAACTTCTGTTTCACATGTATAATGTATACGTTTCCTGGATCACAGTTCATGTACTTTGTAAACTTAAACAAAACAACACTAATAATATGTATTGGACTGTGGTGGTTCAGCTATGGTAACTCATGCCATCAACCACTGCTTTGCTTTTTATGTTTTCCAATCAAACTGGAGCTGTAATTGTAATTTTGCATGACCAGGACAGAGCTGCTTAATGGAGGATCATGTTACCCACAAATACAATTCAAAGGGAAATGGAATATTAATAGAGAAAATTGCATATAAGCATTTTTACTCTATTACTTAGGATAACTTGGATATAATGAAATTTTGGTCGGAACAATCAGGGCCCATTTTTTGCTGGCGGTGCAACAGTCAGTGCAAGCAGCACCGTGAATGTTGCACCGGCTGTCTGAGCGATACTTTGGTGCCGAGTGCAGAGTGCATGTTGAACAGGTGGGTGGAGAGTTGCAGGGTAGGAGCCTCATTCAAATGAGGCAGCACAAAAAGTGAATTGTTGGTATTTTGGGTGGGAAACGGGTGGGGTGTGAGCGGCTGTGTTGAGAACAGACGTCTCAGTTCCACGTCTGTCTCTGCTGCTGATCTGATGTCAAAAAGAGCTACGAAGAGGAAATGCACAGCTCTGTTTGAACGTATATACACTAATTTAATCAAGCACTCCGCAGCCAGCAGATTCATTTAAATCAGCGTGAAAATATCATGTAATGTGTTTGAAGCAGGAACGTCTGTGATTCTTACAGTGTGCAGTATCTTGCTTTATATACTGTATCAAAAGCTTCCTTCTCAGATCATTAAATCCCTGCAGCCACCTGAAGGCAGCGGGACGGACATGTTGATAAATCTCATTAGAGAAGTGCCAGAGCACAGTCATTGGCAATGCTCAGTGTCTGTCAGATCTGTAAGAGCGAGCAAAAAAATAAAGGTGCCATTCACTGTCTGCACTAATAACAGCTCAGGATCAGTTTGTGAAATTGTGAAATTTAATGTATTAAATTCAAGTGCATGGACACGAATGTCAACACTTTCAAACTGACAATGGTGAACACAGTATAAAGAGCGAAAAAGTCCATGCAGGGAGGACCAGGGTTCAATCTGGTGTTAAGGAAGTGGTTATTCTAACCCGAACCATAATCTAAAATCTAACTAATTTTTGGTGCCTTAACCAAAAGTGTGACTGTCACGTGAAATGTTTCTCAGCCAGCTTTATTTTGAAAATCCATCTGGATGCTGCATATTTAAAGTGAAGCCTACTTGAAAGTGAATGTGAAAAAAGGGAAAATTCATGTCCATGTACATGAATCGTATCAATTAAATTTTGTGACTATTTTACAAACTGCCATGAGAATCTTTGCATGAAATGCGCTGACAGCATCAGCCTTGCTTTCCAAGATGGCGGCGCGTGCAGACGCAGCGGCTCGTAGCTCCCGTGGCCAACAACCTGGTGCTGAACACAGGAAAAACCAAGGAGGTCATTGTGGATTTCAGGAGGTCCAGGAAGACGGATCACGCCCCCCTCCTCATGGACGGAGAAGTGGTGGAGCGTGTGGACAACATCAGGTTCCTGGGCCTCCACATCACATCTGACCTCTCCTGGTCCATGAACACGTCCCGCCTGGTGAAGAAGGCACAACAAAGGCTCTTCTTCCTCAGGAAGCTGAAACGGGCTGGACTCTCCTCTCGGTTGCTCGTTAACTTCTACAGGGCCACAATTGAAAGCATCCTCTGCCTCAGTGTGACAGTGTGGTATGGCAGCTGCACGGCACAGGAGAGGAAACAACTGGCACGGGTGGTTAAAACTGCACAGGGCATCGTGGGCTGCCCCCTCCCTGACCTAGACTCTATATATGAAGGTCGGGTCAGAAAGAGGGCGAGATCCATCGCCACGGACCCCAGCCACCCGGGCCACAGACTGTTTGTACCGCTTCCATCAGGAAAGCGGTACAGGAACATCCGCACCACCACTAACAGACTGAGGGACAGCTTCTTCCCCAGAGCTGTTAGAGCTGTCACCCCCAGCAGCCCCTCACTGCAGTGAGAGACTGTGTGAACTGTGAACACTGCACACCGCACTTTACACCTACACCTACACCTCTACCTCCACCTGCACCTTCTGTGTACTTGACTTTTATGTACACACATATACTATAATTATATACATTTTAGTATATCAGCACATTTCAGTTTCATTGGCATATTTTATTCTGTCGGAACATTTCACTGTGTATATTTTATATTTTATTCTGCTTGTATATTTTATTCTGTTTGCACATTTCACTTCCATATTTTATTGTTTATTGTTTAGTATATTTTATTGCCTAAGTATATTTTCATTCTGTTATATTTTTAATTGCTTCACGAATATTTTTTTTATTGCATGTTGGTTTATTTTATTTTATTGTAGTTATCTTAATTTTATTCACTCTTTCTAGCCTTATCTTTCTTACCATCTAACATGGGGGTTGCAATGAAAATTTCATTGACATGTGCAATGACAATAAAGACTCTTGAATCTCTTGAATCTCTTGAATCTCTTGAGCTCCAGTGGTACTGAGTGCAGAACGGTCCTAACAAAATCTTCTGTGACTGCCCGAAGTGCTGCTGGTGTATGTTACTGAACGCTATAGCATCATGTGTGAGCCATATCTGCTTCCATTAGACCAACTCGGGATGCATCCCATTTCACACTGCCATGGGCGGGTTTCGGAGAATACTTATTATGTTGTCAGTGGTATCCTTTGAGAGGAGAGTGTGGCCTGGGTTGAGTTGTCCCATCTATGCACAAATTAGCTTTCTTTACTTGCTAATGTGGACAAGCCCATTTGAGTGGATACTTATTATGTTGTCAGTGTTTTCTTTAGAGAGCAGCTCCACTGGGTTGAGTTCTTCCATTTCTTTTCAGATGGCCCCGACACTTAAAACTATGGCGCCGGTGTTTATATAATCCCGGTCTTAATGCTGCAGTCTTTGTGGCGGCATCAGGTGTCCTTGAATTCTGGCTTTCATATGGTCCACTGTTGTGCAGCAAAGCTTTGGATCGCTGACTAAGAGCACATGCTGTACGCTGCTGGATGTCAGGACGCAGCTTCCCCATAACTGCAGTTTGTTGTATTTTGTTGTCGCTCTGAGTATATTAAGTGTCCTCCTACCTTCTCTATTGTGCTTTTCCTCTATATGTGTAAGCCTTATACGGATGCTTCTGCTTTGATCATGAAGAAAAAACTTTATTATCTCCTGTCCAGACCCCATAATCAGCTCCAGACTGCGTGTTTGGATGAAAAGTAGATGAGATAGTGTTTCAAAGGGATGAAGAAAGGAGATTCACAACTCAGCTTTCTATTTCTCCCACCTAATTAAAACAGTTTCCCCATAGAGCATTGTTTTTGTTTTCACTGATATTGTGTTGTTTTTGTTTTCGAGGCAGCGGCTGTCAGCGACGTCTTCGCTGCATGTTTAAGCCGTGAGATACGTGTTACTAGCCCTGTGCTGACAACTGTTTATTAAAAGTTGGGGGAGATGTGATTTGATGATTAAAGGCTTTCTTCAAGGACAGCGTCAGTGTCTATTTTTAAAATGATTTAGTTCTAAAATCCACAGCTTTGAAATGGTTGAAGAAACAAATAATAGTGTTTGTTTAAAAAAGTGTATTCAATATATGGTGGATAATTCAAAATGATTGATATTACATTCAATCTTTTAATGCCGTTTTGATATATTCCATGTAACTCTATACTGGTGCCAAGACTCACTTGTGATTATGCTCACAGTAGGTCTAGATCTAGAGCTGACAGAGCAGTTCTGTGCAACCTTTAGCCTGTTTGCAACCTCTCAAACTCTTACAAAGATGCATTCAACATAAAAAAAAAAGAAATCCAGTCACACTTTGTGTTCACTTCCATTCATCATCGCATCATGAGCCCGAGCGATTGTGTAATGGGACTGTTGGGAAAGTTTGCCCACATCAAAGACCGGTTCACTGGAGGAAGTTAGTTGTTGAAGAATCTGTGTTTGTGCTAAGACGAGGATGTTTTTTCTGTGTGTTGACAACCCGACATCAACAACTACTTCATGCTCAGTCGGAGGTGTTCACTTCACCTGCCGAGTGAAGAAAATGTGTGCTGAATGAAGCAGAAGTAAGGGTAATCAGCAGCACTGGCACCAGGTAATGCTTCACCATTTTGCTTATGGTTTTGTAGCTATGGAACAGCTCATTTAAAGCAAAGACTCTACTTTTAAACACTTAAAGAATTCTTTATTAGAAATTATCTTAATTTCTGGTTGAATCAGGTTTTAGAGGAAAGGCTCTTTTTCCAGGAGGCATATTATCGTTTTCTTAAGCAACAGTGATACAAACCCACCATTAATGAACATGTTGTGCTTCACATAAAGAATAAAAGTCTTGCTTTTCTCAACTGGAAAATCTACTGCTGGTCTACATCTCTCCACCTACAGTGAGGATTAAAGCAACGGCTGAATGCGGCAAGCTGAGACACGCTCTCCGCAGCTCGTGAAAGGCTGCCTGGAAATCACCAAGTGAAAGAGAAGGTGAGGCAGACTGAGGCTACACGAGGAAGCAAATAACAATATTCGCTGACAAAGAGTGCATTGAACTTTGCAGATTTGTGATGAAAAAGCTCTCTGAGGATACTTGTATTGTATGTTACTTTGGGTGTTGTCAGGCTGAGAGTTTAACAAAAAATGAAGAACTTTGTTTTTGTGGCATGCATATACAATTTCTTAATGACCGTTCATGCGGTTTACCTTACATATAAATTTAAAGGTGCTGAAAACACATTTTCTCAAGCAGTTTTTTTTTGCCAAAAGTTGCAGCATTTTCTGTTAATTAACATGATACATTTCTGTATTTTCACATTTGTCCATGCTTTTCTCGCTGGTCTGAAGTGGGTGGAGCTCAGAAAGAGGATGATGTCATTTACTTCTTGGCACCAATCACAATTTAGCAATATTTGAATTATATGACGTCTTGTTCACACATTACATCAAGATGTTTGCTAGCCTTGTAGCCACATTATGTAAATGCTTAAATTTATTGCGGCATATCAGTGTCTAAGTACTTCCTGTTTAGAATTATGACCCCAGAACACCACGCTTTGAAAATGGCATATCATGTTTCTCCACTTTCTGTGCACAGGACAAGAATCTTCCTTTTAAGCTAAACGATAACGAACCACTTCCTACTCGTAGCAGATTGTTATCATGTGAAACTGGATACAAACAGTAGAAGACTCCCTTTAATTAGCTGAATTGATTATCTTAGCACGAATATTGGATTTTCTTCAGCAGTGGAGACTTTGCAGCCATGTTGCCAGCAGTTTTTGAAACTTCTGTAGTTCTTTTCGCCAAGTGAGAGATACTGTAGCTGTCAGAAATTCCTCATAATTTCCAACTTGTAATCACAATTTAGAACGTGAAAGTTTGCTGCTTGTAATGTACAGTCTGATTGATATGACACGAATACAGCATTTCATTGCTGGTGAGTTACCACTGCCAATCAAATCTGATCCAATCGCAGCCACACAGTCATGATGAAAAGAATACTGTATCTCAGTTTTTCACTGTTAAAGATTCAATAGTCTGAATGATACCGAAGGATATGCGTTTCCTGAACTTTAACTTTGATTGTTGCTTATTCATTCATGAATATTCAATGTCAGGAAATAAATACGTTAAGGTTTCCAGGTTTCAAAGACATATATAATGTATTATAGGCTGCCATAATCTGAAACTCATTCACACTCAAAATATGTTAGATGTTAAAATCACTACTCAGTATAGCGACAACATGCTAAAGGGTGACACACACCTGTGTCGTGGAAAGCGGACTGACACACTTCATTCATGCCTCCACTTTCACTGGCATCATCCCTCCTCTCGGCTGTCAGTCATCCTGCCCCGCAGGCCCCGCCTCCTCCGGAAGCGCAGGAGGTTGACACGTGATGAAGTCAGTATGGCGGAGCTGCTGGCTGAATGATTCTTTTACAGTACCGACGGGTCCTAAAACCCTGCCCTGTGGATGCTGCTGAAGCCTGGGAGGAAACCAGCCACTTGCGCCCAAGGGTGCTCCACTCAGGTAGTGTTTAATTAAAAAAAAACACAATTACACATGTTTCTGTTTGGCTTAAACGTGTACAGAAAACCATGCCTAAAAAAATGTTTATCGTATAGCGGGTTTCTGCGCTTTTCCTCCTCGAAGCTGAGCCGCTGTTCCTCAGCTAATCTTGACTTTTCCTGCGAGTTTGTACCGTATCTTACAGACAGCGGGAGGACAGTGCGAGCGTTGCGCAAGACGCACTTTGTTGTTCGGTGTTGCCCGTTTGGAGTGGATTTAAAAGCTGTTGGCTGTTCGTGTTGTGCAACTTTGTAACTCCTCCGCCGTCGCTGCTCGCTTCATTACAGACTTTTAATCTCTGTTCGCTACATTGTGTCAAAGCGAAACTCGCTGTCACGTCGGAAAAGTGGCGTTTGAGCGCAGCGGGGCGCTTAAAACTCGCACTTTTCAAACTTTAAACCTCTCTTTAAGGCGTTGTGTTGCAGCGCGGCGACATACATACAGCTTTCCTGCCAAGTGTGAGGTTAGTGTAAAGAGTTACCAGATGTACTGGGGAATTTTGTCACCCAGTTACGGTTTTATGTGTACCAGTGAAGTACGTCACACGTTAAGAGGAACTGTAAAAAAAATGAGTTGTCTTCCAGGAATTTAACGTTATCTCTGCTCAAAGCTACCCTACAGTGTGTGTGTGTGTGTGTGTGTGTGTGTGATGGAGGTTTCTGCTGGGGTTGAACCGCCGCTGCCGCAGCTCAGGGTGTAAACTTGAGTCTTCATGGAGTGTAAACACAAGAGAGCAGCAGCAGGACGACGCTGAAGTTCGCTTCCAGCTCGTACTTTAAGGGCAAACTTAAGGGAAATGTCAGTGACAGTATCACCGTTGTTTTTGCACCTCTTAAGTCTTCAGTCTGTTTAAAATCTGCTGTCAGATTTGTGAAACCTTTGTGTTTTCTTTATGAAAGCAAAAAAAAGGCGATTTCACTGCGTTTTCTCCATCCAGACAAACATAAACTCAATGCAGCTTAGAGACCACCATCACATCTACTAACTGTTTAAATCGCTTTGTTTATTTGTTTGTTTATTTTATGTTAAAATACAAAAAAAAAAAAAAAAAAAGTCTTAGCTTCTCGGGGTTAATCTAGTCCAGATTTGACAAGTCAAGTATCGTGATCTAGTGCTGGTCTAGACCTGGTCTGAGTGGGCTAGATGGGGGTTAAAACTAAAGCCGCGAAATTTGTGTTTTCACAAATAAAATAAAGGTTTCACAAATCTGAAACAGTGTTTTAAAGGGTCTTCAGCTTCTCTTGGCCAATGTACTTCAGATTGGTTAGAAACCTGGTCCAGTGTCGTGTGGATGCAGGAAAAAAAAGCTGGAAACCAAGTGGTTCTAAGGAACGCACGGCTTCTTGTCGTCTGGATGGGATGGATGAAAGTTAAACAGCTTTATAGTCTTATTTTCACTTATTTCACTGTGTGTAATGCTGCTGCTGCACTGCAATTTCCAAGCTTGGGATAAATAAAGTATATCTATCTATCTATTTAAGGCTTTAGCCAGGGTGTCGAACACTCTTTCACAACAATAAGTGGCGCAAAAAAACGGACAATGTGTTGCTCAATATCGTCATTCCCTTAATTTTCCACTTAACTGCTGAGTGGAAGCGGTGAATTGAAGGCTGACTGCGGCGTCGTAGCGGCAGGGCTCTGCCTCTGCTCTGTTTAAACCCTTTTAAGCCTTCACTAGCGGAAACTATTCCCTCAGCATTACGAGCTCTGGAGGACTGCTGGTGCTCGCTCGTAAAGTCCAGACCCCACAGGAACAAGGTCACAGCAAAAAAAAAGGAAAAAAAAAAGCTCCCTCCCAGCAGTTACACTGGTGTTTGATGTTAGACAAAAAAGATCAGGCTTTGGTGTCCACAATTAAGTGTAAGCTCTTTTGTCTCACCAGGCTCTGTTTACTGTTCACGTTAGGGTTGTAATGACAAAATTAATGGTACAGTATGTACATTGGTTTTGCTCCATCATAAGACGTGTTGATAATTACTGATCACCTGCAGTTTGTGCTCTTACAGGGCAGCACTTTGACCATATGCTTAAATCCTGTATTCTCTACAGCTGAGTATGGCTGTATATCTGCAGTGATAAACCCTCCTGAGTTATTGCTTCAGCATGGACTGCATCTGCAGAAACAGGCTGCCTGAATGCTGTGGGGAGGTCTCGCCTTCCAGTTTGCTTATGCCTCATTCTACTAATCAATACATTCGAGTGATGCCGTCGTAAATGACGTGTTGGAAGTGTTTCCACAGACATACCCGACTTCTGTTGAACAATGTCGAACAGTTTGATCCTAATCTTTGTCCCTCTTTGCTGTGACTAACTTGGAAACCGTAATGGATCAGTATAGTGCAGGCATGTCAAACTGATTCCATAAAGGGCCGTGTGGCTGCAGGTTTTTGTTCCAACCAAGGAGGAGCACACCAGGCCAACCAATCAACATCAAGGGATCACTTAGTTATCAGCTGAAGACTGAGATCAGCTGATTAATTGATTCCAGCCAGGTGTGCTCCTCCTTGGTTGGAACGAAAACCTGCAGCCACACGGCCCTTTATGGAATCAGTTTGACATGCCTGGTATAGTGGATCTGAGGGCCTTTTCACACTCCCGCCCTTTCGCACTCACAATCCCAGCTAGGGATTAATAAAGTAAATTTCTCTTTGGAGATTAATAAAGTATCTATCCATCCATCCATCCATCCATCCAATCTTTTCAGTTTGATCCGAACCAACATTACAGGTAGCCAAACCTTGATTGGACAAAAAGAGGTGGTCTTGGACAAATGAAAACATTTGTTTGGATGGTTTGGACTTTGGGACTAATTACAGGAAGTTCTGGCAGGTTATAATGAGAACCGGAAAAAGAAAAAATAACACAACAAAACAAAATGAGGTCCGGAATTTGAACTAGCCTTGAGTATTGTGCTTGAAGCTGGTGCTGCTGGAAGTCTTGTCATAATAATAATAATAATGATAATAATGGTAATAATAAGTATCATCATAGTGGCAACAAGATCAATCTGTTTATTTATTTTGCTCCATTTGCTCAAACTGCAGCCGCCAAATTGAAAACATGCTGACGTCAGATGCACTCGTCTACAAACCACTTGCATGAAACCGAAACTAACCACATCAAACCCAGAGACTGTGCATGTACAGTGTACATGCACAGTCTCTGGGTTCAGACTGGCAGGTGTGAACAGGCTCTGAATGTCACGGGCGGATCCTCCAGCTCTGGTCTTTCTTTTGCGTTTGCCATTTGGATGGCAGGTACACTCAATGGGCTCAACTAACCTGGTTCACCATCCTGCTACAGCTCTATAACCTCTGTTCTGCAAGTGCGAGTAGTCGACATAAATAGACTGTTTTGGGTCACAGGGGGCTACCGGACTGAGGGAGTCGTGCACCAAACTGAACGCCCTATTACACTTCTAGTTCACATGAAGACAGCTTTATAAAGGAATAAAGGAGGATGGTCCTTTCTCTGGCACTGATTCAATAGACTATAATGCAATGTAGCCACAAGAAATGTTGCATGTTGAATAACCGGTGTGACTGAATGTTTCTCGTAGTGGCGATCAGAGTCATACACAAACAGGATGTGTTCACTTGACTCTGGTGTGTGATGTTCATACCAGGAGCTGTTTTCTGACCAGTGCTATTTATGAAATGTGCAACATGTCTTGTGGCTGCACGGCACTGTGGCCTTTATAGGCCACTGATAGTGGTGGTAGCATAAAGATAAACATCTCTGCCTCTTTTAACTGTATTTGTCTATTTTTTGTGTTTGAATACGGTAACGCCTGATATTTAAATGTCATTTTTTAGACTGTTAGATGTTAAACAACAAAATGGAATTTAGGGATCAAAGCTACATTGAGAGATTTTTGAGTGTTGGTACCTTTTCAGAGTGACATCTTCACAATTTAAGTTTGCATGTGTGCACATTTGTGAACTTAAATGTCAACTAATTACATCCTGTTTGATTTTGATTTACAGATATATTAGCAGCGAGTAGATGAATGCCTGCAGTATTCAAAGCCAGTTCGACATCGCCAGGCGTAGACAGATTTTGGAGGACCTGAAAATCGTGTTCTTACATTAATCTGTCAAAAGCACCTCTGTTGTTTGACTTATCGTGTGCTTTCTGTTTGTCCAGCATCTTGTCGCACCTGTCAGCTGGTAAGTTTGTAAGACCAGTCATTTTTTAAAGCATACTTTTTTGTTTCATCAGACCTATAATAAGAAATATCAAATAATCAGATTCGTTTTAATCGAAGGAGTCTAACTGGTATAAATTTCACAGCTTTCCAGCATTAAAGACTATTAATCAGTGCCGCTTCCATCACCTCCTACCACTTCATTACATTGCTGCAATTACACTCTCTTGTGTCACACCTTGTTTTAATTTTACTTCTCTGTCCACCGTTACACAAATTAATTTAGCCAATGATTCATCTTTCAGTTAAAGTTGTTTTTGAAGCTACAATCCGTCACTTTTTAATCGACTCAGCCAGAAACTTATTGAGCTTCTTCCCAGAGCAATGAGACTCGGCCATTGATTGCAAGTCCACATATGGCGTCGGCCTTAATATCTCCACCATGGAATCGAGAAAAACACAATATGTATATTGCAATTAGTGGCACGTGAGCATCAGCGTATGGTATTATAAGGTTTAAAGTGACGCCTCAAAGTGGATGTTTTTCGAAGAGCACTGTTCTGGCCCCTTTTTCCTTTTTCAGACAGTGACGACAGACAGGAAATGTGTTTGAGACAAAGGTCCCAGTTAAAGTTGGAACAGCTAATTTACGTGAATTGCGTTTTATACCACAACACTGGAACAAATCACCACTGCCTGAGTTCAAACTGACTGTCACTGCTGTTTTTCATCGCCGAACAAACATTTTCAAGCCACCCTTCAAGTCTGCAAATTATGTTTGATATACAAAGCATAGATTTTAACTCGACAATAGGGAAAGCTTCAGTTTTTTGGGTGGCCTGTATGAAAAGGGTGAGAATTAGTGTTAAAAATCCTCACTCAGAGGTAATGGGGCTTGCTTAGTGAAACAAAAATGTACATATATAAATGATAGGGGTTTGTCCTAGTAGGTAAAACACAGTGAGACTGAATGCACATAAATTTAATATCTTAAACATACAATTTTGAAATCCTCCTGTAAAACCACCTACATTTTGATATCGAGATAATAATTAGAATATTTTATTTTGTGTGGATATTATTGTTCACATTCTTTATTTAGGAGATATGAAGTGGGTTAAGATACTCTGCCTTGAGTAAAAGCATGGCTAATGAGGTCTAGCTTTGATGTTCTTCTTCTTTTCTTTAATTTTCCAATCAAACGGATGCTTTCTGAACTCCATCCAGCCCATTGGCTCATGGGCCATCTTCCACATCACTACCGCACCAAAGTTTTGGACCACTTAATTCTTGTCCCCTATTTGCCCCCAAGTTTGTCTCTTGTAATGTCATTAATAAGCTCATTTAGCTCGGTTCCATTGTGCTTTGTCAGGGCCCAGGCGTGACTTTCCAACTTCCTCCCATCATTTAGCACAAGCTGGCACTGGGAGCGCTCGCTTGTTTGTGGACATTTTTTGGATGTTGTCACGCTAATGGATACTAATGGGGTCTGTTAATGCCACTGTTGTGCTCAGGGGACAAATAAGGTGACAGGACTCTGTAAGGCACAGACACGTTCATGCAGCATGAATTTGTAAGCTTCTTGGCAGGGTCTTCCCTTCAACCCACTGTGATTCAGCATTTTATTGTGTCTTTGTTCTCGGCCTCTGTTCATTTATTAGTCTTTCTCTCTATTACACGCAATGTTGGAGAAGCCACTAATACAGTGTGAATAAAAAATGGGGGGAACTTCTTTTCACTACAGCCTTTTAGCAATCTTCTCACCGTCAGTCATCTGAATCAACCAAATATGGTGCCATTGAATTGTACTCTTTTAGAAATATATTTTCAAGTAAGCATAAACCACCAAGGTCAGTGAAGTCAATCACAGTCACTTCACCTTTTCCTGTTAGGCGCACTGTTGTGCAACTTAATAAAACAAAAGAAGCTCGATATTGGCCAGAAGACCGGAGAAGCAGTAAAAGTAGACAAGAAGAAGATTCAAAGCAGGAAAAGGGACACAGAGCTTTTAATGGGCAGCTATACAGAAGCTCTCAGCCTCAACTGATGTGATTTGAGGCCTGATGAATCCTTGTGTTGATCCTTGTGGTCACCCAGTGAGTTCATGGCAGCGAATCATTCTCCCAGATTCGTCCCCCTTTCCCCCATTGTGCCTCACGACTCCAATAATAAACCCGTTTTAGCTCCTATGCGCTTTGCCCGGGACCTTGTCCTGACTTTGAACCCGTCCTAGCTTCCCAACCTCAGCGAGCAAGTGTTGGACGGGTTGGCAGTTGGGAAAGACATCCTTGTTTGTGGACATGTTGCGGATGTCACGCTAATGGTTACTAATTGAGTCTATTAATGGCACTGTAGTGTTGGGTACGAGCTTGGTGACAGGACCCTGTGGTGCACAGGCACACTTAACCAGCAGGACTGTGCAAACTGTCAACCACCCTACTCCCTTCTTATATATCATCACATCCAATCAGGGACCGCAATGATCCCCTGGCATTTTACATTTTGATAACACATTTAAAACCCACATGTTGACAGTTTTTCATGATGTATTTTCTTCCACAGATTGAAAACTGATTTAACGTTTTGTCTGTGCATGTGGGGTGTGCAACGGCCAAAACCAATTTGCAGTTTGGAAATTGCAAATCTCGCATATGTTTTGGATGTTGAGGCAATAAGTTGTTATTGTGTACAAAGTAAATGCATTCCACAGCAGACAACTGCTTACATAAAGATAGGAAAGGTGGATTCTGGCGACAGATGTCCCACTCAGGCTTTTGAGGGCAGATTGTGATCAAAGTTGATATTAATAGAATCAACTGATCCGACAGATTGGATTCTCTTCCAAAAGCGGCTTCGTGAGACTCGGTAAGACTGATTACTTTTGCCTCGTGTGTTATTGTGTTATTTTCCAGGATGGCCTCGCTGTTCTGAAGTATCCTCACACTCTGGTAATTTAGGTAATGATTCCTTACTGTCAGACTTCTGGATAGGTTTCCCTGACTTGTGAGCATCTTTCAGTGATTACAGTGCATCTTGAAAGATGAAGGATCAAATAACCATTTATACATCCCTCAGACAAAAATTGCCAGCAGGAGGTTGCTGTTGTCACTAATCCACCTGGTCACAGGACCATAATGCAGCACATTTTGATTTGCTCTAGTCTACCAGGTGATCAGTCGCACTGGATTCCCTCCTGTTTGCTGGCTTTTGTTGCCTTTTGGTTCCCACCACCCTCTGCTGACAAAACAGGGTGCAAAGACTCAAATTAAGTGTAGCTTTTAAACACTGATGACTGCAAGCTCGGTTTTCAGCACCCGGTCAGGCGGTGAGTGGAAATGAGAGGAACTAAGTGGCCTGTGTCAAAGAATTTGTACCCTGGCACAGTGTTTTCTTTGAGCAGTTTAGCGTGAAGTCATCCCGTTCTGATCATGTGAAAGCAACGCCACATGTTTAAACTGCGGTCATACAAAAAAACCCGTCCGAACGAGAGAAAGCCTGCTCTCATCTGGAGAAAAAAGAGCAAGAATGGAAGATATCTAAAGGGTGAGGTGAACAGATAATAATGTAGGAGTTAGTCCTGCACATGGGTTAAGGAGTGAGAGTGACATTGAAAGAATGTGAGTGAAAAAAAGGGAAGTGGAGTGGGCTTTTGTCATTCACAGGACTTGGCACACTGCGCGGAAAGATGCTACTTCCTGCTTTTTATTTACCTCAGAATAGTTGGCCTTTCGTTGCCAAGGTAACAACACATGGGTGTTTGATTGTCCATTAACATCAACAGTCTTGTGTGTGTACTCCCACTGTGTCCTTTTTCACAAGACAATAGGTCAAACTACGAGACAGCTCAAATCTGGGGAGGCAGTGACCAATGTAAAAACAGGTTCACATTTCTCTGTTCACCATGACTGGAGCGAGAAATTAGGAGTCTCCACAGCTCACAAACCTGCAGGGCTGGTGCAAGTTCTTCATCCTGGTGTGCCATCATATGTGATGCCAACAGCTTTAATCTCCAGCAGACATGAGCCATTCACTCGAAGCTCTTGAATGATATCGGTGTGAGGGAACGTTTTTAAGCTGAGGTTAGCCACGATGCTGCTATATTCCACATAGGGAAGATAGCGCATAGCAGGAGTGCTGTGACCTTGCTGATTCAAGACGCTGGCTATATGTAGGTAATACATTTCAGCTTTTGTGTTGTCGATAACTTTCACAGATGATGCAAGAAAAGGGGATTTTGAAGAATGTTGCCTGTGTGTGTGCTTCCATTGTGTATTTCTGCAGAGCTTTATTCACTTTTAACTGAATTACAGTGTGTTGCAAGTTGGAAAAAAACATGAAACACACACATTTTTGAAATAAGCCTGGCTATAATGGTCTGTTAACCACCCTCTTCCATTTCGCATTGAATGCTCAGCAATCATTTGTAAGCTTTGAAGCGCAAAAAAAGCCTTCAGCATAGGCCTGTATTACAAATGCATTTTAAAGTGATTCAGTTTGCAAGAATTTTGTGTGGGATGTCTTCGACTTCATTAGCATTTGTGCACAACTCAAGTGACAGGTCTCAAGCAGAGTCACACGATGTTGGTGTCAGCCCTCTCAGCTCCATAAAGGCTCACTTCATTTCTTTCCACTATGAAGTGTTCACTTCTGTCAGTCGGCTTCAGAAGAAAAGTTTATTTACATGAGCGGCTCAGCAGAATGGTTCATGTTTGGCATCTTTGTTCTGACATCATCTCTCCCCGCGGAGCGAGGCACACTGGGGAATGATGATGTCTTTCCCTCTGGGGCTCGAGTCAGGGCCCACAGGTGGAGGCTGCAGCGTAATGCAGCCATTCACTAACAGTGCCTAAGCTGTCAGAGCTCAGTCACAAGAATAATGACCCCTCCCCTCCACCACGTGATGCCTGAGCTCCTCGTCTTGTCCTCATTCAGCCAGCAGCTGATTGATGTGATGTCCTGCGGTCATAGCTGGCCTTGTTCACTTGCAAACATGAACAAGCAGCAGAGAGTGTTGTGTTACTGCAGGTCCTTTTATGCCAGATAGGGTGTCACTGCCGTGCTTCTCCTCTTTTTACTCTCATGTTGCTTCGGTTTGTCACAGCCATGCCCTCAATTGAACCAGCAGTGCAGACATATCACAACATTCTGTCCCCGCTCTGCAAGCAGCAAGCTTTTCTTGTGGGGTTTCTAAGCTAATATCACTCGCCGTAAGACTCTACGCCTCAACTATTGCCAGCAATAAAGAAAAATCAGGAACATGTCAATCAGTAGCATACAGGCGGTGCCACTAATCCCACTCGCCATCTGAATAATTCATAGTCAATTAGAGCTGAGAGGCAGAAGCTGTCTTTATGGCACAAGAGCATTTTCAATGATTCATTTCATGAGCTATGCAAGGGGTCTCTTAATTGTTGTTTACTGCTCGCTACCCGACCACATGTTATTTTTATGCCGTCGTGATTACTCCCGGCAGCGCTCAGAGTGCTTGGGAAATGAAGTCCATTAAGGGGTCCTGAGAGCCGTTTTCCTGTCAAGCGCCATGAAACGTTTCCAGGTTGAAACTTAACTGCACGAGAACTATAAATCTCGTCCAATCTCGAGTGTCAGGAAATGAGACGCGTGAAGTGATGCAGGTGGTGTGTTGTTTTTTTTTTTTATGGTTCTGCCGTGTAGTAAAATACCTGCAGTGTTGTACAAATATTCAGCTTTAATAGGATCCCAGAAGAACACTTTAAATGGCAGAAAAAGTGAGATCACATGGCAGGAACATTAAAAACCACACAAGCACAGCTGACAGCTGACCACTGCCACACACTGCAGGTTGATGGTGTCAGAAACGGAGCAGACTTGGCTTCTCTCTGAGCTGCGCTCCATTTTTTTCCCCTGTTTGTTTGTTTGACTGTGGCAAAGAGAGAAAGTGAGAGGACTGAATGCCTGAGGTGACTGCTGACACAGTCTGACAAGCTGTAAAAGCACAGTCTGAATTTTTGTGTGACAGACGGCTGCCTTGACTAAAATAGGAGGCTGGATCTGAGAATAGCACCGCTGCCCTCCAGTGTTTTTCTGACACCTCGTACAGTCACTTTGACACACCTGGTTATCAAAGTGTTGTCTGCATAGATGCGAGTATTAAACACGCACACACCCATGTCAGACATTCACACAAACATCTAAACCTCCCCTCTGGTCATTTTGCCCCTGGCCTGAAGGATGCTGGGAGGCACTGCACACAAGCTCGAAATCAATGAGAAATTCTGAGCAAGTACAGTGTCACAGTGAACACGCTGATGTTTGTTGTCTTAAACCCAACATGTTAAAGCTCACAGTCCGCACATACACTTCAGTGTCTTTGCATTGAACATGTGAGGGCAACATCATTTTGTAGTAGAGTTTAAAAAATGCCTCCGATGTGATGCCTTTATTTGACAACGCTAATAAATGAGCTGGGCCTCCATTAAATTTGTCATTCACTTAAGGGACTGTTTCTCTTCTACAGTAATTCCTGATAAGTGAAGTAAGACCCTGGAGAATCCTGGCAGGAGCGTGTTTCCATGAGATGTAATTTGGCCATGCAGTGCTTGCACCTTTTTTCCACTGAACTCATTCATCTGACAGTAATTCAGTTCAACGGCTTTAAAGTAAAAGCGACAACAAAGAGACTGTGTGTGTATTTGTTTGTGAGGGAGAGAGGATGGAGCGCACACACACTTTATTGTGGCCACTGCGGTATTTCTGGTGACTGATTGCAGCTCTCATTACCACTTGTTGGCGTTCAGCTCTGTTGACACCTGTTAGATGTGACAGAGGTGAGTTTTAGCTTCTGTTCAGGTTGAATAGCCAGAGGCAACGTGTGTATGTGTGTGTTTACATACTTGCAGTTTTGATTGTGTAACACACACACACACACAGTATAAATAGTTTTCTTCCTCTTCCTCTTCTGCGATTGACTCTGCAGTAATTCTAAGCTTCTGTTTGCATTTCATTATGGGCTCCTAAGAGTCTCTTATTAAGGCGCAGACTTCCACAGCTGACCATGCAAGCTGTGGAAGTGAAGATTAAGTAATGTCACTAGAGGCTGGCAAATGTTGAAACTCTCAGGAAGTCACTTAATGCCGGAATTTGACTGTCGGTGTATGTTTTTAGCATTTTGATTTAGCTATTCGACCACATTCAAAAGCGTTGCCTGTCTGGGTGTGGTAACAGCACTGACAATGACTTGCAGTAATAGCTGTTGCATTTAGGTTATGTAAACATGCTGTGACTTTAGTGATCCCAGATGGTTCAAATGAAACCATATTCATTTAATAAAAAAAACAGACACATGATACAAGTCTCACTCGGAGGAAGCCAGAGCTGTTTTACACCACTGCTTCTTTTCTCTCCTCCACAATTCACCAAATGATTCCTAATAACAACACGGTTAGCATTTGTAACGAGTTTGTTGGTTTAATTTCAGGTTTGTCAACAAGTTTCACTGCAATTTAATTTCAGATCTCAGTCGTTGTTGTTGGCTGTGACTTCTCTCCTCTGTGGCTGGTCGCCTCACCTTGGCGGCCACAATCCAGCTCACCGCTGACCGTGCACATGAAACACTTCACTCACACAGCAAGTGAAATATGTGCCACAACTTTCTGAACAGCACTGAAAAGCCCACTTTATGTAGAAGGGGGGGATTTATGCATGCACATTTAGGGTCACAGATAGTGGCAATCAGGTCTTTGTGTGTCCTGGTTTGTTAACATTCCACATGTGGCTTCAGGTAAAGAGGAGTTTTGGCTCAGTACCTGCAAGGAGGAATAAAAACTCTACAGGACACCAGACCATGATGAGCCCTGATTTATAGTCCATTTGTTGGCTTGTATTAAATGTGAAATATAACTTGTGTGTTAATACGTACTTGAGCCTCTCTTTGGAATTTCCGCCGCATATGAAAACACATCTTTTTTTGCATCCCCCTCTCGCAGCCCGACCGTTTGGTGGAAGGAATCCTGCCACAACACACCACTGAGGTCTCCACCTGTGGCTCAGTGAGATGAAGTCTTAAGAAACAACTACTCTCTGTCCCCCCTTGGCCAGGCGCCTCCACCTGGCAGCACCGACTTGGCTGCGAAGCACATGGTGGTCACTGCAGCCACCATGGAGGTGCACTGACACCCTCACCGCTCACCTCTGTCAAGTCTGCCCAGCAACAACAGCTACAACAATGAGCTCTCACAGTCGATCAGGTAAGATGAAGAAAAGCACCTTGTTTTTCACGAGAGGAAGTCTTGTGCTCTTCTCTGCATGTGTCGTTGCTTTGACACATAAAATCCTGCTGAAAAAAAAGGTTTGTCAGTAGGAATTATGATTATGATCTGTGCTAAATTTGCGTAACAATTGTGTAATTCATTCTTTTGTCGTGAAGATTATCCCAACAACAAATCACTTTTATATGTCTTCTTTGTGCATGCAGGGTTTTTTGTATTTGGTGTATATGCCTAAATGCACAGATGATGAGATTCATTCTGGATGCCTCTTTTTCTCAGGCTGGTTTTAAGCCTAACCTTTAGTTAATGCTGGACTATTAGAAAGTAAGACCCTGCTTCTAAACATCTTTTTCTTTGGTGTAGTTAATAGTTACACCTTAGTGAACAAACAAACCTGCTGTTTTGATTTTACGTTTTCTGCAAGGCTCTTCAATCTTCTAAAGATTTAGTGATTTAATATGGTTGATCTGACAGTTTGGCAAAACCGCCAACTCCAGCATGTTGCATCATTTAAACAGCAATTACACAGCGGTGTCTAAGAGAGGGCAAATGTTTATTCAAGTATATTTTTTGTGGTTGGTTTAATTGATTTGCATTCACATGCGTACAAGGAAAACAATGCTTCCTGGAAGACAAATTGATGCAGAGTAGTATTACTGGAGGTATGAAATCCAGTTATTTACTGAAGTGGGTGTAAAGCTGTTTCTTTCAGCTAAATGTCAGTTTAATTTTACAACGCTGCTGAATTAGTATTTTAACTTGTGGGGTGCAAATTAATTGTTTTGTCTTTTGTAACCAGCAGTCTATGCCGTGTTCACTTGACTTGCTAGTCAGCTGTCTGTAGTCACAATGTGCACTGTGACATGGACGTATTGTACATGGATTTTGTAGCCACACAGTCTTGAGTCAGGTAATGGAAGTGAGGTAGAAGCGTGTCCTTGCAGTTATGGAAACGGTTTGGTGTGCAAAGTGTGATGTGGAGCAAAGCAGTGAGCCGTGTGTTTGTGGAAAGTGTCACGACTAAATTTAGCTGCAGAGAAACTTGTTCTAGCACCTGCGAGAGAGAGAAAACAGTGGAAAGGCAGGAGTGTGGTGCAAGTGACTCTTTTTGTTTTTGTTGCAATAATACAGAATGCTCAACCAACCGTTACCAAATAAATTGGGCATATTGCATGTTTTTTTTTTTGTTTTTTTTGCTGCTTTGTTTGTATGCAAGCCTACATTTTGTCTATAAAGGCAGCAGTCGGCCAGTTTAACTCCTTTAGCTGCATCCTATATTAGCTTCACTGGGAAGTTGGAGGTCATTTTTTTTATGTTTCACCCATGGTTTCGCAGTATATGTTACTGATGTACCAGTTCAACTAGAGGTCTCATCGATCTCAGTATCTTGTGTCTTTGTGATTCTTTCAGATGAAGTGTGTGTTGTGTTTGGGGCATCTCCTGGACATGTGGGAAGCATTTTCTAGCGTAAAGATCAGTCCATTAAAAAAATAAAAAATCTGTTAAGGAACTCCCTGCATGCATGACACTCACAAGGTCGTTTCTGGTCATGAATTCGATTTCAAAGCAGATTTCTCTTTGCATGCTCAAAAATGGATTCCCTGATGTGCTTGACCTCAACCAATGGGGGCTTCCCATGTGGTCTACTCAAAAAAAGTTTTCTTCAATCACAACCATGGTGCAGATCTGACTTTTCCTCTTTGTCAGCTACAGACCAAAGTGGACAAAAGGCCAATTGTGTCCTCCTTTACCCATCATGCTTTGGCTCTCTTGGTCGTATTGGTGCAATGACGTCACAGCCGTTGTTCAGCTGTTGTGGTGCTATTGGTCCTCTGTGGCACAATGTGGGTTGCTGGCATCACCTCCTCTTCTCTTGAACTCTGGGTAGAGACGTGTTGTTGTACCAGCCAAAATGCTTTGTGTCAGAAAGGATGTTTTAGGCCGCCCAGATAGCTGTGATTTTTCTTTTCTTCTTCTTCCTTTTATTTAAGGACGTCATGTTACGTAAGTGGAACGTTGGTGTGGGGCATCATTTCCTTTTTTTATTTTCCTCCTTTTCAGATCATTTCCATGCTCTGTGTACCCTCAGTTCTCACAAGCCTTTCCCTTCAAGTGTTTGGAAGCTACTAAAATAACTTTAAGGAAAGAGGATTATAATTTCATCGTCGTCAGTTTTGAAGTATGCTCGTCAACTTCCTGGTTATTTCATAGATATCAACTGACTTGCTTGTACTTCCATGGCCAAGAATCTACTTGGAGCAGTGGAAAAATGGTCCCAACATGAATCCACAGTTGTCAGTGTAAGCACGGCACATTTTTCATGTCATTTGGACTGTTTCAATAAAAGCAATATGTCAGTTAACGGATAAACATAATCCCACTTTTGGAAAACAGATTTCTCATGATTCATACTGAAGCCAAATTTTCCATACAGAACTGTAACACCAAATATTAGGTGAGGGGCTGCTCTGTTGAAATTTTGCATTAAGCCAAAACATTTTGGCTGCCAGACTTTTCAGCACCTTGAGGAGCTCCGAAATTAAGAATGAAGCTTTCAGTCCTCACTTTCACCTCCTGTTAGCAGTCCATTTTCCCCTTGTCGCCCTCCTGTCTGTGCAGTATTGCTAAGCCCTTTTCCATATATGACAGATCATCATTTCCCATTCTCAAACCACCATTTCAGAGCACTGAAGGGCCCTTTGTCTGACTTAAACTTGGGTGGCAAAGGCTGGCATGTTGACATGCTACTTGGCATTTTGGAACAGGGTTTATGGCCTTGGAGCCAGAACTAGAACACACACACACACACACACACACAGACAAACTCTCTCATCCCAACAAGACCCACCCCTCTGCTTTCCAGCGGCAGTAATCGGTGGCAGGTCCTGGCTGAGGGGGATCTTGCGTCAATAAATCGTCATGCAGAGCGACTCCCCTGCCTGGAACACAAACAGACAGAGGGGCCGTCTGCTGCTGGAGGCCTTGTACAGCTTGTTAAAACCCTCTGAGGCCTGTACAGTCTGACCAAAAAGAAAGCTCATGCTGGGTTTAGTAGATGTTGGTATTGTTTACTAGAATAAGTTGGTGTTCCACTTCTTGGAGCGATCCCAGCCTTCTTCATCCTGTCCTCTCTGTGAGTTGTTGCTGGGTGATAGTGGTGCTTTAGGTAAAATGTATTTAGTTTAGCACCATTCACAGAGCAAGGCCACAAAGTGCTTCATATGAGTAAAAATAAGACCAAAAACAGGAACCACAGACCTTAAGAAACACTATACAGCATGAGGTTTTAAAACATGAATCTTCTGCTTTTTAAAGGCTCCAATAGACACTGCAGAATGCACGTCAAGCACGAGGGACAACTAGTAATGTCTGATGAGAGGACATGACCTGCTGGTGATATAAGGATGGAGCAGGTGAGAGATGTATACAGGTGTCCAACCATGTGGAGCTCTATATTTGAAAACAAGAACCTGAAAATGAATCAAGAACTTGTTGGGAAGCCACTATAGAGACGATAAGATAAGATGCAGCCTGGAGAGAATCTGCAATTTATTCTTGCCTACTTGTGTGTTTGCAGAATGAGAATACACACTTTTCCCCTGTGGATATAGCCAAAGATAGATGAATGTCTCTTTGCACTTATTTGTTGCACAGATCTGCTATTATTCTCCATCCTGTGAATAAATTTCGTTAACTTACATTTGCATGTGCGTTTTCATCCATCTCGCCGTCCGAAGATTAATTCACACCCTTCAACATCGTGCGTGCAAAAGAACTGAAAGAGCCGAGCCCAGTAAGGGTGTGGACGAAAGGAAACGCATTACCTTAACTTGCAGGTTTTTAGATTAGCAGGTTGGTATGCGGGGAGTTGCAGTTGTCTTTCTGTCAGTCTTTGCAGCAGTGCAGTGTTGAGGTACAGGGAGGGGGCAGCTGCGAGGAGTTGGTTTTTAAAATAAACACGAGAATCGCACCTCCTCACTTTTCTGAGTCTCATTCAGACCGCTGATCCACGGCAGATGGTTGTGAATTATTCATGTCAAATTTTTGGGACGAGCACGGCCATGTGTAGATTTTATCCCAGAGATTATTCAGTACCAGAGAGGAGGCGAGCAGTGATTGAGAGGGCTGACAGCACAGTAAGTGCTTTTCAAGAGATGGTGGAGTGTAAACATCTGATGCCAGATAAAAGTGTTGTTGTTTTTTCTCCATTGTGACTGGTGGAGGGCTGCAGGAGCGTCATTACGCAGGAGTTAAGTTCCTTCTTTTACAGCTGTGATGGAAACTGTATTTTTTCATCGTCAATTTTGTGGCTATGTCTTGCTTTACAACATTGATTCCAAGAAAGCTGCGACTTTGCCTAAAACATTAATAAAAACATAATGCAATCATTTACAAATAAACTGTGTTTACGGACAAAAGTTTTATGACGTGTTCCTGAGCCCATGTAGTAACATCCTTTATCCAGTCATGTGTGCACAAAGCGGTGAATCTCGCTACATCCTCGCTTGTGAGCGACTGAGCCTTTCCAGGATGCTTCTTTCATACCCAATCATGATACTATCACCTGTTACCAATCAACCTGTTTACCTGTGGAATGTTCCAAACAGGTGTTTTTGGAGCATTCAGTCTTTTGTTGCTTTTTGTTGCTTCTGTGTGTTGCTGCATCAAATTCAGAATAAGCAGATATTTACAAAAATCAATGAAGCTGATGAGGTCAAACATTAAATATATTGTCTTCGAGCTGTTGACAGTTGAGTTTATTTCGAAAAGGATTTGCAAATTATCACGGTCTGTTTTATTTATGTTTTACACAGCATGCCAGCTGTGGATTAAGGGTTTTAGCATATAGCCATTAGCACTTTGTGGATGTTAAAGGCTTCAGTGCTGATCCACAAATGCAGGGATGTGATTTTTAAGCTTTTCTGGTGACACTTCTTCCTGTCAGATATGAATTAAATGTTTTGGACTCTCGCATTTGGGTTCAGGCTTTTTCTTTAAAGCACATATTAGGCATATTAGTTGGACCCGAGCTCGAGTAAAGTAAAAGTGTGTATTGAGTAACCAGATTTAAGCTGAAGCTTTAGATTTAGAGGTAATCAAAGTCAGCTGCTGTATAGTTTAGCCTCCTGCTCCTGAAATAGGAGTGTTTTTTTAATTCTCTCGCTTGCCCTTCCTTCTCTTCTGTCACTCTAATTTCCTATCTGTCTTTTTTCCCTTCTCTGTCTCTCAGTTTTAATCAGTAACTGTAATAAGGACTCGCAGTGGGAGCTATCAAAAGCCTGCAGTGGTGGATTAGAAGAGAGTGGCTAGTGTCTGGGCCAGGCCACTAGAAAGTGAAGCATAATCTTCAAAAAGGGAGCTTAACCCCTGCTGACCCCCACGGATGATTCCTCATTTACAGGGGCCATCGTCACGGGGAAAAGGCTCCGGGTGTTAATTGATATGTTTTAGTCTGAACGCTTGAGAAGTTGTCTCAGGATGGCTAAAGTCAACCAAAGCAAGAAGAGAAAATAAGTTGAGCTTGATCAGAGGAAGTTATTTAAGAAGTTTTTAGGGAGCGTGAGGCTGTTCACTTGATCTGTATGCTTTCAGTCGCCGCTCATAGTCACCACTGCAATCTAGCAATTGTCCAAAGAGCCAGAGGGACACAATAGCAGTCCCTCCTATCTGCGTTTGCTGCATTCGAGTACTGCAGAAATGTTATTGTTCTCATTTATCCTTGGCTCGGCAAAAATTTTCCCTCAATTCAAAGATGGATGGGAATGACAGTTGAACCAGGCTAAACAGAAGCCTTTTTAAGAGAACAATGGAAGCTGCTGTGGAGAAATAAGATTACCGCCTCATTATTGTCTTCCTCTCCACAGTTTTCCAGAATTTTCCATTCAAGTAATCTCATTGCCAGATGAAACAAGTGTGCAATTTAGCCATTGGAAGAATTTATTAAGCATTCAAAGCTTTGCTTCTGCCGGAAGAGATGCTTAGAATTGTTCTTTCAAATAAACAAAGATCCACCAATCTTCTTTTTGTTCTTTCACTATTTAGTATTTAATCATTTCGTGGTCGCTTTGGTAGCTAAATTAGGCAATATGGTGTTGCATTTTTACTGATAATTTTACCTTTTGTGTCTACCGTTTTTCTTGTTTGCTCTGGCTGGCTTTCAGTGGGTTGCCTCGAAGCTTTAACACACCACATGTGCTAATGCTTTGCAGGAACGACATGCAGTTACAACTCAGTGAGTTTAATAGCCATGACGAAAGCATGATTGTAACTTAGAACGGCCTGAGACAAGCATTCATGACACCATACACAGATACAGCGGCTATTGATGGCTGACAGCACGACACAGAACAGCCCAGATGTCCAGTGTGTAATAAATATGGAGATTAAGAACATGCAAGACCTTGAAGATTAACCCATAAGGATCCACATCTGCTACTAAGCTCAGAGTCTGAGTGAAACGCAAGAGGTCACATCCACTCTGTCATTGTCTATGAGCCCTCTGTGCAGCAAACAATTCCAGTATAGTAAGATGGAGAATCCCTGCATTGCTGTATTTCCCATCTGGCTGAGTGGCGTGGTCCGCTGTATGGGTTCAACAGGGGACAGCGGAGAAGAGGGAGGCGGGTCAGGTGGGTCTCTGAGGATGTAATCCTCCTGCTTCTATGAACAAAACAAAATCAAAAGTTCCCAGCAGTTACACAATCCCTGTTAGGAAGGGCTCAGTGCACCCTGGGTCTCCCAGGGCAGAATGAACTTTTCCAGGCACTAATCTCAGGATAAGCTCTGAAACAGAGGCCTTCAAACTCGGCTGTGTGCTGCGGTGGACTAAAAATGCATGAAATGCCCCATGGAGCTGTTGTGTTCGCTACAATTGGCATTCGCTGCAGATTTGTTCTCGCGGTGCTACTGTGCTGATTTAAAGATTCACGTCCTGCCCTTCAGGAAAGTTGTTCAAAAACAGAAAAAGTGTCATCTTGCACCTTTTAATACTCTCAGAAACCGCTCTACGCCTTTCAGACTTACGGAGTTACATGGGTTTATAATCAATTACAATCACTCACCCCACCTTCCTCCACACCACAAGAGACCACAATACACAGCCCAACCTAACCAAACCTGAAAACACTCTTCTCAGCTCGGGCTTGGTTTTGCAGCGTGGGTACTGCTGGGATTTCATGAACAAGCGTCTCTAATAAGGATGGTAATTTAACGTCACGTAAGGTTAAATGAAATTTGACTGTCTACCCCACTCATGTAGAGGTGTGAGAGTAGAAGGAGCGATACAAAGAGAAAGAAAGAGAGTAAACTGAGTGGAGAGAGACCTGAAACTTATCTTTATTTTTCGTGATTCTGTCATTTCAATGTAAAGTCTGTGGAAACACAAATGCAGACCGGAGTCTTTGAACTGTGGCATCAAGAGATTAACTCGTAAGTGTATCAATCAGCTGCAGCTTGAAGCACATCCAGTGGATCAATGAACGAGTGTCTCCTTTATTACATTCAACATAGTCAGATAATCTCATTGAATCTATAGCACATTGTATAAAATATCTCCTCAGCTGTCAAACAGAGTTAAAATGCTGGTTTTATCGTAGGTCTGCTCTATTCTAAGTGTGCTACTTGCTTCTGTATTTTTCTAATGAAAAAAAAAAATGATAAAAGCATCAGATGGTCTCAGCTGTGCCTAAGTTAAAGGACTGTGTTGAGGACTGGGGGCAGTTATTTCTTCTGGTCCTTATTAATTTGGTGGTCATACAGTGTTGACTTCATCACAGCAGAGAGATAAAAACTTAAATTATTAGAGGAAAAGCACACAATTCTGATTGTGAGCTAATAAATCAGCCAACTAAACATCATGCAGACTGACCAATGAGAGGTATTTCATCCCCTGTAGTCATACTTTTTTTTTTTTTTTTGGCACAAAATAGTCATTGATCAAATTAGCTACTGCTGTTTTGGCTCAAGTGCCCAGCTGAACTAAAAAAAAAAAAATAATAACAATAGTAAAAGTAAAACAAGTGTTTTTCAGACTGTTTTAATGGAGAGAAAATTGGCGTTTTTGACAGCAGGCATACTGGATTGCAACAGTTAAAACAAACAGATGATCAAATACCGATCCATAAAGAGATTGATCCATGCTGATTTGGATCCAGCAGGTCAGCTCGAGACAGCCATTCGTTTAAATTTAGTGGCTTAAATCATCCCTGTAATGGCTATCACTTAGTTCCTTGGCGCTTGTGTTCGAGTGTGTGTGAAGGAGAATAGCTGATGGCCTTACATTCCCTCTGTTTTCTCAGCATGTGGAGCTGCTTCCCTCCCTGTTTCAACACTCAGCCACGTTGGTCACTCAGTCTCAGTTTGGCGCCAACATCAAATACTTTAAGATCAAAGTAGCATCCTAATCCCCAAGCACTTTTTGCTGATATCTGGATGGTCATTTGCAACATTAGGTGACATGGTTACCTCATTGAGACCTCCTCTCATGTCTTTTTCCTGTCAGGAGCTGGTGTCTGTGTGCCCAGCACCACCAGGCAGCAGTAGGGTGCTATGGATTCGCTCTACCATGCTAATGACTCTGCTTTTGAATGGGTCCCTTTGCACCATGCCCACTCAGAAGATCATGATTGTACTGACCCTGACCCCCCCTATCTACTTGTTTCTATCACTATGCAGCACTGGAAACCAATCCAACATAGAGCAGACTTGGATGTTAACTTTTATGGACAGCAGTACACCGCCAGGTCTCGAAGTAACTGTTGAAGTTCAGTCTGTAGCAAGAGACTAGTCCTAATACGACCCAAGTGGCGTATGACTAGTTTGCCTGAGGTAGAGGAAGAGGATTTTAAATCAGGAGTTTTCTGGGTTTATACCTCTGATTCATCTGGGGAAATCAGGGTTGTTAAAGTGGACGTATTATGTTCCTCACTCAGAGGCTTCTACTCAGCAAGGCTTTTGAACTCCTACTGCTCCACTGGAGCTGCTCAGCTGCCAACGGTGGACTCCTGTGGTTGTGCTTGGCAGCTTGCATGTGTGAATGTGTGTAATTTGAAGGCCTTTTTTTTTTTTTTAAATAAAGCTATCCTGCTTGGTAAACAGTCCTTTAATGAATAACCGTTAAGATCTCTGCTCATCGACACTCTACATTATAGCTTCAAGAAAACAGCAGCGACCCTCCGAGGTGTAAAACGAACAGGAAAAATCCAACTTTAGGTTTATTACATCTTTTTGTTTCTTTTAATTCCCGATCAGGCGTTCTCTCCTGTTTTCTTTGCATGTGTGTTTTTCACCTCCAGTGTAATATGCATGAAAAAAAATGTAATTCAACCGCAGCATTAGCACAGTGTTAGCAGTGACCTACAGTATAGTGAGCCCCAGTGTTGTGGCTAAACATGCTTGGTATTTTGGGTGTGAATTGACAAATAGCAGCATGGTTGCGAAATGCCAAGTTTGTGTTTCGGGTGTATTTAGCCTCAGAGGGTGAACTACACAGACCGCTGAACTTTTTAACAGTGAAGTTGATAAAAATTCCTCTGACACACGAGTAGATTGGCATTACACTCATCTATAGCATCTTATATCTGTTCTTAAGACCCTCCAGAGAGAGAGAGAGGAAGACAGAGGAGAGAAAACACAGGAGGATCAAAGCTCCGGGGGAGTTTGGTCTGAGGTCTGTAAATTTCAGAACAGGAGATAAAACCACTCCGCTCTCTTTGGCCTCTGTGGTTCCTTGAAATTAAATTTAAATGAATTAAGACATCCAGTTTTTTCATTGTTGGTTTGGCCACTATTTGAAATATAAAAAGACTAAAATGAAATGTTATCAGCCGCTGCTAATAGGTTTAATTCCATAAGTTACCTGAAGGACAGCAAATGAAACTCATAGATAATGCAGTGTTTTTATTTTTACGCTCAAACAAGTGTTTCTTTAGTGAAAGAAACAACACTAATACAAACCCTGTGAACTGTCGTCTTATGGTTCAGAGAGACCAGCAGAGTGCTTAATGTCTCTGTGGGAAACAAGCTGATCCGTCACCTCATCTTCAGGTAAGCTCTAAGCAACTAGAGAAGGTAATGACAGCAAATTAAACAGCTGGTGGCAGGGCAAAAAATCAGCTCCAGCCACCAGCCAAATGCCAGTAAGATATGCAAGAGGCTGTTCTATCACTATTCTATCACCAGCCAAAAAACAATGGTAGTCTATAGAGCGGTTGGTAAAATGTGAACATTCACTACCCCTTTGGCTGGTGGGGGAAACTTACTTTTGCACCCTGGCTTGTGAATAACAACTAGTGCTTCTCTTCGGTCTCCCTGCTGAACCTTTTAAACACATCGCATTCATATTTTAGTGAACTTGTTTTTAAATGATTGAGTAATAGTAAAGACTGTTGTTGGCTTGCCATTGGGTTCAAAATCACATCTAAAACATACTTTAATACGGGAATTTTCTTTTTTGTTTTTCCAGAGAAAAAAATAACTCTGTCCATTAACTATCTTCATAGTTATCATAGTAGATTTATGCTTTAAGCTATACTCACAACATCTTTATCATAAACTCACAAGAAAATGTAATGAATCTTCCATGAAATATAACACATTATTATCCAGTATAGCTGTTCACCTTAAGAAAGTGTTAGCGTATCACCATTCCTGGCAGCCTACATGAAGGATTTGCAGTGTTGCACCCGGGAACCCTGCTGTAGAAGTCTATGCAAGATCACAGAGTTCGGCAGCACTCGTCATCAGTCAAATTGCATGAAACCGCGGTTTGTCGTCCTCCCACATTTGTAATTTACCAGACTTCTCTTTCATCCATTTGCATAACATAGCAAGCTCATTACTTCAGCCTTCAGGAGCAGTAGCCTATTAGATAAATGAAACGCCAAGGGTATGCTGTGGATTTGCTGTTGGCTAGATAAATGAGCTGGTGTGAACAAGCTAGTTGAATCAAAATATTGCTCGCTGTGACCTGTGGTTTTGTAAGCTCATCACCAAAGTAAAATATCAAAAAGCTTTGCATCTCGACGGCTTTGCCTTCTCTGCTGGCGTGTTACTTTGGTTTTGCTGCTAACAACAAGTTGAGCTTGTTGTTAGCCAGCAGTGGAGAGGTTGTGTAGACAGTGGGCATTGCTGAAATAAAACATCTAAACTGTGGAACTCTTTAAAGCAAAGTTTGGTGAGATGGTATATTCAGATTTGAGCTAACACGTATAAATAAGCTCTTCCCACCTTTCTCTCGCTGTTTTCACTCATTTTGCAGCTCACTGAAATCTCAGTGATGGTTGTCTCATGCTAAACTATCTGTTCTGTTCACTATCTGTTTTGTCACCCTGACTCTGATTTTTGTGTCAGCGTCTATCGGCCTCACTGTCATTATCACACGATTGCACTGGGAGCTAACGCTCTAATGAGCATCCGTGCAACGGCGAGCCACACAGCCAGCGTTTCATGCAATCGCAGTGGAAGATGCTGACACATCTTGTAATACACGCAAGCACCGGTCCTTCCGTGGGAATGATTATTTGACCTGACAATGATGCACTCTCAAAGGGGTGTGTGGACTGAACAATCAGATATTATGTAGCAAACGCACTGGGTGCAGAAAGCGACACTCGGACGCTGGAGGTTGCCAGAGCCTTTTAATGGTGGCTATCTATTCACATGAAGGAGGAGGAACGTAAAATTGTATGTGCTGTCATTTCAAGATAAATGTTCTGTATTTCTCGCACCTCATGCAGTGAGACTTTTTGCTTGTGCTTAAATGATTTCACCCCAAAACCTTTTGTTGATTTTGAAGCACTGAAATTCACCAGTCAGTGTAGCTATGTTGTAAACATATTAGGACTTTTTAAATACCTTTTTATAATATACTTTTGAGTTAGCAAACAGTATTGGTATGAATATATGTACGTACATATCCCCTCAGCCCCTTCATCTTGGGGCTGCACTTCATTTAAGTGTACAATGAAGCGTACAACTTCATTGTACACTTAAATAAAAAAAAAGAAGCCCCTATAATGTAAAAAGGGCAGTTAAACCAAATTAGTAGCAGCTTAGCAAAATATTGCTCTTATTAAGGTTTAATCATAATAACTTTGCATGGCAAATGCGTCCTACCAATTTTTAAAATCACACATTGGTTGATGCATGACTAACTGCATGCACGCATCATAATGGTGCACTGTCGTGGATACTTGGTTTGAGGCCAAGCTCATGCTAAAACAGATCAGTGACATATCTGTTCAACACTGTCTACAACACTAAAACTAAAGATTTACTGCACTTTCACATTATGCATTTTAAACCTGTGAATCTTAACGATGATACCAAACTATCAGCACCAATAAAGGAATGTCAAGTTCTGTAGGTGGAAAACGTAAAGATTATTGGCGACTGCACAGAGGAAATGGAAAGATGGTTATGTTTTTGATCTATTTATAGACACTATTAATAGACACAAATTGTCCATCCTCTCAAGTGTTTTCCTCTCTCACAAAGTTATTCATACATTCATTTAGAGAACAGAGGGCACTTTGTTGCAAGCACGGATCTAAAGGGGCCCCCATCCCCTTTTGTCTACAACAGACACACAGCCTCATCAAGTCAAAACACAAGTAAACAAACCGCATCGGACTACAAGCTCAGCAGAGAAAGTTACCATTGTGTTCGTGATTATGGTTTTCTATCAAAGAAGCCTTTTAATCGTGTTATACGTGCATTCTACCTGATTTGAAATTCCATGCTTCAAATGAGAATAACCAGTATTCCTGAGGGTTTGTGACCGCTGCTGCCCTGCATAACAACAAACCTGGACCTGGACTTTTGCTTTAAGCTCCCCGCGAACAGTCAGTGTCATCCTCGGTCTGCTCGCTGATGTTATGATCTCTGTATTACGTCCACAGAGGATCAAGGCAGCCTGTTACATTACTCAATGAAGTAGAGGCCTGTATTTAGGCTGACAGTGATCTAAAAGCAGTCCGTGATTGCAGTGCCTGAATGATGTAATCACCCAGACCTTTAGTGACCTATGTAATGTCACTTAATGTGCCGTTAATACGCAGTGTTGTTGCTGGTTTTGATGGATTTACTGTCAACATGGTAGACGAAAATAAACTTGATTTTTGAGTCCTGATATTTACACTTAATGCTTTTTAATCAGATAAATTGGCCATAAAAAATACATGTTTTAATGTCTAAATGTTAGTCTGTTTAATGTCTATGTTAGACTAAAATATCTCAACAAGATTGGATTGATGGATGTGAAATTCTGTGCAGATGTTCATGGTCCCCAGACAATGAATCCCACTTCTTTGGTGATTTCCTGTTTGATGTGTGAAACCAAGTTTTGAAATGAAGTCTTGTTGCACTCAGTGATTACCAAGTGGCGCCTTAGGCCTTATGTGTCAGTTAAATGTTTAAAAGCACTGCTTTTTGTCATGCAGATGAGTTTGTCACTAAGGTTTCGGTGTTTTACGTAGCTCACTCACTGGCCGTTTGTCAAAACACAGTTTTAGTGCTGGGTCAGTTTGACGTGGCTTCTTGAGGTGATCCTAGCTGGTCTGCTGTGTGCATCCTTGAAATAGTCTGGAACAAGCTTGTTCATGGGCAGTGGAAAGCACTTCATGTGCTGGGGTTTAAACCAGCAGTCTTTTAGCTCCGAGATGGCATGTGGAACCAATCTGCTAATATTCTGGCCAGAGGAAGAGCAAGCCTCTATCTCCACTGGCAAAGGTCAGGCTGAACGTAGGCCCCCGTTATTGAAGGCCCTTTTGTCAACATGACCACAATAAACAAGCGAGCCATTCTCAGCTCTGCTCTAGTGTGCTTATCCTGCATGAAAACAAGCGTGACTATTTTAATTGTAATTAGAGGGAGAAATTGGTGTAGGGACTGAGCCAATCGTAGAGGGTGTGTGTGTGTGTGTGTGTGTGTGTGTGTGTGTGTGTGTGTGTGTGTGTGTGTGTGTGTGTGTGTGTGTGTGTGTGTGTGTGTGTGTGTGTGTGTGTGTGTGTGTGTGTGTGTGTGTGTGTGTGTGTGGGGTTCAGTGCCTGTCTGTTAGTGTCTGACGATAAACTCCTCGTATACTTGTCCAGGGCAAGCACAATCACAGGCCCTTTCATGTCTCCCATTTATGTGAAAAGTGAAGCTGTCATGACTGACAGTTCATGAAATGGCGCTTTAAAATCTACCAGTCAAAGGCCGTAATTGTAGCGTGTTTAGTCACACTGTGAATATATTAGTTAGTGTGAGAGTGTTCCAGAGAGGTTTATTCTACCTTTATTCAGTCACTGCTTCATTAGTATGACTCACATCCTGACATTTCATTGCCTGTGTGTCATCTTACTGTCATCTCAGCCACTTAAAATCTGCAGCAAGCTCAGCTGCTCAGCGAGGCTTTCAGCAGCGTCCTCGCCAATGTTTCATCAGGCCAGTATGTGAAAACTTTATGAAACAGTGGACACGACCAGATTGCTTCTCTTGGAGAACAAAGCTGCATTTTTCACCCCTGGAGTTACCCTATTAAGTGACCTGTGTGATTGGTAATATTGACGCAGTAGGTAAGATCAGACTTAATAATCCTGTTTGTATTTTAATGAATTTGTTTTTTACATCGCGTGAAGTGCACAGCAATGAACAATGAAACTCACTGCATGTCAACCAGCGCAGTTAATACTGCATTAAATAATACATGCATCGTCATGTATAGGTTAATAGCAAGACTAAGGATCCGTCTGTCTATAATATATATATGTAATGCTTTCTGAGATCCTGCATGTCAGATAAATGCAGAGTCACACACACAACATTTATGTTTAACTCCATGAACTGTATTCCACTGCGATGAATTACACAAATCAAAACACTTATTAGGTGTGAAACAAAAGTATGATGTTATTTGATCAGTCAGTAAATGATAGGATTGGATCCCCATGCAGCATAGAATGGTATATTCTTAGCAGTCAGTAATCAAAATACACCACCATATAAAATTCAATTCATACCGCCCCGCCCTGCCACGAATATGCCGTTAAAACACTGAAAGCTTACAGTTTGTTTGCAGGGGATGATATATTCTACCCCCGTACCACAGACAAAGCCTGATCTTACTCGACCCCACCTCCTCCCCCACCTCTCTACATTTGCTTCAGTCAAACGATTTATGTCTAATTACCGGTTATAAGCTCTGCACTTCCTCTGACAGGCTCCATATTAGAAACCAAATCTTATAATTAACCCATCCTCTCACATGAAAGTAATGGCAGTGCTCTGCCTTGTCAGAGACCCATGTTGATTGTTCTGTCATCTCAGCCCAGCCTTCCCCACTACTGCTTTTCCAAATATCCCAGCAGTTCAAGGAAAGATGAGCTGGCTAATGGACTACTTACTAGTGGAGAGGAGTGAAGAGATTGACCTTGAAGGCTTTTCTGTAGTTAAGATATCTGAACAGAGAAAGCGTCCACCAAGGGATCGAGTGTGATCTGAATGTCCTTGGATATAAAACTGAATTCCTTTGCTATGACTAATTTAAGTCTGAGTTATAATTTCAAATAAATTACATGTTTAGATGTTGAATCTTTTACTGAGTAGTTAAATTATACACAAAGGTGGCAGGGAGACAATAATTATGATGCATAGTAATCTCAAATAGCCTTGAGATTTCAAACAGCATCTACTGACTGTATAAAATTAGGATTTTCAACCCGGCAGCACAGAAGATCCAAACAATGACCACAGTTTCGAGGTGGACGCTCAAGATTAGTGTCACCTGTTCAGTATCAGACCAAATGTGGAACATCATGGTCATAATCTCCCCTCCTGTTCCCAAGTTTGGTGTTTGGTAATCGCCAGAAAAGTGTTTTTGCCGAACATTATGATGTCACAGTGAAGTTGACCTTTGACCTTTTGGCTAAAATATGTCATTGTTTCATCCTTTTATCCTATGAGACATTTCTGATATGTTTGAGTTATGGCCAAAAATGAGGTCACAGTGACCTTCGACCACCAGATTCGATTTCGATTTCGTAGTTGAGTCCACCTTTGTGCTGAATTTGACAAAGTACCCTCAAGTTCCTGAGATATCTTGTCCATGAGAATGGACGGACAACTTGACAACAAGATGCCTCCGGCCAAAGCTGTCACCAGCATAAAGGCATAAAAAATGCGTAAAGCTGCATTTAAAAAAACCCTCAAATATCACAGTTCTACCCAAAAAAAGCTCAAATGTTTATCTTGTTGCCATAGATGCAGGTAAAAAAACAGCCCTGAAATTCATTACTTCAACATCACTCAACTGCTTGCATTTACAGACAGCATTGCTCCTGTTTGCTAGTCCATATGTGACAAATATTGTCTTTCAATTCACATTTTTGGCTTTTGCAGTTTTTTGCTTCATTCAGTTTTGTTTCAGTCTACTGAAGTGATGGACAGCACAGTCTGTTAGGGGAGTACTGCGTTTTTTTATGAGGTGATCTTGAGCTTTAAACAACACTTGTGCGAAACTTGGCTGTCCTTCAGATTGCTACCACTGCTGACTGATCTCGGGGAGTTTGGGGAGTGGATTAGTGTTGCTGAAGGAGCTTGTTGACATCAGATGGCATGGGAACTAAGAATCCACACACAAGGCTCAACGAAGGAGCTCAAGCAAACCTGCAGCGGGCACGTAGAGAGGGGGAAAAACAAATAAACTAAACCCAAAGCAAGTATCCCCACAGTTGGCATGTTCCCATAGACATTTGGTGGAGAGAGGGTGGATACAAGAACATTCTGGTTATCAAAGAAGAACTTATTGGGGTTTTGTCTCAGTCTTTGGTAATGGTCAAAAAAATATTTAACACATGTAACCATTGTTAAGAGCCATTAGATAATTTTTAAGTCCAGTGAATTGACCATAAAATGCCTTTTGTGGATCAAATGAAACAGTGCAATCATGTCTTAAAGGTCCAGTGTGTAGGATTTAGTGCCATCCAGTGGTGAGGTTGCAGACTGCGACCAACTCACCTCACCTTACCCTATGGTTTCTGCCAAAAACACAAAAGTGCCCTCTAGAGCTGGTGTTTGGTTTGTCCGTTCTGGGCTACTGTAGAAACATGGTGGTCCAACATGGCAAACTCTGTGGAAGAGGACCTGAACTCTCTGTAGATATAAAGAACTTGATCTAAGGTAACTAGCACTCAAGTATTCTTATTTTCAGCGGATTATGCACTAATGAAAACATAATTTTAAATATTATGTACAATTTCTACCATATTCTAGATTCCACTAAACCCTGGACCTTTAATATTATTACAAATATTTGAACCAGTTGTGGTCAGTCTGCATGATAACAGCGTTCTGTTAAAGTGGAAAATGTACAATTGCTGCTTTGTTTCAGGAACAAAAAGTTATTTGTTTATCCAGGCGTGCAGTTCAGGTGTAATGTGACATAGAGTGCTTGTGCAAACAGGACACTTGGTAATGGAAACATACCGCATAAATCACAGAACCCACTATGATGGATAATAATAATAATAATCACAATGACAGCGCAATCCACTCAGCATCAGATTGCTCGGTAATCCCACAGTAAACTCTCGTTAAAACCTGAGTGAGTCAGTATTATTGCAGATAATCCCCTGGTCTGGTTTATGTGACGTGCTGGTGAACGCAGGCCTAAACCACACACAGACACACACACACACACACACACACACACACACACACACATACACACACACCTCTTCTTCCAAACTGATTGCATTTCAGCTATTGTCTCAATTTCAGCAGCCACAGAGATCACAGTGCGAAGCAGATGGCTGCTGTGTATAATGTCACTAAGAGACTGTTTTAGCTTAATGATGCAGTGCTGACTGAATGTTGACTGTCATCAGCTAAATGTATGGCCCAGTGTTTACTTGCACTAAAGGACATCAGGTCATATTGTTTCATGGTGCAGAATTAGTAGTTATTTTGAGCTGTGTCAGCTGCGAGGCTCAAGGCTCAATGCCGGTCTGTTGCTCTGTCTCTTGGTCAGTCTGTCCACCACTTGGTCCAGGCTGAAATAGATCAGCAACTATCAGACGAATTGTTGTGAAATTTTGTACATGCATTCATGATTCATGGCTCTAGATGCTTACTCTTGTCACAAAGGATGGACGTGCGCTGTCGACCATAACCCTGCCCTGGTTTGTTGTCATTCATTTATTTGCATTGGCAGCTTGCAAAGAGAGAACAAAAACAAACTACTCTGTAAAGTCCTCAACATGTGGATGAGTTTCAGGTCTTTTCCATTTATTTTAAAAGAAATGTGCCATAAGTCAGTCATGGATTTGTTTCCGGCTGCATGCCTACAGGCATTATTTCTACAGGACCTGACTGTACGATGTTAGAATGATTTTCTAAATGTGAATGTTGCCGCCCCTGAACTTTCATCAAAAGCAGCATGTCCCCAGTATGACCTGTATCAGATGATTGCTGTACCATGCAGCACTCAGTGACCCAGTTACTGTTGTAAGGAGCTAAACTTGGATCTCCTTAGCTAATGGACTTAACAGATATTGTAGATTTCTAGAGAAACATGCACCAGGGATTTGATAAAGATGTGGATTTCTTGTGAGTTTTCTAAATTTACCTTTGATAAAACGTTTGTATATGACAGCATTTAAGGTCAAAAATCTGAAACTTCATGACTGAGATTTCAGGAATTCACCCCAGGTCCTACACTGAAACAAAAAACAACCACAAATCTGCAAAACAGCCATTGCAAAAGACAATCATTTTGTTAGATGAGCGCTTCCACAACAGTCCAGTCCAGAATTTGTCGGTTAAGATGTCGCAGAACTTCTCTGACTTTTAAGCACTTTGCTCTGCATGTCTCAAACTTTTTAAACCTCTCGGCTCCACTGAAGTGGCATTTGCCAACATACACATAAACACAGAGCAGGATCACAGGAGAGCCAAATACTTGAACTGAGGTTACCATGCTCATCCTTGCTTGCTTTTTAAACAAGCAAAGAAACCCCACCCTCCCCCCAAACCTCTCCTAGCACCCAAGTCCGGGAGCTTTGCCAAAAGCAGCCTAACGCTAAACATTCACAGCACTGGGGAAGAGAAAGCAAACTCTGGGAAGGTACAGGATTGACGTCAGAGTGAGCCACATGTAAGAAATTCCTTCCTAATTACTGGGAATGCACTGGCTTATTGTATAAAAAAACGTTCTGGTTCATATTCATCTTTTAAAAGGTGGGTCTTTGTTTTAAAGTCTGTGCTACCTTTCAGTGTATTAATTCTCATGCCCCCCCCCTCTCTGCAGTTCCAGTTTCTTCCTCCTCCTCCTCCTCCTCCTCTGCTTCCTTCCTTCCTCTTCCACTCCAACTTACAGCTTTGCGGGAGATAATTTAAAATTGCCAACTGACACCTACGCCCACTTCTGCAGGATTTATTTCTTGTGGTGCAGTAAGGCTGATGTGTTTGGATTATTTCTGCTGACCAGCTGGTCTCGGTGCTGCACCTGTTATTCCTCCTTCCAGGAATGTACGAGCACTTCCTGACTGGTACACATAGTCTTGTTTTCACAACAGTTTTAAACTGGTCTCAACTAATTAGGCTTACTCTTTGTTGCTCACCGTTCCCTTAAACAATATTTTTGTAACACATCTAATTAATGAGTAATATCTTTAGCCTTTTTTAAGACCCTCCATCTATAATGTTTTTTCATTGAAATGGTACTGTGGGACCATCTCCTTTATTTAGTGTGAATTATTCCCTGTTGATGCAAGATCTTATGATTGTTCATAAAAAGGGAATCAAGGGTTTGACTCAGGGAACGTAGAAAGGTGGGTTTTCTCAAAAATTATTGTTGGTTAGATATTATTTATGTCTGATTAAATAAACCGCTACAGGTACACTGTTGACACAATGCGAAGTTTAGACACATAAATACAAAAGATGCAAGTTAAATTTCTGCATTTTACATCTGCTGCATGAAAATATGTTGATTTCGTAAGTGTAAGTGCTGTGCACAGAATGTCTCCTGCTCCACTAAAAGTCCATTCATGATTTATATGCGCTCAAGGTTTTTAGTTTCTAAGTCACACTCGTGTAAGTTGCATACTAAACAATGATTCACCTCCAAACTAGTTGTGATGTCACATATCCGGCTAGCGTGTTCGGGTGTGTAACTGAGATTGAATGTGCGCACAGAGAGTCTTTCCCCCTGCAGCAGATGAGTGTGAGAGCAGCCTCCAAGTGTCAAACTCTGCACAAACGTCATCCTGCACAGTGAAGCTCAAACATCCAGTTGAAGTAACAAGAAAGAAAAGGTACTTACAACATAGAGCTCAAGTGGTTAACTTGTTAATTTGTATGCTTTATCACACACGTGTGGAAAACAACAGTTGTATTACCCATGAGATGGTAGTTAAGATGCTTTGGTACAGCTGCAGTCTCTTTTAGTATCCCCGGCTTTAAAATGCATGTGTTGGCCTGGTTACACATGTGGTTGTGGAATGTGGAATTTTGTCAGTCGGTACATTTTTTATATTAGAAACCGAATGAAATTAACATGAAATTAACGTGAAAATAACATGGACCTCTGTGTACGAACACAACTCTTAATATTGGAATGTATTGTGTGTATGAAAATATTTACCTCTTGCTTTCCATAAAACCCTAAATCTTATGAAGATTTTCATTTGATTATTTGATTATTTTATGAATTTTTTTTTTTTAATCCTAGAAATTCTAGAAATTACATTTCTATTCTCATAATGTGCAGAGCCAAGCATGCAAAGCTAAAAGTCGAACGGGGTCACTCTAAAATCAATTCTTTGAAGGTCTTTAGAGATATGGTGCCTTAGTGGAAGGGAAAAGCACATTGGCTGAGATGAGCGTAGAGCGAGTTAATTTAGGAGAAAGGAGCGTGATGGTGAGGTGTGATGGGGTTTCACACACACAGGAAGTATTTGTGCTGAAAATGGAGACCGGAGGGAACTTTGGGATTTGTGGAGGCTCCCATATCAACTGGAGGAATGCTTTTGAAGCTTTTTCTTCCTCCCGCTGGATGCATTTTATTAGTGGGGGACAGCTACTGATCGGACACATTCTGGAGTACGAGAAGACAGATGTTGGAAACAGAACATAGTTTGCAGACAAGGAGGAGGCCACCAGCTGCTGAGCTACTGGGATGTTAGCAGCCCCCTTTGCTCCCTCAGACAGGCGCTGTGCTTCAGCACCAGTTACAATCATCAGTGATTCGAGAAAGATACTGATGCTTGGCTGCGGTTTGCTGAGAACATTCCCAGCACATACATTTTAACCAAGTCACTGACAGTGTGCTGAAGCAAGTGTCTCTTTCCATAATAGAAGTACGTTTTTAAGGTAGCGCAAAAACTGTCATCCTTCAACACTGGACGGTTTGTCATTTGTAGAGGTGTTTTGTAGAGGTCTAGCATAACATAAGGTCTATCATAACATTGCACTGTGCAGAAGACGTGATGAGTCTACACCCTGCCATGCAGCTTTTCCAGTATGAATGGCAGCCTCAATCCTGCTTCTATTTATTCAGTCACAACACACTATTCTTTGCAGATGTGAAGTGTGGGGCTCTACTCCTGACTCCAAACATAATCCTGCAGTCCTGCGAGCAGCACCTGAGGATGCTGGGATCACCCCCTCTGGTCCAGCACTCTCACTATATTCATGTCATTTCTCTCTTGTCTGTTTCCTGTACTTGACAGTATTTTTCAATTATTATGATGCCTCTGACTCTTTCTTTTTCTGTCAAATGTATCTTATCTTCGGATCATAGGCAGCCAGCAGTTATTTGAAAAGTGTTTGCTTTTCCTCGTGGAGAAATATTGATTTGTACAACGTAACAGTTTCTTTATTGCAATTGCTTTATTGCCAGAAGGACCACACTGTTGGATTTGTTGGTGGACTTGTTTAGTTGACCATGTCCTCTGTGAGTCAGTGTGTGGGTGTGTAAGCCAGCTTGTGTTTTTAGCAGGGTTGGGTTCCATTTGCTTTCACTCTTCCCTTAAATTAAAGCTTATCTTCCTTATCTTAAGGACTTTTTAGAAAATCCACCTCAATTTAAACTGAATGTCCTCAACCCCTCTCCTGCTGATGAGTTCTTGTCAATGGCACACATTTAGTCTGAGAGATGTTAGGTAAAGACAGTTTATAGTATAGTATAGTATAGTCACTATACTGTACTATACTATAAACTGACTTTATTTATGGTACAATACACTATACTATAGTGTATTGTACTATAAGGGCTTGGTTTTGCAGAACATTCACAGTATGGTTGAGTCAGAGTGGCACTAATTTTTCATCTGGAGGTCTGATGAATCCAATAATATGCTATACCTGTCTAGCACTGAACTTTAAAGAGACCATAATACTCAAATATGTTTCTCAGATGTTAGTTGAGACCAGACCAGAGATAAGGAGATAGCCTTAACAACTTTATAGTGAAATAATATGTCAGAACTGTATGTCTGTTAGCTTGTGTTGTGGTTCTTCTTCCCCCTAGTGGCTGGAAATTGATTAGTGCAGCTTTAAATAACATGCTCTAAATAAAGTAATCCTTCTGCATTGTAATTCAGCCCTGTTGCAGCACAACTTCAAAGAAGCATACACAGGCTGTAGCTTTTACCTTGTTTGTTCACACACACACACACACACACACACACACACACACACACACACAGCATACAGGGAGATGCAAACTAATCACAGGCCTCAAAAACCTGCACACACACAGACACACACTGTGATCTTCCAAGCTGGTGGCTGCAACAGACACTTAGCCTGATGCAACATGACTGGACATGTTGGGAATCACACCCATGTTCCAGGCATCGACACGGTGAACACAGTCCTTGTGAAAACAGGCTGTAAGACACAAAAGGTGCAATTAACTGCTGTGGTTTGCAGCCTGGTGAGGTAACTGGCTTGTCATGTCCAGTCTACATTTGTCTCTCTTTTTAACATGGACTTTTTTCTTGCAAGGTAAAACTCAATAAGTTAGTAAGTCTCATACTTGTGGGTTATTTTGGCATCATCATGGTGGCTTCAGTCCTGCCTTTTAACCTGAAGCTTTCTGCGTGCAGTGTAGCTGGAGGTGATAAGGCTCGAGAGTACATTTTATCGTCTAAATAAGGTCTCTTTCATTTTTGTGCGATGTGAAAAACAAGTTCAGAAGCTAAAAGATGCACAATTTAGCCCAGACATCCAGAGTTGAGATCCAGCCTGGAACTCCTGTTCACTTTCATCCTCCTTTGAGTCTGTTACATGATCTCTCCACAACAAGTAATCACTGCTTTGGTCCAAGCTCGCGGTCACAACAAACACAGATGCTTTGGATACTACAGTTTGGAAAGTTTGCTATTTGTCCTCACAGGAACTTAACAGAGCTCGACCAAATGTGACCCTGTGGCGACATAGACACAACAAGCAACAACGTGAACGGGGAGGTTTGACTGCTCAGGTGGATTTGCATGTGTTTATTGTCAGGTTTTATTTGTCTCGGATGGAAAGGCCACGTTTTTGGGATATTCAGTGTAAAATCTGATGGAGACAAATACTTGGCACACAGCGTCCTCTTTCCTGTGGAGGCAGAGCTTGGAGCACACACGGAGAGTGACTTTACCCGAGTGACATTAATGTGTATATTTAAGACTTGCGTACTACGTGTATATTATAATATTTGTGACCTATTGTGTAACCACTAAGTGAAGCCCATCATGTGTCCAGGTGTTATGCTCTTACAAAGAGAAAGGCCCTTCTCTCCGCCCAGTGACCCCTCCACTCCTCCACAGATGTCTCTGATCCTTTTAGTACACTTTCAGCCCTTTCTCTCTCTCTCTCACACACACACACACACACACACACACACACACACACACACACACACACACACACACACACACACACCCGTCTTGGGTATCACGGGGATCTCCTGCCTCCCAATGGACTTTGTGTTGCCTGCCTGCTGCCAGACCACATGGCCTCTCTTTCTGAACAGTTATTGTGTGTGTCAGGCTCAGCAAAAGTGATGGTTTGAAGGGTGGCACCAACTGACCTAAAATCCATAGCATGATTAATTGTCACATTTAGCGTTTCATCCTCCTCACGTGTACTGAGTCATATAAAAATGTACAACCACACACTCCTGGAAGGTCCATTGGTAAAAATAAAGTTAAATGTTGTGGTTCGTCGTATAGGTTTAAAATGCTCAGAGGAAGTGCTGAGTACTAGGTAACCATGGCCGCAACACCAACAAGTGGTTTTAGCATGGGTTTAATCCTGCACTCAGACCAATTACCTTCAAAGTACCAGAAAAAACTTAGAAAATCAATTTCCTGCTCTCTATTTCATTCATATTGCAAAACAGAAATTCCCTTTATGTGCAATATAGAGTGACGTGTTTCAGAAGATGAGGAAATAAAAACCAAAGATGCCACAGTTTGGCCCCAGCTTCTTGGCTCTCACTGCCTTTATTAGCCAACATAGTTATTTAAACGTAGAACAAACTTGAATTTTCTTCGCTATTTGTTAATTTTCTGGAAGGAGTGTATGATTTTTATCACAAGCAAGATACATACTAAGCTGGATATTTTACAGTTGAAACTTGTCAGGGCTCTCTGGTGGAAAAACTGTGTAGTGCTGACAGTGTTTCTAATTAACCTCAAACCTAATTTATCATTTAAGTCCTGCAGCTTCTTATTATTCCCCCCCAGACATATACACTGGTACGATGTATTGGTTCTCCTCCAGTGCGTAGACCAAACTGTTCAAGTGAATGTTTGAATGGTGGTAAATAACAAAACACTGCATAGTACACTTAATAGATAGATGCTAGCAACTTGGGATGCAAGGGAAATGGTGTTCTACCAAGGTTAACTTGGTGCAGAGATTTGGCAGCGGTTTTGGAAGCTTGACTTGCTGCTATTAACGAGGCAGCAGGACATATTTGACAACCTGGCACCTACCAGTGTTGGGAGGTTCAAGGGCACACACAATGAACTCCTCCAGTAGAGTCAGGTTAGGAGAACTTCTCATCAAGCTCATGAGTCACTGAGTTGTTTATATGGTTCTTATGAGCCATCAGGATGTAAAGAAATTATTTCAAATAGAAAGATTAGACTTATGTGTCCATGAGGAGTCCACCTTATAGAGAGAAAGCATCTCTTCAGTAACTAACTAATGAAATTGCATACTAGCCTGTGAAAAAGAGCTGATTTTGTTTGCAATCACTTGATGGATATCTCAATTTTGGATTGAATCGCCTCATATGTCGGCTTCCCAGCAGGTTATCTTGTGGTTTAGAGTGGCGGTGACAGGTTGGTGTGGCTGGCGCGCTCTCAGACTGGCTCCGAGTTTGGTTGCAGCAGAAGGGCAATTTTGGTGGAGCCTCAGCAGACAGGATGGCATAGTTGGCAGAGCGAAGGGTGCCAGAGCTCTGAGGCTGATATCAAGGGCTCAGAATACACCAGACTGAGTTGTAGTGGACCAGACAGGTTGCCGTGGCTGGCACACTGATGTGGTGATTGGAAGTCAGGTGGAGGTAAAGGTGGCCCAGAACACGGTGACTTGGCACCTTCACGGTCTACAGTAGCAGGCGGAAAGGTGTGCTTGCGTATACATCCATCTGCACTGTGTGCCTTTGTGTTTTTCTGACAGTTCACGAGTGCTCTGTGTGTCTTTTCCTACATCATGGAAGGGTTCTCCTCACCATTGTACACCGGGTGTGTATCCACTGAAGCAGGCACTCCTGCTTCCTGCTGGCCTCTGAGCCAACTTGTCCTCTTGCCAGACGTCGGTAACTTGGCACTCCGTCTCTTCCTTTTCCATGTGGTGATCACGTATGTCTATCCACAAGCAAGTCTGTCGACACATCTAGGCTTTTACAAATGGGATGTGACACATGTAAAAAGAGCAAATCACTTTCCTGCCTGGGCTCGGAGCCATGCATGTACTTTTTCTTGGTATATATGTATTTTTACTGGCGGTATCTGTATTCCTACATGTCACTGGGGAGACAGAATATGCTTAACTGTTGCTGAGGGGCATGCATATGGCACAGGTCACATAGGTCAACACATTAAAGTGTCCACATGACTCCCACAGTAACAGCGTCGTGCATTGTAACTGCTACATCTCTGTTCAGCAATAACACCCCGGAGGACATTACTGACTTACATAATAACATATTGCTGCATACATTATGATGCACAAAAAGCGTTTGCTCTAAATAGTCTTAAAAATGAATTATACAAAATGTTCCATATCCCTTGCTGATGCAGTAAACCATCCAAAAATACCTCTTTTTATGGCTTGATTTCCCACTAAAGCTCTATGCCATTTCAAGGGCCTTTCTTTCCATCAAACCAGTACCAACAGTACAAGCAGAGCGGAAGCTCAGGCCACAGAATGAGCTGTAAGAGGGAGTGAACCTCTCTGTCTCATCTCTCTTGAACTTTATCTCTTCTTACCGCTGTAACAGCAGATAATAGTTGTATTGTGGAGAGGACAACTGTTCAGTCAAACTCTGAGACTGCGATGACGTGGCTTGGACGGGATGGATAAGTACCTTGTTTAGAGCGGATAAGAGTGCTTCACAAGCAAATGTGTGGCTGTACTCACAGTGTCTACTCCAGAGTGGACAGTGCATACAGGCTCCTCGTGCATTGCGGCTACAGACAGTACATCAGGAGTGAGATGGTGGAAATAAGACCAGTGGTTCCCTGGAGGATTACACACTGTCACCAAAATAGTTGTCCAGATGTACCCCATTGATTAACCAATTGGACCCAACATGGATTTTTCGCCATGCTCGCAGCATGGCTCTAGGGATGGTGTTGTCAGCTGGTTGGTCCGGATGGAAATGTCTCAACAACTGCTGGATGGATTGCCATTTGGTTTTGCACAGACATACATGGTTCCCACGTGATGAATCCAACTTACTGCAGTGATCCCCTGAATTTTCCTGTAGCACCACCATGAGGTCAAAATTTGTCTAATACTTTGCTAGTATTTGGAAAACGGGGAAATGTTAAACAACCAGATTTATGTACAGTTTTACTAGTAATTCAGTGAGTTGTCATCATCCAATTTTTCATTTCTTTTCCTCTCAGTTTCCCACACACCAAGGTTTTTTTCAGATTGCTTGTTTTTGGTTAACCAGCAGTCAAAAACCAAAAGATACTCTATTTACAATTCACAAAAGCAATTCAATGGTTGGATTTTTTTTCTTTGTTAATGACTGAAAACATTATTGTCGTTGTATTTAAAGCTCTTGGAGCATTGGTGTGAGTCATCCAGATTCAAATAAGCATGTGAATGGTGGGGATGGCATATAAGGTTGTGAAGTAAAGCAGTCAGCAAGCTCTTATCAAATGACAAAAACAATGGCTGAATGTAATGAAGAGAAAGTGGTAGAACTTGTTGCTCCTGCTGCTTGGGTTTTTTTTTTTTTTTTGGCTGTGATCTGATTAACAATAGTAACCTCCTCAAGCATCGCCATGTTATGCTTACATTGTACACATATTAGGTTCTTAACAAGGCTACTCCAATTATTCACCAAGGACTATTCTGCATTCATTTCCCACCTTGTATGCAGAAAGTATGTGAACAGCGGTTCGCATTGTGGCCTCTAGTCTGTGCCTGTGTGCTTTTAAAAGCAAGTATATAACAGACTTTTGTCAGATTATAAGACAGGCAGGCTATTTAGGTGTTATGCTGGTGTTAATAATTGTAAAAATAGGTTTGGAAGAACACTGTTAACTGCCTGTGCAAGAGTCTCTCTCGCTCTGTCTCTGCACATTTGTTTGTTGTGGTTTCCATGGAGATTTTCTCTCATCACTGTTTGTTAAGACAGAGAGCATTTGGCCTCTCTTCCTCTCCGGGCGTCAGAGGTCACAGTCTGCTCAGTCATGGGTGGACAACCTATAAACCTGCCTGGTTTCCATGACATATGTTTCCTGTACACATAGAGATAAATATACACATTTATGTGCATTCTTCTCTTTTGTATAGAATCTGTCTGTACATGAACCCACACGCACACATACATACACATTGGTATGCAAATTTACGAGTCAGTCTTTGCGAAGAGTTTCAAGGGGGCCAGAGAGCAAAATGAAAAATAGACTTGGCCAGTATTAAGTGTATCAGAGGGAAGATGCAAAGCACTCACCAAGACTCTCAGCTCTCCCTTTGTGTGTGTGTTTGAGTGTGTGATTGCTTGGCCTGTCTCTCGCCTATCGGACTCTGGTGTTGTCTTTCTGCCATCTGCCGCTGCCACCCAACTGACATGCACACACGCACATGCACAGACATGCACACACACATTGAGCATTCATTTAATACTCCCGTTCTTTATTTTTCTTTTCCTTCTCTTCCTCTAGAGAAAGTCTCAGGTGTCCCCTTACAATCCGCAGCCACGGATGTGTTTTTTGTTTGTTTCTGTCAGCTTTTCTTGTGCTTTGTGCGTCTTTGTGCGTTAGCATCTACTGTTGTTGAAGAAACAAAAGAAGCCAGCTTTGCCCGGAATATGAAATTCAAGAATATGCATTTGGTCTGTGTTTGTGCGTAAGATATGAATATTTAATTCAGCCCCTCCCTCCATCATGTATTAATCATGGAGCAGTCTGCTTAGGCTGAAAATAGCGCCTAGCAACCCAGAAAAACAAAATCCATAGTAGTTGTGGGTATGTCATGTGCTGCTGCTCGTTGGTGTGTGACACAGCACATGGTCTCCTCTCACATTTTCCTTCTTTCCACATGAAGTTTTCTTTCTGTCTCCACTGGTTCAGGAATGATAGCGATGGAGAGTTCTGAGATACTTGCAGTCACGCTCAGTCTTCGGAGTTTGAAAAGTGTTGCCGTCTTTAAAAAGTTGTTTATCAGTTTTAGACTTAGACCATATGTGCCTGTCTTGCACACTTTCTTAACTGAACTCTAAATGCAGCCTGCTGTGCCTGCACCGACACCCACTGAGTTTAAGAAAAGTTTGAAATGTGTGACTGTAAGTGTGCTTCCTGAAAGTGGTGATAATTGCAGGATTGCTGACCCCAGCATCCGTACGAGCTGCCAATCTTAAGGATAAACTGAGTGATAAACTGAGTGATGACATAATTTCAGCCTAGCTGTTTGCAGGTGGGGGCAGAAATATGGTGACAAGTTTGTGTCGTGAGCACAAAGACTCGTTCAACAAAAAGAGCTTGAATTCAAGGGCAGAGGGAACGAGAATGGTGGCTTTGGAAACCTGAGTAAAAGACTGTTTGCTGCCTGGCAGCGTCACCTAAAAACCAACATTTCTACTTGATGGTATCCTGGGAAACGCTGTGAAATGTGTGTTGTTAATAATAGTCTGTTCTGTGTGTACAGTACAGTCAGAGAGTATCAAGACATTGATATGAATTTAATTGTGCTGGCTGCACTCCATCAATGGGATTTGAAATTAAAACAAAATGACGAAGAGGTGCGACGTTCAGCGGTTCAGCACTGTGTTTTAGGGTGTTCACATAAGTGGATCACGCTGGATATCAGCACTGATCTCCACATTCAATTTGATGCAAGTCTTAATGATTCACATCTAATAAATGCCAATGTTGTACAAAGCACTTCTCAGAATTTATCCTGGGAACTTAAATTTCTTCTGTTCTACGGTTATTTGCTTGAATACAAAATTGTGTTAAACACACATTACAGGCTAAATTATGCATGCAAAATAAAAGACCTGCAAAGCTTGCAAGAGCATCATCATTGTCGACGTCCACGACGGAGAGCTCAGATCAATGTGAGTCCCCAGTCCGTCCCTGTCATAGATGTGATTTCTTCACTGTCTATGCGATAGAACCTCACCATCCTGAGTTATGACAGCCTTGTAAACATGGTGTGTCTACATTTACTACTCACGTCACACTTTACGGAACTGTTTTGACTGTTGTGTCCAATAGCTAGCTATCATTTGTTATTTGACATTTTGTTATTTGACATTTTACACGTCAGTCTGCCCTAACTGAACCACTTACAACATGTAACCGCTGCCGACGCTCAACATTTAGCACAAATGTACAGCTGGTCACATGGCATGTGCACGCATTGTAGCGCAGCAGAGTGTCTGATGTATCTCGAACTCGACTTCTGTCATTGCCACAACAATTTGTATGCACACTTTCCTAACTTCACTGTTTGCGTTGTTTGGGCCAAACCCAGGGTCAGATCCATCCATGAAAATAATCTATCATGTTTAACACCTGATTAATAGTTCAAGGGGGGCATATTCCCTTCAGAGCTTCAGCTAGTAGCAAAGTCAAGACAAGAAAAGCCTGCAATCCTTAAGGCTTATTATGTTTAGTAAGCACTGTGATATCTAGCTTGTGAACATCTTTTATCTTCTGTTTTGTACATTTTCCCCCTCACATTTCACCAAATTATGGGAATTTTGTAATCCCTTCTTAATTTCATGTGCACCCTAATACTCTCACTATTGAGGACCAGCAAGGATGGTTGAAATGAATCTTAATCTAATTCTGCATTACATTGAGCTATAACTGAATTTTTTTCTTGGGATGACTTTCTTTTACGAAGCCTCTTTCAAGCTTTAGATTCTGATAAACTGTGAATAAGTTAATTGGGGGAACTTATTCGTGTTGTGTGAGAGTCTGCTACACTTTAGGCTTTTTCCTTCCTTCTCTCACTCTGTTGAACAGATGACATTGCTGTACACATCTGCTTGTCACTTTCTGCTGCTTGTTTTCTGACTCACCTTCATCCTCTTGGTTTCTCTCTACCCCTGTGCAGTTGGCTACACCTCTCTTAGCTGGGAGCTGAGGACAGATGTTTTTGGTTTGGATCTATTCATGTGGTGATTTTAATGATTTTAAAATGTCCTTTTCTACTCTCTGACAGGTGGCTTGACCAGCAACGAACAGCCTCTGGAACTTCTTAAACCAACTGCACTCAACCATTTCGGTAGGAAATCTATGTGTGTGTGTGTCTCTGAAATGCATGTGGACTAGGTTTTTATACCAGTTGAACTTTGGTGCATCCCTACTCCTTCAGAAACACTCTCGCCTAGAGCTGAGTGATTGATGTAGTCATGTCTTTGGCTCTACCGATGTGTGATACGCCGCATGTGATTACAGAACATCAAGGCTCAATGGGGGATTTGGCGCTATAGCGGTTGCCTTCGCTGGCTAATGTATGGCTCAAGAATACACTCTGTCAGTGTCTGTTTATGAGGAAACTTATCATTTACTCCTGGGTATGTAATCATTTCCACCAGCTGACGTTGCGCGTTGTTTTTAGCACATGGCGATGTATTATTCAGTGTCCGACTCCTTTTAGAATTCACACTGCACATGCCAGCGCACACGTGCGTGTACGTGAGAGTGCACGAGAAGCGAGACATTTTGTTGGAACTTCACGCTCTTGTTGACAGGAACGTGGGATAATCACGCCACATCAGCATGTCATCAACCCACAAGCGGTATGTTTGTCCCATGTGGCGGGAGGAAATGCTGATGCAGCAGTGATGTCACGGATACGGTTGCCAAGACCTGGAGCTTTAGCCTGTTAATAGCATGTTTGCTTGTTGCAGTGACACACAAAACTGCATCAACACACCGACAAGTTATGCACATATTCAGCCTGTATGCTTGTGCGTGCGTGTGCGTGTGTGTGTGTGTGCTTGTGTGGAGCCCTTTTACGATAAGCTTTTCAGAAAGGTAGAAAAAAATAGAATTAGTTCATCAATAATGTGGCGCTAGAAAGCTCTTGAAATGATGCAACGATAAAAGATCATTTTATTGCTTGTTAGGCATTTATTGTGTGTAATGCATGTACACTTAAACACTCATATCCCATTTAGACCAGTACAGTGATGCGGGTCACATGCTGGGTTGGATGCGGGCGAGATACCTACCTTTGGTGACTAGGCATCTCTAAAAGGAATATGAATAATTTAATCATATGAGAGAGAGACAGAAACCTGTGACAGATGTCTCATATGAATGAGGCCAATTCGAGTTGAATGCATGTTGAGTAGACCCTTGTCAGAAGCACACCCCTGTATGAAGGGATTGTTCCCCCACACACAGGCCCATTCACACAAACAAACACAAAACAACTTCAGCAAGCAACAAAAACAATCCTGTAAGCACTCATCCTCCCAATAAACTCAATATTCCTCACTTATAACCCAACTGGCATTTCACAAACAGATTTACTTATCACTTTAATTACAATTTATACACGGACTGTATGATAAGCAGGGCTGGTTCTGTTTTTAATGTATTTTTTTGTAATGTATCTGTAGCTATTGAATGGGTGTAGCAAAGGTGACAGGTTTTTTTTATTGTTTCTCTGCTTTAGTAAATAACATTTAACAAATTATAAAAGTGTGAAATTAGTCTCTAGCTTCCGCTCACTCTTACCAGAGTGCCAATTGTTGTTTAAATGTCAATAACATTAAAATACAGTTTTACTGAATATTTCCAGCGCAATGGACAAGATGCAGGCTTAAGGCATCTCACAGATTCGTACTATATTGAAATGTGAAGAAACCACAGACAATTTTCCACAATTTGTAGCCAAAACCAAGGCATCTTGGAGTTTAGTAGGTCAGGTGTTAAGGCTAGTACATGCTTACTATGTGCTTCCTCGTTAAATCAGACTGAATGGCTCAATCAAATTAGTTTTGGAAATTTCAGAGTTTGGTACAGCCCTAATAATAACTAAGTTTTAAAATGCCTGCCAAAAAAAGGACAACAGCATTTTATTGGAATGAGTACAGTACAATGCTCTATTAACACATTCATGAGATGTGTTAGAATTGATTAAGTGGGTGCCAAGAGAAACAGTAACACTTCTTGTTTGTGTGTATGTGTGTGTGTATGTGTGCGTGTGCATGTGTTTGTTCTATGCTGTTAAGTCCATTTCAACACAGAACCTAATAAAACGGCCACAGCTGCAGCCTGCTCTGGTGGCCTTAAAGTTACCTGTGTGTGTGTGTGTGTCTGTGTGTGTGTGCGTGCGCTTGTGCGTGTGTGTGTGTGTGTGTGCATTTTTATTACAGATAAGTTGGGGATCAAAAGTAGAATGAGCATCAATCAGAGTAAATGACTCATTTGACAATGTGAAAATGATGAAGAGCAGGCTGGAGGAGGAGGATGAGGATGAGGAAGACTCTGCGATGGAGACAGATTTGGGTGCATATTAAACAGAATGACTAAATTGTGCACAGGAGGAGGCACTATAAGAGGAGCAGAAAGGTCAGCACCTTTCAGAGTCACTTCCACACTTAGACACGAATGTGGGTTTGAGCAGCTGCTTGTATCCGTGAACGCACACATGACATCAGGAGCGAAACTAAAAGACCAGATAAACATGTATTGATGTGTTTGTGTGTCTGTGTGTGTTTGTCTGCGTGTTTGCATGCATCCCACTGTATAGCCTAAACTAGGCTCCTTTCTCCCCAAGCCAAAACAGCTTTCTTCCACTCTGCACAAATTAGCAGCAGCCCACGCTCCACTAACACATAACTGTCAGAGCACAGACACTGCAGGGAGTGAGGAGGAGTGAGGGGAAGGTGAGAGAAGTGATGAGGAAGGGGGTGTCAGGGGGGACAAATTGGGAGAAGAGGATGGGAAAATAGAGGAGAAGAAGCGACAGATAATGTGGACCAGAAGTGTTTTTGTAGCTCACAGAAGGGCTTCGTTATGGCTCCTTTCATCACGGCCTGGTGTGCACTGTTGGGAACTGTCAGGAAACATGACAGTTGTCTCTTTTAGGTTTTTAGTCTTAATGCTTTGTGCACATGTCCATTTTCCGTCCACACGGTGCTGATATTAAGGCTTAGCAGAATGCGAGGCGGTGAGCAAGTTAAGAGAGAAGGATGAAGAGCTGTTCACACAGAAAGTGGCAGACCTGTTGGCCCGCTTCTGTTTTCTGACAGAACGGCTTCTCTTTATTTAGAGTTGTCAGTTATCTCTGAGCACTTAAGAACCTGCGAGAGGGAGGAGTAGGTAGGATAAATGCAATGAATGGAGGTGGATGGGAGGGAGATGGAGATGGTAAAAGAGATAGGAAGAGAGCGACATGGGAGGAGAACAGCAATTTGAGGAGAAGAGGGCCTGGATAAGTAGAAAAAGAAGGATGAGGGAAGGCACATTATGCAAATATCAGCAGGCTCATTACCATTTCAAAACTCTGGAAAGGAAATCACAAAAAGTGGAGAGAAGCGTATTTTTGGACTACACTAATTTCATTCTCACTCTCTCTATTTCCATATCTCAAACCTTTCTCTCTCACACACACACATATCGCCACCCCTCTCTCTTTTCTGTCGCACTTAACTCCAGTCTCCTCTCTCATTTCTCAGTTTGTGATTTCTATTTCTGTGCTCATTTGGCCTCTGATTTTACATGTTCGGTCTGCATCTTAAGCTGGTCGATGTGCACTCAGGTGCAGGCTTGGATTTGTCTTTGCACAGATTCAGCAAGGTGCTAGAAACATTCCTCTGAGATTCTGGTCCACGCTGACATGACAGCATCACGAATCATAGATTTATTGGCTGCACGTTACTGCTGAGATTCTCCCCTACACTGAACTCATTGTTATAAACCCAACCATCAAAGAGGAACCACTTTGATGCTGATGTGTGGTTTGTGACATGGCGTGTTGTGGAAGTAGCTATTGGAAGATGGTTGATATTAATTGGCCAAATGTGCCAAATATGCGCCAAGCAATATTCCCCACACCATTGCACCACAACCATCAGCCTTAACCATGGATCTGAGGCAGGATGGATCCATGTATTTATGTTGTTCAACCAACTCCTGACCCTGGATTAGAAAAGGTTCTCGAGTCTGTGCGATGTCTGTATACTCCTATCAGAAGCTTTGGAGCCTGGTTGCTGATACCTAGCAGCTGTCACTCAAAGTGGCCATGTCCATAATTACACATAAATTTAAGCCTTAATCTAGATTGAACCAGTATATTGTATGAAAATTCACCCCCTGACCAATTTCATGAATGGATAAATCAGCTGTGGAGACCAAAATGATTTTTTGTACCAGGTTGTAAACATGTTTACTTCTCTTTTGAATTTTAGTCTAGGGGTCTATGGGGATTGACTCGCTTTTGGAGCCAGCCTCAAGTGGCCATTTGAGAAACTGCAGTTTTTGGCACTTCCGCATTTGCTTAATTTTTCGGCCCCGGATGCTGCCGCTTGTGTCAACCAAGAAGCTAAGCTGAATGGTTGTTGTGAGAAAAAAAAACTGATGTGTCGCTCAGTTCCTGTGGTGCCGCTGCACTCTCATTCATCATTGTTATGTTCTGCTAGGCAGTGGCTGATTGGCATGCAACACCTAGTGGTAAAAGTCGGTAGTACCGGTCCGGATTTATCCTTTATTGGGCTTAATATCATTTTGACTGACAGAACTGCTGAGGCTGCTATATGTGAAAGAGGTCAGTGTTTTCTGAGATACTCAAAGCACTCGTCTGACATTTTGTCATTATATCATTATATTGTCAAAATCACTTAGACCACATTTCTGTCCTCTTTCAGTGTTTGGTCTGAACAAGTTAGCCTCTTGTCCGTATATGTGGTCTTTTATAAGTTCTTCCTAAATTGCTAGTCACTGAACTTATGTACAATGTGCATTTGTAGATAACTTGTAAAACATGAAGAGACGAGGGTGAAAGCAGTCAAAAGGGGACAGAATTAGTGATGACAGGCCAGAGACTGAGAGTGAGGTGTGTTCCAGAGGACACCCTGTCTGTAGGTCACCATGACCGCGCGAAGACACTTGTCTGCCGGCCAGACCCCCGCTGCCCCCCCTCCCTACTCACTGGAACATTGGGCTTTGCTGTCGCCTGTGTTTGTGTGTGTGATTGAATGCTTGACCTTAATCCTGACATTGCAAATATGTGTGTTTGTGTTTCCTCTGTGAAAGAGAAGGAGCATGCCCCACACAAAGATTTTGGGAGTTTGGCAGGCAGATTTTGATCTCAATTTCACCTGTTTGTCTTCTGCTTTTCTGCACACAGACTCTCAACCCTACTGTTTTTGCCGTACTGCAACTGATGCTCAGAATCACTTTTAATCATAGCTCAATTAAAATGTACCAATGCCCTGCACAAATCCTCAGACTTGCCAGCAAATAACTTAAATAAGTCATCACTTACTCAGCTTTAAAGCTGCGACAAATGCTCCTCTTCTAACACAGGTCAAGTGACCGAATTAGATTCTTCACCCCTCTATCAGATCGCAGTCTTAATTCAAGATCGAAAAGATTCAACCTTGTAGTGAATTTTAGCTCCTACAACTCCAACCATAACAGACACAATCAGCACCTGCTTGACTTGCCACTTTTGCTAATGGAAGACAACCTGTTTTGTATACACATGCTCACCAGGGAGCCCACACGGCCCTCACTCCCCGGTGCCAGTTCCCCAGATGGGCCCCCGAAGCCCCCAACCTCCCCCACACACTCCCTGACCTGGCATGGATTCCTCTGCCTGGTGCCAGTTTGGTGTAGGCAGGAGTCGGTGGGCAGCTGCTTCTTTTCTGCTCAGCCACCATCAGGCTCACACACACACACATGCGCACACACACACACATGCGCACACACACACACACACACACACACACACACACACACACACACACAAACAACCATGTCAAACTCATTGCCCAAGAAATGTTTCCAAATGGCTCTCTTGAACTCCTGATGAACTGAAATTTAATCTCTCGTGCTTTGCTTCATCTCATCTCCTTGAATCTGTCTTTTTATCTCTCTTGCACCTCACGGTTAACAGAATAAATTGCCTCCATTTGGAATAAAAATGGAAGCTGAATATCAGCAGATTCACAGCATGCACAGATTACTGGAGCAGCAGTTTCAACGCAGTGTGCTAAAGGAAACCGAAAGCTATCAGAGAGCTGAGGTGACTTCAGATTTGATCCCGAGAGATACATTTGAGTTTAAAGGGAATACAAGACAGTGTACTAGTGCCTAATGATATCTACAGACATCGCCTGAGGTTGTGGCCTTCATGTCAACCCCGTTAAAGAGACGTGCACACACACACACACACTCACACTCTTCACATTGGGGTCTGAGAAAATGTGGCACAGTGCTCAGAGACAGACTTGTTTTTGTCTTCCAGCAGAACAGGCAATGCCTTAACCTACTTTGTCTGCATCAGTGCCATTATCCTGACAGCTATAGCAGGTTGGACTATGTGTGTGTGTGAGAGCGAGTTTGTGTTATGTGGATATTGTAGAGGGAAAAAAGATTTTACCATGTCATGAATTTTGCATATGGCCTGGTGTGTTTTGCCACTTTGGCTGGCTGGCTTTGGCTTTTCGGAGACCTAGACGTCTGGAGACTGAGGATGTGTTTGTCAATTATGTCTTTGAATAAATGCAGACTTTAAAAATTCATTCACAGAGACAAATAAGGAATATATATTTCTTATAAAGCATGCTATCATCAGTCTGAGTTTGTCTTTGTGTGTCCATCTATCAAAGCTAATGTTATCATTCCAAATATTCATCTTATGGGTTAATGGTTGGCACATTGTCAACTGCCGAAACTAGCAGCAAACAACACCAAAAATATTTAGATTAAATCAAGGTGACACCAAATGAGTCTGGTTTTCGAGTATCTCTCCCTAAATTGCATGGAAACAAATAGGTGGGCCCTTAAGCTTGGTTTCTAACCAACTCATGAGATAATTATTTCATTTTGTACAATCCACTCCTGTCTCACAACTACCTGCAAGCAATGGTGCATCTCCCAGGGGTTTTCACTACCAAAACCACTATTCAACACTTTGCATCCTTGCAGACTAATACTAAAGCATCAGATGTGCAGCAAAAGCAAGAGGCAGACAGAAACATGGCTGTACGTCCCAATGCTCACCTACAGCCAACAGTGTGGAAATGCTTTACCAGAGCAAACATAGATTAGTTTGTTTCTTTGTTATGCCATGTTAAATAGACAGATTTAAGGTAGTTAGAGAAGGAAAGACTCAAGCTATACCTGCAAGAAAACTGGGGCCTTGTTATTGTAGTCAAACAGTATCCCCAACTCAGACATTGCTGAAGGTTTAGTCCAATCAATTCGCAGCTCATTTGTAAACAGTCTCTCAGAACGAGTTGAGGACTCTGCCATTTCACCTACCCCCAGGTTGGTCCCAACTGCTTAAGTTAACCCTTTACTGGTTGTATTTGAGGCAAGAATTGATTTTTGTTATGGAAGAAAAAATATATATCTCCCAAGATTAACTGACTAGTTGACTACTTTTTGGGAGTTGCATAAAATTGGCTGGTGCAACACATCAAATATGATATCCGTTCCCTCAAAGATTACCACTGCAATTGGTCAGAGTTGCAAATTTTTATGCCAAGTCACCAAAGTTGAAATTGGACAAGTCCTTATATCCATTTTATGTTGGAGAATGGAGTATTACAGTTCTCTGAAAGCTACATCGTAAGTGCTAACAAGTTGCTGTTACGAACAAGCAGAGCAAATTTCAGCTTGTTTGATTCTGACTTGTTGTTGCGTGTTTGTGGTTTCTGTTACCTTCCCATTCTGCTATTTAAGGCAGATGTCTCACGAGCTTAGTATATGCAGTGGCACAACAGACAGGTGAAAATATCAGCAGACAGTTCTCTGAATTGTTTTTCAGCTGCCGTGCTCAGTAATAAGTCACATTATCATTTCCATTAGAGCTAGCATGGGGTGCCACATATTCGATGTTGTAGTCCTTCCAGTGTTAACAATTACAGATTTTACACTAGTTATCCTGAAGTTGTGTCGTTTGTGAATTTACAGTATGTCTGTTTATGTGCAGATATAAAGACAGACAGACGGATATTATGTACATTTGACTCCAGCCATGCTTTGACCTTTCACTTCCTCTTACACTCACTTGTTAATGCAGAGGTGTGTTTTGTAAAGGCTTTTAAAAGCCTGAGCAGGACCATATGAATCCAGAGGAGTCCTCTGGAAGCTATCTATTATGAATGACCACTCCAGGGTTCAGACCTTTGCTTTGCACTCACAAGGGGTTTGTTAGCTTCTGGCCAGCAACACCACCATGACCAGAGGCGGGCCTTCCCCTGTCCGGGAAGAGGAGTTCATTACAGCCAAGCCCACAGCCTAATGGCTACAGCATGGCGGTCAGTGATAGACTGTATTTTACCACAAACTCATTTAAGAGAAGAAATAGATCATGGTTTGTTGTCTACAATCATTCGTATCAGTTTTCTGAGTTGTTTGAACTTGCAAGAAGTTATTGAGAAGAGACTTGGACATCTGGAAACATCAGTTCAAGAATAGACTCCCCTTCAGTTACTGGTATAAACACCAAAAACAAGCCTCCACAAGTGGAAATGTCATCAAACACAGACCATTGTTAAAGAACTGGACAAATGCCAGAGTCACCAGCTCTACACCAGAATGAAGTAGAACATGTTCTTTTCCATAACTTGTTTTTTCTCACAGTATGAATCTTTAATCTTTTAATCTGTCTTGCTTATACCTGAACTCATCTTTCTTTTTGATGCTGTGCTCCATTTATATCTACAACTGTCTTTACTGTCTTAACTACCTCTATGTGTGTTTAAATCCCGAAGGAAATATTGATGAGCCCCATTTTAGGCAGGTTGCTATAATCTGCACTGCACATTAAGAGTTTGTGGGTCTAGCTTTAGTGCACAGGGCCATTCCTGCGAACCATGTGATTTAAAGTACACAGGGATCAGTGTGGTAAGCTGACATCTCTCATAAGTTCAGTTTAGCATCGCCGACAGCTAATGGCCCTCTGTCTGCTGCAAACTCTGAGCAGACTGGGAAGGCATTACCATTGAGACGGAAGGAGAGGGTGTAAAATATGAATGAACGGAGCTCCCCACTGCAGCTCAAAACATCTCTTTGTCTTCCCTTTTTAAGAAACTGTTTTGAAGCCTTCGTGTTATGAGGCCTCAGAACAGTTAACGGTTTATTCTTGGTATGGGTATCTTTGTAGAGCTTGTTATGCCATCAGATTGGCAGCTTGAGGTAAACTTGATATCTGAGGACAGGTGAAATGAAAGGAGTTTGTATTTCGCTGCGTGCATTTGATTTGCTTATTTCAGTTTGTCTTTCACACGGAAAAAAAAATCCAAGCCAGCAAAATTCCGAAAAAAGCCAAATGAGAAAAATGCTCATTGGTTGCATGTCTGAGGTGGGATTGAGAAAGCAAACACAGGAAGAAGCTCCTGAAGAAGGTCCGATCTGCTCAGATCCCCCGTCCAGGTCAGAGCTCCATTCATTCTCTGGCTCAAACTTGAAGTTCAGGCCTTGTAGTTGTTTTTTCTCTGGAAATCTATTTGCAAATGACCTTATAGACCAACAACTTGGGGCATTTCTTGACAGTGCTGTTATTATTACCATAAAGCAGTCCATTTATCATTTATTTCCAACACTGGAGGCAATGGCCTTTTCAAACCTGAAACATAGCAAAGTAGAAAAAATATATTTCTGCTACACAAAATTATGTTCTTTCTTCTAATCTCTTCTTTTTTCTCATGTAGTATAATTGTATAATTCTACCTCTTCAGACCTCGTTTTCAAATAAGTCAGAGTAAAAGCCATCACTCTTTGGTTGAAGAGCTTGCAGTCGGTCGATATAAGCGACTGGTGACAAGCCGTCTTTTTTTTTTTTTTTTTTTTTTACAACATTGAGCCTGACCTCTGTGTGTACGTTGATTCCTGAGCACAATACAGTTGCTCCAAACATTTCCTCATTTTGAATGTTCCTGAACGGCTTTGGTTAAATGATATTACACGTTCTGTTTTTAGGTCTTTGGTCTAAAGATGTTCATCTTATGTAAAAGCAATAAAATGCTTAACTTAACTTACCCATTTAATATGAGTTTGCCCTGCCTGTGCTTTCCTTTTTAACATATTTAAAGAAAATGGAGTGTATTTACTAGCTACGCAAGAGCAGGTCAAAGACAGCAGACAACACTGACCGGTAACACAGCTGAGAGCTCACGACTCTCTACTTGTGCTGATCTGTTAAGCCTTTGAAAATATTTTTTAATAACCTCACGTCTGTTGCATGTATTGGCGAAGTGAGAGAAGTGGCAGATTATGCGAGGGAGAAAGTACAAGATTTTGGCACGCAGTAATACTTTTACACTGCAGCAGTGTTTTATAGCAGTATTAAATTTAGACATCGGAGCGCACTAAAAGGGTGGGTTCTCATATTCTGCATCAACTGAGCATGTCCTGATTGCCATTAGGAATTCATTGCATCGCCTGAATCTGTGTTTTTATTAGACAAAGAGAGATATTGGAAAAGGTTATTTTAGAAAGTTTAATGATTGTTCTAAATAGAAATTTCAGATTTAGTGTCTGTATTTTGAGAGTCCCAGTGATGCTAATCAATGGGGAGGCAGAGAGAGAGGGAGAGAGATGTGAAGGGGGGTTGAAGAGAGAGTGAGTGAGAGTGTGTATTATAAATAACCTAAATCAATAATAAACGACACAGTATCTCACATATTTGGAGTCGGGTCTTGGGTTCTCAGGGGAGATGGATGAAAAAGGCAACCCCCCCCCCGTCACTGTGGAGAGGAGGGGGATGACTGGAGCATAGGAGGGTATAAAAATAAGAGTTGCTGTCTTTTTTTCCCTCTCCCGGGCATGAACCAGCTTGTGGTTATGGTTGCATGCAGGCTTGTGTGTGTGTGTGTGTGTGCACACGTGTGTACATTACGAGGCGGACACGTCCATTACTTATTCATCAGTCCTGTCTGCTAGGCTGCCACACTGTGTATTTCAGCATGCCTCGCAATCATTATGCCACATGCATTATTTAACGCACACGTGCACGCTGACTTTGATGCAGATAGCTACATGAGCTATTTATCTGGGATATGCTCACTTATCGCCTTGTCTGGTTCTCTCACTGGCAGTTGCAAATAACTGCAGAGGCCCTCTTCCACATAGACATTCATTGCCTTTTCATTAGGTCACACAACACACCTGCACACAAGGTTTCCTACAGATGCTTTCATTCATGTCTGCAATGACATGTCTGTATGTGCGGACTCCACCGACGTGGATGTAATTTGAGCTTTGATTTGTCTCAGATGTACAAAGAGAGGTTAGACTTCCTATGGCTCGTTGGCTCTTAGAAAACAGATCTGAAGGTTGTGCCACAGCTCACTGGCTTGACTTTTGGTAGTTGGCTTATGTCAATATCGCTTTTTGGCACAGAGTCACATGCATAAAGATCTGGATGCGCGTCTTAGTGAGACAAAAATGAACAGCAGCAAAAAGCTCCAGCTAACGGAAACATTTTGAAACACAACATGGAAGAAGGTTTGAACCATTTATTCCAGGGTACAAGATCTTCTGTGCGTTTCACATGCTTGACATTCTTTGTCAGTGTTCTCTTTGTCTTGAAACTATTTTATTTGTTGTGAGTTACAGTGTACAGAGCATTGTGCTGGATCACATTCATGCCAACTGCTGTACTTACAAACAAATTCACTTTGATTGCTTGCGTAATATGCAGCTCATCTAAACAGGCCCCTGTGCCTTGTTAGCAGTCTTTAACAAGTTTTGTGGATTTTTCTTTTTCTCCTCTTTTGTAAGCTCTGTCATGGCCAAAAAAAAAAAAAAAAAAACATTTTCAAAAGCTTTTCCACGTGTCCCACTGTTCATTTTTGTTTGCCAAGCTGCCGCCTCGCCGCCGCTGATCTTTGACCATGTTATTCGCCGTCTAACCTAATGTTCATACATTGATTTTTACCGCAAAGTTCATGTGGTGCTCTTCTGCTTCGGTTTCACAGTCTGGTCACTGCCCTCCCTCCCCGATGGTGATTCTCCCTCCTCTAAAGAGGTGCTCGTGTGCGTGCGTGTATGCCATTGTGGTTTGCACTCGGTAGCGTTTGCTGTTATCAGTGTCATGGCTGCATGAAGCTTAGCTAAGCCGCTGACGTCAACACCATACAGCAAGCTGATAACGTAGACTTTTATCGCAGCCAGGTGTGTGGGTGTGTTGTCTGATTAAACAAAACTTGGCTTCCTGGATTCTACGCTGAACTTCAAAAATAGCTCCTGCAAACACACACAGATGCAGTAAAACACACAGACACACACAAATTAGATTAGGAAATGCATACAAAAATCAGTGCATTTATATGAACTTAGATGAAGTAAATGGATTTCTTTAACGCCATGTAAACAAGCAGCCCAGTCACCTTTTATTGAGAGTAAGGATTCAAGAGTTATGTTGATACCTTTCTATATTTTGAATAGATTGCCCATTTCTGTTTCACTTATTCAGTTAACTGACCTTTAACAGAGTCTTTACATGTGTACAAAAGTTGGGTCAGTGTGTAAAATATGAATAAAAACAGAATGCAATCATTTGCAAACAAACTCTCTTTCCAGGATGCTCCTTTCATACCCAATCATGATACTATCACCTGTTACCAATCAACCTGTTTACCTGTGGAATGATCCAAACAGGTGTTTTTGGAGCATCCCTCAACTTCCCCATTGAAGCAGATATTTACAAAAATCAGTTAGGTTGATCAGGTCAGACATTAAATATATCATCTTTGTACTGTTTTCAGTTGAGTATATGTCAAAAATGATGAGCACATTATCGCCATCTTTTTTTTTTTGGAATCAGGGTTGTACTATATGCTTGACAAAAACATAAGTGAATGCATCATGAAGAAATGAGTGACAGCAGTGGGATCAATAGAAAGGTTATTAAACTGTGCCTCATATTACAACACAAGTCTGACTTAAAATGACACTGAAACTAAGTGAATAAGTATAAATAAATCTGTTTCCTCACCTCAACACACTGACAGACGGTTCAACTCCACAAGACTCTGTAGGTATCTCCCTCACTCTCGGGTCAAATTACACCTTAATCATTCTTATTAGATTCACTTTGGTGAGATTGCAAGAGGTATAATTAGTCAGGATAAGTAAAAACCCCTTTGTAGTCAATTCTTTGTAAAAAATATTCAGACATGATTTTCTTAAAATCTCTAAATATATCGCAGTAGCAAGGAGAGATACCTGATTGTTTTTTTTAGATCAATCAGATTATGGCATTGTGCGTAATTTTAGGATATTGATCTGTGTCACATGGGAGTTGTTGTTGGGTTGTCGGTGCTTTTCTTTTGCCGTGCCTTTGTTGCTTCTTGCCTGTCTTTTGACTCTCCTCTGCCTTTAGCTTTTGGGTGCATTCAATATTCAGTGATTCACATATTCTGACAATAGCTTGTTAAAGTTTTATGTAGAGAATTTTGAAAACAACCACAAGGGTGGTATTTTTTTTATACAGTTACACACTCGTCAAGTAAACCGATATTCATGCTGCAGTCAGTCCAATACTGCCTGTTTTATGCACTCCTGTTGGCTGAGAATCAAACTGCCCATTGATATGACAGCAAGACATATGTCAGGTGTCACCCCCAGAGGAGCACTTGCCGCTGGTGGACTCTGATGCCACTCGATAGGCGAGTCCTTCAACCGCCCTAATTGCTCCTCATCATCATTCAGTCCAAACCACATCACTTACCTGCAAACACTTTTCAGGCATGCATGTCTAAATCTGTCTCTACTCTGATTCAGTTTCGCTCTTTATTGTTCTCATTTTTCTTTGCAAGAATTTCTTATTGCTCGCATATTTTTTTATTTGTCAATATTTTGCTAACTGCTTCGATGCGGCTCCCTAGATGTTTCTTTTATGGTGCTTTAAGGCTTCCTTCTCCAAATTGCAGCCGTCTTTTGTAATGCGCCTCGCTTTTTAGAGACTTTATTTAGTTGTGGCTTTAAAAATGTAAACAAGACCGACAAAGCATCCAGGCAAAAATTGCTAATGTAGAGGAGTCAAACAGGATTGAGGTTGGATACTGAGCCCCAGCTGTAAGCAGCGTCTAGTGTGTGCGCAGTGGGCAGAGACGTGTGTGTGTCTTCAGTGGTTGTAAAGTGTTCCAGTTGCAAGGCCAAGCAGCATCCATTATCATCAAGTCAACTTCACAACAACTGTCTGTTCTGCTGGGCTGCTGGTGTGTAGGAGGGTTTTAGAGAGAGCGCATCCAGAAGTGTGTGTGTGTGTGTGTATGTGTGTGTGTATGTGTGTGTGCAACAAGTAACACACCAACAAATGTGAGATACAAAAGCACCAAGCTCTGAAAAAGCAGAGGTGGTTTGTAAAAGCACAGCGTTTGTCTAGTCAAATGAGAATGTGGTCACAATCTGACTGCCTCCTCCTCTACGCTGGTCGGTGTGTTCGCAGGCAGAGAGAGAGAGAGAGTGAGAGAGAGACTCCCATAAAATGCTCGACATGCCTGAGACTGCCCTCTGATGTCACTGAGAGAGAGAGAGAGGGAGAGAGAGTGGGAAGGGACGGGAGAGAGAGTGGGAGGGGACGGGAGGAACAGAAGGAGGGAGGGAGAGAGAGAGAGAGTGGCAGCCGGAGGGCAGAGCGAAGCACGTCAGTGAGAGAAACAGAGAAGCGGTGGAGTGAGAGACGGAGAGTGTGAAAGACAGGCAGGGAGAGAGGTCTGTTCTCACTACGAAAACCAGGTTGGTCCGCTGTGTTTTCACGCTGCAGTGGACTTTACAGCTCCGTTCAGAGTCGCACTTTTGGCTTCAAACACACACTTTGTCGCTCTCTTAGATACTGTACGCTGCACTACACACACACACGAACACACACAAGCGCACAACAACCGGACAGCACAACTGATGGGTAAGAGCTCCTGTTGTTATTGCATGTACTGTTTGTTTGGATAGTGTGTGTGGATGAAATTCTCATTCAGATTTCGCTGGTTTGTCATTGATCGTGTGTTTGTTGGTGCGTGAACAATGACTTTGTTGAGTTCTTGTGCATGTGCTGATTTATTGTACATTGTTTAGTCGGTGTACGTGTGTGAGCCCTGGGCTTTTGTTTATATAAACTCATTCAGCCTATGATTATTGACTGTGTGTGTGTGTGTATGCGCGCTCGCTCGAGGAGAGAGTGTATGTTTGTGTGAGCATGTTCATTTGCTGTGTGGGTGTGCAGCTTCGAGTAGTGGCAGTGTTTATTGAGTGGGACTGATGTATGGAGACTCTTGCTCAGCACCACTCAGTGCAGCCTTTAACTGAATGGAGCAGATGGCAGTGGCTGCGTCTGTTCCTCCCCACAGCTTATTGTGCGCATGTGTGTGTGTTTGTGTTTGTGCCTCTGTGTGTGTGTGTGTGGGGGGGGGATATGTATGAAAGTTTGTGTTCTTGTGCAAAATGAGGAATTTCATTGCAAAAAATCAGTCTTGCAGAACACATTTCACTGTTGATTGCTCAGTGCTTGAAGAAAATGCAAATCATCTGAAATTTGAAGTTCTTACAAAAACGCTTGTAAAAATTTTGAGTAAAACCCTTTTCTGCTTGAGATTTCTCTGCTGGATTGCATTTTCTGCTCTTGCATCATTTGATAATAAGGGTTTTGTTTGTATTTTGGTCTGCGGCCAGTGCGCATGCAGTGTGACCATGTGGCTCCAGGTCTCGCTGCCTTGCTTTATGTGTTGTGTCTCTGCTATATGCGGTTGTATGCAGACGAGCTCGTGGGAAAAGGCCAGTTAAAGGTGTGGTCTATCTCTTCATACCCCCCTTAAAAATACATCATCCCTAAATAATGTTTTAACTGACTGCAGAAGTTGCTTTCCATGGCTTTAACGCTGACCAGCTGTCCTCAGAGAAAGAGAAAAGGGAGATGAAGAAAACAAAGAGGTGGTGACATACAGTACAGCAGGCTCCAGGGACGTGCAATGACATATATCAACATGCATACACACCCTTCCCAGGCTTGACGGTAAAAGGGTTGAGCTGAATGCACATGCGGGCCATGTGTTGAATTAGTTGCCTACCATCATTGGTCCTTCCTCCATCTGTAGCCCCACCCCTCCTCCACTGTCCAACCAACCGCTGGCCACAATCCCACCAGTCGCCATGGCGTTTGCCTCCCTCCTCTGCCAGCACCTGTGTGTGTGTGTGTGTGTATGTGAGGGGCTCACGGCTGGGTAACACTATGTCAGCAATTACTATTCATTCTTAATTTCCAGGCATTACACTGCTGTCACATTTTATTTTTATGCATAGCTTTGTTTTTATCACACACACACACACACACACACACACACACACACACACACACACACACTGCTGGCATTTACTGAATTTTAAATGAGAGTGCACACTCAGTTACTCACAAACTGCGAGTTAAACATGCATGGGGTTTCGTCTGAGTGCATAGATGCCTGGTGGGGCGAGGAGCTCCCTCGGGAATCCTGGTCTATAAATAACCCCCTCTGTGTGATCTATGATCATATCCTGATCATGGGAGAGGGGGATGAGAGGGGGGACAGAGGGAGGAGAAGAGTCAGCGATAGAGGGACACAGATAGTGATGGATGAATAGATGAGGGACAGGAAAGAGGAGGCACAGGCTGACATTTCAGCAGCCGTGTTGTTTGTGTCAGTTTCTGACGCGTTCAGCCAGAGTTTACATCATCCCGTCGTGCCCGTCGTAGGGAAACCTCACATCTCCATGGGATTCTCACAAAGTAAATGCTACACATTTGCACACATTTCCAACCTGCTGCATATATTTAAGTCGTTGTCATTCATAGAAAAAGCTGATTTTTACTTACTGACATTTTAGAGTTGCAGAGTTGCATCATATGATGACCATGTGAGGAAAAAGAACATGTGATTTTGTGTAGTTGACCTTTTCTTGAGCGTCTCTATATTGTATTCATTTACACAAAAGCACTTATGTCACCGACAATGCCAGTCCATATTGGGACCTGCTCGGCTACGCTTGCGGCGGGAATGTTTGTGTTATCATGTCCGGTGCTGTCAGGGTGAGTCAGCTTGTGCATCCACCTCTCCTCCTGTTGGCTCGGCACCATCCCCTCATGGCACATTCACAGAGTGCCATCCTTGTAAGCTGGACTAATTACTTCACAGGTGCCTGCACCCTGCTGGGTGCAGAATGTCGCCCTGTTTGTCTGCTGCCATTCACAAAGCTTTGTTTACTGTAAACACGCTTGCGGGGATCGTTATTCAGAGAGCTGCCATTGTTTCTGTCGTGATACGGCTGCAGCAGTGCTGCGATCCTGCTGGGCCGTGTCAGCTTGACCAGGAACTGTCAGACATGTCACAGATGTGTTTCAGATCTTTTGACAGCACTTTAAAACAGCCTTTAAATTATCCAGAGCAGAACTCTCTAACTAATTGCAATCTGTTTAGTGGAAATCACAGTTACAGCCTTGTACAGCTTAGACACAATGATTAAATAATTGTATAGTGTAAAAATAGTAGGTTCTGATAACTATTGATTTTGAAAATTTAATATATTTTCATATCTCATATCGTGCACCAGTTTTGCAGTCTGAAACAGCTCTGCACCCTGAAACCTTTGATCCAAAGTCCTCCCTTTTCATGTCATGTAAATTTAACCAAAAAGATTAAACTAAAGAAGTAAAAGCATTGGCAGGTGACTGAGAACAAGTGTGTGCAGTTCAGGTATAGACTGCAGTGTTGACACATTGACGATCCATCAACGATATCAGAAGCTCCTAAATACTTTTGTGCGTAGCCAATTTCACAACCTGCAGATGGCTATGAGACTCCGAACAGTGTGATGTGCCAGCCAGTGTGCTTAGCCTCTGAAGAGCTGGTGTGAGCAGTGTTTGCACCACCTTCCTCTTCCTCTTCCTCTCCATCTCTCTCCCTCTGTGGCCCTCAGCTTAAGGATAGGTGGCTGTAATGCCTTGCTTCAGTCTTGCAGCCGGCCATTGATGGCCGGTCTGTAAGTAACCAGCCGTGTTAACAGCATAAAACAAGTAGAAATACAATATTTGAATTTATGCACACACAGATTACAGCCATACTTCCAGAAAATATCATAATAAATACAACAACATGTGTATATTACTGCACATACACAAGTGTACAAAAAAGATTTGTGTAGATGCAGGTGTCAGTATCCATTTTAGTGTACTCTATTGAGGTGATTGTTTAATAACTTCATTGCTCAAGTCAAAACTGTGTTTGTTCACAGTAAAAGCCATAAATTACTTTTTGTGTATTTGCCCTTCATTTTCCCAAAAGGACTGTTCAGATTTTGTTGTTGCATGACGAAGCGCAGGAGCAGAATGTGTAAATTTGTTGTGTTGTAGTTTTGAGGGTGGGAACCCCATTTGTCTCTGCTAAGACAAACAGCCCTTGTGAAGCCTGTGGCATGCTTACTGAGTAAAGCACTTGGGGAACCGTACATAAATAGTGTGGCGTTGAGAGCGAGTGCTAGGCTAACTCCAGGGGCCAGCCTTGTCGATACAAGTCTGTATGGGAAAAAATACGGTATAAAAGGCGTTAATTGATGTGATGCTCTATGCATGTTGGCACGGTGGTGCAGGAATAGCCGGTGCCGGTATGCCTCTGAAAGGGTGGCACGCCCTTTGAAGTGCACTGACCCAACAGAAGGTTTTGTTTGACCTTGTTGTTTACTGCTTATTAAATATGTGTGTTAACAGTTAACAGGCATGTGTGTGTAAATGCATGCGTGTACGGCGAATGTGGGAGGTGGTGGGCTGAAAGTTTACCACGGTTCACTGGGAAAGGCTTTGTTTAGATAACACGGATGATTGGCACCAATTGTTTAGAGCGAGAATGACAAACAGTGGCGTTTTCTGATGTGGCTGTCTTTCTATAGCTTGTTAATCTGGAAGTGAAACATACAAGTTTGTAGGTCAGAGGTCCAGGAATCATTTTGATGCACATTTGCACACGGCTTCCTTGGTACACGTCTAACCTGAAACCCTGAAAAAGATTTTTTTTAAATGGATTAATCTGCATAATAAATGTTGATTTAAGCATCTGATTTTTATCGACATGATGAACACTGCATGTTTAGATTATCAACACATCACATGAGTGGGATTTTTGTTGCCTCGGTACATTGAACCCACGCTCTTTAGCCTTTCATCTTTTCAAAGTGAGTTTTCAAATTAATTTCTAACATCCAACATTTTAACAAGCCCTAAGAAGTACAGTGATACAATAACACACACACACACACACACACACACACACACACCAGCGAAGCACCAGCATGTCTGGCCCGGCCACACCCTTTCTTCTCTCCCTGCTGTCCCGTTGGGTGGTGTTAAGTTTCCTCCCACACTGAAAACCTGCCTGGTACCAAAGATGTCATTGGCTATCTCAGCAAGTAACTGCAACTCCATTGCCACCTCATTGGTCACTGGGGATACCAGGACATCCATGATAGGATGATGAGACGCTCTCCACTGGTTTCAGGGTATTGATGACTGGCAGAGGGCTTGGTGTGGTGCAAGGTGGTTCTCTATGGAGCAGATATCGATCAGAAAAGACTGGATGAGGGTTTGATCATGAGTTCAGATATCAAGCACCAAACTGAGAACTGATTTGGTTACATGAGTTTGGAGACATGCACAACGGTAAAGCCTTCCTAGCTTCTCCGTGAAAATGATTGTGTTTTCGTAACACACTGCAACTTAAACTAGAGATCTGGTTTATCATGTTTTAACTGGTTTATCTTGATGTAGCCTAAATTAAACTTTCACACACCTACATGTGTAAAGCTCATGCTGCCTACCATCTCTATTTGTACCAGCACTGCCAGTTTGTGACTGAAAAATCAAGCCTGAAAGTATTTAAAATAAAGCCCTATTCCAGTTACGTATCAAGGCTTTAAAGATGGCAAGCATTTTGTTTGCATTTGTTCTTGTTTTTCCAGTGTTGTGTAGTCAGGTTATACAGTCAGGTTACTGTTTGTGGGTAAACTGCTGTGTTGTTTGCTTGCTTTGGGGAAATAATCTTGCCCTAATGCTCTAGTTTTTGCATGTCAACCATGTTGATGTAGGGATATTACTCTTCGTTTGCTCTTAGTATACATGTTTTCACAGCACTACCGACCTGTGCTACTTCACTGGATTATTTGGATGAAGCAGAATAAATGAAACGGATTAAATGCAACATAAGGACTGTAACACAAGCAGTTGTTATATTTTTGTGTCGGGCATGACATTTGTAGGGCTCATACTTGTGACCTTTTTCGTTTTATGTGTAACCCTGTGTGTTTGTGCAGCATCTGTGTAGATGGTGACGATACAGAGTGTGTGGATTTTGGCTGTATTGTCTGTATCCGCTCAGATGTGTGATAGCTCTGGGAATCCATCTCCTTCAACATCAGACACAACTTTGCTTCTCTGTAGCAGACATACACACACACACCCCAGAGCACAACCATACAGTACACCGTCAGCATTGGACTTACAGCGAGCAGTAGTGTTACTGCTCACATAAACACAGTGACAGTGGAAACACACACACACACACACACACACACACACACACACACACACACACACACACACACACACACACACACACACACACACACACACACAAATACACACAGTAAGTCTGCATGCGTGTCAGCAAATCCCTGCTGCAAAACTCATGTTTCAGGGGGATTGTTTTTGCCCTCTGCTGCCATGTTTCATCACTGTAACCGTGTGTGCTTGTCTGTTTTGTCATTTGTGTTCAGAAAATGCGTGAAAGTGTGGGTGCAGGGTTTCTCTGAGAATGATGTTTGCATGAATGTGTGTAAACAGTGTATGAGGGAGGCTTCTTATACACTCTGCTCCCGCCACAGCACAGACTGTCACTCTGATGATCTCAGGCTCTCTAAATCACAGACACATTTTGTGTTTTTAGTGTTTTGCTAATGCTCTTACCCAATGTGTACAACTCTAAAACAGGCTTAAGTCCTTAGTTTGCCAACACGACGAGCAACCGCAGCCAGTGTGAAGTGTAATGCAGAGTGCAACAGTCAAGGCTGCAGTGTCCAGACAGCTGATGTAACAAGTGTTCATGTGTCTTTATTTGGATCAGGGAGGACAGGATATTTTGGCTGCTATCAAAGGATATTAAACAGCTTGGACCTTGAATTAATTATGTAATCAAACTATAAACAGATATTCTGGGAAGAAATTACATGAATTTTCTATTTCCTCTAAGTCTCTTCTTTAATAGCTCACCCAGGAGACTGTCCTTTTAGCTGTGTCGAGGCTCTCCAACTCAATACGTGGAAACACCGCAGTAAGAATGTCATTTTTTCCTGCCAAGTTGAACTCTGCAACCCTCAGAGACAAATCTGCTGCTGGGGTCAAAATCTTCAGGGCAGAGACACGCACATGTTGTACACAGAGGCACATTTTGTGGCTAAGATGGTAATCTCTACATACAGTATAAAGTGTAACTGTAGAAAGCAGACATGAAGCACATATCTCTCTGGGAGTCTTCCCTTTTATGCACAACTCTGATTCCAAAAAGGTTTAGATGCTGTGTACGATGTAAATAATAACAGACTGCAACCATTTTCAAACCAGCTGTGTTTACCCACAGTGGTTTTACAAAGTGTTTCTGAGCTCACGTAGTGACATCCTTTATACAATCATGTGTTCACAAAGTGATGAACCTCGTTCCATCCTTGCTTGTGAGCTACTGAGCCTTTCCAGGATGCTCCTCTCATACCCAATCATGATACTATCACCTGTTACCAATCAACCTGTTTACCTGTGGAATGATCCAAACAGGTGTTTTTGGAGCGTTCCACAACTTTCCCAGTCTTTAGTTGCTCCTGTCCCAACTCGTTTGAAACGTGTTGCTGCATCAAATTCAGAATAAACAGATATTTAAAAAATCAAACTGATCAATGATGAGGTCAGACATTAAATGTATTGTCTTTGTGCTGTTTTCAATTGAATGTAAAGGGATCAAATTATCACATTCTGTTTAACTTATCTTTTGCACAGCTTGCCAGCTTTTGTGGAATCGTGGTTGTATTGTCATTTTTTTTATTTTTTATATAAACAGATTGGACAGCATGTGTGAGTGTTGACCTGTCGTAGTTGTAGTTGGCTTTGTGATTCTTTTTGCAGTTAATTGTTTAGCCTGTGTTTCAAGTGTTTTGAGTCATGAAATCTGCATTGTAAATACTTGATTGCATCATGCTTTAAACAAACTCCACCTGTTTGTGCTTGTTCTTCCCCCACTCTTCTGGCCTCCTCTTCCAGTGGACGTGAGCACGGCAGCACTGCCCATGCAGGTGCCCCCCACCACCACAGCCATCCTTCCCATGGACCTGCGCGTAGTGGACCACCCCCACCACCACCATCACCAGCAGCCCCCATTCGGCCTGGTTCCCCAACCCCACCCTACACCGCCCGCATCCACAGCTTGTCCCGTGTCGTCCGAGCCAGGCCGTGGCTCAGTCATTAGTAAGTGGGGATAATCTCTGGTTGTCAAGTGTGTTGGTTAAAAAGTCATTTCCTGGTTATTTGATACAAACACACCCCTCGCACCAGACGTTCATGAAGGATTAAGTCTTAAAAATCTCCCATAGACCACCAGGAGCAGCAACTGCAGCAGGAGCTGGTAGCTCTAAAACACAAGCAGCAGCTCCAGAGACAGCTACTGATCGCTGAGTTCCAGAGGCAGCATGAACAGCTGTCGCGACAACATGAGGTCCAGCTGCAGGAACATATCAAGGTGAGGTGAGGGAGGAGCTGAGAGCATCACCTCTCTTCTCCAAATATGAGAGTGTGTGTGTGTGTGTGTGTGTGTGTGTGTGTGGGGATGAGGAGTGAGGAGGGAGTCCTTCCCTGGATACAACCACTGTAGGACTGCACTCAGCAGAAATACACCAGCAGCAGAGGACAGGAGGAAGCATGTGTACACTTAAGTGATGTGAGTACGGTGGTGTAATTTGATCTGGTGGCAGTATTTTGCTGCTTAGTCATCTCCATGGGAACCTTGGCCCCTGTAGACCTTGTATGTGTGTGTGTGTGCGCGCATGTCTCACTTTGCTAAAAAGCCTCACTGGTGTTGCCACGACCACAAAATCGGCCAATAAGGACGGTCGGTCTGGCATGAAAATAACTCTGCTGCGTGCGCTCCAGTCTGCTCAGTCTCCAGTTAAGCATGGTGCTCATTATTTCACTCTGCTTGTTGATGTCATGTCACATTGATTCTTTACGATGGACCGTGGCTGCACCTTGTCAAAACAAAGTCTCCTCAGTTTCGATGTTTTCAACCCCTCCTCGCGCTCCTTCTTCCTTCAGTGCTCTTGTTTCTCTTTCCACCAGCACCAACAGGATTTACTGGCACTCAAGCACCAACAAGAGCTGTTGGAGCACCAGAGGAAGATGGAGCAGCAGCGTCATGAGCAGGAGCTGGAGAAGCAGCAGCGGGAATACAAACTCCAGCAGCTCAAGAACAAGGACAGGGGACAGGAGAGTAAGTGGCGTGATTGTTTCAAGAAAATGAAAGAAGTCTCTCTCAGTCCAAACGATGAAAACAAAGGGTGTAGTTTGATGACGTCGTGAAGTAGTGTAAATATTGGAGTTGTTGTCTTCATTGGAAGTGACTCGCTGACTTCCTTCCTTATTCTCTGACGTATGATCTGGTGTTTCCAATGTTTCCACGAAAATTTAAGCAAATGTAGTGGGTAAAAAGGATACAACACTCTTGACAGACGGCAAAATGAAATGCACCATTACCTCGAATAAAATTGCGAATTTCTCTGGGTTTTAACACTGTTGGAAACATTTGGGTTAATGTAAGTACACAAGAAAATATGTAACATAGGTATAGTCATTTTTAGTCATTTTAATGCATTTTTCAGGCTAATTATATTAAAATTAAAATGTTAAGCGAAACTCTCAGTTGCTTGTGTGTATTGGTGGGAATACTTGTTGATCAGCATCAAGCTCTAAATGAAGCTGTCATGTCTGACTTAGCATATATTCACTCTCCATCTCCTTAACACTGCCAACATCTGCTGTTGCTGTGCTGAGGCACTGTCGCATTTTATCGCAGCAGGTGTCAGAGAGCCTTGGCCCTTCCAGACCCTCTGTCACAGCACCGGTCCTTGTGGCCCAGCAGTCAGAACAGCCTGCCCTCACACCTTTACCGCAGGGAATATCAGAAGGAGACGGCCAAGACAAGCTGAGAGGAGCAAGCCATTCAAGTGGCACACATGGCCCTCGTTTTTTAGAATTAGTTCTCGTTTCCTAGCAATAAAATGAAACCTGGCAGTTCAGTGTGATTTGACTTCATCCATTTATCTGTGCGTCCCTCTAATGAATAGTTGTGGTCATTTCAACTTGGGTCTTATTTTTGTTGCTTCAGCCATCATTGCATCTTTTATGATGAAACCGCTTACTGAGATTATCTGAACAACTTTATTTAGAGGTAAAATCAAACTGATGACCTGACTCTTTCAACCAAAGTCACTCTAATATATTTTTATTAGGATTTGCGATTGCTGATGGTACCTATCATGCAATGAGTCATGCTGCTGTCATAGACTGACAGATAAAGCAGTCCTGATATTAATACTCAAATGGGCTTTGACACAATTGCATATTTTTCTGTCAGGAGGAAATGTCTGGCCGTTTTGTGTCAAATTACTTTCCTTGTTCCTGTATTTATTTTATGCTGCATAAATAGAAGGCAGCATGAAAGACTTGAGCCACTATGTAAAGCACTTTGAGCTGCCTTGTCACTGAACAGTGCTAGATACATAACCCTGCCTCACTGAACGGATTTGAATGGCTCTGTGGTGAAGGTGCTTCCTTTCAACATGCTGGAGTCTGTATGTACACATTTACATGGACCACACGTAGCATAAATGTTGTAATTGGCCTGGTTATGTTTTGAAAACAGCTGCATACATGTGCATACTAATGAGGAGAAATGGCTCACTTAAACCACTGTTAAGTCAGTGCTTGTAGTTCATATTTCTCATTAGTATGAGCCATGCATTAGTGAAGACAAGTATGACGACAGACATTTCCTACTTTATTCGTGTAGTAAAGTTTCTCAGTCAATCATGATTGATTATTGTTAGTATGGCTGTAAAATGCTCTGATGTGGGTTGTTTTTGGCAAGCTATGATTGGGTTTTCAGCACAGATCCTTCTAAATGTACTTAATGGTGGACCCACGTTTGGAGCTGCGATTTTCTGCCAGTAAAGTCCTTTTCCTCAGCCATCCTCTGCTGGGCAAAGCGAGCCTACAGTTTGACGTCTTTGGAAAGAGCATTGGGTTGTAAACAGAGGGAGCTTTGTTAAGTACTGCAATAAATTGCATAGAAGGCAGTCTCATAAAAGCCAATTTGCTTCAGTGGCTAAGCGGATATATTGGGATGTCAGCACTTCCAGATGCGCTGTGATTTAGGGAGCATATATTAGCTGCTGTCACCCTCACATGCTGTATTTACCACACACCCTCTGAGGCTTGACACATCACCTGTTATCACTCACAGTGTCACATTCTTAGAAAAACACACCTCCTCCTGTATTTTCAAAACACCTATTTTTTTTTTTTTTTTTTTTTGCCCCCTTCACTGCACTCCACACTCGGCTCCTCATATTTTCTTTCGGTCTCTCATCCCCTCTCGCTCATCCACGTCTCCCTCCCTGTACAGTTTGTTCGTAGCTACCGAATGAGGGTGGTAATTGAGCAGAGACCGGGAGCTGAGTGAAACTCATGATGTGCGAGTTAACGGCGCTGCCGTCGTCTCTGTGGAGTCTGATGCAAGAGCGTGTGCACTCTGTATGTAGGGAGAAACCCATTATCTGTCAAAGTACGGATGGATGCTGTTATAATCTTCATGTTAGTGTCACAGATTGGACAGGAGCGTACGGTGCTGCTGAGGCACTGAAGGGCGTGTTTTTAGTATGGCGTGATGAATAGAGTAATGAGGAAAAGTGTACAAAACTTTGCTTACTGAACTATCCATGTCTGTCTGTGTCTCTGTCAGGTGCAGTCGCCAGTACAGAGGTCAAGATGCGACTTCAGGAGTTTGTCCTGAACAAGAAGAAAGCGCTGGCTCAGCGAAACCTCAACCACGGTCTGCCCAGCGACCCCCGCTTTTGGTATGGGTGAGTGTCACAGCCCATTCACTGCAGAAGCGCTTTCGGCTTGGGATGTGACTGGTTGTGCTCCAGTGAAGAATTTCAGTGATATTAAGTGGAAATTCAGATTTCAAATTTATTTGTGAGGAATAGACAGGAACAAACAGGGCTGAGCTTTCCTGCACTCTGTATGCAACTCGTCATGTCACCCAACTGCCTGGAATTATAAATGTGCATCCTGTCAGCAACCTTCATCATCTAAAAAGTGCATTTTTTTCTTTTGAAAGCAAACAAACCATGAGCTTGGCATTATGGTTAGAAAATCAAATATTTTTATGTCTATAAAATGCATAGTTCTACAGAAAGCAGGCGAAGGACAACAACTTGTTATTTTTTTCTCTTTCATACTAACCTTTTCAGTTAGCATGGTGCAGTATAATTTTGCATTTTTTGGGTTGAAGAGAAGTCAGAAACATTCCACACAGATGAAACCGTACATTCGCGAGATATCAAATATCAGAGTGCATTGTTTTTGTTTGTTTTGTATTTTTATAAGCCTTTTCGCTTTTGCCTTTTCTCATCTCAAGATAAAAAAATAAATGCCACACTGGGAAAATATCAGCCATAAAAGCCACAATAATGAGCGATAAAAGTCTCTCCTCATCGTGGCTTTGCAAACATGGCAGACCTTGTGGTGTTGTGAACTCTGTTGAGTGTTCCTGAGTGTGAAAGAAGTTACCAACAGCAACATTAGCGTCTCTGAGAGTCCTTGCCAGCTGCCTCCGAGTCAAACTAAAGAGAAAACGCTGAAGGAACGAAGCTTCTCTCTGACAACGTTTGTAGTCGGGGGATTGACAGCCGGTTCCCTTTGAGGTGTGTTTGTGTATGTGTGCGTGTGTTTGAAGTGGGCATAGAGGAAAGACAATGGCACCTCTCCTGCTCTTTAAATATTTGAAAAGGCTTAAAGCCGTCAGACATTTCTGCCAAGGCAGGAGATGATAGATCAATCTGAAGAGTGTGCCATCACTGAGGAGACCGGTTTTTCTGTCATTGTCGCCATCGTCGCCATTTCTCCCATTTGTTTACTTTGTCCTCAGTTCTTCCATACATTTATTTAGCCTCACATCTCCTTTCATCCTTCATCTCTCACCTCCTCCAAAACGAGGCCTCGCTCTCTTTGTTGGCTGAAGGTGATAAGCAGAGGATGCTTCTCTCTTTTCTTTGTTGCTTTCTTTTTTCCACCCACATTGTTGTCCACACTCTGTTGTGTCCTTTAAAGTGTTGACCTTGGGGAAGGAGAAGGAAGCGGTCTTTGTCCTTTTGTGTGTCTGTGCAATGCCTGTTAAGGTAAAGTAGGTATACAACAAGCTTGGCAAGCACATGGAGCCAGACCTTACCTGACATGCTGCACATTGTACTGATGTATTTCATATATATTTTATGTTTTCTCGGTAGAAAAACCCAGCACAGCTCTTTGGACCAGAGCTCTCCTCCTCAAACAGCATTGTCAGCGTACACCCACCCGATGCTGGGCACATACGACTCAAAAGACGACTTTCCTCTCCGCAAAACAGGTACATAATGCACTGTGGTTTTTCTACGGCATTGTTACTGACATCCATATTCCTCCACCTCTTCAAACCATTGCATGCCTGAAAGGACGCCCTAATCTTCCTTTTCCCTTTATTAGCAATTGAAATGGCTTATTGGGTTTCGGAGTCAGGCAAATGAACCAGGAGTCAGCCACTGGAGGATTAAAATTAGCCCCTCAAATATTATCCCCCCTAAAAAATAGAAAGGATAACAAAGGTTATTTTCTGAGGTCTTTTGAACCACTCTAATGTAAATGAGGATGGCTGGATGGGAAGTGGAACCAGTAGAATAATAGAAACCTTAAAACCTTAAAATCAGTTTAAAAAAATGCCTTAAAGGAAGAAGAAATGTGCCGCCTTTGCATTTTTGCTGAAAGTTAAATGGGAGATTGATGCTACTTACATGTCTCTGGAGTCAGGAGCCTGTTAGCTTAGCTTAGCATATCAAGGATGCATGGGAAAACCGCTCGCCAAGCTCTGGCCAAAAGTCACAAAACCCACCTGTCAGCTCCTGTAAAGCTCGCTCATTAACACATTAGATCTTGTTTTCTCTAATCTGTGCAAAAAATGTAGAAATGACAGTTCTGCAGTTATACAAGAGGGTTGTGCCTCTGACTGTTTCTTTGAGACGCAAGGAAGTTACTCTAAATAATTCTAAAACTAAATCTTTCCTGCTTTCAAGGTCTTACAGTTAAAGGATAACTTTCGTTTTTTACAACCTGGACCTTATTTCTAGCATTAAGTACGACCATTTACTCACCCAGACAACTTTGGTGGCATTTGGAGTCGTTTTGAAGAAATTAGCCACAGAGGAGCGGCGCGTATATCCGTATAATGCGAGTACTCGGGGCATCCATGTGCAGCCTCTATATAACGCATAATCTGCGACGAAACCCGTTCATATTCCAATATTTTGTTATGATACGCTGGTGCTATTCCCCTCTGAACCGGCGGTCGGCCAGTTTAGCTGTAGTTTGGCACAGCTATGGTTCGTTATTGCGTATTCGTAGCCAACCGCCGCAGAGTCAGCCGTGTTGTGGCTGGCTGCTCGCAGCATGCGGCGTTCGGTAGTGACATCATCCACATCAGAGGTAGCTGTCTAGAGACGCCGGATATCGATAACATGCCACCACGGGCTCAGAGGGGAATAGCACCAGCATATCATAACAAAATATTGGAATATGAACGGGTTTCGCAGCAGATTATGCGTTATATAGAGGCTGCGCATGGAGGCCCCGAGTACTCGCATTATACGGATATACGCGCCGCTCCTCTGGGGCTAATTTCTTCAAAACGACTCCAAATGCCACCAAAGTTGTCTGGGTGAGTAAATGGTCGTATTTAATGTTAGAAATAAGGTCCAGGTTGTAAAAAACGAAAGTTATCCTTTAACGAAAGTGGAATATTTGCAGTTTGCTCAGTTTTGCTAAACAAAGAGGTTCCTTTTAAACGTCACTTGGCTCGTCTCCTGTTTTAGTCTATTTTACACAGATTCAGCCAGGCCCCTTCACAGACGTCAGAGATCACACTGTTCCACAAAACAACCCTTGAATACTCTGAGAAGTGTCCTAGGAAGCACGTAAAAACCACAGTTCCTGCCTTTTGGATGCATCAGCCAGTTATTTCTCCGTCCTTCTGTCCATGTCAAGTACGGCCAAGCTGTGATTGTTCACTTAGTGTCAGCAGCTGCTTTGGCAGCATCGCTGCCTGCTTTCACAGCTGGAGGCCAGGCTCTGTGTACTCTCCACTCCTGCCCACCTGCTGTGAGCTGGAGGCAGGAATGATTTACCCTGGCACACGACCTGAGACTGCAAGTTTCAACTTTCAGGGACACTCAAATGTAATTCAGAAATTTCTTGTGGTGCCAGTGGTGCTGAGAAATATTTACAAGTCCATACTGACATAAAGTACAGCAGGCGCTATAGTGAAGCATTCTGCTGTGCATCTGGAAATAAAAATGACATATTTTGAGGAGAAATGGAGTTTAAGAGTTCTTTGTCTTTGTGTCAGTTGCGAGGGGCGGTGAGGGAACACTGACATGTGCGCACATACTGCCGCTGAGGAACTGTTGTGTCATGGATCCGATCAGACGGGCAGATAGAGAGACGAGCTGTGCTCAGGAAGAAGTGAGTGACAGTGGTCACCACAGTTGTGCTCCGCTCTGACGACTGGAGCTGTCACACGTGACGTTTGCGCCGGTAGTGATCTATGTTGGTGATGTATGCGTGTAAATTCAAATTGAAATGTACATGAAGAAGCGAGGCCAGGCAGACAGTATGTTACAAACGGGCTCATTGTCCAAGTCTGAGAGGCTTTGTGATCATGGCTCCGAGAGCACAGAGGGCCACTTTGAATGCTGCGACAGGAAGTCTGTTAGGACCTCATGACAGACGCAGACTTGTCATGCTGACCCCTTTTTATCCCCCACCCTTTCACACACTGTCACTCACACACACACATTCCCATGCCACACTGTGCACTGAGCATTTAGATCCTGCAAGATGTCCATATAAAGCAGAGAACTTCCATGTTCTTTGTGTAATCCAGTACAAATCTGTACATTTCCAGTACAGCTGGTGAGGTTGTGGGTCTGTGTTTCACTTGAGAACAATACAAAATATTGGCAATTACGATGGTCGTCTCCCTTCCACCCAGCTTTTAAATTTCCTCTCCATGCATTGATTAAACCTCTATAAACTCATCTCTGTTCATATATAGAAGTTTTTCTCCATGAAAAAAATTCTCTTCATGCCTTTCATTGGCTTAGATGTAACTGCACCTTTGCCTTTATGCAGTATGCACAGATCTAAGCAGTATCCACCTCTATCTCCACCCATCCCTCCGCCGCTCGCCTACAACCTCTGCTCATCAAACACACAAACCTCATCATCAGCTTAGCTACCTGACAAACTGTTTTGACTAACGTTTGCCCTAACTTCCTTTGTCAACACCCACAAGCCATAAAAAATGTCCTGTCAGCATTCAACGTGAATCATCATGTAACTTGGCAGCCTAACGTTGGCTAACATTATCTGGCACACTGCAGATTTGTTTGGACGCAGGCAACAGATAAAGCACAAGAAAAATAAACTTACCAACGAGTTGGCTCGCTGTCTCCCCAGGATAAATGGATGGAACAGCACAGGGCTTCTATAAGTTATGTGGCCATACCGTGCTCTGGAGAAAGGCTTTGGCTCTCAGATCCTCAGATCCTTTGGTGATACATGTAGGTTCACCGTTACTCCTTTTGCATCCTTGCAGCCAAAAAACAGAACATGTCTCTGCCTTCGTTTTGAAAATACAGAAACTTAGCTTGCAAAATACTGATAATGTAGCTACACCTGGCTTCTCCTGTGATACTCACCATAGCCGCACTCTGCAAGTTGACGGGGTTGGTTCCTTCAGTATGTTGCGTATCAGACCCTGGCTGTCATTGGTCCACTGCAGTTATAAGCAGGAAATGCTCAGCCGTGGCTGCATGTTTCACTCATTACATGTGGAAAAACACCATATTGGCAGGTTAAAAACTTGATTTTCATAATAGGCAATCATTACACCCACCAGCCAAGATTAGACCTATTTCCTCTGATGTCACTGGAGATTACTTCCTTGTTGTTCTCATCCAACATTCAGTCTTTGCCACCTCAGTCCTCAGCAACTGTTAAACTTGTCAGCAGACTCTAACCACTTCCAGATATTCAACTAAACCAAACTCACTGGTAAAAGTCTGATATTTTATACATTTACCTTAGTCCCTGTGGTGAGGTGGTTGCTGGTTAGCTGTAACCATTAGAGGGAAAACCTGCTCTTCGGTGTCACTGTGCTCATATTCACTTCAGGAGAGATGTTATATATTTAGATTTTTAAATTTGAAGAAGTACATAAGAATTAACGCATTTAATCACAACACAACAAATCTGTCTGTTTGTGTGTCTACCTACACATCCATCTAACCTATCTATCTAATGTATCATCAGCATAAGATATTTCTGGGAAGCTGCATTGATGAGTTTCAGAAAACTACTCTATTGATTTCCATAAATCTCCCTCCCTCCCTCTCTGCGCTTTCTTGGTAGAGCAGCATGGCTTCCCCCAACATGATTCTTGCAGCTCGGGACTCCCATCTGTCAAAACAGATGAGCAACTGATCAATATGTTTTGTATCAGGGAAGCCGTTTCCTCCTCCACTCCCTATTGAAATATTAAACACCACTTATTGAGACGTTTAATCTGGTATTGATATGTCATCAGACGGGTAGGCATAGGGACTTTACTGGGTTCTGTACCGTTTTAATGGCTATCTTGACTTGACGTGTGAGAGTGGATTAGCGAGGGACCTTGAAAGCAATTTTCCTCTTGAACAGCATCTTGTAAGAGGAGATAACATATAGAGACAAAGAACGCGTGGAGAAAGGCATTTTGAGCATATAACCATAGCACATAACGGGAATATATAGTGCTGCCTTGAATTCAGGGGTCTTGTGTGTTATTTCACTTCCTTGCTTCTAATTCAGCCCCCCTTGGCTAGTGTGAAAATTTGTTTTGTAATGTTACCATTATAATCCCAAGACCGTGTGTTGCAGAGTTGCAGCTAATTTTCTACCTCTCATGTTTTTCTTTAGTAGGACAGTGAAGTATGTTCTAACAAGGCGTTTGCAATTGGTTGCTCGTATGTATTTTAGCATAGGAAAAAAAGCAGCTCGACAAGGAAAGGGAGAGGAAGGTATGCTAGGGGAAAGAGAGACTTAAAAGGAAGGGAGGGAGAGGAGGGGATGGATGGAGGTGAAGGAGGGAGAAAGGGCTACAGTAAATGCCAGCATCAGCAGGAAAACCAGTCTGGGCCCTCTGCAGCGAGTGTGTTCGCACGTGTGCACACTGGTGTGCTTTTGCCCAGTCGGCATTAACACCCTTCAAAGTCACTGTGTCCTGAGGTGAACACTCCTGTGGCGAGCAGTGCCCAGCAAACACACACCCCGACTTCACCCTCCTTCTCCTTCTCTTTCTCCTTCACTGTGCTCCTAACCTTCCACGATCTTCTATCCAGAGTCCCTCTCTCTCTCTCTCTGCACCTCCTTTTTATCCGTCCATTTCTAAATGACTCACAGACACAACCTTGACACCCCCTGCACCGCTCCTCCATTCACCCATCTCTGTGTGCCTCGTTTCTCCTCTGGTTATGCACAAGAGCCACAGTTTCTGTCACCTTTGCAGCCCACTGTCAGTAGATCTCCACAGCAGAGGCTAATAATGTTTCCTGTGACACCTGGTTAGTATTTGTAAAGCATAACAAAGGGGATATGTGAAATGTTTGTTTATGATTCAGCACTGGCGTTCCACTTCCAACACCGTGGGTCACATCTGGGCTGGTAACATAATAAACGTAGTTAGGACGTTATCTAATTTCAGCCAACTTCTCAATACCATGGTTCATTTACTCTCCTCGTCATCAACAAAATGATGGGGTTATCACTGAGAGAAGTTCAAAGCACTCGAATCAAACAGGCTTAAAATCAATGTTGAATGCTTGGGCGCACGATTACAACAATATTCATCAGCAAATTCCAGCATTCATGTAATGTCCCAGCAGTAATTAAACCAACACCAAATGCTTTTTGTAACATATCAGAAAGTAATGAAGGAAATCTGGTTTTCAGTTGTAGGTTTTTTGGATATATCATGATAATTATGGCAATAATTGTGGTAAAGTCAGAATGTCAAACTACTGGAATTCCCTGTGAAATTGACTAAAATTGAACTTGAATGCTCCTTTTCTCGTAGTCTTTTCCTCCGCTATTGTCTCCTCCCTTTCAGCTAATGCATAGCATTTTATCCTGACCCACCCCGGCCCTCTTAACAAAGACTTTGGAAGAGTGCCCTCCACTTAGAAGAAGCTCTTTTTTAAATAATTGAGTTTTATAAGTTCAGCAGAATATTCCCCTCAAAACTGAAAGTGCATTTCAAAAAGTACTTAGACATTATAGATTCACAGTAGGTCATCTCAACCCCGTGACCAGGAGGAATAATGAGTGCTTTCACCTCTTTGTAGTACATTAAAACTTTGTATAACTTCGTCTTGATTAGCGTTCAAGGCCACAGGAAGCAAGAGCCAAAGGGTTTGTAATAACCCTGAATGAGTCTTTTAACAATGCAATAAATTGCTACCGTACACAAAGAAGTATCAATTACTTCCACTCGGCTGTACCAAAAAGTCCCAGCTCCTTCTGCGAGGCTAATGAATGTAGCATGGTCTGTTTGATACAAGGTCGTGGGACGAGCATAGGGTCAGCCGCTGGTCAACCGTCCAGCTTCAACTAATTGAATGGAAGGAAGCCAGCGGAGGAGGGAATAAAGCTGCCCGTGTCTGGGGTAGTCTGGTATAGAGACACCAAAGCACGATTGGCCAGAAAAGATCAGGTCCTATCCCCGACCCTGACAAGTTTCCCATAGTACTGTATACTGAATGCTTGCCTCTTCTTCTTCCTGCCCTTCCTACAATAGAACAGCTCCATCGCAAATCTAGAACTTCAGCATCTGTTGTCAGCAAAGTTGCCAAAAGCATTGATACTTTTTCAATGCTGCATAATTAAAATATGATCTCTGTTAATTATACAAGTTGAAAAAAAGAGATCTACAATCTACAAAGGCTGCAGAGATGAAGCAGTGGGGAAGAAAATCAATTGGTCCTCAACTGTTACAATGAACATTACTACAAATGTGTTGGTTTGTGACTTTTTCTGAAACAGCAGGTTGTTAATTAAGAAAAAGGGAAAACATATTATTTTATGTGCCTAAGACATTTTTTGTCTTTTCCTGCCACTTTGAGGTATTGTGTATTGTTTTTTATACTAGTGTTGTATCAAAAGTTTAAAATTACCGTATCGTGACAGCATTAGTTGTGTGCAGAGCCCCAAGAAATAAACAACCTGGTACACACATACCCACACAAACAAACATGAAAACACACACTGGCAGTTTTTTGTAATTAAAAGTGTCTGGAAACAAGCAGTGTTCATTAGCAGAGCGTGGAGGCAGCATCATTAAGCGTTGGGTCAAGAAAGCTGCCAGTTGGCTGCTTCCCCTCTTGTTACAGCGCTTCCCACTGTCACATGATGATGGCTAACCTCAGCTCCCGATTCTGTCAGCCAACACATACAGTGTAGCCTATAGGGACGAGCTCATTAGCCCCGCTACATGCCCGCGAACAAGCTCCCACTTGTGCAGCCCAGCAATCTACCACAACGCTAAGTGCCAGACCAACCGTTTAGAGAGAATCTGTAATTTTCACATTTATGGGTTTTGGATGCAACGCGTTAATAATTTTAGATTGGGAGGTCCTGTCGGAACCCTGACTTTGCCTAGCTCTATCCACGTAGTTGTGAGATGGGATGGGATAAGATACATGTATATCCATCACGTCTCTGTTCCTCCCTGTGTCTTGTCAGCCTCTGAGCCCAACCTGAAGCTCCGTTCCCGGCTAAAGCAGAAAGTGACAGAGCGCCGCAGCAGCCCTCTGCTCCGAAGGAAAGATGGTCCCATCACTACTGCTAAGAAGCGCTCCCTAGACGTGGCTGGTGAGCACTCTCGTCACTGGAGATCTTCTGTTTTGATTTCATGATAAAGATGTGAAGTATCTGATGGCTTTCTTTTATAAGTGCCATATAAAGGTAATGCCACTATCTGTAATTTTAGTGAGGTTTTGGATGTCTTATTGTACGTATATTCCATGAATACATCCCAGAAAGGCTGTAACAAAAATCGAGGTCAAGGAATAATAGTCATATTTCATTTAAGAAATCTGATGGCCCTGGCCAGCACGTTAGAAAGATCTGATATGTCTGCTCTGTGTGTGTCCTAGAGTCTGCATGCAACAGTGCACCAGGCTCAGGTCCCAGCTCCCCCAACAACAGCTCCAGTAACATCCCCAGCGAGAACGGGGTCACCATCTCCAGCAGCCCAGGAGAGGTAACCGATGGCTGCCAGTGCCATGTGTATGACTGCATACGTGCATGTGGATATCAGTAGTTACAGTGGTAATGTACTGTATGTAACACTGTCTACTTTGTGTCTAAACTCTGTGAGTGTTTACTGTAATGTTGTGTGTGTTCAGGCCTCCCTGCTTCAGAGGTTGGCTGCAAGGGAAGGTTCAGTTAGCCAGCTCTCTCTCTACACCTCCCCTTCTCTGCCCAACATCACCCTGGGACTGCCAGCCACGGGCCCTGCTAGCACTGTGAGTATAGTCAGTGCACAATATTATAACGATACAAGTGTTACTAATTACACCAAAGAATTTTTATCGTGGTGTCCTTAATGAAAATAAACTGATAAAGTAAACAGTCTCTGCCTCGTTAGTTTACTACAGAGAATAATAATGGGTTCATTAGAATCAACTATCACTGAGTTGTTATCTTTCAGGATAGTCTGTGCACATTAAGTATGCCAAGTCTAAACTGGGTTTCCACTTGTGCATAGAAAAACAAAAAAAACAAAGCTCTTATCAATGATTTTTGGCATGAAGATGCCTTACATGTCTGTCTCTCCCTCTGATTCTCTCTCTCCATCTCGCTGCCATTCTGTCTCATTTGACCTTTCTTTGTCCATCTGTCTCTCTATGTGTCTGCCTGCCTCTTTCCTTCTCCATCCTTGTGTCTCTTTCTCTCTCTCCCTCTTTGTAGGTGGTATCAGGACACCAAGATGGTGACAGTCGCCTGGCATTGCCTGCGTTACAGCAGGGCATTCCTCTGACCCCTCCATTCCTGCCCACTGCCCACCTGCCCTCCTACTTGGCATCTTCTGCTTTGGACAGGGAGGGGGCTGGAGGGGGCACGGCTGGTCACAGCCCCCTTCTCCAACACATGGTACTGCTGGAGCAGGGCCACAATCCAATGGGTCAGTATTTACTGCAACTTCACTTCTCAGCAGTCAGTAGCTGGTGTCTTATTATTATTATTATTATTATCATCATTATTATTAATTAACATTTTGCCATAATATACAGTCTTCTATATTTTTGCTTTTGCTTTTGAAGTTTTTAAAGTGATAGAAATGTAAATATTGTAAGTAAGTAGTTAGTATTAATTTATTTTTAAGCAAGACAGCACAATTCTTAGATGTAATGTCCCCTGTGTGGTGTCTACACATCCTCTCAAAGGAAAATTGCTTCTTTTTTTATGACCTGGAACTCATTTTTGTAAGCTTTGCAGTCATTAGTAATGATGAAACTTCACTCAGTAGCTTAATTGCAGTGATTTTAGATGAGTGATTTTAGGGTCTTCAGGGCATCACAATCATGATGCATCAGACATTTTTTTTTTACACAAAGGTAGTAATTAATTTGAATTGCTTGGAAGTGAAAATGAAGATAAATGTACCCAAACTGTCCAGTATAATAATCCTCTGTTGCAACTTAGTGATAAAAAAAAATAGCCGAACTCTGTATTGCATCTAAAATTACTTTACTAAAATTACTACTGACATTTGTGGGTAGTGATTCCAGCTCTTCATGTTGCAATGCCCCTGTGTACCCCAATGTGAAGTCTCCAGCCATGTCATCGTCTCCCTGCTTTATATCTGTACACTACACTGGCCAATGAAATATATGCACAAGCAATAATGACGGCCAAAACTACACTAAGCTTATAGATTCTAAAAAATGCTAACAATGCTCTCCTGTAACCTCTCTATGTTAAACATAGTTGGTCTGGGTGGCCTCCCACTGCCATCACCCTCTGTATCCAAGCTTGCGCGGGGCCACCGTCCATTGGGAAGAACCCAGTCAGCCCCTCTGCCCCAGCAGCAGTGTGGCCAGGCCCAGGCCCTGCAGCAGCTGGTGGTCCAGCAGCAGCACCAGCAGTTCCTGGAGAAACACAAACAACAGTTCCAACAGCAGCAGCAGCAGCACATCATCAACAAGGTAGCTCAGTGTGTGTTGGTTAGGGCCACATACGGGCAGTCATTAGGAACGTCCCTGCGGTGCTTTTTACATACGTGTGTCAAGAATGGTATGTAAGGCAACATTTGAACTGCTGTGGTGGAGCAGCCAGCTATATGTGCAATATGTGTGTGTTTAGGTCTGAGTGCATGCGTGTGTGTAAGAGTATTTGTCCATCTACTTGACGCTGATTTGTTTAATGTCCGTGAATCCTGTCTTTGCTCCAAGAGAAGGATGGCTCAGCTTGCAATCAGCAAGTCTTTTAGCAAGTGTTTCTTGTCTCCGTTCGTGTATCCCTACTTCTTCCTGTCACCCTGGCAACTGTGCTCCAGAGGAAGCTGCCTCCATATATGGTCACACAGGAAGTGTGACTCACTGTGTCATTGTGGGTGTGCGTGGAAGAGTGTGTGTGTGCGTGTGTGTGTGTGCACAAGGTGATGAGGGGATTTGCAGCATTATAACGTCATTGTTGAGCAGGAGATGGTTGTTTGTGCTTGTGTGTGCATCTGTATGTGTGTGTGGTGAAATTCCTGTAGGATCTTTAGGCTTCAGGACTCCACGCGGTTGTGACTCCAGCTAATTAAGTCAAGCTTAGGTGTAAAACCAGATTACTTTCATGTTGCATTAATTTGTGTTAATGCTCTTTTCCAAGCCACGTAGAATGAGAATTGTGTCTAATGAGTTTGCATTACATATTAAAACACAGCAACTGTGTTTGAGCCATTGTGATTATTATGTGTAACGACAACGATGTTGTAACATGACATTTTAAATGCTCTAGGCTGTGGGTGTGGTTGTTTTCTTATTAAAAAAAACACCCTGATTCTCAGTTAGAATGGCCTGAACTCTGTTAATCTGGAAGATTTGCAAAATCACAAAAGGGTACCTCTAATTATTGTGGGCATGTTCTGGCCCAGTGCTTTAAATTCATTGTGCATGTGTGAAACAGGATTCCTTCCCTAATTCAGTGTGTCAAATCACAGACCACTCAATGTAGATCCATGTTAATGAAGATATTTACTGCAGCCATTGGAGTTAGATAATAACCAGTTAATACATCAGCGCACAGCAAATAAGATCTCCAAACAAATAAAGCTGCCTAATGAAACACAAGTAATGTTTGCTTCCTGCCTGCTTTTAAATGTGTCTGTGTACTTTTCTGTGAACTTGAATTTCCTTTAACAAGAACTGGCTGCACAATTTGTCAAGTGACAGCGAGGTGTCACAGTATCACATGGACAAAAGCTGTATTCACAGACAACAAGGGCCCCTTTCTCAAATGATTATTGCGTTGATGTAATACAGACAGATCAAAGGTTTTTAGTCTCAGAAATTCAAACCGCATGCTTAAAACTCTGTCATCAGCAGAATTAGTACTGTAAACTCCACCAATCTGTTTTGAAGAAGCTTCACATTCAAAGTCTCTGTTCGATCACTGAGAATCAACATCTAATAGGTATAAAAACATGTTCCAGATGATGCTCACTTTTACTGTAGTTTCTTTTGGAATAAGGGCTGCTGGCATGGTGGTTCAGCCTCTCAGGAAGCAGGTACCAGGTCTGAACCTGCTGTCCAGCTGAGGCCTCTCTGTGTACAGTTTGTGTGTTGGTGTGGTTTCCTCTAGCGCCTCTGGCACCTGATAGGTTTGAATGCTGTATGTTTGTCTTCACAGTTAGTGTGTCAGCCCTGTGATAGACTGGCAGCCTGTCCAGAGTGTGCCGTATTTTGTGCCTAATGATTGGAATGATAACCATTTCCCACACTGTTCAGGAAAACTTTTTTTTTTTTTTGTTCTGTTCAGCTTTTCTCAAATTGTAAGCATTCAGTTAACTTCAGTGACAAGTTGTAGCTGCAGAGTGATGGAGAGGATGGGGGTTGCTCTGTTAACTGTGTGCCAGGCAATTCTCTGTATAGCTTGAAAAGGTCCATTCACTTAAATGATCTGTCATTTCATGTCCATACTCCAAATATCAGCTGGAGTATGTGTAGAGTTCACTTTCATTGTGTGACAGTTTAGCAGCTTCTGCTACATTCAGTGGTTTGCCAGCTTTAATTCGAGCCTTTGCATCACTTTATCAAAAGCAGAAATCAGTGACTAAGTAAGAATAACCTTGAGCAAGTGAGTTGTGTAATAGTAGCAGCGATGATGCACAGTCAAAGTATTGGCACCATAACCCGCCAACTTATTAATGCTGTTATTTATGGGTGCACTAACAGTAAAATCACCCACAGCTGCAAAACAGGTTCTGACAGTGGCATCTACAGACGTCTCAATGCAGACATCTCAAATACTTGTTTTTCCTCGCTGTTGCAAAAATCCATCTTGCTGCCATATGGCTGGTCTACAGTCACTGGAATTATACCCAGGAGTCCCATTCTTACAAAATGTAATATAAATAAATCACATGTCCCCAGCTAGTCTTTACATTGTTTTGTCTCTTTTCTGCCTCTGGAACAACACAGCAAGATGTTGAAGTACCCCCAAGAAATGCTATTGATTGTTGCTTAATAAAAAGTCAGGTTCTGGAAAACAATACACTTGCAATACATTTTTTATTTAACATGAGGAAGTATAGCAGCATGCCCCTGCTGAATCGTTTTAATACCAGTTTTTATTACAGAGATAAGATCATTGCGCCTGCCATTAAATTTGATACTTTACAGTATGCGTGAGTTCAGGATCACAAACTATCTTTAGAAATGCCCCCGTGGAACAGTGTGTTTAGTTTCATTGATTTTCCTCATTCACCATCGGACATCCACCACTTTGTAAAGCATGAATCATCCGCAGCCTTGTTCACAGTTTTTAGTCAAGTCAGCAATGAAAAGGGGCCCTTCCTGCTAACTTTAAAAGTTGGCCTTAACAGCCGGGCATGCTGGCAGCAAAGAAAGGAATGAAAGAATCTTGAAATGGATCCAACTCCGGCCTGCTGCCTACCATTAATTACCTGAGACAGCTAAGGCAATTCTGTGGTGTATTCACTTACATGATATTGTTGTGAGAAACATAGACAGATAGTGACGAGAGTCAACTAGAGTCAAGTATTTGTGTATACAACCACCTTCCCTTCTCCACCGCCTGCTCTCGCTGTCCCCCAAACGATTCAGTGGGCTTATGCAGTGTCTGTCCTCCTTATGGTTCACGTCCCAGCAACTATTTCCTCTGTTAAAAAGGAGGGTTGGAAGCGGAGAAAGAGAGCAAAGCAAGAGAGAGAGGAAGAATGAGAATCAGAGCAGCAGGAGTGGATGAGTGTTTTGAGTTTGTTTGGAGAAGAGGGACTGGGATGAGGCAAGAGCCTGCTCTCTGACGTCAATGGACTGTTCCCTGGGCAATATGCCAGCCAAGTGTGTGTGTCTTTGTGTGTGTGTTTGTGAGTGTGTGTGTGTTCCATGCACAAACAGTGGTCCACTCCAATCATGACCTACGCATCAAGGTTGAGGTCCTTGACGACAGGGACAGGGACAGCTGCCACAACAAGATTCCCACAATCGCCCCTCTATGATTCTTCCTCTCTGTCTCCCTCATGTCCTTTGCTCAGTTTTCTCCTCTACCTGTGTATGAATTGAGAGATACCGTCACGGAGATACATTGAGGAGTTTTTCAATAAATTAACAACATATCAGAGTTCAGAGTACAGGGCCTGTTTATCTCCGTTTGGACAAAAAGTACGAGTGCCTGGCTAACGTAAGCTTTTGTTTGGTGTTTACATTTTGTTTTTTTTTGTGCTTGAACTAATCAGTCAGCTATTTTTGGAATGAAAAACATCTTCAGTTGACCAACACTTGTTAAAGCGGTGCGTCATACATTGTTGTCCCTGATGTTCTCTCAGTTAAGAGGACAAGCCCCCCCTTCTCTCATGTTGTTGAAGCTTAAGTTCTCTTTGTTTCCTGAAACTTTAATCATTTGTTTCCTGTAATGAGACATATGAGGCCAGATTCCAGGCTCCAGGCTTTAATATATATGTAATAATGTATATGTTCCCCCATTTTTGAAACTAAACCCATGGCAGTATCTAACATTTTCTACACTATATATGGTTCACTGAGTCCGGTTTTGCTATTTACAGGCACTGGTTCTTTTTTTAAGCTTTCTATTAGCCCTATAACTCATATTAATATCACTTCATTCCTCAAAATTGACCTGAAAATTGGTGGACAGCTTTTATCCGAGAGTTTTCCTTGATTTTGTTTATTTTAAGCCTACAGGACCCACTGGAAATGTGATCATAGTAATGTGCCGTAAAACCTCTCACCTGAACTTCTCATCCCCTAGATCATGTCCAAGCCCTGCGATCAGGTCTCGGCTGCAAGCTCCAGCACCTCAGGGCCAGCCAGGCAACACCAGAGCCACCCAGAGGAAACAGAAGAGGAACTCAGGGAGCACCAGGGGCTCTCCTCCTCTTCATCATCGTCCTCCTCTACGTCTGTGCAGGAGACGGGGCCTCTGCGAGGGCTGGTCATCAAGCAGGAGCCCCCAGACCCCCAAGAGCAGGAGGAGAGGGAGCAGAGGGAAAGGCAGGCCGAGAAGGACTTCCTGTTCCGCCAGGTAAGGATGCGAGGAGAAGGAGGTGAGGAGAAGGAGGAGGACCCTGAGAACCAATAATCTGCTTTTCAGAAAATCCAGAGTACAAATAAAAAGATTAAAACTTGCAGATTTCATTCTTACATGCATCCCAAGTCGGCATCAGGTCCCTTCGCAGTAACGCTATCATCATGTATGCATCCATGTTCAAAGTAACGATAACTTGACACTATGTAGGAGTCTTTTTTATTGGTTTTAAGGAAAATAGATGAGCATTGTCTGACAGCAGTGACAGATGGAGCCAGCAGTGACTGAATGAAACATTCCACTCTGCATTGGATCCTTCCTGACTGCCCACTCTCCAGAATATTTTAAGCTGTATTTGTTTTGTTTTTTTTCCCCCAAAACATCCTTGCACACACTACGTTACCTTACTACATTATACAATGCAGAGTAGTGTGTTTTCTATGAATGGCTCAGGGCATGTGCACCTCCTCCACACTGCTCCCTAACACGACTCCATAAGGACAATCACATTCTCATGCTTTCAAAATACACACCGTACACCCACACACAAAAAGCCTCTATTGCACACAGTCTCCAGTTTTGCATTACTTACCCATGGACCCATACAACATTCTGTACGTTCTCTTTCTCTATATTGCTTACACTCGATATCTGTGGGCGCATGCACACACGTGCACACCCGTACACAGTGAGGAGACCGTGTCCTCATCTGTCTCGCCCATCCCTGCTGTCCGCTCAGCCAAATTCAATCAGGCACTCCTCTCACTGTCGCCATGGCGCCCATAGTGTAAGCAGACACGCCCATCAGAATTGAACAACAGGATTGCTTGGTGAGACTCTTTTGAGTGGAAACATCAGCTGCATATTTCCAAGTTTCCAAGCACTTACATGAGGCTCTTTCAGATGAAATCATTAAGAAGTGAAAAAAAAAAAATTCATTTTTCACTTTGCTTGCTGTCTTGTAAGGAGTTTGGTTTATGGTTTATTATTTGTCTAGTGTTCTCGGCTGCTCCCTTTATAGTTACATGATGACAGTAATCATTATGTGAAGTCAAATTGAGAAAAAAGTGCTTTTAGGTTAATAGTATTTGTTATCCTTGTCAAAAGACAGCTTTATGTTTAGTCTTTTCACCTGAAGGCTATTTAAGACCTCTACGTTAATAACCTGTCAATTAAATGTGACAGATTTCCTTAAATGACTGCTATATGTATATGGTGTTATTATGTGAGTACTGTATAAAACAGAAAACCACTATGTAACTGTGTAACTCACTATCAACTTGTGTGAATGCATACAGCAGCTGTGTATTTGCAAGTATATAGTGCCATCTTCTGGCAAGAGAAAGAAATTGCAGTCCAGCAGTTATGCAGCGTGTGTGTGTGTGTGTGTGTGTGTGTGTGTGTGTGTGTGTGTATTTGAGCAGCAGGCTTTGCTGTTAGAGCAGCAGCGTATCCACCAGCTGAGGAACTACCAAGCCTCCGTGGAAGCTGCCGGGTTATCGGTCAGCTTCGCCGGACACCGCCCCCTCTCCAGGGCCCAGTCATCTCCAGCCTCCGCCTCCTTCCCCATGGTCGTACAAGAGCCGCCTGCCAAGCCTCGATTTACCACAGGTCTGTTGAAAAAATGATAATGATATGGGTCTTACACACACACACACTGCAGCTTTTCATTGGTGTGTACGCTGCTGTCACACAGAGATCTGTCATAAAAAAGAGTGGCAAACAGCAATCTAGGGACACATTTTCATCCTGCTGATTGCAGGTTAGGGGGAACCACACAGCATGATGAGACATCATACACTGGCTGTGTATATGCACAAGGCTGATGATATAAACCGCTACAAGTGCAATTTGCTGTCCAGAATCACCTCATCTCTCTGGAACGGCTCTACATGAGCTCTCTTTATGATGAAGCAAGCGTAATAGATAATCACACCATAAGACCTGTGGTGTCATTATAGGAAACTGTTCCTGTCCTTGTTGTCAAAGATGTACAATTACTCTGAAACTATGTGTGTTTGTGTACGATGCTCTGTGCGTTTTCAGGTCTGGTGTATGACTCTTTGATGCAAAAGCACCAGTGTATGTGTGGGAACACCACCAGTCACCCAGAGCATGCTGGCCGCATCCAGAGTATCTGGTCCCGACTACAGGAGACAGGCCTGCGGGCGCACTGCGAGGTGAGGCCACAGTTACATTTGACCACAGTGCTAATAGACACAATGTATATAATACAAGAAATAAAGCCTTTTCTGTACTGGAGCTACAGTGAGTCAGGTATCAAAAAAAAGTTTTCAAAAGTTTGTTCTGGTATGATTCTGTCCTCCTCTTTCATTTAAACTACACTGTACGTATATTTTTCCACCCTCCCATTAAATCATGGAATATGGTCCAGGAAATAGTCTGGCACGTGCACAGTGTCGTAACAGTGGAGATAATTAAACGAACAGAGAGGTAGCCCACATTCAGAGGTAAATTGTGGCCCTTCTCAGTCTTTGATCTTAAATTGTGACACAGGCCAAAACTAATAATAAGAACTGACAATGTTATTTAGAGGTAGCACATACAGTCACTTTTCATGGTTTTTATACAGATGCAGAAATGTTTTTAATGTGTGTCCACCTGGTGTGTACTGTTTCTTTCTATACTGAACGAACTTTTTAAAGTCAATATTGTAAATCACTCTTAAAGCCTGACATGTAGGTTCTTATGATGACCATATGGGGGCAGTGTGTAGCCATTTTCTTTTGACAATCAGCTTTACCAATCAAAGCAAAGCGTTTTGAGGTTATGGCTTGAAAATGAACTAATTTCACCTTTTAAATTCTTATACATGCAGACACAATTGGAACTTTGTATATGCACTATATGAGTGTAAGACCCACCCTGAACAATGTGATTACCTTCATGCAGCGCTTCGCTCTATCCTTGCTATCTTTTTGGGCGACTCTGGCAGTTTGGATATTGAGTGCAGAGTTTTAACTAAATGCATTATTTGTCTCTCTCTGTCTCATTTATTTCATCTGTTTCTTCTTCTCTATCCTACTCTGTGACCAGTGTATCCGCGGTCGAAAGGCCTCGCTGGAGGAGTTACAGACGGTCCACTCTGAAGCCCACGTCCTGCTGTACGGAACAAACCCACTGCGGCAGAAACTAGACTGTAAGACAACACATGAATACACCCACACAAGTTCCCAAACACGATCATTTCCAACATCTGATCTAGCAGCATGGATTTCTAGGCAGTCTGACTGCCAGCCATGCTGTCGACCACCTGCTGTGAACACCTGAGTGCTGAGATAAACATTAATAATCAAAGATTTAGTGCAAAGCAGACGACACACTGCACATATTGACGCACATGTATACATGCTACATACAGCAGGCAAAACCTCAGACTAAGTCCTTCATGCTAATGCCGTGAATCTGCAGCGTCTGCTAAAGGAATCTGCTTTAATGCTTAAACCGTGTCATAACAAAAGGTCCAATCTAATAAAGTCCTGGAGGTGTTACGATAAGGTGAGGACCCACTGAAGCTTGTTAACTAAAAGTCGCACAGGCTGCTTAGTCACTTAGGTCTGGCCTTTGTGGCTTCAAGTGCAGGTGTAGCCTAGGCAGTCTGTGTGTGTGTATGTGCGAGTCTGTGTTCAGAACCTAAGGGGCAAACCCCAGTGGTCATCTTAGCTTTCATTCCAGTGGAGACGTAAATTCCCCTTATTATTACTGCTTACACTGGAGAATTACCAGATACTCCTGTGTAGGGTTCAGCCTACAGGTGGTTTTGCACGCAGAAAGAAATGAAAATGGAGAAGAAGAAAGTGGAAATGCAATTTGTTGCAAACCCAGAAAGGTGGCATCCAGTCAGGGATTAAAGTATTCATATACACCATATTAAATATCTGGATAGGGATTGTTTCGTTTTGTCAGACACTGCTGAGCACATGTATTTTGGCTGAATGAGACCCCTAACCTTGCTAATGCGAGTGCCACACTTTGCCAGTTGAGCTTCAGAGGTCTGCTACCCTACTCATGAAACTTTACACTAATCCAGTTGTCAGCAGTAGATTCACATTAGTTTAATGTTTTACATTTTAGATTGAAAAAAGTCTAGAAAAATGTATTAACGGGGTACGGTAGTCAGATTAAATTCAGAAGCAATAGAGTTCAACATCTGCTGAAGTCAAAAGCTTGATCTGTTTAACATAAAAAGTTTTGCATGCAGTTTAATTTGACATAAAAAATAAAGGTTTTGTCATTATGGAAATAGTATTTTCCAGACCTGCTACCTCTCTGTTTATTTTCTGACCTGTCAGAAAACTGAAGCTTATTCATTTCCACTTTCTGTGACAAAACAAATCTCTTGCTGGCCTAAAATCATGATTCCCCCTGAAGAGAAGGGGAGGGTTTGATTATCAAATGCTTTTTTTTTCCCTTCACCTCTCCCAATTAAACCATGCCCCCTGTATACACTTGCTGTTAGATTAGGTCAGAAAGTCAAATGCTCCGTTTCAGGGGTCATGCACCCGTTTGTGCCTGCGAGTCCAGAAAGTTGCCCCCTCACCTGGCAACCTTTCGCTCTTTCTTTCTCTTTTTCTCAACTGCTCTTTCTTATCCTCCCTGTCTTTCTTTCTGTTTCAGGCTCAGTGAGTCCCATGTTTGTGAGGTTACCATGTGGAGGCATAGGGGTGAGTAAGTTAAGCCAAGCTTAAGTCATTTTACAAATATTCACTATGTAATTAAGTATTCGTAATTTGTGTGCCTGATATTACTTGGAAATTGCCAGTGTTAGTCACGCTAGTTTATTCAGTGGAAAATTGTTGTAATAGACTGTAGCGTTTTTACAACATTGTGTTAATCTAATCAATACCCGGCTGGCACTGCTGCATCAGACTTTGTGATGAAACAAACGAGCATAGTTTCAGCATCATCAAATAGTAGTATAATAGCTGTGTTTCCCTTCGCCCACACTCTCTCTCTGCCCCCCGCCTAAATAATGGTCCCATTTGTTCTCATTCCACCGAACAAACACACACACACACACACACACACACACACACACACACACACACCGCCCCTCAAGGACCAGAGGCAACAAAAGCTGTTGCTTGCCTTTCCGCCGTGTTTGTAATTATAACCAGATGTTTTCAGCATACGAGCTGTGTGTGTGTGTGTGTGTGTGTGTGTGTGTGTGTGTGTGTGCGTGTGCGTGTGCGTGTGTGTGTGTGCGCATTGGTATGGTGGGGGGTATGTTTTTGTTTGTGTGCACAGCACTGTGTTTGGGGATGTTTGTGTGCTAAGGCAGTTGTTGGAAGTGCTGTCTTTTGAAACCGATATGTTGGAACAGTCTCACACCTGTGTGTGTGTGTGTGTGTGTGTGTGTGTGTGTGTGTGTGTGTGTGTGTGTGTGTGTGTGTGTGTGTGTGTGTGTGTGAGAAAGGCCAGCCATCACCAACCCACCTTCATGCACCTACAGTGCTCTTTCCTCGCTCCCTCTACATCGCTCTCTTTACATGCCATCCATACCTCCTGGCTGTCTCTCTCTTTTCTCCCTCTCCCCCCTTCCTCCCACCCTGGGGGCTTACTGCTGCTGCTGCTGTGGTGGGAACAAGACGAGCCCGGGCTCCGCGCTGCTCTGTTCTGCTCTTTATAATGGCAAATGGGGCCAAATTGTTGTCTTCCTGTCATACACACAAATACAAGTCACACACACACACACACACACGTTTACAGAGGAAGGGGGCTGAAATTAGGCTGTCAGCCTGCGGAGAACCATCATTCTGTCATACCAGCACGTTCCCGCTCTTTTCTACCGCCGACACACACACGCACACACACACACACACCTTCCCTTTCACTTCCTCCTGACTAGCTTGTGTCCCGCTCCTGGCTCGAGGCAAAACTAACATCAACATGGGAAATAATAAACCACTCAGTCTCCACATGCTGCTTCAGAGCAGCATCTGTTTGTGCTCATTAACCTGACTTGTATATATGATTCAGTTTCCCATTCACTCACTCACTTGGCTCTTCATTTGCTCGCTCGCTCAATCACTGACTCGGCTACTACATAGCGTGTCTTCCACTTACTCTGTCTTCACATTCGCCTCCATCAGTCACTCCCTATACCTCCTCACTCCCTGCTTTTTAGTTTTTAAGTCTATGGTAAATGCACCGCACTTTCATTTCATGACAGTCCTTCTTGGCACAACTTAAAAAGAGCCCCTTTCGTCCCTGTGGATGTTATTATGGAGTCCTCCTCCAAGCTTCATCGCTCCTGTCGCTGGAGACAAGAGGAGAGTAAAGTGCGTGAAAAGCTGTTGAGTCGCTGAACGGGCTGACTGGTTGAAGGACGGAGAAGGGCTGGCTGGGTGGCAGGGGTTAACGTCCCAGTCGGCCAGTTGACTGACTGAAAGGCCGTCAGTGTGGATGAAAAGGCCAGTTGTCTGTCTGGTTAAAGTTGACATATTCAGAGTAGAAGAGTCCCGGGATTACATCAGAAAGCCTCGCTCGAGCTCTGGCATCGGCCGCTCCGCACATGTGTGTACAGTTCAAACACATTGACATACAGACCTTCCTTTTCTTCTTTTCCTCTGCCAGCTTCTTCTCTCTGTGTTTATCATATGCTCCATCTGCCTGCAGTATCTGCCATGCCTGATGGAGGGTGTGTATATTATCCTGTGCACGGCCCTGCTTACAATCAATCCCATAGAATATTGTGGTCCATTTGGCTTGTACAGTACGCCTGTGTGTGTGCGTGTGTGTGCGTGTGCGTGTGTGGATGTTCTGTTGTGATTGGGGCTGAGGGCCGAGCGTGCCTCAGCATTAATCAGGCTTGACCACTGAATGGTCTGTGTGTGAACATACTTAAACGCGCACGCAAGCACACACACACACTCACCCACCCACACACAATTATAAAAAAATCAATGGTGAAATCTTATGTTCACTCTCTAAAATAAACAAATAAAAACAGAATTCCCTGTTTGTTTCTATTCAGACTTAAATTTTTCTGTCTTTTACATTTTTAGGTGAATTGTAAATCAGCAGCAATATATATATAACATGTAAAATTTTCCACCCAGGACTTCGTATCTGAAGTAAAAAATACATTTAATTGATACTGATTTCATCTCTATATTAATTTTTTCAACTCATTGGCTTCCCTTCACCCTAAAATTGACACATGAAATTACAGTAAATGCCAGAATGAGGCATCACGTTGCACTCGCTCCTTAGCGTGCTAAAGTAAACACTCAGAAATGATGCTGTCTGTTTTCGTACGTGCAGCTTTGACCATTTGTCCATATGAGTAAGCTTCTAAATGTGTTACTGCCTCACGCTTCCTCGCTCTATTGTTTTCTCTCCATGTCAGTGAAAACATTTTCCAGCAGTCGCTAAACTGCCATTTTCAAAGACTAACTTTGATGTGAAATAGCACAGGCTAAATGATTTCAAGTGTCCTCGCAGTTTTACAATTGCTGTCCCACTGAAGTACTGTAAACCGCACCATCAAATACCCCTAAATAAATGGAAAACAGTACAAAGTTGCATATTTTTTTTGCTCCTTTGAAAAAAGAAAAGTGATATAAACAACAGATGACTGCATGTGCGCGCGTGTGATTGTGTTTGCAGGTGGACAGTGACACTATTTGGAATGAGGTCCATTCGTCCAGCGCTGCTCGTCTGGCCGTCGGCTCGGTTGTGGAGCTCGTCTTCAAAGTAGCATCGGCAGAGCTGAAGGTTAGTTCGGACGCTTTGTCGAGACAAATGAGCAGCAAAGTCACGACTGTTTGGGGTTTTATTTTTAGGCATTGGAATTACTGAAGGATGTTGTGCATTTGTCATGTCTGTGTGGCCTTTATATGTGGGTAATTCTGTGTGTGCATTTAATAACCTTTTAAGATGGAGCCAACATGAAACAAAGCTCAGATGGACTCCACCAAAATAGATCTGTGACTAACTTTGAAGGTTTTGATTTTAGTCTGCCTGTCAGGTTCGACTCTCCATTTTCCAGCTGAGTTACATTTCAGACGCGGAGAGCGAGGCAGAGCAAAAGCTTAATGCACATGGATGATTAGGTAAACCTTTATTTGAGAATATTTGCAAATGGATTAATCAAACCATCCACACATGGATTATTGGATTATAGGTTGGTCCATTCACACCTTAAGAAACAAGAAACCTCCTTCCAGATTTTCCTATCCCAGAGTCTCGTTAGCACCTCCCAGACAGACATCCCCTCCCCCGTCATGCTTTGCCCACCAGCCAGCCTTCCTGTGTCTGTGGCAATGGCTGCTTACTGTTTGAACCCAGCAGGGAGGCCCGGCACACTGGCACTGCAAATGCCAACAGTCCCCACTAACAGGCCTGTTTTATTAGTGTTACACCACAGCCACCTGCAGAGCAGCCGTCGCACTTAGTGTTAGCTAGCTGTGCTAGTGTTTAGTACCTCTTCTACATGCGGGCATTATTATACTTTTGAGAAATAATGGTCTGGCCTTTCTATGTAGTACATTGTGTGATCGGCCGTATTAGCGTTTAAAGGGAAGGTCAAATGGCTCACATCCCAGGAGGAAAAATGCTAAACTTAACTGAAGCATCAATAATATGGACTTGCTCCAGTGAAGGTTAAAGTTCACAAGTATCGACTTGCCCTCATCTTAACCTGATCTTAACACATACATGCACATATGTGTACACACGCTCATGCACGCGCACACATTCACGCACACACATGCTTACACACGTACAGATGGTCCTCTGAGGAGCCTCCGCAGCCAAATGACCAAATTCCACCTGCACCAACAACTCTCTGAACTCCACAGAATGCATAAATCTACTCCACACACACACACACACACACACACACACTTCTGTCTCTCCATCTGTTACTTGCTATTTCGCTCCTCGTGTCTATTTTCAGTCTGTTGTTATTTTTCGTCTGCGTAGAGAAACAATCCACCTTCCCCTTGTCTCTCACACACCTACGTACATACTGTATCACGCTGCCTGCATTAACCAAGTGTCTTCAAAGCAGCTGAGCCTGTTGTCTCTACAATAAACTCTCGGCTGACTGCTAATCCACAGCAGCTGACTCAACATCATTAGTCCAGCTTCCCTCGCTCTACATCAGCCCGAACATCTATCTAATCTCCCCACGTAGCAGTGGGAGCCCCAAAAATAGATGCTACGAGTCCTGCAGGCCCCTGTCTTAACAAAGCTCCCCTTAACTGACCCGATGTCAGCATCTCTGTCTGTGTGTGCATATGTGCACGCTTTTAAATTATTACGCCCGTGAGAAACTGTTTTAAATACTCCACTAATGCATAGAGACTAATTTTTTTTTTTTGTAGTGGGATGGTGGTGAGAGGATAAAATGTAGTGTTTGAATTGTGGCGCGTGTGAATGATTTTTGTTTTCCCTGACAGAATGGTTTTGCTGTTGTACGACCACCCGGACACCACGCTGAGGAGAGTACACCCATGTAAGAACATTTCTTCATGCCTTAAATTTCCACTTAAGTTCAATTCCCGTCAGAACATACAATTTCCCTGCATGTCCTCCTCTGTCGCTTTCCTCTAAAAGCTTACTGTGTTGTATATTCCCGTGTACATGCGCATATTAAAATCTCTACTTAATTTCTGCATTGAAGAATGTGTTGCTCTTAATTTAAAGTCGTGACTATATTTAAGCACAGTATTGCTCAAGAAAACGTAATTTCAGAAAGTTAATAAGCGATGTCTTGTCACTGTCCTGTCTCAGGGGGTTCTGTTACTTCAACTCCGTCGCCATAGCAGCCAAGCTCCTGCAGCAGAGGCTCAATGTCAGTAAAATCCTCATCGTGGACTGGGTAAGTTCCACATCCAACAGTGGGTTACCATCTGTTTGGAGGATGCACAACTGTGCGTAGGTGTACAGCGTCCTCTCTCTCAGTGGTTTGATATAAGTTGGATTCCGTTCCACCAACCTGGTATAATTGCCAATGACACATACAGTATGTGGGTTTAAGGTCTTGTTGCATCATCACAGAGAAATCACTTCAGGTTACTTGCTGTTAAAGTAAAATGTTTTTCCAATAAGGTTGTAACTGAACTGTCTCGAAGAATGGATCTGCATCTGACAAAAAGGACAAATGTTGTCTCATTAATAGAGGAAAGAATATCTTCCTCTGTTTTCAACCGAAAGAAGATGTTACCACAATTAATATTAAATACCTATCTGTGCACTGGTGTGTACTCTCTGTGGAATCGATCTCCGTAGTCTTCAGAGGATAATTCCTAGTTTGGTTCGTACTGTGGCAAAAATTAATTGCGGTATTTCCATCAAACTTTGCTGTACAAGCATGAATAACAATGTTTTGATGATATCCTTATAAACTTTCCTGTTCTCCAACTCTGAATTTTGCAGACAGCTGATAGCTAGTATGTATATTTCACCGTCCTACGTGACAAACCTTTCGAGCTTTAGTGACTGTGGCTTTTGCTTCAGCACCCCCCTCAGGAAGAAAGAATAATTTACCCCTCGATGATAAGGCTCTAAAAATATCAAAATCATCATGTTCTCCTCATTGTTTTTGCAATATGAAGGGTAATGAACATTGCAGCCAGTGTAATATTGGCTGTAACTGGTGTAAAACAAACCACACTCGAGCCCGGGAATACATGTATGTGCCCATCAGACCACTGGGTGCAGTTCAAATCTATGATTCCATTATTAGAACAGCACAACATCCAAAACTTGAACACTGTGCTTGTTATGAGAGAGAGAAAAAGCCTCAAAATATCGGCTATTTGGGTCAGACGCTGTCTTTTTTTTTCTCCAAAGTATAGACGACGTAATTTATAAGAAGGTATGACGGTCGTGTCTAGGAGAGCTGCTCTTCAGTGGCGTCCCCGGCTGGTCATGGCCATTCCCAAAAGTCTTTGAAGGGCCTTTTCATTTCCTCTCTGTCTGTCACAGGGGGACTTTTAGTGCAGCTAGCGAGCTCATTGTCATGCCACTCTGCCTCCAGCCAACAGGGACATTTTTAGGATCAGTGTATTAAAGCATTCTTGGGATATAGACAATGAGGTCATTTAATTGATGTCGTGAAGTTGAGTGTTTTATTGAATCCTGCTGACCATCCCTTTTTGAAATCACAGCAGACTGCAGCTGAGATACAGACTTGACTACTTGACTGTCTGGCAGTATTTCTGAGAGTCACTGAGTTGGTCTTGGTGCAGGTGCAGGAGTTGATTGTTCTGTCATCGTGAAACTCCAAATCTTCTTTTGTGTCTGTAGCATTTACTTGACTATTGAAGCTACAAGACTCAAAGGCTTATGGCACTGAGAATATTCTTATTTCCCTTCTTAATCACTATTTTTTCCTTATTTGTGTAAGATTTTGCCCTAACTTTTCCCTTTTTTATGTTTCCAGGATGTTCATCATGGTAATGGCACCCAGCAGGCCTTCTACACAGACCCCAGTGTTCTCTACCTGTCCCTGCATCGCTATGATGATGGGAACTTCTTCCCTGGTAGTGGAGCACCTGACGAGGTGGGACTCAGCGCCAGTCTGTCTCTCTGCCTACCTGTTTGTCTGAATTTATGCAGACAAAGTAACCCAGTCCCGTGTTTGTGTTTTGCAGGTGGGCAGTGGAGCAGGTGTAGGCTTCAATGTGAACATGGCCTTTACTGGAGGACTGGATCCTCCTATGGGTGATGCAGAGTACTTGGCTGCATTTAGGTAAGACAGTGATATCACCTGCTGCTTTAGAGAAACTCTGTGACTTGTGGATTTAATTCCTTGCGATGCAGAATAACTGGCCTGAAAGCGTCTTTGAGGGGAAAGCTATGCAGTGCACAGTTATAATGATAAATGGTGTTTTAGGATCTTTTGAGTAGGTAGGAAGCTCCTCCGCCAGGCCTGATTTCTATTAGGTCCGCACACACACGCCCTCACACATGTAAAACATACACACATATCTTGAAAAGCCGGCAAGCATGCAGGCATGGACTCACCACCACCATGTACATGTCTCATACACGTCTGGTTCGTACAGCTGGTAAGGAGCAGGTCTGGATTGGTTCCAGCACTCTTTGAAGATGAACCCATGTTTGCGACCGTGTGTCCATCTGGCCTGAGCCAGACCCATCAAACTGACAGGCCACTGTCTTCTCGCAGCTTTCGGCACGCAAGCCCCCGGAAGCACACCTTATGTCGTTAATGCACCCCAGACCCCTGTGTGCTCCAACTCTCTCCACTCTTTTTCACCCTCTTTCTACACTCGTGCGCTGATGACAGCCACCTACTATATCATACATCATGCTACAGACATTATTTATTATCCATCACTGAAGCCAATAGCGAATGCAGTATGCCTCACTCATTGCTTGTCTCTACATCTATATTGATACGCAAAGCAGCGTATTATTCATATGAATGAAATACGACTGATCAGTATAAGAAGTAATAACTGCTTACAGTATCTGATGAACTCTCAACAAAGGTCATCGGCTAGAATTGAATCAGCGACGGTTGCAACCATGTGCCACGTGTTGTAACCACTGGGCTACCAAGACTCTCCACTGAATTGCTGCTTGAAAAAAAAAAAAAAAAAACAGGATTTATTCCAAGGTCTGACTAGTGAAGGCTGGTGTCTCTCCTTTTATGTAATATTGAAGTATGTCTTTAAACACCACATTGCTGAGGTCTCAGGTTTGTCACTGAATTCAGTTAAAGGACGGTTAATGCTGGCCCCCAGACTTCTACTCCTACCCTGTCTTGGTGGACTGGACTGTTGCATAAAATTCCTGCAGGGTCTCATTCAGAGCATCGGCGGCCCATTTGTTTTTGTGCAAAGAGTCTCTCGGTGTATTAACTGCCTATTTCATTGCCTTGTTTGTTTTTTTGTGGGTGTGTGTTGCTCTCATCTTCTTCATCTTCTGTCTGATTTAATTACCCCTGTGTTAATTCCTAGCTTGTTAGTGCTTTGCAGTAAACTGTCAACAGAGGCTTTGACTGCCACCCTGTTTCTATGGTTACTCATTTTAGATACAGATCGTGCATTGATTTATATCGGTAAACAGACAGTTTCATTGGGACTACTTAAGAGGTGTCCATTATCAGGAGTTAATGAACACCCTGCAGCCAATCAGAATCAATTTTTCCACATAGACCATGGTGTAATGTGCAGTATTACATACAGTAAACTGAGTGTTATGTTTACAGTTGGTGGAGTGCACCTTTGACTGTTCTAGGGTGGAATGTTCCATCTGTATTTAAGCCAATCAGTGCATAAGTTAAGTTAATCAGTAATTCACTGTGCTTGAGTTAAACCAGCTCACTCTGTTAACATTAAGCTATGTTAAAAAACTGTAACCACTTTATTATACAGTAGATTTGCAGTGCGTATGTTAGTTCAGGGCTGCACGCATCCATGTAAGTGAACATGCATGCAGAGAGGCTTGTACTGTGTTCGTGTGTTCTCTGGATGCAACTGTAGGTTATTAAATCAGTATTCTTTGCGTTATGGAAAAGATCCAAAGATATAGAATGAAGCAGAACAACAGTTTGGGTGTGTATCACCTCAGACCCTGACGCCATTAATCCCCCGAGGCTGTAGCAGTATTGGACAATTCATAGGTCCCACAGGACAGCGGCAAACCCGCATCGCAGCTCATAGATCTATCACATACATGCCTCTACCACACTTGTGCACATGCACACTCAAAGTAACACAGTTGCAGATGCCGGACAGTCCTTTGTTATGTACATGCAAATGCACAAGCTGCACACAGGCTCATAGAAATGCAGAAAGGCCTGGCTCAAACTTACATGAAGGTGCATGAATATGCACAAAAGCACTGTGAAACAGGCACACAAATGCTCACACCTGCAGCTCTTACATTCAGTGTGCTTACATATTTATAACCACATGCAGACAGACACGTGCCTGGACACCTGATACACACAGCCTCTCTCTCTCTCCTTCAGTCTCATTGTTTATCTGTGTGTTGTGGTCCTCTCCTTCCTCATCCTCAGGAGGGGATGCGTGCCTTGCAGCCGGCACCTTCCCATTCCTTGGCTGGCCTGTGCCACGTTGCATTTGCAGGGGATCAAGTCTGAGCCTCCAGAAAGCACAAAGAAAAAAGATAAGAAAATTGGCCCTAATGAAAACCAGAAGCACCGTCTCTCTCTCTCTTTTCCTCTCTCTCTCCTCCTCCTCCCTTCACTCCCTCTTCTGCCATGAACTTGGAAAGACGAGAGAGGAGGAGAATTAAACTTAATTCAAACCAGCTCTCCGCAGCGCCAGATGACAGGGCTTTGAAGTGTAAGTGTGCGTGTGTGAGTTTTTCGCTCTCTTATTCTCCCTCTCCTCTCTTGCTCTCTTCTACTTTTTTTATGAACGGAGGGGGGAAAGCCTTGAAGCTCTGCACTTTAACCATTTGTTGACTGCTTTGATGAGCACTGCTCCTTTAATGGACAGAGTGTATTTTCTTGTACAATGGGCCTCACCTGGCATTATCATTAAAAACTGGGAATTAGCTTGTGATGGTGATAATCTCGTAAATGCTGGCATGTTGTATTTAGTCGTAATGCATTGTGTTTTAGATTATTAGATAACTAGTTAGTTCTACTCTATATTAACAAGAAAAATCTGAAGAACTACTAAAATGTCAAATATTAAATGCCCTATCTGCAGCCTGTAGTCCACCATCAATGTCACGTTTCATCCCTTTGCCCTCCGTGTTAGAAACCAGGAGTACATCGGATTAGAAGGTATAATCAAGATGTGGAAAAGGATAAATTAGGGACTAGGGTAATTACACATAGATGAGTAGTCCTGAGAGAGTTTTCCTTGGCTCAAAAAATTACCGCCACGCCAAGACCTACTGCTGTATTAACCTGTGTGAGTACATTTGTGTGCACTTGAAACCATGTTGGATTGCTATTGCCAAAAACTGGATGCACTCAGCAGGACCAGAAGAAGAATATTTAGTGACAGCAAATGGAAAAAAGGCCCTTTGTGAGGTTTAGCTTGGTGAGGTTAAAAAGAATAAAGTTAATGTAAAGAGGGTGATATTTTGTATGTGCACAGAGGCAGAGATGGTATTCACTGTCAGCATGAGGCTCCGTGTGTCTGTATACATCACAGCTTCTCTCCCAAAATGCAGTATCCATACGCAGTATCTAACACTGCTTGCACTGCAATTACCACACAAATGACGAAGCATCATTATTTATTCAAGTTAGATCTATAATCAAGGCTTAAAGGGGAACACATCAAGATCAGTTTACCCATCATAGGGAAGACTATTCAGCCTGTGAAAAAGGTTAACTGGCTGTAAGTCCTTTGGTGGAGTTTTCTAAAATCTGTTAAAGGGGAAGTGTAAGAGCCAGTGTTTTCATAGCTCGACCTCTGCTCCACCGCTTTTCCTTAAAGCCCCATCTTTATGAATGGTAGAATTAAACTGCTGGCGTTTAATGACCGCACAACAATCCCACAAATGCAGGTCCAAGCCCAGCGTTCCTCAGATGATAGTTTGACACATGCACCTGTTGCTAGGTAAACCAAACAATACTAAACAAAAGTTTACACCACATGCTTACCCGAGCAATTCCACTCACAGTAAGATCCAGCCGTGAGAGAGCCAGCAGTGGTGGAGATCGCAGCGTCTTCGCTCAGGATGTCCCGTAGCTTACAGCTCAGTCGTAAACTCTACCCTCCCTTAATTAACAGAAAAGCTTTTTCATCTCCACATACGTAGCCTCTGATTCACGCACAATTAGTCTTCCCTAAAACCACTAGTTTCCCTTTATGCCAGTCTGCTAATTGATTACTGTGGGTATTTATTTCCTTAAAAGTCAGGATATTATTGCAGGGGTTGTGGGTTGGAACTGATGACACCAGCAGTTTTTCATCATCGTGACCAGAACTGTCTCTGTCTGTGTTGAAGGTTGGAGGAGGGGGGCAGGGGAGCCCTCAGTAGTTTAAATGTCCTTGGCGGTCAAGGTTTCCCCCTGCGCCGTGTGTCAGCCCACATGCTCGCCTGTGGCCAGCTCCCTTTGGTGTGGGGTCTTTTATGGCCCAAATGTTAATGGGCCAAGGCTGTGTGTGTATGTAAGTTTGTGAGTGGGCGGAGAAAGACGGAGAAAAACCTGCGAACACATGTGATAAACTCTGAAACTAGAGCTGGAAAATATTACTTCCCTGAGCAGAGTCGTTCTTCATCTCACATAATTATCTAGTCTGCGTTGTTGAATGCTTTCTGATTAAAAGCTTGTGAACAGATTGTGTTTTTCAGGCACATTTTCACTTGTTGTAACGCCGGCTGTTCATTCATGTCCTTACTCACTCAGTCTTAGTCCATGATGTCTTTCTAGACTCCTCCCTGACAGGTTTCTTAAGGCATCGCCCTCTTTCATTTTCTTTCTCTCTCACTCAAACTTTTAACTTTTAATTCCTCTTCCTTCATCTTTACATGACGTTTTCGTCCGACATGTTGCCAGATGCACGCTAACATACAGTGACGCACGCACTCTGTGTATCCTTGCTGTCTGGGACTACCAAAAGGCTCCTAATACTACCTCCCGCCTCTCCCTCAGACAGCTGTGTGTACGTATGTGTGTTGTGTTGTGGTGGGGGGTGTGGTGTGCGCAGTTAAGGGTTATAATTTGGTGGTGAACAAGAGATGGAAAAAACGGTGGCCTGCGGAGTTCAGGGCACGCTGCTCTCCCACAGCCAGCAAACCAGCGCCGTGTTCCTGAGGTCGGCAAAGTACAGAGGACCTGCGACAGAACCCTGTGGTACTCCGTCAATCGCAGACCTCACCAAAACAGTTTCCCAAATATCCCAGACCCCCAAAAATTCCTATGTAGAATCTGAATCAGAGGGAACCACTTGTTTTGCCATCTGGGAAGTCCAACTATTTATGAACTAAAGTGAGACGTCCTAAATCATGCTAAACCACGTTACTATGACACATTATACTTATTAAACGAAGTCGACTAAGCCGCTTATATGCTAACCCTGGTATTATAGACCAGTTCAGTGATTAATTACTGATTCCTAATTTATAGATACCCTTACAGATACTCTAACAGAAAACCAAGCTTAGAGTTTTAATTATTTTTTGGTTTAGGATACTTATGCACTACCTGGTTTATAATTGGATTAATTTATTTAATTCAAAGAAGCGTTGTCTCCAAAAAAAAAAATGAAGCTTATGAACGAACTAGTCTGATCTCATCTGATCTAATTTAATGTTTTTGTGCAAAACTATTTTAGTATTAAACACTCATACGGCATGCTGTTTTTTTTTCAAAGAGGGTCACCATTAAAACCGGACTGGATTTTCCAGCCACAGCTTGTCATGAATCATTACGCAGGACCGCACCGTTGATTGGATTTATGCGTATGACACATTGCACACAAGTACTCCCTCCCTACCAGCTGTGTGTTAGATGAAGGTTGTACACAAACAACCCTCATTCACCACACCCATCCAGTGTTAGAATTATCCTGCATACTTAACACACATACACATGCAATTATATCTGTCCTTCCGTCTCTCCTTTTTACTTAAGGATGTTGTAGTGTATTGCTGCCTCCAAATTTCCAAACTTTCCACTTCAAAAAGCGTATGCTGTAATTTCCTCCGCCACACACATACTGTACATACAAACTCATTAGGTGGATGTTTGCTTTGAAAACCATGAAAGTTAGAGAAAAGGCTATAAAAGAATTGAAAAATGCAGCAACTGATGTGCAGCAAAAATGAAATGTAGCATCTTCAGCTTGTTTCGACCACATACCAGTCATCATCAGACCGACAGTAAGCACACTAGAGGCATATCTTCATATCTATCATTTAGTAGTACTCCTCCTTTAACCATCAGAGGTGACAGAGTTCAGATCAGGTTTCACCCTGTTGCCGGAGTGCCCTCATGGCTTCAGTTTATGTACCTCTTAAATCTCACTGTATGTTAACACTGTTACATGTTGCATCTTCTAAAATTGGTATCTTGAAATCCTGAAAACCTGGCTCATCAGGGTCAGTGGTTGATTGTGTGGTGATTGACTTGATTGTACTTTGGTGGGTGGAGTTGGTTAAGGAGCAGTGTCTTACGTGGTAATGTATATTTAATGTGTTTCGGAGCAGTTCACGTTTGGTTGCAGCCCAGTCATCCTGTCATTCAGCCAGCCTATTAAATAGGTTTTACACATGCAGCAGCAGCAATATCTGTTGAAGAAATGCATCATGTTTTTGTGATTGGCCTGCTTCATGTGACTCAGCAGGGCACGTTGGTATGGAAAGTGCCCCTCAGCCAGCAGCAAGATTTAACCTCGCTTATCACCAAGCTTTCCATGCTGTTAGTGTTTTTAGCTCACTGAATCTTTTAACTACCGCTGCTGCCTGTACTTCCTGTGAAGGGCAGCAAGCCAGAAACCAAATGCAGGCATGCAAAAGCCTTTCAAACAAAGTCCTATATATGGTTTATCTGGCGTTAGGAAATTTACTTGCCTCTCTTACACAGTCTCCACCATATATGCATTATTTTGTTGACATTTTTGTTGCTTACTCTAGGACGGTGGTTATGCCTATTGCCAACGAGTTTGCCCCAGACGTGGTTCTGGTATCTTCAGGCTTTGATGCGGTAGACGGCCATGCCTCACCCCTGGGAGGATACAAACTGACAGCCAAATGTAAGTACAGACCACAGCTACCCAGTTAATTGCTCTCTTTTTTTATGTCATACATTAAAAAAAACTTAAAATAACTTCTAATGATGCTTACACATTTTAATGCATATCCTCCACAGTCGAGTAGTTCATATTTTCTAGCTGTGCACTGCAACACATTTTTTGATTGCAGGAATGACTGACAGACGCGCACGCGGACGCTCAAACCTCGTGCTTATTTTGTGCGTGCGACTTGTGTATTCAGATCAAGAACCTTGGCGTGCCAACAAAGAGCTTTTCTAAAACCACCCTGCAGATCCCAAATAAGAGCAGGGGTCCCGGTTGTGAAGGGGGTGATATGGGTGGTTTAGAGAGGATTGCAGGAAGAGGGGATATGGGTAGAATTGAGGGGAGAAGAAAGTATGGCTAAATGCATATATTAAAACTGCCCTCCTCCTGAAAGAAAAAGATCAAAGGCTGTGACCAAGCCTAAACGCAAAGCCGCATTTATTGAAATTAAACCTGGCTCATATTACGGCTTGTTTTTTGCCCCCCAGTAAATCCACAGTGCACTCTCTTTTTTCTCTTCCTCTCTCTGATGCAGTCACCCCCTTCCTCATCCATGCCCAAACCTCCTTTTTCCCTCTTTTTTCTTTGATCAATATCCAAAAAGGAAGTTAGAGCTTGAACATCAGTGCTCCCCCATCTCATTCTTTTTCTCCTGCTCTTTCCTCCCTCCCTCTCTTTCTCTGCCTTGTCTTTGCTGTCATTTCCTGTGTGTCCAGGCTTCGGCTACCTGACCAGGCAGCTGATGGGTCTGGCAGGCGGTCGGATGGTTCTAGCCCTGGAGGGGGGTCACGACCTCACAGCCATATGTGATGCCTCCGAAGCCTGCGTCTCTGCTCTGCTTGGCAATGAGGTAAGATGAGAGTCAAGAGGAGAGGGGATAAATTACCGTCAAAATATCCTCATACATCACCATCAAAATAAACTCGAGCAAGGGACTAAGATTCGACATATGCATTTGGAATTTAATTGACTAGCGTGAGATTAAATAGAGACAGAAGTTTATGATGGGTGCTTCGCACATTCGCCACAAATACCTGATGTAGCAAATATGATATATCCTGTTAGTCCAAGTGACATAAATTGCAATATTACTGTAATGTTGAATTCTTTTTATTTCATATTAATACCAGTAATAAGGTATGCAAAGAAAATAATGTACATTTAGAGTTCTGTTCTAATTAATGCATTAATGAGACTTCTTAATAGCCTCAGTATAGATTGTATGTTAAATTGCATTGAAATGAACTTTAAGCAGATGAAGAGCATTTGGTTTATTTGTTTGTTTATTCAGGCAACTTTTTGGATGGGTGGCTCATAACATTCTCCGCTGTCTTTCCTGTCTCTCTCCAGCTATCACTGTCTTAAGCCACACACATCAGAGACACAGTATTTTTACTCTTTACTCTCTGTAAAATTCAGGAACATTTCCTGCATGGGCTCACGTGTGAATGCGAGAAGGGATCAATGTTCAGGGAAATCTGTCCCGAAGCCGAACTGTCCCTCGCCATATCTATTCCAGCGTTGCCATTGCATGTGTGAAAGCATGCAAGTGGAAATGTTCCTGAATGTATCTGTTGTGTTTGAAGTGTAAAGAACTAGCTGTGCCTGAAAGACTATCCCAGTAACTTACAGAGAACTGAGTGTGAAAGAGGCTTAATAAAGCAGAAATGCCAAAATGCAGGCAATTAAACTAATTTTTGCTGTGAAGGAACACTTCAATGAATTACTACTAACAAAATAACTCACATAATAATACATTTGCAGGCTAATGATTTGATGGCCACCTGATATGCATATATTAAATTAAAAACACAGGACAAGCTTGTACATTTCTCTGACAAAAGTGTTCTTTTATCTTGGCCAAAACCATTTTCCCTCCATGTCCTCTTATGCTCTCTGTAGCGCTCAGAGGAAATAAACACCGCACACACACGCTACACACAGACAGACACACGCACAAACACGTCAGGGGGAGAGGATTTCCAGGCAGAAGGTTAATTGTGGGAGTGTGTAGGTTGGGCCGTGGAACTGAACAAACATCAGCGCTCTGTGATTCAACAGAACAGCAACTCCTCCAAGCCGCCCACTCTTTTCTTCCAGCTAATGGAGGGACTGGAGTGCTTTTTTGGACAAGCTGCCTCGGTTTGATTTTCTCCCCCCACATTATGCATCCAAGATATCTCAGTGCTTTTGTTTTTAAAGGACTACTGAATTGTGGCGCAGAAAGGAGATTATATAGCTTTATGGGAAGGGAAGAGGGTGTGACTGGTAGCTTGTTTGTGTGGAAGAAGTTGTGTATAATGAGTATGAGAACACTTGTGTCTCCGTGGTTCAGAACTAGTGTCTTGTGTCCAGATACTGTATGTTCAGACTGCAGCTCAAGCGAGCTTGTAGTTCTTGCCTGGCATCAGAGTGTGTCTCCAAAGTCCACCACTAATCTGCTGCTGTTTTGTTCACAATCCACAAAAATAAAGTTAATGTATCTGTGGGCTGAATCATCCACCAGCCCAGCATTTACAATATTTTTTATAATCAGATGATGTGCTAAATGACGTAGCTTGACGTAGCGCAGGGGAGACTTTGTTTTCTTGTTGGGCAGAAATCAATGCTGACTTCAGGGCTAACTCAGGCTATAGTGGAGCTGCAGCATTTATTCATGGGCACACTGTAACCTACACTGTACATTTACTGCCCCCACTTGTCTGCTTACCTTCCCCTCTACTCCCATCGCCAACACCTCTGCTCTGAGCTCAGCCACCGTCTCTGGCTCGCTAACCACATACTCGCTACTCAAACACACACACTATGCACTGCCCTGTTCCTTAAAGGAGCCGTGCTGATCTTATAACAATAGGCTATAGGGAGGAAAAGTAAGGAAGAGCGCATGAGTGGCAGGTGGATTCGCAAAATCACCTGAGATCATGTGAGCCCAGAGTCCATCTTCCCAGGCTGAAGCTGGACCAATCAGATGGTTCAGCCAATCACCTGCCAAGTGTTTTTTTTTGAAAGCGTCTTCCCTTTCCCAAACAGTTTCCAAGGACACATCCTAGATGGTTCTGTGTTACACACATCTACTGTCAGGTTAGTGAATGGGATAAAATGTGGAAAAAATAGAAAATTATAGGAGTATCCTGTATGAGATCCCAAGACATCGCCCAACCGTCGCTGTGCTGTCCCTTGAGTAATTGGATCTCTCTGCATCCTCGCTGTGTTTCGGATGCATGCACAACTGTATTTAGAGCTGGCCGCTTGTGATCACACAAGCAACACGCGCAAATGGTGTTCTACTTGATTCTTGATTTTATTTATCTCACCCATAAACGCTAAAAGTAAAGTTCATCAACAGTACGAATACGTGCTTAAGCAGTACCAAACATCCAGAGTGAAAACCCAGACCTGACACGCTTGCATTACCTTTGTGTGTTTTGAAAAACTGACATACCTTCAAGTATTGCTGCAGACCCAGCTGCAAGCACACCCTGAGTGTTAGTTGCGTTGGAATGGCTACTGTACCTGCTAAAGCCATTATCTTCTGCCCAGTGAGACATTCAGAATAGCTATGCTCATGCATATGGATCTACAGTTCTCATTAGGAATGTACAGTACCTCACAGAGCATCAAGCGAGACTAGTTGTTTGATTATAATATGGTGTAACAGTGTATTGATGTAGTGAAACATAAAATACACATCAGTGGCAAAAATCTTTGAACTTTTATATTGATAAAGTAAAACAATTGTTGTGTTCAGTTGAATTTATCTGATGGACAAAAATAATTATATTCCAGTCTTAGGCTCAAAACAAACTAAGCCTGTATAAATAAAGGTAATCAATTCAATAGGTCCTTTATTTTCTCTGAATGTGTGTCTGCCTTGTTGAGGGTGGTATCTGCACATCCCCAGGCCTCTTGTTCCAGCCTTGCAGACAGCTCGAGCTATAAATGAGTTCTTGGAATCGTAAAAAACAGCATGGCCTTGTTCCATGTGGATCTTGGAGTCAGAGCAAAACAAACAGAACAATAACACGGGATCACATTGTTAAGACTTGGTCACTGCAACCAACCAGTCCACCGGCCTGTGGAACATGAAGATGTTGACCAGCGCAGACAGATGAACTCCGCAGCAACTTTAAAATGACACTGGACAGACTGGGACTTAGTTAACACACTGTGGAACATGCCATTAACCCTTGAATATTTCTTCTTAAGAGTAAAGTGCTGTTATGTGCCAAACCTGCCAAAGAAAACTCACAGCTCTGCTGAAGCAAGGTTTTGCATAAGAGGGGAAATGCACAAGGCTTTATCTATTAACCCAACTCTGCTTACCTGCACTGCGCCACCAATGACTCAGAGTTACATGGACTAACACTGCCATTACTACTGGTGAGGTTTCAGGAATTCAAGGACACTTCAGCTGGGCGGCTGCTTTTTGCTGTCATGGAGGTTTGCACTCAGAACTCGCAGTTTGAAGGACGCTCTCATTACTCACAGCACCGCCCTGCTGCAAAACTAAGGAATTGGATAAGGGGGTTTGCTTCTTAGGTTTCAGCAGCCTGCAGAGCGTTGGTCTCAGCAGGGGTTTGGAGGAGGTCACTGGATGGGTGCCATAGGGAGCTGAAAATTTGAAAATAGGCAGGAGGCAGGGAGCATCAATTGCCTCAGCCCTGCAGGACATCCCTCTCAACCGAGCACCCAGGGCCCCGTCAATCGTACACATCTGAAAATGGTTACCCTCACACCTCTTCCAGCAGGGTCAGCCTGGGCCAAGGGATCAGATAATAAAGGGAAATGGAGTAATCATTTGAAGTTGGGAGGGAGGAAACTATTGTTATAAAGCAGCTGTACAGAGTACAGTACCTATGCAGGTCTTCAAAAGTCTGGAACGGTTTAGAATGAATTTAATTATATGCAGGTTTTTGGTGAAATCACTTGAGACTTGCACATGGAATGTTATACAAAAAAATGTGATATTGTCATTGATTTCTGATATACATAACATTGTATTAATTTTATAAATTCACTGTATTTTTGTTTCATACAACATGCTTCATATTGACCATGAAAGGTGTCATGACAGAAGCCTGATAGAAAGAGTTGTAGAGGATCCCTCATTAGCAGAAGATGGCTTTGATATAGTGACGAACAACACAAATGTAGATGCTGTCGTGTGGACTTGCAACGTTGGACTCTTTGACAGCAAGTGATGTCAGCTGTTTGAACAAAGGCAGATCATTCAGTTGTGTGCAGCTTTGATAACTGATAGCAAAGAAAAAAGAGAGGCTAAAATGTCCCTGATCACATCAAAATGGCAGGAAGCAAGTGTTTTTATCATAATCTCAGCGAAGGTCTCTGTAATGGACTTGGAATGTAGCTGGAAAACGTCAGTGAGGAATTGAGCTGGAGGGAGAGATAAAAGGCCGGGCTCTTTTTTATTTATTTATTTTTTCTTCATCTGCTGACAAAGTCTGGCAACGACCTCTGATGGCAAATGGAATCAGAAGAAGAAACAGAGGACTTAAGTGGGCACTGTAGCCTCATCAGCGAGGTCGAACAACAAGGCAAAACTGGGCAACAAGCATCCAACAGTGGGATTACTTCTGTACTCGTTTTAATGTGTCCACTGAGTGGGTTATTTCTAGAGGATATATTTGACTTTGTGCATGTGTGCGTTGGCTGACTGTGAATGGAGCAAATGAGTAGGCTCAGGCATGGGACCACAGCTGGATTAGCTGGTCAGCTGTGCTTTTGTTTGTGAAGCTTCAAACTGCCTGAGGGTTTTTATTGTCTGGAAGTGTCCAGAACCGAAGACGTCACCGTATTTATCTAACTGTTGCATATACTGCAGCTTAAAGTGGCGACCTCGAAGATTTAGGTCCTGGTTGATTTGGCGACACCTGTTGTGACTGTTGGCGCCAGCGAATGTGGTTTAATGCTACTGGTCACATAATTCTGCAAGCAGTTAAACAAACTGTTGTCATATTAATAAAGAAGTCGGGTTGTACTTCCATCAGTTGCAACTCTTTGTCTAAGAGCTCACTGTGGCTGCTCCATCTTCTTCCCGCAACTGCCTGCAATGTTTCAAACTGATACAGGGTCAAATGCCATGAATGACAGTTGTCTTGCTTTATAAATATACTGCTGTACCTTTTTCAGTGGGCCATAGGCTCAATCACCTTTGATAGGTCGAACTTAACAGCCCTTTATTTTAATGAAAATCTCATAATAATAATAATAACTTTAAACCTTAAAATAGAGGTTAAATGATACTACATATGCAGGTGAGTCTTCCTTTTTAGACTGCCAGATGAGTTGTTATATTAAAGAAGTACAGAAGAGATTAAAATTAATTTGACACAGAATTGATGCTGCAAAGCCTGCTGAATGTATTTTATATTCAGTTAAGGACAGTATAAATGGTTAAGCCCTACCTACCCGGTCTTGTTCATTATACACGTAGCAAGTGCTTTTATTGTGTGGCAGGCTAAAAAGGAAGAAAACTTGTGCGCCTTCGCACTGGAACCAAAACATACTAAAGGTGTTTCTTATATCCTCTTCACCTCCTGTGTAGCGTGTACTTCCACTGTTTTACTGCTTGCTAGTGTGAGAAATATATCTGTGCTTTTATTGGCAGTTTAAGACAGGCTTCGCTATAATGAGCATTGGGTTTCCTTTGAAAGCAGATCAAATTAGCTGGGAAAGAGAGGGATGAAAATTGCTGAATGGACCTTACAGGCTGTTTTATTCACCATCACTGTAGTGTGTAGTCGTGAAGTCTTTTTTTAAATAGCTCATGAATGATGCATTGGCGACTACGCTAGTCAACTCTGAACTCGGGACTAATTGATGATTGCTTGCAAACAGATGTTGGCCCAGTTCAAAACCGTGGTTGTTAGCAATTATATGATAAACAACAGGCTAATATGCTAATTGTTGCCAGCTGTCAATGAGGTTATTCAGCGTGTTTACACTCCAGTTACAGTAAGACGCTCGACTTCACCTGTCCCCCCTTGGGCCTGACTGTTCACCACCACCCGCAGACTGCAAGGCAAACCTACACCCTTCTCCAAAAAAGGTCACCTTCTTTGCACAATACACATCATTACCTTGTTCAGTTAGCATAACATAATCAACCGGTTTTAGTGACCGCCAACATATGCACACAGGCACAACAGTAAACAATGGACGCCTTGTGCACTTTTCTTTTGCTGAACAAGTGGATTTCTTCCTCTTTCCACTGTTTTGGTTTCAGCCTCCCTCAGGAATGTTTTTACCGGGCACATTCCTCACTCTCAGCTCAGGGCTTTCCATGGTGTCTCAGTTTTGTTGGCCGGGACCGAGTGCGTTGGACAGCAGTGTCACACAGAGGAAAAAGACGTCCTCAGAAAACCGTCTTTAGACGACATTTCCCTCTCTCTCTCCCAAAGACTGCTGCACATCTGATGGTATGAAGATGCAAAGGTCCAGGCACAGCCAGGCCCACAAACTTAAATAAACAGAAACGTCGCCATGGATGATGTGGCAGACGAATGTGTGCTTGTATATAGTGCACATGCATGTCTGTGTGTGTACATATGTGTGTGTTTGCCATACCTGCAAGGTAGGGGCCCCTGGAGTACCCTGACAAGAGCCATTAAAGTTTATAAGCGTGAGGCCCAGCTGTCAATCAAGCTGACAGGCTGCCCCCATCCAACCCTGCTCTTAGGTGAACCCCTCGAAACCCCAGAGAACCCCTGACCCTGCTGTGACAGGGAGCTGCGTTAGTATGGGTTGGGCAGGGCAGAACTGGCACTGCGTCTAGGGTTATGGTGAAAAGTTGGCGGCTGCAGCCAGAAGGTTGGAGAAGTGAGTTTTGACTGAAAGATTGACGGTTTAAGTCTCCAGACAGGTTGGGAACAGTTTGTGATGAGAGTGGAGAATAAGTACTGCTGTCTCCCCCCCTCTGCCACAATAAGGGGCTGAAGTTGTGTAGAAGGTGAGCTCCTTAGATGAGAGTTCAGGGCAGATTGAGTGTAGCTCTCAGAGCAAAAATGGCCCTGCGTTAAGAAAACGTAAGGGGCTCTGTTGGTGTGGATGTGTAGTTGTACAAACAGTTGAACTATGCCATTCACATGAGAAAGAAATCTATTGTATTGTCAGCCTGAACACAACATAACACAAGGCAGTTTACATGTGTGCTTTCAGTGGTTTATAGGAAAGTCATGGATCATATCCGTCATCCGAGTGCCATTGTTTTTGAATATCATATTACATGCAATTATCCGACATGTCTTGTTGTGGTAAATCCCACATGTTATAGCAAAAATGCTCATTTTGTGGGTGAACTTTTATGTTAATGGAACAGCAGTCAGTCGCGGTCTTTTTGTTTTCCCCCATTGTTGCTGTTGCAATGTGCAAAGAAAGGTTGCGTGTGAGTGATTACGTGGATAAACTGTTGAACTATAAACGGATTGATGTACAGTCACAGAACAAAATCTGCAGCTGGCCTGTTATGTCTTTCTAGCAAATGATGCAATTAAGCCTCCTCTTGCCAAATGGCAAATACGCCAATGTAAATATTTGTGCACAAACTATATGTATGTGTATGTCTAGGCATACGCACCTCCGTCCATCCCTGAGTGCATGATGTAGCCTGTCGTGCCACAGCAGGATTAAAGTATCCCTCTCCCCCGACTGCCTCTTCCCTCGGCCCTCGCGGACCCCTCCCACACACTATTTGTTTTAATTAAAAGAAAACTTCCAGCCTTGGCTAAGCGAGCACAGCCGACTGTGACTTTTTCCTCTTCTCTCTGACATTCTACTCCGAAATCTCCGGCCAAGCCTTTTTTCTTTTTCTCGGTCTCCCTTTACATGTTTCTCAGTTGGTCCTTTATTCCGTCGGGGTTATGATTGAGCAGAAAAGGGATGCATGTCGTCTGTGTTGGAATGTAGAGCTGAATGGGCCTGTTTGACAAAATGGGATGAGAAAGTGTCGTACGTGCAGTCAGCCAAAGGGGAAATTGAATCATTCCGGGTTGGGAAGGCACATTGGGGAATAGCCCTGTTTCCTCTGAATTGTGGCTTGGAGAGTTTCATAGGCTTAACTGCACTCCCTGAGGTGTGTGTGTGTGTATGCGCGTGCATGTGTGTGTGTACTCAAGTGTGGGCATGAGTATGCGTGTACGTATGTCTTTGCGTGAGCAAGCGGTTTCCATGTATTTGCATCTGTGTACACTACTCTGCGTTCTTAGCGTGGGACACAGTACAAAGCCGCATTGTAGTTTGTGTCAAAGAGTAGCAAAGCTCTCTGTGAGTGGGAGGAGGTGTGCATCTGCAGCCCTATTTTCTATTGTGTCAGCAGCTCAAGCTTGTTCCCCACCTCTTGGAGTGATTCAACACAGGGCTGTGGTCCACGTTCAGAAGTGATCCTTTAAACCAGGACGGAACCGCATTGGTTCAAGTGAGGTTTCTGCCGTGTTTTGGAGCAGCGTTTCTGAACACCTGTCAGTCATATTCATAAAAATACATATTCAGCCATACCCACTATATCGAAAAAAAAACGTGCCTGGAGACATTTAATGCATTTGGCCGATGTTCTCAGTAGGCATAGGTTCAGTGCCAAGTTGTTTTGCACTTTCATTTCAGCACAAGTGGTTTAAATAATCTGGAAGATGTGGCTAGTGGATACTGGAAATCATGCTGTGAACTTTTTTTTTCCCACTTTTTGGTATAAAAGTTATGCAGGAAATGTGTTTTGATGTTATTTTCTGTTTGTTTCAGTTGGATCCCATTCCTGACGAGGTGCTGCAGCAGAGACCGAATGCCAACGCTGTCCACTCTATGGAGAAAGTTCTTGAAGCTCACAGTAAGTGGATTATTTACCCCTAGACACAACATGCATCAACATCTATGTGATGTACTGCATCTTAATGAATGATATGTGATTTAAGGGATTTCTAGTTTGCTGACCATTTTTATGTTGATCTTCTGTAGATGTTGTAGTTATTGATATTCAAAAAGCTCAGTAAATCAAATAAGTCATTTCCCTCAGCAGTGAACAGCTAGTGGCCCAGTGTGCACTGCAGCTGCTCTTTAGACTTTTCAGCCTTTGTAATTAGACTTTTACCCTGTTGTGGTCTTTCGTAGGTAAATACTGGCGCTCGCTGCAACGCTCTGCCTCCACACTCGGTTGCTCGTTGAGTGAAGCCCTGCAGCGTGACGCAGAGGAAGCCGAGACTGTCTCCGCCATGGCCTCGTTGTCCGTTGCCAACAAGCACATTGGAAAGAGGTACTTGGTGAACTTAAGTGTATGTTTAAAGGAGTAGTTCGTAGCATCAATCAGTACCACTCTCCTGCAGCCTTCGTTGATTCTCTGGCAACCTCTGGGTTGTTAAACAACAGGTAGTTTTTACACTTTGGTGTCTGGTGATCTATCATGTCTTAGTTAGTGAGATTAAAAGGTGTTGGTAGGTGTACTTTTGTACCTTTGGGCAGCACCAGGTGAGCTGTTTCCCTCTGTCTTTGTGCTAAGCTAAGCTAACCAACAGCTTCATATTTACTGAACATACATGAGAATGGTATCAATCTTGTCATCTAACCTGTCAGGAAGGTAAATAAGCATATGTACCAAAGCATCCTCTTGAAACACAATGAATCAGACGAATGACGGCTCATGTAATTAATACCTAACTCTGCAGCTTTTAGTCTCTTAGACCTCACTGTAGTTTTATGGCCTGCAAGGTTCAGTCTCTCATCAACATCACTTCCAGCTGCAGCAGGCAGCAAAAACAGCTCTGCACACCTGCTCTGCACCGCTTCACACTACCTGCCTTTCATTAAAGAGCAGACAAACGATCTTCTAATATTACAACATTGTTTATGGTGATGTGTTTTTTTTTGTCCAGGGCCGAAGAGGAACCGATGGAAGAGGAAGCTCCTATGTAAAGAAACACCCCCTCGCCTTTGACCACTGAGACCAGTCTTCATCTTTGACAGTGTCCTCAACCAGTCTGTGTCAATTTAAACGCCACTCCTACGTCTCACCCCTGCCGTGTCAAGTTGGCGCGTTAATGTGGGGGCGAGAGCAAACAGAGCTGACAAAAGTGGCGCTCGGAGGAACACTGAAGATGAGCGATGCGTTCACTGATCAGCGGTGCACAGACTGATCAGCTTAAATGTGTCGCATTGTCTCTTCAAGACCTTGGATATAAGAGGATTGACTCAACCATCCCACAATGACAACCTTGAGTGCCAGTGCTTTGAAAACACTAGACAAGATGTACTTTTTGGATGCCAGTGGGAACCATACGCAGACGATCTGTAGTCATCTTCTTCTCTTGCTGTTCTGTTCTTTCTCTGCTTTATTGCCATAGTCTCACTCTCTGATGTGATTGTGACTCTGCACTACGGATGAATCATTCCTGCTCTTTTAAGATATCCTGATGACTGGAACAAAGTGGTTGAATTTCCTGCAGCTTTCCAACGCGGTTGAAGATTACAGATCAGGAAGGTCAACAGGTGTTCTGATTCCAAAATGACTGACGGTGAAAGACGTGTTCGTGCCTTTTTTTTTTTTTTTTTTTTAAACCTCGTGGATTTTCTGTTGAACTCTGCTGAAAGAGCTTTGCCTTAAAAAAACAGTTTTGGGAACGAGGCCTCTTCTCCCCCACCCCTTAAACATTTCTATCCTGGCAAGACATCCAATGCCTGCATGTTGTCGGCACATAGACTGGAGAACCTTGGCATGTTTACCTATAATTCTCTGCAAGCAGCCTACTGTCTTTCCCTGTACCTTCATCTTTGTTTTTTCTCCCTTATTTTTTAATAATCTCATCTTTGCAGGTAGTTCCCAGCCACAAGTTGAAGGTGGTTCATTTGAATGGAAGTTAAAGGTGGGATTAGTATTACTCCAGAGGAAACATCTTGGACGGGCATCTGATTTCCCTGTTTTGTTGTTTCAGCATTCATTAATGATCCATCCCACAGTCTTTAGGCTACTTTAGTCATCAGTATAACTCGGACAGCACAGGTTCTTCACACACAAAACCACATTTTATAAGTGCCGCCGCTGGTTGAAAGCTGCATTTGAACTATATTTTGTTCATGTTAAAGAGGCTGTCTGAATCCGGTCCAAACCTTCAGCCACAATAGATCAATGAAGACAAATGACTACAAGACACTATAAATATTATAGGAGACCATCTGGAAAACGTTCCCTGCTGGCAGCAAGTAAAACAAAAGATATCGCAGGTGGCAGGGAGAGGTCAGGCGGAGCGTGATAGAAAGAAAACCCAGTACACATAATATACCTCACCCATGTCGGGGCGAGCACCCTCAGCACCTCTTCCTGCAGTCTGCGTACAGCCTTCTCGGGACCATCAATCAGCAGTGGTCAGAGAAAACTTTCCTCAATACTCACATTGAATTTTCACGCATTGCATAATTTTAGGAGGTTTGCACACGAATGCATCACCTTGGCGACAGGCTCGATCAACTCTCCTCAAGAGTAGTAGCATGCAATGTATTAGAGCAGGAGGAACTCTAATCTTATTCAGACTGTATGTAGTAGTTAGACAATAATGAAGCCAAAGCCATGATGGACTTTCATCTCTGTAGAGTCAAACCACATCATTTTTACATTGGAATCAGGCGCCGTTTTTGCAGAATAATGAAGGATAGAGAGGAATTAATCTCATATGGGCCAATTTGTTGAACCAGCCCTCTCTTTAAGACAACTGTGTCTCCGTGGCAACAGTGACCATACCACCTGGGATTTTGCAGCGCCGCACAGGCTCTCACAGCTGGTTTCACATCTTTAGCCCCTTGTGAAGCACATCTGCTCCCCAAATGTCAGGTGCTGTGAGGCAGGTGTGTGTGCATCTGTTCATAGGCAGTGAAGTGCAAGCTGCTCTTTATAAATATTCAAGTGTATGCACATATTTTTATAGTTGCTTTTCTGTATTATATCATCCTTTTCTCTTGACCAGTGAGACAGCCGGTGGGATAAGCCTGTGCATAATGAACAATCTTGCAGCTTTGAAATGCACATGTAGCTCAGATTCTACTCTGGATGCTGAATCCTCCCCCATAGCTGGGTTGGTTATAAATATCTTAATATTTAAGAAGACATAAGTCAATGATTGGTTTCATTATACTCAAATGAATTTGGGTTCTTTACCAACTCTGAAATTCACTGAAACTTAACTGGCCACCAGCCTAGTTGTAGTAAAGTGTGGTTAATCATTTTGGCATCTAAAACACTATAAATACAAGGTCTTTTTTTACCTTTGCATGTCTGATAAAACACTCACAGTGTGCAGAAGTTCACTTCCTGTCTGCAACCATCCTTCCAACTTGTGTTTGGTGCCTGCTGGGCAACTACCTTCTCTTACCTTTGCTTCATCTACAAGCTGATCACCTTTAATGTATATTTTCTGTGAACAGGAAACAGAGTGCTGTGGTTTTTACTGTTGTTTACTGTACATAGGACATCGGTCTCCGGAGTATTCCTGCCACACACATTTGTCAGTGACTACTTTTGTTTGTTTTTTCCTCTCAGCTGTGTCATCTTTCTGGTTGTGTTGCCCTTTCAGTTCAGTGGACTCCAGTAATTTCTTTTTTGTACTTTTTTTTTTTTTTTTAATTATGTTTTCCTGTTATTCTGTTCACGTTCCCCTCTCTGTGTCTCTGTTACATTGAAAGCTGACATACTTCACTACAGGTGAGGGTCCAGACTCTGTTTTTAGTGGACATGATGATGTTTTCTGGGTTCAGGGTTTTTGTGGGAGGGTTGGGATGCAAATGTTTCTACTTTGTATAATGATGGACAATTGTGTATTTACTGTCTGTTCATAGTAGATTTATATATGAAAAGAAATGAGTATATTATATATACAGTATATATCTCTATACATAATGAAATACTATGACCTTGTTTTTGAAGTTGGTATTGAAAATTGATACCTTTCATGGTTCTTACATACAGTCAGCTCTTTTTAGGGTGTTCCTGAAGGCACCATGTACTGTCCTTACAGTTACCGTTACAGTTAGTTACATGTTTAGTAGCATTTTACTGGTTGTCTTTTTGTCTTTCAACACTGACTAGTTTTTGGCTTCATTCATCCCATTGGTACCATACAGTAGGTGTGCCACTGCTCAGCCTCGCATTTTCATGCACATATTTGTATCATTCCACACTTTTTGAATTGTATGTGTCTAGATATTATTGTAGAAAAACACAGATTTTGGTTGGTTCCTATTAAGTTTCAGTATTTTAAAGAAATTTGAGACTGAAATTCAAAATCTGGATTCTACATATTTCAGAAAAGACCAAAGTGGTGATCCATTTTTTCCACTTTCTTAAAGGTTTACAAGTTCATCCTCTAACAACAAGGAAAAAACATGAAAAATGGGATGGGCGTATTTGAATTGGAATGTGGCCATGCTTTCCCCCTACTTTAAATCCCTCTGATGAGCCTTACAAATGATTTCACATGATCATCCCTTATTTCCTTATCTGACCAAATGTCCTCAGTTTTAATTTAAATCAACATCCCTTTAAATTCATCTAGTTCACATGTGTAATCTCATTCATCAGTGATGCCTCTGAGTTTCAGGGTGGCCAGCAAGACTGTCCAGAATCCGAAAGATCACAGGTGTTTGATCCCTGCAGCAGCCCACGTCTTTGTGTCCTCACACCACCAAAACTCCACATCTATGTCCTTCACGAACACATGTTAAGACCAATACAAGTATGATTGAAATATTCTAAAATCTCAATCAGACTTGTAAAGAGTAGAATTTCTCATTGTGACTGAATGTATCTGACCTTTACTGGCAAAGTGATGCTGCATCTCCCTGCAGAAGTTGTCCAGAGAGGTCAGAATTAAGACTGTGTCATGCATGTGTCATCTACTACAAAGGTAAACATGTGGGTGTGAATCAGTGCTTGCAGTAAATTGTCTGCCACAAAGTTGGTTTTGCACCGAGTATCTCAAGAGATAACTAAGGTCGTAGCATTGTTTGGCATCATTTTTAGTTTTATTGAATATAGCTTAAATTCATAGCCGTGTGGAAGATATGTGATATTTCTGTACATTCCCGTTATATCAGACACCTACACAAACATCACTTCTTTTGTAATTTTGGAAAGATTTGTTTCCAGGAACATTTTCACATTACTGTGATACTTCATGCATACAGAGGTATGTGTGGTTGGAATATGAAAATGCTCACAGTCAGGCTATCCTGAATGTCACCTTAGCTTGGATACGCTGACATCTCTGTGGATGTAAACTTGATGAGATGCTTTTCGGTAACCCAGCCCAGAACATTCCCAGAACCTTTGCACAGCAGTGCCAGTCATGGGGTTTCTCCTGCTGAAAGCTTTGGTTTCTCAAAAGGAGCCAAAACTAGCACAGTCTGGCTGTCTGTCTTCACTGTTAGTCTTAACACAATGTCCAGTAACAAAGCAGCAGTAACAGAGCAGCAACATTCCATTTCCATTCTCTTATAATTTCCATTTATTAGGAGGGGGGCATATCTTTTGGTTTTAACCCTCATAGCTCAGTCCAGCCAGGTCCAGAACTGTTTATTTAGGTGGCCTGGTCCGACTCCACTCCATTCCTCTTTTTCTCTCTGCATGAACCATCTGTCCGCATGCACTGCCTACCTACCTACCTACCTGCCTGCTTGTCTGTCTGTCCCACACCACATAACCGCACAAGGGATCAAGCACTGAAGGACGTTAGTACTTTCACTGTATCCAAACTGTCTTATCTCTTTTACTGCTTCTTTTGTTTCAGCTGTGGAGGAGTTTGGTTGCGTTCCATGTTGTGCTTTTACCTGTGGGACATGGAATCATCAAACCTGGAAGACTTCAGTTGAATATTTTACAAAAAGGAAAAAAAAAATTATCTAGCACTTGTAACACAGACAATAGATTTTATTGTATTTATGTAGAAAAACAAGTTGTTTTAGGGGGACGCTTTGTAAACTGCAACAACAGAATGGAAATCCTTTTTTTTATATATACCAGGCAAGATGTGACTTTGGTGGACTTTTGGGAAGACATTTTTGTTCTTTGTCACATCTGGACTTATCAAAGGGCTCCATCCAGATGCCTGGTCATTGCTATGGTTGTCCATTCCACTAAATAAGCCAGTAATCGCTATGACCACTGTGGTTCAACAACAGTTCTAGGTTTACATATGTATAAAATGCATATTCTTTTTTTTATCAGTTATGTTTTTGACTTGTTCCACCATTGTTACAGAAATAGTACTTTTTTCTCGGGAACCTTTGCTCTAACATGTCTTTGACATCACAATATAAAGTATTGTTTTGGAAAAACTGCAATGTCTGTTTTTATGTTAATTGTTAGTTGCTGGTTTTGATTGCAAAGAAAAGGCTTATTCGCTGTCAGGCAAACGTCCTGCTGTCAGACATGAGGGCAGATGTTGAGAGACGTGCATGTGTCCTCAGACACAATGAAAAACAGCGCAGATGAAAGTGCACTTAGGTTTGCCACACAACCATTTCACGATCTGGTTATGCAGATACTTAAAATGTTGCTGTCCTGCTGCTTAAGAGAGTTCTCCACCAGTTCAGCTTTGACACACTCATGACGGATGTTTTTTTGTTTTTTTTTTAAGTATCAGTTAATGCAGCACAATGAGAGATATCTTTTTTTATTCCATGCATTCCTCCTTGTCAAAATTTGCAGCTTACATTACGCACAATGCACCTTGATTGCTGTCAAGTTTGTTGGCGATGCGGGTGTGTTAGTAGTGGCTAATGTAGCCTCAGACTACAGATGAGCTCACACAGACTTTTTACATTTCGAACTTGAAGTCTTCAGACCCAACTGATGAGACATCACTTGTCAGTTTATCAGAGTTTGTGTCGATCGCATATGCAGTAGCCCTCCTGGAGACCTTTAATCAGACCTTGATGTGCAAAATTGGTGGAGTACTCCTTTAAGTCCAGAGGGAGGCAGCATTGACGGAATTGCAACAAGGGCCCCACGGTAGCTTGGACTGGGATTAGCCACCCATTTGGAAAGGTCAAAGGTCTGAGCTGGTGTCCAAATAAACAACAGTGAATCCCTGTCGGTGGTGGAACTAACACTAAGACAACAGTCCAAAAGCAAACAAAACCAATCCCGCCTTACCCACCCTCAAATAAACACACATTCCACCGCTGTCCTGACAAACTCTGAATTTAGAGAGTAACAGTGTAAATACCGCCGTGGCCTTCGGCTTTGTAGGCTCGTCACAATCTTCGTAAATCAAGGAGGCTTGAGATACCATGCAGTGTCAAACGCAAACGAAAAGGAGCACATCTCTGGTTCCCTGAGAGAATAAGGTTCAACGGAGACATGAGGGACAATATTTACCATCATACAGATGCTGTAAAGAGCGCCAGATGCTCCCAGAAGTAAAAAAAGGGATAATGTTAAAGTTGGGAATGTGACCTCTTTATGGTTCCTTGGTGGCGGGGGATGCTCTAACGACCGAGCTCGTGACACCAGACTGCCCGTCTCACCTTTAGCTCATCGTAGGCATTGACACATTCGTCATCTCTGCAACGTAGTGACACGCACCTCCGGCGACCCCTCAGTAAGGTCAGGATAAAGGGAAGGTGAGGCCCTGCTAGTTGAACTCTACCCTTTCTGGAAGGCCAGCCCACAAGATGGCCGCCTCGTCCCCACAACAAAGGATTGAAATGTCAGCGAGGGTTGAAATCTGGGAAAACCCCCCTATCTATTTTCCCTCCCGTTTCCCCGCAGTGACATTCTGGTGTGCGGCAGCTCTCTTTCCTTGCTTGTCTTCCTGCAGCGTCAGTCGTTGTCAGTTTGCTCTGTCATTACCCGGCCACCGGTATATGTGAAAAAAAGGCCTCATCCTCCCAGCTGTGCTCATCACCGCGCTTTTTAATTGCAGGTTTGACTGACTCGAAATGGCAGTGAGGCTTTGGCCAGCTGCTCGGATGACAAATAAAACTAATTACAGTTGAGTCATTAGAATCAGTTGTGGATCATCAGCACACATTAGATATAGCTGCAACAGATCGGCGACAAACGCGCATGTTTGGGATCGCAGAGGTGGCCCAGTCAACAAAAGTCCATGAAAAGTCTGGGAAATGCATTGGCAAGTTCTTTGCACGCATCGGTTTGTAGCTGACAAAAATTCAAACAAATTCAGTATTAATCTTCAGTTGCGCTCAACTTATTTCATTCCAAGCATGGCTTTGGAAACAATGGAAATGCACATGAGGGAGTCTGTGACCGTTGGCTGTTCTTTCCATTGGACGTTCCACGAGTCCAGTTGGGACTTCTGATCCATAGTGTATTTGAAGAGCTGTGCAGCGTTTGCTTGTCTTGCTCCTGTATGTGTTTAGTCTGGTGCTGAGCGCGTACTGACATCAAAAGGGCAAGGACACGAGGCTTCGAGGAGCATAACGCTGAGGCTGGGTCACTGTCAGCTTTGGTGTCAAAAGCACAAGTGTCAGCGCAAAGTTCAGTGATGGTCTGCTACACGCGCTGCCAACGATTCCTTTGCTTAATTTTCAAGATCAAGGATGATGCAAAAAGAAAACCCTCCTTCAATTCATTGCTACTGTGTTCATCTTCATTATGGACCACCTGTAACCTCTGCAAAAAGCCAGATCACAACTGGAGGAAGTGAAGCACAAAGAGAAGGGAGGCCCTGGCACTGAAATTCTGCTTTAGGCTAAGCTACTGTGGTAAAGAGAACATAAGGAACACATTACCACAGTAGATAGTGAATGGTATTCCCCTCAAACCAATGTGACCCAAAGTGAACAAAATATCTTCTATTTGTAGATTTAAAAAACAAAACTATATTTATAGTATTTTAGAGTTAAATAGATAAATAGATAGTGGCTAACTCTGACAGGAGTCACTTAAGGTCCACTTACAGGCTTTTCTGGAGCTCTCGATAAAAGCATTGCATGGCATTCATCAAGGGGAACAAAGTTTGATAAGCAACTGCTTTTACTTTCATTCTCAAAAGCACTTTTTGTGGTTTAAAGCATTCAAATATTAACTAAAAGTATCAACTGAATGTGAAGAGCTATGTGTATGAAAGATGCCTATGTATTGTGTTTCAGAGGTGCTGTATCTACTGAGGTTAGCAGGCTAACCAGTTAGCCACGGCCTGTCCTGTCTCGTGATACCACTTTGTACCACAAGAGGCGATAGTGAGTCACTGTAGCATCCAGTCTGCCCTCAGGTGAACATGAGAGGATATCCTAACCTCCTATCAACCTTGTTGAAGTAACAGTAAAGGAAAAGATGGCTGAAGCTCTTGGAAAGCAACCGTCATCGCCACCGCCACCTGCTCCAGGTGAGAAACCACGTCTGGCTGCAAAGACGTGACACAAGCGGAAGCAAGACAGAAGTTAACACTCACCTTTGTTTTCACCGCTGGAGCTCCTGGTGGGTAAATGGATGAAGTTTGATGCTGAGCTCACAACTCTAGACCGGTAAGTCGACCTGTGCTCAGAGCATGAATTCAGCTGCTGGTCAGTTCTTACAAACAGCACCTTTACAGCTGAGGATGAATTGATTTGATTTGGCATTTGTAGATGTTGATAGTTGGTTTTGTTTGTTGTTTTGAGCCCTGCCACTAGGGGGCTTCATCAAACAAACTGATGCTGTATGTGGACTATGTTTACATAATGCTTGGCCTCCTTACAGGCCCCAAACTGTTCAGTACTACATTGTTGCACATTGTGTCCCCTGTTTTGCCTTTTAATGTGCTCTAGTATGTTAATTTCCACCTTAGGGAACATGTCTAGTTTTTTCATTGAGTGTTAAATGGGTGTTTTAAATGAAGGGTAAACAATTATACTTGATTTCTTAACTTTATTTTACTTGAAAGTGCATTCTTATTCTTTCCTTCAGTGCAGATATGCAGCAGAATCTTTCTTGCTCACTTTCACGGTTGCTCCGGGTAAATAATTTCAATCCGTCTTGAATTCAATGGACGTGAGTTAACGCTGCATCTTCAGAAGTTCTCTTTACATCTCGTGAGTGAAAACAAAGGTGAGTGAGTAAGAGTCGGTTCCCGAACTGGCGTGACCCGCCGACCTCTGCTGACCCCGCTGGTCATCGCACTGTTAATGAAGAGCAAAGGAGGAGGGGGGGTGTTGGCATGTCACCCCACAAACATACCCGGAAGCCCCCGTCTCCTCCTCCTCGGCCTGCGGACGAATCGAGTTTCACAGCTGGAGTCAGGGAGCTCGCTGGAACTGTTACTGACTCCTAGATGTAAGAAACGTTGAGGGGCATTCATAGGGAGCTGCCCCATAATCCTGCCTTATGATTGGCTCTTGATCATGCAAATTACAAAGCCAGCAATTTTTAGCATAAAACTGTGCAAAGATAAGACGAAAGAAGCGATTCTTTGATGACTGGACAGACTCACTGAGTATCTGGCAAATATACTTTATATTTAACTTCTGAAAGATGACCAGTGATTGCTGTTAATGGGTTTTGTTTATGTGTGTCTGTGAATACGATAAACGGCGATGCCTTGAAAATGTTTCCCTGTCGAGATGACATCTTCCAGCTTGCCCTTCATGTGAACCAGTTAGAAAAGCTGTAATTATTGTTTGGCTAACATCACTGATGCCAAAGTTAGATATTTCCTTACTCTGTGGACACTGAGATGTAACAATCAGGTCTGCACGGGGGTCGCTAAGAAGGGTATAGACTGAAGCTATACCCTTCTTAGCGACCCCCGTTGTAAAAGAATCAAATAATGCCAGTGGAGACGGACAGAGGGGCTGGTGGAGGCTGGTGTATTCAGGGATGGAACAGATGAAGGAAACAGAGAATGAAGCAGTTTATATAAAGTTGTCCACAGCAGTTGGTCTGCATTTTGTGCATGCGTGTGCGTGTGCATGTACATGTGTGTGTGTGTGTGTGCGCGTGCGATAAAACCAGATGGACAAAAGACAATGCCAGAAGAGAAGATGTGCTGTAAGGCCAAGGGCCAAGTTACACACAAACACACATAAAGAGTAATGCACCACAGACACATTCCCATACATGTTCTCCCAAACCAAAAAAAAAGCGCTCATTATTGATTGTTCATCCAGATATTATTACTTTATTTATTTATATTTGGCCTAATTGATGCAGTTTTGAACACAACCCAGACCAAATATCAATTGAAACAGCATGTGCAAACGAACAACAAAAGCCTTTATATTTGGACAGTTTGTCATGGAAGACTCCTTAATTACGCTTCATACACCACAGAGGATTTGAATGGAAGCATCTGCACAAACAGCGACATATTTCACAGCCTTGATCTCTCTGCATGCAACAGTGCGAGCCTCTGTGATTGTCCTCCATGTTTTGTTTTTTTTTTCATATAATGACAGCGATTCCATGCAGAAGGACACAAAAACAACATGACAGCTCAGACTTTGCTCACATGACGACAGCGTCTGATTAAAGATAGCTCCTCAGTGTGACACTGATCTGAAATGAAAGGGTTCTTTTTTTTTCCTGAACGGCACCACGGACATGTTATCTGCATCACTTCTGAAGGGAAAAGTCAGTCTCCCACACTCCAACCAGGACTGCTTTTACTGTTTTCCTGTTCAGCTTCCAGAGTCCACAAGAAACCCCTGATGAGTCATGCGATGACGAGACAGGCTGTGGAGGTGACCGGATGACACCTACAGAAGAGTCATTTCATAAGAAAGAAACACAGTGAGCTTTGAAGGATACAGCAGATTTTTCTTTGGATGAGCATTAAGGTATATGCAGATATGAACATGGTGGTATCACATCTTCTGCCTTTCTTTTCTCAGGGTCAGTGACCAGAAGCAGAGAGGGGGGTCAAGCTGGTCTCTCAGGGGGTACTTTAGCAGGTATGAGGATGATCAGCTCTCCTGTGGCCCAGTTTGAGAGTCTCTCGAAAGGCAATGTTGTTTTCACAACACGTCGCCTCTCTAAGGTTGTGTATTCACCGGAAGCTGTTAGTCAATATCTTGAGAGGAATCCAGACTGAGAGAAGATGGAAGCAATTGATTTAAATCCTCTGAGCAGCTTGGCAAATGTTGAAGTTGGTTATTATTGCTCTCTCTCCTCCGTCGGCAAAGGATTGCAGCTGAATCAGACAGAATTCGGGTGTGAGTGTATGTGATTGTGTGTCTCTCCGAAGAAATGCTGTTAGAAAATAACAACAAACAAAGGCCCTGAGGCTCGATGATAATGCGGTGGGGCCCTTCTGTGCAGGATCAGAGTCTTGGGGAGCCTGATTAGATGATGGGATGAAGGAGAGGCAGAAAGGAGCTGAGGAAAAGTCCAGATCCCATTCTAACTCCTTTTCATCCAGGCAGCCTTGACAGCCGAGGCTCTGCCAGAGGAGGCATCTCGCTCCTCCTCCGCTACGCGAGGTTTTCGGCCGTTAGATTGCTCTCTTAGTTTAGCTGTCAATACGTCCGCACGCGCTGACGCCAAGGCCAGGTCATCTACGATCACTGCATGAAGCAAATGAAGTGCCTCAAAGATTTCCTGATGTTTCACTTTGATTTCAACATCACCTGTTTCAACTCCTTTTATGGCAAAGACAAAATGATTTGAACAGAGAGGAGGAAATGATGGTGGCTGCAGTGGGAAATGCAGAAATGCAACTAAAAAAGTGCTAAAATAATCTGAGAAAATGTGGAATACCCCAGTAAACAATGTTTCCAGACGAATTTTACAGCTAATTTTAGATTTTCTCTCTTTTAAAACCAGCTGTTTATTTGTTGAAATGTTTTATTGATACATTTTGAACGGCATGTCATTTCTTGTAATTTGACTATTGTAACTAACAAACTGTAATTTAATGCCAGTGATCATTATGTGCACCTCTTTTTATCCCTTTTTCCAAGCGATCCTTCGCAACAGGACACAGAAAGACATCGATCAATACTTGAGGTGTATCTGAAGTCTGAGTAAAGCTTCATGTATCGACACAGCTGACTTTCAGCTTTGCCAGCACACACACACACACACAGAGAGAGAGAGGGGAAGTTCAGTCATGCCGACATCAGCCTCCAAAATGGTTTAAGGCTAACCTTCGGATTTTTTACTGAACCAGACGAACACAGAATACCGTTTGAGGCACACAGAGTGTAAACCTTTACTTTATTCCCCTTTTAGCAAGTACACAGGCTAAATTATAGCTCTAAAAGGTATAATGGGGCTAGGCCTTCAGAAGATAGGTTTCGACTCTCGGAGGTAGTGGTACAATAACACACACAGACAGCAGATGCAGTTGGTAGAAAGTATTATTGTGTGACAATATATATATACAGTGATCCCAATATTTACAATCTGCAGATTAATAATTACTAGTACAGTGCACTTGACCTATTTGATGCATCAACAACATTTAAGTCACATTAATCCCTGATGTAACCATTAGGGCAGCAGTTCCACACACACCAGGTTATGTATGGCAAACCACAGAGTTCATAGGAGATGAGGCGCTTGGGGAAAAACAATCCAGTTTGTGCGCCACAAGGGTAGAATCCAAAATGTCCACTGTGTGTGTGTGTGTGTGGGTATGTATGTATGGGTGCAAGAGAAGGTGAGGAGGAAACAAGGCGGCCAGAGCCTCCTACCAGACCAGGAGAGCTCTTAAACTGGGACTGCTCGGCTCCAAAACAGTGTCTAGCTCGCCATCGAGTTTGATTCTGCCTCCGTACAAGCACCTGGCCGATTGCAGAATATATCCGACGCACCGCACGTCCAACTTATCCCTCCCCGCGCTGGTTAATGTCTAAAAGGCTGTAGCAGCTGCTCCGCACGCTTCCCCTCACCTTCTGAATGAGAGACGGGGCGACAGCTTGAAATACGCGCTCCGAGCGACGCGATTGGACAGCCGCGACCTCCCAGGTACGTGCGTGATGACGCAACACATCACCGGACTTACGCACTCCTCTGGCGGACTTTGTTATATTAAGAATAGATTTCCACCCGGTTACACTCTCCCCGCCTTAAACCATGCACGTCCCGTTGCATGTCAAAACACTAAACAACCTCAATAGACGGCACAACAGGATCGGAAGGGGCTGAGACACCTAGGACGTCTGACAAGCTGTGTAATAAGGTCTGAACTACAGATACTAAAGGTTTACCCAGCGCAGTATACTGGAGTCGGTCAGGAATTATTCGTTGACGGGTTGAACGTCTTAGAGTAGAGTCATTGTCAACTAAGTTGGTGGCAACTGGTTGGCATGGCTCTTCAGATGGACCTTCTCCCAATGGACTCATGGCAGGGACAATGTCAGGTACAGGTAAGTTCTCATTTTGTGATTCGACCGCAAGATCTTCCTCCACACTCGGTTCCTCTTCAGATACTACTGCTGAGACCACAGGGCTGACAGAAGGAGGGGTTGGAGGACTGCTTTCATCAGCTGCACTTGAAGAAACAGGAACTGGAATGTCTCTCTCCAAAGTGAACTGGACTGCAGGTGCGGTTAAATTTAGCGGAACAACAACCTCGATGTCACCATCACAAGCAGAATAGTCAAAGGAACTGTCAGCATCTTGACCATGATGATCAACGTTTTGACTGTAACGAGTACATGGCCTTGTGACCGGAACCTTTTCACATGATGCTTCATGGTCATCCTCAGACGAAAGGAACCCACAGGGAAGGAGGAGATCTCTATGGAGCGTGCGAACAGGTCCATCCTTGTTCTCAGGCTTCACTCTGTAGACTGGAAGCTCACCAGCTCTGCTGACCACCACAAAGATGTCCTGTTCCCACTTGTCAGACAGCTTGTGTTTTCCCCTGAGACGCACATTCCTCACAAGCACTCGATCACCCACTTCCAGTGCTGCTGGTATGATTCTCTGGTCGAAACGTGTCTTGTTTCGTTCTGCTGATTTAAGGGCGTTCTCTGATGCTATTTTGAAACTTTCTTCCAGGCGTAACTTCAACCCTTGCACATACTGTGAATGACTCTTGTGCTTTGTTTCCTGCAGGGGAAGACCAAAAACCATGTCAACAGGAAGACGGGGTGTTCTGCCAAACATTAATTCGTAGGGCGCATAACCAGTGACGTCATTTTTGGTGCAGTTGTATGCATGAACTAGTGGTTTCACATAGTCCTTCCATTTTGATTTTTGCTTCTCTTCGAGTGTACCAAGCATGTTTAAAAGCGTCCGGTTAAATCGCTCCACAGGATTGCCTCTGGGATGATACGGTGTGGTTCGACTCTTTTGGATTCCTGCAACTTCACACAGCTCCTTGATCAATTTGGACTCAAAATCTGCTCCCTGATCAGTGTGGATGCGCTCGGGGATGCCGTAATAGACAATAAAATTGTCCCACAAATACTTTGCCACAGTTTTCGCCTTCTGGTTCGGCGTTGGAAGGGCCACAGCGAACTTGGTAAAGTGATCTGTAAGTACCAGAATGTCTCTGGCATTACTTGAGTCAGGTTCAAGGCTCAGGAAATCCATGCAGAGTAACTCGAGGGGACGTGAGGTGGTGATACTGACAAGCGGTGCGCTCCTCTCAGGAAGGGTTTTCCTTCGCACACAGCGGCCACAGGTCCTGATCTTTTGTTCCACGTCCGCAGCCATCCTAGGCCAATAGAACCGTGCACGGACGAGATCAAGGGTGCGATCGATTCCAAGGTGGCCCATATCATCATGAAGGCTCTTGAGTACAAAAGGGCGGAGTTCATCAGGGAGAACAAGTTGGTATGACAAGGCTGCATTGTTGTGCCGCTTGCGGTACAGGACACCATCTATGAGCTCCAGCCTTGTCCATTCTCGCAACAAGAGAGGGAGTTCAGGCAGTTCCACCCTAGCTGTTGGTGGGACCTTTTCTCCGGTCTCCATCTGATGAATCAGCTCTCGGATGCTTGGGTCTGCTCTCTGTTTTCCTTTCAGGCTTGAGTGAGACAGCGCTGGAACAACAGGTAAGTGATCTTCAGAGATATAAATCTCTGGAACAGCATCGGCTTTGAGGGAAAGCGACTCAATCAGAGTCATACAACACTGACCAGAATCAACTGGCTGAGAAGCTTTAACCAGCTGGCTCCGGCAGATTGCGTCAACAACGTCAGGAGCAATGACATCAGCGTCTGCAAGATGATGGGACACAAACTGATGGATAAGCTCGTGATCGTTGGGTGACTGTGACTCTTCAGCAGAGGTTGTATGAGGTCGCCGAGACAGCGCGTCTGCATCATAGTTGTGCCTTCCGGCTCGATAGAGTAGTTTAAAGGAAAAGGTAGACAGAGCAGCCAACCAACGGTGACCAGTAGCATCCAATTTAGCGGTGGTCAGGACATAGGTCAAGGGGTTGCTATCTGTCACTACCGTGAACTCAGCTCCGTACAGATAGTCTTGGAACTTTTCTGTGACACTCCATTTAAGTGCTAGAAATTCTAGCTTATGGGCTGGATATCTGCTCTCGCTCTGAGAAAGACCTCGGCTGGCAAAAGCTATCACCCGAAGCTTCCCATCCTGTTCTTGATACAAGGCAGCACCTAAACCAGCTATGCTTGCATCGGTGTGTAAGATGTAAGGAAGCGCAGGATCAGCAAACCCGAGGACGGGTGCAGATGAAAGTTTTTCAATGAGGGTCTCGAAGGCTTGCTGGCAACCCTGACTCCATCGCTCGCCAAAAGGCTGGTTTAAGCTGCAGTGTGATTTGGGGGGCACCTGGGACGACTTGGTCTTTCGAACTGGGGTGTAACCTCGAGTTAGATCATTGAGAGGCTTGGCAATAACAGCGTAGTCTTTGATAAAGCGACGGTAGTATCCTGCGAACCCCAGGAAAGATCTCAGCTGTTTTAAGTTTGTGGGAGTTGGCCAGGATTTGATGGTGGCAATCTTCTCAGGATCTGTTTCAACGCCGGTCTCTGACACGATGTGCCCCAGGTAACGAACCGAAGTCTGGGAAAATTTACATTTTTCTGGGGAAAGCTTTAACCCATACTCCTTCAGCCGGTTCAATACTTGCAAGAGTCTCCTCTCATGCTCCTCCAGAGTGTTTGAAAATATAATCAGATCATCAAGAAACACCAGCACTTCTTTGAGGTGGAGATCCCCCATGCATCGTTCCATCAGCCGCTGAAATGTGCTTGTTGCGTTAGTGATCCCTTGAGGCATCCTATTAAACTCCCAGAAGCCTAAAGGAGTAACAAAAGCAGTCTTGGCCTTGTCTGCCTCATCCATTTCGATCTGGTAGTATCCTGACTTTAGGTCGAGTACAGAAAACCATTTTGAACCAGTAAGGGCAGTGAAAGACTCTTCCAAGTTCGGCAGGGCGTAGGCATCCTTTATAGTCTGGAGGTTGAGCTTGCGATAGTCGATACACAACCTTACATCACCATTTTTCTTCCTGACGACTACAATAGGGGATGAAAATGGAGATGTTGACTCCCTGATCACTCCAGCGTCCAGAAGCTCCCGAAGATGTCTGCGTACAGCTTCGAGGTCTTGTGGGTGGATAGGACGGGCACGTTGTTTGAACGGGGTCTCGTCATGAAGAATGATATGGTGTTTAACTTGGTTAGTGCATCCAAAGTCAAGGTCATGGTGGGAGAATACTTCAGATATTGCATTAAGCTTATCAGTGACTCGCTCCTTCCACTCTGATGGTATGGGAGAGTCGCCAAAATTCAGGTTCAAGCGGGAAGACTGTTTGGCTGGAAAATCAGTCACCTGATGCTGAGACAGGATGCAGTGGTAGGTCTCAAGCTCTGCAATCACACTTAATGGTGGAATATAAGCGTCTTGCTCTGACTCGTTGGTTACGATCACTGGAATTTTATAAGGAGCGTGAGCTGGAAGTGAGATTAAACAGCTGCTGACGCACAACCCACCAGGCAAGGCTGACACAGGATGGTGAAGTAGGACGGACTGGCTGGAGGCTGGAGAGGAGTTTCTAGCTGCGCCCTCGATGACCAAAGTGCGGCCGGCCGGAACTCGCACTGGGACTTTGCTTAAGAGTCTCACTACTCCAACATTACCAGTGTCTCGCTGCTGATGCGTCAGCTGCAGTGTCTTTAATACAGCTCTGTAACCTTGAGTACTTGGCTGAAATGCTGAAGATTCTTTACACATGTATTGCTCATACAGAGGCTCAAGTGTATTCATGCCAATCAGCACAGTTGATGAAAAGTCAGGGCTGGGATCAGGAACCACAAGGGCCAGAGTAGAAACTTCAATGTCTCGGCCCAGAAAGTCTTTTGGGAACTTCACTGATAGATCAATGTAGCCCAGGTATGGGACAGACTGGCCTGCAGCCCCTTCGATTTCCAGCAGATCATGCAGTGAGTGGATTGGTTGATTGTGAAGATGGCGGTTGAAAAATGATGCGGGTACAGTAGTCACCTGTGACCCAGTATCCAACAGGCACTGACAATTGTGACCTGTTATTGTAACTTCTGCTGTACATCGAGATCCCACCAGTCCTCTGGGCAGTTTGGCTGATGCCCTAGGTCTGGGATGCTGCAACTCTCCACACTGAACAGTTCTTTTCGACATGGCGGGACAGGATGGGTCCAGCACAGTTCCTGTTTGTCCCTCAACAGGAGCTGAGTCTAGTTTAACTGTTCAGAACTTAGAGCTTGTTTTTGCCATCTTTGTTTCTTGTCATTGAATTGTTTTCTCTTAGCACTAACCAATGCAGAGTTAGGTGGATTGTCACATTGTGGCTTGATATGCCCATCCTCACCGCAACGGAAACAGAACCCTGGCTTTGGATTTGCAGCAGCAGTTTTTGGTTTACTCTGGGGCTTTGGATTTGCATGACTGGATCTGGGGGCACATGAACCATGCTGGCCATGAGAGTGGATTGCGGTCAGGGCAGATAGCTGTTGTTGAATGGCTGCCATTTGCTGAGTGAGTTGCTTAGTGAGTGTAGTCAACGTGGCACACATCCCCTTCTCCTCTTCCTCATATGCAAATTGAGCCTGGGAAGTGACTTTTTGTCTTGTGGTCCCTAGGTGCTGTCTCATCCTCTGGATCTTTGCAGCTTCTCGATCCTCTTCAGTTCTGAGCAGCAACAGGAGCTCGGCAAATGATGGTGGGCTGGACTTTTTCTGCTTGAGCTGTAGTTCTGAAATGAGGGTATTATCCCAGCAGCCTCTACAAAATTGATTCAGCAGCTGCTTATTTACTTCACTTTCCGGAATTCCGCCTCTCCTCACAGCGAGATTCAATGCCACCTGTAACCGCTGTAGGTAGGTAGATGGTTTTTCTCCTGCATCCTGAAGAGTGCCCATAAATTTAGCACATAACTCCTCCCCATCTTGCACTGTACCATACGCTGAGTCCAGCTGCTTGATGTAGATGTCAGCGGATAGATCATGACTCAGATGTTTCACGATGTCTGCAGCAGGGGGAAGTAAGCTGTCCAGGATGAGACGTGACCGCTGAATTTCAGAGATGGCTGGGTCTTTCATAACCAAGTCAGCACCTGAGCGCCAAGTGTCATAGTCGACCTCATGTTGTGGACGCGGCACTCGTCCAGAGAAAACACGGAGTCTGTGGGATAAGCGTGTGTGCATAGCAGTGTCCTCACTTTTCACAATATGCTCTACAACAAACCTCTGAACCTCAGGTGGATTTAGATCAGCAGTAGAAATGTTAATTGAAGAAGTTTGCTCCTTTGGTCTCACAGCGGGCATGGGCCTGGCATTGATTAAAGGTGATGAGGTGGCAGCCATTTTGTGTAGGTCTGGAGCTGTCTGCTCCTCAGTTGTCTCCTCCATTTTAGCAGGATCGACAGGATGACACTCTGCAATGGATTCACTGATTTGGGCCATCACTTCATGCAGCACCTCAGCATAGTCCTTTCCAGACAATTTAGCCACTTGTTTAATGTCAGCTAAATATGTCTTAGTCTTTGAACTTCCTATCTTTGCCGAGTAAACTTTTGATAAATTTTTGATGTAGCACTGATTCCCTGCCCTCATTGTAAAAGTATACGGCAGCAGTGGATCTAACAAAGGTAAAGCAGACCCTGACACATACTCTACCACCCACATCCCATGGAATTCAGACTCAGGAGAGTCCACAAAAACCGCCCTGTTAAGTGGTCCATAACGCTCTAAAAACTGCCCCACTTCTTCTTTGTCATCTTTACTAACCCCATCTATTAGCACTGCATTTGGTATTTTAATGGAAAGCATATCAAATTCCATATCTATTTCGAATTATCTTGGTGAGTCTGGATGTTGTTGAAAAAGAAAGAACAACCAGTGTGTGAATACTGTACCAAAACCTCCTGGCTAGCTCGCCACTTTATGTAGCAAGTACACAGGCTAAATTATAGCTCTAAAAGGTATAATGGGGCTAGGCCTTCAGAAGATAGGTTTCGACTCTCGGAGGTAGTGGTACAATAACACACACAGACAGCAGATGCAGTTGGTAGAAAGTATTATTGTGTGACAATATATATATACAGTGATCCCAATATTTACAATCTGCAGATTAATAATTACTAGTACAGTGCACTTGACCTATTTGATGCATCAACAACATTTAAGTCACATTAATCCCTGATGTAACCATTAGGGCAGCAGTTCCACACACACCAGGTTATGTATGGCAAACCACAGAGTTCATAGGAGATGAGGCGCTTGGGGAAAAACAATCCAGTTTGTGCGCCACAAGGGTAGAATCCAAAATGTCCACTGTGTGTGTGTGTGTGTGGGTATGTATGTATGGGTGCAAGAGAAGGTGAGGAGGAAACAAGGCGGCCAGAGCCTCCTACCAGACCAGGAGAGCTCTTAAACTGGGACTGCTCGGCTCCAAAACAGTGTCTAGCTCGCCATCGAGTTTGATTCTGCCTCCGTACAAGCACCTGGCCGATTGCAGAATATATCCGACGCACCGCACGTCCAACTTATCCCTCCCCGCGCTGGTTAATGTCTAAAAGGCTGTAGCAGCTGCTCCGCACGCTTCCCCTCACCTTCTGAATGAGAGACGGGGCGACAGCTTGAAATACGCGCTCCGAGCGACGCGATTGGACAGCCGCGACCTCCCAGGTACGTGCGTGATGACGCAACACATCACCGGACTTACGCACTCCTCTGGCGGACTTTGTTATATTAAGAATAGATTTCCACCCGGTTACACAATGTTTCCAGACGAATTTTACAGCTAATTTTAGATTTTCTCTCTTTTAAAACCAGCTGTTTATTTGTTGAAATGTTTTATTGATACATTTTGAACGGCATGTCATTTCTTGTAATTTGACTATTGTAACTAACAAACTGTAATTTAATGCCAGTGATCATTATGTGCACCTCTTTTTATCCCTTTTTCCAAGCGATCCTTCGCAACAGGACACAGAAAGACATCGATCAATACTTGAGGTGTATCTGAAGTCTGAGTAAAGCTTCATGTATCGACACAGCTGACTTTCAGCTTTGCCAGCACACACACACACACACAGAGAGAGAGAGGGGAAGTTCAGTCATGCCGACATCAGCCTCCAAAATGGTTTAAGGCTAACCTTCGGATTTTTTACTGAACCAGACGAACACAGAATACCGTTTGAGGCACACAGAGTGTAAACCTTTACTTTATTCCCCTTTTACTGCAAATTAAAGTTTTGTAGCTTTTTCCGTCTGATTTTACGGGAAACATCTGGATCTCTCGCACCGCTGGAGCAGTGGCCCCGGGTGATTCTGTGCTGCTCAGCTGTGAGGGCCCGGGATAATGAGCAGGTATCAAACGGGCTCCTATGGATAAGCCGGCCTAGGTAGGAAGGGTTCTCCAACAGCATCTGAGACCACCAAAAGCCAAGACTTGTTCCCCTTCAACATGTTGCTATTAAAGATTTTATAAGTCATAAGAAAGGATTTACCTTCTGATTACTTGAATTGTTTGTTAGAAATGACCCGAATCATGAATATTTGATTCTGATTGTACAGAAAAAGTGATTTTTGTAATCTTTTGTGTAGGTCTTGACCCGGTTTGCACTGCTCTGCAGGTCAGGTGTGTTTATCAGGATGCATTCGCCCACATTTGCTGATTTGTCATTGTGGGACTTCATGCATGCAGGGAGGCTCATGTCATTCCTGAAAGATTAGAATTAGCCAGAGAGATCATGGTGTCGCACGTCTGCCAGATAAAGTGCTTCATTTCAAAAATCATGGCCTTGAAAGGATGTTAGATGAAGTTATATTTAAAAAAAAAAAAAAAAAAAGCAAATGATGCATGCCAAGCTCTCAGATCATCTCTGCACCAAATGAATCACTTCAGAGGACGCAGAGGAGAGCATTTTAGCATGAAGCTGGCCTTCTGCAGCACAAAGTCTGGATGCTCGCTCTGTGATACTGCCACATCTACTACACATCAGAGAAAGTGCTAATAAATAAGAGGATAATGTGGTTTTGCTGCTGCAGCAGGAGAAAGCCCTTTCAAACCACACCGACGCTGAGAATATCAGACAGATACGGCAATAACATAAATGCTTTAATATTTCCACAGGGGTTTAGGGTTTGCATGTGGAAAACAAAAGTGAGTTTATGTGCTTTGTGGCTTTTATTATCTCCTAGACGCTTTCATTTTGCAATGCAGTTTTCCACCTTGAGCTGGCACTGCTTAAAGTTCCACTCAGCGGCCTGGATCCCCCTAAAAAGTTAAACTGAACAGGGGTATGTGGTTGCATTATTAAGCTGCTTTAACGTGTCACTTGAAAGCAGCAGATTAGAGCCGCGGAGCCGCGGTGAGGGGTTCAGCAGGAGCGGGCCCACAGAGTCGGTTTCCAGCAGCAGCCCCGGGCTCACAATGAGCCCCTTTCACTGTTTAGATCGCATCTGATCGCGTCTGGGAAAGCGAGATGTAAACAATTTGAATGTTTTTAAGGCCGAGCGAAAAGGCTTCAAAGCAGCTTCTCAGCTAAAATCCGGGGTTCTGCTGTTGTTTTTGCGCTTTAAAGCTGCAGGCAGACTTATTGTCCTTATCTGCGGTTACTGGGGCTCCCTGCTCGTTAAAGAGCCCAAAGGCATCGCCATTTGAAATGATTACTCGTTATTTAAGCGGACAAGCATTTTATATGGCTTGAGTTTGAAACTGGCTCGAATTTCCTCCACTGTTAATGAAGCTGTATTTTTTTATGGTCGCTTTTTTTTTTAAAGTTGGTCTTTTCTTTCCATAACAAGAGGAGGGGAGAGGAAAAAGGGGCAAATTCTCACACCCAGCGGTGAAAAAAAAATGGTGTTGGTATTTTATTTTCCTAATCCAGCAGCCACCAGAGGAACCCGAACAAGCGCAACACATTGTTTTAACCTGCTTTAAATAATTAACTTTTCATTCTCGTTTCCCTGAGTGGAAATTTAGCAGAAAGCTGCAAGATTTCGACTGATTTTACTGGAATTTACTCAGCTGAACCGCTTCCTGTTACGCGTTTGCTTTGGCTCAAACAGCTGAAATAATAAACTAATAGTAATAATAATAATAAATCAACCAGATTTCGTTCAAAAATACGTGTTTTAATAAATAAGCAAAAACAAAAATGTACATTGGACGGAGTTTGGGGAGAATGTGGTGAAATAAATCCATGCAGCAAATGACTCTAAATTGCATTGGTCCCTTTACAGGCTATAGGCGTACTTACACAGGTATGTACAATATGCATTCATTTATATATATTTATACTTTGGTTTAAAGTCTTTTGCAAAACAAAATATATATATATCCTTCTATAGACGGTTAAAGGATGGCTTTGCTGACAGGCCGTAAATCCGAGCTACTGGCTGTAACATCTCTACACATCGCAGATCTGTCTCTTTTTCTTTCTTTTTTCTTTTCTTTCTTTCTTCCTCTCTGCCACAAACAGCTCCAGACAGTCAGAAGCGGTGTGATGAATCTGCATCCACACACACACACACACACACACACACTCCACAAGAGTTTGTAGTTGTGGGTCACATTACGTCTCTCCGCCATGCCTTTGAGGTCGATGGGTTCTTCAATAATTCCTTTGGTCTTCATACTTTGTAGAAGTAAACAGTCTGTGATGGAGGGAAAGAGATGCAGTTATTGATAATGCGAGAAAACGCGCCTGCAAACTGGATTTACGCACGAGGCATGTTGATTTTTCTATAAGGGTCCATTTGATGGGGCTTTTTTTTTTTTTTTTTTTAGCATTCACTGGCTTGCTTAGCATGAGGGAAGTCATTAATGAATCAATTATTAGCCACTGAGCTGAGTAAAACCATATGGCGACAGAAAAGCAGAACATTTTGTATCTGAATCGTGCAGCTGCGGTGAAACGCAGAAAAACACACTTTCTCTGGCTTTTAGTTGGAGGCACCTGAGTAAATTCACGCGTTTCCATTTCGCTTCGGATTAGTGGACAGTCCTAAAACAATACAATCTAATTCCTCAGAGCAACATTCAGCCCAGAGCCAGAGCTGAAATATACCAGTGAGGTCACCCGGGTCACGCTTCGTAAAGGCTGTGTTTTGTGCCTGTTTGTGAAAAGTCTGATTTTCACTCGGCCAAATTTAATACAAGCAGCAAAATTGATGAAGCTCATCTTAGAAGACAGAGGAAACAGAGTTTGTGAGCTTCACAGAAAGGCTGAACCAGCCTGCTCAAAGCTTTGTGATTTTCTTCAACTTTCCACACAATTAAAAAGAAAACAGTCCACCTTCAAATTTACTGTGCTTACACAAATCACTGTAATGAAGCGTATTCCTCTCCCCTCACGGTTTATAAGGCTGCAAAGCCTCACTGATGGGCGGTCTGCTAACTGCACATCAGGCCCCTGAGAGCCAAACAAACCCTGCTCCAAACCAGAAAGCTTGTTTACAGCCTCCCACTCGGTGCTCTTTCGCTGCTTTATTCAGACCGTCTAATAAGACTTTAACGAACAGCTCGCATTTCAGCAGCCGGCCCTTTATTTGGTGAAATTGCTGCAGGAGTCGCTGCTGGGGCATCAGCTGCGTTCACTTATTACAGAAGAGACAAACGAATTGAGGGCAGGGACAGGTGAGGTGTTACCTGAGAGCCGACAAGGTGTCATCATTCACTCATGATGTCATAATTCAGCTGGTTGTTAGTGCTGCTGGACTTCGGCTTTCATCTCTTTTGCCAAATTAGAAGTTCAGCTCCTAAAACCCAACGGAACAACGACTGCGAGAAGAGTTTTCCTCTCAGCTGTCAGCTCTTGGGACCACGAACGGCCCTCCAGCTTTTCGGGCTTACCGCGTCCCTGACGGGGGCCCTCACGGCCTGCAGAAACCCGCACGATAACGTGAGCGCGTCCTGCCTGCCCGGTAATGCTCTGCTTTTATTGTCTTGCACTGGCTTGAACTTTCATGTCCAGCCGAGCTGCCCATTCCTGCGGTCTCCACACGCAGGAAAGCACTCCATTGTGGATATAAATTACCCGTGGTGGCACTGCAGCTGCGTTTCGGTGCTCTTTTTTTTCACTCGTTTTGAAATGCTGTTGAAACAGGATTAACTGCAAAAGTCACAACTGCTTGATTTAAAGCGGCTCTGCTCAAAAATAGAGCGGCCTTGTTGTCCTTCTCGGTCGGCGAGGCTTTCCTTCATTTGGCTTCCCATGTGAAAACCTTCCAAAACTATTATTTGTCTTAATCCGCCTACTCCCCTGCGCCTAATCCTTTCCTCAAAATAGTCCCCTTTTCCACATCCTGAACTGAGCCTATGCGTTTAGATCTGACCGTCTGGACATGTGGAGTGATGGAGCGGCGCAGCGCGCGGTTGGACAGATGCTGAGGCCTCGGTGTGAAATCTGTCACACACATACCAAGCGCGCGCGGCACAGGCGTTGCTTCTGAGCATGTGAATTTAAATTCTGTTGCGCAGCCGATGCGCACGATTCAGCTCAACATCCGGCCACAGCTTTGCTTTGTAATTTCATTGCTCGGAATATATACTGTGTGAATCAAGATGTGGCAGCAGGCTATAAGTTACATCCTCCAAATCCAAGACACGTGGCCAAATCACTACCGCACAACTGCTCATATTCTGCAGAAAAATCTGCGCAGAAGAAGGGAATTAATTCACAGATCTGCCTCATAAACTTTTATATCAGCCTACATCAATATGCTGTTCGCTGCTTGTTTAATATTTCTTCGTTTACATTAGCTATTTTAATTCTGAAGTCACTTATTTATCCACTATTTGTACAACAATGAACAAAAGCCCATTTTCTGCTTCTTCTAGCCCAACAGTTGCTGTCAGTGTTAAGACTTTCTTGGCTTCAGTTTGTGGTACCCACCGCTTTGGCATTGTAAGTGAAGGTCTCCGGGTGCTAGTGAGATGCTGACATAGACCACGCACCCTCCATCCTCCACACGGAGAACGCGTAACTGAGTCTTTCGTGCGCAACGTAGCTGCAGCTGGACATCTTGTTGTCCATCTCGTCGCTCTGCAGCACCTGACAGAGAAAATCAATGTATCTGGAGGCGAGCTTCAGCGTCTGTATCTTGCTGAGTTTGTCCGACGGCAGCGTGGGGATAATTTTGCGCAAAGACGCAAAGGCCTCGTTCAGAGACTGAGTCCGTTGCCTCTCCCGGACGTTGGCCAGGACCCGCTGGTTCTGCAGCTCCTCGTACGACTGAGTGCTGCTCGGACTCGGCTTTTTCCCACGTTTCACCGGACCCGGGCTGCTGCCGCTGCTGTCCTCGCTGGACTTCTTGCTGTGCCTCCTCTTCCTCGCGAAGCGTTTCTGCTGTCTGTCCAGCTCCTCCTCGCTGGTCACCAGACTATCCACAGGGGAGACCGGAGAACTGGAGCCCTCTTCCATTTCTTTCTTGAAGAAATGCAGGGATAGCGCGGAAAAAACGCTGTCCACCTTTGAAGCCGTGGTTACAAAAGTGTAGATATCCGTAAAGATGAGAGGGAAGAGCGCGAAGATGCCTCTCACTCTGCGCGTCTTGCTTTGGAAGACACTGGTTTCAGACTGGAGGTTGGCACGCTTCTCCTCACGCAGGAAGTTTTTTGCTTAAATTTTTTTGGAAACTTTATCCCGGTTTCAGATGCTAAATAGTTTTGAGAGTGGAAGGGGAGGGGTTTTGAGGGCGGAGGGGGAGCTAGTGTGCGTCTTGGTCCGCTAATAAGCAGGAGGGACCAGTCATGGTTTCATGTGTCTGGGACATGACTGAAACAAGGCACTTATTTACTGTCAGAAAGCAACGGAAATTTGTTTGATTTTTCCTGTTTGCGCACGGCTAGACCAGCACCAAACGGCCTATTTGTGTGTGTGTGTGTGTGTGTGTGTGTGTGTGTGTGTGTGTGTGTGTGTGTGTTTGAATTTCACTGCAATCCTAAATGTAACCACAATTAATACAATTATGAATTAGATGTCGAATTACTCAAAATCGCACGATTAAACGCCTGTTGCGCATTTCTTAGGATTATTTCATAAATAACTTGGCGATGATCTTAAAATAGAAGGAGATACTCAAATAATTTTTTAATAATGTAATAATATTTTATGTTATAGAAACATCCTGACTTTTTTATTTTAATGAAGACTGAGGGATTGTTTAAAAGCCTGAGCCATGGGGGTCAATAAAACTACGGAATTAACAGCTGTATAAAATCCATTTGTTCTCGGAGTGTGAGGCTCTGTGCCACAGTCCAGTCATCCTGCAGGCCCTTTTATATCTGCTCGAACCATCCATGTACAGTAAATACTGTGTTTCCCTCTTCAGTGCGGAGTGTGTGCTCTTTGGAGGGCGATTTACGCACAAATTCGTCGACCTCGAGGAAACCTATCCGCTTGATCTTTAATCGAATCAAGTTTGTACGCGCTCACAGTTCCTATAATGTGGAAGTCAAACAGGAAGGAGGCTTAAACTAACCGAGGAGCTCTCCGGTTTCTGCGGATACCTCCAGTGGACGGTCTCTCTATGCGTTTTGTCAGCGGTCCACCTCTTCATCCGTCATGTCATGTTTTCCCTACGCAGAGCGCCGCACAGGTGGCTTATATTATAGAGCTGAATTTATCCCCTGCCAAAATGCACATTTTGTCCAAATCAGCTGACAGACCTCCAGAGATTTCTATGCTTCTATATTGTTGTGCGTTTTTTTGGCGATAAACAGTATTTTATTTTTTATTTTTTTGGTTTTGTTTTGCTTTGTTTTGTTTTTGCTCCCACAAATTTCATTCATTTCATTTTATTTGTATATAAAAAAAGGACGAAACAAGAGAAAACAATTCTCCTCCAGTGAGGTGAGATAATGTCTTTTGCTTGCAAGAAGTTCATTGAATCAAATATAATTTTCTTGACTTTATAGGAGTGATCTGCTAAAGTGTTTCTTATTTCTAAGAAAATGACACTTTATCTAACAATATTGAAATAATGAATTTAAGACACGATTTCTACTTGTTTAAAGGAAAGAAAACTCGTAGAAAAAAAATCTTTTCAGCTGTTTTACCAACAAAACCCTAATACCGGATGATGTTCCTGAAATTATTAAGGAAACAAGGCTTCAACTGTTAATGTGAGTCTGTCATTAATCAAATTGAACTGAATAATTACCTCTTAGTGGGAAGCAATTTAGGTAATTTACACTGTAGTGTACACTTTATTTCACCAAGAGTATCTGAAAATAAGCAAACTGCAGTATCTTGAGTGCCCGTGTTATGTGTGCTCGACACGTCTGGGGAGGCCGGTCGCTGTAAATGGGGCAGAACCGAGTGAGTACCTCCTGAAAGTTCCACAACATTGTTCAAATTCATGAATGCTCACTTGGTATTGGGACAAATCCTGGTTTTCCCTTGAAAGCTCCCTTGGCCTGCAGGAAACCCTGGTCTGCTTTGTGTTTTGGGTTCCACTGGTAATGGTGACTGTCACAGCACTTTTACTCAGTGCCAGAGCTCTTAATTCAGACCCTGGCATAGCTCAGCGTAGGTTGAAGTGTGGTTACATTTTGCCGGCCTGGTTCATACAACTTCTTTATAAGAAGGTAATGTTTCACACATGCAAAAATGAAAGTAATGCTCAAATATGTGCGAGTGCATTGCATGAAAGAGAGAACATGCACATGCAGGAGCACACACACACTTTCCCTGATTATGCCCTCTGACCTTCTGCTCCCTGGCTCAGCTGCAGGAGGCCTCCATGCCCCGGGGAGAGGGTTCTGACTTGCAGAGCGAGAGGCTGATCCTGCACAGCGTCTGCAAGGTAGGCTCCACATGCACGCACTTCACAAGAAAAGCAAGAGGGGCCCCTGGCCAGCACTTTTCCATCCACTGTATACGCTCTAGGCAATGATAAGCATGCTCTTATTCAAAACGGCAAGCAGCGAATGATGAGGATGACAGCTTGCCAGAGTCTCAAACAGAAATTATTCCTGATCATATTCCACGGCAAAACATAGAGCGAAAATAATGTGAAAACTGTGAGAAAGCTTAAACATACTAGCTTAACAACAAACTTGGCACTACATCACACACATTTAACTCTGCTTGAGGTGTAAAATCTCTCTTTGAGCTTTTCTCTTTGCAGTAATTACAAATTAAAACATTATCCTGAACCGATCATTTAGCATGATCTGTGATAACTTTTTGATCCTCATATTCATAAAAGGTTCATAAGAGGAAGTTATTGGCTCATTTGCTCTTTTATCCCCTCTGGATGTCGGTAAGTGATTCATGTACATCTCACCCAATGCTCATTGGAGTTGAGAGGAATTCTTGGCCCCTGTGGTTCTTGTCAGAACCCCCTGAGAGAGATGAAGGGACAAAGAGACGGAGAGAAAAAGATGGTAAAATGAAGAGAGAGAGAGAGAGGGGGGGGGAGATAGAGAGAGGGATGACCTGCGTCTCAGATCAAAGATGAGCCCCAGCCATAATTCAGCAGAGCCGAATGACGTACCTCTGTCTTGTCTGACACCTTTAAAACCAGCTCCACATGGGTCGAGGGCATGGCCTTAATAAGCCCAGATCCTCTCTGCTGTCACATCAGTGAAAACACATCCTTGTCGCATGCACGGCCTTCCTCCTCCACATCTTCCTCGTAAAACGAAACGGCCACTCGCGGGACAAGAAGTGAGACGGAGAGGTGTTGAGAGATAAAAAACAGGTTCGGAGAGAAAGAGAAAGAGAGAGGATACAGAGGAAAACAGAGGAAAGAGGCCAAATGTATGGATGCGTGATGATTCACAAGTCTTTGATCTGACAGAGAGGCTACGGACGTGTGAGGGAAGTTATGGGAGAGATGATTTGTTAGACGCTGTGATGAGTGGAATTTTACTGTCCATGTGCCTGCCAGGATCAGTTACCTTTGACTTCAGCCTCCCCAAACACTTGTGAGGCTCACCCCAAATGATCTTGGCAAGAGGATCTGAAGCCGGGGCCTGTGTGCAAGCATATGCATGCGTCTGCTTTTGTGTGTGTGTGTGTGTGCTTTTAAACTCATGTACAGTATACATTATCACCTGATTACTGTATGCATCAGTGTACCTACATCTGCCTTTCCGTACATGCACTTGTATGTGTGTGTGTCTGCGTGTGTGTCAGAAAGTGATTCAAGATGAACCGAAGATGTTCAGCAGAGGAAAGGCCCAGCTGGTTCTCATTGCACTGAATACAGTGTCTATTACCAGCAGCGCAATCGCTTTTAAAGCTACTTGTAGCCCCACCATTTACATTTCTGTACTACTGCCCGGTGCTGTAATGCAAACTGGCCAAGGAACACCTGATGACATGTACTGAAGAAACTGGTTTTAACAAGCAGTTACTGTGATGGGTTTCTGAAACAATATGGAAGCAAAAAGAATGTGTTTATTATGTTGATATATGTTGATTATCTGAGCTTATATAACCAAAAAAATGTGCTGAAATCATACATTAGCTTTACTCGGTGGCTAAAGGTGCAAATATTGGACTCCAAAATACTAAAAGTCTGTCAACTCAATCTCATAGATATAGATAAAATAAAATAAAAATAAACATTTTGTGTTCTGCTCTTCTAACTGAAACTGTGGTCTTTACAGAGGAAGTCAGGTTCCCAGAGTGTGAGAAAACCAAAAGCTATGTCTGTTTTATTGTGCAGTTCTTTTCCAGTAACTTGTGAAAATGTGACTCACATGTCAGTTCTGCAAAAGAACTCGCACGTAAGACTTGGTGGCAATCTGAATTTGAATTGCTACAAGATATTTATAAAAAACATGAAAGTCTTCATATAAAACAAGCAGCTGATTACATAACCGCCAATGGTATCAATCAGAACATATTAAACGCTTTTCTCTCTTGCTATAAATAGATGTTATTCAAGCTCTTCTTCAGCTGTTGCAGTGTCCCGAAGCACACACAAGCAGGCTTTCATTTATCCGACAGAGCCAAACTTCACATTATCAGTCACAGTCAGTGTTTCTAATAAGAGCCTGTATTTAGCAGAGGCCTCGAAAGTGAATGAAACAACAGGCAATATTGGTGAGAGTTACATATTGAGCAATAAAACCATAGGCACCTCCACTCATAGAGTCTTTCTTCAGTAACTCTCAGTAACGCCAAGAGCCCATTCATTCATATATCCACACTTCTCCATTCTGCTGCTCCGAGGTTGATGACAAGGTGTTTCTGAAATCGCATTAGGGGCCCTTTCATAAAGGTTTCATTGGGGAGTGTGTAACAGCTTGAAGCATTTAGGCTTTGTTTAATACGATGCAGACTCGCTGCTCGATGCTATGTCTCCTGTGTGGAAAGGGGCCCGGGATGCCAGAGACCCCCACTGTCAGAGTTTGCTTTGATATCTGGGGGTGTAGGGGGAAGCGGGGCAGAATAACCGCCCTTCTCCCCTGCGCACACCACCCCCCAAAACCTGTATGCTCAATACCTGCCTCTGCCCTGCTGCCCTCTGGAGTTATGGCCATCCAATGAACAAGCCAAGCTTTGAAGTGCAGCTCTCCAAGGCTTTACGCCCTGTTTGGAAGATGTGCGTGGAGAAAAGAAATCATGATATACAGTACTGTGTCCATTTCAGGCACATGCTGTATCTGTTAGGTAAGGCAAGTGAGTTCCAAAACGCTATAACTGTTCATCAAAATAAAGCTGAAAAATATATATATAAAGATATCTGAAAAATATATGTTACAGTATAATACATGAATTTCAGTGATGCCTTTGTCCAAATCGACTTACATTATTTTCTCCATATGCACACACACAGGGATCAATTTGGGGTTCAGTGTGCAGCTCATGGACACTTCAGGGTAGTTGGATCAAGCCACCAACCCCTGTGATTAATGGATGGACAGATATGTTTGCATAAACTGGTTAGTGCGCATCGCTATGCTGTTTTTTTTAGCCGTTTCATCCAATAAGAGAGAGCTATCGGCTCAAAGTAACGAACCTTAAATTCAACCCAAACTCAACTCAAATACACTTCATTGACTTGACAGTTACAAAAAACAGTGTTTGCCCGACCAATTATGTCGGCTATAACACAATTATATTCATTATGCGTGCACTACTTCCAGAATCTGAACTTTAACCAGGCCAAACAGGAGGGAAGGGGGGCCGGCCTCTTCGATAGGGTCAGAGTAAATTTGCTGAACAAATGACAGGGAGACCGTGCACTCGGGTGCTGATGGGGCCGCCTCCTGCACAAATAATGCGGCATAATTAGTGCTGCACTTGTGACCCTGGTGCCAAGGTTAGCAGGGCGGCTGGCCCAGGTTCACAGTGTGATGTGTTAGCCAGGTGGCCTGACTAGATTGGGCTGCAGCGAGGTTAGACTCAGCTCAGGCCGTTTGGAGGGAGGCAGCGCAGGAAGGCTGGGCAAACAGTGGTGTTGTTTGTTCTGCTGATTGGGTTGGGACAAGCAGGGTGAAGATCAGCGGATGTCAACACAGGGGTGGCATTTACAGTCCACTGTCACTCCCTCAATGTCACCTGTGTCACCAACAACATCCTCAGCTCTGCTAAAGACCGGACTGTTAGTTTATCCTGATGCTACAGGATAATAAATCTCCTCTGTGTGGCCCAAACTAGTAGAGTAATGGACTAATGTATGTTTCATTTCACTTCAAACTGATTTTAGCTCGCGCTGCTAACACCTGAGTGCCTGAAAAGCTAATGCTGTTTATTCCTCTCCACGCATTGTGTTTGCTCTGGCCACCAGGAGGGCTGCCGCTCTAATCCGAGGAGGAAATTATTGAATGTTCCAGTGCTCATCTGAGAAGGCTTCAAATGCGTGGCCCCCCACTGTTCAGGGTCCTGAGTGCAGGCCCCTGGGACACATTATAAGACGACACCGCATTTCTCCTCCACGCACTCTGATCTGAGTTATTAGCTCTGAGGCTAAGAGCGCGGTCTTGTGAAGAGGGGCTGTAATGAGAAAAACAGGTGAGCTTTTTAACTGGAGTTTCACAGCTATTAAAGTGCCAACACACTGGGTCGCCATGGTGATGAGTGAAAGGGAGTCAGCATTTTTTTAAGAGAGGTGGATGTTTGTTTTTGTATGTTTTTGTGTTAGTCTGTTTTGCAGAATAATCCTTTTGCATGCCCCACATTGATTTATGATATTACATTAGGTGTCAGCCCTTTTTTCCACAGTTACAGATTCTGGATGTACAAATGTACATTATTTTTAACTGTTTCCACGATAATACTGTTCTTTACTTGCATAATTTTTTCTATAACAAACAAACATTTACATGCAAATTATTTGCATGTCAAAATGTCATACTAACACTTTGCCATGAAGTTTATTTAAAACAGCCAGAGAGCAGCAAAATCTTAACATAATAGTCTTGTCTAGTCCAGCGTTGACAAGAAATATTTCTAACATTCAACCTCTGTAAATGTTTACACATTATATACATTATATTGCACATATATTTTTAACATTATGCTGCTAATCCTGCTGGTTTCTGGCGCTGCTTTCATATATTTGCTTTATTTCAACTCCATCAGGAGAAGCCATGCAAAACTTCACTGTGCGTGAGTATAATAATAATAAAGCTGAATCAGTCTTTCAAAATAGACATTTCTTAGCATAGGAAGAACAGCTGCAATAAGAAAAAAAGAATTTGGGCTTTGTGCAGAGGTTATGATCTCTGTTGCACAACTTAAAATGCCTCACTTCTAAGAACAGGAAAAGCCACACTTTTTAAGGCAGGCCGTGGCTGTTGGAAGAATGCATAGTCACAGTTTGGCGTGAACAAATATGTTGCACGCGAGTACATGAAGACTTTAGCCTGTTCAAATGAAAGGAAATTCACCCCAGCACAAGACAATGCTGTGTGAAAGTCTTGTTTATATCAAGATGCAGCATATTGAGCGCAGCAGTTTGGGGAACAGGGAGATGTTTGCAGCAGTCTGGAGTTGTCGTCTCTTGTGCGTATAAATCAGGCTGGATGACACTGGCAGCTGAAAATTTGCTCTAATTGTAGAGATCACACGATCACCTGGACGTGGAGTTTTAAACTGTTGCTTCGGAGTGGGTATTTATCTTTGTCTGCCACATTATACCTGTGTTATCGCTACCATTTCTTCACTTTGTTCATTCGCATAGCAAACACACTCACACTCCCTCAGTCTTCCACAGTGAACACCGCAGGCAGTTTATCTCATGGATCAAACGATATTTATGAGATACTTTATTTTTATCCAAAGACAAGTGTGGCCTAAACCTTGTACAAAACATCCAAGTGAGCAATTTTAAAGCCCACACGAGTTTTTTATATACATTTTGGTTTAAACTTTTAGCCACAGAGTTATGTGACATAGGATTTACTGACAAATATGCCACATTAAAAACCTCATCGGCCTTCCGATGGGGCTGTTTCAGATCTCCTCCATCCAGAAACCTGCATCCGACAGGATGTGATGCACTAATTATATTTACAAGTGCAAGGCCCAGACTCCAGAGTTACACTAACATGATAAACACACCTGCCGGCCGATGGCAGAACAGCTTCACAGTGTTTGTCAGTGTATGTCTGCCGGATGTTAAATCAATAAACTACCTCAACACAAAAAAAGAAGCCTGATGCAGTCCACAGACTGGAAGAACGTTACTCATTCTGGCCCCCAAAATTTTCCCCTTGGCTGAACCATATCTCACCTGAATGGTATTCAGAGCTGTTTTTGATGGGTCAAGATCTCATGGCAACGGCTAGAAAATACTACATGAGGTCAAGAGACACTGAATTTCTCAACTTTATCCATTTGATGTCTTGAATAAATAAATAGATACAGATATATATAGATACATATGTCTAATAACATAGTATAGTAGACAGTAGAAGTGCTTAATTGTTTAAAAATCTATTAAATAAATACAAATTTTGTAAACAATTCGAGACTTTGTTTGTTTCCTCTCTTTTTCTCTAAAAACAGATCATTTTAGTTCATTTTTTTTGTGTCAAATGTTTGACAAATGCTAATTTTTCAGCTTTGTATCTGTAACATGTGCAGCCTGAACATACTGTTAATGTCAAATACTACAGAGACAGAGCTTAACTCATATCAGAGCTTTCCGTCAGTATATGATAAAATTTTTTCAAAGCTCAGCTCATAAAGCTGTTGTTTCCATCACATGAATGAATTCCTGTATAGATTTAGCCAATCGATACCACCAGGGGTCACTGAGCATCAGAGTGCCAAAAAGGTCACAATGCAGCACTTTAAAGGTCCAGATCATGTGCTAAGATTCAGTTCCAAATAATATTTACTGCGTTTTTTAATCCAGTCCTTCAGCACAGCCACTTTATCCTGTTTCTTACATAATCCAGTCTTTTGTGCGCACTTACATGAAACAGGTGTGCAGTGTGTAGAAGGAGTCCCAACATCTGTGACACCTGTAAGAGGAGTGAATCGCCAAAGTGCTTGAACACACACACGTTCACACACAGAGAGACAAAGCAGAAGCAAATGACTGAAATGTCTCCGAATGGGACAGTTTTTGATCTGCTTGTCTGATTTAATTCTACTGCACTTTTTTCTGAGTATTAATACACCTTTGATGTTTCAAATGACAGCACAGAATTGCAAGTAACTATAACCGAAAAGGTTTGGATCTCGTTAATTTTGTCTCCAGAATGACTTGGGACTCATTTTTAATTTACCGTGACCACAACTCCCAAACCACATATTCATCAGCTATACATCAGCCATAAGCTTAAGTGTAAATCTCATAACTGCGCTGCTTCTTAATTGTTTCCTTAGGGCTCCATTAGTGGCAGTAAAATCACACGTGTAGAAGAAGAACGACTCCCTTCACCTGTTTTACACACAGAAAGCTTGGAGCAGCGTCTGTGGACTGCTGAGAGAAAAGCTCAGGCTCTGAGAAAGCTAAAGAAAAAACAGCAGTGTGATTTTTGTGGGTTTGCATTATTTGGTGATTCCCTGACTTTTTTCATTCAGCACCATCATCATCACGACCAAACACCTGCAAAACTGCTAGAAACGATGTTTATATACTACTAATCAGCAACAGCGAATACGTCTTGAGGGAAATGTAATGCCGACCAAATTACGTTTTCTGTCACCATAATGAGGAAATGGTGTCAATTAACATAGCTGGCAAGTTGCAGAAATTCTGATTCTGAACTTATGTTTACTCACAATATATTTCTTTCTTTTTTTCTGACAAACACTGGCGCCCCCAGAAATTTTTCATAGAGTCCAGATGGGGCCACTGAAACTCTTGGGGTTGCACATCAACACCAAAAGCCATAACTGAATTTCAGGAATTCTATTATGCTGTTCCCATCAGTCCCGTCTATGCTTTCTGTTAGTGCTCATTAGCAAATGCTAACACGCTAACACGCTAACCAAGATGGTGAAGATGGTGAACATTGTTCCTGCATCAGCATGTTAGCTCTGTCATCCAGCAGAAGCGCCGCTAGGCCGCACTCTGATGCTACTCTCTTGTCTTGTTAGCCATCCACTGGTAAGTTAACAGTCCATTCTTCTCATATTATAAATCAATGATGCAGAATATTTACCAGAGCAGCAGCTTTCTTATCTCATACCTTACACTGAAAACAAATTGTAGCACTTTTCCTTCTCAACTTCTGCATGAAAATCATGTTTAACAGCGACTTTGAGGGTTGGCTCGACTCGCACCAGCAGTCCATCCATCAAGCTGTTAGTCACAGCAGCAGTTTAAGACTGGGAATAGAGCTCAGTCTGAGGAATGACACCTGTGACGCTGATCCAGGTCCTGTGGTGAGCACACAGCTCCACAGCACCTGGACTCACTGTCCTGAAGCGTTGACCACATTTATGGGGTGTGTGTAATGAGAAATTGGCTAAACTTAGTCCTCTTGTAAGTTCTGAGTCTTCTATCAAGCTAAAAGGAAAAAGAAATCAGGGACTAAAGGTTAGTCCAAGACAGAACTTAAACGACATCAGCGGTCTACCACAAAGAAAAGCAAGGTGGAGAAGCTCGTGATAGGCTGCTTTTTATTATCCTGAGCATAGATCATTGTTAAACAACACAAAAAAACTAAAGTGGTGAGCATCGAGTACCTCAGACGTACAATAAACACAGCAGTCTTGTTTAAATTAGGGCACAATAAATAACTACAGTCTGTCCAAAAAGTAGTACAAGCATCTTGTCATGAGTAGGTAATAATTAGAAATAAATAAATAAATAAATAAATAACACAATAGATGATGGAGGTTGCACATGAAACAAACAGTGCACTGCTAGTCTCACTGCCATCTTTGCAAACAGCACCTGACATGCTAAAACACATCGCACCGATCTGCTTCTCACGCCCATTGTCTCATTTACATGACCAAGGCTCTTTTTAACACATCGACTCGCAGGCTAATGAGCGACGGTGTAGAAAACACTTCAGTGCTACATGCAGAAGTATTAGCCCTCGGGCAGTCCATTCAGTCTCATGTCGGCGTGCCCCTCTCTGTGACAAGTGCCATCTATTTGGGCAAACCCTGCCAACCCTCTTTCCCTCCAAAAGCCCAGAAACAATGGCTCTCAATTACCAGTCAACAATGAATTAGAATATTAAAAGCCACGGAGGACGAAGGAGTGGATGGGGTTGAGAAAGCCTGAGGTGTGTGACCCGCTGAGAAGTCTGCAGATGTCGACCGGTCTGGTCTGTCGTGCTGGCCGGCCCCCCTGTCTTTGACATGTGGAGAGAAGAGGGAGGAACAGACCTGAACCTCCTCCCTGCTGCAGTCTCCTCGCTCAGGGTGCCTCATGCTCCTCAGTTAATCCCACTTTATCCAGGAAAGGCGGGCTGTCAGATCTGGGAAGGGGGAGCATGTGGTCCGAAGGAGACAAAAGCAGGACAAACACATTGGTTTTGATACATTTTAATGACTGTTTAACAAGTCCTAGGTCTGGGGCTAAAGAATGGGGGCACACTTACTGCTGAAAAGCCCCATAAAGAGGCTTCAGAGCAGATTCCCACAGAATTGCAAGGAGGCAGCAAGAACCCAGGTACTTATGTTTTGGTGAAATGAGGCTAATTTATGAGCAAATGTTGGAGAAAAACACACCTGGGGACAAAAGTGTGCAGCAAACACACGACAAGCTGCTTAAAATGAAATTTGCTTTCTGTTAAAAGGGGACGATCACTATGAAAAACAATGAGATTTCAAATAAGCATCAAAGGTGTCTCTGCAAGTCCTACTCTGACAAAGATTCAGACTACAAATGGATCATTTTACTGTGTCTGTGGTATAAATGTGTGATGTTCTCTGAGGCATGTTCGGCTCATCAGCAGAAGCTTGAAGCATCAGGTGTTTTCCAGACATTTTTCACTCAGGACTTCTTTTCATGCGCATTAAATAGAAAATTAATGTAAAACGTGTATTACTTTATAATGTGGGATAGTCAATGAGGAAATAGTCTATTAACATAGTTTATTCTTAAAAAATATATATTATCTACACAGCCTCAGTTAAAACTATGCCAAACACTTAAGCAAGAACTTGGATGAGTTCATTTTGGCTAATTGATGATGCTGTGATTGATGTTCCTGTCAACACACTGGCTGAAGTCAGGCTTAACATCACTCTGATCTTATCTGCAACCTAAGACTCAATCATTAGTTAATGACAGATTTATTACGGGCTAGTGATAGTGATCAGCTCACCACTTGTGTTCCAGATTGCGTTGGTTTGGTTCTTGTAGCCGTTCTTCATGCACTCGTCCACGTAGGATTTGGGGTCGCAGCCCGACATGAGGATCTCTCTCAGCAGGGCGATGTACGCTATGGCCAGCCTCAGAGTGTCTATCTTAGACAGCCGCTTCTCGTAGGGAAACGTTGGTACGTGGCAGCGCAGCTCCTCGAAGGCGGAATTGATGCTCAGCATCCTCTTCCTCTCCCGGATGTTGGCGGCGTGCCGCTGCACCTTGTAGGGATGATGGGACACCAGCCGCCGCGTCCTGCCCTTGGTCACCTCTAGGGGTTCGTCCGCGGAGGAGTTCTCCCCCTCAGCGCAGATGCCCGCCCCCGGAGACTGCACGTCGAGGTCGGTGAAGGTCAGCTGTGCGTCCGGGAACATGGACTGACTGCCGAAAGAGGACCAGGGCGAGAGCTGGCCTGTGGCCGCCGTGTAGTCCAGCAGGAAGTTGTCCAGCTGGGTCTGGAGCTGGAAGTTTTGGTCCACCTGCCCCCAAAATGCAAAATCCGTGGTGCCATCCTGGTCGAAATCAAACAGTATGTCCTCCATATTAAAGAAAAAAAAACGAGCAAAGTGTAATTGTTGTGTTTCTTTTCCAGACCGTGCAGCAGCGGTGGACAGAGTGTGTGAGGGCGGACAGCAGAGCGCAGGTTTCCAGGAATGAACTGCTCACCTGCGTGTGTCTGAGCCTCTGCGGTGTGACAGCCCCATGGGCACATCTCCTGGATTAAATACTTCCAGGGCCTCCATGTTTCTCGGCGGGTTGCTCTGGCCAATTCTAAAGGCTGAAAGGGGGGCTCTTAAGAACACTTTACCCCTCCTTGTGGATCGTTCATTGCTTTAAAAACGCATTACAAAGGAATCAGTTGATCTCCGAACGACAAAAAGCGGGGAAAACACATGTCCAATTATAAACTTCCTCCCAAGTAGTCCCGCTAATATTGACAAAAAACACTCAGTGCTCGGCAGTCTTTGGGGGGCTTGTGCTGAGCATTATGGCGCAGCAGGCCGTGCAAACCCGGTGGCCTCTGAATGGGATTGTTTTATCTATTTAAACTCAGCTGACAACAAACACTACTGTCAGAAACACACGAGCGCCCTTTGTTAGCAGAAAATGTAACGAGATCTCAATGGGAAAGCAGCGTTTTCTAATGTTTTGCCTTTGGGTTTATTCTGGTCTAGACATATTTTTACGCACTGAAGTCAGATACCAAACAGACCTACAAGATGTTAAATATTCCAGCAGTATCACCGCAGCTCGCCCCACATAATTTAGGTCTAGTCGCCACATTAATACGCTCCTAATTTGCAAATGATATGACTGACTAAATGTCAAACCATGGAGAGGACGCACGCTGTAATTACTCTGGGGTTAATCAAGTGAGCGAGTTCTTTCTCCGAGGTTGGATGGAGGGCAGCTCGAGGATGCACTTTAATTCAAGAAGGCTGTATGTTTGCTGACACGTGGTTTTGATTTGACAAAGTCCTCCAGGATGCTAATTTCAAGAGAATCTGTTTGTTGCAGTAAACACAGGCGGCATGAGGCCTTTTGCTGCAGCAGCTGATATTAAGCAGAATTATCCGGACGGCCAACAGTAAGACAGGTGAAGCCTGAGACCAGAACAGTTGGCGACGGCGCCAGAAATTTTATCCTTACAGGCAAATGTATTTTCATTCATTCTAAAGTCCGAAAAGCCAGAATTATTGTGGTGCTATAATTAATTTTCGTTCATAACCGGGCCGACTGACTCCGGCATCTCAATGAAAAAAGCACCTTTCCTGGCACATTGGTGCTGTTTCATGCTCCTGTCCTTGAGGTGTTACATTTATCCAAGTTTAATAGGGCGTGGAAAATAATGTATTCCTCCTAAATAGTTGCAGATGTGATTTCTATTCTTAAAAAAGTCCAGTTTGAATGAGTTTTTTGAAGATGACGCACAGACACGTTGTTTGCTGCTAACGCAGGAACGACGTAAAGGCCGCAGTCCTCTCGCATTCTTCTTCAGTGAGTTTGATTTCCCTGCAGGGACCTCACTATTTGTTTCAGGAAACACATCAAAGTTGCTGCTATTTTCCAAAGGATTGAGTTACAGAAGTTAATGAACCTACAATGTTGCTCTAACCATTTTCCATCCTGCAGCTCAATTAACCCACGAGGCTGATGCACGTGAAAGGACAACATCCTGATTAATGGGCGCATTGTTATCGAGGACGGCATCGTGGTTTAACTCTGCCAGGAGTCACTAAACCCGCTTGCAGTGTAAATTAGCCACGAACAAGAAAGCGTGGGTGTTTGAAATGACTGATTTCGGATTAACGCGACACGAAGTTCACTTTCTTTCCATTTCTAGTCGCGGACGTCCTCTGTGGCTGCTGGGGCTTCAATCGGCTGACACCATTTATTGCTTTAGTGAAATGGGCTCTCTTAACATGAGTCTTGAATGACAGGTGAATTGGAAGGCTTGGTGATATTATGTGTGAGCTATGCTGTGGGGTTAAACCGCAAACATTTTCAGTCACATTCATTTTTCTGGAAATGAGTCAGTCATATTTTAAAATGCGTAAAAACGGTGCGTAAAATAAAACCGAAATTATCTCATTCCATAAAAAGAATTTTAAGACTCAGGAGCAGCTTTATGGACCCTGTGCTTTGCTCAGACCGACACGTTTTACAGCTCGTCGTGGTAAAAGAAATTCAGATCGGCTCAGCGGCGCGCAGTGTGTTTGCTTGGCTTCCTAATCACTGAAGAGGGCCAGACGCATTGAGAGGTGCGGGCCCTGTCAGGACCTTCTGCCAGTCTGCCAGCCGCATCTCTCTCCCAGCTGACGGTCCTGGTTTGGTTTGGTCCGCGCTGAAGACGCGCCTGTCAGATTCAGATCCGCCTTATTGTTTATACAACGATTCAAGAGGGATGGAGGCTTTGAAAGGAGCGAGCGACAGCAACCCTTCAGAAAATGTGACATAAATTAGGAAAAAATAAGTACAATAAGTATGAGAAACTCAACGCTGAGCTGGCCTGAAAATGGGGAAATTTGGCTTTTATCCCTCGACTGAAATCTGTTTCTTGCTTATAAACACGCCGCGTGTGTGGTGCCTTGATTCACTGACATGCGCGCTACACGCAGTCGTGCTCCTCTGACGGACGTGCTGTAAAATCCAGTCCAGGACTTCCAGCCCAGAGGACCGGACAGCGTGGAGGAATCAAGTGCGCCTTGGACGCCGCGCAAGGCCACATGCTCGCAATTAGGACTGCGGTTTTGAAGCTGTTTCCCACCTGGGTGTTACTGTGTGGAGCGCAAGGAAGTTAACCAAACTGCGATTAAAACGCACGTTAGAGTTGATCCACACCTGCTCTTTCATGTCCTTTATGATAATATGATTTTTAATCAGTGACATACTTCTGGGGCTTCGAGTGGACACTGTTAGCTCTCACAGCGCTTGTGTCATTTCCTACAAATTATTGAGCTTTGTTGCTTAACTCTGATGGAGTCTTCAGAATCTGTGCCAAAGTGCTGTGTAATAATGCTGCTGCTAGGTCCAAACCGCCACCCCCCTTATTTCTCTCTCTCTCTCTCTGTCAGAAAGTAGACAAAGACACGAGATAGTCTTTTAGCCATCAGTACAACAGCAAAAAGAGAGGTTAACATTGCAGGGTTCTGCTCTGTGACGCACATCTTGTTTGTTTGGGTACAAGGCTGATAAACATCTTGGTTCTGAAAGCCTCTGGGGTCTCTCTTGGCTGCTATGAGAGAATGGCATAGCAGCCAAGTGTAATCTTCAGCCTCGGCCACAAACTGCTCTTTGATCCGCGCTGGGACTGAGCCATTAGAGTGTCACGGCACATTGAAGCGATAGCTCAGAGCAGAAGTTACCCTTGACCACAGATTCGGATTGAGATAGCCTCAGGCCTTTACCTTTAAAGGTAAGCTACAATCAGCATTAATGCAATGAGCAGTGTGTGCCCAGCTTCAAAGGGCACGCCAGTCAGCTGAATGAACATAATGCAGGAAATGCCTGGACTGATTGCATGCAAACCTCTATTGCATGTGAAGTATTTGTGGATTTGGGGTAACATTTGTTTTGTTTAAACTGCTGTTGCGTTGTTGGGGCGTGTATGTGATGTGATGTGATGTATGCCACCAAGACAAACACAGGTACTTCTCCGAAACCTGCCAAAGAAATGCGTCTGATTCTTGAAGTTAAGTAGCAGCTTACTGGCTCTACGCCCATTCCTGTCTGCATTTCAGGCCCAGGTCTGGTCTGGAAAAAGCATCATGGTCGTAAAGTGGGCCTTAAGCAAACACCCCTTTGGGGGCACCACCCCTCTCCCCGGACCAGCAAGAGCCTGAAGCTGGATCCGAGCCCCCGGTTTGATAAAAACACATCAGTTTTGCAGTATGGGTGTGTATACACTGCGTGACAACAGGTGGTATTTACATAATATGACTTTATATGTGTGCACATGTGCACAGCCCATCATAACCCCCCCCCCCCCCCCCCTTTACACCATTATTATATTCATTAATCCCAATCTGTGCTTTCATTTTGAGACTTTTGCTGTGTGTCTCTGTGGAATGTGGGAGAAGGCTGATCTGTACGAATGTGCAGACTGCAATCATCAGAGGTCATACCTGAAGAGTATCAGATGTCAAAACAACTTCCTGGTAAAGTCACCTGACTGTCAAAAATAATGCTATTTTTCTTCGAATGAGATTATAAACAGTTTTTTAGCTGAGCTCAAGGACAATGAAACTCACTCAACCCGTAAAAAGACCATTTCAACTTTCAGGTCCAATAGGACAAATGAAAAGAAAAGCTATTTCCATGACAGCGACAATATATTGGGGAAATAGATGAGGTTCAAGGCCTTTTCCAACAGTGTGGGTGTGCAGCAATGTCAGCGATGCTAAATGTAATTTTGTCAGTGAAAGAATCAGCTCAACATGAAGGACACGGCTGAGCTCACACACATTTTTGTAATGAGTGACAACAGCGTTTTACAAGCAAATAAAATCTGAGGTGGTCACTATCAGAATTGGAATAACGATTCAGTGGATTTTGGCAGAACGTACCGAAACCACTTAGCTTGTAATAGCTGTATAAATCATTGTATAGTATGATGTATGCAAGCATGCGGGCCACAAATCTGAAAAATGGTGGAAATTAGAGGTGATCAGAGAAGGAAACAAACTTGCTTTTAAAGGAGTATTCCAGCGATTTAGTGTTGCACTTCTAAAAACTCGGAGGGCTCGTCAACAATGGATGAAAGCACCTGGTGTGTGTTCATTCCCAGAAACCTTGTATCCTACACTTCCCATAATGCACTGTGTGTTTTCGCAGACTGGTTTGTACCCATGTACAGTGAGTAAACTGAACTCCATACATAAAATTGGTGGAGGGCCCCTGTAAATATAAAAGGAAGAAGAAACCTAAAAACTATACACATAAACGTTGCAGGATTTAAATCTGATATTAAAAACGAGTCAAACCTGCTCATTAAAGAATTATCTGTCCGAACAGCTGACTCTGACAGGGAAGCACTGGCAGACGGATGATTTCCAGCCATGACGAGTTTGTTGTGCAGCCTGTAGGTACCATTTATGGGGACACACTTGCTGAAACCAGATGTGAATATGCTCCTCCTGCAACTTCACTTCCTTGGAACAAAACACTATCAGGTCCATGGAGACACACACACGCACACACACACACACACACACATACAGGCCTGATACTCAGGAGATGGTCTTAACAGGCACGAGGGCGTCTTAGGTCACTGCAGAGACATGCCGGTGGACACGCTGCCCCTAAAGACCAGCTGCTTGCTTTGTTGTGCACCAGTTGTCTTCATCTCTCTTTGTCCTGACCCTGTTGTTCAGGTCAGCGAGGTGTTGCGTGTTTTCCCATCTTGATTAAGAGAAAATGAAAGACGCTTGTTCTCTGTTCAGTCTTTTCTGCGCAGGGTTTGAGTGGACTCTGCTCTGGATTTGATTCAGAGCTGAAAAGAAACGCTGTCACTTAGGACATTCACACTCCGGACAATACTGTGTTTTCATAGGTTGAGTAGCGGGTAGGATACCTAAAGCAAGGTGACGGAGCACATGGGACATAGAGGGGGGACACGTTGTTGAATGCTCAGAGACGAGGGAGACAAAACAAAGAATGCAAACAGGGAGCATCTCTAATGTCACTCTATAGTTAACTGGGTGATTATCTGATAATCCAATTATCTCTTTTCTCCTGTTCAGATGAACGGTTTCCATCTGGTGACAGATGCTCCGCAGCCGCCACTGATCCTTTTAACGACAAGAGAAAGTGACAAGTGCCTTTGCTCTTAGCATTCACTCCTACATAAATAGATTGCACGATAGCTCGATAAAATATCCAACTAATCCTTTAAGATTGTAAACCGAATCTTTATAACTTTCAAACAAGCTTCTGTGCAAGCAACGAGAACAAGAACTTTTCAGCTACTTTTAATTTTATCGTGGTCAATATCTTATACAGTTATTTTTTTAATTGTGGCTGTTCTGTGCTGAGCAGCTCAGCTCAAAGCCTGAAAACAAGGGGAAATGGCTCGCCTGGCTCTGTCCAAAGGTAACAAAATCCACCTAGCAGCACCCCTAAAGCTCACTAATGAAGATATCATGCCTCGTTTGTTTCATTCATACAAAAACTGAAGGTTTGGTGACCTCTTTGAGTCTTGGCTGCTGTCTGTAGCTTCATATTTAGCGTGCAGATGTTAGAGCCGTATCGATCTTCTCATCTGACTCTTGGCAAGAAAGTGAATGAGTGTATTTCAACAGCAACTACTGTGTTTATTTAAAAATGATGATAAAATAGATCCTAGTCATAATATCTTTTTCAACAATCTAAAAAGTGGGTGTGCCTTTGAATGTTTTTTTAATATTGAAACTCTAAACAGTGACACCAGCTGATTCATCAGTCCCTGTGATCGAGTATCAAGCACTGACAGCACTGAGGTCGTCTCCAAAAACCAGTACATCTGACCCGTTTACATTCTGCATGGGTGAAGACGGACGGACGCACTTAGCTCAACAGAAGTTTGTTTCACTGCGCCAAGCTTCACTTCACCAGAACCCAAATCCTTAGCTGCATCATTTCACATCCAAAATAATTTTTTTGCAAAGCCAAAACATCAAAGAACATGTTGTTGTCTGAATACTTGACGAACATGAGCAAGAATTCATTGCTTTTAAATTAAATCAAGTTTTGCACATTTTTTTTGCCGCCACCACAGAACACCCACTGTGATGAATGTTGCGACCATTTTTAATGATTTTCTGAAAAAGCAACCTTACTGCCAGGAGCGTGTATTTAACCACAGCAGAATGCTACGATCCCATGCTTTGGAGAGCAGGCAATGTATAGCAAGATTTTTTGTATTCTTCAAGCAATAGCATTAAAAATGTGCCATAGAGGCAGAAGGTTGCAGATCATGCATGACTCAACTGGCATATGACAAAAACATCTCAACCAGGAGGAAATTCCCGCTCTTGCCAAGGATATATAGAGAGAGGAAGGAGAGTGGGTTCAGAAAGGAGGAAGGTTAGGCTGTTAAACATATAGAGAGCTTTTTTCAAACAGGTCCCGTCTGAAAGAATAATGATGGCTCTATTATTTTTCCCCAAGTTGTTGGCACGGTTGAGCCAAACCTGCGAGGAATCACAAGTGCACAGAGAAGACTGAAGACCTGATAATTCAGTAGTAGAGTTTGTAACATAAGAAGTCCGCAAGCAGCTTGATCACAGCGGTTGAACTCGAAGGTAAAACTAGAAACTGGCTGGGGAACGATCAAGAAATGATTGACCGAGTTTTTGAATCATCCACCAAATGCTGGAGAGACAAGGGCCTGGCGATAGAGTTTCATGTTGTAGCCGAGGACGAGACGGGAAGCTTATGATTGATTCTCATCTGAATTTTATCAAAATTTTACTGCTTTCAGCTCAGGCTCACATAACTGCAGCGTGAGATGCATTTTTACATAACCAAACCAAAATCTGGTGAATGGAAACACACTCTCGGTGATGCCTTATAAGCAAAGAACATATTTATGCACAAACTTGCTAGAGTTGCGTATCTTATTTCACATATTGGGATTCTTAATTTGATGCACCATCCCGCAGCTTTTCAGCTCTGTACAACATAAAATATTAACTGAGCATCTGCTACAGTCATTTCCAAATGGTTTCTTTTATCCTACACATGGCCTCACAATAACATACAAATACTTCAAAGTCCATTAAGCATACTTTTGTGTGATTGACAACTTATCAAACACTGAAACCAACTCATCTGTTTACTACTCGTAGGTACAAACAGATCTCAATAATTCTTTCCCATCCTTGCTACGACTACTTGACCTCAGCCTGATCTGCATTCCCGTTCATTCAGCCCTCAGGCCCAAGAGGCACGCAAGCATTTTTAATCAACGGCAGCGAATTAATCCAACGTTAGAACAGAGCAAAGTCACACATTGCGGCTCACACCAAAAGCTCCAGCATCTGAGAACAATTAAACGTCTGGTTTCCATGAGAGGCTGATTTGCCAGTTGACAGTCGCAGTGGGGGGAGAGCACTCACCCCCCGAGTGCCCCGCTGCCTGCACCAAATAATACCACCAGACAACACGCATTAGCAATGAGGCCTGAGCGATTTTAAATCACAAAGTAAAAGAAAACAGAGTTGAAAATAAGAGCAGCAACACTGCAAATGTTCCGATGCATTTGCAGACGTGAGAGGCGCATTCCTTGCTGTTACGCCATGCTTCCTCCCCTGTGGCGCCACCTCTGAGACCCCATGTTTCTTCCAAAATGGCACCAAGGAGTGAAGCTTTGACACTGCTATGAGTTTGGATGCTTGCACTGCCTCAACATCTTACCTTTAGACACAGTCAGGCTACATGTTTCCTCCTATTTCCAGTCTTTATGCCAAGCTAAGCTAACCATCATTGGCTCTCATAAGCAAATAAGTGCTTTTCCCAAAACACTGAACCACTGCTTTAAGATTTATATGTAAGATGCTTGTGATGCTGCCAAAGAAACGATGTCCCTACATAATGCTGCACTTCTGACCTGGTAAATATCATTTTTATGTATTATGATATTTGTCAGTAGTCCTTTGGTGTGTGTGCCAGGTTTGGAAAGTTTGGTTCAAATTTGCTCAAAATCAGTTAAATCACATCAGTCTCTTTTCTCTAATCCAACACCATCCAGGGTCTGCTGTGCCAGGCACTTAACCCCCAATTTCCCAAGTGGAGCTGCTCAGCAGTCAGCAGCAGTACACTGTGGTTGTGCTGGCAGCTCCCAGGTGTGACCGCCATTAACTGTACAAATGTGAAACAGTGCTCAGAAAATCCTCCCCAGATAAATACAGAAAATTACCCTTGTTGAGGTTTAATTACATTATGGTCCAGGTCCAAGTTTCAACCGATATCACAGAGGTTGCAGAACAAAGAAAAGTCTCCCATAGAGGCTGCGCAGCCATGACTGACCTCCAACCTCTTGTTTGTGGCACAATGCTCCAAATTTACACTGCGAGAAAGCGATAAGGACCGAGCACATCACAAGCTGAAGATGGTTCTGTTTTGTGCCTCATTAAATTTATTTACACCACTGATCCGATGTCAGACTGTATCTAGATTAACAACAGTTCATCGACTCAATCTTACGATCTCCAGCGTGAGGAGTGTAAGAAGAAGCTGACTTCATGTGGGAGTAATGTGCTTTTTCCATTTGGGACTACCCCACCTCAGACGCACAAACACCACTTCCCTAGCACGGACGTTTGGATTGGGATTGAATGGCTCATGCTGTAGGTGTTGCCATCTTTTAACTAGTTTAACTGCTGCCAAGGACTGAAACCTCTTATCCGTGAGTAGGCCTAATCTTGGAACGCTTTATATAGACAATAGTGAGCAAAACTGAAACAAAGACACAGAGAGAGAAAGAGGTGGAGTGGAGGGGAGGAGGAATAAAGGCCAGAAAACAAAAAAGGTTATAAGAAACAGATTTCTAAACATAAACACCAATCAGTTGACAGGAGCAGAAACAGGAAATTAGATTCCCAGGAGCTGGAAAATGCATCCATGAGAGAAAAATTAGTATCAATGATTCATTGTATTTCGCCTGCCACAGTTGGATGAGGGAAGGGGGGGTGGGAAGAAAGAGAAAGAATGAAACAGAGATGGAGAAAAGATGGAGAGAGACGAGGAAGGCACAGAGAGGAAAGAGTCGAGGCTTCTTCCCTGCTCTGCCAGACACCACGGGAGCTTCTGTCTTGGCTTCACAGACGTCGCTCCACCGCTATCTTTGCCCTTCATGCCCTGAGTTACCTCCACCTCTCCATCTGTGCTCCCTCTGTTCATGGACACTCTGAAAAGGCTGAAGGTTGGAGCACAGAGGGCTAGCTTGCCACCCCGAAGTTTACAGCGAGGTAAGCCTGAAAAAGTGCAGCGACATTAAAGACGTCACACATACTCTTTAAAATGAAGTCAAAGAAAAACGGGTCTAGTGAAAGAAAGATGGAAAACTAGAATCTGAGGATAACAGTTACTGCGCGGCTTTGCTCAAGCTTGCACGTTTGTTAATCTGTGAATTTGCTGTAAGATTTTGGCCTGTTTAAAAGTTTGTCTGTTTAACATGAAGCTGCAGCTACCAGCCAGTTAGCTTAGCTAAAGGTCCAGCATCTAGGATTTATGGATATTTATATGAATATAATATATATAGTAATTTTTAAGTGTATAATCACCTGATGATAAAAATCATTGTGCTTTCGTTACCTTAGAATGAGCTCTTTATATCAACAGAGGGAGCTGGTCCTGTTCCATAGAGTCCGCCATGTTGCACCACCATGTTTCTACAGTAGCCCAGAACTGACAAACCAAGCACTGGCTCCAGAGAGGGCCACTGTAATTGCCACCGTAGATTAGGATGAGGTGAGGGGTGCTCAGTTGGTTGCAACCTGCAACCTCACCACTAGATGCCACTAAATCCTACACACTCAGCATTTCCATTGAGGGCAAGATACTCAGTTTTCTTTAGGTCTAAACACTTAATAGAAACAACTTCTGTGCCGTTCATCGTAAAGAAATAGTTTTATATTCAACAGAACACTGTAACATTATAACATGCTATTATAACAGTGACAGAAGCTCCACTAAGCCCCTTGTCTCCTCCTCCTGTCTTGTGGGAGTAATGTAGGTCTGAGTGTCATGTGGAAATGAGCAAAACATTTTGGAACAGAGCAAAGCCACCGTGATCAATAGCGTCAGTGGATTTCCTGCTGACTCACCTGAAAGGCTGGAGCCGCCTTGCCAATTCGCTGAGTCATTGCATTGTTGAAGCACAAGTCATGACCTGTCACACAGTGAATTAGAGTGGATACCCAAACCTCCCAATTATTGGATTAACATCAAAAAGAATATAAGTCCGTTACAGCAAAAATGGTCAAAAACAAACTTTTTTAAATGTTGCGTGTGGCTCATAAGGGAAACCACAACAACAACAAAAATGTATTTTCAGTTACTTCAGATTATTTGAAGTGAAATATTTTTGGTAAGGGTTTCCCAGTCCCAAACGCTAACCGCTGAAAACACAAAGTTTAATAATACAACATGAAACCCTTGTTTGACAATAAAACCACTGTGTCTCCTGCTTGAAATATAACAAAAGTAACAAGCTTGGCAAGAGTCCCTTCAGGGTCCCAGTGAAGATGGATCAGATGCTCCTACTGTTTTAGAGAAGACAGCCCAGTACATTTAAGATAATATACTACCCAGCCTTGTTCTATGGAGGGAAAAAAAAAAGGCACAGGAGCCACAGGGTGTGGGGACTGAAGTCCGGGTTGTGACCTGCTTTTCTTGAAGGCCTGACCTCACAGCTGCCCCCTCACGGGCAGGAGGAAGCTCGGCCTTACAGCGTGGAGACTAGCACAAGGGGGACGGGGCCAACCTGGCAAGATTCGCAGCGTTTTGGGGGCAATGAAAAATAATTTCCTCCTGAAGATGGGCCTCAGGGGATCCAGCTTGGCCCAAAGCAGGGGAGTGTGAGCCATGCAGGAGGAATTCCAAGGCGGGGTGACTGAGAACGTCAGGGGGAAATGTCAAAGACAGACAGCGGCGTCAGGCTGCTGTACCCCGGACCTGTTTACTCAATATCTGATTAAAGTGCACTATGAAGGAACATCCAGAGTGCAGCATGAGTCAAACAACAGGCATTAAGTCACTAATGTGCAGTGCAGAAAAGTCAAGGGGGACAATTTTATGTGAAAACCACCTTCTGGGATATATTATGTAATAGACATACTTCCTTAATTTCACAACGTTCTTGATAGAATGCAACTTTTCTACTGTGACCAATAGAATTCAATTATATTTATGGGTAAGATGATACCGTTTAAAAGCTAGTAGTGTATGAAACAGTTATTAGGGAGCTCAGTGGTGGTCTCAGGCTGTCTGTGGAGATAAAAAGGACACCAGCTGCATGCACTGCATCCTGTTCTCTCCACTGGAGGGGCACCTTAAGGACACCCATTAGTGCACTTTATCATGTTTTCTCCACTAGAAGAGTGCAATAGAGGGCACCGCATCACATTTTCTCCACTAAAAGGGCAACCTAGAGGGCACTGCATCATGTTTTTTTCCACTAGACGGGCACAATAAAGGGCACTGTATTGCGTTTTCTCCACTAAAAGGGCACCCTAGCGGCACTACCTTAGACTTCACTTTATCATGTTTTTTTTTGCACAGTGGGCCACCATACAGGGTAATTTATCATGTTTAGGGGCATCCAAGAGGGCACTTTTGCCCCCTCTGGTCGTGTTGTGTATTGCGTGAACTTAATTATTGGTCAGCTGGTAGTCAAAGAGCTGATGAATGAAGCAGTGATAGTATAGCATCATTGATTCTGATCAGCTAATGACTTCAGTGCTCTACTTGTAGTAACTCTATGCTCCATTTCTCTCTGTCCTTAACCAGAAATAAATGCAATTACCAACCATCAATCACAGGCATTTTTGTGGTATGTTCGGATGTCAGGTTTTTGTGATTTTAAATTGATTTCGAAGAGCTACACTGCCTGTAGTTGTAATTTTAATGTCTTTTATGAAATCTCTCAAACATGCTGTCATCAAAATAAAATGAAATAATAAAGGCATGCACCAAGCTTTGCATATCCCCCACTCTCCCCATTGTTGTGGCTGAATCTCCCACATTTTTCACCACTGTATGGATGTGGGTACGCAGGATTATTACTGCATTTTTTAAACAATAGATAGTGATCTGGCATTGCTTTGTCCCTCTCGTTTCAAAGGCCCATGTGGCATATAGCTCTATGAAGAAAGACAAATTTTGAATTAACGTAACCAAAGGAAAATACCAAAATTACCGCTTGTGTGTTTTTTCTGCTTTCAGAGCATCATGGCAAAAAATTTGACTAAGTGACTTTGGCAGATCCCACCGTGACACGCTGTTCCAGTATTCTCCTCTTGTTAAATCAGCCGGACATTTGAAGCTTGGAAAAAAGAAGCGTGATGGAAAGTCCTCCTCCTTCTGTACGTCCATCCCTTTGTTTTATGAGGAGACGATGATTGGTATTTTTACAGGGCATCCAGTGGTGTTCTTCAAGGTCAGTGATTTCAGCTGGAGCCCTCATTACGCCTGAAACAAAAGTGAGCAAAAATGCGAAAGAGACGAGATTTGATGTGCAAATTAAGCCGCAAAATGTGTTCACAGATGCTTTCACACAGAAACGTATACATTACCGACACTGGTTCAATTCACACCATCTACTCAACAAGACACTGGAAGACAGAGCCAGGTCATGACCCTTACAGGAGCCCGCACTCTGTTGTTGTTGCGTATAAAGTTTTCCACTTTCCCAGGCGCTTGTTTCAGTACCCAGACTTCAAAGAGCACTTGAAAAGGTAGAGATATCTGCCCCAACCCCACATCCACTCCCCATTTACACAGGGGGAAAGTGGAGCAATGTGGTTCATATTATTTGATAAGCATCCCATATTCTCAAAGGTATTTTAATGACTTGCGGCAAGTGCTTTCATGGTCCTGGCGCTAACTCTCCAGTGACACTTAGGGAGCCTGCACATGAAAGGGTCTTGGGTGAAAAAGCGCTCGCAAGATCTTTATTACACGATGACACCCGGCGCTTTGACATCGTTCTGTATGATGGAGAAGAAGATCAGTTTTCCTTTCTCCCAGACCACTGGTATTCATTATATGTCTTCTTTTTCCATCTGTCCGTTTATTTTTCGCTGTCTGGAGATGTCAGGGCAAGCGTGTGTTCTTCCCCTGCCGTGACTGTACGAGTGTGTACTGATGGCCGTCAGGAGGGACACGTTGTGTATTGTTTTAGGCCGTGTGGTGTGCCAGCTGTCACGGATGGCCTTGGCCGAGGTTTTCCTCAGGCCTCTGTGTTCCTCTGCTGCTACAAGTGCAGCCTGTGAGGTCTTTGGCAGCCACGTCAAACCGTACGCTGATAAGTTTAGACCGAAAACAGGGGGCGTTTTCACAACATCAGCATAAAGATTCATCGGAGCACTGACGTCGGCCACCCAGGCGCTGCTGTCAGTGAGTCACTGAAAAAAGCTTTTCAAAGCTTATACATCTCAAATGTATAGATCAAATAAGCTTCAAACTTTATATTGTAAATGTGCTATAATTTCATATTCACTATTTACTTCAGTTTTGTTTAGATATTAAACGTCTATACCTGACAACACACAGATTGTTCTACAAAGATTGCACATTGTGATTGTTAACAGATTGTTTCTACGGTCCTATAATGAAGCCAAGGGGTTTGAAAATAACATCCAGCAGCTTTCAGTCCAACAGTCATCCCAAACTTTTGTCATCACCGTTGAGTTACAGCAAAGTGATTGCACAAATACCCAGCGGCGCAAATGGGATATGACCGGTAAAATTCACCATGAAACGAACGCATCGAGACGTTTGCCATCGATGGGGCAGTGAAGTTTCACGGCAGCGATGTCGGCCTCGGATGAAGCGCCTCGCCACTTTCCAGTCTCCTGTCCCGTCCTCTCGTCAGCGTACAGCTGCATTGTTTGCCTTCATCAGGCTGCACCGCAAAAGCCAAGTCTCACCCTTCAGGGGTTGGAGTTCGGCCTCATTTACCGACATCAGAGTTTGTTTGTGTGGATGAGTTATGGACTTAGTCTGCTGGTATGTTCTTTTGTGGTGATTACAAAGGCCCATACAGTGACTGGGAAGCTTCCACTAAACTGTCACACAGCAACTTCTTTGTTTCAGAGAGACTTTCAGGAGGTGGCTCTTTACACAGCAAACACCCCATTTCCCAAAAGCCTCACATGCCCCCAAACTGTAAACCTGCCAATCCCTCTGGACCCCCTGGCAGCTCAAACAGAGCCAAACAAAAAGGCCTGGATCCAAACATGAGGGTTTTACCGATGGATCTGGAATATGTATTTCTCACTCTTGTTCATAGTGTGTATATTTTTTTGGAATAATACTTCTGAGAATCCACATTTTCCTTTCCTCCAGGGAGCTGCAAGGCCGGGGGAGGGCGGGGGGTGGGGGTGGGTGGGATACTAGTCATGTTGTGGTTTTTCAGGCAAAATGATGATTTTCTTTGATGTGTTTCGAAACAGAGTGCACAGTCCACATGAGAGTGCCCGGTCTGAGCAGCTACGCTGGTTTGATTTTGCCCCGCGTCTTTCCATAATTTCCTTTTGTCTTTTATGTCTGAGAAAATGTGTTGTGGATTCTCAAGCTGTAACATATTGTAAATTGAGTGTAAAATGACAGAACCATGTGAATTATGAGGATCGATGCATCATGAGCTAAATATGCAGTTCGTGCAGAGTGCAGGTTTGGCTTGCTCTGGTTCCTTTACGCAGAAATCTCTGCTCCAGCTTGAGGGAGATGAAGCAGGGAGGAGCGCAGGGAAGAACAGCAGTGCTGGAATATTTACCACAACGTTTGAGATTTATTCTCAAAGCCCAGCGTGCTCATTTCAAACTGAAATGCACTGAACAGAAATGTGCTGCGGATGAGCGGATAATGTTAAAAAAAAACCTGTAACAATAGACATAAACTTGATTGGACAATCCTGCTTCACTGCCAGATGTGCAGGGTTGGACAAATAGAAACACAACAGGTACCACAGGAAAGTCCTTTAAAATATCCAAAGATTTTTATGTTTATTTGCACTGATTCTAAGGTTTTCAAAACCCATTTATCAAATATCTGGGGTCTGTCTATTCTACGGTGAACACACTGAGCATGTTTCATTTATATTAACAAAACTTTATTTATATATCACATGGAGACAAGCTGAGAAAAAACAGTTCAAAGTGTTGATGTGTGGCTTTATGTCTGAGAACCATTAGAAATGTTTCGAAAGCAATTTTTAAAACTTTGAATTGTTAATTTTTCAGTGATTTACAGCATTTTCACTTTCACTTTCAATGAAAAGTATATAATATATAGTTAATATGATATTATATTTTTTGTTCTATGTGTGTGTGAAACAGTATTTTTTAACCGTTCTACAGTCATAATACTTTTAGTGATTATTCCTAAAATATTTGTACATTTTTGTAGCTGAATGGGTCATTTTTCTTTCGCGCTGGGTTCCTGGCAGCTTTATACTTCACTGAATTGATAGAATGATAAGTCAGACTCAAGTTTGCAATGAAGAAAAGGAAATCATGAGGACAGTTTAGAAGGTGCTAAACAAAACATTTGCCAAAATGAATCTAGACTCCAGTGGGCTACAAAAGTTTCCAACGGACTGCTCAGTTCTTTCTTGTACCAGTGTTTGTATACTCAGACAGACAAGGCACATGTACACAGTGCAAAACAGTGAAAAACTACACTGCACTACACTGTAGTGAGCAGACGGCTCATCAACAGAACCAAACTCACACATCTACGATGATGCAAATATGAAAATGAATTCCCTAAACTGAGTAAATGCTCCAGCTTTACTTGACTCTGCTTCCACTTCGGGCTAACCGGTTTGCTTTGTGCTCTTTCCATCTAACTGCTGAGTGAAGTTGGAATATAAAAGGCAGGACGACTAGTCAGAGTAATGGATAGATCTTGACACAGCTGCAGAAAGCGTGTTGGTGTGATCGACACACGGAAGAGTGAGAGACACAAAGAAGCTGGAAAGGACGAGCAGAGCATCAATCAAACAGCAGCACGTGCGATGGCCGTCTCCATGAGATACAGAGTTCATGACTCCGTCTTTCTTCCCCTCCTCTCCTCTTTTCTTCCCTTTTATCCCTTCCCTCCCTTTCTGTGCATCGCCCTGTCTGTCTTGTCTTTGACTTTCTTTGTTTCATGCAAAAGCCGCCATGTCCAGAAGGAATAGATTTGCAGGACTGCTTTGATCCTGTTGTTATGATTCTTTCATTTGCCTCAGCCACATCCTTCTCTCCGCTGCAGTCACCCCACAAGATGCTTTGAATTAGGCCGGAGGATGGGATGGTAGGGGAGGAGAGGACGTAGGGAGGGGAGCGAGGGGTGAGGGGAGCGAGGGGTGAGTGATGCTCATGTCAAGTCCTCAGGAGGAGACCTGGTGGTTCTTTGTGTAACCTGAAATTATACGGAGTCCTGTCAAAAGAGCTTTCTGCCTTCTCTTCTTCGTCATCTTACAGGTTTTATGCAGTTTTCTGTGTATTATGAAAGTTCCCTCAAAATATCTGCTGCAGATCTGCTGATCCACTCATCCAATATGTATCTGGTTTCTGTCTTTATTCAATTTAAAATCTTTCTGCCTCAACTTATTTGCACATCCTTTCAGGCATTGTGCTGTTTGGAGGTTGGAGTCAGCGAAGAAAGCTGATGATGACTGTGGTGATGATATTCTCTTCTTTTGTGGTCACCTCCTCCAATGGTACCAGGCTTCCCTTCCATTAGCCTTTTGGAGTCAAACAGGGATGAGGTTGCAATTTTGTGTTGTGTGTACATACATGTGTGTGTATGTATGTGTGTACCTGAACTCCTGTATTTGTGAGATCTAGTTTTGGAACATGTCTCTTTGGGTGGTCCTGACTTATTTTCAGTGCAGCCAAGTAAAGGTCCTGTGTGTGTGTGTTCATATTGTCTGTAAGTAATGCTTACATGTAAGCAAGTCCACGTAATGCACGTGCATAGTGTATATGTATCCCTGTGTGCATGCAAGTCTTTTCATCCTTCCTGTGTGTGCAGTTTAATATTTAATGTGTTGGTCTCTTCCTCCTTGCACACAGCTTTTAGAGATGCCTAGACAAAGAGTGTCTGAGAAAGGGATTTTGGACATTGATGTAAATTGGAGTATTTACAGGGCACCACACCTTCTTTGAAAACTCACCTGCAGCGCACTGAGCTTTTCATGAGGCTGCTCTTTACGACACTGTGAAAAGCGCTGGACCATTCATTGTCCTGGTTTAACCAAAATGATTTAGATTGGCTTGAGCTAATATACGTCTGCCCTGGTCTAAAGGTAAAAAGGTGAGATAAATCACAGCAAACTCATAAAAAAGCGGCCTGCGATGCTGCAAACACACATTAAACGATATGCAGATCTGCAGGAAGACTATGCAGCCATGGCATATATAAGTTATATAGTGTAAAACATTTGTCAGGAAGCTTGCTGCACTTGCTTGTTCAAAGCAACAGCCTTTATTTTCACTGTGTACCTTACAGTGAACAACTCAGCTGATCACTGGGGGGTTAAGACACAACGGCTCTGAGAAAACCTCTCAGTATGAAGGGGCACTGGGGACATTAAATGAAACTATTGTCAACAGAGACCCCAAATATGTCTGTTGACATGAGGTGGTTGTTTGATCCCCTCTCTGGTGAAGCAGAATGGGATGGGTACAGATGGGGCAGCAAGTATAAAACAATAAGCCGCAGCTAAATGAGGTTTCACAGCCATGATGAGCGATGATGACTGTTTTGCCATGCTATGTGGTGTAGGGTTTTTTTAAAAATGGTCTCTAGCACTAGGAAGCATTTTTGTTATAGCTGGAGTTTTATTTGTCGCACTTCTGGGCATGTTTCGTATTTAGTGATGTGTTTGCACATATTCACACAGTAAATATGTTTCCTGCAGAACGCAGAGGAATAGCTCAAGTAAGACTTGTCATTTTCACATTTATCACTGCTGTCACACAGTCTGGAAATTCAAGCGTAGCACTTTACTCAAAAGCAGTGGCAGGGTAGCTATGTGTGAGAAGCAAATAATAAACAAGCTGAATATATACACATAACTTTAACGCATGACTTTGCATACTGCTTTGGGGTACCCCAGCATCACTTACAATGGAATTAGAGTGTGTACTTATGTATGAAAACTGCAGAATTTGAGCTTCACATTATATCACATCACAATTTCTTAAACAGTTTGGTTGCACACAAATATGATATTAACTAATGCTAAAATTCATATATGCTATTATTCTCATTAGTACAACCTCCAATCCGGATAGCATTGGCCTACAAAACCCATCCATTTCAGTCACTGACATAACTACTATAATAGTGCTACAGAGAGTTTTTGCTGCTACGAACTTGTGAAATAAAGAGTCAGCAACAACACAGGAACACATTATTACGCACAAAAACAAATGATGCTGGTCAATCACTTCCCATGTCAGAACAAACACCTTATCGTAATATTGTTATTTAATTACGTCCGTGTGAAAGATCTTCATCCATCTGGAACCCAATCATCACAAAATGCATCGGACAAACACGATTTCACTCAAGTGTGGCGGGGGTGGCATGCATTATCGGAGAGGAGAGGAAGTGTGTATGTGCTACGACCTGCACCCACATATGGGACACATTTGACAGAGTAAACACACACATGCACACGCACACACATGCATATGCTTGGCAGGACTACTGTCCATCAAACACACTGGTTGAAAAAAAAAAACTCACCACGTTGCATGTGAAACACCCTCACACATGGAAAAAAAACAATACAATACTGTCCACTCAAACCCCTACAAACAATCTATATAGACCTCACATATACTACACACACCCCAGCTGAACCCCTTCATACTTCAGTATATCTATATACAGCGCATATACGCACACACATTCACCCTATCAATTCCTGGCACATGCACATCATACCCTTTCATCCTAGAAATGTGGCGACCATTACCATAGGATGTGGATGTGAGCTGCAATAAATAAAACGAGATCAGAATTTGAAATGTTTATGTGGTGCGTTATAAAAAACAAACCAGAGCAGGCCTGTTTCCTACCGGCCTCTTCCAGCAAAGACCAAACGAAATACACAAAAACCAACAGCAGCACCTCATACGCTGGAAGGCTGATTATTGGGCATGCCCACACTCCCAAACCCACACATAACTACATCTGAACACCTGCAGCAACCCTGCATGAATGTCGTGTTTGTGCGTGTCGTTTGTCTCCTTTCATACATTAGCCCCGCTGGTGTCTGAGCTGAGTCCGTGTACGAGGCTGCAGACCAGGTCTTGTTGTTGTCCGTTCACAATTTATTCAAGTAAAGAATGAAAAGCATCTTCCTCAGATCCTGCAGCTGCACAGGCTTCATGGTCCAACATGGTAAAGTAAAGTTTTGATTTATTTTTGTCAGAATCGCTGACAGCAGCCAACACTGGCAGATTTATATTTTATAGGCAAAGAAACAACAAAGTAAATATTCCAAAAACTCAAATGACATGTCATTTGTTGGTCTATGCGTCTTTCTTTTTTCTTTTCTCTTTCTTTTATTTGTCTGGAGATGAAAAGCAAAGTGGCATAAATTCCACTCAACACCCGACAAGCATTTTTTTGATATGTGGCTGATTTCATAATCCATTTGCATCTCTTAGAGAAGTTAATGCTAATTGTGTGACTAGGCATTGATGGCATTAATGCTAATCATACTTCCAGATGGTTCTCCAGCATGTTGTTGTACAAATGGGAATCACTGATATATCCGAAAGCTGTTTCTACACTGACACGCTGTAGCTCTCCTGGGTTTGCAAATCCATGCAGCAAACAAAGTCAATACGTGAATAAGAACTAGATGAAGCACCAAGTACAAAAGAATCTCCTTCAAAACAAGTTGAGAACAAGAACAAGACTATCGAATCTTCAGAGCTTGAAATATCTGTTAAAGCACACTGGCTCTTGCTAAATTACTAAATATGACAACAATTAAGAGAAAAATGTTCGTCAATACATGGCAAGGCAAGTCAAACAGCCTTGCACCATCAGCGCTGTGTTGATGGCTGGTTGTGACACTGACAGAACAGCAACAGAGCAGAACAGCCTGCGGTACCTCACTTCCTCTTAACTATCAGTCTTCTTTCACCCTTCAAAACATATGCAAACATATGATTTAACCTCTGGAACTGACTATTGTCTATCATTTAAGGCTGCAGGGCAGCTTAGAAAACAACCCAAAAAAGAGCGGACCTGAAGAAATAACTTATTATCTATGTTTTGCTGCACATTTATTCATCTCCTGACATATCTGTATCTGACTGGATGAGAAACTTGTAAAGGTTGATTAATGTTTGGTTGTAGTCCTATAACTTAGAGGTCTGTGAACTCTTTCTGTGTTCGGGGCCATTCATCTATCTCACACACTGTGGAGAGATTCTCGTATCGCGCGCAGAGGTTGTGATTTTGCACGTTTTTCTTCCTGGCGTTTTGTCAGATTTGCTGTTGTGCCTAAAGAGCGCTCACATTTTAACATTAAGCTGCAAATCACATCCACACCCAATATTCCCAAGAGAGCCGACAGCAGAGACATGAAGAAAAACAAAGGGTAAACATCAACGCAATAACACTGATGCAAGCTTAAGATCATAAACGCGAGTGTTTACATTTCCATCCTTTGACTGTTTGCTTAAATAAGTGCTTCTTCTGTTTGCCGTTTGGCGGTGGCTCCCCACATAATTGCACAGCAGCCACGGGGCCCCGCGGCTCCCACTTGGGCTCTCGAACGACCACCTGTGCACCTGTCACTGACTAGCTGAGGCTCTAACAAACGTCAGGACTCTCCCAGCGAGCGGGCGTGCCAGTGGGTGAGAAAATAAGAGAGGAGGCATCCTGCGGTCAGCAGAGCGTCCTTCTGTACCTCCTCCGGTGGCTTGATTAAAGAGATGGGTTGTGCTAATGGTTGCCTGGCTCCCAGACCACAGGAGAGGACACAGATCACAGCACAGAGAGGAGCAGAGCGGGAGAAATTCTGCCTGCCTAAACCTATCTTTAAGGCCTGTTTTGGGCTCGGTCCCTCCTCGATCAGCTATAGAGTCAGCAGTGGATTCACTTTCAGATCAATCAGCACTCAGGTCGATTCTTTTAAAAACTCATAACTCTGAATGATGAAATATTCAGTTTTTAAGGCTTTATCTATATCAATGTAAGTATAATGTAATGTCAGAATCAATATTGAGTAATATTAGTAGTTATTAGTTTAATTACATTCTCATTATATTACCATGAGCTACTGCCTTATCAATCGATGTAATTAAAACCTTATATTTTTATATTTTTTTATAGCCTACAATATAACATTGTTTGTTTAGGCCCAAATTGTATGATCTTACATCACAAATGATCATGCAGCTATTTAAAAAAAACAAACAAAAAACACATTATATTTTTAGCCGTTTGCAGGTTTTCACATGCCAAAGAAGGGAAAACACAGTTGCTGATAACATTAACAAGGGCTGAATTCCATTTAGTTAAGCCAGTTCCAGGATTTGGTATTGTGCATGCTGGCTCACTGGAGAGGCTTCTTGGGGTGCTTAACAGAACAGAACCATTGCTAATGTTACGGTGTGTTATGGTGTGTCAGAATTACTGTACCAGGACAGCAGCTAAATGCAATTCAGCCATCAATATTTTTATTATTTATGCCAATGCGTTTCCTACTGTGACATTTCAAAATGGCCTTTTTAATCTGGCGGATACTAATTTATCAGTGCTATAAACCACACTATGCATCCATTAGCAGTGATTTGTTGTCATTTGTTTCTTGTGCTGACCTCAGTAAGCAGTGGCGTCCAAGGGAAATGACTGAAATGTACTATTTAGCTTTTTGGACGTGAGTTTTTACGCATCCACCTTTGCTGTAACATCAGATCCAAACCACAGTTTTATACCAGTGGGGACCGTCACATCAGTTCCTGCGATGCCCCTGCCCTCTCTTTAAAGTCAAACACTGAAATATCCTCTCACTTCAGTCTCAGTGGAATGTCGCAGTGCAAGAGATGACTTCTAGAAATGTAAATCAAGTCGCTCTCTCCCCACACACACAAAGACACACACACACACACGTTTGCTGGGATTCTAGAAAAAGCATCGGAAACCAAAGGAGCCGCACACTCCTCCATGGAATTCACTGAGGACAGGATGTTGGCTTCACGGTCACGCAATGCTGCACTGATCCCAGCCTACACTCTTTATTCCCATTCCACATTATATCATCATGTATCTGTATCGAGAGCCGAACACAACAATGGATCAAGACCTTGTTACTACAATCCGCATCATAATGGAGGGTAATCGCTGTGCAGCCATGTCTGCAGAATCATAATCCGGTAAACAGCGCTGATTGTGTATTCTAGCACAGTATATTCTATAATTAGCAACGCCATTGTTGTGCAGTTTCCTGCCAAATGCTGTTCTACATCTAAAATAGTTTTTTACATGTTAGCTACTGAATGGAGTTGTGTGTGTGTGAGTTTTCTGTATATTACTCTTCATTGTTTCTGAGATCACAGCCCACACACACACACACACACACACATATAAACACAGCAGTTATACCAGCCACATTGCAGAAGCAGCTCTTCGGCTCACTTGACATAAGTCACATATCCTTTTAAAAATCAAGTGACATATTATTCTACCTTCAAACAGTGGCTTGATCCGACCAAGTCTACTTTTCAAGAAACTGTCATTTGATTCAGGGAAGTTCGCAAAAAACAGCGATGTGTTCGCTGGAGACAAGTGAAAAATGTCTGACACCGTATGAAGAATGTTTCACTTAACTAAGTAAAACCAGATTTTATGTTTCAGCGACAGAGTGAAGGGCTCATTTTCTGAAGTCTGCGGAGCTCAGCTTTACTGTTGCCAAAACCATTTCCCTAAGTGTCTTTTTTAACCCTTCTCGCTCTCTCGCAGGTCTGGGAAGCTGCTTATCAGAGGAGGAAATGGTCGATTTGATGTGGTGTTCCACTGTGGCCTCGCAGCTGAACCTGTGTGGAGGGACAAACATGCACACGCTGCCTGCAGGCTTCTATTTAGGCATCAGCATGTCGCTCACCAGTCTTACTTCTTTAAAATTAGACTTTCTCATCAGGTTTTCATTCAAAACCTTCAGACTTTCATTCAGTTCTCTCCAGGATTCACAGATCCCGAATCAATTTTAACAGCTCATTTGTTTAATTATTATTCGCTCAGCGGCTGCTCTGTGGTCAGTTCCTAAATTAGACAGCGAATCATGAACAATAATACTCCAAGTCGGGGGTTGTGACCTAAAGTGTTACAGTTTCTGGCTGCTTTTCTCAAAATATGATACAGCCATTTTAGAAAACAACCATCATTTTGTGATAAATGCTTATTATGCCCAAAGTAATTTGGTTATTTGTGGTATCTGTCTTCCCTGCTCAGTGTAGTCAGGGGTACATCAGGGTGAGGCATTGTGGGTAATGAAAAACTTGTGACAACAACATAATAAAATGTACTTAAAGTGTTAAAAATGGAAGTATTTAGTGTAGAAAAATGTCCCCTGTGACTTTTAATGGTTGGTTGAGGTGGAGCGCAATTTTAGCTACAATTATTTTATTATTTTTATTCATTAAGAATTAATCTGCTGATTATTTTCTCCATTAATCAGTTGATTGGTTGGTCAGGAAAATAGTGATAAATGTTGTCACTGTCATTGTGACATCTTCACAATGTTTGTTTTGTCCAACCAACAATCCAATCCTCAAAATTGTTAAAAACATAACAAAATTATTAAAAGGAAATCCTCATATTTTGAAACTGGAACCATTATTTTTCTGTCATTCAACTAATTGATTAATATTAATATGCTCCTATATGCTGTTGGGTAATTTGATTTATAACTGAACATTACATTTTATAAGCATGTCATATGTTTTGTATGCAAAAATCTTCATTTATAAAGTAACTACAGCTGTCAGAATGAAATTAGACAGACGAAACTGAACACACACAAGCCAAAATGATGGAGGTGACAGAAATAAAGAAGTTTGTGGGGAAACTTCGCTGAGTTGTGGCAGCGCAGATGGATGACGCGAGCTGATGACATGTCTCTGTTTACTCTCAGACTCTTGTTTCCATTTACATCGCTGCAGTGCGAGTCATTGCACAGTCTTGCCTCAGATTAATATCGCACAGATTTGATTTCACCCAGCGTGACATGCAGTAAACTTACAAAACTATCACTGTTGCACCGTCTAAAGGCTTCACACAAATACTTCTGCCATTTTACAGTTTTAGATTAATGCCTTCAAGGAAAGACTGAAAGTGTCTGCCATTATTCCCATTTGTATGAGATCACCTTGAGACTACAAAGGACTAAAAAAAAGACACATACTGCTGTTCCTGGAGAGAGATGGAGGAGGTGGCCGGATGCAGCCATGAGCAAAATTTTTGCCCTGACACCTCTGTTAAAATATGACCCTGCCCTCGGGTTTAACATGTGTCGGTTGTGGATATTTGATGAAACAGAAACTTATTTAGGAATATGCACCTCGTGAAAAATAAAATCAGCTGAAATCAGAGAGTGCCTTGGTTCGCAGCATGGACCTGATGCCTTCAGGGCCCCTAAATGTGTGTGGCCTTGGGCCAGTTGACCACTTTGCACAGTTGGTAATCCTGCCATGGGTCTCAGTGGGTTTAAGTGAATATAGGACTCTGATTGTGAGTTAGAAACCTCCTCATACACTAGCATAAACAAAAAGTGCATGTTTTTATTATCATTTTTTAGGAAATAAGGATTTCTTTTGTCCAAAGTAATAAAAGCGCGAAGTGCAGCAGCTGATTCGCTGCCTCCGTGATTCACTCAAACCTTTTGTCCTCAGTATTGTAATATAGATATTTCTGTTCTGTCAAACTGGCCCCCTGATGCGCAGCAGAGAAAGTGCGTCACTGCCAGCCCCCCCACACCAAATAATCAAGTGATGTTGCTCTGCATTTGACATCTCCTCTCTCGGGGGAGGCAGGCCCCGTTTTCCATGCCCGCAGGTTCCAGCTCTGGTGTGGGATTCCCAAGGCCTCAGGAAAGCACAGTTTACAACATTCCCACAGTGGTGGCCACCGAATGACTCTCTTCCTCTTCTCCCCTCTTCTGTTTAACTGGGCTTCTTTTTTGCCCATGTTGTTGTCAGGCGGCGGTTTGGGAAGCTGTCCAACGGTTCCTGGTTCGTTTTTTGAGGGGGACAAGAAGGAGGAAGAAGAGGAGGAGACCCGCAGTCCTCCAACCCTACTGTCCACGACAGCTCTACAGCTTTGTTCCCCATCCAAGACACCCCCTCCCACTCGTAACCGCAAGATCTTCTCAGTGGCGGAAAATCCTTCCCATGAGCAGTCCAGCTCTACGGAAGTAATTAAACATGGGTAGTTTGCTGTAATGGACATTGTCATGCTGCCATTAACTGATCCCTGGGCTCACAAACTCAGATGCACAGCATAATGTCAGGACCGATTATAAAAAAAAGGCTGTTTGTTCCCAATTTTTCTGTTCTGACATGTAGCAGCGCAACATTCAGTCAATACCTCAGTTCAGTTCAACACGGTGTAACAGCAACAGGTTCATCACATCACTGTATTTCAGTGGTGGATATGCATACTGTCTTGTGTTTTGATCTTCAGATAAAAGAGTGAAGACATGAAAACCTATTAATGCTAACTAAATGCTAACATTGAACTGTCTTTCAGCATATTCTAACACAGTCTGCAGCCACGCTAGCAGTTCTACTAGGCTGTACTGTGTTTAGAGCTAACATTGTTAGCCGTTATTGTTGTTTCCAGTGTTTCCCATCATAGTTTAGCATACTAAGAAGCTAACATATGCTAATTAGCGCTATACTCAAAGTACAGCTGAGGTTGATGGGAATGTCCTTACTTCAGCAGATATTTGGTCATAAAACAAATGAACATGATGAAGGCGCTGGATGAAACTACAATTCAAATTTACAATTAAAATTACAATTGATCCTGAATGCAACACGGAAATGCTCCAAATTCCAAGCCAGTCCAGCCAATAGCTTGCCACCCTAGCCAACCTCGTCAACCCTGAAGCCATATGCAGCTGGCGTGGCTAAAAGTGCTAAATATACACTTTAAAGACATAAATCAACTTCGGGCAAATATCAGTGTCTTCTTACATGTACAGCTGCTTGACTGACTGCTGATGATGCTTCATAAAGCCTAATTATATAAAGCCTAGTACCTTAAGTGAGGTATACTAACAGGGCAGCAAGAACAGAACCAGACAATCATAATGGGTCTGTTTTCACCCGTCTCACAGACTACAACTCATTTCCCATCATCACTGCTAATGAGTGAATATGGGTAATATGAGTTTAATGCAATATGCAATTTTTCTAAAACTTAACACTACAGCTACAACTTCTCCTCTCAGTTTCTACAGCGTCATTGTTCTTGAGAGTCAGACCGTACGAGAACAGCTAGGCACGAACAAACAAATGAGAGGGAGCTAATTAAGCATGCTGTAAGAGCCAAGTTACAGACTGTGACAGTAATTACAGAAGCAATCACTTTACATCCTTCCTGCTCTCGCCACATTTCACGACTACCGGGGCTCCTCTGGAAAACAGTCAAATGAAGACTCATTAAGCCCCTCTGAGGTTTCTAATTAAAACACACTTTTATACGTTAAGATTCTTTCAATATTTCCAACCATATTCTCCTTAATTATATCAATAAAGCTAAAGGAATTCCCTGCGTGTGTTGTGCTAAACACTGATTGAGTGGTTTATAGAGCAAGACGGCCTTAATAAAGGAAAAGTGCTTCCGGACGTGCAGTTGTAATCCACATGTGCTGGGTTACAATATGACATGAAAAATGATCAATATTTTCAGACCCCTTCAAACACACCCAGGCCTTCCTGTTCAACTGATGTGGCGTGAGCTGAAACGGACGCTTCTTCTTGGCCCATTAAACGACAAACTCATTTTAATGTCGTCGCCGTGAGTCACGTTAAAACTGCATTGTGTTCTGACAGACTCCACATCTTAAAATCAATAACTCTCGACCGCACTGGGTCAGAATACCTGCGTGTGTGCATGTGTGTGTGTGGCAGCAATGAACACGCAGTGATGTGGTCATTGGAGGAAACCAGGGGTTCCGGAGCGCCTGAGGAATGAGATCATTCAAAGTAAAGCGCGTGGCAATTACCAACAACAGGCTACTCGCCAGTGCAAGTGCAGGAGAGCAGGCCTCCCGATAAAGAGGCAGATACAGAGTGATTGTGGTGGAGCTACTTAACAACTTACAGGTGAGTTTTGATCTAGCCAAACAAATTTTACTCTCTATCACACAGAGTCTATATTTGTTGAGCAAACACCATTAACATAGTCATGCGCGCACACACACACACACACACACACACACACGCCAACAGCGTTTTATATGAAAACACCAGATCCATGGAAACAAGCTTTAATCCGCGTCTAAAAGCTGTGGTCACCTCATGAAGCGAGCTGCACCGCTTTTAACATCCCTTTGCATGCTGGTCCCCAGTTGAAGCGGAACACTGCGGTGATATTAGCAGAGGCTGTTGAGATTTTGATTGCAGTTTGCGGTGCAAATAAACTCAGGAATGAACAACATCCGTCAGCTTTTCCAGGCGTACAGTGATTTTCTAAAGGAATAAACCGTTTACCATCACTGTTTCTCTTTTGTTGCAACGGCATGACCAAAGAAAATCGCTTTAGTGTTTAAATACTGTTAATGCTGATCATGATCTGACGTTTTTTATGTACTAAGCAGTCGCCAATAAAGTAGAATTTCCTGATGTTTAGCATTTAGCCTTCAAAAGAGGAGTGAGTGTAATGTATCTTCATTTGTTCTTCAGGGGTTGGTTTGAAATCTCACGTTGGAATAAATCTCTTGTCAAATAACTCTCTTATGAATGTATCCATGCAGAGAGAAGCAGGGTGCCGTCTTAAATAAACTGTAACATAAAATCAGTTTGACTTGAAAGAGAAGCCGCTCGCAATGGAAACTCCCCACAGGAAGATAGTGGTTTACCAAACTGTCCAATCTCTGCTTCACTCTGCACTGGTGCAAAGGGACTCATTCTGCATCTCTCTGTGTGTGTGTGTGTGTGTGTGTGTGTGTGTGTGTGTGTGAGTTCTGTTAATGAAAGACTTGAGTTCTGAAAGGATGAGGCTCTTGAGGACACATGCTGAGGTCCACAGCTGAATCCTCTGTAGCAGATTCAGAAGAGGCTCGCAGAGGATGGATGGAGAGCGAGAGAAGAAGAGGTAAAGGAGGGAATGAAAGACAAAGGCAGAGATGGGAAAGAAAGAGAATGGAGAGGAAAGAGAGAGAGAGAGAGAGATAGTGGGAGACATGGAGATGACTGCCATGCTTGAAAGGAAGACAGTGCCATCTAGAGACCTCATGTGACAGTGGTGCATTTTTGGGCACAAGCATGCACATAAACTTGTCACTTCCAAGCAGAAGTGAAAAGAAGAATTCAAATCCTTTATTAAAGTAAAAGTACTAATACTAATACTGTGAAAATACTGCACTACAAGTAAAAGGCCTGCATTTAAAACCTTATTTAGGTTAATGTACCTGTATGTAAGTGTCATCAGCAAAATTTCCTGTTAAGTGTAAACAGTAAAAGTACTCATTGTGCAGTGAACTGGTCCCTGTCAGTGTTTTACTATCATATCTAATTGTTTTATTGTTAATAATAATGTTGTATCTAATGTTGGATTATAATTACTGCTGCATTAATGTGTATGTTGTACTACTGCTGTAGATGTTTCAGGTTGAGCTCATTTTAACTACTTTCTATACTGTTGGCTAGTTTAAACTCCAGCAATGCATCATATTCTATAAGATCATCATATGTTCGGCTTTCCCGTGAGAACCACGTATCTCTATGAAGTCAACTTATCATGAGCTCAGAAAAACAGCCTGTTTGCAGCTTTGTGATGATGCATTTTCCAGCTGATCCTGAACAGTGTATTTATCCTAAGAAGTAGAACTCATGAAGGAACGCTTCATCCTTCAGAAAAATTCAAATTCAAAGTCACCAAATGTGGAGATACATGGTTTTCACCGGACGGGAAGAGCATGTAAAATTGTAATCTAAAAGTAACTTGTAACTAAAGCTCTCAGACAAATGTAGTGGAGTAAAAAGTACAATTTTTGCCTCTGAGATGTGGAGTTGAAGCATAAAGATGCATAAAATGGAAATACTCAAGTACAACTTAAGTACAGTACTTGAGTAAATGTATTTAGTTACATTGCACCACTGCTTCAGAGCATGCATTGCTGCTGTTATTTAATTGTTAAAGAATTTAAGTTTAATAAATGAATGATCACTTTTCATTTGTTTGTTTAATGGAGAATTTAACTGTCCAACGACAGCCTGAATCCTGTTTTTCTACTCTGTAACGAGAATCATTCTTTGAAACACGTTTGCAGGAAACAACCCAGTCCGTCTTCCCAAGTCTTGACCAGGACCTTTTGGATGGAGACCCCCTCTTCTCCCTCAGCCCTCGCGCTCCCTGTTGCTTCCACATGGAGTTCCCAGGCTCTGCATTTTCCACGGGGCCAGTTGGGTTTCCACCAAATTGTGGTTTTCTCAAACTTCTTGACATTTTGAGTCATTTATCAGCTTCACAACAATAACAAATGTCTCTATCCGGCACTCTATCACCATTGTTTTAACATGAACAGTACTCCCTCTGGAGGATATCACAGATCTCAAGACAAGAGGGAGAATGTATGAGAAGAAAGAGACGGAGATCAATCAGTTGAGTGATCAGCTTAGTGTGCAACACATTACTACTACTGGGTTAAAAAAGACACCATATTAGCCCATGAGGCCGTGCTATAAACTGGTAAGAAGGATAATGTCGTGTATATGAAGGGAATTTCCCCTAAGAGCTGATGAACTAATAGTGTGCTGAAGCGGTTCTGGATCAAAAGCCCACACCATTTGCAGGCTGTGTTGCTCTGATATTGACAGAAGGGTGATTTTCTTTCATTAAATTTAACCAAACCTAAACTCCAGAGATTCTGTCCATGACATTGGCTCAGATAATTCAGACCAGAACAGATGTTGGAAGGGCTTGTGAGGAAAGCAGAAGGAATAATTTTCTCAAGGTCACTGAAGGAGATGGCTAACAGAGCAGGAAGCATGGAAAATGATCTTACTTTTGAAGCTTTCTGGTGGTGTGGACGCCCTCCTACATAGTATTAGATGATGAAAAACATACAGGAGAGAGTATAGAATTATTGTACATTTACTGTATGCAAATTAAGACGGGATATACGAAGCACAACGCACTGATTTTGCATGTTGGCGTGCACAGTAGACAATAGGTGAAATGACTCACAGAAGGCAGCTGTCTGGGTAATCACTATTCATCATTATCACATTTCATTCAAACAAAGTACTGTTAAATATGCTTAAACAGTGCATTTTATACAAAGGCTCCTTCATAGTTTTTGATGGTAACATGTACATCAGTAATTAGACCCAAATGTTTCTCCTGCTACCAGTGTTTCAGTTGAGATCCAGGCCGGGGCATGTCCAGAAGGGGGGTCTGGGGTGGCACTGGCCACCCCAAGTGCAACTCTATTGTCCCACAGTGTGATTGGCTATCAGCCCAGTAAGAGGCGGGGCCTCAATGTGCATTGTTTTCTTTTGTAACCTAGTTTTGGAGGTGGAGTTTTTTTAGAGGACAATAAAGTATGGAAGCTATTTTTATTTTTGCGTGGTGCCACTCTGCTGTGTTGTGATTGGTAGGACGATTTATGTTTTAAATGTTTGTTTTTTTAAATGTGCATGCGCGCATACATGCACTTCATGCAACCCCTCCTGCATAAGTCAATGCCCCCCCTTAGGCCACCCCAGTCAAAAACATCTGGACACACCACTGGATCCAGGACCTTAAATTGCTCATTTTAAACTAAAAATTTCCTTCTTAACAGCCGGAATTTTATCATCAGTGTTTAAGGTCTGAACAATCTTTGAGGCCATTTTCCAAAACTCGATGTTAAGGCTTACGGTTAAAAAAGGATTTACGGCGAATAAAGAAATGTAAACACAGAACGACAGTGTCAGGAGTTTGCTAACCCACAGTCCAGCCCTTACATCAGCCAAATCAAAGTGCTGAACGCGTTAAAAAGAAGCAGAATTAGAATACAAACACAATCTAGGGCACTTTTTCATCCTCGTACTTCACACTAATGATCACTTATAACGTAAGTGATCTACAGTATAGACTCAAGACTGGGCTGCTGCACTCTGCATTCACTCTGGCTGAGAGTTGGTAAAAGGCCTAAAGTTCACATAAAACAGATAAATGAGCAAATCAAGGGGCCAGATCTGGTACGTCTGCCTCTGAGCAGGATATCTAATACATGGCCTAATTAAATCATTGCCTCAGACTAAATTCCTACTGTGGTTGTTCACCTGAAAAGTGCTCCTGAAGCAGGACCAGAACATCCCGGTCATTTCGGGAAGTCAAACATTTAGGATGCACACAAAGTTTCCACATGTCAGGACGTATTAAGGCTTCTCCAATAAGTTAAGAAGCATTTCATTAAATATCACAGTAACTGGAAGATAGGGGCATCCCCTGACTTAACTTCAAAATATTACAATTATAATGAACTGTTTATTATTAGAAAATAATAAGCAATTAGCAAACTGCTCCATCCTTGGGATTGGTGTTGGGACTGACTGAGGTTTGGGTTGGATGAGCTCTGCAGAAGTAGAGAAGGTGGATGGTGGTCAGTTTTGGTGAAGCAGGAAGTTCTTGATGGGTTGTGGCAGCGGTAAGGAGGGTATATGGGTTAGACGATTTTTGCCCATCACTCTGCGGATCCTGATGCGACACAGGTGTGTCAGCCTACGAGGGCATCCTGAGAGGAGACAAAGCAAAGGCCGCTGCAGCAGAACCGCACTACAGATTCAGGTAAACCATGATAACAGTGTACAGGGTTTGTTTTTGCCAGTCATGCTGTTTGTGTCAGCTCCTGGTTTTATAGTCTGTCAAAAAATTGGTGAGACGTTATGTAGGTAAGTGTAATTCTAGCATGCATTAAGAGGCGTCTGCAGCACTTTTGCTTCAGCTTGAGGAAACAGATTTATTATGAACATTTATGAGTTGAAATCCATTTACCAATAAACTGGAAAAAGTTTATGTGGACTGTTTATGTGTAAAACAGAAATAAAACAGAATGTGCTAATCCTTTTGACATATACTCAATTGAAAACAGCACAAAGACAATATATTTTAATGTTTTATATTTTAATTTACTTAATGTTTAATTGATTTTTGTAAATATCTGCTTATTCTGAATTTGATGCAGCAACACATTTCAAACAAGTTGGGACAGGAGCAACAAAAGACTGGGAAAGCTGTGGAACACTCCAAAAACACCTGTTTGGATCATTCCACAGGTAAACAGGTTGACTGGTAACAGGTGATAGTATCGTGATTGGGTATGAAAGGAGCATCCTGGAAAGTCTCAGTGGTTCACAAGCGAGGATGGAGCGAGGTTCACCACTTTGTGAACACATGACTGGATAAAGGATGTTACTACAGGGGCTCAGGAACACATCGGGGTTGTAAACCACAGTTACAGCACAAATTATTTAGTGACTAAAAGGCTGATGATGGGCGGTTTTCAGGTGTGAATATTAAGTAGCACATCACCCAGAGAGATTATTTGCTCTGGACAGCGGCCGAGTGAGACTCACTATCATCCTGGGATTAAAAATGCAGAGTGGTCCACTGATGTCAGGTGGGCGATGGAAAGAAGTGAGGTGCTGTTGGCAGGGACCAAACCTGTCACACAGGCATTCCAGAAAACTGCCTACAGGGCTAATATGCTCAAAGCTTTTTATTTTATTATCGTTTAACTCAAATTACCACCCTGTGGTTGTACGTCTCCACCAACCAGTCAAGTTGCATTCCCATCTGTTTCTGTCCAGACTCATATAAAATACACAGTGGAGACTTTGAAAAGATTTAATAAAAGGCATTTTTTGGTGAAATTAAAGTTATCACTATATTGATTATATATATTCCAGTGAATGATTTTCAGAGAGAAACATGCTGTCTTCACATACAGACTATTTCTCCAGAGTCCAGAGGACTGATAGTGTGTTTTGTGTGTTTGAGTGACCTTTGACCTCTGTTCAAGTAGTTCACCCTTGAGTCCAAGTGAACATTTGAATTTGAAGAAATACCCTCAAGGCGTTCCTGAGACAGATATCAAGTTCAAGAGAATGGAAAACATAATGTCTCCGGCCACAGCTGTCACTGCTGCAGAGGCATAAAATGTGTGCATGAAGACTTCTGTAACTCTGTATGAAACCCTTCCTTCAACAACAATCAGCAATATGTCTGTCCTCACTCATGCCTTCACATTCACAGATTTTACTCACTCCTCGCCTCCAGGAAGGCCTTGAGCGCCTCCGGATTCACCTTCCTCCGATTAGGAGCCTCCGGCTCTGACTCGTCCCAGGGCACGAGGGCCGGGTTGGCCCCGTGGTCCAGCAGCAGGTGGATGAAGGCCACCTCACACCCGTGTCGCAGCACGGCATCCAGCAGGCAGGAGGCCAGGCCGCGGGTCAGAGCCTCTTGGCAGACGGGCCCCGTGTAGTTGAAATCAGGCTGAGCGCCGGCCTGGAGCAGCAGCCGGAAACAGTGGAGGTGGTGGTAGGCAGCGCTGATGTAGAGAGGACACACCACCAGAGTGTTGAGTGTGCGAGCGCTCAGGAGGAGCCGGGGGCCCAGCTGGTGGTCCATGTCTACATCAGCATTAAACCTGGAGAGGGGACCATGCGGACAGTTATAATACATGATGCATATTGGCTGACTGCAGAGAAAAAGCGTGTAATGTGTCTAGATCAAACACTTGAGGGCAAAACTTTCAATTTTCAGTCTGCTCTCGTCAAATATTCATGTGTCAGTGGGATTGCTGTCCCATGTGGGCTGCTGCTGTTCACCTGTAGGACCCTGTGGTTGAAAATATGTGTTTTTGTGCATTCTGGGAGAGATAAAATAAGCTGTTTTTATAAGTCAGGTAATAACCAAACCGCTACTTGAAGCACTGGCACACATTGCAACGCAAAGCTCGCGGCAGATCAAAATGCTGACCCTTAGACAATCCAACGCAAATAATAAAATATTGTAAAAAAAAAAAAAAAAAAGCGCATATCAAATAAAAAGAAAGGCTGAAAGATGGACTCCTGTGTCAGTAAGACCTGCCACCAGCTTTCAGTAGTGGGGGAGGAGAAAGGAGAAAAGCCAGGTTTTAGATGGATCCCCGCCTGAGCTCACCTGATCAGCTCCTGCAGTATGTCCAGCCTTCCCACCCTCGCGGCGTGGTAAAGCGGGGTGCTGCGGTGGTGCCGACTTCCGTTGGGATCGGCTCCGGCTTCGAGGAGGATCCGGACGCATTCCAGGTGACCGTTGACCACGGCTACGTAGAGGGCCGTTTGACCTTTTACATCCACTAGGTCCACCTCGGCTCCCTGGGCGATCAGGTAGGCCACGCAGGCGGCATGTCCTGCCGTGGCGGCGATCCGCAGAGGGGTACAGGGCAGACAGCCACAACACCACACGGACTTCTCATTGATCCGCCTGCAACCCAGAGAGAGAGGGAAGTGGTTATTATAGCAGCTGCGTCCCAGACATATTAGTTATATCCAACATATCGGATGTGCACTTATTCTATTTGAATTTTATTTGTATTGCATCTCATAGAAAAGCAGTTCAAAGGGCTTTACATAAAAACACAATCATCCATGCATCCACACACACAAACACACATACTGTACAAATACAGGGTGTATATCAAAGAAAATGCTCGACTGAAAAGCTTGTAAAGTTTTCTATGGATTTTTGTGGATTAAAAGCAGGCAAGTGACCTCAAAAACACATAAAAAACAATAAACTTGACCAAGTTTTAAAAACTCACTGCTGTGCTGTCGTCACAAATTAAATATTTATTGCATGCAGTTAAAACACATTATTTTCAACACTGCCGCCTCAACCAAGTCGGGATATGCAGAGCAGGGCGAACCCAGTGAAGTAAAAACTATTTCACTGAAATAACAGCATGATGTAAACCACGCAGGACGGAGATGAACTGGCCTAAGTCTGTAATAAAGGGCTGGCTGGGTTTGATTGGGAGCAAGTATGAGTGCTGCCTGCAACCACTGTGGGGTGGCTGACCGCTCTGCGAGGGTCCTGCATGGCTCAGTTTCGGTACCTGTCTGGACAGAATGCCAGTGACCGTGACGTGCCGCTCAAAGTGCTTTACAACAAAGAAACTACATGAAAAACAGGGACAGAAAACGAATGTGCAGCATGTTTCTCAGGCTGTCACTCAGGAAATCCTTCCCAACAAACCCACACGGCTCGGAAACCACAAACCACTTAGTGCCACACATGAACGTTGTGGACAAAAGCTGCCAGTTCTGCAGCAGGACGGAGGACACAGTGACCACTGCAAGAAAGACTAGACTCTGAAGGTCCACAACAACACAATAAATGGTGCAAGAGATTATTTTTGTGTCAGAAGTTCAGGCATCTTGCTGCTAACGTCCTCATGTATGAAAATGAATTGTCATCAGACCCCATTTGTCTGCCTGACACACTGCACAGGCCTCTTCACTAATGTAAGAAAGCCAGACATACAGCAGAGGAGCTGAAACATTATCCTTATCTCGCCTCTCCACCTACAATTCGATCAGATAAAAATCTTGTTATGTTAATGTCATTACTCCCTCGCACCGTTTGAAGTCGTCCTCCTGCAGCAGGTTCCTCAGGGTGTCCAGGTCTCCCACGTAGGCTGCGTTGTGCAGCCGCATGTCGTCCTGCTCTAGAGGTTTGTCGCAGAACTGCTCCTGGAGCCATTCCTTCAGGTTACGGCCTGGGGAGGACACACAGGTGAAAAACGGTCAAGCTACGGCTTGTTGTGCGATGCATCTGTAAAGAAAAGCTGATGTAGCCCGCTCTGCGTGCCTTCAGCACTCATCTCCAAGCATTTACCTAAGAGTCCTGAATTCTTCCTAGGAACTTGTGTTTTTATTTTATGGAGCTTTCTACTTCACTTCAGAGACAATTATTGTACTTTTTACTTCACTGCAGTTGTTTGACAGCTTTAGCTATTTCAAAAATTAAGATTTTTGTATACAACCATGCGCAGCGCTTCTTTCATCTTGTTTTGTTATGAATTTAACTACCCAACAGCAAGTATTGGCAACTATTTTGAAGATCATTTAATTACATTTTCGTGCAAAAACAATTCATGGTTCCAGCTTCTCACATGTGATTTTCAGTACAAACCAATCAAACACTTAGTAGAGGAAAGAATCATCACATCAATCCATAATGGAATTAATAATTAGTTCAAAATGAGCTCCACCTCAACCAACTACAACAGTAAAATCCTGCCTTTACAGTTGCATGAGTAATAGTAGTTTAATGATATATAATAGTATAGCAATCAAGTACATTTACCTGATATACCTCTACTTAAGTAATATTTCCAGTGCAGGACTTCTACTTATTTTTCAGAGTGTGATATTTGCAGTTTTACTTCAATGAAAGGTCTGAATTCTTGCTCCTCCACTGGTGTAATTGCATTGTATTGTGCAGGTGTTCCCATTATTGTGTCCACCACTTGTAGTATATGTACATATGATCAACCTCTTGTCAAAATGTGCATCTATTATGAATATAATCTTCGGGCCGTGGCAACAGAATTCAAATGCAGTGTTGGCAGGACTGAACCCGTCTCTCTCTCTCACAAACACACACACGCACACACTGAATCCACGGGCCACACCTTATTACCCAGGAGTCAGCCTCAGCAGCAGCGCGTCCTTATCACTGTTGTCACGCTCACGCGAGCCCGTAATTGAACAAGCCGTTCTCTCTCACACACACACTCACACACACACACACACGCACACATTGTCCACGGAGGAGACCTGCTCCCCGCTTCATGCAGCCGGGGTTACCTGCGGCGGTGGCACCGGGCAGATCAGAAACAGTGATGAGCGGGGGGAAGTTCATACTGGGCGGCTCGTCCACATCAGCTTCTGGACCGTCGGCCATGCTCCTGGAGGGTCGCACCGTCAACCTGAAACCAGCGCTTCGGCTCTGGACCAACTCCGGTTGCCCCAAACACCGGAAACCGAGCGATCCGAATCAGACAGCAGACATGAAAATAAACAAACGTGACTGTGTTGGTGACGCTCGGCCCGCTGCGCTACTTCCTGACTGCGCTCAGCTGGACCTTTAAAGGGGAAGCGACGCTTTAAAAGCCTGGAGCTGCTCAGTATGTGAGGGAAACATGATGCACTGGATGCAAACTGTTTTCAACACCTTATAAAAGGCAGAAAAGTTAATAAAACATGCTCAAATAATAGGAAAAACATGGATAAGGATTAAAAGATGTACTGCCTCAAACTAAAAGTAGTATTTTATATATATTGACGTCAATGTGAGAAAATGTAGATGATAGATTAACTTATTCTGTATATTTTCAATAGATATTATTTCTCCACAATACCAGGAACACAATTCAAGGCAATTTATTTGCTGGGTCTAAAACATGTCAAATTTATATATTGTGCACATAAATCAGTCAATGTGTGTGTGAGCACATGGAGGACTGTGGTAGTTAATAAATTCATACAGACTAACCTCTGTCTGAAACATATACTGTAATATTGCTTAATTTGTTGGAAGCTGCACTCAAGGCTGTCCCCAGTATCTGCTGTAATTCTGAAACACATGATGTGTTTTAATAATTCGCTGCTGAATCAAGCCGACCGCCTAGAGGGGAAAGAACTGTCATGAAAGGACTCGTGATCCACGGAAAGGACTTCGGAGTCACTAACTCTTGCTCCTGCACACTGTATATCAATGTTTCTGTGGACAGAAGGATTGGGCATTCAGTTCAGATGCTGGTTGCATGTAGTTGTTCTGGGTAACTATAAAATACATACCTACAGTAAAACATCTTTGGGTGTGTAACACACACCAGAGAGGCATGCAGCCATGGCTCTGTGCTGCCTGATGACAGATGAACCTTCGACACTGAGGCCATGGGTGGTGCTCTAAAAATAAATGCACAGGTCAACAGTACCAGGTTGCTTGCAGACTTCCAGCCCTGCAAAGACAAGGAGAGCTGAAGACATTTCTAAAATACGGTGCAACACTATTTGCATTTAATCACACTTTGATTGGAGCAGAACGTAAACAAAGTCAGATTGGAGATGTTATCTGACTACTCCAGACCCTGGGCATGTGTTTTATGCACATGAAGTGTAGTTCATGTTTAAAAAGGAGATTGGGCCTTTCAGTTGGGCCTAACTTCAGGATTAGTGGTTAACTGCAGCAACAAAAGTGAAAGGTGTACTCATTAGCAGCAGGATCCATTGTGAAATTCAAAGGGCAAAAATCAATGGAGGCTTTTTTTGTTATTGAAAAGGCAGTCATGACTTAAGTCACTTCGTCTTTGAGGAACCCCACGGTTAAAAGGGACTCGCAGGTGGACAACGGAGCTGTCCTCTCCTTGGACCGTGCTAGTCTTTAATCCACCTGTTGAGACTGGGGCCAGCTTCTCTGCTGAAAGCAGGTGTCCGTCCCTCCTGCAAGGGGCCTTCAGCTAAATCTCCGACCCGCATCACAAATGCTCCGTCCAAATCTTGCTTAATGCCCGTTAAAGGGCTCCTTCCTGATAAAGCTTTGTGCGTGTTGCAGCTGTTTCATGGCTCGCCAGAGAAAAGTTGTTGCTAATGTTACTTGAGGGTCCTGAAAAGAAAGTTTTAAATGTTTTACTTCTGCCAGGTCGGACCAGGCGTCAAAAGAAACTCGTCTGGTTGAGTGACTGGCCGTGCCAGACGCCACAAGGACTTCATCGTCAAAATCACAAACCAGGCTCATTTATCATTTCACCCATAATGTAACTGGAGCAGTCAGACCCCTCATTAAGTCTCCATTATAAAGCTAACTTGACTTTGAACCCTAAACTGCTCTCAGCGACAGCCACTTCTCTGCTTTGACTCTTATAAACAAGGAGACAAATGTTTATTGCAATGTAACCATTTATTTCACTCCACTACAAAATTATAGAATTATTTGAACTATGATACAATCTCCACATATACATAATGTACAGTTTACAAAGAAACAGAGGATATGATACAGATAGTTTACAGTGTAGTCCTTTCATGTAAGACACATGAACACGCAGGTTCGCACTTTTCCAGGAGTTTATGCATGGAAGATTTTTAAATTTGACTTTCCAATAGGTTACGGTATGTTTGATGAACTAAATATAATACTGAAATCAGACAGAATGAGAGAACTTTCTGACTGCTGAATCCTCAGAGGATATCAAAAAGATCCGTCAAACGAAAAGCATTACTAGACATTTCCCACTAAAGCAATGCAGTGTTCCTCTTTTGGAGGGTAATTTAGTTTTTTCTGTAGTTACTGATGTTTATGAAAAGTCTTAACAAAAAAAAATCAGAAGCTATACAGGACATTTCTGCCCACTGGTTGCCTGTTCTACTAGATCTACTGGTTCAAGCTATATTCCATTCACAAAGATAAATCTGGGTTCTTGTACCAATTTAAAAATTGTTGTGTACATTTAATATAGTAAGTCATGACATTAGAATTGTGACAGAAACGATTCATGCTCTTCACACAGCTGTTTAGCGCCTAACCTATTATTAACCCATTCGTCTGAAGAGGCAATGGAAGCTGAAACCCATATTTGGGCAGAAAATGGATGTTTTGGAGGCCTATGCAGAAAAGAGAGAGAGCAGATACAGTACGTTTATCACATTCACATCCGGAAAAATAAAACTAGTTTTGGTACAAAAGGGCATTAAGAAAAAAAACATCTAAAGTCATTGATACATTCATCAATCCGACCAGGATGTCACAGCCAGTCACAGTCTACAGTATTAAATCTTCTGGGAGACAAATCTGCAGTAGGGCTAACAGAGGTAGCAACTGCACCTGTAAAAGTAGCAACAACCATGTAAAATTACATTGGTACTATTACTTAAATGTGGTAACTGCATTTTCACTGAGGGTGAGCTAGTTTACTGTGCGAGGGACAGTGAGAAGCATTACTGGAAAATAATTTCAGGAAAACTGGGATAGTGGTTGCTTCCAGTCTCATGTCTCTACTATCCAATCATCAGTCTAGTATTGCTTCAGATTTTAGCTACATCTGTAAAGCACATTTCTTAAAAGTCACAAAACGGGCTAATAAAATATTGTCTAACTACTTTTTTAATCTATAAAGAAGTTAAAATGTTCAAACAGAAAGTTGCCATCTGACCAAATATTGTCTCCATCACAAAAAAGAAACAGTTTGGCAAATCCTACAGTACGAATAGCGAAGGGACCTCCACGATGGCAGCTATCCTGCATGCTCACTGCAAGGAGAAAGGATATACACGTACGTTTCCCTGAAAGTACATTAAATTGTGTGTGTGTGTGTGTGTGTTCCAGTCTACGTTATGTTTTATAAGAGATACAAAAAAGAAACGTTAACACTGCTTTGCCGTCAAAAGCCTTTTCCAAGCAACTTGAACCTTCCCAAATAACTCTCATCAAAGTGCAGCAGTGCTTCAAAAACAGAAAAGTGAAATAACAGAGAGATAAAATATGTGTATCTTTTTGTACAAGATGGAATAAGGTTGCTGTAAGCACAGTAAAAGGTTGCTGAAACAGTCAATTTTTTTTCTTGAAAGAAAAGGATTACAAAAAAAACAGAGAAGATCAGTGCAACATGCAAAAAGTCCCAGAACAAACTCAAACGACAATCAATCGACTAGGCCATCGGGACTCCCCACATGAGTCGTAGATTTCTCCATGCAAGCCCTAGAAAAATATAACCTGTATAATATTTAATTATTGGTGTATAGCTAATCCAGTAGCACTATAGCAGATGGAAAACAGCGACAGAACCAGATCACAAGCCTGCTGACTACTTTAATCAAACTGCACGGTTAGTCCAAAGTCCTCACAGCCCGGAAAAATAAGAAGCGAGGTAACGAAACAAAAATGTGCCACGCTCTGAAGAGTTTCAATTCTTTACGAATTCAAACTAAAAAACAAAGATGGATGTTTCACATTATTATCACTACTTGGTCCAGTGATTGCTGAGCGAACTACAAATCAAGCTTTCATGTTAATTATTGTTGATTTTGGAAAATGGAGGGCTCTTCATGAACTGATCCAGCATTAAATACAACTATTTACTCTAACTTCCAAGTCATGAGCTGTGCATTGGCTCATTCCACAAAGGCACCATTACAGAAAAAGGGTCAATATAAGTCAGCTGAGTGTGCAGAGCAGAAGGATTTCTTTCATTTATTTATGGATTTATCTGCCAGTCACAGCAGGAGTTAGAATAGTCACACCTCCAAACCATCACATGGAGCTTTTATTTACCAACATCTGCCTGATGGTGTCTGATATCTTTGGCTCCATCTCACTTTCTAACAAAACATCCTGTTAGCGCAGTGTTTGGTCCTGTCCCACATGATCTCCAAGGAAAATGGTCTTACCATCGTTCTGAAAGAGAAACACTTCGTCTTCATCTTCTGTGCATTTTTAGGACAATTTTTCACTGTACATGTTGTTACTCATTTCAGGTTCTGGAGGAGAAGTTTATTCCAGTCACCATCTTCTGGATCTTCTCTTCATTCTTCAGTATGTTGGACTTCACAGCACAAATCTTGTCCTGCTGGTCCTTGATCAGCTGCTCCAGCTCAGCTAGTTCTACCTTAAGAGGCTCCACTGCCCTGTCTGTCGCTCTGCAGCACATACAAGCAAGCACACACGCACAAAAACACATAAGGCATGAGTACCGCAAAATAACACACAAAAATATAAAAATAAGTGGACATATTGTCCACAGCCACCTCAAAGTTTCTCATCACTTTGAATTTAAGATAAAAAAAATATGTCACAAACAAGTCACACAATATGTAAAATGTCTGATTACATTAAATCTGTGTTTCAGTGAATCTAATAGATACAAAGACAAAAAATAAATGGTAGAAGTTTAGCAGAAATTGTTAAGAATTTCATTGTTCATTCAAAAAACAGGTTGATATTCATTCCTTTCACCATAGCAAGACAAAACAACAACAACAAAAAAAACAATTATTATTTTGGAATCAGCACTGAATATGAAGTAATGGAATCAGTAAATGTAATAGAAAGATAGTCTGTCCTTGAACTGGAACCGGGCAATAAAATATATTCAACCACACATAAGTTAAAGCGTGCTGTGTTTGTGCCAAGCCCACCTCTGCTCCTGCAGCAAGGCCTGTGCATGCTCTTTGTTCTCCCTCCGCCAGGTGTTCAGTTCAGCCTGCATGGCGTCCATGTCCTCCTGTATGTAGTCCATGATCTTACCCAATGGCAGGGTGCTGCGGCACACCATCTGGATGGATGAGCGGAGCCGCTCGATCTCGCGTGTCACCATTTCTCGCTCCTTCCTCTGCGCCGCTTCAGAGACCACGTTCTGGAAGTGGAGGTGGTGAATACCATGGGTGAGGTTTGGGGGATTACATTTTTGGAGCTGTCTACTTAGAAAGAATATGAAGATTAAATAAAATCTGAGGAGCACACATGTTGATATGTCAGGAAAGATTAATTTAATTTCATGAGCAGGTTCTTCTTGATCAAAGTCTTTATGGGCACAGAAAGAAACTAAGTTGTTTTCAAATGCATTACTTTAACTAGACACATATCAGACAGCTGTATGAACACACACAAAAATCACTTGTGTGTCCCTAGACCAAAACATAATAAACCCTCTTTAGGAATTCTACCTTTGCCAGCAAAGTCTCAAATGCCCAGAACCAGAGCAGGGCTGCATTTAGTGGTTTAGGATTTCAAGGCTAAAAATGTTAGGCAGGAATTCTACCAACCTAGCTGTATATATAAAGATCAAACGTGCGGCTGAATTGTGTTGGCCAAAGTATGGGCACTGGCTGATGAAGGCCTCCAGTGTATGGTGCGCGGCTGGGGGAGGAGGGGTTCACTATACCCCAATTACACTCAGTCCCCCTTTGGCGAAAAGGAGGGGAAGGTATCAGGGAAGGACCTCCCTTGGCAGGGAGCAAACCCAAGGATGTTTGCTCAGCTGGGCTTCGCAAGGCCTCTGAGTGTGTGTGTGTGTGTGTGTGAGATGCAAAAGCACTCAGTACTGCAACCCTAAAGCCACACACACTCACACATACACACATGCACCCAACACCAAGCAGAGGTTCGGGCACAACAGTGGACACACACAGGCCCCTCCCGCACTCTCGTTCTTTAAGTCTTGTTTATTTTAGTAACAGGCTGTGGCAGTGGGGTTATTTTACTACAGTATTGAGTAACAACTACTACACTTATGCCTCCTTTCAAGTTCAACTCTTGGCCCAATCTCTGCTATTTGGCTCCACAGATGGGAGCACCTGCCTTCATGAGGCAGCAGAAATCTCATTTGCGACAGTGTGTAAACTAAATGACAGCTTCCCCTTCAAAACACACAACCTGTCATGGAGCCCGCTCGGCTGGCCGGCCACATATGCTTGGCATAGCTGGCGCACATAGCATTTGCCTTATCAAGACATCTCCTAAAACAAACCAAAGAGCCTGGTAATTACAATTTGAAAAGGCAGCTTGACTAGACAAGACCACACTGTAGATATGACATCAAGCCTCATTGTTTGCCATCAATCCTTTTCAGGAAGCAAGTACAAATTTCTGACAACTTGACTCTTTGTTACCCGCCTGTGGTGGCTCAGGAGTGTGAGGGTTGAAACGCCTTGGCCCAGCGGTCCCCTAACAAGGTGGGTGGCTTTCCACTGGGTGCTGTGAACCCTGCAGCTAGACAAACACTCTATGGCTCATTCGGCCTGCCTGACTGCGGTTTGGTCTGCACGGCCCAGACAGGACCCATGGCTTCATTCTATTTGCCGTCCCCTCGCTACCTCGGCCGCCCCTCCCCTTCTCTGTTGGAAAATAAAAAACTTGCTGTGAAAACATGACCCCTGGTTCGTGTGCACTCTGTCCGTGTGGATATAAATCACAGCTTTATGGAGGTCTCTGTCAGGGTCTACGAGACCTGTGTGCTCCTAGTTTTCCTTTTTCTCACCCAGATCACAGAACAATATTTAGACGTGGTGACCACAGAGGAGCAAGAGGTGAGAGGGGACGAAGGGGGGGCAGGTTTTCCCATTATCTCAGACAGTGATGAAAGCCCCAGGCAATGGGCAAGACGCAGCCTCTGGCTGGTGGTAGAAAGGGCAGGTGGACTAATAAGAGGTAGATCATGAGGTCTTTATCTTGTCGAAGCAAATAAACACTTTTCATCAGCATTTATGTTGCTGTTGGACTGCGATATACTTGTCAAGTTGAAATCTTTTAACTACAAACGTTCTGCTTGGTTCTGCTTCAAAGAAAGAGAGAACAGAAAGAACTTCATGGATGCACTGCAACACTGCAGGATATATAACATGAAATTCACCCGGTCATCACATGCCTAATCAGCATAATTGGGAAATGCTTGTAAAAATGTAATTTATGGGCTGCTTATAGGGTTTTTCTGAGGCAAAAGGGGAGAACATTCTTCAAAGTATCCTCTGACAAGAAAAATGGTGTGCATGCATAGAACCTGTCAGCAGCAGATCAACCTCTAGGGTATCATTAGCAGGGAAAACATTAAATTAGACGCTAGTTTGACTTGTTGATGGCGAGTGATCAGCTTCCCTCATGAGGAGAGAAGCCCCATTCATTTTATTCATTCATTACTGTTCATTAATTAGCCCCACTTTGGTCAGAGCAGGAGGATGAGAGAGCACAAACCTCTCATTAGAACTGCCTTGCCCACAACCCAGTTGAAGTTATGGTGGTTGCAGTAGGTTGTGGCACAGCAAGCTGAAATGTCAGTTGCTAATCACTCTTTTTGAACTCAAGTGAGCTGCTCTTTCATCATCACAAACACAAATATGAAAAAAAAAAAAAGGATTCGCAGGGCATATAGATCATTGAAGACCACACAGAACAACTTTGGAGCTTCTGGGAACAATTCTACTGGCTACTGGTGGCCATTTGAAGATACTGATGCACAGCCTGATGATTTTACAACATATTCCTGTAGATGATGTGAGAGGTGAGTCAGAGAGCGAGGCAGAGGATGAGAATTGGCTCTGGACGTTGTTTATGGGCTTCCTCGCCATTTTTCATAGAAAGCCAGTCAAAAGTCTAGCTAGATCATAAAAATAGCTTGGATTCAGTGAGGTGAAGAGAAAAGCTTACGGCCAGTGAGGTTACAGGATGTTGTTGCAAGGTCACTGGGGAGACAACTGAGATCACCACCCTGAGCTACAGGGCGAACTGAAAGGAAACTTACAAAGGAACCACTGGAAATGCTGCAGCAACTGAAAATGAAAACTGTATTTTAAAAAGGTGGTTCGTCATTCAAATGTTGTCCTTTAGACAAAAAGCGGTTGTGAAGAGTCTGAAGATATGATTTCTGATCATTCTCAAGCTCTTTTGTCAAGGTTGAGGTCTGATAACAGACTATAGGTGCTCCTCATAAACCTGACCAAATTCCAATATGACCTCTGCAAAAGTAATATGACTAATGGAATGCCACAGGGCCATTTCCTTATGTTTCCACAAAAAACGCTGGATGTTTATGAAGACACAGAGGTCTGCAGAGAGGAGTATTTATTTTCTTGACAATTCTGCAGAGAGTATTCTGGCCCTTCTCCTCTGTGACTCTCACTCAACAGCCATCCATTTGTATGCCACAGGGTTTATTTATACATTACAAACCTTCATCAAGGCTAATTTGATGGGGGTAAAGAAAAGGGAGAAAGAGTACACAAAAAATCTTATGAAAACGCAGCTGCTGCAAGGGGCAGATTCTGTCTAAATAAAAAGAGAAGTATCTTGGAATAATATACAATACCAGCGAGGGGTCATGAGGAAGGTCATCCCCATAAATATACAGCAAATTCTTCAGTCACACACACTGTGGTGGGACATGGCAAAATACAATCATCTGAGTGTTTAAGAATTCCCTTTATTTACATCAGCACAGCAATGGGGCAGCTAGGCACTGGCATTAACAATAGCAAAATTAATTCAGAAATGACAAAAAACATAAATTACAACGGGAATAAGACCATATAGACTGGATTTTCATAAAATATACAAAATGGTCCAAAGGCCAAAAACGTTTTTGAACTCGACGGGATGTTGGATCTTGAATCAGGGTGGTTTGTGACTCATACGGACAGTGTTTTGATAAACTTTGGTGTTTAAGAAAATGAATTGCGACAGCTGAAATTTTAAACCCGTCATACCACATAGAATGAGGAAGCTCAATATTTACATTTTTGACCCTGCGTGTTTTACCGTGATTACAAGAAGAAGAAGAAAAAAACGACTCCATTAAGCTGACCTCTCCACCCTTTCATGTCTGGAAGGAAGTCATTATAGTTCTTTATACAGCTGACGAGGCAAGGCCAATAATGACGGGGGGGTGGACTGAACAGCTCCTATGCGCAGACATACCTGCTCTAAGCTGGTGCAGACCAGGGCAATCTGAAATGAAGGTCCGAAAACTGAGGAGGCTGCATTAAGGAAATTAGGATAAACTCTACAAGGATATGCTCATGTTACACAAAGAGCTCTGCTGTTTTGGATGTTTTGCCATGTTTTGTCTATGTATGTTTGCTTTGACTTGCATAATTTTGTTTAAATTCTTTCCATAACATATGTTGAGGTGGGTAGAGATATGTAAAAAGTACATTTAACACATGTAAAGTAAAGTTGGTTAAACCCTGGACCTACAAACTCCTGTCAAGCTGGTGGTTAAACTGAGACGACTTCAGGTGCGGGTTATGAGGGATGATGTCTGAGGCTGCAGCTAGGAGGGGATAGATCGGGGGCCTTTCTGCATGAGTGACTGTCCAAAACAGTGCATCCATCAGAGTCAGGGTGGTCAGCTAGGAAGGGATGCCGGGAAGAGTATGCTTCAGTGAAGAGGACCACCCAAAGCAGACAGCGTACGCCACCTCACGCCATGGAGTACAGACCAAACTGTAAGCTTCACACTGATTCACACTCCAAATAATGATGAAAGACCACTCTCTCTCTGGCTGACAAATAAGCTGAAAGAGAGGAATGCTTGAGCAACACCAGCGTCACCTTGAAAAAGTCGGCTAATATGACATCCAACTCAAAGAGAAGATGAGAGGAAAGAACAAACTTCTAAAGAAGGCCTGACCCCTGTGAAGAACTGAAAACCTCAATGACTGAAAAACCGGTTGTGCGTTGTCCATTCTCTGGACTAACCTCCACAATAAATGAAATGAATCCACAAGCAGGGAAAGCTCTAAAAGTTCTAGTTCCCAAGATGGCAGACACCCTCAAACTGTAAACAGAACAGAGAGGTCTGTAATCACAAAAAGTAAGCATACCTAAGACATTGAGCAGCCACAGAAAACAAGCTCATTTTGCTCCAGACATCTTGATGTGCGTATCAAGTACGTGTGGTCTGTTAAAGGCCATACTTGCTTGTCTGGTTATTAGCCCTTCAGCTTCACTGAAGGGGAGCATTTTTGTGGTTACAAGGCGGTGCAATTACACCTCTCTGCTCCATTTGTTTATATCTTTCTTTTGATAATAACCAGTGTTGCACTGGGCATTTCACTGTGGTTAAAGCACTTGCCCTGGGGAGCAAACTTTCCAAAAAGAATGGCTGACGGCAAGGTTTAACATGAGCTCCGGGTCACATAATGACAAGCTGGAGAGAAGTAGGCTGATACTGCCCTCTAGTGGTGACTATTAATGCTACTACAGCTGTACATACCTGTTCTTTAGATTTGGGGGAGGATGGGGACAATTCATAGTCTTTCTTGGTCTCAAGGATCTTTTTCACAAGGCCACCTACAGAGAGAGAAACAACAAGAGGAAAGGTGAAAGATCTGTTTCCTCACACCACCTGGTGGCATAACACAACAAGAAAGAAAATCAAGAGAAAATGTGGCATTACTACTCCATCAAAAACAACTAAAAAGCAAAAATCTAAAACAAATATGACCGTGTACCGTGTTTGTCTTCACTGTCGAGTTCTCTGGCACGCTCCTGTAATTGAAAAAACACAAGATAACTTAGCAAGGTTTATGTTTTCCAGAGGTATTTGAACAACTCGCTGTTCAAGTCACTTACCACCTCCATCTCAGCAGCATCTGAAGGTGGAGGGACCGCCTCCTCCACGACAAACTGCTCATCTTCATCCTCCTCATCTTCAGACAGCCTCTTCCCATCCATGATGACTGGTGCTGAAGGCTTGGCACTGGACAACCTGAGAGAGAGGCAAAGAGTGTGACTCATTTCTAACTGAAACCTTATATAGCATAGATAGATACATGATGAGATTTGGTTTCATCATTCTGAGTAGTGATCCATCTCTGGCAGGAATGACACATGTGTTCAGACTGAGAATGTATTCACAAAGAAGAGGAGGCTGTCTTTCTTCCAGTATAAATTAGAGTTGGTGAATATGTGTGGTGAAGTCACCTCTCAGCTGGGGTCACATCAGTGCAACTTTCCTGTCTCTTGACTCGAGGAGGTGCTGGGCGAGCACTGCTGGGCCGTGGAATTAGCCTGCTGCTGTAGAATGAAAGGATTATACATAAATTATTTCAGAAGTAAAATATTTGCCTTTATACAAGTAATTTCTACTTTGTTTCACAAGCTATGTTGTTTCCTTCTCGACTACTTTTACAAGGCAAATTATCTGTTAACAGCTCTCTGCTGAATGTCTACTTTGTGTCAGCTACACTGAGTCATTCAGATTTTCAGATGATAATTGTTGCTCGGAATAATAAACATTCACAACATTAATAACAGTAAAACTGCTATAACACAGTCAATCGATTGTAACTGATTAGTCAGATAAAAACCAGAACATTCATAATTATCCAAATTAAAGGCTGTGTAATCTACTGTAACTGATCCTGGGTCAGGCCCAGGAACAAGCCAGTTGCAAAAGCACAGCTACCCTAAATTTTAACTAAATAGCAATACAATACAATAACATTGGTACTACACCCTAAAAAGTCACCACATAAGTGAATAAACATATTAACATTCACAACACAAAAGTCATAAGATTCAGAAATGTACTTCATATTAAACTGCCACTGCACAACGTTACATTAGATTTTGTTTGGGTGCTGATCAAACTGTGTCGAGCCTGGTGTACGGACAGATGCATGTGCATGTTTGACAGATTAATGTGAGAGCATGAACAAAGGTTTAGTGTTGACTATACAGACCTGGAGGCCATGTCGGATGGCACTGAGGAGCCTGCAGTGTCTCCGTTTTCCTCAGGGGCAGATCTCTGGGCTAACTGAGCATCTCCATCTGTGAAAGGACAACAATGACTGGCAGTTGGCTCAGCATACGGCACCTGTGCTTTGCATGGTGAATGCTGACACTTAACTACTCGCATTTATAACATGTGCATTCCAATGTCCTTTTCTTTGGATTTAAACACTACCATTCTGGCGAAGCTTCAGGTACTTCAAAATACCAAAACGAATTTCAGCAAGGACAAATAAATTCAGCCATATAACCTCACCTTTACACACTTTAAAATTGGATTAATGGAGATTTGGGATTAATGTGAATACTGGCTATTGGACCCACAAATGGACTTTATCTTTCTGGACTTACCTTTTATCGAATTTCTATTAACTATTTTTGTTTTGTCTCTCCTGACATATTTTGATTTTCCAATTTTTATCCTTCTGTGCTGAGGGTTTCTTGAGTTGTCCCTCACCTGCTGCTATTGTAGGCCTGTAAAACCCACTGAGACATCGCATCTGATACTGGGCTTCACAAATAAACCTGAATGACTTGCTCAGAAAAGTTAACAAAGAATATCACTGAGTATGTTGCTCAATGAGTGACTATAGGGTTAGGGCTATGGTATTTTGCTTATTTACAGCAGTGATTGATATGAGTACTCTCCTTCTCAATTACTGGAAGCACCAAACTTACTTATCAAGTTCCAGTGTGCCAACTCTACTGCCATGTCGATCCCATTTCCACATGAAAAATTCTTCTCTGAATTTTAGAAAACTTTATACTCTTTTTTTTGCACACAAATACACAAGAGAGATGAGATAGAGAACAATTACCTCCATCACTGTCAGATTCATCTGTTGAGAGCAGAAAAAGACAAGAAGACACCATTAGTTTCCTTTCTAATACAACTAGGAATATGATAATAGAGCAATGTGATATGTAAAGTACAGAGTATGAAAAACATATGAACCCATAGGACATTTATCTTTGTAATATTTTGAGGGAAATTCTTTTTTGGAAAACCTTTCTTAATGTCAGTTCTATAACGCTTATATTACCTCCACCAACAATGATTCTGATGAGTCACTCCTACCACCCACTAAAAGAAACTAAGCTAAAAAGGTAAATGGAGCGTAAACAGAAAGCAGTCAACTGTAAAATGAATTTGGACAAACTGAAAAGCCCTTCTGTCAATGATTAAAGTGCAGTAATTTAATACAGCTGTATTAACTATGTAAAGATATACCTCACTGGTCTACAGTAGGTGATTAAAATGGGCGGAGGGGCAACATTACCTTGACCTCCAATTTTGGGTCTCCGCCTCTGCCCTTTGGCAGATGAAGGCCGAGGTATTTTAGCTGGACTATCAGACTGTGGAAGGAGGAACAACAAGCAGGAAAAAGATAAAACTTTTGGACAATAAGCACTGAAAAGCAACTTTCATATGCTAACCATCAATTATTTTCTTTGGTAAGCTTGAGGTACCCAGAAGTTTGGTACAGTGCTACTCAGCACCAATAAATCTTGAAACTTACCACACTTGAGATGTCCAGTTATGCTTAACTGAACATCTCAAGTCTCACTACACACTGTCAAACATTTAAACTTTGAAATGGCTATCCCACATCTGAACAAGAAAGCAAATGAACTTAATTGTTTTACAGCTGACTTACGGAGCTCAGACATATATCCTCTGTCATGAATAAGTCTCACAGCACATTGGCTAGACTTAGGTTTAGCATTGCAAAAGTGACATTGAGCCATCTCTGCTGAAACAGAGTAAGTTCTTACCTGGTTCTCAACTGCTTCTGCAGGCTGCACAGGCAAAGATCACAGCATTATGCTATACACTATTCACATTCTTCAATCATACATCTAATAAGAGGAAACAAGACCTTTCTGTTCAACACTACAGCCCAAGTTAGCGCTAACCCAAGCAGCCTCCAACACCAAGGCCATTGCAAAAGTCACTACATCTAACACTCAAATGTGTATAATACACAGTAATTTTCTAATGATCATCTCTGCAGGGTTAAATACCTCTTCAGCTGGTTTAGGTTCCTTGCAAGAATAAGAGGCACAACATTAGAAAATAAATTTGAATTGAATTGAAAAAGGTGTATAAGTTGTCAAGTTTAATACAACATGTAAAATCACTGACTCATCACTGATTTATCAGTTGGCTGACTGGACATACAGGGAACTCTGCCACGCCATGATTGCAGATGAGAGAATCCAATGGTCCTGACCACAGACACCATATTATGTGCAAAGATTCTGCCAAATGACAGAACTTACCGCTGGCACAGGTTTGGCTGTTTTGCTGGGCTCTTCAGGGCTGGGTTTTTGCTGTGGTTCCTCTGATACTCTGGCCTGAGCACAAGCACACACACAGAAGGTAAATAAAGGCATTGTTGCTAACATTTTAGATGTGTGTGGAGTTAAGTAGCATACCTTGCTATTGCCACTCTCTCCACTTTTGTTTTTCTCTTCACCCTCCTTGTGTCGCTCTCTCTCTTTGTCCCTGTCTCTTCGTTTGTCTCTTTCCCGATCTCTGTGAGAATCCCTGTCTCTCGTCTTTTCTCTGTCTTTGTCTCTCTCCTTGTCTTTTTCTCTTTCCCGATCCCGCTCTCTGTCCTTCTCCTTGTCCCTGTCCTTGGCTCGTCCTTTGTCTCTGTCCCTGTCTCGCTCCCGCTCGCGGCTCTTGTCTTTGTCGCGGTCTTTGGCGTGGGGGTCCTGTTCGCTGCGGTGGTGCTTGTCAGGGCGCTCCCTGTCACGGTGGTGGTCTTTCTCCACATCTCTTCGTCGGCTCTCCTGCTCTTTGGACTGGTTTGGGTCCTTCTGGTCCCGGCTGCCGCTGCGCTCTGTAATCTTTTTCTTCTCCTGGAATAGTTCAAACCAACACATAGGGTGTGGATTTAATGCCAAGCACAGCTATACACTGGGAAACTGGTCATTTGAGAAGCTCATTGATTTTTCAAATGAAGCCTGAAAATGCTAAACCCTGACACGCTAAGATCAGTGTGTAACAAATCCCATGATTGGAGTGGGCTATACCTCTCTGTCCAGATGACGTCCCTCCCTATTTTCCTTGTCCTGGGACCTGGAGGTGCTGGCCTTCGTCTTCGTGTCTACCTTTTCTCCTGTAAGAACTCGCTTCACTGCATCGTCACTAGACATCTGCCGATGAAGTGGAGAAAAATCATTCAATTAAATACAGAGATAATATCAATAAGTAATTTTACTATTTGTTTTAATATTCAACAAGGAGTGTGCAGAGAAGAGTCCTTCAAAGGGATGGCATGAGTTCAAATTATGTTGGAAAACATTTTTTACACTAAAACTGTAACAGTTAAAAAGGTGCTACTCGGTAGTTTACATTGACCTCCCTGTGGAATGGACCAATAAAAGGGTTCAATGAGAGTGCTACAGTTATGTTGTGACATAATACTGAGGTAACAATGTAAAAGTAGTATTTTCCAGTGTTAAGCATTCTTGAAAGAAAAAGATACAATAATCATCAACAAATTCAAATTTGGGCATTTTTAATTGGGTTTATCAGCAACCATGTCGCATACATTTGACCGTGTCCAACTCATCTTATCCATTGTTAATCTGAATGTATCTTACTTTCAGAAAAAAATGTATATTAGTCAGATTCTTATTTTTTCCTGAAATAATATTTCTATTACAGTTGTAATAGAAGAACTATGTAGAAAATATATGTTGCATAAGATCGAAGAAGTACACATTTAAATTGCCAAGAATCATCGATACGACATGATATCACAATGCTGTTAGAAGAACAACTATCTCCCAGGCACCAGCTCATATGTTTACACTCGATCTCCAGGGTGCAATTAAAATATTTCAAAGTTTTCCCTGACGTAGCTGGACAATTTTCCCAAGAGTATAATATTTTGACGGGAAAAATAACACACTGAATTTTCTTTTTATGTAGTGCCATAACTTTGTTTCTCTCCAGCACAACATAGACAATATGATCAATAAATGATATGGAGATACTGCAGAGCTGGAGGGTGAATGTTTTCGATTCACCTTTCAGCTTTTCAGAGTAAGAGTGTGAGTGTGTAATCTCCCAAGGACACAGACCTTGTTGAGGCAGCACTTGGCCATGGCCTGCAGCAGCTCATTGGTTTTCTCAGGCTCATGGCCGGCAACAATGCGTGCTGGTTTTGCTGCCAGGGGCTCGCCACTCACCAGCATCACGACATCTATTGCTTTCTGTAGGAAGACTATCTTAGAGTCCTTATCCTAGGAAGAAAAAAGATGCTGTGGTGAACAGGAGAGTTCACAGGAGGGGTAAGAGACATGATGTGGTTTTGAAGGCAAGTGAACTCCACTTGGAGTTATTTTCCAACAGTTCAGAATGATTAAACCTTTGAGACATGCATTTCCTTGCAGAGTCCAACACAAGTTACTCCTAACAGTGCCACAATTCTACATAGTGTGCATAGTCATGTAGAGTTTTTGAGTAACCTGTTTCTATGGTACAATGGAGTTAGCTTTCTGAACATAAAATCTAGCATATCATGGTCAAATCCTGAATCTCGACAGGCCAATGAGTAACAAGTTGCCTTTTACAAGGCAGCAGGAAAGAGGAAATGAAAAACCTGGATTTATAACAAGGAAACAAATACCCAACCCCCCACCCCATTGATTTTTTTCTTGCATTATTGTATGTACATAAATAAAACAGTCCCTATTCCAGACAAATGACCCAGCTAAGCAGTGCTTCTGGCCTTATCTGCCTGCTGCATCTGAGAGGTCTGCCAACTGTGTAACATAGGGACTTGTAGCTGGTGCAACCACCTGGCCCTGTGTAATATCTCTTTAATCATGACATTTCTATTGAGTAACATGTTCTTGCACAGGTCGTCTCTATACAGTTAATGAAATAAAAGTAGGCTTAATGCAAGAACTCACATTCTATGGTAATGGTGAACATCATTACATCTGAAAACAGGGCAGCTGGTGTCTGAGAGGGCTTGTAGTTGCCATGACTAACTACTATTTTGGGATTATAGCAGAGAGTTATAGTACTGTTGAGTATAATAGCCAAGGGCAGTAGTTTCATAAGAAAGTATTTTTCAAAACAAACAAAATGCCAGATTTTCAAAGAAATGAACTTCACATCTGTTGATTCTGCTATAGTATCAAAGCAATAACAATCAAAGTGCTCAAGATAGCAAAGCATTTGATAGGAACGTTACAGAAACTTCAGTAACTTGTAAGGCATTGGGTTTTGAACACTGACATTTATCAAAGCCGAGCATCATCCTATTCAGTATTAATCTGGGGTCAGCTGTCAAACAGAAGACTTGAGTTCTGACACCTTGGCAGGCCCTCTTAGTCATGTCCTGCCAGATCCTCTCACTCAGTGTGTCACACAGGCAGCGTGTAGGGTTACCGACACACACAGACAAGCTCAGACCGTCCCATGTAACGCACAGGTGATCTCATACAAAAGAGAGGCTGCTGCATAGGACAAAATACATATTCTGCAATTTCTCATCTTGGGATAAATAAAGTATACCTACCTACCTACCTATCTAACTATCTACCTATCTACCTATCTATCTATCTTCCTACCTACCTATCAAACAAGCCCATTAACAAAGACAAATGACTAAATATGAGATAAACAATATTACTCAAAGAATAATGATATTAGTTCAGTGTAGCAGGAGGCCAGAGTTTAATTAAAAAAACAAAAAAACAAAACAATAGCTAAACAGTGTGGTCACCTTACCTTAACATTATCTGACTTCATTTCATTTTCTCCATACAAGCCTTTCATGAAACCTGTGGTCCTTATGACCTGAAAGTGGTGAGAAATAAAAGGATTCACACAAAGTTGTAAGATTATTTACAATATGAAGTGTTTCATATACCTACAAAATACATGCTGTAGACCACAAATTTCCACTGCTTCACCCAAATTTTCCCAGCCAGGGATTAATAAAATTAATCTTATCTTATCTTACTATTATGCAGCTATACCACGGGCAGCAGCGTTAAAGTGGCTATCTGTGGTTAAAAAGCAGTATTGTGATAGACAAACCCTGCAGTCAAACACATTTCTAATCAGAAGTAAGGAGGAGAAATAAATGAATATAGTGAAATATTAGACTACTCAACAGGTGGAGAGCAGAAATGAGATTTCACATCCATTTAGAAAAGTGAGATCAACAGATTGTACTGTGCTTGACACCTCTTTTCAAAGGGTTCTATTGTGTTAGATATGAAAAATAAAAACAATGTAGTTTAGAAAAAGATCATTCATTGCTTTGATTGAGGCTAACCTTGAGGCTTCCTAACGCACACACAACCATACAATCCGCATCACAACATTTTAAATAAGGGTATGTATGTTTCGTATATGCTTCGTGGTTAGTAGGTAGTAGCTGAACCTAGTACCCTTGTACCTGACAGTCTTTTCACCTGAGAGTAAAAGTTGCTGTGGCTTGTTAAATCGATCCCAAATGTTAAGAAAACAGACAGTTTACTGTTGAGTTAAGTTCATCAGTAACCTTCTCAGCCCTTCCCAAAAGCACATAGAAAGGCTTCGAGTATATCTGTAATTTACTCATAATCTGTAAGTGAACCTCCACTTGTTTTGTAAGCAACTTTGAACTACACAAACAGAATCCAATAATGGTAGCAATGTTTTACATATACACAGCGATTAATTATTGCACAACCCTAAGTACTATAAGACACCCCAGCTACAATAAGCTGCTCGGCAGCCGTGATCTCAACGTCACGGGTTCGGAGAACCAGACAAATTTAACCGACTTGGAACTCACAATCGTCTCAATCTAGCGATCTAATAGTGGACAAATTGGTTTGTTGATCCCTATGTGGGCTCAGGTCGTTCCTAGCAACTTGACTACGCTGTAGACGTTGCTACCTAGCGCTTAGCTAACTAGCTAACCCAGTAGCTATCTTAACTAAATGGACCACAGAGCTCTGAACTGCAAGTGAACCTTAGCCACTTTCTGTGGCTGATGATTCACCTTTAGGGTTTAACTGCTTGACCGACCTTATTCGTACAACGATAGAAAATTCGATGGCTTGTGAAAAGGCTGAAACGTTACTGCGAAGTTAACGTTAGCTAACTTACTTGGTTAGCTAAGTTTATGCTAACGTTGGTGTATTAGCCAGCTAACTGGCTCGTTTGTCTGTGCTTTAAAAAGAAACAGCCCAGTTGTAGTTAGACTTTTCATAAATATGAACAAAAGAAGTTAATGATATTAATTCAACAAACACCAGCTTGCAAACGTTATCGTAGCGTTGGCATATCAGTCTCACCTCACTGAAGATGTCGTGTAGGTATCGAAACGGCGGCTTGCTTAGCAGTTTTTCCGTGAGAGGTGGTTTCTTTATCACTTTACCCAGCGTGTCCTGGGTCTTTTTTATCACTGTGCCATTCATGGCAGCAGTCGAAAGTGAAGCGAAGTAGTTTAAACGCAAAAGAGACAGGTAAAACAAATACGGAGTGAGGAAAACTTGGCGGTTCTGTCGCCTGGTTGCTATGTCAATATTCTGCAATCCCACAGTGCATCATTAATGCCGACTGCGCATGCGCTGATGGTTTACGGTTGCTAAGCACTGCTTGTGACCATAGCAACAGCTAACAATCTGCAACAAGGCTGCAATAGATAGATAGATAGATAGATAGATAGATAGATAGATAGATAGATAGATAGATAGACTGCACTGGGAAGAACAACTGACACAAGTCATAAAAATTAAATAAGGCATGAGCATGACAGAATGTTGTTGTTTCTGATCAGGCCTTTTGAGCCAGATCTCATTTAAAATAACACAAATGCTGGTATATATTTTTCAGGACCCCTTAGGGAACTGTCACAAGGCATTAGACTCAGCAATGAGAGGAGATCAGTAGCTTAGGATAGGGTTAAAGAGATGTGTGTGTACATGTGTGCAACACTGTATTGCTGAGGCCTTCATTGATGTGTTGGTAGTCTAACTTTATTGATGAGCCCGATAGTCTTGCTACCCCGGTCACCCTTCTTATAACATCAAACAGTCCGATTCTTTCTCACAGATGAGACTGTATGCCAATGTATGACTGATGATGTATGATTTTTTTTAGTTTTATATATATATCACACACTGTGAGACCCTGTGCAATATGTGTGCTCAATCAAAGCCAGCCCAGTATCAATCCATCTGTATCTCTCCTGCTGATTCATGCATGCGAGGTAAGACAGAAATACTTGAATTACGAACTACCTTTTCTATCAACATTATCATAGCATAGTATTCATGATATCCAGATGCTTCACACAATTAAAAGCTTGTTACTGAAAATGTTGTGCATGATTAGGGATTGCAAGTGATTGTTCTAATCCTCCTTTGTCATTATAGTATAGGTTCCAGTGTAATACAAAGAATTCAAAACAGACATGATGGTAGCAACATGGCAGCAGCCAGAGCTTTTAATAGCAATGCAGATTATAGATGAAGATGACATTTAGGAATTCTGCTGCATTGACAGTGCCACTGTATAAACAGCCGTCTGAATCCGAGCCTTGTGAAGCTTGTTTGGTGAGTCAGAGGAAAACGTGAACTGCAGATATTGGTAAAATGTGCTGTTAGCAAACCCTGTGATTTCCACACTGGGTCGAAAATCTAATTCTGTCAAATGACCATCTCACTGAATCTCACTCTAATCTAATTGCCAGCTGTCACTGCAGCCCTCTCAAAGGACAGGAAGTGATGCTTCGCTGGGCCTTGTTTGCTTTGTTCTTTGGTATCTGTGCCAGTGCTGGAGAACAGGAGAAAAAGAAAGCGAAGCCTCAGTCCTTGTCAAACGCTGCAGATCCTCCTTTCTTCAGGCATGCACAGCTCCAGTTTCCATCTCAGGAATGTGAGTTTGTGTCACAAGACGCACAAATAAAGTCCTGAATTTGAATTTTGCATGTCACTGAAATGATTTATGATACCAGGACCATAGAGCAGTATGGCATATTCATCGCTGTTGACTGCGTCGCTGTTTTGTCCCGCAGGTTGGGCGGGGGGTAGTATTAGTTGGGTGAAAAGTTAAGAAGAGGGCCTGTCAAAGATGATCTAAAGGTAAGACTCTACACATTGATAACAGTCTTGAACATTTGATGAGTTTGGATATGAGGACAAAATGTAAATGAGTGCAATTTGTGCCCTTTAATTCATTGATATACAGTAGCTGCATCCGCATGGCCAGAGCCTAACAGATGGTGTGCATATGAATTAATGTCGCCTGATTACGCTGAAAGTGAGAGACGGCTCCTCAAAATGCTGCTTTCTAATCACGGATAGCTTTGAAGATTCAGCGAGAGATGAACAGTTTGAACGGAAAAACACATTGTGAGATCCTTCATGTTCACGTTGTTTCATACAACCACTAATTTTATGCAGTCTGGGAGCCAGATATTTTCATCCTAATGTGACCATAAGGATGATGAGGTGACTTGCTGGTTCAAGTTGGGGTTGAATGCTGTATAAGGCAGAAATACATCTGTTGTATTGCTAATGGAATAAAGCACCATTACTGTCCCATAAAAGCAAAAAAAATAGCCTTTTATTTGTCATTATTCTTTAAAATCTGACACGGGGACCTCGATTTGTCAGGGATTATGTTGTGCAAGACTGCATTCACCACCCATCATTGTGCTTACTGTGTCGAGGAATGAGTTGAGCAGTTTCTCTGTGGCTTTGCTCTCACAGTCAGAAGCCTCTGATGGTCATCCATCATCGAGACAACTGCCAGTTCAGTCAAGGTAACGCAGTAACTCTGGTTTATTACTGTTGAAAAATCCTGGATGTTAAAATATGTGCTTGCACATCCTGCGCTGTCCTTCTAGCCCAGAGTTGGGCCTGGTTTCAGGGGGAACACAATGGTTCCTTAATACCTGCCAAGCAGGCAATGAAGAAAGGTTAGAATTATATTCATTAATCACACAGCTGGTTTCCTGGAAGGGAGCTGAATGGAAGTTTCTACTGGTGTTTCTTAACACATAAACAACAAAGACCACCTGCAGGGCAAAATCTGGCTCTCACTTTTGATTTCTGTCAGGTTTGAGGAAAAAAAAAGCAGAATGTTTTACAGGCTGCCTTTGAATGTCTGAGCATTCCAGTGCGCTATCTGACTGTTCATCATCATTACTCTGTTCACAACTCAATTACACCATTTTTAGGACAATTTAAATAAGAAGGGTTTCATACTTTTATAACCTATTACATTGTGTTATCTCTAGCAAACAAGCCAGACATGGTTATTCTGTAGGTCCAACCTGCAAAACCTGTTCCTCACCTGTGTCCGTTAAAAAGTAAGAAAGCAAAGTGCAGAAGGCCAAAAGTTTATGAACACAGGCTGTGATAAATGAAAAGGCTGGACCGCATTTATGATTCCTTCTTGCTCATGTGTTCCTTTTTGATTCTTTATAAGTGGGTTGCAACCCTGTGAAGTTTTTAGGAGCATATGAAGATTGCTAATGAATACTTTAGAGCCAGTTCTTTTTTTTTTTCTTAAAGCTAAAATAAACAGAATGATTTCAACAATGCTGTAGAAGGCATTTGTTGCTGTGAAGTCCATCCAGAGAAAGGCCAAAGAGGATTTCATCATGGAAAACAGTGCATGCACGTAGAAATGGCAGCAAGTCGTGAAAAATGCTGATGAAATGACTGATATAAAGGGGTAACAGCTACATGAATGCTTCATAAGAAGGTGGCTGTATTGGATAAAGTTCCTACAGCGCAAGTAGAATGCTTTTCAACCACAATCTTGGTGTCAGCATAGAATTTCACTGCTCGATGCCTTATTTTTTATCATTATCTAAAGTGACACGTAATGTAAATTAGTCAATTAGCTTAAATCATGGGCACCGGAGGCTTAATTAAAGGTTCAAAATTATGTGCAAAAAAGAACAGCATCTTGAGGTAAGCATCTGTTAAATATACACTTTATTTGGCCTCATTGCTGACTAAATCTTCTGTTTATATATATATATATATACATTTTTTTTTTTTTTTTTTTTTTTTGCAGTAAGAGACTGTGGACAAGAATTTGTTCCCTGATGGCTACCATGTTCCCAGAATCCTCTTTGTCAGTAAATATTACACTATTCATCATAGTATAGTAATAAAGAATTTTTAGTTTGATAGGGTAGTCAATAGAAAACATTTATTTCCCTCATGGTGCTTTGAGATTCAATTAAATAGCAAAACTCACTGACGATCCTCTGACTTTCTTAACTAGCTTTGAAACGCTCTCAGTTTTTATGTCTTTTAAGTGCAACAAGCACTCAAGCAGAACAGATGGCAGAGATATGGCGCCGATGAGAGGGAGAGGAACAAGGTCTGACTGACTCAGTAGTTCTGTATTCCTAATGATGGTGTGGGAAGTGTTGGGAAACTCTGAAGATTCTGTTTTTCACTCCGTCCTAAATGAGCACTGATGCTGACTGAAAATGACACCTGTCATCTGTTTGTGCTCACATGTCCTCACTTTCTCTCTTTTAGTTAGTTTCACTTGCTCGCGTTCCATCTTTACTGCTTCATATTTGCACTACAAGCTGCTTTTCATGACGGTTTTACAGAAACAGCATCAGTTCACATAATGAACAGCAGTAACGGCACACCAGCGTTATCTAATTATTGCGATCAGATAAGGCTGCTTGCTGTCCTCGGCTGTCTGTGTACGGCAGGTCTTTCTGCAGATCCATCTATGGCTGTGAGCGCAGACGTAAAAGGGAGAGTACAGCAAAAACCACTACGCCTACGAGCCTGGTGACAGGGTATACTGTGACTGACCTCTCTAAGCTTGGGGGAGGAAGGAAGGGGAAGGAGAGTGCTGCACACCTCATATGTCAGGAACCTGAAGACAGACTTTTTTTAAACCCTCATGTTCCCATCACAATATTTTGACAGCGAAGACAATCTGTTGTTGTGAGATGGGTCTGACATGTAGAACGAGGGGCTTCATGTGGCTTTTGCAGGTTTTAGGTTTTAGAAGGGGGGCAGTTGAGGTCTCGGTACTTTTCGAAATACGGCATAATCATCCTCCAATTTTTAGAATGAAGTTTTAGTTACAGAAACAGAAGGCAGGAGGCTTTAAAGGTAATGATAATCATTAATTAACAAAATAGTGACAAAATCCCCTGAAAACATTTGTACATGACAAGAAAAACAAGGCAAACTCAACACTGGCCTGGCAACACAGATCGATGCCTTCAAACGCAGTTCAAAAGTCTGTAAAATGACGTGTTTTTAACTTAAATTTGATTTATGGATGAAAATCTGGATTGTGTGTGTTTGTCCACTGATTTTATGTGAAAATACTTTTACTTTCACTTTTTATGCCTCTATTTGCAGCCAGTACTGGTGCAACAAAGCTTTACTTGAGCATTAAGGTGATTTTGGTGCTGAGGCTACACTGTTAGTCACATTCACACACTGTACCTTTAATATACAGAAACGCACACATGCACAAACATGTGTTGAAAACCAACCGCTGTGCACGTAACATAGCATTACAGACAAATCATTACACTGTCAAATGATGTCAGTTGTCTTATCAAAATGAACTGAACTGTGTGTAATGGTATTTATAGCAGGAGTCCAATAACAAACAGATCAAAACTTCTTTGGATAAATGGACCAGGGTGTAATGATCCTGGTTAGCTGGCCTGCTCACCTTCAGGCTAAGCACGGTGCTTAGAATCTGAATATCACCTTGGCTAACTTGCTATAGACTTTCAATTTAAACTGAAATTTGAAGATTTATGGTCTTTATTCTTCTTTGTTCTCTCGTTTTCCAAGCCCAAGCCCGTACTGAACTCAAGCATGGTTCAATCTGGCTTCTCTCCATCCTCCAGTCATGCTGAGCAGCTCAGTGGTCAGCACACAAATGTTTGAGAGTGAACTTTTTACTGACATTAATTACGGAGTGAACCTTCTGAAAACATAAAGAACACAATGAGCCAGTTAAAACAGCAGCAGATTTGAATGTACCTAATGTCTGTTTATTTGTTTGGTTACCGTTAAATATGTATGTGTAACCTTGATTTATCTGCACAAAACTCCAATAAATATATTGTTTAAAAAAAAAACAGCAGCAGATAGGAATATATTTTGAAAGTTAGAGTTACTAAAAGAATCTGAGTGTGGATTTCATTAAAAAATATTTTTGATATATATATATATATATATTTTGTTCCGGCAGTAAAACAGGGAAATAATGCACAAAATCTCAGTGGATATTAACCAGAAACAGAGTAAGGTCTCACAGATAGTAGCATGTTTTAACCAGTAGGTGGCAGTATAATATAGATGTCACAGAGGTTTTATGACTCTTTCCACTTAAATCACATTTGTACTAATAATTATTGTGCTCATTAGTATATTCTGGGGGTTTGATTGTGTGGATTTTCTAAAGTTCTTCATACCTAGAGCAGGTATTACAATACATCCACACAGAAATCTTACTTGCGTTGCAGTTTATCATCGTTTTAGTGGATATTCTATGTGTTGCTTCTCTTCCTGAAGCTTGATAGTGATTATGTTGCTGCACATGTAGTCATTACTTGATCTATAGCTCCCTCCAAAGGCATGCGTTCGCTCTCAGGGTGCATCTCTACTTCTTCTTTTAAATGGTTCACCATGACATCTGCAGAAATATCATTTCTAAACAGCTCGACAGAATGGGACCGTGCTGCACTGCCGCAAATAGCCCAGCCATGAAGCAGTTTTCTGCTGTCATCACTAGGATTAATGAGCTGTTTTTAATTGTTGTGGCTCCACCGTGGTGAGCATTCTTGTGCCTTCACCTTTAGAAAGAAAAGTAAGCTGACTGGTACAGACACGTATCAGCAGGGGTGACGGTTCTGCAAACCTGCAACGTTTCAACAACACAAAACCTTATTAGAACTAATGAGATGCATCCTGAAAACCCAGATATTTTCTTTGAATTCAGAGAAAAGCAGAAAACAGAGACTCTAAATGGGTCAGTAAGTTTCATTCCTCAATATTATTTTTCCTTAACATCTACTGAAGGAACTGATCACTGAGAAATGATTAAATTATTCACACTGCCGTTGTATTTTTTTTTTCTTCTCGCAGTCAGCGCGGACATCTGAAGCAATTGTGTGCCTGCTTTCCTCTCATGGTTTTCAGATTTCTGTCTTTCAGATGGACCCAAGATGATTTTTCAGAAACTCTTGAGATCTTCCAACTATTTCCCCGCACTGCTTTCCTCAAGAACTAGGTTTCAGAGGCGTACACTCGTGGGTTCACAACAAATGTGTTTCCTCCTCAGACTTTCCTTCATCCCGGGCCTGACTATTCACTATCTGGATCATTGTACTGCTGTTTCAGTGGCTCCAAAATCCTTTCCAGCACCTCATGCCTCCAAAAAGCTGTCATATTGCTTCAGGAATACGTCTTCCAACACTTAACAAAAAAAAATCTGAATAACTGGATGTCAAAGGAAATTAAACTAAAAAACTCTTATTTACAGATAATTACCTACAACCTTTCTAAATAACACATGTTTGGCATGCTGCTGTGTGAGTTTGGCATGCATGGACACATTTGTGTATTTCATATAGACAAAAAAAAAAACATGTTTTACCACAAGCCTGAAGGTTTCATTTTTCTATGAAATTCTCTGTTGGGGCTCCAGTCTCCTGTTTTCAGTCCTGGCCTTGAAGAAATGCCGCAGGGAAACTCTGTGCGGGACATCAACGCCACAATTTAAGACGTTACTTTAGACACACACACACACACACACACACTCTGAAGGACAGTGTGACAGAAAGATGTACTCTCTTACAAGGTCTGCAGGTTCAGGCTGCGTTCGTCACAGCGATGAGGAGATGATGCTCACTGAAATACTGTATCATCGTTTCAAACGGCACCCGCACAGTTTTATCTTGATCACATATGCAATGGTTTCATTTTGTCTTATTTCAACATAATGACAATAAAATCCATAACGTTGTGTGAATATATTAAAGGAATAAGGTGAAAAAAGAGAGTTCAAGGAGACGATCAATACCTCTCTTGCGTCTGTCTGCTAAATATAAAGACAGCTAGTTTAGCTTAGCATATAGACTAAAAGCAAGAGGATATAGATAGCTCACTGTCTCACTATTGTACACGTTATACCTTGAGTGCACTCAAATGCAAAAATGACCTTTTGTCTTTTTACACAGGATCGTGTGTTGGATTATTTCTTAGCTTGAAGAAGCAACTTCTTACCAAAATGCTGAACTCTTCCTTTAAAGAAGAAACTCCAAGTTGCTCCTTGTTTTGTGACACCTTTACAAAGGCAAGGTTTCAAATTCAAGTTTAGCTTGATTGATGGTGTCCATGAACACAGTGACACTTCAGCTAATGCTAAGCTAATTTAGTTTCACAGTTCTCCAAGGTCCCTCCTTCAGGTCTTCTAATCGCCTGGTATTAGAGGGCAAAGGTCAAACCTGCAGTGGGATCTATTATCCTGTTGAAAGTTTGACAGTGTGTTCCCAGTGTTCCCGTATCATTTATTTCCCAAAAAGCTCAAAGGAAAGGGAAGACGCCTGTAGCAGAACGCTAACAAAACTATGCACATAATTAATGCTCGCCATCATGGAGGCCAGAATTAACGTGGACGGCTCTAACTTGCAGAAGTCGTCCTTTGACCCCTTCATAAAAGGAAGGAAGGAAGGATTCCAAAAACAAAGCAGGAACACTTGAATTTACAGAAATACTGTTACTGAACATGCTGCCAAGCGCGCGCACACACACACACACGCACACTTCAAGCTCCTCAGCTTGACTTTGGCGGTGGGGCCGTCTGTGACAAGGACACTGGGCTATTAGCCCTCGTTTGCACACTGCTTGGACAATTTGGCTATTCAAATAGAGGCCGCTTACTGGGAAACAGCTCCTTAATGAAGAGCTGGCCGGGTAATGTGCCATAAATATATTCTTTTATTCTTCCCACACACTCATAAATACACACTGCCTGTACACATATAGAGCCATTATGTACACCTGCGCATATGCACTCTTAAACACAAACATAACACATAGTTTTACACACACACTCCTACACACACACACGAACACACAAGGACAGGCTGATATTATAATGTGTTCTGGAGGAAACTGGGAGCAATTTTCGCCACGTAAATCAAAAAGGTCAAAATGCAAATGTCAGCTTTTCCATCCTCCCGTCCCTTTTAATTATTCTGTCAGGTTCAAAGAGTCTTCGTCAGAAAGGAGCTGTTCTGACAAAGGAAGGCCTGAGCTCACAGATAAGCTCAATCTGCGTCTCCTCTTGACACTTTCTTCTCCACGCTTATCTACACTCCTCTCTCTCTCTCTCTCACACACACACACAGCCGCACTTAGCATTACCTCAAAGTAAATTACAATGTATCAGTATGACCACAGTGCCAAAGAGATGGTTTCGCAATTACCGGCTGACTGCGGATGTTGAGTCAATTAATTTACACTGTGGGGAGGCTCCTTGTTAGCTGATTTTGAAAACTCAGTTGATACAAGATTAAAGTCCAGGTTATAATGGTTCAGATCATGTATGGAGCCAGCACTTACAGATCTGCCTTCAATTACTGTGCACAGATAACCAAAGAAGGAGAGATCTTCTGTGCTACCTGGCTGTGAAATGGACTTTTTCTAGTTTTGGAGGTATTAAGAAATTTCAGTCTGATGCTCCCAGATGAAGGCCTTTCTGAAACGTCAACATCTTAACAGCTAAAGATTCCCTCGGATTTCCTTTTTCTCTCTTTCGAAACACTTTTTTTTTAAATTCATCGAGAGTTGTCAACACAATAAAATAAGAAAACCACGGCACAAACGTGTTCTTGAACACTCCTCAAAAAAATCAGCAACAGAATACAAAGGAGTGAGAGCATTTTTTTTCCTCTTTCAAGACGTATCTTAACGACTGAAAAACAGTATCTTTAGATGAAAATTTAATTAAAAGAAGAGAAAAAAAATCTGCCACCATCAATTCAATCTTTTATTTTTGCAACCAAACAGGGTTCAAAAGCCACTGGGGCTGTAATTGCCATCTTATCTTTAATAAATAAAACTTTTCTTTTTCACGTGATTATAAAATGTTTCAAAATCAAGATTTATTAAAGTGTAACGGCCCGCGTGCGCTGAATGAACAGCATGTTTTCAGCAGCCAAAAATATTCTGTTTTATGCTGCCATGGTTGTGCGGACCTCAGGCTTGAGGCTGCAGCCGTCCGTCCCACTGCAGCTCATTATGTCCTTCACTCACTTTGTGGCAGGCGGGCAGCATCCATCTGTGTTCAAACTACATTATCCTGCATGCAATTTACACACTTACTCCAGTTTTGTTGAGTGTTTCGGATTCTTTTTCACTGGAAAACTTTCAGAGAAGTGAATCGCTAAACTGCCGGACAGCAACTTTCTACAAAGTCATCCATCCCTGGCTTCATGTAAGCAGTGCACATGTTTATCATGTTTACTGTCTGCCTCCTTTATACAGACGCATTTACTTTCTAATTAGTTAAGTCATGTCAGCTTTATCACGAAACACTCCACACCTCAATAGAAACACTGATTTTATTTTTTTCTACTGACAGGCTCTCCTCACTTGTCTCTTCGCCTTAGACTCGATGACAATGGCTTTGATGCTATCAGTGTGTGAAACACTCACACACACTCACACACACAAGGTCACAGAGGTACTCTAGCCAGTGAATAACAGGAGGCTGGAGCCGGCCGAGGCAGAGCGCGGTCTTGCTGTGTGATTCGCCACATACATCAACTCTGCTGAGCAGAAAATTGAAATGGAAATGTGGGCCTTGAAAGAGTGTGGCTCCCATTTACCTCTGGACCAGAGCTAATGATTTGTCATTTCTCTCAGGGGCACAAGCTGCTGCCCTCGCTCTCACACTGCACCAGAGGGCCAGGCAGCCTCGCCATCCCCCACTGTACTCCACTGTACTGTCCTTTCACTGTATATAGATTCTGTTGAGCTCAAACTCTAAGGTGACAGTTTTGTTTTAAACGAAGCTCAAATCTAGTGCTGAATTATAGAAATCTGTCAGAAGTCTTTGAGTAAAACACTTTAAATATTTATCGAAACATGCTCATTAGAGTATGTTTCAGCCTGACAGATTATCAACAAAACCCCACAGTCGACCGCATCCATCAAGCGCTTCAGACCAGCGCCTGCTTTCATTCATCATCTGAGTGAGTCTGATTCAAGGAAGCCGTTACATGTTTTCACAAGTTTGATAAACTTGCTGTCAGGCTCCGCTCAGCTGACATTAAGCACGATATTACAAGGCAGAAGAATATCTGCCACTGACTCTTGACCTGCGGCCCGTTCGCCGTGCATGTCTGCAGGCTATTGTAAACGTGATCTGTAGAGTAGCATGTAGTGCTTGTATCCTGATAGATGTGGTAATATTAATGTTTATGTAAACAGCAGTGCGGCTGCTAACGTTCAGCAGATGGCTCCTGAATTATTGAAGACTGGAGAGTTTCGAACATGTTGGAGTCTGAGCCGCCTTCGCCTTTTATTACTGTTTGAATCTGCTTTTTCAGGAGCTTTCATCATGTCAATGGAGTGATGAGCACAGGGGCGTAGTGTTTAAAAGCAAAGCTCCATGTGTGATTTATTATTGATCTGATGGCAGCATCTGCTGGGATGCTGAACACACACACACACACACAAACACACACACACACATTTGCACTGTGCTCTATTGACTGGATGCCCTCCATGATTTCTACTTTTCCCTCTTCAGATTTCCAGACTTCCCTCAGATCTTCATTTATTGACTGAATTTGAGGATTTCTTGAAGGTTGCCGTTCAGTACGCTACACAGTGACAGCAGGCTGGTAAAATGACAAGGAGTCTACATTATGAAGTAGAACACACACAATTTGATGTCTGTCGGATTAACAAAGAATCTAGAAAGATCTTAGCATTACAAAAACATTGATAATCACATCTCATTTTTCACATTAAGTGTGTAACAACCAGAACTTAAAATGACAGTAAACAGATGGAGATACACGATCATGTTTCCATCACGTTTTGGGACAGTACGTAGACTTATATACATTTTCTGGAGACTTGCGCCAACAATAACCAAAACAGCTACTTGCCTAACCTTAACCCTAACTCAAGTCTTCACCCTAAAATTTAACTATTCACATTATGGGGACTAATGCAAATAGAGGCCAGTCCCTCTAATGTGACAGATTAACAGATTAATGTCCCCACAACATGAGTAATGCATGCACACACACACACAATGTGAGGACTTGACTTCGCTCCCTGTGCGAGTTGAAGATTAGGCCCGGCAGCAAGACGCACGAGACGCCGCCGTCTGACTAATCCAGCCTCACCTTCGAGTCTGATTGACAACAAACACGTTTGGGAATTTGTGTCCGTTAAAATGTTTCTCTCAGCAAGAGAAACAAGCTGCGCTGCTGAACATGGAATGGGAACTTAAGCATTAGAAATAAATTCATCATATATATTTCAAGCAATTTCAGGATGATCATTGGATGATTGATTCAGAAACAAACGTTTCACTCAGAGGATACGAGATCCTGAAGTCACTGTCAAAGAGCGTCTTCTGATAAAATATTGCTGTATTACTTTTCTTATCTTCCCAGATGTGTTGTTGATCATTGCATTCTTTTTCCTTTTGAGTTAATTACTGTCTGTGAATATGCATGCACAAGGAAGTCCAGTGGTGGAAATTCCAGTTCTGTACAATTTAGAAGTAATTGTACTTTACTCGAATATTTCCATTTCATGCTACTTTATACTTAAACTACACTACATTTCAGATGGAAATGTTGTTTTTTCACCCCACTATGTGACAGCTTTAGCTAATGGCACTTTTCAGAGTGAGATCTTACATATTTTTTAGTCTTTTTGTGTCAAATGTATATATACCTTAAGTCATCTTCTTTATATTTAGTTTTTTTTTATTCTCTTACTATTTCTTCTACTATTGCTTGCTGCCTGTCACACCCTAATTTCCCCAGCAGGGTTTTATCTTATTTCTACTCTGAACTCTGCGTTATTAGACGCTACAGAAAAGTTTGAAAAATTAACACAAATTTGTGTAGCAAACCCGTTAATTATCTTGTGACCCCTCAGATTGATCTTCTTAAGAACCACTTGGATTAAAATACTGAAGTGTAAATACAAGTTAAAACATGTATAAACAACTAATATGTAGGATTTTGGTGGCTGACTACTTTTACATTGTTGTACTGGTGCTTTGGACGTCTGACATGGCTCACATCACCGTCCTCACGGCAACAGCTAGTTCAGCAGAGCAATCTGATTGGAGAGAAATGCATTTATTCCGTGTGATGATTCTCATAAATGATTCATCTTACTATAAACTCTCTGGTGGTAACGCAGCTTGAGAGCATGATCAGATGATGATGCAATTAATTTCATCCTTTAAGCATCCAAAGCGTCTTATGTGAACCATTCAGTGTGCAAATTGCTATTTTTCCCCTGATTCCTTGTAAGGCCAGAGAGACAGACACACTCACAACACGATAAGAAAGAATGCGAACCATGTGCAAAAGTAAACTAAGAACTCTTTTATTCTTTTTTGTTCATTTTATATATCTATCTTTAGCTGTTTATTTTTTTTTTCTACTCGAGTCCTTTAAAAGTTTGTCATCATGCTAGGTGCAGCTTCAGTGTTCGGTAGTACATGCAAGGTTGTGGGTTCTGTTGGTGGAGGTTTTTCACACATCGGACAACTGGAGAGAGGGAGAACGGGAAGCGGTGGCTCTGGAACCCCCGAGTGGACGAACGCTGACCGCTCTGGAGTCAGCCCCGGCCAGAAGAACAAAAAAAAAAAACAAAGAAAAAGCCCACTGCAGGTGCAGCTGCAGGGGCGGGGGCGCCGACCACCGTCGAGGAGTCACAAAGGGTTAAGCAGAAGCAGTTCAGTTCTTGCTGTGATAGTTGCCATCCAATCCGGGGACGGTTTTATATCATGACATCATCATTTGACATCTTTAGTGCAGTCAAAAGAAAAACAAAAGTCTAGAAGCAGGCAGTCTCTTTAGGGGGGGGGGATATACATAAAAAAAAAACAAAAACAAAAAAAAGACAGCTTTCAGACAGCTTTGTGGAGAGAGAAGAGGACAGGAGAACAAAGACTGGAGGAGCAGCGGGGGAGGGAAACTTCATTCAGACTCCTGTGTGTGATGGAGCAACATTAAAGGAGACATCAGGAGTATTGCTTGTGACTTTGGTCTGGGTCTATTTGTTGGGGGGGGGTTATTTCTGTGGTTATTTTTTTTACACCAAATTCCAAGGTTTCTACCTTCAACTCGACTCGACTCGACGGTAGATTTTCCTGCTTTTCTAATACTGACTCATAAAACAACCAAATAGAAGTAAAAAAGGTACATATATGACATCGCCCGTGCCAGCTGGTGGATGCCACTTTTAGCTGAGGCACCTTACAGTGCATATATTTTTTTTAAACATTGGTGGCTACAATGGGGATGGATCATGTTAACCCCGGCAGTGTTAGTGCCATGCTTTATGGTGCCCAGTGAGTCACAGAGAACCACGAATACATTACATCTTCACAGTCCCAGGAAGAGGGAGAGAGTTCGGACAGTTTCTAGGATGAAATCATTGTACAGGGAACAGATTTTGTCATTTTTGTTGTTCCTTATATACACAGAACTACGATACTGCAGCAATAATGATTGCAGGTCACAATATACAAGTGGCCACCGACAGCTACGGATGCACTAAAGAAGCCTGACAATTCAATTTCCCCCACACTGAATGCAATACACAGTTTTTGTACAAATCAAAAGTACATTGTTCAGTGGGTTTACAAAAAACAAAACAAAACAGTAAAGGGTCGATATTAAAAAAAGGAGGATACTTTAAAAAAAAATCTCTTCAGGGAAAATAGAAGGGCAGAAACACACATGGACATCATCATCTTTGGTGAAGATTCCACACAGTATGCTTGAAGACATAGGAGCACACACGTCTCTCTCACTCTCTCTCTCACACACACACACACACACACACACACACACACACACTTCCTACGGCTGGGAAGAGGAATTCACTGCAGTTACTTGGAAATACATCCTCATTTACAGATTTAAAACACGAGGACATTCATGCACTCGGGGTGCAAAGGTGGCAGGTCAGATCACAACGGTCGTCCCGGACGACGCGGCTAACGTGTTTCTGTAGATGCAGAAGAAAGGACGACGCAAATGACATCACACTGTGATGCATTTGGGCACAACCCAACCGGTGGAGTTTATCAGACATTAGCACACAACTTGACGGCATGTTACAGCTTGTTTGCATTCCAGACTATAACTACAGGCCGGCATAATGTGACATCCAGTGACTGTAACTTACTGCATGTGGCACTACAGTACATCGACCATGCCTTCTATTAATAGTTCATCCATCATGGATTCCTGCCACAAAGTTACAAGATCTGAGAGGTCTGTTTATGCCAACTCTACTTTCACTGCAATATTATCCCCCAATTCTCAAATGCCCAATCTTGAGAAAAATAACAACAACAACAACAACAAAAAGGTCCCTGTCCCTCCCCTTAAAACAAACAAACAATCACGAGAAATCTACAAAATAGAGACAAAGATTCAAAGCTGCCTGTGGAGGAAGATGCTGGCATTCATTCAAAAATCATTCACTGACGGAAGCTCTCCACCACGTTTTCTGCTCTGTCGGCCTCCCATTTCAGTTCCCATGCAAAGCCATGGCTTAGATCAAGGAAAAATACAACGTGCAGCACCTCCCAAAGCTTGTCCCAAGACCCAGGCGAGGGGAGGAGTCGGGAGGGTGGCGGGGTGCGATCCCCCATGGTTTAAGTATGGAATGAGAGTGACAGAAAATAACTTACAGAATAGATGCATGAATGAATGTACAACACATGAACATCAACAAAAGTGTACTAAACTGCTGCGACGCCTGCCCTGTATATTCTCTGCAGTCAGTGAATCAAACAGGACCACAACATTTAGTAACATCTTCATCTTTAATACAGGGGCTATGAACATGTAGTCTCATCTAAGGAACGGACCAAATAACACACATTAAATGTTATAGAACTATCTTCTTTTCAGCACTAGATTTACATCCTGGAGATTTATGCATCTTTAAATTAAAATTCGTCATAGTCATTCTTTTTTTAGGTCCATACACATCGGTTTTACTTAAGAAAGATCCTGTGATTCTAGGCTACATTTCACCCTAAACTGGCTACACTCACTGATGGAGAAAATAAACAAAACTGTATGATTTCGACTTCCACGTCTACGGCATGAAAGCATAAATTCTATGGGAAACATAGACAACTAAGTGGTGTAAAAACCATGGATTCCAGTTTTAAAACAGAACAAACAAGTAGATGGAAAAAAACCCATCCATTAAAATCAGAATAAAAGGACACAAAGCAATATGATGAGAGGAATGAGAATGATGAGCTATGGATGGTTTGTGAAACTACGCACGTTTATTTCCACAAGTACAAAGTGCACGTGCGTGCCGACACATGGGACGGAGGTAAGTGTCTCTGTGGGCTGGCTGTTTATAGGGGGCTCTCTTGCTTTCAGGCCTGGGTCAGGGGGGGAAGGAGTGGGGGGTTTAGGAATCCCTTGGTCCCTTGACTCCCTCAGGAACTGAGGGTGAACTGGTCTTGCTCAATGGGCTTTTTGACCCAGGCCCCGAGGCCGGCCTTGTGGAAGGCCTTGATGAGCGCCTGCTTGGCAGAGTGGTACTCTGTGGCCGCCTGCTTGGCTTCATGGTAGGAGCTGGGCTTGAGCATCTTGATCCACAAGATGGACGACAGCTGAAAGGGAGAGAGAAAAACGCAAAAAAATGAATGAGTCATCATGCCAAGATCAAGGAGTTTGGTTGCATATAATGATGCCAGGTTAAGGTGCAGCTCTGTCTTTCTGTATCTGTGTGTTCAACCTTAATAAAACCAGAGAAGCAGTCTGGAAGCGCAGACCTCGACCCTTCTATGATATGCAAATCTGCAAGTGGAACCATTATACATATATGGATTTATTTCCAAAAATATCAGTTATGTCAAAATACGGTTGTGCCTGACTGAAGCCTCATCATCTCAGCTGTGCATTTATTACGTACTCTTAAACTGGATCATACAGATACCGCTTCGCCCATGAAACCACCGCCCCCGAGTTTGAGCGACTGCACGTGTCGGCTACCCCAGAGGATCGCTGGTGCTCGTGGATGTGGATCGAGTCGTGACTTTACTACCATCATCATCATCTGCTGGATTTTAAGATGTGTGGCATTTATTCCGCCAGAGGCAAATGCTCTACCTTGTAAGTGAAAAATAATTTGCGTGTCTGCCTCGGGATTCGGATCCGCTCCAAAATTAAATGCTGCACCCTTCCACAAAGTTTCATGAAAATCAGGCCAGTAGTTTTTCTGTAATCCTGCTGACAAACAGACGCTCTAATTTTAGGGTTAGTTTTCCCAGATGTGAACTTGTTACCCACAGTGCTAGTAATTAATGCTCAGTTCAAATTTCACCAATCAGGTTTGTGTATGTAGTGTGGGAACCAATCATCATGCTACTGCTGGGATTTAATGTCCTGTTTGACCTAACTGATGCTGAACAGTCGCCCAAACTCTTCTCTCCATCCAGCTTTACAAGGAAGCAAACTTCAGGTTTGCTTCAGGCTGAACTGCTCTCCGGACATATGACCGATTGAACAAAAACTTACGTTATGGAGTAAAGGGCAGTTCATTTACCTTGGAGTGTAGGCGCACCCAGCGGCTGTAGAGGGCGTTCTTGCAGAGGCGTGAAGCGCGACCCATGTCGTCCTTGCCTGTGGTTGCATTGATCACCTCCAGGGCCTGGTCGCCCACTGTCCAGTTCACGCTGAAGCTGGGTGCCTTGCCGGGCTGCCTGGCCTCTGCATTACTTATACCTGGAGTCAAAACCGAAGTGGGTCACTCATTTATAATCATAGGATAGAAACAATATGTTAACACAGACTGAAATAGAGCATTTTCCCAACATTTAGGCCCTCAAAACACACAAAAAATGTCTTAGAGCTTCTAAGTAGAACAGTGTCAGTAATAAGGTAATTATTTTCTTTCTCCTTCCTCCAAAGATTCTGAGGCAGACCCGCAGGAATGCATTAAACATTGGCTGAGGTATCCGAACCTGGCAGCCCATTCCTTCAAATGACAGCTGCTCCCGCCGCTCTAACATCTTGAAATAGCAAGTTTTTTCCTTGCTGTTTTTTTTTGTTTTGTTTGTTGTCCGACTGAGTGGAGACAAAATACCATCCACTCAGGGGGACTCTGAGGTCTCAGCCTGCTCTGTTTCTGCACACCACAGAGCATCGGTCTCCACTGTATCTCAAGTATAAATGGCTGATATATGGATGCCATAAATCCTGGTGTCTCACTGTGTGTGTGTGTGTGTGTGTATTAAGCTCCTCGGTTCCATTTGGCAGCACTTATGGCAGAAGATGATTTAAAGGGGATGAAATCCTCAGTGCTCTAACGCCACAGTGCTTCACCGCTAAAAACTCTCTAAAGCGGAAAAGGTTAATAACCCCCTACAATTATCTCCTTTACCCGCCATTTAGGGAGCAACGGAGAGGAGGAGCAGGGGGCAGCAGCACACAGCTCCAGGATGTGCGATACGACGCCTGCTGTCTTCCCTCATGTTCTCAAAGAAGTGACCACAGCGTTGAAGTAGTGCACAGGAATGGATTAAACTGTGTGTTTACCTGCACTAACGCTGCAAATGTAAGCATGACCTCACATTTTTCATTAGATTTTTAACAATAGAGCTAGCTGGGAACATCAGAGAATCAGCTGGTAATAGACTTTTAAACCAACTCATAGAGCTACGGTAAGCAATACAGGAAGTTAGCTTACTTAGCTACCTAGCTGACAAAATTTGCAAAATTCACCGTTGCTAGCGAGTAATGAAAACCTGATTTTGTCTACGACTGTCTGAAATCAAGATTGCATTGTTTCAAAAACTCCTACGAAATTTGATGGTACAACCCTGATTCCCAAAAAGTTGGGATGTTGTGTAAAAGGTTAATAAAAACAGAATGCAATCATTTCTAAACTGTTTATACTGACAACAGTTTTATGAAGTGTAGAGCCCATGTAGTAACATCCTTCATACAATCATGTGTTCACAAAGTGGTGAACCTCGCTCCATCCTCGCTTGTGAACCACTGAGCGTTTCCAGGATGCTCCTTTCATACCCAATCATGATGCTATCACCTGTTACCAATCAACCTGTTTACCTGCGGAATGATCCAAACAGGTGTTTTTGGAGGGGTCCACAACTTTCCCAGTCTTTTGTTGCTCCTGTCCCCATTAAATATATTGTCTTTGTGCTGTTTTCAGTTGAGCAGATGTCAAAAAGGATGAGCAGGTGATCACATTCTGTTTCATTTACTTGAAGGGCATTGCAACAGTAACTAAGGGGCAGGACTAAATGGTCAATCAAATCAAAGTAATTTTTACTTGCAGTGGAAACAGACAACTTTTAAAGTCCCTGGCGCTTCCAAGTGATATTACTTCTGGCGCAGCTGTCAATTACGAGTGGATCGGTTTCTGGTCTCCTCAGAGCCCGAAAACTACCAAAAACAGAGGACACAACGCATTTGTTTCCAAATTTCTGTGAAGAAACAATCAACATCACTTAAGTGATAAGATAGAAGCATGTTCACTGATGGGGTAAAGTGAAAATTGTCATAATTTTATATGCTTTGCGCCAACATGTAACTACAGCAGGGGTTGGCGTCGGGGTGGAGGGGGAGTAGAAAAAAACATTAGGAGAAAAAGCCAGAGTTCATTCATTCATTTAATCTGTAATGGAGAAATGAAAGCAGATAGAAATGGTGCCAGCCAGACTGGATCGCCTTCATTTTCCCAGGAGATCGTACCTGGTGGCAGACAGCGAGGCTTACAGGGAACCAATCTAAACGCTGATGGTGTCATTATTCTATAGCCATTATGTTGTCCAATCAACGCTTACTTCATAACGATACGGTAAAGCAAAAAACGTATCTATTGCCAGTTTGAGCATATTTTCTTGTCTTGTATGTTGATACCAAAGTGTGCAGCAAATGTATAGTGCTGTATATTGTCCTTCTCTACTACAGGAAGAGGAAGAAGCGTGAGATAGAAAGAGAGAGAGAGAGAAACACACTGTTTTAAATAAATACGTTTGGAAAATCCTGACGTTCTTCTTACATGGAAATTGTTCATGTTATTGTTTTGCAAAGTCCTCCAAACAACCAGAAGACAAAGACTGCATCTAAAAATGGAAAGTTGGAAAAAAAAGTGTGGCTCTGGGTCTATACGGCCTTTTTTAAAAGGTCAAGCCAATGCTGAAATGTTGAAAAAAAATGATAAAGCTATTCAAATTCCACAGGAACTAGGTAAATGTCAGCTCAGATCAAACAGAGGAGAAAAGCAATATCTGTCTTCCTGCTGTGGACTGACCAGTGAGGTGGATAAATGTGTTGACTGTTTAGGATTACCGTCTGTCTGATATCCACACAGCTGGTGTCGGACTGACAAAGACAAACAAGAAGGCCCCTCTGATCATTGTAGTACTTCAGCCTGAGCTCTTATTAGGTTAAAATTTCAGTGTCTTTCTGTAGAAATCTGATCAGATTTTCCCTCTTACTTCCCAAATAGTCCACATCAAAGCAGGCACTGACCGCTGAGCAGGGGCCTGTTGAGGGTGAACTGCTGGGGCAGGTCCTCGATATCGGCGATGCGCTGGTACATGGCCCTGGAGAGGTGGTCGGCGTGGTAAAGGCTGCCGAGGATGATGCTGGAGAAGTAGATTGGCTCTGTGAAGTAGCTCATCAAAGAGCCCTGAATGCCCACCACATTCCACCTGCAGAGGGAACAAAGGTGTTGAAAGGTGTTCCTGCATCAATTTCACAGTAAGCACATATTTACAAAAATCAATGCGGCTGATGAGGTGAAACATATTGTTGTTGTAAAAAGCAAATGATCACATTCTGTTTTATCCATGTTTTACACAGCAGCCCAGCTTTTTTGGAACCAGGGTTGTACGTTCAATTACCTCTTACTGCAATAAGATACATGGTGCAATAATTTCCTATCCATGCAATATAATCTGTTTATATCTCTCTTGTATATAGGTGTGTATATGTATGCATGTATATACATATGTGTGTATATATGTATATTTACATGTGTGTGTATTTATATATTTTTAATATACTTTTGTTTATATACATATATTTACTTCTGTGAGCTGTACAAGTATATCTTATCTTATCTTATCTTATCATGCTGCACACCTTGACCCAATATTAACCATTTAACTGCCACGATAAGCAAACAAAGCTTAGGAAGAGCTGTTGCTGTATCTGTGAGCTCTTTATGATGACAACAACAGCAAACGTCATCTTTCCTAACGATATTTTCTCCATTGTTGTTATCAGAAACTGTCAGCTCCTCCTCGTCTAAATCACGAGAATTTGATTTTCAGCGGTTGGCAATCAGCCTAAAAAGTGCCCGCTGGCTGGGTTTCAAGCCAAAGAACTGTGTTCAGTGTGACAAACATGAAAAGTTTCTTTAGCATCGAAAAGTTCAAAGACTGAACATACAAAGAAATATGATAATGTGGTATGTGCGTAAGTGAGCACACGCATTCAACAGCACAAGAAAAATGTATTCATCCATAACCAGCCATTGCACACACCCACCACACACCCACCACCCACAATCCTACACTTGTGTACACCACACCAGTTTCATTTTCTACAAACTTCTGTGTGTTTCTATGCTGTGTTATTAGCCATCTCTCCCCAGTCATTTTCCCATTGACATGCTCTGTGAGGCATCTTCAGAGAGCGAAAGAGAGAGAGAGAGAGAGGCATGAAGAGAGAGAAGGTCAGAGGCAGACAAGAAAGAGGGATGTAGTAGGAGATGGTGAGGTTTGAGAAAGTGGGAGAGGAAAGGAGAAAGAGGAGAGAGACCGGGGGAGGAAAACCAGAGAGAAGATGACGGGAGGATATTTCTTGCTGCCAAAAAAATGCCATTAAAAAATAAACCCCGAAACCACCAATGACTTTTCATTCCTGAGACGTAAATCTTAAAAACAGGTCACAAATACATGGTCTCATTCATTAAAAAAGCCTCAATTCTTTCCTAAAACAGCTGGGATCTGTGGTTTTTAGCACTCAGAGAGGAGTAAACAGAGCATTTGTTGGGGACTATTTTAATCTGCGGATTAATGCACATTTGTTGCATTAGCACGTACTTAGAGAAACAGGATGGTGTATGTAGCTTTGACTCTACAGTGCGACAGTGTTGAAGAAGCTCTGCTATCACCATACTGATGCATGGGTCACAATTTACACTTAAATCCTTTATTTTACTGCCATTTGTATAGTTTACTAACTGGTACTGCACATTCTACTGCAACGACTCCAACTGCCTATTTACTTGGTTACTTACTATTTACCACTCAGTGTATATGTTCATTTTACTACCTGTTTATAAGCCGTTTATCCATCACAGTATATGTATTTATATGCACACCTGTCTACAACCTGTTCTCATTATGTATATACATTCACTACAATACTGCACGACCTGCATGCATTTTACTATTACTCACCTGGAGACCACAGTTGTCTCCTGTCTACCACAGAATTATATTAACCTAATTTAGTAATTAGATTATATCCCCATATTTTAGTGTTATTTTATGTTGTAGATGCTGATTAGATTTTAATGTGTGATTTTTCTTCATCCATATTTCTTTATACACACACGCACACACACACATATATATATATACACACACACACATATATGTATGTATTTATCTGTTAGCAGCCTGACATCAGAGAATTTCATCACTAATGACTGCTTCATTGCAATTGTTGATATTAGTAGTTAGTAGGATCAACTCATTGCTGGTTTTGGTCTTTTTGTTGACTTGTTGGTATTAAGAAAAGTATTGACTATCACTCACTTTTGCCCTTTAAAGACCCCTAAAAAAATCTCCAAAACAAGAAACTGACTGTGGAGATTCTCATTCTTCCTTTTGCTTCAGGCAGTCTGTTTGAGAGTGTGTGAAATTACCAACATGGACCCAGAACAATGAGGAAAATACAAGCACACGACCCCGGGCTATTAAAAGGGACCATTGTTTCTATATGCAATATTCTCTGTGTATATGTGTGAGAGGGAGTGCGTGATGTTGTGTGTGAAACTGGGGGGGGGGCTAAATGAAATCTCAGAATTCATAGCTGCGAGCAGTAAAGCACACATTCGGCACAGTCAAACAGCCTTATAACGTTCTGTGCCACGCAGGGCTACACAAATACATCTGGAAACAGTCTAAAGGGAAACACGCAGGATATAAAAAGAACCACAAACAAGCAAGCACACATTCTGTTGGGGTATGTTTTCAGAGGCATTCAATTTAATTCCCATCAAACATCTCTGTGTTTCTCTGTGTTATCTTATTCAATATCATGCTCTGTGCACACACACACAGACACACATGCACGTGAGAACAGGGTCAGAACAAGTCAGAAGGTCCGCTGTAATCAGCTGTTAAAGAAATAACAACGACAGGACAAACAGAAGCAAGTTGTAACAGAAATAAGCCATGATCGCTAGCTTTGCCTGTTTGCTAATGAGCTCGTTCGAGAAGCTGGGAACAACAGGCTCTCAGGCAGAGAACGGCTCGTTCTCGCCGAAGCCGTGGGGGCCGGGCATGTAATCAAAGGGAAAATGAGAGGAGAGAAAACAACACGTAAGGAGGGAACATTATGAGCATGGTCAAAGCGTGCCAGTCAGTTGCTGTATTAAATAGCAGCCCCGCGGCCAACAATCACTCACAAGAGGACAGAAGCAGGTGGGCAGCACATTTCTCACCTGGCTAATAGCTGTGTCATGAGAGGGCAGAGTGAGAAGCCTTTCATGGTCTTTTCTTCACAGCGGAGGAGATATACTCACAACACAAATCCCTTATCTTGACTGCTAAAGGGTTAATATTCTGTCGCTCTGTATCAACTCTGTGTCAACTTTAAAATATCTCGTGTTTTTCCTTGTTATCTAGTAAAGCTTGGGCAGAAATAACCCACATGACTAAACGGACGGTCTCCAGCCTATTTTGCCCTCTACTGACTTGGATCGCTCCACTTTGGACAACCACACAAAATCTGAATCACTAGTACCGGCACTGACACGCTGAAGGGGCAACAAGACTTCTCACACGCCGCAAACAGCATTCGCCACGCAGTCGACATCTCGCTCGTCAAACACACACTCGGCATTCAATCACTCTGTGCGATCAGGCAAGGTATTACGATCCTGGACGCAGGAGGAGGAAGAGGAGAAAAAAAAAAAAACGGCTTGTGAGAAGAGTTATGAGGAAGTTTTATCGTTCATCACAAGGGAGGCACAGTGTTGCCTTGAACATGGACAGAGACTAAAGATGCTATGATCTGCCTGCAAAAATGCCTCAGGGACAGAGGATCCATCAATTTAGTTGTCCCTGACACTCCCTGAAGAAAATGATGGACTTGAAATGACAAATAGAGGATATAATGCAATTCATTGCAATATGAATAAATCAAATGCATTAAAGGAGCATCATGAAACATGGCTAAATGTGCTTTCAGTATAAAATTATTGCAAGAGAATGAAGCATATTTAGAAGCAAAAATTCTCCTTAAAGAAAAATAGAAAATACGCTTCTTTGGATTCTTTGCTGATTTGTGGATGGATTCAACAAAACAAAATGTGTGAATTAATGAGTTCTGGAGGTGCTGGTAGGTGGATTTGCTGTTGGATGCTAAGCTAAGCTAACCGGCTGCTGGCTGTAGCTTCATATTCAGCACACAGACAAAAAAGTGGGATCAATCTTCTCATCTAACTCGCGGCAGAGTTTCAATAAACATATTTCGCAGAACTTACTTCTCTAATGACTTTCTGTGAAATAAGAAACAACAAAGCATCAAAACAGTGCAGTCAAAACAGCTGCTAGTTATCATGAATATGAATTCTAATATAAATCACGAACTGTCTGCGGTAACACTTTGCAAAGTCTGAACCAAATTACCTTGCGATCTTGTCACTGCAGGACATGGTGAGTAACCTCTCCCCCTGCAGGACCCCGTCCCAAGTCTGGATGGTGTTGCTGGACCTCACAGGTATGGTGCCCTCCCCGGACTCAATTTTTGTCCTTAACTGTCCCCGTGCTTTCCGGTTGGGATGTCTGTCCCCTTGGTCTGAGTGAGAGAGATAAAAAAAGAGATATGCACATAAAGGCATAAAACTGTAGCAGGAATCGCGGACTAATATGATTGGTTTGTAAATTGGATCCCTATCATTGTGCAACAGGAGAAAACAGAGAAAGGAAAGGAAGAAAAAAATGGCTTCCGCAAAAGCACGACCTATTATTTATTATTATGTTATCAATGTTTTCTGCTGTTCCACCAGCAGGCGCCATCTATTCAGTGACTAATTGAATGTGGCTGCTTTCTATTCAGTCTGCCATGTGCAACGGAAAACACTTTGACAAGAGTAAGAGGGAGGTTAATCAGACAGACAGTGTGTGTGGGCTGGGCGGGAGAAAGACTGATAGAGACAGACAGCGAATGACAAAAAGCTCTAATTACTACAGCCTTGTTTAAATGTGTCTGTAATGCGTATTTGGACATCGGAGTAAAAAATTCTAATTAAATGAAACCAAGCATGAGTGCCAGGAAAACCTACAAATTTATTTAAATAAAAAAACACTGTTGTTGAAAGTGAATTGTGAACCGCGTCGGCTGAGCTGAGGAGGAGTGGCGAGGCTGGCGTGAGGCAGCGAGTGGACGCTCGGTACCTTCCACTCCGGCCTCGTGCGGAGAGAAGATCCTGGCGTCTCCACAGGGCGAGGTGCTGATGTAGAGGTGGAACTGCACGTTGTCCTTTAACCTGTAGCCTCCCTTCTCACACTGCACAAATATCGACTTCTGGTGGTCCTCCTTGTTGTTGCTACGACGACAGACAAATGGCAAATTTAATGCGAGGCTAACAAATGGTACATTTTTCATCATAGCTCATTTAGCTGGACTTAAAATGAGTGAAATTAGATACAGCAAAGGGCAATGTAAATATAACACTGAATAACACTAACACTGAACTGAGAACAAATGTGCACCGTCCACTGACCTGAGGAAGAACTCCAGCTGAGTGTAGAGGTACCTGATGAGCGAGCGTCGGGCGATTATCTCAGCGTGGCAGTCATTGAGTGCCAGGCCGCGGTCGCTCATGTACTCACCGTTGATGCATTTGGTTCCCGTGGAGACACAAATGACCTGTGCTTCCTTCACGTCTGTCCCTGTTGGGGGTAGAGGGAACAAAGACATATTAAGACATACATAGTACATACTGTGCACGTGCTACCGATCAGACAGAAAAAAAACAACTTCTATTATCTTTGTGTAACCCTGCAGAGTGTCATATAGCCTGGCAGGTTGCTGCAGCCTGTATACTGTGCAGAGTTCGGCAGTAGAAGGCTGTTTTCACATTCATCTGAAGAAGGGGGAAAAGTTTCTCTGTGCTAGTCTGAACTCCCAGTTTAACACGTTTACCTACAAGCAGGATTTTGTCAACTCATATCACTAAACTCGAGTTTAGAAGCCAGACGTGGTCCAGTGCTGCCTTTACAAGTGTGTTGCGGAAACTTGAAGCCTCCAGAGTGCACGTTCTGAGGATTTACTTTTCAGTGAAAGTAGGAGACATTGCATGTCCAACAGTTTAATCCTTTAAACTGTTAATGTTACTGTTTAATATCTGAATATTCAAAGCCCGTGAATTTATCAACAAGCAAGAAATAGTGCTGTAAATAGTACTTTTAAGAGCAGTCAAAAATGATTCTTCAAATGGGAGGCTGCAGATCTTCAGCTATCTTATAATACTGTTGGGTTGTCTACTCTATAACAATGCATCATATTCCATAAGATCACTTAAAATCTTAATTCAGTGTGTGTCAAGCAAAGAGTGAAGTAGAAAATGGCAAAGGATGGAAGTGTTCAAGTAGAGTACAAACACCTAAAATTTGTACCTAAATACAGCACTTGAGTAAATGTATTTAGTTACATTCCACCACTGGTTAATAGGACTGAAACAAAACTGTGGGCGTCGTTTAACTCATAAATGTAGACTATGCTGCAAAATAGGCCGTTAATCTATAAGGAAGCATTAACTTAACACTGCATCTTGTCAACTTTGCTCCATGAGACTTCCTTTGGATAACACTTGAAAATTGCTTGTCAGTGCCGTAAGCATAGAAGCACGTCGACTCTACCTGTTGTCATGACGACCCCTGCTAGGACTTTCCGTCGTGCATGGGGGGAGGTGAAGTTATCTGTCAACTCACTGAACTTATCCACCACCAGGCGAGAGACGGCATCAGCCAGAACCTGGAATCACACACACACAGACGCGCACACACACACGCACACACACACACACACACACACACACACACACACACACACACAGACAGACATGCACGCAGTCACACAAACACAAGCTTGTGTCAGATATGTCAGCTTACAAAGCACGTCTGATGTTATCCTCCCCTAGAGCACTATGTACCTGTCACAGTGTTCGCATTCAGCTCCAAACAAGAGTCAGAGCGTTGAAACGGCAACAAGTGAAAGTAGGTTGACCCCCTGAGGTATACCTAACCGTCTTTCAAGCAGCGCTGTTTGAGTTTGGCATGACAGTTATAATTTACCATCTCCCTTCTGACAGCGAATCACACAAAGCAAAAACCGAACAAGTAAGCCTGAGCAGCAGATGCGGACAAAGCGTTTGTCGACGTTCCACAAGGTTTAAAACTGCAATCTAAACTCTGGGGGAAACCTCGAGTGAACTTCACACGTCTTTTGTTCTTGGACAGCCACCTCCTCTCGTTGGCTCCTCATCCACCGCTAATGTGATGGAAAATGACGACGACCAAGAGGAGAGACGACGGCTGGATGACCACAAATTAAAGAGATTAGTCCAATATTACTTCCCCGCTACTTCGGAGTCACCCACTCGTGGCCACATCATTTGAATTCCGAATGTCAAGGTCGTCTGTGGTGTAGAAACGACTGTTAATCTCCAGCAGAACAAAGAAGTGGGAGTACAGATCACTCGGACAAAAGAACACATACGTCCAAAAAAAAATTCCATTCAGGAATAAATAAAAGAAGACTTATTTTCCTTGTTCAAATAAGTTTTTGATGGCTTTTGTGGTTTGAGCGTTAACAAAAACCAACTCAAACTACAAAATGCAAAACTAAAGTTAACATGTTTATCGCAACAGCAGTGGGCTCCAACCATTTCCCCCCATTAGCTCCCTGCCAGATGGAAACAGGCTGCAGAAATTAAATACCAAGACAGAGAATTAATAGAGCAATTAGTGGGGGCGCTATCGTTAAAATGGGGTTCTTGTTGAGTAAATCAGTTGACAAGTGGAGAGAGGGGGTAAAGGGGAAAAAAAGGCTCTGGTGAGGGAACTGTTGACAGTGTGCTGTGCTGATTAGCTCTGCAGACAGTGTTATCTCTCGTCACACACTGGCATGGCTCTGACAGTCACCTCTGCAGTGGCATCAAAAGCAACCACCTGCCCCGAGTCCCCGCACACCTGATGTGAATGAGGTTTTGATGATAACCGACGCGAACAGCACAGTTCAAGAGGGGGAGCAGTTTGGAACCCAAAAGTCAAATCCAGGGGAGATCCATACTAGACTACTACAGACTACTAAGTGACCAAATTATACTATGACGATATAATCTAAACATTTTAGAATACACTCATTAGACAGAAGAAGAGAAACTTCTGCTCACCAAGATGAAAAATGAACCAAATCTAGAGAGAAGTAAGATGTGGACCAGGTACTGAAATCTTGATTATCCGCCATGACAGTGATTATCTGGATTAAATTCTAATGACAAGTCTACTGATGATTGAGAAGGTCAAGTAAACGATCCACTGACGGCTTTAATGAAGGCAGAATTTGAAAAATGAAAGTGGTGTCTCATGTGCTGTTGCATTCTTTTTAAAAGTGAGGTGAAAAAGGCAGAAAAAATAGATCCACTGCTGCTGAACAAAATAAAAATAAATCCTTTAACTTTGCTGCTTCCAGTGATAAACATTTTGGTGTCTGGAATTTCTTAAAAACTAAAAGGTCATTTCAGTGTGTCCCATACTGACTAATGAACGTCTTCTAAATTAAAGACTTGCTTTGTATCTAAAATTCATTAACCCATATTCAAAAATGTGAAGTATGATCGCGGGCATTTTTGCTTTTAATCTTAAGGGTACTCTAACGAGCTTAATCTTTTTCAACTACTGCCAGCAGAAGTGTATTATGAGTTAAAACCTGATAACAAGAAAATATTTATTTGGCTTATTAAATTAAAAATGATGTGGTCATTCAAAATAATTCACAGTTTCAAGGCCTGATATGGGGTAAACCTGACAACTCAGTGACTTCACAATAGGAAATTTTATTACTGAGCCAAAGCTATGCACAGCAAGAAAGCGCATGGGTGATGCCTCTCGTTGTGGACATCTTGGTAAAATAAATTAAATGGTCGAGTTTCTGTTCTGTTCTGGTCAGATTCTCGACAAGTGTGACAATCTATTAAGAAAATAAATATCTTACCTGGGGTAGGTGAAGCTGCAATCCCTCTCTTGGTATGGGTTGCCGGGATGGCGTCTGGTCTAGCTGCATGTTGAAGAGAGCTGAGAGGGCGGCCTGCGCTGCCCGGGCTTTGGCCAACTTCTTGTTGCGCCCTGAGCCTTCAAACGTCTGTGCATCCACTGTTACTGACATCACAAAATTCTTGGCATGACTCTCCCCGCTCTCTGAGACAAAGTCATATTTGAGGCCTGGCCTGAGCTCATTGAGGATCATGACTGGGTTTTTGCCACTGGAGGGCGAGCTGAATGCTGATGGAGGGGGCAGTGGGGCCTGGGCAAGGTTGCTGCCAGGTGGTGTGGGCAGTGGGTACTCCCCTAGTGAGTTTAAGGAGCTGCTACCATTAGAGCCTAGATAGAAGGATTCCTCAGGTGCGGCTGGTGTCTCAAAGCCATTGAAGAGCATATCTGGGAAGTCAGCTTGGTCAGATGTAAAGTCTGTGTTCACTGTCAATGTTCGACCCATGGCCAGGTGTGCCTCAGAGGCATTGGGGAACTGGACGAAGGAACGCAGTGCTTTCTCTGCTGCGTTCAGTTTAGCCTTCTTCTTAGTTGGGCCCATGCCCTCAAACATCTGTCCATTGACCTCCACAGTCATGACAAAAACTGGCGCATGGACTGGTCCTGTTTGAGACAGCAGTTTGTACTGTAGACCCGGTTTGATTTCGTTCAACTGCATCAGGGCGTTCTTGGGCAGGACTGGCCCTGGCGTTTTCTTACGTTTCTTGGCCCGGAACTTCGAGTGTGTGTGTCCATTGTTTCCCTCTTCTAGGGGGCGCTTTCGACTGCCCAGGCCGCTTCCATTGGGGAGCTGTTCAGCCACTCCCACCCCGTCTTTGCAGGACACGTTGTCCAGGTTTCGGTTTTCCTTAACATCGGTGCTGCTCGAACCTGCGGTGCCCAGAAAGAGTAACTTACAACGCCTTCGTTGCAGGATCTTGTAAATGCAAAATTTATAGATTCCTTTATCACTCTTTGGAACTGAACCAATGATTTGTGTTCCTTTAAGAAAGCAAGAGAAGGAGGCTTTTCATTTGTTGAACATATTCATCTAGAGTGTATTGGTGTTACTACAATTAGTAGAACATCATCAGTACATCCACTGTTTCTAAAGATATGCCGAGTTCTTAGAAATTGACGTTGGTTAACATTCAAAACAGTGTAAGGAATTTCTTGGACTACATTTTTGCTATATATAACTTTGAAATTAACCTCTGAATATAGCTTCATAATAAAGTTATAGTTGTGATGGCTTGTTATTCTTATGTTCAGGGTAAAGTGGGAGAAATATACAGTACTGTACAGTTTTCAGGTTGCACAGTGTTACGGGTCTCAAACATAAATGCACACAAATACGAGCTCACATATCAACACTCAACATAGACGCTTGCACGCACACAGAGCTGTTTCTCATCCACTCTATCAATTTCTAATCGCCTGAGTGCCTACAGAGGAATTAGGAGCATTTTAAGTGTTCAGTTTTAAACTGCAGGCTCTGAAATATACTGTACTGGGGAACACATATCACTGAATCCAGTTAGCAAAGTGGATGGAATATTGGCAAAAATTTTCATTTATAACATCCTTCAGCAAAGGCTTGATAGGTTACTCCTTGCGGTACTCAGGAGAAAGAGAGGCCGCAGTGTGCATGAGTGGGATTGTAGGTTGGGTTGAGGGAGTGCAGGGAGGAGTGCAGGGGGAGGAGCTGAGGACCAGGCAAACAGGAGAATACATCAAAGAGGCAGAAGGAGAAGACTCCACCTACTGCAGGATCCTAAAGGCTTGACTGGTGACACGGTGGGAGGTTAAAAAGCTGTTTACCCATTTTTACATGAGATTTTGAAAAGAATGACTGTCGTATTTAAAATGAGGAAAATCTGAATTCAAAATCTGTTTCTAATGAGGTGCCATTCATAAGACCCTGCGCCTCTGAGATCCCCCCCATGGAGCTTGTCAGAGAACACAGTGTTTCAGGTTGCAAAATGTAATGACATGCCGCTACCATCTGCACACTACAACTGACATGTCTAAAGGCAAGGAAAAAAAAGACACTTACTCCTAAGATCAAGAACACAAACTGCATATCCTTCCGTTCATGAACATATCTGCACTGAAAACATGCAATATCTTTTGGTGTATGCGTGCATTCTGCAAACTGCTATTAGAGTTTTGCAAATGAACAAGGGAAAGGAGGGACAGCGTAAATGTGCACAATAGTAGCCAAGAAGAGCTATTACCTATCAGAATGGTGTTGGTTAAACAACCTTTAACCACAACAGACACTGCAGCATTTGCTTGAATAATGTTAGCTATGGTGGAAAATAGCTAAATTTAAATGAGGACTTTGACTCTCATTCTAAATGAATTATGAAATATTTAGCATATAGTACTGTAGCTTCTTATGTTTCTTTGTAACGGATAAAATGCATAGAACAATGAGCTACTGGAAATGTGGGGATTGCCATTGAATTTAATGCTTAATATACTTAAATATACACATTTAGCTAGCAATCAGAACCTTTCCTAAAGCAGCTATACTGGTGGAGTAGCCAATCAAGAAAGACATAAAATACTGAAAACTCTGCTGCAAAGACAAATCCAGTGAATATCATGGCACCCAGGGAAAAAAAACTGGAGCTCTCTTTCTCCGTTTCAAAATGTCATTGTCAAAAATCATTCAACACATTTAAACTTCCTCTAAAGGGTTAAAATTGATACCATTCATTTTACGGTATAATAACTTTTTGCAGGATGATGGATATCCAGTAATACTCCAGAGCCGAAGACCAGATCAGAGGACAAAAGCCGTAAAGCAACAGCCATGACACCATGCACTGAAACATGGCACACGCATGCAGTTGTGGTCATTGTCAAGCCAGCATCTGTGTAATCAGCACCCATTAGTTATGCAAAGACAAAAGATCCAGTATGCTTGGATCTTTTGGAGTCGGATCCCCTGTGAGGGTTGCATGAACCAAATAACTCAGACGAAAAAGCTTTCTATCTCAACTTCATTTTAAGTGCAACTTGTTTGTTGGGCTTTTGATTTGGGATGATTCATGTGATTAAAGAATTTCAAGAACTGCTAAGGTTGTCACATAAAAGTTAAAAATGATCTCATGTTTTCCTCTGGAGTTCCCCTGGTATTAAAGAAATAGGCTTGTGTGAGCTTGGACTGTGTTTTATCTTCAAATACATCTTCTGAGGCTTCGGAGGCTTTGAAAGACAACAAAGACTATTTTGGAACTGTGCTCATTTGACTTAACACATAACAACACGCTTCTCTACAGAGCAAAAACACCGAGTATGACACTCCAATGAGGTGTGTTCATTTGTATTGCAGGTAAGAGCTGTGCCAGGATGACAGCTCTCTTTGAATGCGAGTTCAGGATCGTTAAGGTGTGGGGAAACGCATTCAATCACGTCTTTCCGTGCCTTCTGAGGCTAATGTCTAATTAAAGTTCAATAAGCTGGAGTGGAGAGGATTTTCTAAAGAGAGAAATGGAGGTAGAGGGAATCTGTAATATGACCTGAAGCCTCTCAGATGTAATGATTAGTTCTTCCCTAAAAAGTTTCAGCAAAATCTGCTGCATGTATTTGTGCGTGTATGCACTGCTCTGTGCATTGGTTCAAGTGAGGACGAAAGATGGCTCCCATGGTGCTCATGGAGGGGCAACTACATGAGAATATAATCAGCAACACAAAACATATGAACAGTATGTTTTGGTTTTTCAGACATATTTATAGGAAACATATACATAGAGCTTCTACCTGCATTTAGTTTGATTAGTTTTGGGGTGCATTGCATGTTATATTGTTTGATAAAATGTAGGTTAAGCACATTAATACTTGCATAATATAAGTGAGCAAAATGTGTTCACACTGATTACACATCAGAGAGGGACAGGGGGACATATGAGGGCAGACATGCGGGCAGAACGGAGGGAAACAAAAATACAGGCAGACATTTAAAAGTAAAGACCAGCTATTTCTAAGACTGGAAAACAGGCTGGAAAAAGGAGAAAAACCAGATTCGACTCACTCATATTCTCCTCCTCATCCACATCCATGGCGACGGGTTTGTTCTGACCTGAGAGCAGCCTCGCCCCCACTGCACCTGGGGATCAGAAGACAAGAGGGAGGCCCGCATGAGCCCGGACGGCGATACGCATGCACGAAAAAGACACATTCAAAGACCTTGAGTGGCTACAAGTGATGAAAAATTTCTTGATGCTCCAGGCAGCACGCGCACACAAAGAAAAATGCACATATTGTACTGTACAAGTAGCCCATGATGAAGGCATATAAATATTCAGAGACTGAGAGATATCAAGGTGAGAGAGGAGGCCAGGGCTGACAGGCCTTAATAGCAGGAGCAGTCTATTGTGACTTTAATATCCCTCCGATTAGACCTCATTTCCCACTGCCTGCTGAGAGATATACAGCTAGTGACATGGCCAAGGTACTCCATTGCACACACACGACTTATCCCAAGGTGGAGAGTGCGATTAAAGCTCCATTAAGCAATATTTGTCACACTAACATAGAATCAAATAATTTCATGCAATCTGAGATGTTCTCTCATGCTGCCAATTACACTGACAGAGAACAACCAACTCTGAGGCAACATGTTTTTTTTTCCTCCTTTCTGCAACTGGCTCTGTTTTAACATTTTATATGGTTGAATCCAAAGCAGCAAATAAGTGGCTCATTAAAAAAGCCAAACATCCAGTCAGCCTTCTTTTGAACAGTGTTTGATATGCTTGAAGCCGACAATGAATGAGGGATAGGAACGTCAACTTCGTCTCTCCCTGGATGTGGAGTCAAAACCAAATACAACCCTGATTGCAAAAAGCTGGGACACTGTGCAAGACAGAGATGAAATAGAAGGTGATGGTTTCTTTATCCTTATTGCCAATCCTTGTATACTCAATTGAAAAGGCGATATATATGATGTTTAACCTTGGTTTGCGACAGGAGCAACAAAAGACTGGGGATTCTCCAAAAACACCTGTTTGGAACATATATAGAATATATGTATTTATATATGTGTACATATATGCATGTATACATTTGTCAATTCCTGGCCACAGAGATGAGGAGGGGGGGTACAGAGGTCTGGCAACCTCATTCCCATCTAAATACCCCTCAGATTGTTTTTTATTTCCAAACTTGTCGTCTTCAGCCTCAACGGAGATTGACGCTACTACAACAAAATTAAAGCATGACGTTCAGTCTACAACAAATCGTTTTAGTCACACGAGTCCCATCAGCCATCAGGTTTACTTTTGATAATCATCTCAGCCTGCAGGTCATCAGTTTAATGACCTCCAAAAATATTCAGAGAGGGGGCTTACTCGGAAAAGTTGTACCACTGGCTCATACAAAGCTGCTAATTAGATAACAAAAAGTTCGAAGAAGGCTGCAACTGCGTGACTTCCCCCATCCGTCTCCCAAGCAACCACTTGAAAAGTCACAGTGCGACAAAAAAATACTGCTGAGAGCAGGGCAGATGAGTGCAGACTTGATGAAACAGACTAACAGAGTGAGTTAGACGAGAGAGAGAAAGAGCCAAAGAGGGAAAGGGAGAGAGGCGAACGACAGAGAGAGAAAGGAGGAGAAAGATGGCATTATGATATAGAACAGATTGTGCTGATTCTACTCTCTCTCCACCCGTCTTCCATCAGTGCCCCCATTCCTCAGCCAGACACTTTCTTAAGCTAAACTAAATGGGCTAATTAATCTGGGCTAATGGTGGGTGACAGCAAATATGCTAGCACAATTATCACCCTATTAAAGATTCATATTCCAACCCATAATTGAAAATGAAAAGGTGGGGTGAAGGGAGGAAGGTGGGAGTAGGTCCAACAGAGTGGAAGATGAGAGTAATTTTTCTCAGGTAGCAGGAGCCAGGTGCCCCCGGCCCCCCACGCTCAAAACCACAGCTATACGCAAGACTAGTTGCACTACTTACAGGTTGTTACTCCCGCAGTGCATGATGCTGTGTGATTCTATGTTTCCAGACTTTAAATGATGGAGTTTAACTTGTTGCTATGACTAGCTTCAACATCTTAATTTGGTGTTTTACTTTCAAATAAAGTCTGTTGTCTCGTACCTTAATGGTGTGGCCAGATGTGCAATTGGGTAATTGTGGATAAAAGAATTGCATTCAGTGTTTCCGAGTGTAAAGCTAAATATTAAGCAAGGTGTTTTATTCACGTACGTCTTCTTCCTCCAGCACACACCGCCGCGCAGTTTAATCAGCACGCAATGCAAATGTGCCTGTCAGTTCTGATTTTCAGACGGGAGCGCCTTCGCCATAAATCTGTAACTATTCCTGAAATCAGGTGCAATCATTGGGGAGAGTCGCACAAAGAATTCATAAAATGTGTGTGTGTGTGTGTGTGTGTGTGTGTGAGAATAAATCTGGAGGTGAGTGGCTCCGCAGTCCTACAGGGCACAGGGCTTTAAAAAGGAACCTGGTCATTCTGCTGGGGGTGAAATGAACGCTTTTTGTGTTGAGTGAAATTTCTGATCCTGATTAAAGTCATCCTGTAATTCTTAAAAACACACCACTGTCAGTGAGGAAATCAGTGTGCTTCAAATTCTAAGAAATGTAGACATGATTATTCGGACGGATCAGTGCTGGGTTACACGTATAATGTGTTGTGTGGATGTTTATGTATCGATGTGACAAGATCATCCAAATCAAGTTCAGCCAAACGTGCGAACAAACAAAACGAACAAAAGTGACAAATTTGAGCAATCCAGATCTGGACCTTTGGAAAACATATCAAGTTGTCTGATGGTTAATAAAGGAAATGAAATTACATATCGCCTGAAGAAATGCTTGTTTTCTTTGATGTGGTCCACTGCCTGGTTCCCCCACAGGTATCAATTTAAGATTTGGTCAACCAAAATATTCACAGGTGATGTTCCCTGCAAGTGAATGTCTCCAGTATTGGAGCAAAATGGTACCAACGTATATTTAATATGAAGAATCTAACCTAATGCTGACCACTGATGAGGAGATGCTGCACTATTGATGAGATATATGGGATAATGGCATGTACAATATTTACACCGCGAGCCAAGAAAATAGCTCAAGAAAAGTGAGGTACAGATCATCAATGTTTTCTACAGGTGCCTCAGCATTTTTCTTTTAAGATCAGCCATTTTTGAGCATTCAAGCCTGCAAAACTAATTTGGACATTTGCATGTGTGGAGATTTCTGAGACACCGGTAAAAGCAAAGCAGGCTCCTTGATAGATTGTGGTATTGGCAAATTTTTGAGCACACACGACCAAAAGAGTGGATTTAAAGTGAATCAAAAGAACCAACAGTGAGGGCCGCCGACTATCTCCCTCCATATGCATAAATGATACTGCGTCATCAAGTTGTGAGACGGCTTGGTTCCAGGTAATTCTGAGTGGACGCTAAGGGAGACAGGGAAAAGAGAAAGATGAGAAAGAAGATGAAAAACCTCAAATTCAATCTGGCACGGTGAGAGGGACTGAGGGGAAATAAGGTGGTTTTGATTTGTCTCTCATCCCTCGCTTGCGCTGTGACAGAGCGATAGAGCTACGCCACCGTGGAGGGAGCACCAGCAGCGGCCAACTGATGGGAGGAGGTGGGGTGGAGCGAGGGGAAGAAAGGTAAAGGTGAGGGAAGAATAGAGGTTGAGAGAGAGAGAAAATGCAATCCTATTCCAAGTAAAAGAGAATCATTATCTCCTCTAAAACAGAAGGCAATGGGGAGGTCTGCCCTTGGCAGGCTGTGGAGTTCAAACTGTCTAAAACAAACTGCCTATGAAGGTCGGTGTAGGAAATCAGATTCCCCATCAAAAACCTTTCAACTTCAGATGATGCCAGATGCATAAGTAATTAATAAAATAATGTTGCTTGCATTAACAGGTAACCTTTAATAGTTCAAAAAATGTAAAAAAGTCAAAATATATTTCGGCATGCACCACATTCATAGCTACTGTAAGTCTGCAACTGGAGAGTTACAAATACTAAGGACAAACTTTAAAAGTAACCTGCCATGGAAATAGAGCACAAAGCCAAAATACGTTGGAGCACGGAGCTCGAAGGTTTATTGGTGGAAAGCCGTAAAATGTCTTAGCGCTGTAGCGATGTCTTAGCGTACGAGGCAGCATCTTCCCCTGAACCGCACGGGCTCTGCATCTGTAGTTTTGTTAGTTGTTACATTCTCCAGCAAATGGTTCAGGTGATCACCAGCATGAATATCTTTAGAAACTCATGTCCACAGGTAAAGGACAGCCTGAAAAAAAGACTATAGTTGTGCACTTTGTTTTTTAACCTCTCCTAATTGCATGCTACATGCTGAGGCAGAGGCGGCTCCTCAGTCTTTTGAAGGGGCTGTCGTTTAGGATGCTCACTGTGCTCTATTCAGAAAGCACTCCCTGCTTTTTCTAGTCTCTGTAGTAGCTTATCTACCTGACCTTTCACTGCAAGTGGTAAGGGACGGCTCTTAAAATGCTTTGGACATGGATCTGCTCGGACTGGGAGGGCCGCTTTTACAAGTTCTGACCTTAACTCTGAACAACACTGAGAACCTCTTTTCAGTCTCCTGGATTGCTTGAGAGTCCCGGTTTGTCTTTTAATTCAGCCTTTTTTATTTGGTGGTTTTTATTCGGTACATTTGTGAAGCCAGCTTCACCCACATCACCTCCTGCTACTGTCAGCGGTGGCTTAACGTTCTGGCTTTCATAAGACTGCATAGCTTTGAACTGCTCCTATATTTTACTCTGTAGTCTGAAATGTGTTTTTCCGAATAACTTGTTGTTCGGTGCAGTTTCTCCAATATGAATGATCTTGCTTTATCTATCTCAGTGTCAACGGACTTATTATCCTCTGGGACTGTGTTGCGCTGTATAACCCTCCAGATCTCATACTGTGTACTCTGAACATCCCTCTGGCTCATGTCTGCAGCACTATTTTTGCCTCTATTTATTCTTTGACCAGCTTCTTAACGTTTCAATTTTTTCCATATTTTTGATACACTGTGGTGGAACAGGGCATTTTTTACCCTTACATCTTTAACTTACCATATCATATACTTTGTCCACACCTTCTATTTGTCCCTCCATTTTGCTTAGTTGTTGCATTGACTACAGCTTTGAGTAACTACTTTTGACAGCTGCTTTTTTAGGCAGGGTATAGTTTTCAGCATGGCTGTAAACTCCAAAACTCTCTCTTGTTTTTGCTGAAAAAGTAGTTTAAACAAAACTCTTTAACACAGCAGCACAGCTACAGCTTATCACTGCTGATTTTCTTTGCCAAATACAAGAGTTTCATGAGTTTCTTCTCACCAAGCTGTGTTTTGTACCTATGTAATTATTAAGAATCCAGCACATGATGCGCCTTCCTTTCCATAGGCATCGACTGTTTACATGTCAACTTCCTGTTTACACCAAAACAATGCCTTTGGCACCACTGGAGTGCAAAAACTTGTACCAATACCAACAAAAGGGACAGAAGGTGACACAGTTGTAATTTGTATCAGTGATAACATGGCAATTGCCCCCCTGATGGAATGATGGCGTCTAATTGGTTCCTCGACAAGATGATGGCCTCTGATTGGTCTGACGCTAAACTCAAATTTCTAGTGTCATGACACATAAAAGGTTCGCTCTTTGGTGTGATTATACAGACACTGGGGAGGGCACTTGGGCTTTGAAAAACACTTATCTCCTTTACTTTTACTTTAGTCTTTCATCTGTCACTCAAGCTACGTGCTGTAATTGAAAACACACTTGTTTTTTTTTTTTTTTTAAAAAGGCTACAAATACACTGCATGCACTGGCATCTAACGGGACCATCTGACAGTAAAATGCAGACAAAACCCATTTAACTCAACTCCAATGAAAATAAACCATTTGCATCTTACATTTTGGATGAAATTACTGGTGTGCCATTCATTCAGCACTACTTGCCTTCCATATTTTTTCAGAGAGCGTCAGTGACACCACCTAACGCTTGGGCCCAGTGAGGCCATCTACTACTCACACAGACTACATTAACAGCATATAAAAGACAAAAAACTGCTTCAAACTTTCAGAGGCCTGACATGCCACTGTGTTGAAAGGACCAAGGCAGGCTCTAAAAACAGCCTCCACTTAGCTCCTGTCAAAAACAGACAGAGGGAGAAAAAGCAAAGCATGCATCGGTGCACAAATACAGTCATGTACATACTTATCTCTGTGATCTAAATGTTCCTCTTCACGCTGCTGAAGGGAACCAAAACATGAACTCTCTCGTTCCCACGAATCACAGTGTAGCCCACAGTGATTCTTAAGTGTCATGATTTTCGTGTTTCCTTTGTGTTTTGCTCTGTAAATCAACTTTGTTGGTTTGCATTTTTATCTGTATTTACCATTTAACTGAGGTGATTCTGGTTTATTACACGCTCACGCAACTATTACAGTGTCTATTATCATTTTAATGTGTGCAAATGAATGAACAAAAACAAACACAAAATAAAAATCTGTATTTCAATGAATGCTGGATTATGTTTTATGTTTTGGAACAACAACAAATGGAACAACCCATTTTTACCTTTCATTCATATGTCTGAATAAGCATTGCCTGGATGCACAGTGACATAGTGAGTGTAGTGATAATACTTTGCACAACACTGTATAAAAAGGTCTTAAATGTACTAATTTTTCTTGAAATGTATTAATTTTTTTGTAAATTTGATGTACAGCTTGACCCAAACTTATGTAATGCTAAAATGAAACAACATAGTTTATCCTCAGTCACACCTGGGGAAAATACATTGTGTGGCTCTAATTCTTGTGGTAGTTGGGATCAAAAGTGACGCTGGTAAACTGGTTAACTATTCCCAGTACGTTCAAGGATCTGGGTTCAACAAACTTTTAAATAATTCACTCATGCAGTTTGGGGGAGATGCCAAATCTGAACCACAAACCTCACAGTTACGTGGTAGCTGTTGTCGCCTGTGGTTTAGGATACCACAAAAAAGCTGTGCAAAGCCGATCAAGTTGGCTTCTGTATCGATAATATTAACATGATGAATGAATGAGCATGAAGATGCCAAGTGTCAGTCATTATCACACCCTCAGCGTCAAGTCCTTCCAGACGACTTGCTTGCTTAACAGAGCGCTTGGTCCGACGGGCTCTCCTGGGTGGTATCGTGGCTCACAGCACGCCAGGACTGCCAGGACTTGCTGGGTAATGGACCAGTACAGAGGCTCAGCTGGGAGTTAAGAGGGAAAAATGGGCACTGCCCTCGCACACACACTAGGACTTGAGTCCCTACGGCACAGCTAATTCAGGGGTGCACTGCTCGGATTTAGCTGTGTTGCATGTGATTTACCTCATAAAGAGTGCCCTACAATGAAAAAACAAAACTCCAGCAACTTTTTTCTATACATTTGTCTCCTTAAAATACTAAAATAGTGGAAAAAGCGACCCAGAGCCCAAAGTTTTGATGATACGATGATTTTTTATCATATACGACACACACATCAAATCCTCATATATGAGAAGCTGGAATCTGAGAATGTTTGGTTTGAAATAATTCCTCTTTGATCAGTCGATTTATTACCATTAAGGGCTGATCGCTTGAACTCTAATTGAGAATTATAGAATGGATGTTAAACATGAAGGCAGCTGAGTTTACCAGCTTAATAGCTTCTGCACTTTTTCAAGCTTGGCTGAATACCTGCAATGCAAATATAATGGACTCATATTTCCCCAAAACATGAAAATTAGTCAAAACTGAGAAAACAGACCTGCAGGGATGGAGAGGTGCGGAAAGAGGAGAGAATCGGCCTTTTATTGTGTTCCAGACTTTAATATCTGACAGCCGCTCGTTTATCATCATGGACCGCTGATGGTGAGGGAAGGCGAAGGTGGAAAAGCAGAGGCAGAGAGTATCAATATGAATTTTTTATTTGATGGGGTTTATGGGAGATTGCATTTCAGAAGGCTGGCAGAGTCAAGGTTCATGGGGGAGCGAGAGAAGAGAGAGAGCGAGAGGCCAAGTCATAAAGGCCAGGCCAGAAATAATGGTGTCCCTCCACATGAAGAACACACACTAACACTGGAGTTTTCAACACAATATACACTATTCCCTTCTACTGTATGTATGCAAGCTGTAAATTAAAAGCCCCAAAACAAAGTGGCTCTAATTTGTATTATTCTGGCTGAAAATGTCCATATTTTGATTCACACCTTTTTCCTCACACAAATACAGTGCAGACTCTTCCTTACTTTCTTTTTCCTCCATCCTACAGCAGTTTCTCTCTCTCTCTCTCAAACACGCACACACACGCACACGCACACGCACACACACACACACACACACACACACACACACACACACATAAACTTCTTTGGCTGGCTTCAGGTGTGGTCATAAATCATCAGAGTGAGTGGCTATGATTCCCTCAGCACCAGCAGAGCCGCGGGGGTGGGGTGGAGGTGGGGGTGGAGTGCAGGGCTGGTGGGCCAGAAAAGAGGCTGCAGCTAAATGGCCGCCCTCTCTTCCTGTGTCCATCAAGGCCAGAACGAGCGACTGCTCAGCCTCTGGGTGTGACGCGACGCAGACCGCCAACGCCGGCGACACAAACACACATGATGGTGTGAATAATCACTTTTAGATGGGCTCAGAAACACACAAATGAACACATAAAGAGGGAGCCAGACAATGAAATGAAATAAATAAAAACTATACTTACTGATGCGCAACGGGGTAAAAAATAAATCACATTTGGACTCTGCTAGCGATAACGTCATTTGAAAGAAGAAAGCTGCTACTTTCTCTTTTCTGCTGCTGTTTGTAGTTTTAGTGTAATTTTATTTGTGTGTTTTAGCAGTTTGGATCTGTGCTGGCAGACAACAGCAGCGGTTAGCCCGAGAACCACCATATCTTCACCTTCAAGCAAGAAATCTCTCTAGCGGTTGTTGGAATTGTTTTGGAAGCAAAGGAGGAAGTCAGGGGACATTATTATAGCGTAAGCGATAGGCCAACACAAACGACTTTAACACAGGAGACTGCTGTTCGTTTCCTGTTTTAAACTGACAGTCCTTAAACACGGCCGTGATCGTTTCATGACCTTAACCATGTGTTTGTTCGTGTAACCACGACGATGAAGCTCTCCTAGCCTTAATGAAGTAGGCAATTTAACACAAACAAAACAACAAACAAAATCTTTGCCAAGGTGATTTTCCTCCAAACCAAATTCCTACACATAATAAATAGTCATAAACAATGAGTATAAATTATAATAACCCCAACCCACCGACCACATGGAAGTCCATGAACAGAGCCCCTCAGTTATTCTATTCAACTTCCACTTTATTTTACTGTTTAAAATGAGAACCACAGTGTGAGGACAGGCGTAGCTTGAGGTGGAAAATGAGGTAGGACCAGCGGCTTCCACCTCCAAGGAAACCAGAGGTAAACATCTACTTGTCATGGCTTTATATGGTCTGTAAGCTGCGCGGTTGCAAACGGTGTGGAGTTTGACACATAGTAAAGTGAATACCAGAAAGATTAGATAGCTGGGTTTGTGCCTGGCGAAAGACTATCACAGGAAAATATTTGAAAGCTAGTTGAGTAAATGGGCTATTTCCCTGAAACCTTCTGTGTAGTATTCAAACCTGAGTGCAGAAAGTCCTGTACAACGTTTGGGACTCAGACCTGGACCCTGACACTTAAAGCCCTCGCTCTGATTTTTGGTCACATTTCTGCATTTCATGGCCTTTTAGGTAGCATATCTACCAGAACTGCTTTATTTATCAGAGGATGAGTTTACTCTGGATTTTTTTGGTTGTGTGAAGATACTGAGCTGAGTTGACAGTTCTATGTATTTGTGTACTAGTTCCTATGTTACATAAGTTTCTTTGTGCATCGTTTATCTGGACCAAGGTCCTTGATAAAAAATGGAGCAAAAAAAATTGTATGATTCTTCATTCCTGATCATTTATTAATGCTTCCCCCTCCCTTTATATGGAGTAGATGATTAACTGGTTGTAAATGATAATCAGGTTCCAGACTTCTGAATCTGTTGCTGTTCCCATGGCTGTTTCCTCCCGCTGGACAAACAACTGACCAATCAGAGCTTTAGGCACGATTAAAGCTGAACTCAAATCTACACATCAAAGTCTGTTTACAGATCTTGGGGTGTACAAATAGAATGTGTGAAGAGAAGTTGTGTAAAGACACAAATGGCTCCAGAGGAAGCTGCAAGAAGTCTGAAGTCTGATTTCACCTGAGTCATTGTCAGCTGGGGTAACAGCTTTGAAAATGAAAAAAAAATCTGGGAGTTAGAAAGATGTGATCTTACCAGATATCTGAAGCCCAGTCATTGTCTGTGCTAGCAGCTCGAGGCTACATTAGCTGCTATTAGCACAACTTACCCAGATTTCCAACCTGAGCTGCTAGAGACTGTTGACTTGTATAAAATTAATGTTTGAGAAAGACGGAGCTATCTCTGCTGCAAAGATTTGCATCCTTTTCTCATGAACTGTGATTTTGACAATTTTATAGGCGTGTAATGCTAAATCAGCAAAGCTCTTCATATATGGCTAGCCAACAAGCTACATTCATGAAAACTAGAGATAGGAAAATTGGCAAAATATGGCAACAAGCATAGAGTAGACTGATGCAACTGTACATGCTGATGCAAGTCAACTTAAAAAAAAAATAGAAACTCTTAAATCAAGATATTTCTTTATAAAAAATGATCCTGGCAACTATCACTAACTGTCAGCCGGATCCGATGCTTTCTGCTGATTGTTGAGAGAGAAAACAAAAAAAAAACATGATCAGGTAACATAAAAATGATGTCAGGCTGAATGAATAAAGTGAAACGAAATGGTGATTCAGTCTGATTATCGGTGTAATTTAATGAAACAGACACAGCAAAGTGCTCTAAAATTGGTGTTAGCACAGTGGTAATTACAGCAGTAATTTCAAAGCTGGCAATGATGGAAAGAAAAATGCTGCTTATCAAAAATAATGCGTGACTAACAGTCATATAAGATACAGATCAGACAGCTTTATCAGAGCTTAACATTACATTTATTAAAGATTAGTACAGATTTAAGCTGCTAATGACTAGCAACAGTGTTAGCTGTGGCCTCGAGGACTCAAGAGGGTTTCACATAAACTCAGTCACCGGGTTAATTAGTTTATTTAGGAAAAACAACTGACATTACAGCTCTCTGAAGAGTTGCTGCCGCTTCTCTCATTGAGAAATAACACAAAACCAATCACAGTCGGGTATTCAACAGAATTATAAACAAACAGTGACAAACAAAGTAGTTAATTAACGCCACCACTTTCCTTTGCCAGAGAAAAAACAACTTGCTTGCCAGGAGGAAAAGTTGGAAAAGAAGGAAAACAGGAGAGCTGGTGGTGGCGACAAAAACCCAGAGCCGGAGCTAAGAGAGGAGAAACAGATCGAACAGGACTGAGAGTCCAAAATGAGGAATCGAAGATGAGGGGGCGGGGTAGATGAAAGGGAAAAAAAAGAGGGGGCAAGGAAAGGGAAAGAAACTGGACAGAGACAAATGGCGGTGGAAATGGCTGGTGCAGGAGAGCCCGCCTATGAGACAGCCCTCTCAGCAGCCCTAACACAGACTGATCGGCCCACCGGGCTGCGCTACCACTCCAGTCTATTCCATTCCTGTTTGATTCTTCCCTTATTCTACAAACAAAGAAACACCATTTCAAGATATAACTCACCAGAATGTGGCATTAGAACAATTTAAAATGACTGTATGCAGGAGCTGCAGGCCTATTTGTTATTTAATGTGAATAGTTTCATTTTATCACCTACGACTGTATTTGAAATCGAGCTGCTGAAGTACAGCAATTTAAAGAATTAAAGAATCATTTCGCTACGTGATCTCATCTGTTGACACTGGAGCGATACAGAACCGCTTCACTGGCAAATCACCCAGCAGCAAATAGCTGTTCACGTTTCCCTTTTGTGCCATGATGTTTTGTGGCTTTAACAAAAAGAGAGGCACAGGAAATAAACATCGCTGTGTCCTTCTCTATTCACGCCTCCGCCTCGTCTTTCCACTCTGCTGACTCCACACTCACTATTGTGATTTGTTCTGACAAAGTTCAGGTGACACCTTCATCCAACCCGGAAGCTGCGAGAAATTCCATCTGCGCACTATAAAACATCCGAAGTGCTAAAACGCTAACATTTTGACTCCTGCCCTTGCTTCCTAAGAGTATGCATTTGATAATCCTGTGTGTGCCAAGATGGTGAGGACAATTTCTGATGTTAACTATGAACTACAATCACGCGCAATAGTAAAAGAGTGCAGGAATTTTCCTGTAAAATACGAATGATGGAAAGATGGGTGAAAACCGCAGGTCCAGCAATGAGACTTATAGTCGAGATGGAGGGAGTGGAATGGAAAATAAAGACAGAGAGGGATACAAGGAGGAATACAGGGACCATTGTTAATGCCCATGTATGTGGTTAGGTAAGTGAGTGCTACTGTCGCCATCCCACAATCCCATTACTTTCCCCAATAAAGCTTTGGCAGTCCAGTGATTACCTCAAAAGTGAGAGAGAGGAAGAATCTTAATAGAAATGGAATCAGAAGTCAGAACCTTCCTCATCTCGCTCTCCCTCCCTGTTGCTTCCTCAGGTGATGTCTCCAGGCACTGACCAGGTAACGCACCGTAATGGAGTACACGTGTGGGCGCCGGCGGGCTAATGGAGAGGGGTCGTGGCAGAAAGGGGAGTGCCTGTCGTGCTGCCTGATTGAAACTGATGGGCCAAGGTAAGGAGGCCACAGAGCACAGCCACCCAACATGGCCCTCCCTGTCTCATCAAACAGACACACACATGAACACACACACACACACACGCGCTTACCTCGGAGTCCATTATTCAATTTGGCCCTTCTAATGACCAGCGAATTAGGCTGCCAGAAGCGATTTGCCTTCTGAGCCCTACTGCTGGATGTACATGCTTTTCTCCACTCTGCATATTAAGAGGCAGCCATTCAGACGCTGACATCAAATTAGCCTCCGCCAATCAGTGAATTTAGCTGGATGAGCTTGAATGAGGAAGGCATCTGAGACGACGAACACACCCTAAAAACAGGGTACATGTTTTAGAAGTATGGTCTCCCCTTTCGAACAGCTAGCCTACATGTTTCCCCCTTCATTTTACCTAAACCCTAAAATTCTAACGGGTGCATAACGTTGGCGCTTGGATGGCCAACGCGTCTGACGGAGCTGATCACTGCCATTCTAGACATGGTGATTCCATCTCTGTTTCAGAAGCGTCCCAGAAGTGGGTCTCTGTTTTTGTCGGATGACGCGTCAATCTGCACCGAGTAGATCGAGCCAGACAGGAAGTCAGACACAGGAACGGTGTAGAGGATCCGGCAAATTTTCAAAATAAAACACCCTGTGCAGACTCCTGATTGTACATCAACAATAAACGTATATAACAATAACAATATATCAATTATATCCTCAATTTTTATTTTAAATACTGAATCAGAAAATTACGCCACAGCCTGAATGAATTACTGGACAACCAGTTCATTCAGAGTTTTTTCCATTCAAATGTTCCTGACTGGATGAAGTTGACCTCAGTTCTGCCATGTATGCATACTGTGTCCAATCCTGCATCATATCTGACATCAATAAAGCTACACTGCATCCATATGAAACTGTATACAGCGCTGAATAATACACAAATGTTGATGCTGACAAGAGTAACATATTGGTCTTACTCATGATGAAGGCATATCAGCGTGCAAATAGTGCTATTTTTAGGATGGTTGTTGAAGTGTTATGCAAAATAAATAATCCCAAAATGTCTGTGCTCTGCATGTTTTTCTTACTTCCTCCTTTCTGTAGATATACTGCTGATTCACAACTGCTGACGTCTGTTTCTTTTTGCATTTAGTCTAAGAGAGGTACTAAAAAGAGGATCACCAAAAATCCTGTCATACTTACTGTAGAGATGGACTCTACACTCATGCTCTGTGCATTGGAAAAACTGTCCCCACATTCTTAACAGATTCCTTAGGTCCATGTATCAGCTTTAATAATAATAAAACTCCTCTACTTTTGCTTTCTTCCATCTTTTCAAGGTTGTTGGGTGGCTGCCTCTCCTCTTTTCACTAGGAGCTGTAAAATCTATTTGACAGCTCTGATTTATGACACAGCATAGGCACCGGGCGCCTGTGGGGAAAAGCGAGTATGTTTGAGTGTGTTTGGAAGTGTGTGAATGTCTGAGTGTGGGTGTGTGAGCATGCCTGGCTCACAGAGGACCGCCGCTGCTGTGCTCAGTGCTCAGGAGCCCAACAGAGCACACAGGTAGGATGTCCTGAAAACTCACATGTGCACACAAATATCCAGATGCACCTGTGACCGCATGCACACGCATCAACAGAACTAGCCTTAAGAGCTGTGTTAACTTGGAAGCCCAAACAGCCGAAAAACATCACATTTCAAATAACCCAGACTCCTAAATGTTTGGATGCGGTGTAAAATGGAAATGAAAACAGAATGCAGTGGTTTGATCATCTTTTTTAACCTATATTCAATTTAAAACATTACAAAGACATTTAACATTCAAACTGATAAACTTTATTTCTTTTTGTAAATACGCACTCATTGTGAATTTGAAGCCTGCAACACGTTCTAAAAACGCTGGGACAGGAACATGTTTACCACTGTGTTACGTCACCTTTTATTTTTTACTTAATTAAAACTATGTACTGTATTAATCTCCTTTATCCAATCATGTGTTCACAAAGTGGTGAACCTCGCTCCATCCTCGCTTGTGAACGACTGATCCTTTCCAGGATGCTCCTTTCATGCCCAATCATGATACTATCACCTGTTACCAATCAACCTGCTTACCTGTGGAATGATCCAAACCGGTGTTTTTGGAGCGTTCCACAACTTTCCCAGTCTTTTGTTGCTCCTGTCCCAACTTGTTTGAAACGTGTTGCTGCATCAAATTCAGAATAATCAAATATTTACAGAAAAATCAATGAAGCTGATGAGGTTTCAATATATTATCTTTGTACTGTTTTCAATGGAGTATGTGTCAAACCGGATTAGCAAATGATCACATTCTGTTTCATTTACATTTATGAATGTTTTTTGGAATCGTGGTTGGGCATCATGCTAAATATTTATGATTTAATGTATTATAATATTTACGTAATATTTCCTCCTACTGTAGTTCCTCAAAATGTTTCAAAGGGATAAACAGTCCTGTCTCCATTACAGTTGTCATGTTGTGGAGAACCAGATAAAAGCTGCTATCAAACGTTGCTAATGTCTTAAAGGAGTTTGAGAGCCTTTAAGAGTGTGTGCATGCACCTTTCTTTCCATGCAGCTCTTTACTTAAATTTGTGTTTTTGTCAGATCTCTCCCTCTGCCATCCTCTGTCCATCTCACCCCCACACACAATCCTCTCCTCTGTCCTCCTGTTCTCCTCGCCTGGATGCCCAGGGTGCTCACGGCTAACACCGTTTGTCACATTCAAGGCCAGGTTAGGTGCACCGGGATCCTGCTCCACGATGACAAGGATGCTCGCGTATGCTCGAACGTGTTTGTGTGCATAGAGGAAGGAAGCCTGAAAATAAATGCCGTGCAAAGACATGAATGCATCCATGTAGATTTGTGCGCACCAAGCACCTGTGACACTGCCATGGAGGAGTTGAATTTCACACCTTGCGCCTTTGCTATTGTCAGGCAGAGAGGTGCCACTGATGGACGGCAGGGAGAGGACAGGGTGAGGAACCTGCACCGGATGAAAAAGGTTGTGACAGCTGACAGAGGGAGGGAGAAAGTGTTCATACACCCCAAGAAGATGAATGCCAGAGGTGGGAGGGGAGAGGACGGGGAGGGAGGATGAACAGTCTGACACAGAGCAGAAAAACAGCGGCGGCTACGCTATATTACAAAACAGTGATATGAACTGCGATTGAGCTCATTCTGTGGTAAGACTTTAAAGTTTGTCTGTAACGCTGGCAAAGGTTTCCACGCAACACATTTGGCTGGGAAAATCTCATTTTCATCTCTACGTGTCCTGTTCCATTACCTCGAAAGAAATTCCTCTCCGCCACTGACATGAAAGCAGCGGAATAACCTGCTGCAACAGCCAAACATTTCAACATCCATATCCATTTGAATCTACACTGACTATGAATCTATACTAATGAGGTTTATCTCTGCGGTGATAAAGGCAGCCGACACAAATCCCTGCACACATCTCTAGGGCCATGAAATGTCTCTCCGCCAGCTAAACACACCTCGGCGGTTTGTGCGTTCTCGCTACAATGGTTATTTCCCCTCTGTCAGTCTGCTGCGGTCATTAGCAGCATGCTAATCAAGGCTAATTACATTGAGACAGGCAGACACAACTAATTTCTTATCGAGTGCCGCTCTGTTTGTGGTGCCTGGAAATGTTGCACCACTAAATAAGGCTCTGCTCATCACCAACAGCTTTTTTGTTGTTAGGTAAATGAGTGTGGCAGTGTTTTCTGTTTGATTGCCACTGTTGTCAACTATTAATCGGCCTGTCTGAGCTTTTTGCTGTAAGTCTTTTTTCTGTGGCTACAAGCTGCAGCTTATGTTATCCTACAGGGAAGGAAAACAGCAAAATCAATTAAGAAACTGCATCATATCATATATTCCACATGGAAATGATCATTTCTCAGAATATAAGGAAACGGAAGGAAACAAAAGACCAGGGCGGTTTGGAACAAAAGGAAGAGAAAGAGGACAGAAAGATGATACGTGAAAAGGAGGAAGGATGTAGGGTTACCTAAGAGGAGAAAATGCAAAAAGAAGTCTTGTTTTAGGCAAAGTCTCTTCCAGGGCGATGGATTGTAAGCGTCAGGCGGTGCAGATCCCCCACTCGGCCCCCCTGTTCAAGTTACAAAAGCTCATTTTGGAGATTTTGCTGGCATGGCAGAAAAGGCCTCTGTTTCCCATTTTCCATATTTCATATACGGCCCATTGGAAAGCATCGTCTGCGAGTGTCATGGCTTGGCACATTTATGAGAGATGCATTGAAGAACTTATCACTTGGAAGATGTGCTTAAGTTCAGCATTTTGAAAGTCACTGTGTGCTGGATGGCAATTCTCTTAGAAATGATTAACATCTACATGGTTATGTCATCATTAAATACAAGTACTACAGCATATGCATGTGCCTGCTGGTGTATCACAGAGTTACAACAAAAATCATAATAACACAGTTAATTTACATAGAACTATATACATAACATTTCTATGAAAAGATAAGAGATCTAAAAGCAATGTCGCTGAATATGTGGACTATGAATATAATAATAAAAGCAGAACACAGCATTATTCTTAACAGTGTGATAGTGAGTCAGCATGTACAATACCAGGAAATGGAATTCAGCCATTAGTCGTTTTATCATTTACACCAGAGATTTCTCTTACTGTGACATGTCAAAATGTCTACTATGAATAATGTCAGCTGTTGGAAAAATCAGTTAAGGTTTCAAAAATCTGGTCAGAGCTTGAAAAACAAGTGGTGGGATGTAATAAAGCACATTTGTTCATATACTACACTTAAGTACAATTTTTGGAGACCTAGACTGTCACTCTGAAAGTATCACCATAGAGCTGCAGGTGCAATCTGAAACTGGACTATAGAGGTGGGTGATCGAGGCGTGACTGAACTCCATTCTAGGTCTAACTGAAAATAGCTCCTAAAGTCTTAGACAAAGACATGTTGATGGGATTTATGGGTCAGATTTTGTTTAACTGTCTAAAGTGCTATATCGTCAGCTAAGTAGCCACGTACTTTAGTCAAGATATTCAGGTCATGACTGTAAGTTTGACGGGAACTTTCTACTACCAGTATGATCCAACAGTCCTCTTTGTGTTCAAATGTGTCATTCAGCAGCAGAGACACTTATCAAACTGGACTTTGTCAATGGCGTGAAACGAGTCCCTTAGAAGCACAAACACACCTGGATTGTGCTCACAGCTGCAGTGTGGATTAGTGGTTGATGACCCTGGTCAAGCTCTGTATCGACACGCTGAAGTGTCCTTGAGGAAGACAATGAGCTGCACTTTATGGTCTCTCAAGTCCAGTGGTGCTGCTCACTCTGACCTCGCTGACAAGGAAACCGAGAAAATTGTCTTGAGTCGGTGTCACATTATTCTACTGATGCTTGTCTTAAGTAAGCATGTGACCTCATCCTCACGGCTAGCATTAGCCGCTAGCCCAGTGGGCACTGCAGCTAAAGCACTAAGCAACTTATCAGGAGGCTTCCAGCGTGGGGCATTAAAGCTGACTGAGAGAGCAAGTAGATCAACATTGGCCCAAAGTCCTGCTTAGTCATCGCTTCTCTCAGTATGGTGAAAAAGTGCCACTTTCATTCCCATGGTGATAAGGGAGAGTGAAAAGGCCGGAAACAGACCTGTGTAATGCTGATGGACGTAGTCAGTCTCTGAGTGAGCAGGGCTCGAGTGCAAACCGGGGGGGGGGAAATGCAGCATCAGCAGCGGTGGATTTACTTGGATGAATGGACTCGGCTCGACGAGGAGGGTGGGGGGAGTTTGGAGGGCGGTGGGTGTCAAAGCAAGTGGCTGAGACATGGCTAATACTGCCAGTGAGCTGTAGCCACCTAAGTAATTACTACCTTTGCTGTTAGGCTAATCCCCAGAGCAGAGCAGCAAACTCAGGAGAGAAAAGCTTAGAGCCTGTGTGGGGCTCCCGTCACCCGACTTCAATTACACAGAGACACGGACCTGTCTCACTCAGACAGAGAGGAAGAGGACGAGGAGGAGAGATCGTCTCGTTTATGAGAGTCTTTGCTCTACTCTGATCCTTTCCAAAAAAAAAAAAAACGTCCTCAGAGGAGGGCAAAGCAGGACGTACAAAAATGTGTGTTTAATCAAAACAGATTGAAAGCATTCACTCTTGTTTATGAACTTTTGCTTCTTTTTGCACTTCCTTCAGTAGGAACATGATAATTCATCTGACTGGCTCCTGGTTAAGGTGCACATACATGCAGCAGCTGTAACGTCCACGTCCACCTTTGTCGTCTCATCATGTCTCCTGTCAGTAAAGGCTAAAATGCTGAAAGAATCATCTAAAAAGCAAAACAACAATGTTCTCCGATGGTGTCCACGGTTTGTTTATGTCAGAAATGTTTGAGTTTTATTCTATAGGGATGTTTCTTCAGTTATATATGTGAGTATAGATGCAGTTTATATGGTCATCTATTTAGTGATTGGGCTGTCAAATAACAGAGGACTAAATATCTTTGCTAACCTATAGTTTACAAATGTGAGAATTTATCTTTCTGTAGCAAATTTTTATAACAAAAATATTATATCACTATGAAAAATTTAAAGAGAAGGGATATCTATGACAAACCATCCACATTAAAGGGTAATTAATCATCAAAAAAGAAAATAAAATCAGAGTTTTTGTTTTTTAGTCAGCGAATATGCGGGTCATGTGTGACGTCTTCTGTCACAACCCTTTTCTAGACTTTATTATGTAATAAAATGTTAAAATCATGTTGACAAGACACACTTTTGAAGGAAGTGCAAGAAGAAGAGCTTTTCTCTTCAAATACAAACAATTTCAAAAGTGCAATGAATGAACAATGGAGACAACAAGAGAAAACAGAAAGTAACCTTCACCTTTGACGTTTCTGAAGTTCATTTCTAACATATAATACAGGTTCACTAACCACAAAAAAAACAAGCTGAGGAGAGAGAACGCTTTTTAGCAATAAGGCTTCCTCAGTGTTTGTATAAAGAAACAAGAACAGATTTCAGAGCAGTCTGTTGATGCTACTAACAACTTCAAACTTAGCAGACACGTGAAACAAACGTTTCATTACAGCAAATGCTCAGCTCTCCTCTCTCACCGGCAACCAAACATAACAAAGTGCACAACAAGCCAGCTCAGCACCACTCTGTGTGTGTGTGTGTGTGTGTGTGTGTGTGTGTGTGTGTGTGTGTGTGTGTGAACTGCCGGCGTGATGGTTACCTTTGCGTTCGGAGCGTTTCTTGCGCCTCCTCTTGAACCTGCGTCTGATCAGGCAGTAATAGGAGCCCAGATTCTGCGCGCCGTTGGTAAGAAGGGCCATGGCTTGGTCAGCGCTAACACGGCTGCAAAGCCAACTAAACAGCTGTCTAACTACACGAGACGAACCTGCACCAAATGAAACTTCAGCTGCTGGGATCTCACTGTGCACACATGGTCTACCTGTCCTTCACCTCTGACAGCCAGCGCTCTCACACCTGTCCAGTCTGCGCTGCAAAGCTAATGACATTCAGAACTCCACACACCTGCAGCCCTTCTTTGTTTCTACTTTAGTCCTTCCCTTGAATCCGAACTCTCTTCCCCTCCCTCCTTTCCCTCCTCCTCTCGCTGTTTCTCTCCTCTGTTGACTCCATCTCTGCCCTATCAGTAGTCAGAGAGGAGAGGCTATGGAGTAGAGTGTGAAAAAGAAGGAGGAGACTAGCGGCGGAGAGAGACCCGTGTTTTCGTATCGTTGTGAATTAACACAGGGAGCAAACAGTCTAACTGTCTAATCCGCTCTCAAAGTAACAGACACCTCCAACAGGCACAAAAACCCTCGAAACCCCACCACTGAAATACACGTGTACTCCAAATATAACTGCAATATGCTCACACACACACATGCACACACATAACATTCAACCTGCTACTGTGAACAAAGGCTTGCAATCATTTTGCATGCTGCCCCTTTTACCCACAGATCAACATTTACATATGCTGGGCTTGTATTCACCTCTTTACCTTGGAGACTCACCAGGAGTGTATGGACAAGAGGCGACTCAGAAAGAAACCCTCTGCCTTCCTCTAGTGGCAATCTGTTGTAATTACATCTCTGATGGTACCAAACATCTTCCAAGCACCAAATTTAACACCACAGAGGGCTCACGACTGCTTAAAATGATGCTGTGGCTGATTAATGATCGCTGGTGAAAGCTATGTTTCACGTAGCATTCAACAAAAAGTTTACATAAGGTCAAAGATGGATAAAAAGAGGAAAGGTGAGCAAGCAAAGTGAACAAAACAACAGAAAAGGAAAAAGTAGAGAAAAAAAAAGCTCACCTTTGGCTCTGCTGGGATGTCTGCGATTGGAAAAACCTGCCGGAGGGAAAGAAAAGATGTTCCAAGTAAGTAAACAGCAGAGGATCTGGCTGACTGCAGAGTTACTGTCAAAGATCTGGATTACTGACAGCAACAGCGCTGTAAGGAAGGATGTGGTGCAACCAACTTAGTGGTGGACACAGGTGGCAAGTAAAGGTACACAAACTAGATCCATGCTCCGTTAGTGGTTGTTTAGCCAGGTTTCCACATCAGCTGGTCTCTCCATGCCATACACTGGCTGATTTCTTCCAAAAACTGGTGTTTCTGGACAGTCACAACCTTTGATTGAAGTCATGGAATTCAGGCTTTTCCACTGAGAGAGACTGGATCTATTAATTTTGCTGGAAACCAGTGATTTCTTTCTAATTAAATCACAACCTGAGGGTTTTAGTGTTTCCCTTCCCTTCAGCAAGCATGAGGCTCTTCTTATAAAATGGGATGTGGTGGTTTGCACAGAATGATCTCAGCCAGACCAACTTTCCAACGAATAATCATGTTACTGAAATGTATTCCCTGGAAAAGAAAGCGGCTAAAGGTGAACAAACAAAAGTTCTAAACACAAGCTTAAGCCAACTGACAAAGCTGTCCCTGAGCATACACTATAAACCACACTGTGCAGTATATCTCAGATCATTTAACTCAACAATTATATTGCTTATGACTACAGGGCAGGCAACTCTGTTATTTTTCCCACTAACTAAAGTGACTTCTAAGTCCTGTGGGGTTCACATCAGCTCACTAGAACTTTAGACTAGATTAATATTTACATTAAAAGGTGAGATTAAAGGTCTATAGGATAGAGCAATAATGGTGATGGAGGTAAATATGTAGTTTACTATGAGTGTCCTTCCCATTCCACTCATGCTGTTTTGACAGAGACATGTTTTCCTGGTTTTTGGCTTTGCTTCAGCACTCTGGATTTCATAACCCTCCAAAGAAAGTTGTGGAACGCTCCAACAACACCTGTTTGGAACATTCCACAGGTAAACAGGTGGATTGGTGGCAGGTGATAGCATCATGATTGGGTATGAAAGGGGCATCCTCAACCTGTCTAAAGTTGGGATATGAGCTGAGCAGATCACCAAAACCAAAACACTGGGTGTTAAATTACACAACTGGCTGTCTTGATCTGATCATATTGATTACATTGATGGGAAAGGGCATCGCTATTTCATGGAAATGTTCAGCATCTGTTCCATCGTCACGTCACTTGTTCTCACTTGTTCTCTTTTGCACCTGAGTGCCGCCTTTATCAAACGCTGCTGATAAACATCTAAATAACTTTTAAATTAAAACAGTGCTGCCAGTTCAGTACTTCCTTGCTCTTACTGTACTTATGTGTGTGACATGCATAAAAAACTTTCATGGCTAATCGTGGAGGCTAAATTAACTGTGGAAAAGTAGTATATATCTGTTTCTGTCATTGGACAAGTGAGTTCTGGTCAGCTGGCAATACTTACATAACCTGTTCTCTATAAAGGTTCTTCAGCCTGGAAGACGCTTCCTAACAACATCATAAAGGTCAAAAAGACTTCCTTCAAGATGTCACTCAAAATTAAATTAAGTAATTTATCACAGATACTATTTGTATTATAGATTTGTTTGTTACCTTTGTCTATATTTCAATGTGTTTTTTTGGAGCCATGTGTTTTTGAAAATCCTTGTTTGTGTTTCAGTCATGTGTTACTGTTGTTGGTTGTTTCACGTGTAGAGTTACTTCATATGTTTTCTGATCTTCATGGCTGCTTCACACTGCATCTTTGGTCTTATTGAGTCAGTGCAATAGTAATTTGTATTTTTTGTGGATGTGTCAGTCACTCCAGGAAGACCAGTGGCCACCATGTGGAAACTAATGGAGTTCCTATTAAGAATAGAGAATAAAGAGGTGACTGTATCAGGGATATTACTGCATGGGCTCCGGAACACTTTGTAAAACTGTTGTTGGTAAACAAAGGTAATTTGCAAATGATTGCATTCTGTTTTTATATCTGTTTTACACAGCATTCACACTTTTATGGAATCAAGGTTGTAAATGAAGCAATGACTATAAGTTGTGGTAATAACAGACAGGATGTGGGGGTAGTACAACGAGTCTACATCCATTCTGCACAAACAGTGTCGGACATATGGCCCTTTTGATACAAAGTCCCCAGTTTTAGGACGGTTCAACAGGACTATACTTTCAGACACAAAGACAAGGCAGGCAGAGAGTTTTTATTGCACCAGCTGTTGTTGTCGTTCTTGACAGGTCAAATCAGTCTGAAAACTCTGGCTCTTACTAAAAGGCTCAGCTTTTGATTTCATCCACTGAATTTGAGTCATCTTTAAACACCTAACCCAGCTGAAGGTGTTCTTCTCGTACACCTTCAGGATTGCTGGTATAATCAACACATCGACTTCAGAAGCACCAATGACCTTGAACACATGAATAACTGTCACACTGTGCCACATGCAGTATGCATGCAGGTAAGATACTAGTTACCTTTGTTCAGCTGTGGACCAAAGACAAACGTCTTTACATTTATTATATTTTACTTTTATTATTATGATTTCCATATTGCAGTCCAGATTCTGACTCTGTCACATGAACCCTCCAAAACACAACAGGTGGCATGGGAAAACATACTTGAAGTCCACAAAGCACCAACTAAAAATAACAATAAATCTACAGGCCAGTGAGAAAAGAAAAATGTAAAAAAATCCTTTCTGGTAGATACAGCAGCTGGGGATACAGATGATAGTGAAGGAATAAGAGAGGAGGAGGGAGAGAAAAATAGAGCCATACAAGCTACAAGTAAAGGAAATAGGAGGAGAGGATATAAAGGAAAAACCTTCGATAAAGAACAAGGCAAAGCAGGGCAGAGACGTGGAAATGAAGAGTGGGAGATGAAGTTGGATGAGGTGAGGAAAGGTAAGATGAGGTGAGGAGCCCAGCAAAAAGGAAAAACCTTCCCACACAAGACCAAAGAGCTGTCCTGGTCCAAAAGTAGGACCTCTAACCTGTGGGGTTGTTTAAGGTCAATGAGGCTGTCTTCACTGCTGCCCAACTTGTCCACGGCTCCCCTCCCGCCGCCTCATGTAAAGTGTTCATAAAAAGAAAGCGTAGAGGCTTGCCAATTAAGCACATGAAGTTAAACTGAGCAGAAAGAGAGAGAAAGACCAAAAGATGTTCCAACAGAGAGAGAGCGAGGCAGCAACCGACTGATTGTTAGAGCAAGAAAAGAACCAGGCAAAAGATCTGGAGCTGCGGAGCAGAGAACTCAGCCCAACATAGGAGATGATGAACTTAAATATACTCCAGACGCAAATTCATTCATGCTACTGTGTACAAGCCAACGATAACTATGGCGGGCCAAGTCTCACCGCAAGTGCCTTGGATGGGTGACTGTTTTTTGTTTTGCTTTGTTTTCTGAAGGGGGGACCAGTGGGTCCACTTCCCGCCGGCTTCTAATTTACAGAGACCGTGCAAAAGCTGCAGACATGGGAGAGCGGACTGCGAGATTTTACCTACCGCTCACTCTCTTGGCATTTTCAACACATACTGAGCGGACAAGAGCAAAGAGGGCTGCGGTGATCCGGCCTTCCAGACTCCTGAATAACAGCTCAACTCCTGGTGGCCTTTGCAGCGGTTTGACAGAGAAACACAACCATTGACAAAAACAATCTCTCAAACAGTTTCACAGGCGAGCGATCCAGGCTACTGTGGTGAGCCCATCTGTTGGTTCATACGGTAGATGTACTCACAGTCAACTAAAAAGCACAAAGCTCTAAAAATAGACTCAGTGAGAACAGCAGTTTAATTTTTTCAAGCCTTTCAAAAGCCTCTCATCTGAATTTATACACCCGTTCCAGGGATGTGGACTTGTATGAGCTGAATCATGGTTTACCAGTCGTGGCTTCAGAGATGTCACTTCCTAACTTGTGATCAACTACCACACAAAAATTTATTAATACACAGAAGCATGATGTAGTAATGCAGTACAGCTGAATGCCAGCAAGGGGAGACACTTTAAAAAAGAGTGAGATGTCAAGTTCGGCAGCATCATTAAAGCGATGAGTTCTTACTTTCACAATGAGCAAACAAGGCCCTTCAGCAACACCAAAGTATGCTCATTAGTGTTTATATGCATTCCCCATTAAAATTAGTGAGCACAAACCGAAAGCCTTCCATCCAACAAGCTACTTCTAAGCAAAAACAGACTAACAAGATGAACATCTGGAGAAGAATGTACAAACACACGAACCTCAGAACCGCCCCTCCGATGAAATTTTGAGAAAAGGCCTTAAAAAATGAGAAATTTGCAAAAAAAACGAGAAATTTGCATGCAGCTGAATTGCATTTCAGCTGCATGTCAAAGCAGTTATGGCCTGAACATGTGGATATAAGCGTGTCCAGCGATGCCTGAATACCTGAATGTGAAGGCAGATGAAAAATGTCCAGGCAGGAGTGGAGTTTCATTGCCTTGTGAGGAAGTCACGTTCCTAAAGCAACACTCACTGAATCTCATCTTGTGCACAGAGTTTGGCAAGAGAGAGAGAGAGAGAGGGAGCGAGGGAGAGGGAGATTGTGTGTGAGAGATTAGTAGAGACAGAAGGGGAGAGCCTTTTAGAGCTTTTGGGAGTTGAGACTAAGAGCAGTGTATGTGTGTGGTGGTCATATTAGCGTCTAATAGCTGCTGACCTCCCCTCAGGTCTTTGAAGACTGGAGTGGGGTGCAGAGTGTGGATGGAGAGAGATGCAGGGGCTTCGCTTAACTTGGCGCAAGTGATCAGCAGAGGAGTGAAAAGCCGTTTGAGACTGGGCCGGACAAAAATGAAGTCAGAGAGGTTGATTATGAAAGGAAAGGATTACGAAAGAGAGACAGACATCCAGTCAACAGCGCATGATAAGAGGAGTGCGTGACTGTAACCCTCGACTCCCGGTCTTTAGCCAAAAACTAGGCCAACGGCTCGGTAACCACGAGCCACACACACACACACACACACACACACAAACATAAACAGGCTAGCTGGGGTCATAATAGCCATTAAATGCTACCCCTCCCTCTGACCTAGCTTTCGGTCACACACGCATAAACACACAGGGATGCAATTTTAATTAATCCATCATTTAATCACATGTGAGGTTATTCTGTGATTTATAATGTGTGTGTGTGTGTGTGTATTTGCAAAAATGGGAGGTAGAGAGAAGCAAGATCACGTAGATCATGTCCTGTTCTTTCCCCATGCAACCCTCTGAAAGTCTCCCAGTGTTTATGTCGTACCGACACACGTCCAGCAGAGGGCAGCACTGCTATAAGATAATTAAACATTACACAGCGTGTGCACAGAGGATGGAGAGTGTTTTTCATTTGCTTGCATATTTCAATCCAATTTTCAAGTATACTGCAGTAAGTGCTCACATATGTTACTCTGCTCCATCCTTGAACCCACAGTAAGTTCAAACCTGTAAATGGTGGAGAAATGTTTGTGTCCACTACAGTAAAGCTTTTGTAGGGCTGGATGCACCGCCCAGGCTCCCACGTGTGAATGTGCAAAAAATAATGACAAATTTTGTGGTGAAAACGAGAATGCATCAAGTACTCTCATCACATACCGTACACATTAAGATGAAAGCTAAAAGGTTTTAGAACGGCTGCCAGAGCTCTAAAAATTTCACACTGTACGGGCAGTTTTCACTTTAGAAATAAGAAGCCAAAAAAACTACCCACATGCTGCATGCAATAAACTCTGAGTTAGCGACTGCGAGGACGTTTTATAACAGGTTATCAGAGAGGATTGTAGTAAAACGTGACGGCTATGGTTTTCACAGGCATTTGGCTGTATTTCGAGCATGGTTCTGTGGTCTCCCTATAGTACTCTTCCGTATTCAGATGCACGTTCTGTGCACTGCTTTGAGGGAAGGATTTTGTGGTGTTGACTTGAAGATTTCTGAGAAGTTCATATTAGACTCCGTATTTCACTGCTGTAAGCATTGAGGTGGTGGCAAGAATTCACTTAGAAGTGGCGACACATTTCTAATTTTGTTTAGTCCTGTTTTATTTTATATACAAGGGTTTCCATCAATGTATTTTCATGTGCATTTTGAAGTATTGCATTAGAAAAGGTTGATGGAAACTGCAAAACTCCCACCTTCATTGGAGACGGAAATGTATAAGTTCGGACATACTGAACATTTCATTTACATGACTGATCAGCTGTTTCTACTATGAGAGGAGAAGAAGAAGAAGAAGAAGAAGAAGAAGAAGAAGAAGAAGAAGAAGAAGAAGAAGAAGAAGAAGAAGCTCATCACTCCACATAGATCTGGTATAACCTCCCTCACACTAATACATGAAACAAATAGAAATGTAATATTTCCATCAAGTTTTCCACTTTTTTTGCCACCGTTCGAAGTTTGACTGGCGCTCTTTTAACATCTTTTACATCAACGTGTTGCAGCCTCTTCTTCTGCAAAGGTTTTCTGACAAGAGAACTGGTGCCACCTGCTGCAACGAACCAACTGTAAAACTCACATGAAGGTCGTAGATGGAAACAAGAATCATTTGCACTTTCTGTTGATCCCTTGATTTTCTAAAAATGTGGTTACACTTCAGATGGAAACCCAGGTAATGATACATTTCAAGGTTTAGCAGTACAGAGAACTGAGTGCGGTCCCTGACACAGATGCTGCCGGCTTGTCTGAAACAGTGTGGGAAGCCAGTGAGGGATTGTGTCCTTGACAGTGCAATAATGACGCCTATGGCTGTTTGGGGCAATGCAAAAGTGGGTGGAAACTGCAGGCGACAGTAAACCTTAATGTTTGTTATGACCTCCTGATGAAGCTTCCCACTGGCAGGTGAAGAAGCAGCTGGTGGCTCCACGTGTATCAGAGGAGCCACATGACCTCTATACCCTCACCCACAGTGAGAGTTAGCAGTGACAGAAACTGCATCGCATGTGATACAGACTTTCCAAATCAGGGAAGAAAACAGGGGAAAACTCCAAAGAATAAATAAACTTGCGAGGTTCTTCTGCCAAAATGTGAGCAGATACTACCCGTAGGCCATTTGCCAGACAGCACCAAGCTGTAGTGTCTTCTATGTGGGGTCACTGAGGAACATAAATATTGTGAGGATGCGAACACCATTCACTGTCACTGAGAGCGAGGCCAAACACGACAGGGGTTGCCTTCACACTGAGTGAACACAAAGCCAAACACACACACATATTCACAACCACCCAAGAACTATCTATAAACACACCAGACTGCCAAAATAAGCTTGTGACTTTTAGAAGCTTCCAAAAATCTGATCATCCACTTATTTTAGAAACTCCATTGCTTATTTTACATCATTTACCCACTGCTATATTTTCCTGTTAGTCTCTCTAAACAGGAGCCTGCTTCTGTTCTAAATAAGACGGCCTGAAAATAGAAATGACTTAATTCTTCCTATGGGAGTTCCCTTTAGTTCCCAAGCCTACCATCAGCTCCCACTGCTGGGTGTGGTCCCCTCCTTAACCAGCCTCCAGCTCTCTGCCTGGGACTGATCTGCTCCACTGCTTGTGGCTTTGGGTTTTTGGCTGGGCCTTGACCATCAGTGGTGTGTGCGTGTGTGTACGTCTATGCTTCGCGTGCATGTGCGACGTAATCGTGAGGAGAACAATGGGCCGCTCTGTGTTAGCCCCTCTGGCAAGATATACACCTGAAGGGCAAAGCCAACAAGCTGTAATAAAGTAAGGGTGGGATAAGGGCAGCAGACTTCACACCACACAGTCTAGGATCACACTGCAGGTCTCTGATGTGATGAACTCACTGCTTCATAGGGGTTAACCTATACTGTATTTCATAAACCAATGAGGATGTCATTGGGCACATGTCCAGAGCACCAATAACAAAAGGCATCACATCCCATCTCCAGCTTTCTTTGAGTTTCCTTTGAACAACCGGAGTTGCTCCCCTGAATCCCAATCAAGCTGAGCTATTTTGATTTTGAGTTCAGTTGTCATGCTGTTCCTCGTGTCAACTCAGGCTCAGCCAAGCTGCTGCAAGCAACATTTTTGAAAACGATCTCAGGGAAATCCTACAAGATTTGCATGTTGTCATGGAAACACAAACAAAATCCAAGTTGGATTTCCGCGTTCCAGTTGCAGGTGGGTCTGCGAGGCTCTGGATGTGGTTTGGGATCAATTTAGTGAGAAAAAAATAAAATAAATCAAATAATTGAGACACTCCCAGGTGGACTGTGAACATGACACATACCTGAGCCTGAACATGTCAACACAAATTACCTGACATTGTACTTCAGAGCATCTGACAATGAGTGGTGTTTTCTTTCAAGGATGCTGGCGGATGTTTTAATAGTAAGTTGACGTGATGATAAACACAGCGTGGCTGGCAGCATCCCTGCATGCTCGCATGTGCTAGTTGCTCATAATGTACAACAGAATTTCTAACCTGCTTCCTGTCATGCTGAACCACGGTACATTTCTCCTCACCTTTAATAGTCCCTAACCCCCTCTTCATTATATATGTTACAACCCAGATGTCAGCGTTTTTTCTCATGACGAATGAGTCTCTCCTCTCGGCCAATTTATCTTTCTACCCTGCTGTGTGCCCTTGTTGATGGCACAACCTTCCATTTCCTGTGTTACAGAGAGGAGGAGGAAGACTTGAGGTCACAGGGAAAGAAATGGATCTGGGTGCAGAAGGGAAAAGGATGGGAAAAAGGGGTATTTAATTAACAGGGCGAGGACAGATGTACTGAGGTGGAGTGAGATGGACAGAGAAATGAGACTCAGGCAGACGGATGGGACAAAAAAATGCGCTTAAAGAAATGTGGAAGATGCTAAAAAAAATACCAAGTCAATAATCAGCTCACTTTTAATTTCAGTACAACCACCAAATGGAGAAATACAAGCTGACGAAAGTCTGCCCTGAAACTGTTGGACTGGCGATAACACACACACACACACACTTACTCAAAAGGGTTTTACTGCACTGCAATGCGGTGTGACATTGAGGATAATGACTGCACTCACGCACACACACACATACACACATGTGACTGCAGAAAAACACCTTTGAATACACAAAGGAAACATCAAGGTGAGCGGGCCTGGTCATCCTCAGACTTAGAGGAAATTTTAGTGCCTACACAGTTGAAATGGGGGAAGTGTGGGGAGGTCACGACAGGTTAGGGACTGCAGCAGTCTCTGGCTGATGCTTAGTATGCCCATCAATTAGCAAAAGCACCCTTACCTCAAGGACAAAAGAAGTTGTTTGACATTAGCCCTTTTTACACAGAGATTACTCAAGACTACCGCAATGAAGACCCTTCCCCCGCCTTTGCTTTGCCATACTGCGATTTCAATAATATTAATTGTGCAGCTCTAGTTCAATTTTCTTGTTGGAAGGGGGTTTGTTTTGCCCTAACCAATCAGTGGTCATTTTAATTCAAAACAGAAGCTGCGGTAGTGGTTGCTGGGAGCAGATTACTCATGTTTTCCTCAATGATTTAAGAAATATGTAATTTCAAGAGTTTCTATTTTTGCAAATTACAATCATTATCAACTCAACAACCAGCAATCAACTCAATACAATCTGCGCAGTTTAACTGATCTCATCCAACGCTTGTTGCTACTTTTCATTTGCTATTTTTCATTGATTGGCTGCGTAGTTTAGCTGTTTTCAATGGATACTCAGAATAAAAGCTGCCAACATCTGTTCCTCAGGTAGATCTACACAGAGGCAGAGGGGAAACAACTGGGCTGAGCAATGTCAACAACAATGACTTTACAATGAAAAAAAAAACTGCAGCGTATGAAAATGCGATCTTCCTTCTGCCTTATTTCATTTTCCTTCCTCTTACGCCCGCTCAGTCCATGAATTTTGTTCACTTTTCCATCCAGAATATTATTTCTCACGTTGACTATTAGAGCTTGGGGAGGACTAAACCTGAGAACCGACCTTTTTCATTATTTAAGTGAAATTGCTGATTCTGCTGCATTGAACCTTTCTCAGCAGTAGGTCTACTGATTAAGGGCCAATTGTGAAAGCAGGAGGTATAAAATGACAGTCAGCTGGTTCATCCTTTATCATGTTCACTCCAAAGTGATTCCTTGTCTGGTACACAGCTCAACATCCCACCGGAGTCTTGCCGAACCCACCAGCACTTTCCAAACCTGGTTGAACAGTTCAATGCAACCAACTATGTTTGCCTCGGACTGGGCGCTGGGCAACCACCACTGTCTAACCCTGCATGCAACGCTGGACGTCATGCAATATGCAAACTGTTGCAAGACTTAAAAGTCACTGAACGAACTCAAAATTTCCAATTACTGCTGTGTAGCACACCTTTTAACAGCAAAGAGCTACATTCTGATGAAAATGTGCTGCATCGGGAAAGTTTGAGGTCATCCCAAAAATAAAGCCATAAAAACTCTTACTTTCCTCCCTCACCTGCTCTGATGGGACTACACGAGCATCTCTGTGTGAAGGGTGCCCACGCAGGTGTACGTCAGAGTGTGCATGAGTATCAAAGAGTGTGTGTGTGTGTGTGTGTGTGTTCCTCTCCTCTCTTGCTGTGTCTATCTGGGTCAACCATCTGGGGAGTTGCCAAGGCCTTGGTAAGTGGGCAGCTGGCCATCACAGCTGGCCCGCAAACACAAACACAAACACACACACACCCAGAGGAAGGCGTAGAGCCACCAGGTAACATCTGCATTGCCACCGCCCAGAGCAAGCACCCAGCACTGCCACCTGAGCCCTCATTACGTTCTCAGGGAGCCGAGGAGTGAACGGCGGTCTTGTGCGTGTCTGTGTAAGGGCAAAATGCTTGAGAATTAGTCTGACTGTAATTACGTGGGAATGTGTGAATGCGTGTTTGTGTGTTTATGCATGTTTGCATAACTGGACATGTTCCTCCGACACTGGGTTCTCACTGAGCAGGAATGTGGCGTTCAAGCTAATCAGCCACTCCCAAGATGGAGCCTGCAGAACCTCTCCAACCTCCTTTTCTTTCAGCAGTTCTGTCGCACAATGGCGGTTCAGGCTTTCCCACACCTCAATTCACTGGTCGCAGATAGGATTACATAGAACTGAGTTGCTTGAAAAGTAGGCCACGACATGTTTTGTTCACATTTCTGTGTGTGTGCTGTACAGTGTGCATGTATAAAATGACACAACATTAAGTCAGGGTATTCAGTGATGTGGACTAAAGCTTGCACCTGGTAAAATGAGAACCTTAATCACTAAGGCCTGTCTTTATTGGTAAGGCTCGTTCTTGTAGCATGCATATACACACACATACACACATGCAAGACACAAGTGTTCCATTCAATTTCCAATAAATGATCTTAAGAGATTCTGTAGCCTCTTTCATGGGTTTCACCTTGTAAAATGGCATGTCTTAGTTCGTCTGTAAAATCAATTAAAAGGAGAAGTGCAGAATTTCCAGGTGAGATGGAAAAACTGACGGATGGAAAAGGCAGTGACTTCGCTACGGAAGCAGCCAGTTGGAGGACACGTGCAGGATAAAAGTGGGCCTGACGCACAAACGGAAAAATGTACACTTACAAGATAATCTTTTATTATAATCACGGCCTTCATCGGGTAATCCCAGATGAATTGCCTTGGACAAATGTCGCTCCAAAGAAGTGGGAGCTTATGTCCAGTAAATGGATGTGCTTTTTTCACAGGCACTGCGGCCGACCATTTCCTGGAAATAAGGTGGTGCGATATGATGATTTATACCATTTCGATAGAAAACCGCCTTTCTATTACGGCTACTGGTTATTTCATTGTGTTGCAAATCACACTCTTCACAACAATATCTTTCATTTGCTTTGTGCAACGTTTTGCGTTCTTCTGTATGATACGGGTTCAGGCAGGAAAAGAACAAACATGGAGGAGAGTGAGCAACATGATCAACAACATCGTACCTTCTGTCGCATGGACGTATTTTAGGTATGAAAAGTCTAAACTAAACTATTTATTCACCCGATTTACAGAAAATGTGCTATATTGTATCATTATCTGAACATGAAATGAGTTATATCGGAAGGAGATTTAGGCCATATTGCACAGCTCAACACAGAATTACATTACATTCATACTTAAAAAGCATCAACACTTGTACATGTTACACTCTAGGGAATAAAGGAAGTTAGATCTGTGGAAATAATGGCAAAGCTACCAGACAGTTGTAGTAGTTAGTTCAACAACAGTGTCCTCCTTCCAGGATTATAACCACTGAGATGAGACTATCCATGTTTCCATCTATTGTCAAGCGAATTTTAAACTAAATTCTAAAATGCCGCAAAAAAGAAAAAACAAATGCAAATTCGGCAGGTTTCCATAAACTGGTTTGGAGCGAATAAACTAGGCTGCACAAAGCGGTAGCAGTATAAGATATAGGATTATGCATGGCTATAATAAACAGAGTAGAAGAAACATGAATTTGCCTTGTTGAGAGAAAAATGGAGAGAGAGTTCTGAAGAAATTTGCATCGTTTGGGCACTTTCTATCTGCTCTTTTCGTCATTTGGTATTGGCCGTGTTTCACGCTGTCCGGAGACGAAGATTATGAAGACGAAGAGCATTATGGGAATATCTGCAAGATGACAACAGCTGGAACAGCTTCTTCTTCTTCTGTGGGTTTTGTAGTGGAAACAGCTGATCGGTAGTGAGTTTTATCCACTTAGTTAAAACTTATTTGTCAAAGATGATTCCATCTCCTATTTAGCACATTAACAATTTTTCGAAAAAGGCAAAAATCACTTCAAATCAGCGTAAAAATGTTTTTTGTGAAGTAGAATTTTTTTTTCTAATTTTGCCGTTTCCATCAACTTTTTAAATGCAATATTTTAAAAAATATTATAAAAGCACCTTGATGGAAACACGACTAACAATTAAGGCCTGTTTAACCATCAAACTGCTACAATGAGTGTGCCCAACACTGGTTTGGACACTGGACAGTTCCCTTGAGTTGATGTGGAGCAGAACGAGGAAACAAAACCAAACATTTGAGGAACACAAGCTGAATCACACTCCTGAAAGAAAGGTCTTGGGAAAGCAACGATAAGAGGCGACAGCCTCCTGGGTGTTGTTGCTGTTGGTGTGAATGTGCCAGGCCAGAAAACCACAGAGGGGGAAGCAGGGCATGGGCAGATGTGCCTGTGGCGCTCCAGCCTCCATCCCTCTGTCAGGCCTCCCTTCCCCCCACGCCTTCATTCTCCCCTCTTTGTTTTTTCCTCTCTTTCTCTTTCTATCTGCCTGACACATGCCAACGCGAACATGATTGCGACCTTTTAGCGCTGTATGTTTAAGACTTAAATTATTGAATGTTTTGCTCCCTGTGACTGACAGCGGAAGACTATGGCTCCACCAGCTGTGAGTGTATGTACTGTATCAGGTGTGAGTGTATGTAATTGTATCCTAAGTGAAGTCCTCTTTAGATAAATGCATGGCTGGCTGTAAAGAGGATGAAGTACGCTGCCTTGTTAAAACACAAGCTGTGGGGAATGGCTCGTGCCTTAGGCCTGCCCTACTATGTACCAATGAACAAAGCTGGTGTGCCTTGCTCACTGGATGCTGGCTATTTGTATACAACCCTGATTTCAAAAGAGCTGGGACGCTGTGTAAAAACATACATAAAACAGAGTGTGATAATTTGCTAATCGTATTGGCTATATATTTAATTGAAAACAAATAGTACAAAGACAATATTGACCTCATCATCTTCATTGATTTTTGTAAATATCTGCTTATTCTAAATTTGATGCAGCAACACGTTTCTAAGAAGTTGGAACAGGAGCAACTAAAGACCGGGAAAGTTGTGGCCCGCTCCAAAAACACCTGTTTGGATCATTCCACAGGTAAACAGGTTGATGGAGCGGGTTCACCACTTTGTGAACACATGATTGGGCTCAGGAACACTTCCTAAACTGCTGTCAGTAAACACAGTTTATCTGCAAATGATGTGTTCTGTTTTTATTTACCTTTTACAAAGCATGCCAACTTTTGTGGAGTAGGGGTTGTGCATGTCTGTATTTTATTTATTTTTCTTGAAAACTGCAGTTTCCAAAAAAGACAAAAGGCAGCAGTAACTCTTCTAACAGGAAAAGGGGCCTTCAAACAAGGAGTTCTGCAGAATCACTCACAAAATACTCGACGTACCAATGAATCACTGTCAGAACATTCAGGGGAAAGAAATGACAGTATGATGTCAGTGCTGCGCCTTCTAACTAAACACATTATTCAAACTGGGAACAACTTCTTGGAATCAAACTTAACACCATTCAACATGTCACACTTAGTCTCTCTTCATGTTACTCGGAGGATAATATTTTAATAAATAAACAAGACCTTCACCGGCCAAAATGCTCTCATCCTTTGTGCTCTGGTTGTTTGGTTGTTCTATGAGAAAGATTTTAAGCCAATACACTGCAGAACTGCATTTGACATCTCCTTTCACCAGGCAAAGGCCACGGTTACATAAGGGTTACTATTTTAGTTTGGTAACGAACATGCCTCTGATGGAAGGACCGAACAGATTTCTGCCAGTACTGCATCCCTAATGGCCACTTTTAAAGTACACTTAAAAAAAAAACTGCTGAGAGACAATATCCAAGTGTTATTATCCAACTATTCTCTCCTTTTATTTATTGATTTAATCCCTGTTGATTTAGCCTGTGATATGATTTTCCCTTATTAACGGTATTTTTCTTGCCTGTTATATTTTGCTGTATTATTACGCATGCTGCATTACTGTAACGTTAATAACTGTAAGGCATTTTCATCTGCTTTGGTGGAAAGCTATTCACTGGACTGGAGGACTAATGATTCAATGTGATACAAACCTGCTGACTCAAGAGGGTTTCAATGTCATTTGCCCATTAGGTCATTCAAGGTAAAGCAGAGACAGAAATAGAGAGAATGAGGGGGCAGACAAACAGTGAAGACAATGAGCCAGACTGCTTATGATAGAGTGGAAATGGCACTACAGGAGCACATTTAAATGTGAAAGTGAGTGCTTTGTTGATGCAGCAAGGGTAAGGTGAAGAAGCTGAAAAGCAATTCACTGAGTTCTTATTCTTGTGACCTTTTTGCTTCTGTTTACTATGAAAGAGAGGGACTGGAAAGCAGGTGCAATTAGATCATGAGAAGACTTACAGAGCCTACCGTTGGGTTCAATGACCAAACAAACAGGCCACTTAAATGCAAGACAAAAAACTGTAGGTTGCTAAAAGGATGATGTTACCAGAGATTTCAAGAGACGAGCCACATCACAATGTTGAAAAAGTGGCAACAACAAAATACCGAAACCTGATGGTTCCTAAACTGGGGAGAGCTGGACTGAAGGTGCCCTGTGGTGCCATGTTCACGTTCAGCTGTTACTCACCAGAACACGCTGTCTCCTCAGGGGCTGACAAACAGCACTTGCAGAGCCGATTCTGGTAACGTTTTAAACCATTCATCGTTAACATCTACAGCACGTTTGCTAGCTTCCAGTCTTCTTCTCTGACTTTGTCGGTGCATTACTGTGTTTCTCTGAGTTTTGCCGACACCGCAGTCGGTAAGCGGAACAGTGTGAAACCTGCAGCAGGGATGTGTGTTGCGTCACCCGCCTGCATGTGCATCCTCGTGCATGATGCGATCACTTGTCATTACAAACACTTGTGATTGTATTGACATTGCAACTGTATTAGGGTGGCCTTGCCCCGCCTCCCCGCACACCCCTTGGCGGTGTCCCTGGTCATATTACATTATTTAACACACACATCACACCAACCTCTGCGATGGCTGGCACTGCTTCTCTTTGGTGAGGCGTCTGATGTCAGACGATGATGATGATGCTTTTGTTTATTTTTCATGTCTTGAAACCTCTCACCAAGTGCCTGAAGGAGTTTTCACACTCAGCAGCATATTCAGATGTCAAATCAGGCTTGCGGAGTAGGAAAATGCAGTGTTTCCCCTTTCCAGCTGCACTTGCCACAGCTTTAATTTCAAATGATTTCACCTTTAAAAGCAGGGAGCTGAGAAGCTGCTGGAGCTTGAGGTTCAGCGCTCTTGGTATTGTCCACCATGAAGGCCAACGCACACGTACACTTTCTATCACAGAGTTTCCACAACAGGTTTTCTCGAAATTAGAGTGAAGGTGCCATGTGAAAATAGAACAACAATAATGCTTATATTTTTATTGCTGTGTTTCTTGAAATCAAGGCACCCACACTGAAACCCAACCCATCATCGTCTTTAATGGAGCCTGCTCGATACAAATGTTTCAAAAGTTGCAAATTGCAAACTAAAAGCTACATTAAAGCTGCAATGGAGAAGTCGGACTTTCTTATCAGTGTCTGGAGATCCGCCCCATTTGCTCCAAATTCTTTTGTTAGGCATGGACGCTTCAGCGCCCACAGGAAACAACACATTAGAACGTCAGAGAAAAATGCAAACCGTTTCCTGAGCAGCACCTAGCACGTTTCTGGACTCACCTACAGTCAAGAGCTCTGCTTTGGCTCAAAGTGATCTGGCCCTGACTTCTCATATCTTGCTACATGTTCATGAGTTGCTATACAGTAAATAATACTATATATTATTATGTGTCCACCTTTCACAGTGCACACGACATCATACTGACTCCAATGATAAACACGTAGAAATTTGCATGCGAGCCAGATTCACTGGATTGACAGAATAATCACTTAGAGAAACTTCGTCCATCATCTCTGTTTAAGCACATCATCACTTCAATTATGAGTCTAATCAATTCAAACAGGCCGTCTCTTGGCTTTTGGTGTTCATGTGTATGTGTGTGGGTATAATTGTGTGTGTGTGTGTGTGTGTGTGTGTGGTGTCAGGGTATTCCTGGCACAGAGCAGCAGCAGATGCGAGAGGTAATTTGGAGCCCAGAGAGACGCTCTCTGATGTGTTACAAGGCATTATGGGTAAATTTGCTGTCATTGAACTTGAGTGGACTTCAATGACACAATGTTCTGTTCTCTCCTGACACACGCACGAACAATTCTTTTTTAGCAAGCCTTGACCTTCTGGGTCACATTTATTTTGCGTCAGATTCACCTTTACTGAGGCAACGAAAAGAAAGCTTCACTCGCAAAGCACGCACTCGCTCTATTGTCAAAATACGTCAATGAGCAAAATAAGTCTGCATTTCGTGTGCACTCGTTCATTAACTTAGGCTCAAATCTGAATGAAAACTGACATAGAGGTTGCACTATCTGTACATGCAGTACACTGTAGCTGGTCACAGGCCGGCACTGGTGTGGTAAAATGCTCTAGGCTGTGTTTATATAACTAGTTTCCTAACACGGGAATGGGTCACACTCACGCTGTAATTATTACACAATAGAAAAAGAGACACAGAGGGAAAGAGAAGCGTAAAACAAACAAAGTGTAGTTAAAATGCTAAAATGCTGACCAGCTGAACAAGGTATGATTTGTAGCATAAATGTCCTCAGGCCAGAAAAGTAGCCATGATATATATATATATGCACTCACACACACACACTCACAGCGCTTGTAATTACAATAGGGTGAGAGAGAGAGAGGGGTACGTAGTGGAGTTAAAATGAAATGACATAGTGGGACAAAGTAACATCTAAAAGGTGGGCAGTGGCAGAAGCGAGCAGATGCAAACAGACCGTTGGCAGCAGCATTTTTGACATGAACAGACAGTGAGGTCATGGGCTGCCAAGGCTGTTTTTTGTTGTTGTGGTTCTTGTTACTGCTCACCCAGGGCCTCTGACGGCACCCATCCGCAGCATAGCTCTTGCCTTAATGATAATGGCTCACTCCGGGACGTTGGCGCTTATTTTTAACCTCTCTCGATTCCTCTTTCACCCAAAAAGGCATCAAGGTAATGATGTTCACTGCATATAACATGGAGCAATGCACAGACAAAAACACACCAGCGCTGGCCCCAGGGAAGATGCAAAAATGGGGGCAGGAGGGAGAGAACAAGACAGAAAATGCAGTCATATCCACAGTGTTCGGAGGGGGCGCAGAGGTGATTCCCTGCAAAGAAAAGAGGAGGAATGCAGCTTGCTCACAGAAACCTTCCCGGTGAGGGTTTGCAAGGTCAAAGTCAGATCTACTCCGCTGTTATATATGTATTATGTCTGTGTTTACATCAACACTCAACCATCGGTACATAATGTCATCTGACTGCTTAGAAGTGCACTAAAACATGCCAGCAAAAATCTGTCGTTTCCCGCATGCAACATTCAAGAAGAGGCCATTTGTCATTCTATCACATCAATTTTTCATATATTGACTGAGCAGTCACAAATGGCTTGGCATTCAGCTACATCACGGCATTTAGTAGAGTACAGTATATATGTTTTAAAGTGAGACAAGAAAAGTAGAGTGGCAAGGGGAAGGAGAATGCTCTGCCAATCTGTAATTGCTAAATAAAAAACAGCCAAATGTTTCTCTTGCAGAGAGAGAGAGAGAGAGCTAAGGAAATGTTCTTATTTAAGCTACTTAAGCTGTTTCCTCTCAAGGTCAATCTGCTCCTGACACTGAAATCTGGATAAAAGTGGTAATGTTTTCACAGGGGCGTCTTGAGCCAGTCTGCAATATCACTAACAGGGCTGATGAAGGCATTTTTTATGAAGCTACGTGGAGCCTGACTCATCTCGATCTTTGTTTATTGTAACCAAGTGGGCTCTGGGTAGAAATGTGCCCTGCAGGCCCCTGTCCCCTGCACAATTTCCTAATGTGCAGCACCGCAAGTGTGGAATGACACGAACAAATAAACTACAGGAGCAAGTTTCAATAAATGATAACCGCAACCAGCACAGTGAGCAGAGCTGCTTCGAGTAACAAAATAGTTGCACCGCTGTGTTTGCTTCCATTCCAGGGAAGCTTTGTAGATGAGGAATGCCTCTGCTGCTGTTGTTTGAAATCCTGTCCAAACCTTCATGCAGCACTTCCAGAATGACACTCCGAACCATAACAGAGAAGCTGCGTGTATTTTTTTTTTCTTTTTGATTCAGTGCAAGTCAGCTTTATTATATCTTATATAAACTGGAAATAGTCTTTACCAAAACAAACAAACATCTTAACAGGAACTGAAAACAATCATGTTTCTCCTGAAGTCAGCAGCTTTTTATCAATGTCTCCGCTTTGCGTTCGACGAATGGAGTAAACTTGCGGAAAATAATCATGACCACATACCTTCTGTTCAGCATGAAAACAAACTGAAATTTCACACATACATTTTCTTTGCTTACAGCATTTGCTTTACTGTAAATGGGAGACCTGAGCAAGCAAAGCATCCCACAACAACCCATCTCCTGCCAACATATACAAAGCTGATAATGAGTGACTCATCAGTGCTAATTTGCTGTGCTAATTTTATCGGCGAACTTCACAAGGCCTGAAGAAACCTCGCAATGGCAGTATGCGTGAACAGCATGCAGCTTAACAGCGACACGGTCACACCGTCGAAGAGCTGCTGCGTTGCATGTGCGCAGAAATGTCGACGCCCAAGTGCACATCACAACCCCACTGATCATTGAATGGAAGAATACGATACATCTGTGCACTTGGGATGCTTTAATTCAAGTTAGCTACTTGCGATAACAGCAACGATAGAAACCACGCCACCATCAAAAAAACAGAGAAAAATGCGACAAAAGGTGAATATTTATCAGAAAATAATGAAATTTCGCATTAAAGACCTGACATATTGGTGACCGTCTTGTCCGAGCAGTATGGCTCTGACTTCGGTGCCAGCCGACCAGCTGGAGCATTTGGAAATATGCGTGTGCATGTGTGTGGCAGTATGTCGATTTGGCATCGCCATGCCACTTATTTCAACTCTTATATAAAGGAGATCATTTCAGAAAAATGTGACAGCAAACTCATGCCATGACGCAGTCGTGCTGGAAGCGCCCGCTGCTGCAGGGAGAACGCGGCATCGCTGCACATCACGAACGTAATTCACTGAATGGATCCAACAGGACACACACACACACACACACACACACACACAACAAATGAATCCTTACGCAAGGCTGCAGATGGAGCTGTAGAGCGTTTAAAAGGTTTTCTCAGCTGTGCTTGTTTTCATCCAAGCTTTCACTTTGATTGTTTCAGTCACAGATTGATTATTCTGTTTTTAAAGTTCCAAACACTGTATTACTTTGCAAGCCTCAAGTTGAATTTGTACACTTTGTCCCTTTGTAAAACTTCCAGTCGTGATTCTTTGTCCTTGTATTTCATCCAGTTTTTATATATATATATATATATATATATATATAAACTCTCATCAAGGTGAAGCAAATATTTCTAAAGCATTTCTATAGACCCTTTGATCCTTGTTTATTTCTCTGTGTCACCCTTTTGTTGCTTGTTTTGCCCATGATGATTACTGGCTCAGAAATATTTAGCTATCTCAACTATAAAACTGGGCAATGCGAGTACATTTCACTGGAGAGTCTGTTTTCAAACCAACAGCAGCAGTATTGCAGCAGGCAGTGTGCGTCTGTGTCAGAGAAACAGGGCGGACGGTGAATCATGTGGTTTGAGGCACTCTGTGTTTCAACATCACCTATGGAGAGCAATCTGCCGTGGTGTTAGGCCGGGCTTTTCCCTGCCAACCTACGTCTAAGGTGGCTAAAACTGAAAAAAAAAGTGCTTTCATTTTCTTTCTCTTTTTTTTTCAAACCCACATCTACCACCTAAAAAGCAAAGGAAAACAACAACAACACTGAGGTGGACGTTTGTGCAACTGGACTTAAAGGAGACACAGTTTTGCGGCGATATTGTAACATATTCTTGTTCTTTCAAAATAAAAGCTAAATTCATACATCATTTCCCACTCCTGGTTTTGCAGCTACAGCATCACTTGGAGTGCTACGACTAGTAGCTTATGGTGGCTAATGTAAGCTAATGTTAGCAAACTGTGAAGGATGTATTCTGCTGTGTGTACATGACCACACTGAAGTGCTACTGTTACACTACGTTCTACCATTAATTTACACAATTGCACTTTTGTTCAATCACATAATTTGTTATCGTATACTTCAAACATTAACTTACATAATAAAGAGCTCAGACTGTAGATCACACTACATTTGGGACAGTTTTTGAGACAGTACAGAGGCACATTGCTGATATGTCATTAGGACGTGGATAGGGTTTACCACTACAGCCCTGAACCAGAGGTGGCTGTAGCATCTATGTAATCTATTTCAGTCGTCCGGTCCACTCTCCTGCTCTTCCATTCTGCTTGGCTACTCTTGCTTACTGACTGAGAGGTTTGCTGTGTGGCGGTAGGGGGTGCTAAGGCTGTTGAAAACCTGGAGTGCCCACAAATAGCTCATGCATGCACAATGTCTGATATACACTCCATCACTATTAATATTTGAAATCCTGCAGTTCAATCTCTTATCGCTCCCTTTCTCCCCTTCCTCCACTACTCTGAGAGCAGCTCCATACTATCCATCTTGTTTGTATTGACTGCTCCCTCAGTGAGGCAGGGAGTACTCAGCGATTCATTTAAATGGAAAGTGGAAATCTCAGAATTTGTCATCATCAGTGATTGCAAAATGCTTTCTAAAGCCCACTTAGGCCAGAATATACAGTACATTCCAGGGGTTCATGGGTAACCCTGCTGCTCTGTACTGTAACTACTTAACTAGGGTCAGGGTGTAATCCTGTAATAAGTCATTTTCATTACAGTCACACGACCTCTCCACTTCAGGTTAGAGATGGATGAAAAGATGCAAGCAAGTTGGTCACTTGTGTGAATGAAACAGCTGCCATTTGACAGCAAAGTTGCTGTGTAGCACATGACAAATGACAGCCAGCAAACCTTAATGACACTGTGTGTAAGATTTGCATGTAGATAGGTGCACGCAGCTACAAAAAACACTTACTCCCACCTCAGAATCAATCATCCACGAACTGCTCTAAGGATGAGCACGTCGTCAAATTCAACTGACGAGCCTCTATCCATCAAACAACCAACAACAATGCAAATGTTTGGGAAAAGGAAGAGTGCAGAGTGGCGAACGTGGACTTGAACATGCTAGGAAATACACACGTTGTAACACATGTGTAACCCCAAACAGGAAATGCTCTCACTCACCATTTTTGTAGAACTAATATACAGAATAGAGTCGATTTTTAAAACACAGTCAGTTTCAGTTTGTTTTACTGAAGCGTGTTATTGATATATACTGGGAGAAGCTTTATTTCTGCTTTAGAACAGTGTACATTTGGCTTCATCATTAGACTAAGTACTCATCTATTCATCTATTCTTCTATTCTTCTATTTTGATTTCCAAGATCATCATTTGTTACTATTCAGTAGACAAACACATTTACCTCACTTACTACACTACATTTCTTTCATAGATCCTGTTTGTCGACTATCATCTTAGAAACACAGCAGCGATCTCACAAGCAGGGTTTCCACACTTCTCTAGATTATATATATATATATATATATATATTCCTTCTGGAAAGCAGCATGCTTGTGTAACTCTGAATCATACACTTAGGTATGTAATGTCAAAATTGTAGGCTACTAAGTGTGTTATTGTTGTTCAACCCTGTCAAGAGTCATGTTCAAGTGTGACATAAATTATAACTTGTCTCTGCTTCTATTTCCAGCAGGTTGGACTATTTCTCGGTGCGTTACAGTGTCAAAATTCTGCTCTCCTCTCATCCTTTCTGGCTGTGTTTTTACCATATGAACCCTACTGGCCTCTCAGGTCATCTGGTAGCTTTCTGCCAACTGATAAACATAAACAAACATTAACACTTTGTTTCTATGCCTCATACAGCTGAAGAAATCTTCCTTAACTGACTACATTCAAAGCACAGTTAAAAATATTCTTTTCATCTCTACCTTTGACTGAATCTCACCAGCATTCACCTTTAGCAACCCTACTTTTGAACTTCCTTCTATGTATTTCTGATTTGATTGTCTACAGCAATTTGACTGAGGTATTACGTGTAGAGCTCTGCCAGAAGTGTCAATCTCCGTGTGAACAGCTGACTGTAATGCATGATGATTGATTCAGTAGATAGGCCTGAAAAGTTAATAAGACTGACAGTGAAGTTATTGCACACTGATGCAAGCTCAGGCCAAAATGTCTGTGTGAGTTACACTCCTGTGTATCATTTGAGTAAAGTTAATAAAAGAGGTTTGAAGATGGCTTTCCAGCTCTTTCACTCTGGTGTATGCACCATTTTCTTCTGATGTTTAACACTGATTCTCTGATGATTTCAGTGATAATAAGTCGAGTATTATTATTTTCTAGGCCTGAGCCAATTCCACTTAAAAACCAAACAGTGTCGCTTGCACACACACACACACACAAACATGAGAGTGCACATCTACAGAGCTGTACACACACATAACCATTCTTTCTTCATCACAAACACTTATAGTCTCCCTATATCCAGAGAACTAATTATAGCTTGCCCATTAATCAGCGACAGTTGTAATTATACTAATTCCAGTGTGTAATCTGATCAAGGTGAGGAAGATCAAATCACAGCCTTTCTGTCCTTTAAGGGGGGTTCAGTTATGGTGGCGACAGCAGCGAGGTTGTAAAGGAAATTGATTTAGACCAAAATAATCTGATTTGACTTGGTATGGTGGCTGATTAAAGGGGCAAAGTACAAACATGTGTGTAAATAAAGCTATCTGTGGTGACTGGAGGCCACTGCGGCTGCTAAATTGCTTCTTTTAATTTAACAATATTTATATTGTTTGAATCGAACACAACCAACGAGGAATTTTCACCTTCGACACCAAAGTGATGGTGAAAAACTTCGATGAACAGAAGAATAAAAAACTCGCTCATACAAAGTTGTCCTTACTTACCACACACACACACACACACAAACAGAGCTGGTCATGAGTAAAGGCCCAAGAGGCTCCTCGTGTTACCTAACAATGATAATGCAAAGACCATTCATATCTTTATATAATATCACAGATCCTTTTACATAATACGCTTTCATACTGTAGTACTGTGCTTTCTGCCACACACACTGACTGCACTGAGAATTATGCATGTTTGACTGGGCTCTATGTGAATTTGTGTTTTGTGTAATTTTGTGTTCAAACCTGTTTTTTTATTTGCTTCAACAACCAGAAGTCTCCAGTGATTTCTAAAGAACAAGAGCATTTCAGGCATATTCAGTCACGCTTTATCCTTAACTACTCAGAGGCCCAAAAAATTACAATTAACTACATATTTCTACTAAAAAAGGGTTGCTATAAAAGAAAAAACACTGAACCAAAGATTTGCTGTTCCAAGTCTGTCTATTAACTGATGTGCGGAGGTTCTCCAGTAACTACTTTCCCATGTTTTGTGTAGAGTTTATATGTTTTCAGATTCCAGGATACAGTGCAAAGTGGACGTAAACACTAAATGCAAGTGAATATCCTTGTTCATTTGTGTTTAACACATGATACTAAAGTAGAATTAAAGGCAATCAGGCAGTGATGAGCCTGACGGAAACAGTCTATTTCATCTGTAGAAAGACGATGAGATATTTCGTGTATGGTCTCTGTTAGCTGAAAGGCTGTTTGCTATTATTCAGTGACTGTATATGAATTTCAGTGCACAATTTTCAAATGTGTGTGTGTGTGTGTGTGTGTATGTGTGTGTAACTCTGTGAGCCCAATCTCTCTGTGCACTTACAAAGACGGATAACTAACGTAGACGTGTGATGAATTTCTATGAATGTGTGCTGCCTCCATAAGTAGCACAGCACTGTTTTATTTGTGCGCCTGTGTGCGTAATCATTGAGAGAATTGGATGTCAGATCAGATCAGGGCTGATCTGAGGTAGACCCATCTGCAGTCGCCTTGTCGAGCTGGCGTTAAATGACAACAACACGTTCTGCTGAAAGTCGACGTGAACTTGCATGTACATGAACGTGTGCGTGTTTATCATTGTGATATGGAGCAGCTCATGTCCACACCAGATAAAGGAAAGAAATTTTGGCCTGTGTCCATCTGATTCAGTTTAAAACAAATACAGTGTAAACTGAACCAGGCATTTTCTATCATACCCGGTAACACCACAAAATAATCCACAGTAGTTAGCTACTGATACGCTCTTTGGTCTGTTAGCGTGACTTCTGCAGCAGGCCAGTTAGTCGAGCATGCTAATGGTTTGCTTACACTCAATAAACTGCTTGCAATTTAGCTGTAAGTTCTGCAAGTGCTTTTACTGCAGTTTTGGTTTTGAAAAGGTGATAAAAAAAACTAAAAACACCACCCTCCATACTCTTTATATGACAAGAATCTTTCTTAGTACAGCCACATGCACACCACGTCAGCATGTGGAGACATCCAAAGCTGAACAGGCCTTGTTGCATTAGCTCAGCTATGATCAGACAATTGGTGTTTGGGGAGAGGTTTAGCAAAAGGTCAATTCTTCAATAATTAAACTTTAAGAGATGCTATTAAAAAAATGTTCTGCATTTGTGTTAAAAATTAAAATTGGAATATTGTTCACTTTATCTTGAAACTACTGCCAGTGGTATGGGCCTCAGAAATCCAGCTACATATCAGGCACTACTGCACACTCTGCTCGTCACTTCATCAAAATACCACAAGTGTATAATCCCACTAAAGCCTATGTACACAACATGTCAGCACCACATAATAACATCCAGGCCCAAGCATTTATCCAGGTAATACACAGACATGATGCTGCAGTGAAGACACGTAAACAAAAGCCTGCCATTGAAGTAATATGAAGTTTAATCACTGTTCCAGATGCAGCAAGTCCCATCTGTAGTTTGTACAGTTTAAAACAGATGTCACCGAGACAGTAAGCAGACTGACTCTGCTGGGTCGAATCTACACTATCAGTGATAGCAGCCTCTGTTACGGCTTCGCCTCAGTGACTACATTGTTTTCACATCTGTTCACCGCTTCCACTTCCAGGTTCCAAAACAAATGGGGGCTTGGATACCAGATCCATCCGTCTCCTGTCTGGTCAAAGGCACGGATGGAAACCGGTGTACATGCACATGTATACTTTTCTACGACAGCTAGCGAGGGGAGCTGTGAGAGAAAGTGAGAAATAAATCAACAGAGTGTGAAAGAACGCAGGTACTCTCCAGATGGACTCTTCACATATAAATACATGCTAATCAGTGTGAAACAGAGCTGTGAGGCACTCTGACTACTGGACCGTACTGAACATATGGTGGTGGAGCATCTGAAGAGAGAGAAGGCAAAATGCGGTAACATAATTCTATGAAAACATAACGCTGGGTTTATTTTAAGACATTTCAGGACGGTGATGTTGATTCTCACATTAGACCACGACTGTGCTCAAGAGACAAAACCAGCAGCTTTCCAAAAGCAACATTAGAGGGAAATGATTAATGAGGATGAGATTATGAGAAGAGGAGAGATGTTAGAGAGATGTTTGTACAGAAGCCAAATTAAGTCATTCATGTCTCTTTTCTACCAATCAAACTCCATCGCGGCTTCGCTTCGACTTTGAATCTGCTGCTTCCACTTTGCTGGATGATTAGTATCACACACACCTCACAAGCTGCTCTGTGAGAGGGCATCAGCCGAAAATGTGACAACATTTCCTATTTTCCTGTAACCTTGCTGGCATTGCCTGAACTCCTGGGGACATTTTCCAGAGTCCATCAATCTTATATGCGAGCTGAACAATGAAGACCACACTTGCTTTCTGTTTGTAATTTGGGAACCTAAAAACACATGACCATCTGTTACACCGAGCCAGTGCCAGAAGGGTCAGAGCCCCTTCCGACTGGTGTGGGACAGAAGTTTGCAAACTTTGAGGCGAGAGGGAGAGCTGTGAGGCAAACGTGCTGCATGAGGTGAAAGGGACATGTGCATGCAGGTGTTCTGGAAATAATGGGAAGTTAGTTAGTGTACTATACACAACTCATGTAGTAAAAAAGGTACTTTAAAAGCCTTGCTCCAATTTGCGTCATGCACACTGCCTCGACTCCGAAAGCCCCGTGTATGGGACATTAATTGCAGGTCATCATTAATTGGCAAATATATAACAATTACAGAGCAGAGGGCAAAATCATTTGTCATTGAAAATTATTTAATTCCTTTAATCATTTCTGGGGGCTGGAACTCAATAAAGGCTTCAGTAATGTGGAGAGCAGTTTTAATGGTCCTTCACTAATGTGGGTCAGCCCAGCAGGTTTGCTATCAAAATTTTAACAGAATCTCTATATTACTGTCCGGAGGGTTAGCCGAGGTATTCAGTATATAAGCTGATGATTGCTCTGCAGCATTTTAAAATGCCCCAGCTTGAAATGCCTGAGCCGAGGGGAAGCCTGAAATTTCAGCAAAGCCCCTGTTTGCTTCATAAAACCTTCACGATACGTTCCTGATATGTGTAGATACATCCGGTAAATACATGTATGTGTGTGCATGTGCTTTCATGTCTCTGCGTGTCCGTGTTTGTCAATGTGCCTGTCTTCATACAGGAAAAAAGCAACGAGATAAACTCAAATCATGATTCTGACTTACCGACCACGCAGACCTTCTCTCAGCTTTATACACAACACAGAGCATTTCGCCTGTTGACTTGCTCTGATTTTGCTGATTTGGTCATTTTTCCTTGATGTTTGTGCTTCTACCATTGGTAAGTAGGCTACATAGTTAAACTGTTTCTCTTTTTATCCGTTTTAATTGTGTTTAACGTTGATATATGACTGGGAGTCTGCTCACGGTATTTCATTTTAAAAACTGACCACATTCTCTATATGATTCCTGTGTCTGACTTCCTGCCCAGCTCGATCTGCTCTGTGCAGCTTCCATCAAAAATAGACAAGCCACGTATCCTCTGGAGAACGGAGAGTCGCCTCACACAATCCTAAATTATAAATCCCAGCTGCAGCACCAAAACACACCCTTCCAGCAGTTCCCACACTTATTGGTGCACTGCTTAGACGCACAAACAAATGACATGACACCAATGAAATATTGCTGGCCCAGTTCCTGGTGGTATGATGGTTAAATCATCAGAGGCAGATACCTTTGACGCAACATGCAGAAAAAAATGACAAAAGGTGTGTATAATTGCAGAGCTCTCATCTTTCATCACACTGTGGGGACCTGTAACTGTTTTATGTCGTGTCATATAGTCATCAGTGTAACCTGCAACAATGACATGATGTAAAATGTACTTGGGGATGCTTACATGATGTTTTACAGTGGATTTATAGTGTTTTATCTCAAAAACTTTGCCTTCCAGTAAAAGCCACAAAAGCAAATTTAAATCAGTATGAGAATTTGGTGATAAAAATATACAACGCCAGCGTCACAAGCTTCTCAAATGCCCATCTTACTCTACTACCCTGCAGCAACACAGCACACTGTGGCTGGATGAATCTTGCCAACACTGCGCTTAATATTCATTACAATAATGGAGGTGAGGTGGAGGCAGGAGGGCAGGATGCCACAGGTTGTATTTCTAACCACATAGGCTACAGGAAGGTTGCTGCCATGAACACACACATAGAGAACAGGACACTGGCTAAAAATCCAGCATGACGACTAATAGAAATTAACAGCAGCTTTGGCCCGCATGTGTGCATGCAAAGGGCTGTTTTGCAGTTTGACGATGTAAGCAAACAAATATGTGCTTACATGGCCAAGTGCTGTGTTTGTGTGTGTGTGTGTGTGTTTGAGGCTAATACAGAGGCTAATGCTGGTCATGCTGTCTGTGGTTTAGGAGTGTCTACATCCTACAGAAGTGAAGATTGCGGCACTGAGTGTGATACACAGACAGGCAGTGCTGACAACATCGTTTTAAGCCTTTCTGTATAATTTTTCCACCTTTAATTGGGAGGAATGAAAAAACAAAGAGTCCTAACAAAGACATCGACAACATGGTGCGATCACCTGAGCGCCACTGAGCACAGCCCCCATGTAGCAACATGCAGCGATCAGCATCCTCTCAAGGCGGCCCTTCTTCTCTACCTGACAGTTCCTTCCCCCTGGCACCCAGCAGGAAAATGGAGACTATTTAAGAAGAGTGCAAGGAGGGCGGTAAATGTCTCCTCTTGTCAGTAAGCATCTGAGCTGTCCCTGGCTCTCTACAAACAACAACTGCTCCATGCCACAACAAACAGAAAAGAAAAATAGAAGGGGTGCGCGAGTGATGGAGTGTTGCACTTCAATAAAGTTGAGGGACAAAATAAAAAAAATGAAGGTCAAATCTGATTCAGAAGATGCCGAGATATTTTCACTTTTAGCCTCTAGCTCAAGCTCCAAAAGCAGATCCTACACTTCCCATAATGAAACTCCATGGTATCTTTCGTTAGATACCTTCCCTTACTGATTTTTTCCAACTCTACAATCATATTCAAAGGTCATATCAAAGGTTTTCAGGTTTCAAAATTTTAAATCTCAACCTCATGCCGTAACAGACCTGATGACATCACTACAACATCATCCGAGTTATTGTTTTCAGACTTTAGAAAGCTCCTCTAGAGCCATAAAAGATATTATATAACCATTTTCACAGGCTGAGTAGTACTCCCAGTGATGAGTAAAGTGATCTTCGTCTTGACTGAATGAGTCACCACAACATGAAGGGACAGAGGGACAAAGGTACACACTGTATTTTCTGTACATAAATGTATTTACATGGCCTAAAATAGACAGCAGAGCAACGGTTCTGAGATTCAATCGAATGGGGGTAAGTGGAGGAGACAGGCAAAGAGAGGCAAAAAGAGACAAAAAGAGACGGAGGAAGAGCTGAGGATCCCCTGATATTTCAGCCATTCTAAAAATAGCCACACTGGAGCAGAGATATGAATTGTACCCCTCAAAGTCCTCAGAGAACAAAAGGAAGAAAGGAAGGGAGCAAAAACTGCATGTATTCACTCCTATGTAAAGGTGAGCACTACGGGTGATGCGAGTTGGCATCAGGTGCTTGTATAAGTTACACCACTGTTTATGAACCCTGTCTGGTACGGAATATGAGCCCTCTTCATTTCTCAACGAGGTAACGTTAGTCCTCATTTGGCACATCGGCCACTGGAGTGACTCCAGGGTTGACAGAGTCATGTAGTCGGTGCACTGCAACTCAGATGAATACTGAATTTGTTTTGCATAAAAGATATCAATGTCATAACAAGATTCTGTGGATCAAAGAGGACCACCAGGAACGGGTTGTCTGCAACAACAAAAACCTCTTCAGTATAATGTCTTTCTTGTGATTTTTTTTTGTTCTCCATACAAGGATTGGTCTGAAATGTTGGTCATGTAGGAATCCCGCTGTTGCGCCTCTAAGTCTCATTGTGTATGAGTGCCAGCTATATGCCAGAAATATCACAGATCTGAACTCACCGTTCCGCTGAGTAGTCAAGGGGAAAGGAGTGCTTTTTGCCAATCCGTTACAGTCCACAAGAGCCACACACTGCGCCTGCAGGAAAAGTGGAAAGTCGATTGTCAATATATGTGTGATATTAAGTATTCTGGACTAGTTCATACAGTATAATGGATTATGTTATGTAAATATGCAAAAAAAAAAAAAGAAAAAAGAAGCTAAATATAAAAAAAACTGAGATATGAGGTTTTTGGATTTCTCATTAAATATTTACTAAATTAATGGGAGTCTGGTTTAGAGTGATGCGGCATAAAATCTTCTATACCCAGCAAATAGGGACACCATGCTTTTAATGATAGTGCTGAAAATAAGGCTCGACCCGTCGTCACGCACAGGGTGTATTATTTCTTAAAAGGAGCTGACACGTGACTTTTTTGAGGAGATGCTGCAGATTCAGCCCGAAGCACAAAAAAAAGAAACAAGGCCACACATCTCTGCAGGCGGTCGTTAGGACGTCACAGATCACCACGACATAACAAACCGCCGGTCAACACCCTCCTGACCCTGCCCCCAGCAACTTGACTCTAACCAGCATCAACCACAGCAAGACTCAACAACTTGAACACTTGAAACAGTGGCAGTAAACAGCCAAGACTTCCACAGGGGCGTCAGAAAAGGGAGCAGATGCTGCCCCACTGTCCAATCACATTAGTGACAGCGATTCCACTGTTACAGGCAAAAGGACAGACGGCTATCTCGAATACAAAACATGGAGGTGACACTGGCAAGGTGTGGCATGGACTGAACCTGAGCTGCAGGCTTTCAGATAAATTAAAATCAAGTGCCTTGTCTCATGCTGCCCAAACCAGCAAACAGAAAACAGAGAAAAGAGCTAAAGTTCAGGCATCACAGAGGTGCATCAGAAACACATTTAATGCTGACGCCAGGTAACATGCATGAGCGATGGAACAACACATCAAAACAATTTTAATCTTCATGATCCTACTCAAAAAAATTAAATTGCATAACTTAAACTCTAACAGAGCAGCTCCACACTGCTTGTCCCTTTAAAAAAAGGCTTGTGGGCTGAGTGTCGCAGACCATATGGTATCTGTTTGGGCATATGGACAACTTGGTTAGAAAAAAAAGACACTCTATCTACCACATCCTCTAATGTCCTGTGGATGCAGTATATGTGTGTGTGTGTGTGTGTGTTGGTGTGCACACATGAGTGTATGTGTGTCCATCATCTGTATTCAAGACATCCACCAAGGTGCTCCACACCTCTCTGAGCTGCCACAAGGATTCCTTGCACAGGAGTCACCTTCCATAAAGTTAGCCTACATTTACATATTTTGCTGTGCAACAGGTACCTGTGCATGTTACTATGTATATATATGACTTTCCATGTCAAAGCCAAGTTCAGAAACTGTGACCAAATGCATATTAGTCTGACATATTTAAGCGTCCAGTGAACACACCTCAGGTTATATAAGGTTAGTCCTAAGCATCTTAACACTGTATCCATACCAACTGCATAACTCAACATATTCTTAGAAATCATAAATTCAAACACCACCCCTGCAAGTAGCTTCATTTCATCTTCTGCCTACTGAATACAAGCCTGAAGTCAAATACACTATGCTACGAAAATCCTGCAAAAACTACAACTTAACTCATCTGCTCTTCATATTTGCATTGATATGTATCTCAGCTGTATCTGATCCACACGTCCCAGCATCGATGCACCGAAGATGAAACTGACCGTCTTTAACATGACTGGCCTTACAAGGATGTTGTGAATCTTGTTACATTTACTAACCCCTTTCTCAACATCTTCCCGCTGTATAGAGAAATCAGCAATGAAACTGGAGCATCTACGTACTGCATGAGCAAGGACTTGGGTTGTTTATTGTTCATACATAAGTTGGCGGTGAGTTGCTATGACTCACCTTGTGTTTTCTCTCTCTCGTGTCTTGTGACGGAGTAATGCAACAGAAGAGGTGGACAGGCTACGCTAGCACTTACGCAGCCCAGTCTCTAAAGGCACTACTGCTAGTTTAGCAGTAATGAACACATCAATTCAAGTTTAAAAACATTCAGCCACAACTATACGCTGTGAGGATTCAGTCTTGCCACCTCTACTAATTATGAAGAGCAGAGGAAAAAAAAAAAAATGAGGGCTAGTGGTGACAGCAGAGGTTGAAGGCTGCTTGCTGTGGAACTATGAGGATGTCTGTGGTGAAATGCAGCACCGTAACGAAGTGAAATCTCATTATAGCACTGCATCAAGGCGCACTGTTTTGCTGAAATGAAGTGGAATGACTTGTATCCCAGAGATGACCCTTGCTTCCTCCCAGCAGTAGCAGTGAATTTGCATTATGTGGTTCATGCTGTCGTTTTCACTGTGATGCTAAGGCTGTTACAAAATCCTGAGCAGCTGCAAATCTTATTGAATACAGCTCCTGATTCAGTTGTTTTTGCACAGACTCTGCATTCTTAGCATCCAGCGCTGCAGTTCCACATGAGCAGCCAAACACGGTGGCAGATGTCAATCGTGATACATTAAAGACAACAACTGGTAAGCAATTTAATGTTAATGAAGCAGGAACAAAGCGCTGAGGTTGCTGATTCTTAAACGAGCTTTGCACGTCATGTCGCCTCTTCATTTGCGAAAACCTGAAGACAAAACCTTTTTTCAAGTGCCAACTGCTGTTAATGGAGCCTGCCCTGAGCGAATCCAAACTTTCAACAACTGCGCAATTAACCCTGTTTCTACAGAAGGAGGAGGAAAAAAGCTCACTTGCATTTCTGACATCACGCTTCCCAGAGGCAGAAACCCAAAATGGTGTTCAATGATCTGTGTTTCTCTCTTTCAGTTAGTTAAGGAGAGATGCTGTTGCTGCCAGTAAGAAAACAAAACTGCAGTATTGGTTCATCAACAGGTTCATTATGCTTGCTCAAATCATCTGCATTAGACTACACGGTTAAGCCTTTCTTGTCTCTTTTTTCCGTAATGTTGAGAAAATAGGATTGAGACCTTCTTCTTTAATGTTGCATATGTTCAGAAAAGTTTGCAGACCAAACTGATCAAAATGCACTGTTGCACTACTCTCTCCTGACTGTCGTTTTGACAGTGCAATTCAGCGAAGGAAGACTTCTGCTGTCCCTGAAGCCTTCTCTTTATCTCATTCATATGTATCCAGTAACGTCTGAAAGTTTTGGGTTTTTTTTCCCTTTTTACAAAGTTGCTGAGAATCAAAGAAATATGAACATAAAAAGCATTAGACAGGACTTGCAGAGAAACAGAGATGTGCTCCAAGGCTACACCCAGATCTCCACAGATGTTCCAGAGCAACAAACCTTCATCTGTCACCAACTGATAAACTGCAAGAAAAGCTCATCATCCATGACAATAAATATAATTCTGCAGGGGTGTTCACGGTTTTTCTAACTGATCTGTATTGGCTCTGTAAAGCTGGGTGTATTTCTGATCCTTTGTTTACGGATCAGAAAGTGTCCTTCCTCAAAACAATGGGAGTCTTTTCTAATTGGCAGTGTTATTGAGCTAGCAAGTGAATCGTGGGGTGCACAAGTAAACAAAAAGCAGCCTTCAATTACAACTAATGATGACTGACAGAGGAAGTTGGCAAGTTTAAACCTCCTTTAATTTCACATGACCTCTTTCAATGACCTCCCAGTCTCTCTGACAATTATTCACCATTTGGATGCAATTGTTAGAGTGATCATCCTTTGAATGGGTGGCATTTGTTTTATCTATTGCATTACTTGGCTGTTCCAAATTGTTCTGCTTTCACATCTTTCTGACAGATGCCACTGACTTTGACATCTTATTCTTCAGTCAATAAACCAGAAACTACACAAGGAAGCTGCATCTAAATTAATGACCTTATCTTAAAATTCTGTTTGAAAAACATGACGCATTTCTGCAGGTAAACCTGGCAGGCCAGATGATGCCATGGTGGTAATAGATGACTGCAATAAACTTCAGCACGCTCCTGCATCATTACGCAGATGGCGTGACAGCTGATGGCTGTTTGAGCCTGGTGGCTGCCAAAAAGCCTTAACTTCTGAAAAGTGAAGTCAGGGATTAGGATGGAAGTCACACACTGTGAGAGTTGGTGAGGGAGAAGCCAATGACTCACTCACACTTACTCAAAATGCTGCAGCAAAGGTATATTTGGGGAATTATCATCTAGGCAATCCAATGGAGCTGCTCAACGGCCGATGGCAGAAAGCTATAAAGTCAATGTGTGAGTGTTAATAACATGGGCAGCGTTAAGAATAAGCGTGCATGGTCAGCAGACTTACCCTGGCTAATAAAGTTTTTGAGTGAAATGTAGCAGGATAAACCCGTTCATCCTTTGAATTAAAAGAATGTGATCAAAGGTGCCCTGTTAATGTCAAAATGTGACATGAACGCAACACTGATGCAACACTAGTTTGAAATTTGATGTGTCAAGTGAGATTCATAATGAAATACTTCACCAACAACAAAGCACGAAGCCGAGTACTTTTTTTTTTTTAACAAAATGAATCATCCTGAGGCAAAAGTAAATAAGGGATTAAAACCTCTTTTTTAAACACGTTTCCGGTGCATTAGTAGCTGATGTGGCTGGCACTCAAACGCCGATCCTATTTCTTTCTCCTACCCGAGGAGAAACCACGTCCTTTCTTTTTACCCCGACCCATCTGCTTTTCTTGCTTGCTCACAAAACTTTTGACTCTTTTGACACCTCTGTTGACAGCTTTGTGCATCTTGCCAGTGCACAAGACAGCAAAAGACACATTTCAGCCCAACTCCCACGAGGAGCTACAGTGGGTTCGGTTTCAGCTGATCCTTGACTAAATGCCCAAAGAAGGCATTGACAATATTTAGGGCCAATAGTTGAAAGTATTGCTGAGCGGTAGTTGCAAATAAGGCGAATAAGAAGAACCCTGGAACACTATATAAACCATCTCATTAATTGATAAGTGAAAACTGCCAAAATGTCCCGCTTCCATGGCTATGTTAAAGAGAAATAGTCACATATTGAAATTAAACCTGATTTAATTGGATTTTGGTGTGGCTTTTGGTTATCTTCCAGCTTTTGAACTCAGTATCAGTAGAATTCACTCATGCCCAATTCAGTAGTAATTATAGAGGTTTTACCACCTTGTCTAGTGTGACCAATAGCTTAAGGCAGCTAATACTAGCTAATGCGAAACTTTTGACATGCTAGTGGCTGTGCAGCAATATTGAAGTCGGGTGGCTGACTGTTACACGATATTTTAGCACTGACCATTATCCTGTATTTGCCATTTGTCGCCACAGTGTGCACTGTTCAGCAAAGATTACATAAAGTAGCTTTAAAATGAGTAGAAAAGCATAAACCCATAAAAAAGATGTGCTGTTGGTGGAAACATGCCACATCTGTCATTTAGAAGCTTTTTTTATTATAATTAAAACAACAGGTACACTGTCAACACATCACAACTAGCTATTTTAAACTCTGACCAAAGAAACACACATCTTTGGTATAACAGCTACTGTTGCCACAGGACGATAAAAGCATCGCCACAGCGATTAATAACACCACAGCTGTTCTCTAAAGCACAACTGTTTAGTACACCGAGCGGCACACCTCAATATTAAAGAGCAACTGGCATTACTACAAAAGGCTAAATGTTAGTCGCCATGGGGAAACATATAGACTTCATAAATAATTGTCACCCAGTCAAGACAAATTAGGTCTGAGAGCCACTTTGCGTAACTCCGTCTGACATGGGCCACACATACTGTACACACAAATGCACAGACACACCATCACGCTGATCAACCCTCCGGCTTTAGTACACAGTATAGATTATGAGTCACAACCACTCATTAGAGGGGGACTAAACAGAGAGACTGCATTAAAAGAGGTCACCCACGGGTGACTGACTCCATCACATACATTGTGATCCCAAGGTGTCACCTTGGGCGAAACAGTGTGTGTCTTTGTGCGTGTGTGTGCATGGATGTAACTATTAACTTTTAATGACATGGGCAAGACCCTTAAATAAATAAGTGACTGAGATCTGCGTAAAATAGACAATTTAAAGAACACTGCACGTGAATTGATGGAAGAGGTATGTCTATTTTGTTAAAGGTGTATCTGAGCCTTGAACCAAATAAACATACCTTTTACATGACTTTATCATTACCAGAGATTAAATTGGCTCTAGACTTGTGAATGAGTGAACATTTTGGCCTGCTGATGATTAAGCTGAAAAAGTCTGTAGATTTCACCCTCTGTACAAACTTTCATGGCAATCCAACTGACATTCCCATCTCTAATGCCATGCTGCTAAAATGACCAAACACAGCACCGCTGTAATGAGCAGTGAGCTTGTACTTTCACTTTGAAACGTAAATATTGAAATTTGTTCTGTGAACAAGTGAACGAGTCTCTGATTAGCATTTTATACACTTGGCAAATACAACAGATGGGTTCAGTTAGCCAACATCCTCTGTGGCCTGGAGGGTTTAGCACTCGCTCTTCCTGCACCAGTGCCACATGTAAACACAGACAAATGAGGTCCTGACCTAAATTAAATATAAAACAGACCAATCAGGTTCAAATCTGAGCTCAATCTATTAGTGTGTCTAAGCAAACATTAACTTCAGAATGAACAAAAGCAAGAATACAAAGATAATAAACTCAAAGCAAGTTTGTCTATCCATCCACCCGTACGCATAGTCGGTACATCAAACAACTTTAAGATTTAGAATGACTTGATGATTTATTTTAACCTTGTTTAAAGTCTGGCCATTCATTCAGTATAACACAAACATGTCAAATGGCGAACAGCTGAAATCCCTTTAGAATGACTTTTATTTGGACACATTTCACTCATTGTCATCATTTTTTCCAGATGACACAACCCTCCAGAGTGTATATTACTCATGCCATTATGACAGCCTATCAAACTGTATTCATAATGTTGTGTGACAGCAGTGGACTGACTGCCTCAAGCTAGATATTTGCTGAGGGTACTTTGTGATGAACAGGTGAGCCAACCTCAGAAAGAGTCAGAAAGATGTTATCCAGAGAACGGCGACAGGGTCACTTCTCAATTTGACAGAAAAGGATGGCACACGAGGAGAGGTACATCATCGGCAGTGAGGCTGCAGAGTTATGTGCTGTACATTGTGAGAAATAACCCTCCCACAATGCATTCAAGCATCTCCTTCCCTAACTTTACTCTACCTTCTTTTTTCCTTTCTTTGTGCACAACATCAAATGGTAAATGGACTGCATTTGTATAGCACTTTTCTAGTCCACTTTGACCACTCAAAGCACTTTACAACACATACCACATTCACCAATTCACACACACCGATGACACAGCATCGGGAGCAATTTGGAGGACGCTTTGACGTGCAGACTGGAGTCTGGGATCGAACCGCCAACATCCTGATTGGTGGACTACCTGCTATATTTGCGCAACTGTACATAATTCCAATTTAACAACAAACATGTTTCAGAATGAACAACTGAACACATCGACTGTTGTGAACATGACCTCAGCAACCTCCACATTCACTTAAATGAAGCAATAGCGGCTTTTAATATACCAACTCACGAATGCACAGTAGTTACTTTGATTGTCAATGGCTTTTCTAAATGCTCAATTTTGGGTGGCTGCCAAATGCCAAGAGCATCAGCTGGGATTGAACTGTTGACTAAAGTTATAGGTCAGCACAAATGTCAGAGAGAGGGCACAGTTTGGTGTTCCTTTCAAACTGGGACAATCTGACAATGCCAAGTCTAAAAATGTATTTCCTTCTGACTGAATAAACTGAATGACTGAATCTTCACTTCCCATAATAGAAGCTATTCCACAAGGCAGACACAGACACAAATACGGACAATTTTAAAGGTTGACGTAAATCGAATGGAAACCACATCATTTGAAAATCTATAACCAAGGTAACAATCATCATAACCCCCACCTGGACCACCCCAACCAACACAAGCAGTGTTTTCTGACATCAGACAGTTGGTATACCACAGCGAAGAAGCTAAAGCTTAGTGGCTCAGTCTGGCATCTGGCTTTTGCTATTGACCAAACATAGTATGCTGCCATTACTGGTTAAGGTCTGACCTGTGGTGGTGGTGGTGGTGATTTGCACTCACAATTAAAACATGCAAAAGTTTAGCAAGTACAAGGTTTACCATGATCATCTCCTTAGTTTAACGTGTTAGCATGCATGAAACGTTATCTTAACACTGAGTTGAGGCTTATGAGAATGTCATTAGCTTAGCAGGTATTTGGTCAGAAACCAAAGTATTGGACAAATTGAAATTTTGACCTGACGAATTTCATGAAAATCCATCAAATAGTTGTTGAGATCTGTTTAGTCACCGGTACCTTGAGATTAAAAAGTAAAAAATTCAACATGCCGTTAAAAAACGTTGACAAGTCAAGTGATGGATCATTAGTATTCTGAAACATTTGTTCAGTTATTCAAGGCACTGAGAAGGTGAGAGGTGATTTTTTTTGTCACCTACATGCAGAACTGGGAGCTGTGTGACAGCTTAGAGCACGGCGCCAAATGAACATATGGAAACGAGTGTGGGAGAAGGAGCAGGAAGCTGTGTTGTGGCCTGGCTGCGGTGACGTGTGTCTGGGAGACTGACTATTTTCAAACAGCTTCTATTTACAACCAGGCCCCACCCTTGACTTCCTTGCCAGCCACACTAGCCACCAGTTAGCGACTCTCTTGACTAGGGACCCACACCCAGTCAACAACAGACCCTTTGTCATTATGAACAGCTTTGCTGTGATTTCCCAACTGGCAGCTACAGAAATGTTACACCGAGATGTGCCAGGATACAACAGAGGAACAGTTTTTTCTCTGCAAGTGAGGATGTAAGATGTGCATGTTAGCCACCTGTGAGGGATGCCACAGATGAGACCATGGCTAGTAATAAATAATGCACAAACATATTTATAAAAATAAACTTGGATGTGCACTGTGGATGCAGGGGCTGAAGAAGAGGGTGGCAGAGTAGATACAAAAACAGGAACCACAAGGAACTACTACAAATGGATGAAGCTGACCAGATCGATGTAGTCTGGATGAGAGATTTAAGATATTTTGTGTGTGTGTGTGTGTGTGCTCAAGTCCATTCTCAGACCCTGCAGAATTCTCAAAGAGATAATTCCCTTAAAGCAAGTGTAATGCAGCGGGTTTTCCTGAGCCATCAGCTTTCTCCCCCCCCCTCTCCTCTCCTCTTTCTTCCTTTCTCATTCATTTGATGACCTCACAGAGACAGAGGACACACTCAACCATTCAGCCATAGCTACTCATTCACGTAGCAGAGAAAGCTTTCCTTGTTCACTGCGCTCAAGTGTTTGCCTCTGTGAGCGCGCGCGTGTGTGTGTGTGCGTGTGCATTTTTAACAGTATAATTTGCTGCATGATATCAGAGTCACCAGCTGCTGAGGGAAGATTTTCTACATCTAATCCATTGTGGTGCTAATTTACAATTCAGTAACGGAGTGCGGTACTCTACCCAGCTACAGAAGATTTTGCTACTCATGAATGGCAACGCGGTGATTCAGCAGTGAGTTTTGATGATTCAAGAGCTTTAAGGGAAACGTCACAAATTTTTCAAAGCAAAATATGGTTTTCCAACCCCTGCAGGAGCAGGACACAGGGCCTCTCACATTAGATGCTTTTGCTCCATTTGCAATGCAGTATAAGATCGAATGGAGACAATGGAAACGTGAAGGAAAACTGACACTTTTACATTGAATACTCGTTATCCCAGTGAGTTTCACATTTTTTTTTACTCAAATGAAAACTATTATTATGTTTATTATGTATTTCGCTGCGATGCTGTGTGTGTGCTGACAAACAGACACCTCCTGCTTTCTCCAAGGTAGCGTTTATTTTTAGATTGCTTACCCCAAATTTTGCATCCTTTAATGTCTGAACTCGGAAATCTGCTAAGCGGAGCCCCGTCTGCCTGAGTCCTGAGCATTTAGTCATTCCCTAGCAGCCACATTTTAGTTTGTTGTCATCGTTATGGCTGATGTACCATATGTGCACTCACTTTCATCCCCTGCCATGAAAAAGCAGAGTAAAATTGGTGGCTGTTTGTGGAACTGAAAAAAGCAGTCGATGGTAATGATTTAAGTCATCTGGCTGGAGACGCTCAAACTCTCAGTTTGGTTCCTTTTACCAGGTTCATGTCTGTTTATGGCACTAAAAAAGGCGCATGGAAAATAGGAACCAAGGTGCATAAGCTGCTTAGCATCTGACACAACTAGACGTGGTAATTCTGGCTCTGATGAATGACACAAACTTCTTACCTGTAATTACAATATGCTACAAAGTTTAGTGAAAGAGTGAAAGGCAATAAATGTAAGTAAAGCAGGCACATAACCAGTGGTTAGAGTCTCAACACCAGCAGGGAGACTCCAGATTACAAAGGTCATCAGCAACGCTTTGGTGCCCTTGAATCAAACACTTCACACTAACAGCTACAGAGAAGCATCTGAAAGTAGGAAAAGTGGCTCTATTTGATAGTAAAAGTAGAGCATAGTATAAAGGGAGTTGCTGAAAAAGAGCATACACATGGTGTAAGAATGTTTCAAGACCTTCTCCTACTATGGCCACAGGCTTTTATAAATCCCAACACGCAATGATAAAATGCATCATTCCTCCAAGAGCTTTCAAAGTCCAGTCAGCCGTGTCGGAGATATCACTTGTGACACATGGACAAACAATGGAGGGCGCCCTTGGGCCAGCTGGTATAATTGTAAAATTGCCGGGACAGAGAGGTACAAATCAGTCATCAACCCCCACAGGTTTAATTAAAACACGATCAATAACATAACTAGTCAAAACAAATGAAAACAAAGGAGCACAATGTTGTTCCATTTGTTAAAAAAAATCATGACAGACTGTCAGGGGGGAAAAAATGCTGCGACGTGACTATAATATAACCTACTGGAAGACGGAAGATGAAAGTTTGAGACGCAGAAGAGGCAAGAAGAAGAGAGGCAAGTGAAACCGCAAGTGACTGAGCCCTCAGAGGAAAAACACATCACTGCAGTGCCACGCAATAGTTGTCATTTATGCCCAGCAACCATAATGAAGGCACGCTGCCCAGCTGCGCGGTTTGTGACACAGGGACAAACCTTCAATCGGAATTACTATCCAACAATTTGAAGAGCCTTGAGTGTAAACACGAACGTGATAATTAAATCAATTCATATCAATTAGTGAAATGCACTGTTTACCCTCACCCAGGAGCCAATCACGTATAGAACTTTAATCTGTACCTCAGAGCAACATTTCTGCTCTGAGCGCCATGAAAGAACATCTTTAACATGGCCATTTACAGTATCAATACACAGTAGTGATGTGGATTATGATGCAGGGAATCATGAGCCAAGTCTATAGGCTATGTCTGTGTAAACGAGACCCTCAGAGGACAATTCAAATTCAAGCTACACTTGGCTGCTTATTGTTTCTTGCTGAGCCATTACAAGTGTCATAGTTAAGAGGGTATTCCAGCACAAAACAACTAATTGAGCTCTTGGATGTGTGCCTGCAACACAACTAGCCCACTAAGACAATGCAAAAGCATTTAGCCTATGTTAGCTGTTATAATACCTATCTATGCTGAGAGAGGTATTTGGGAAATTCCATTTGTTTTGAGTCAGATCATTAACCAAATAACACCAAATCAACAAACACGTCCAACCAACCGGCAATCATCCCAGACTTTTACTTTGAATTGTCCATGCAGTTATGTACTCTGTGGGCTGTAATTGTTTAAACAGGAAGTGGCTGGACTTTCCTAAACTGACTGGTGTAAGAAAGTTAACCACAATCCTCCTTTTTACACATCAAGCACATTGCAGCTGCTGTACACTGACTACTCCTTCTGTCTGTATGATGCGTCCACAGTGTACTATGGGCATCACTTTGCATGATTCAAATTACACATCACCCCACACTCCGGCCAGTGTGTATTGCTCTTTATGTAACGGAAACAATTCCCTCAGAACAAAACATTTGTTTATCTTAAGTTTATCTTTTTTTAGGTGCCTCAGGGTCACAGTGTGTTTGCAAGCATAAACTATAGGGCTACACTGAGGTTTTATGCTAGCAAAATAAAAGAGGAGCAGTAACGCTGAAAATAGCATTACTCCAATATGCACTGTGGATGGTTCCTTTGCAGATATGAGGAAATAAAAACTTGCACAAATGGCCAGCAGACCTGATTCATAACTGCAGACTGACCACTGCGGTAAGAGAAACTGCATCTGTGATTTAACATCTGGGAGAAGCAGGTGTGAAATTTGCCGCTCTGTTGAAGACTGCTTTATCGGGGACACGCAGAGGGACAGTGGGACATGGCAAGAGAGAGACAGATTAGACAACACAGGCCTTTCTCCTCTTGAATATTTTAGAAAAACCTTATATTGAAACTGTAACAGAATACTGCAGCAAATTAAGAGATGTGTGCGCAGGAGGACTGAAGCTCTCTGTTCAGCGCTGAGACAACAGAAAACATGACAAACATCCAGGAAAACAGCTTTTCTTCCCCACATGATCTCACTGCTGTTCTGCAGCTGCCTTCAACTTGTGTTTATCAGACATCTTGCAGCATACAGCAGGTCTGGTAAATTGTGTAACAAATGAAACACCTAAATTGATTCCTCTACTTACAATTTGAGCTCAGTGGCAGAAAGCAGAGCTCTTTTTGGGGAGACACTTAATACAGTCCTGTATTAAGTCTTTATTAGCAGCAGTGCATACGAATTAACTGAACTGCGGCTCTGCTTATTTACATCATCAGTCCTACGACTATAAATACCCCACTGAACTGAAAACCTGGCAGCATAACATATCGCAGCTATGGCAGTGTTTTGCGACTGCAGGATCTACCGTCCTTGTGTCTTGTTCAGAAACACAGGATGCAGATGTGAGGCAAACATACTGCGTGAGGAGAAACGGACAGGTGCGTGGTGATGCTCTAAAAACAACAGGAAGCCAGTCATTGTAGTTTGGCCTGTTGATTTGGACCATCATCACGGTGAGCAGCTGGTGCTGCATCAGTTGCTGTGACATACACCTCACGGAGGCAGCGAGGTATTTTAAGACCATTAAAGCAATTGCGTCATACTCTTCCTTGAAGTCATAACTCTGATCACACCCACAGACGCACAGATTTAGATTCAGTGTGGCTTACGCTTTCCGAGGATATCATTATCTCCATTGCCCATCGCGAATAAACATCATAAATCCACATAGACGTCACAGAAAAAAAGACTCCTAGTAACTTCAGAACTTGCCTTAGATTTATCACGTTTTTAAGTTTTTTCTGAATCAAAGTTATTCAGTGATAGTTGTCTGCACATCAATGGGTACACTGCAAACAGGAACTACTGATAGCTAATTCGTCATACTTCTAATGGTGCAAATTTGCAATAGTGCAGGCTTAACAGTTCACAGCTAAGTAACCTCACAGATAGATGACTCCATGGTAACATTATACTTCTTGTTTATATCCCCAAAGCCCCCAAATTACGGGAAATGTAGCTTCGAAACATAGAGCATGACTACCCCCACCAAGGAGGATACGTGAGAGCAAACAAACTATATGACACAAGAAAAAAAGGCACGATGTGCTTTTTCTTTCTCCCTCACAGCAGTGGCAACAATGCAAAACTCAAATGAACCAGTGTTTTCTCGAAAGGTTGCCTCAAGGACACAGAACTCACACCAGTCTCATGACCAGAGATGTTCAGCAAAACCTCTCTGATTCATTGGTTTGCCTGAAAACAATCAATCACCAGGCGATAGCCAGCTCGCTGATGACAGAGGACATATAAGTGTCACTAAGTAATCAATCAAAAGCTTTCGTCTTGGAGTTTATGATGGCTACACTGAAAGGGTCGTGCTTAAACGGGGGGTTGGGGGGGGGTTGCATTCGTACAGAAATGCAGACACACACGCAGAGCCCAGTTCATTGGCTGACTAACTACAATCCCATTTATCTCTGCCACAAAGCGATCAAACTTTGGCCTCATAAATCATAAAAAATGTCATGATTGTCTGTGCTCGTGTTGGCTGCCCACGACTACAAACGAATGGACGGAAAATTAATATTATAAGAGCGATTGAGCTGTGGGCACGAATCAGACCTCAGCCAGCGTCACTGAGATAAATATTTCATCCTCTGTGGTCTTTTCACCAATACAGCAGAGCTCCATTCAGACATGTGTCAGAGGTCTGGAAAAACAATGTGAACAACACGCCAAAGGTCTAAAGTCCACGTACAAAACTCTGTGCACTGACTTCATGGAGGAAAGGAAAATCCATCTATATTGATCAGCAACTTCCAACATTTCATAAAATGTTATAGCAAGAGCGTTGTTAATCTGAGAATTAGTCAGTGTGCTTCATTCATGACACATTCATATGCACAGACAAGTGACACACTTTCTCTGCCAGGCTCTCTGTCTCTCTGCGCCCAAAGTTTCCATGAAAAATTAGTAATTTAAAAAATTTTGCAGCAGTAGTTCATCCTTGTCATGTGCAGAAGCAGGGCAGCCAACGTGACCTTTTCCTTTGCAACATTTTCCAGCTTATCCTGGGGGATCTCTGTGACCTGACTGATGTAATACCTCCATCATAATAGGACTTTTTTTTTCTACATCCTGATCTACAATATACTTTCCACAAGTAATTAGTTTGCACAGAGATTAAGGATAGAGATTACTGCTCATATACGTATGAGATTATCTGGCTGTTTCCTTCTGCTGATCACAGGCTGCGGCGTGCATGCATCCAAAAAAGAACAAACCTGATTCACAAAGGTTCACACAAGGGTATAAACAAATCAGAGGACTACACGCCTCGTGAATAAGACGTAGGTGTTCTTATTTCTCCTCCTTTTTCTTTCTGCCTTTCAGTTTTAAGACACAAATTTATGAGAAAAACTATGGAGACACTCTTGGGTAAGGCTTGATTTTACTCCTGGCAGAATTTAACATGCTTATTTTCATGCACATGATTTAATACCATTACCAAAACTGATGGTCAGATATCTGTTCTGAGTTTTACTCTAACACTCAAACCCAAGCAGACGAATAGATGCCCATCGTCCTTTAAGAGCACAGGCAGCAGCTGTTGAAATGTCTCAGAGATGCCTCTTCACATGAAATGGTCACAAACAAAGACAAAATTCCACAAAAATGATTCTCCAATGTGGTTGAAAATGCTCCAGAGATAACTATGTATCTATGGGGGTGGTAGTGAAAAGCTAAGTCTGTCCTCTAGAACTGCATAAAGTCATAATGTTGAACTACTGAAGCAGTGGCACATGGAAGAGATAGGAACAGGATGAGTAAGGCCTGCCGGAGGTGCAGGTTAAGCTACAACGCTATGCCCTTGACATCTATATTAGGAGTCATCCTCCATGTAAAAAGGTCTCTGTAACTCCTCAGCTGGTTCAAACTGAGCAATGACGACGGGGTCAAATGGACGACAAATGGCTTCAGTTGCTCAGCTGTAGCTAAAACTTCATTTGAACTGGCTTCTAGATACAAGTATTTGAATTACAGCATGTCACTCTCAAACAGAGAGCAAAGCCCTGAAGGCTGATGAGCGTACGTCCAAGTGATTGTACAATGAGTCAACACCAAATCTGATGAATGCCAAGGAATTCTCCCATAAAGTCTAATTTAGTGGGTGGGGGAAGCGTGTGTTTGGGCTTGCCAAGCAGCTTTAATGTTTCCCCTTAAACAACAACAAAAAAAAAGTATAAAGAAATTTTAAAAAGCGCACATGAATGGAAAAGGAAAGTGCAGTTCAGGATTAACATTTCGAAAGCGTTGAAGTAGTAAATCACTGAAAATGATGTGGCTAAAAAACTCACTGTTACAAAGTGTATTTTAGCCAGTGCCAAAAAACAAGAGGTGTTTCGAAATGGATAAGAAATTTCCCAAGTCTGCTGCAAATAAAATCAGTTGCAGGAAGGCTGACGACAGCCTCGCATGAGCTGCATCTGCCCAAATAAAGCCCACCTGATGAGCGTTCGGATTTTTGTTCCCTTAATTCTACCTTGATTTTCTTCTTCTTTAGTGTTATTGTAAGTTTATATCAAGTTTCACACCTGTCAGGACATAACATTTGGCAAAATTAGAAAAAGTTCAACCAAAAAAAATCTGTGTTCATTATTTCTGCGACTGTTAACGTGCTGTGAAAATCTCACACCAGTGTAGCTCCATTACTTTCACTGTTTCAGCTTCCATTCAGGGCCTCCCATTAAACCTCACACAACTCAACTGCGCACAGATATAAAATTCAGTGAATGAATGAGGGAATTTCAATAACAGGAAATGGAGCTATTCACATGTGAACACAAACTATGTGGACAAGATTTTAATTACCAGAAGACCGATATGTAATTAGTACTTCTGAGTAAGCACCATTAGTATCAACAAGTAATTAATACTGGGTTCAGGGAGGAAAATCAAAAAGAGGGAAATTAAACACATGGCCCTCATTAATCCTTCAAACGGGCCCGAATGTCTGCTCGGCTTCAGCTGAACGAAGGCGTTTCGTGCTCACCAACTTTGTTGACGCCATCTTCTTTAAAGCGCCACAATCGTGCATGTTGAAAACAGCTCCTATACAACACACCAGCAGCCTTTCAGCCTGTAGGAGGCAAATATGGAACAATACGCTCCGACAGAATGCCCAGCAGCGCCTGCAACAGTTAATCTTAACTTGGTAATTAATTAGCACCGAGATCTAAATAAATCTTCCACCAGCATTTACCGCAATAGCACATGGTCGGGCAAAAGTTCTCTCTTGGAACAATTTGTCTTTGTATTCCTGGGCTGGTTTTACCTGACCTGATCTATTTTTACAGGGACGGCGACTTCACAGGTGCAGGTGTTAGAAGATGCTGAAATGGCCTAGAGGGTTAAAGGAATTTTGATTACTTAACAAAGTCCTGTTCGCATGATAAATATGTGAAGTACATCATGTTTAAAACACAGTCACAAACAGCAGAGATTCTGTTTGTAATAACGGGCAGATTTTGACGTTAAGCTCCAGGAGAACAGCGAGGAGAGGGGCAGGAAATCAAAGAGGTCGGCAAGCATGGGATGCATATCTCATCGTCCGTCAGAATCAGATCATTCACATCATATTTAATACATAATAACAGATAATCCGTGTGTTTTCTTAATAGAAAAAATAGAGCAAAGGCCAAAACTGTGGCTGCAGACTGCGCGGCGGCCGCCTCTGAACACCTCAATTGGTAAACACAGATGCAGAAAGGAAGCCGGCAGCGGTTCGTGACACTTCCACTTCCTGTGCGTCTCCGGCATAAAATTTCTCCCTTTTGTAGCTGCCACAGTTTCCAACACTTGAAATATAAGCAGTTGGCAGTGAGGAGACACTTTGGACAAGGAACTTGACTCCCAACATGAGCAGCGGATGAGCTGCATATCACCTACAGATTAATTCCAAAATTCTGGGGGGATTACTCGATCTCAGTCCAGCCGACTCCAGACACTCAAGCATGCAGGGAGCTGCGGGAACAGGACTGTATCCTCTGCTTCCTCTGCAGATCAAGGCGCGGTTCAGACCGGTGTGAGCATCGGGACTGTAAGCCCATCAAAATAAATTGGAAAGCAGCTCACATACTTCTCAAATCTTATCACATATACATTTTTTCTTTCCTTAAATGTTTTTAACTGCACTGACTAGATTTAAGTGTGTCCAGTTTTCAATTTAACAAGCAATTACTAACGATGGCCTATGCAACGCAGTGCAATCCACTCCGGGCAACAGAACTACAGCAATGGGAGCATGGTGGTTGCCAGATCTTCCCTCTCTTCTCTGCCTTATCAGCATCTGAATTCGATAACATTTTGTTGAATCCAAATCTATTTATCAAATCCAAATCCTTTTGAATCCCTTAACGAACCTCATTAAGTGCAGCTTTCATTATCTGCGAGCTACAAAAGTTATGAGTAATAACTTGAAGATTCAGTTTAGATCACGTTATTCATCGAGACCACAGAGAAAACTGCAGTTTTTAGAGGCGGCTGCTCAATGAATCAACACTGACATTAATTAAACCTAATTCATGGTCAATACCTGTAGCTCCAGCCTGAAAATAAGATGAGCAGCAGCAGATGTGAAATGTTCATCGCTCACTCATATTGATTGTTCTGGCAAACTGAAACAACAGCTGTGACACACTGACTTTTACACATGACTTTTCACAAACTAATGGATCAAAACCATGAGGCTAATGAGCTCCAAATATTGATTTGATATGCATAAAAAGTTTAATTGGGGCTCTCCTGTATTTAACGTGCCGCGACCAGCTAGACGGCCTCTCCAGAGAAGTGACGCCACAGAAACGCGGTTGGCTCGTGGCTGTACAGTGATGTTTCACAGCCGTCTGTCTTTTCACTCACAAATTATCTTTGACACAACACAGTCGGTGGTTTGGAGAGAGTCCATTAGCCTGCAGACAAAAGTTTCAGTGTAGCTGTTAGAGAATTAACATCAAGTAGCTACAGCTGATACCATCTACCTATAAATGACAAGCCTGCGAATGTTACCTAGCAACAATGGTCTAATAAAAATAATTTGAGGGTTGTTAGCATCAGCTTAACAAATCCAGGTATTTTGCTGACCGGGCACTGGATCCGACATGAAACCGGCTATCACAACCCACCTCTGTCAGTAACAGACATTCAACAAAGCTGCTCTCTCCAGTGAATGACAGTTAATCCAAATCGGTGTTTGAAAATATCTCAAGTGCTTCTTTGCCTCATGCAGTCTCTGAGCACCAAAGCCAGCTCTGATTTACTCGTTGCCAGAGTCATAATTTGCAGTTCTTAAAGCCCCGAGAGACGCTGCTGAAGCAACACTTGATACTCAGTGTCCCCTGAAAATGCCATCCCCTTTTTTTTTTCTACACTTCAAAGGGCAAGTGGCCTTCAATCACAGAAAGGCTGGTGCTCACTTGTACAGCTGAATTAAATCAGCAGGTTTCAATGGGCTTCGACAAATCCCCCGAAAACACATCTGACAGGACCTTGTAAGTCAAGCAGTCTGTATATAAAACATGCTTCACATTGAAACTTTGCTGATGTTGTCACTGAGGCCTATGAAATTTCACTTTTTTGTCACAGATACATGCCTGCCTGCTTCCTGACTGCTGCTATTTTTAATCAATTAATCTAAATTTAAAACCCTAGTTTAAGACAATGACTAAACACGATTTTTTTTTGTGTACCTGCAATGCATCTGCATTTTCATGTATCATCCTGTGATGCAAAATTCCCCTCCGGTGTGCCCACTGTTCTGAGTGTACTGAGTGTCGAGGTGCAGATGACGTTGATAAAAAACCTTTACACAGAGTCACCTTGACATCAAGCCTCCTGTGCTATGCGCTCAAAAGGGGCCTGTCTGCTAATTGGTCTGTGTTTTGCTATATGCATGCATGCTCTGTTTCACTTGAGAAAACACCAGTGAAGTCACCCCTGCACGCTTGTTTTCAAGCAGCACATGTCATCCATGGGTCCTTCGTCTAGATCTGCAATCATACTTAAGATCCCTAACCCTAACCCGAACCCAAACATTAAAAGAAACTGAAATAAAGGACATGTTGTCATAGGAAAAAGAAGCATTGCATCAAATAAAGATGTTGTTGAGGGGTTGTCTGTTATCATCCTTCTACAACTAGAATGTGGATAAAAGGCTTTTTATAACCTTCAGGTCTTTTTTTGCTGCCATCTCCTTATAATAGCTTGAGCATAAAGAAACTGTGTTACATGTATATAATAACTGTGTTTCCATACATGAAACACTCTGGGCAGCCCAACAACAGACTGCTCCAACCTAAAAACATTTGGAAAGTTCTGCATTTATTACACTGAGCCAAGGCAAAGATGAGAGGCTTTGATCAAAACTCTACAACAAAGTCGTAAAAGGTTATAGCTGGTCTTTAGTCTACAGATGGTAGTCTAGCTTCTTAAATCCATTTTCAGCAATGCCAAAACCTTCCCCACATGCAACAACGGCTCTGTGATAACCCATTCCTGTTTACTACATGAAAGCTCCCATTAAGTAAGTTGCCTTTGGTAGTTTTCACTGTATCCATTTGTCTGGAGCCCTCCAGAATGCCATACATCTGACCTCAGAACGGCTTCTTGTTTTGCAGCTCCTTTTCACATACCCACATTAAACAGGCCTGCACTCAAGCCGTCTGTAAACTGGAGAGCCCGACTACCAAGGCATAGCAGCTGCAAAGGTACTGTATTTTCTCACCATTAGCCCATACACAGAAAAAAGTTCATTCAAATATGCAGCTTTGAGCTCACCTGACACCCTCACTGTTCATACAACCAATGTACTGGCTCCTATTTCACTAAGACCCAAATGTTTTTGAATATAAGTTGACTTATTTAGGTTATGAAGCCTGCCTTTGGATGCGTTTGATGAAATAATAGTTGCTGCTCACATGCTGCCAAACTTGCCAAACCAAAAAAGTGTATTTTTAGGAGTTTTTCCACTAGGTTATTTCTGAAGCGTGGCTAGTCTGTGCCTTCACTTTAAATGTTTTATTTTCTGTATTTTTTTTTTTTTAGTTTTCTCTCTTTCAGAAAACAAACTAGGTCTGAATTATTAATATCAAGCTACAATTTTAATGGTTTAGTTGACAAAAAGAGAGTGTGGGTCATATTTATCTGGCATAGAGATATAGAGATGATATATCTCGTGTACAAGAGACCCAGTGTACTTGATTTGATTAAGTGGAAAAAAGAGTTGGGGGGGGGTAGATAAACTTTTCACATGGAAATTCTAACTTTAAAGGTGTAATGATCATGTATTAAAGGGAGGTAGATATTGTGGTTAAATATGCAATAACACACAACACAGGTATATATAATGCAGTCTAGAAACTGTATTATGAAGATATTTTATTATGTTGGGGTTAGGGTTAGGGTTAGGGATCAGAATTTGATAATGGCAGGATATGACTGTACTGTAGTGGATAAATAAAAACCAAGAAGTAAAATTCTAGAGCATATAATTGTTCTTTTTAGACTCATGAGCTCATTAGGCTGAACTGACAAATGCAGAACCTAAGCAAGCAAGATATACATGAGGACGAGGTTATCAGCAAACACAAGAGATTATTCATTAACAGAATTTTCACTGACTTTGAAATTAATGCAGCTATGAGTAAAGAGAGATTTAGATCCGATTATCATCTTATTTTATACATACTGTACATACACACTGATATATACTGCATATCAGCACCACCAAGATTCTTAGAGGGCGAGAATATTGGAATTTAAAACAGCTGCTATTAAAGGACAAACATTACATGATACAGTTACACGGTTTTAGATATTTAGAAATGACAAACACATAAGAATTACTTTGTGTGGTGCAGCCTGTGTAATTTAGTGGTGTAAAACTCCTCTTTGCAATGCCAAGACTCATCAGATCCATGCACATTTTTCTCAATTTCATATTAGTCTTGGACTGTGCTGGAGAGCTTCAAAGCAAATGATACGTGCCGCTAACTCAGGAAAACGCACATTGATTTAAAGTGCGGGCGACACATTGTCATCAGCCTGTACGGTTCCACTGACTAAATACATTTTGTAGGCTCGCCATGCCAAACCTTTGTCCCGCAGGAAACACATTGAAAGTCTCCGGGGGTTTAAAATAACCCAGTGGCAGTTTTTTCATATGTGAGATCCAGCCAGTTTCACTGTTAAATGTGGGAGCACAACCTGCAAGAAAGAACACTTCATACTTAAAGCAGTTCAGATCATCAGCTTTTTGTAACCCATCCCAATGGCACACCGGCTTCACCCTTCACCTCGTACCCTGTGGAGAAGATTACACAGTGCACGAAGTTTTAACTCTGACGACACGGACACTCTCTGGCATGTGCATCAGCAGACCTGACGATACGATGGGGAAGACTCCGGATTCACAAGGTCACACTGGAGGACGAGGAGACAGATCGGGGAGCATCACAAATAGAGCGGCACGAGGGCAACAGGAATAGAGACTGACTGCAAAAGACGGGGGAACTAGTCGGAGAGGGGGAATGAATCAACAAAACTGTGCTGTCAGCATCCCCGGGGCCAGCAGGGAGCATTAAGTGAGTTGACGTGGGCCGCTGAGTCTCCCCCTTCTCTCCTTCCTCCTCTCCTCCCTTCCATTTCTCCCTTTGTCTTTCTCTCTCATCCATATGGCAGATTCCACCTCTCCCCCTCCCCCTGCCCTGCTACGCACTCTATTGAAATGGCCTCTCTCCCACACACAAACCCACGCTTGCTTGCACAAGCATCCCACATCCCCTGAGCCATGTCTTATTTACGGTTCGATTACCGCCGACCGCCCTCCAGGACGAGCGTCCTCCTCCGCCTCCTCTCTGCCTTGTGCCCAGATGTTGTTCAAATAATTAGGGGAAAACCTGTTTTGTCCACTGGGGTCATAACAACATCTGTGGCGAATGCAGCAAGAAAGCTGCAGCAGCATCCTCGCAGCACTGGTGTCGTCGGAGGAGAGGAGAAGGAAGCCTGTCATGCATACATGACCCGTGGAAGACAAAGCTATATAAGCAGAACACACAGGAGCATTTGCAGAGGTTGATGTATACACAAATGCACCTCGAACCGCACCAACACCATAAACAGAAAAAAATCCCTGTGCAATACACAAGTTAAGAGGAGAGGGCTCTGCAGCAAGTGCACACACACCTCCACAGAACAAGGTAATAAAGTGTGCGCCGATGATTGAACAGAACCCCTGGGAGGCACAACAGCACTATCCCTGCTACAGAGGTGAGTAATAGGACTGTTACATCTTCCTTCCAAAAAGCACGAGCGCTGCCCGCCCGCCTGCTGACGCATTCCAGCGGAGCCTGCAACACTCCGCTCTGCAGCCTGTAGCAAACTGTGAGGATGCAAAGCTCCTCTGTGGGATACAAACACCTCCTTCATATGGGCCAGTGAATGTAGCAGTCAGAATTAATGTGACATGCTTTTAATGAAAACTAAGAGGCCTTTTTACTGCACAGACTCTGAGTGTAGCACCAGGTTAGAGATTACGGGTGCTGAACAACCTTTTCAGAGACACAGTAAACGGCGGCTAGATCATATCATACTGGGGCTGATATGTAACCAGCTGGAAATTAGCAGAGTGAGGAGCGTGATTGATGACATAAGACTTGATTTAATAAAACTTCAGAACGACGCCTTTGTCTAAACCCACATACCAAATACATAACATGAGACCTCTGGACATGCCAAAGCAAAATTTCTCCAAAAATTTCTAAAACTGTTAGGAAATAGGGCGGATGTTCCCTACACATTTGGTGTGCAACTTAATTTAAATTAGTGGGAATCATGTGATCAAGTGATGTCCTCAAATTCAAGAGATATCCAGTTTCCTATGACAACACTTATTCACATTTCAGAAACTCTAAATAGTCAATTTCTGGCCTTTTTTGCTTTTGGAAAATGACTTCAATGATTACTTGATTATCAACATTGTTGCCGGGTAATTGTATTTTTCTGGAATAATAGACCAAAAATGAATTGAAGACGCCAGTGCATGTATTAGAGTACTTCCGCCATCTTTCATGCTTTTGTTTATCAAACAAAAACATATCATGTCTTCACTCTAGTGGTAACAAGTAACTAATAATTGCTTTCATTATGGCTTAATCATTCTGTGTATAAACTGACTGAAAAAAAAACATTGTAAATCCTTTCAGTTTGTATTAAAATTGCTTGTATTATTCAATTGATGGTTCAAAAGTCAACCATATTCAAATTTGACAGTGGAAAGTGTCACATCATCACATTTGAGTCGCTGTAAATACGAATGTTTGGCATTTTTGCTTAAAAAAATCACTTAAGTGATTTTCAGTTTTCAAAATAGCTGCAAATACATGTTCTGTAGATGCACTAACAGATTAATCGACTAATAGTTGCACAAAAAACTTTTTTATAAAGTGATGCTGTCGTCTTCATAGGCTGTGGTCTTACAGTTTATTAGCAATGAGTTAAATTATGGAAAACGACTGAAAAATGGGTTGAATCCCGGAATAGAAAGAGCCTTTGTCTCTGAGAGGTGGACTGACAGGGTCACATAGCTGTGGATGGGAAGTGTACAGTGGCTGGCCGTCAAATCCAAACAAAAAGCTTTGTGTTCAGCAGGCAGAGGGAACAAGTTGCAACAAAAACGACTTACAGCACAGCACAAAAACAACAACCGTAACTGCCAAGCATCCAAGTGGTACACATTCCTTTACTTCAGACTAAGTACTCCTTTCTGAAGTGTCCCATTAGACTGGCCGATGTAATCATGCTATATTTTGTATTTTCTTTTCCACGGCCTCTCTTTTTTTAAAAAACTACTTCAGCAACAGACAAATATGTGACAAAAATACTCACTGCTCACTTGAGCAATGGTTGTTTATTACGTCTCTTCAGAAAAATGGATCAGCAAACTGCCAGAAATGTCATTTCAATGGCAGTGTGCAGAGAGGAGCCATCTGCCCTGCTGATCCCAAACAAACCAGTGTTACAGAGAGTTGTTCCCAGACTTTCAAACGGCCCTTGCTGTTACACCGCCATTTAAAGGCAAGGCAACGCTTCTTATGCACGTGTGTGGGGGCCACCGTTTAGATCCTGTCTGCCTGACGGCGCTGTGTTAGGTCATCGGGTTGCGTTACGAAACAGATCAATCGTTTCACCAAATTGAAAGACAATCGTGCAGGAGGATGCATTTCGTCTGCAGCGAAAATATCATCTATGCCCTGCCAGACAAATAAGGCTCAACCGTGCGACGCTGTCAGATGAGTTCACAAAGGCTTTCTCTTGTGTTGTTGTTGTTTCACAAAGCAGAAATAGCATGGGTAGCTTTTATAAGAGTATACTTCACAATGTACGTCATAATATGTAAAAGACACAAGTGGTGAAATACTGTAAATCTTCATTTAAAGCCAATATGCCAACAATCCTAGTCTTAAATTAGAGTAAGGGGTGAAAGCAGCAGAGACATGACTTCTGAAGACCACAGGTAGACATGGAGGAGGTAATGAGTTTAACTAGCAAGCAAGTGAAATTAGAAGTCTGTCTCTAACATAAACTCCAAATAAAAACCTGGTTCCCTTCATCACTGAGGTAAATAAACCAACTTGAACTATGGTATGTAATTTTCTTTCTTTTTTTTGCTCTGTTTTGTGCAGGTATGTCTTTAAAGAGATACCAAAGCTGAAACTGTTAAGTATCCAAATACTTGTTGGGATCGGGCCATCAGGTTAACAGCCAATATTTCTCACCATCAGTCCACCCTTCCTCTGTGTGATATCAATAAACAGGCCGGTGACTCTATCACGGTCTGAAATGAAGAATCAGGTGCAGGTAGATTTTCTGTAAATCTTGGAAGACTATCTGCCACACTGGCAGATAAGTGTTTGTACCAAAATGGTCATTGCCAGTGCTGGGCTGCAGTATAACTTAAAGTTTCTTTATTTCTTTCTTAATTTACACACATTACAAACGGAGCAGTATGTTAGCATTGTGCTAACTACTGCAACGTACAACGACAACAAAGAAAGCTGTTCTTCTACCACTTGTGCTTCAAAATACTCTCACCAAACCACGAACATTGACGCTGCGTAAAAAACTAAAGTATGAACACTGAGAAACATGCTAGATCAGTCCATCTTGGAATATAGACATTACCTGTCTTGGAATGAATTTCAAATTAACCTGTTAGGTGAATTAAATTGGCTTATACCATCCTATTCTACCAGTCCGCCTAGGCAGCTGAGTCAAAAACTTCATTCTGGAGTCTTTACTCTATGCCTCTAGTCTGTGGGATAAGAGTTTCATTTAATATTCACTAATACTCCCCAGGAAACTCAGACCTTCACTTACGAAAAACAAAAGCTTTGTGCAAACGCACACAAAGGACACGCTTGCAGACTTAATTACGTGCTGCATTTCAAGGTGTTGACGGAAATGTAAGCCTCTTAACGGGAAAGGGCTGCTAATGAAAAGTTCAGCACAATGCGGCGCACATTTGAAAAGTGTAAGACTTAGGACGAGTGCTGAAACCTCACACCTGCCGCTGTTAGAGCCGAACATCCCAATTTAGGTACATCTTTCATCACCACTCGGTCTGTGCGAGAGAGTGTGTTGCCTGGAGAGAAAAATCCTCAACCCTGGGAATAACAAGGAGCGTGAGCGACTGCGAGTGTGTGTGCGCTTGTCCACGGAGAGACGTCTCTTAGGCATACAAGCAGTTGAAAAACTGACAGAAGTAAAAACCCAAAGTGACACTACAGAAGCCTCCTTACAGTGAAATAAAACACTGAAGACTCGTGCAATTCACAAATAATATACAATATTTCATTTCCAACTACCAGCTTGGCTGAAGAAGCACCAACACGGGATATAAAGAGGAATATCAGTGTACGAGAGTCTCATCTGACTGCAAGTGTTGAACTTTGATGCGATCCTACTACTGACACAATTGTCAGATGAGCAGTCAAAGGCTGAGAGCCAGAGCTGAACTGACAACATAGCGAGCGCTCACCCAAAACTACTCAGCAGCAAGGCCACACTGGGAGTCACACGCTGTAATTATAACTTTATGAAGACTCTTGTATGCATGTGAATTCTGTAGGATTCAGCAGTGATACGGATATAAATATATTAGGATAAGTATTCAACACATGCGCACAGTACACAGGAGGCGTGCAAAGGAAGTTAAGGCAGACGAGAACTACCTCCTTCTTTTTTGATTCTGATTCTTGGAGACAGGTTCCAATCTAAGCCTCAAATATTCACTCCAGCAGACACCAACACTGACATCCCTAGAAAAAAGAAAGTATTAAATTAATACATGTGTAAAAGGATAAATAAAAATGCCTTAAACTAAAAATGCTTAACAAGGGGAGGCTTTTGCAGGTTCCCTAAAGCGTCGTGTGAGGATTCTTAAAAATGAAATCAACAAATTAGCAAAGGATCTGATCACAAAGACATCAAAACCAGTCATCAGTATCAGTTCTTATCAGAATGATCGTCTGGGAGCATCCATACCCACTGCTCTAGTCTAGACTAGACTGTCACTGACAGGAAACTGCACAGAGACTGTGTGTATGACCAAAGTTTCAAAAGAAAAATGCACCTAATCTAACACGACTTTACAGTTCTGTCAAAAATCATGTAATCAATGCTGCATGAAATCACTTGAATGCATTATGTCACTTTTCCTTTTTTATTGAAAAGGAACACATACTGTGGTATTGAGGAACGAAATTTAATATTCTGTTGTGGTCATTTGCTTTTGCAGAGCAAATGACCTGCAACTTCAGGCACGTAGAGACAGAAAACAGAACATTCCACTGTGGCGAACATGGCTTTTCCACTACTGAAAAAAAAAAAATACTGTCATTTTCTGGTGCAGGCTGCATGCCCAAAAACTTCTTAAGTACTCTCAGAATAAACATACAGTAGATTGCAATCACAACCAGTCAAGCAGGATTTCTTTTGTATGACACGGTGTCATTTTTCAGTCTTCTAGGTAGGACAGATCTCCCGCTATTGTGAGCGTGTGATCTTATGCATACAAAGCCTGACTGAATGCGTGTTTTGACGACTGTCTGAAAACACATGGAGCTGCGCCGCTCCTGCATCACTGCAGCCGTTTCTGTACAAGCACTGACACAAATTGCCCAAGGGTAGAACAAATCCTGACCTGTTTTATAGAATCAAAGGGATCAAATTAAAATGTTCCCACTGAGTGAGCAGAGTACACAAATATGCCCCCATGGGCCAGCAGCACCTGCTACGCTCTGCTCCCGGCAACCCCCCATTTCTCTGAACCATGTTTAGATCCACAGCATCTCTATCAGGTCCAGAAACACCAGCTTCCTTATCCACAGATCCACAGACCAGCAGGGCAAGCAGACTTCAACTCACTGCTAATATTTGTTCTAACCTAAGCAGCAACTGTTCGCCTGTCTTAACAAGTGTGTCCACTGTGCTTCCTCATAGTGTTGAGGACAGCTATGGTTGCTATTACAGTTTAGGCTAACGCTAATCTTAGCAGCTCTGTCACTGCGCTAGTGGCTTAAGAAATTAGACAATAAAATGTCAAACTGCTCTCAGCACAAACGTGAGACTTTAAATGAACAGCCTTCACATTTAAAACTGAACTGTCCTTTAAAAAGCCCTGGAGCTGACCGTTTATAAAAGTGGCAGATAAAATGCGCGATAAAATGAATTTAAAAAATACTTTTCATATACTTTTTGAAGTAAACTGCAACATTTAGCTGTTCCTGCTCAACCAGTGGTGGCTGTGCTTGGAAACGAGCTGTCATGCAGCATCTGGGATGCCCCGCGACACCCCGACGAAAACTCTGGCACGTCAGAGTTTTTGTTTTGACATGCTTAGTGTGACATCTCCCATGACGCGTTCCTTGGCCTTGACCAATCAGCGCAGTCAGGTAACACACACGGTGAAGAGGAGGAGGAGGGATGCTGGGGTTGCTGCTGTCAGGTGGGACAACGAAACAGAAGAAAAGCTTGTTGGCCATACTGTCCTCTCCGTGCCACCCAGGGGCGTATCCACAGCTGTTTTTTCTTTTTTCTTTTGTTTTAGCTGCACACGACCGCCAGCATCACACACCACGCTTCTGTTGCCATGATTGACAGTTGCTTCACCGATGACATCTGAACGTGATGATCATGAAAATAAACATTTTTCCTTATTATGCTTAAAATACGAAACTTGACTTTTTGCGTGGCCTCAGTCTATAAGCATGATTTAATGTCTGTGACCATCAAGTGCATGTTTAAGACTTCTTTAACAGTAATCTTGTTTAAATACAGGTCAGCCGGATGCATTGCAAAAAAAAAAACAAACAAACAAAAAAAAAAAAACACATCCAGAGACTGAAACTCATGGAGCTAACATTAACACTTAATTAGCTAATTAGCTACTACTGATAAAATCTGCTAGCAACAGTTGGCTGAAGTCAAGGATCCTCTGTATTTAAAAAAAAAATGAGATATTTGAGTTGTAAATCTGCCGTCACTGTCTTTATTAACTGCACATGTGCCATGTGAGATTGGATGGCTTAACACATAAGGGAGTAAAATCAGTGGTAGAACTGATCTAACCTACCGTCCAGCACGGATGAGATAAAACTGTATGTTGCACCTGATCACTGTTTGTCTGATGAACAAATACACACGGTGCATATGTTACATGTCAAATCAGTGATATAAACTGGCCACTCTGTGCTCATTGGAGCTGATAACATGTATACAGGACAGGTACTTCACTAGCGGTGTTCAGGGACTTCAAAGGAGCCTTGAGGGAGTCCTCTAGCAGCCACAACAGTGACAAAAAAAACACCATAAAAACCTTTACTTATAAATATGAATACAAACCCTTTAACACAACAGGCTTTGCTCAGCTCTGCAACTTCATAGTCATATTATCAAAAGGGAACGGAGAGGCTGTTCTTTCACAAAGGGCATTTAGCCAGAAGGTGTTGTGGTTAATTGAGGAAGTCTATCTCAGACTGCCGAGGCTTGACCTGTTCACCCCGAGTCACTCCAGGACAGAAAAACAAATCTACTTGCTAAATCTGAGCGTCATTAACCCTTTCAAACAGGACAATGAAGCAAGCTCGCCAGGACAGCACGCTAAAAGGCACTCGCATTTTTCTTAATCTCGCTCCTCCTTTTCCTTCTATATATAGCCATATCACCAAGGGCTCTGTGCAGAGCTCCATAGAATATGGAGGACGAGAAGGAAACAGAGAAGGATGATGAGTATGAAAAGCACGAGCAAGGGGAGGAGAGGTGGTCTTCATTCATGCATCCAGCTGCTCGCTCTCCTCGGACATTCAAAAGTTTAAAGAACAATGTGTCGTTCGTGGGCAGAGGATTTAGCGTCTGAGCGTACCTTCTGTGACAGGCCAAGTAGCAGAGTAGAGCTTATAAAACAAGAAAAGAGTGTTTTCACAGTGACTCCATGTGGACTGCATTATTGATGGGTTTAGCCTAATCCACTGTGAATACATGTACAGCCACACCATGACACGGCCCATGTTTGCTGGGGTGATGCGAACACGGCCAACCGCCGTGACGTGAAGCTCTGCGAGGATGTTGGCCCGTGTGCATATGTTCACAAAGCTTGCCTGAGACAGTGTTGGAAAAGCACACAGAGGCTATACCGAACGACATGGCAGCCCACTATAGCCGTGCCCTCGGGCAATGTGGTTTTTCCTATAGCATGCTGGAGAGCCACTGCGAGCTCATGTAAAGGCAGTGACAGGTACGCTTCGGCCTAAGTACAAGTACATCTGGGCGAGATGAGGGGCGAGTATATCCTCCCATGTGCTGTATGCAGAGCTTTCCAACATTTTCAACTTAATCATTAATGGATTCTGTGGATGCAAAATGAAGAAATGAAAATAACAACTTCAGACAACGTATTTTAAGAATTTTAGAACAGTATCTCCGATGTTTAAATGCTGTATGTTTAATATCTTGCAGGTATTTTTCAAGTTAGGGCAAAGTGGACATCTAGTTTCACTTATATTGAGCCTTACCTCTTATATTTCAGTTCTATTCATCAATTTCAGCTGGTTTCCATTAATGGCTTCAGTTATTTCTGAGTTGCTGTTTCACATCTAGCTTACTGTGCACAAAATGAAGAAAGGAGGATGTGAAAACAGATATTAACTTTGGGAAAACAGTGCAACAATAATCAGAGATCTCTGTTGGACTCTCTAGGTTTTCTATGTCCCTGATGAGTTCAACTAATAACCTTTAACCACTTTGTATTCCATGTTCACAACGGTCCAGCTGTGCGAGGCTACTCGTTCAGCTATTGAAAATAAACAAATCGCTGTGGAAGCAAGGCTGCTCTTACTCCTTCCTGACAAAAGAAACTTTTATTTTTGCTTTTTTACCAAATTAGCAATATTTTTTCAAATTAATCAAATAAAAGTATATCAGATGTTGTCATGGATTTATTTCATTGTCCCTGATGATCTTAGAATTAGAGCCAACGTCAACCATCGTCTCTCAAAAGGTGTCACGTGTCGGGAGAAATTAGGGTTTCCAGCGGTGCCGCAGGCAAAGCACGCGCAAGGAAATAACAACACAGCTTGATTAAATATAAAAATGTCAATAACCAGCAGCAAAGACTTCTTAGAGCTACAATATAAAGCTTTATCATGACTAACAGTACCAGTTAGATACCCTACACCACTGCATTTAACCCCCACCTCCTCTAGTGGAGCAGCTATGTGGTCACAAAGTCGCGGTTGGAGTGGGAAGCCTGCAGTTATGAATGAGTGCAACCATTTAAATGTGAAGTACAGCAGAGAGTGGGCATGAATATTCAGCCAGACTCAACCAGCAAAGGTTGCACAACATAAATAAACATTCTGACCCTTCTACCATTAAATTACTTTACAATGCACATGATATTATTGCATAATATGGATAACGTGCTGCGTTTAACTAATACGACTATAATCTTTCATTCATGTCACCGACGAGCAGTGATTCCTTTCAGCGCAGCTTCAGGACAGCGGCACCGGCGGCACGGTGAAGGCAAATCAGTGACACATAAGCAACACACACATTATTTTCACCCCAGCAGGAACACCTCTAAACTCAGACTGCCTGAGGCTTTTTCCCACTGTGCCATATGCCTTTCCTCGCTACAGCAACACATCAGCCTATAACGCTGCATTCCTCTTCAGTGCGATTAACTATTTTATTTGCATTGAGTGAAAAATCCAACAACACATCATTTTAAATACGGGCACGGAGAACGACGACACGCTAGCCAACCTGAAATCTGCAGTCTGCGCCGCTTTTCTGCCGATGAGCGGTCCAGTCAACTAAGTGTGGTCCTGGTGGTTTCATGGAGGCCGCGTCCTGCCCTTTGTGGCGCTAACACGCGAGTGTGCGGCATCGACTGTTATGTCACATTCACGCTCTGATGCTAACCGCGTCTGGCATGTGCATTAGCCCTTTCTTCCGTTTTCACCGAGAGCTCATCTCCAGTAAAAGTGAAAAGAGGTTGCAACATTCCTTGATCAATCGCAAACTCCCGTCCTCATATTCACATACGCCGCACAATAAAAGCTACAGCTTTCCCCAAAGTAATGAGTGATACATTATGCAGTCACGAGTGTGTCGCAATCTTAATGTCTACTGCATGAATAATGGCCACAACCGGCGGCTTTCCAGCTCGCCACAATTTGGTGATGGGGGTGATGGGGCGGCATTGATGCGACCCCCCTCAGGGAAGTGCAGAATGTCTCAGTCGAGCAACCTGGGGTCATGCTGCTTAGACCCTACCCGACACCACCATCGCTCCATCCTCCAAAATTACAGCCTCCTGTCCTGTAGTGAAGCACGTTCATCGCTTGTCTGGACAATCCTTATCTGTCCAGTTTGGCAGATTGATGCGGCCGTATGGTCGAGTATGGCGCGGACAGAGAGGTCTGATTCTCATGTGATCCACAAATACTGAGAGTGCACGAGACATAAAAGTTTGTTGGGTTTTTTGTTTTGCTGATCTGAAATGGAAAGTGCATGCAGCACGGCATGCCTTGCAGGTCAAGGCGAACTCAAAGGAAGAAATGAGTCGTACACTTTGTGCTGACAAATGGCTCGACAGATAGAAAATGAGTTTTAATACGAAATGCAAAGGTTCTCGGAGCAGACGACCGCTGACTTTCCCCTTTACTCCGAACACACTTTTGACTTTTATTGGAAAGTGTTAATAAAAATAACAGTTATAAGCTTGGTGCCAATTCCTTTAAAAGATATTCCCACTGTACACATGCGTATAACACTCTCTCCTGGTGTTGCGTACTGCTTTTCAGGTTGAAATAAATCCACTGTTTACAATAAATATGTACCGACTTCAGTGCTTTGTAATTACACGGAACAATTTCAATCAATATCCCGTCCTAAATTAAGCTAAAGCTAAGGTTTCGACAGTACGATGGGAGCATGAAGCGTTGGAGACGGCTTTGTTCAAACCATCATTATATCTGTGCAATACACCATAAATAAATGTTTTACCCTTGACCCTTTACTTTCCATTGGTTCAGCAAAACAGTAATTCAAATCAATAGAGGCAACCAGGACTGGCCGACAGTCTAATGATAACGCAAAGCCATTTTATCATACATCCTGTACACAACTGAGTCTACGTAACATGAATAAACAGATGTTTAATATCGCCAGCTCTCCAAGCGGCTCTTTGACACCAAACTGCGGCTAGTTAGCAACAGTAGCCTTGAGCAAACATTTTCTACAGCATGTTTTACACAGTCTGCTTAATTGATTGAAACTGGCCACTCATGTAAAATTAAGTCAAAAATCAATTTCGGTTCTAATGTGAACTGCGTGGGGAACAACAGCATTGCCGGGCGACTTTTGAAAGCAGCTGTGAAACGTGAAGCAGCAAGGTCGTCCGTAGCCTCGTCACTTTGTTTGACACTCGCGCGGACTGCGCGGTACACGGGCTGTATTCAAATCTTGCTTTTCAAGCCGAGCAGGCCTCACAAAGCCTCTCAATCCCCCACACATCGCTGTCACTTCAGAATTCACATAAAAGAACAATGACAAAGTGTGATCAAAGGAAAATCATTTTTAATTCATTTATTTATTCACTTTCTTTGCTGCAGAAACGTCAGGGCTCATGGCCGCTGGACGCACGGCAACAAGTGCAACAACTACCTTCACAAGTAGATTTTAAATAAACACTGTTCACAGTTTGACCACATTATGCACAGCCCCCCGAAAACTTAGCTATTTCTCCATAATATTAAACATTTCTGACTAAGTTAGCAAGAATCAAAGCTGAAAAAGTCAGTTGTGTGAGTGTGAAAGGGTAACTGTGGCATGTGTTGTAAAGCGCTTTGAGTGGTCAGTCGACTAGAAAAACACAATATAACTGCAGTCCATCTACTGTTTATTAAATTTACATGTTGTGCGTCCAGTGCATCTTTCAGAGCTTCATCTTGGTTCAGCTTTAACCAATTATACTAAGTGCATTCATTTCCATTTTTTAGTAAAATTGTCTCAAACTGGGGATCAGTTCATAAACCTTTCTGGTTGTCTGCCTGCCTCATCAGACTCAGATACACAGCTGAAGCGACCAGTTTCGCCGCGGCCGTGACTCATCTGCAGCTCCTCCACAACAGACCCATCGCATCGCCTCACGAGCGCTGGGACCACTGCAAACATACCGAGGCTGGCACTGTCATGCCTGTCACTTAGTGCTAAGGGCATTTTTAATCTTTAAACTGATTTCGGGTTATCGGCAACCCCTTCCTTTCCCAAAAGATCTCACGTCTGCAGCTCACGTCCATCCCTTCCCCTTAAAACTGACTCACACGACAAGAACTTCCCACGTGTTTGGTTAAAAAAAAAAAAAAAAAAAAAAGAAGAGACAGGAAGGAGCGGAGACTGCTGAGTGTCACACAGGACTGACTGGTTGACGCAATGCCATGAAATTCTAGCTGCTCTTTACTTAAAATCAATAACTAAGCGAGGGAGAAAAAATACAGGATGCCTGGTGTGTTTCAGGACAAAGGATGGAGAGCAGCAAGCCAAAAGTGGCCACTGATAAGGAGCACATGGGAAGTCAAAAGAAAGCCTCTCTATTAAGAATAGAATATTCTGTATAACCACTCTTTAGCTAAGGGAAGTTAAAAGGACTAAACTTGGCCCCTCCAACCTTGCTATAAGGCGAGACTGAGGTTTGTTTTCGCAGCACCAACACCATCCTGCTGGGGAAAGCAAATAAGCTCGGGAAGGCATCCGGAGCGGAGGTAGCCAGAGCAATTTCATTCCATCCAACCTATACACACAAATATTTTGCTTGCAAACAATTACTGGCCAGTCTAGCAGGTGCTCCTCTCGCCAAAGGGACGAGATGCTTGGCAGGTGTTCGTTTGCTCTGCAAACACCAGAATTTATGACAGTGTGACAATCATTAAAACATCAAACGAGCTGCAAAAGACACTGAGAAGATAAACTGTCAAACAAGGGATGCCCTCTCTCCGATGACTGATCAGCAGTTTTGGAGGTCATGTTTAGGCCATTTTATGAAGGTCAACAGCTGCTGAAGGTGAAATACTTGCATTAGTAACACTTGAGGAAATGCATTGTCATTTTATACTGCCTTATCCCCATGATGTAGCAATGATGCATTCATCAGGGCTCAAACAACAACGTCCTCTGGGAACCGCCGGATCGATGACCGAAGCTGCTACGTCCACATGGGGCTGTGTGAAGGTGATTGCTACGATTTTTGCTGCCTCTAGTTATGCATCATAGGAGCAGTTGAGGAAAGTAGGTTTCCCTTCCCTCTGACAGCCAGCAACAATCTACGAACGCGAGTGGCAGCTACTCCTCGGCTGCTGCTGCATGAGCCGCTAACACAGAGCCAAGCAGCGTCTCGGCTGCATGCAGCTTCCCTGAGATGGCACAGTGAACTTCTCTCACACACACACGCAGAGTTCGCCATGGTACCCTCAGTGCCTGGCCTAAGCTGTTTTCTCCTCTTTAAACTTGTCACCTCAGCAAGTGGAGCAGTACCGCAGCAGTTTTATGAAATATACAGTAAGGGCTGCTACAGCATGCCTTTCAACTCAGGTTTGATCAGCATATGTAAAGGGTGCCCCCCAACAGTGTTTTGTTTTAGCTGACTACTGCAACTGGGTTTTGCAAGACCTCAATTACTCCCTTTAACTCATCCAATCAGCAAAATTGCCTTTACCACACAGTAGTAAATAGATTCAATCATCCTGCATAATTTCTTTTAAACGATAGCCAAGTGTTTGTCAGCAAAATGCTTCTCCTGCATTGCTTTTCTGCAAAATAATTCAACTATGCTGCACCGTTTAAATGGAAAATGTGAGTCTTTGCCACTTGTTTAGGCCAAATCTCACACCCCACCGTGAACTTGGACTGGGGGTCCCCTTTGGGAATGGGGTCTCTGCAAAGGGAAACACCACTGGCAGCAGAGCAAATGTTTCATACCGTCACATTAAGCTCATTCATTATTTCAAACAGGCTTTCTTCAGGGCACTGGTGACACCGAACACACACACACACACACACACACACACACACATAAAAATACTGGTACTGGTTAGCTACAATAAAACATGAATCTGCCCCTTCAAGACTAACACTTAAAGCCTGTTTATTCCTCCTATCAATTAGTTGAAATTGTTACTGCAATAATACACATTCATATGACACTTAAGTGGATCAATTTTCAGTTCTGAATAAGGACCTTCAGTGGGACCAAGTACATTTTTGAAAATAAAGTCAGTGGGATATTTTCATTTCAACGTGTGATAATAATTTATCAACATTTGATATCTTCTGCTACTATGTGCTGTATATATTTACTTCACTACACACACTGTATGTGAAATTTCTTTCTGGATGAATTAAGTTCTCACCTCATAAATTCACTCTCTCATCTAAACCTACAGATTTTTAAGGTCCAGTGTGTGGGATTTAGGAGAATCTGTTGGCAGTAATGTAATAAAATATTTAGTTATGCTTTTATTTGTGTATAATCAGCTGAAAATAAGAATAGTTGTGTTTCTGTTCGATTAAATCGGCTGTTTATGTCTACAGAAGGAGTAGCTCCTCTCACGCAGAGTCTGCAATGTTGCACCGCCATGTTTCTACAGTAGCCCAGAACGGACAAACCAAACACTGAAGCTGGAGAAGGCCTGACACGTTTTTCGTGGCTCGCCACTAGATGCCACTAAATCTTACACACTGGACCTTGAACTGCATCTAGTAAGATTTAGTGATAAATAATTTTAGCAACTTTCAAAAAGTTGAACACTAAAAATAAATAGATTGACTAAGAGTTTTGAAAGGATTCAGATTAAATTAACGTATTTGATACTTATCTGTGCTGTATGCAGTGAAGCACCATGAGCCCCTGTCCTGTGCTCGGTCCCAACTACATCTTATGCTCATTCTGCTCCTGGGTCTTATGCATACCAGTATTTCCCACAAAACTGGACTCTTTTTGTGGTTGTAGCTGATGGCGGATCAGCTGGATTCTAACGTTAACTCAGCAAGGCTCCTTACATGCTTGCTATTACCTTATTTGAAGAGTCTGTATCGGAACTTGACAGCTTTCTATTCATGAATAGGGCGAGCCGTCTTCTCTGTGGGGAAAAGCCAACAACAATCCTTCCTCTGGTGCATGACCATGTTTTGATTCAGAGTGTGCACTGAGTGGAGGAGCCATTCACGGACGGGTCATTGTCAATGTGTTAGCGGGAGAGAGCGGTGCGGGGACGGGGCCGAGCGAATCAATGCACTGCGCTAAGCTCTACAATGGAATAAGATTTTACCCATTTTAAATATTAACAAAAATAGAAAATCAATATGTGACAATCAATGTTGTTATTGTGGCAGGCTGCCACAAATAAATCAATGTAACGGAAAGACTGCACACTGTGTGCTAACATTTTAAAAAAGAGATGCATTATGTTATTTCTTTAAAAAAAAAAATTGTGCCCCTGAATTTTCATCTGTGCAATTTTTTTGCTTGTGCTTGAATGTTTTGGGATAGGTTCGAAACAGTAACTCCGCTGCATAGTCTGTCCACCAGAATAATAATGCAGCATAACCGTCACAACTCTTAAAAGAAAAAGGATTATTTATCAAAAATGTTTGTTACGTGTTTCTATCGTCCAGCATATTGTTATAGATCATATAGATCATAGTTCTTGAAATGTCTCAAACCTCAGTATCAGTCACGCTACAGCTCTGACTACAGCTGTTACAAAACTTCTGCTTGGTCCCATCTGTCCAAACACTGGGCCGTGTTTTGAGCACACACACAACGTAATGCATTGTTGGGTTGACAGATTAAGGAAGTCGTGCACTCCTACAGCGGCTGAGTGACTGATGGATTAGTGCCCTCCTACGGCCACTGGATACATTTGCTGACAGATTATGGTTTCAAAGGAATTTACTCAAACTTTGCATCAAAAATGTGCCTTCAGAGCGAACTGGAGGCAGCACGTAGAAGGCAGAAGCAACTACCAACTCAAAGGTGTCTCCTTTTTTGTGAGAAAGGAATGCAGTTCGGCAAAGGTTTATACTGTTGGTGTATGATAACTATAACCCCATGGCTTCTATAAATGCGTGACCACAAAATTATCAGAATCATCTGAAAAAGTAACTCCAGCTACTTTTCCCACATGCAAAATTGCCAAAGCATGTTCAGGTTAAGCTGCAATGTGGGAAAAGGCATGCACATTTACAGCAACATCACATTTTATCTCTGATCTTACTTCTGCATTAAATTAAGACCTCTAGGTTAAATAACAGGTGAATCAGATTAACTGACACCGACTATAGAATGATAATTAAACAGTTGTTACACTTTTAGGCAGGAATTACTGCCTCAAAGCCTTCGCAGGACAGCCAGCCTGAAAAGAGGCACTTGCACTGTGCTGCATGAACATGCAGCCTACAGGGTCCAGTCGTTTTCCTCTCCAACGGGGCTACTGAGACCAGAGTGCAGAGATTTGAACACTGCAACACATACCTGCAAAGCACTTCAATGTGTTGCAGCAGCTAGCATAACGTTAACGTTACCGGATCTGTGAAGTGTACATGATGCGGTCTCCCGGGCAGACCTTCACAGGCACCACTGACAGGGGAAAGCAGGGGTAAGATGACAGCCATAAATCTCACTGTCTCGGTGCTGCACACACACAACGTAAACCCACAACGCTTACAGAGGTAAAAGTGCACGTTTTGGTTGACCAGCGATGTGATTTTGACCGGCGAGCCCCCACGTCTGCGCCTGTTCAGAGGATTACCAGCCTAATATTACATAAACAAACCGGAACACAAATCATATTAGCAACCCCGTTTGTTTCATCCTCCGCAGCCCTAAAATAACACGCTAACAGCCTACTCACGGTTCGTGTTGTGAGGGAAAGTTAGGGCGTCCGGATACGTTGAAATCTTCTCCGCCGCTTCAATTCAAAACACGAATGTCTGTTGTCCTCCGCGTCGTCGCTGGCGTTGGAGAAAAACGGAGGCAGGCTGAGCGGTTGTACGGTCGCATGTACTGCAGTGTACACAGTCCGCTGTCGGCCCTTTTCTTCTTCGGGAGATGTTGTCGCCGCCGCTCAAGGAAACGGCGCATTACCGCTCCCGAGTGGTGTGGTGGAGTCAGTGCAGGCCGGATATTGTCCCGGCGCCGGAGGCTCGAGTTGCCCTCAAGAAAAGTGATTTTTTTGTTGTTCTTTTTTAAAACGAAAGCAAAAAACGAAATAAATAACTTGAGCTTAGAATTAGTCCAGTTTTAGTGACTATGAGGATGTTTTCATTAGATGCCTACATTAAATCGATTCTAGCCTTAAAACTGGTCTGCATAAACCACTTCATGTCACAACATTTTAAGCAGTGGTAAAAAGTAGTTGACTACATTTAATCAAGTACTACTTAAGTACAAATTTCAGGTACTTCTACATTTTTTCTCTTCATGCTATGCTTTCTACTTTTACTCAACCACTTTTTACTTATCCATCATTTGTTTGACAGCTTTAATTACAAGTTACAAGTTCAGATTTTTTACACATATACACATATGCAGAGCTTACAAAGCATGATGTTCTGCAATGAAACATACTACCAAACAATATAGCGTACAAGTAGCCTACAGATGAAATGATAAGTTGATGATCCAGAATTAATTGGCAACTCATTTAAGTGTAAAGAGCCACTTGCAGGTTGGAGACTTCAGTGAATCACTGTGTAGGAAAGAAACTGCAGAAACTGGATTTTCAAAAAATATATCAATATTTTGGTCTACACTGCAGTGACATCTGGAGTCCTGTTTGTAAGTTGAGTTTCATTTCCACCTCAGAAACAAACTGGATGTGATGTAACATAAGGGAGAGTGGCCAAGTTAGGCCAAATTTAACGTTAATAAATATGGATCTCAAAGTTATTTCTGACACTGAAGAGGCTGAAGATGTATACTCATGCACACTGTATAAATATGACATGCCACAAACTTGTGATCCAGCCAAGCATCCAAGAGACCAGGAACAGACCAGGATTTGAGGAAACAACGGCCATACGAGAGAAATTGTGTTGCATTGGTGATGCAATGTGTGAAAAAAAAACTGTGTTTAAAACTGCTTTCCTCTGAATTTTGGCTCCTATGGCTTGTAAAACACATTAAATCATGCATTAACTTTTCAAACGTTTCATCGTTTTCAGGAAAAAGTTTGAGTGAAAAATTCAACCTGCAAGTTGCTCTTTAAGACACTTTTCATGTGAAAGCATTTCATAGTTCATGGAATGATGATGAATGATGAAAAAAAAAACATTTTGAGGGTGTCACTCTGGGCAGTTTGGATGGCATTTTGCATTATTTTCAGAATTTTGACAAGCCAAACAATCAATTTATTAATGGAGGAAAATAAAAAACAGAAAAATACTTTAAATGTTTTAATAATACCTCGCAATAAAATCCTGCTTTTAAATGAATGCACGAGTAATAATAGTCTAATGATATAATTGTCCCAGCATTACTTTTACTTTACTTTACAATCTTAATACTTTAAGAACATTTTCCTGATAATTATCACAGACTTTAGTTTAAGTGACATTTTCAATGCAGGACTTTTACTTGTAGCAGAGTATTTTTACAGTGATATTAGTACTTTTAGTTAAGAAAAGGATCTAAAAACTTCCTCCACCACTGACATTGAGACATAACATGGATTAAAAAAGCACGGTGATATTATCGCACCATGCCGGCAAAATCTGGTGCAAAATAAGAGGCAGCAAAGCTTTCAGTCATTTCTTTTCCTCTATATCAGAATTATTATAAATTATTTACAGGTGATATGGTGTTATACATTAACTTTGATTACTGCTTCACCTGCGTCTTTCCTTTTATGTGGACTTTGCGCTTCATTACTGACCATGTTTTATAAAACATAGAACAGGTAAAAGACAAGACTGTTAAATATGAGACAGAGAATAATGAAATAGCAAACATACTAGATGCTATCACTCCATCATATCCTCCACTCGTACTAATGCTCAACTCGAAGAATGATAGCAATTTAAAGGCCGTTGGAAAAATCAAATTAATGAACGTACGCCCCATGCTATGAGGATTTTTAAAATACAGAATTACAGCATATACACTCAAAACAGGCATCTAGTTTCGCACTTTAAATGTCCAGGAAGCTTCCACACAAAAATGCAAGCTTTCAACGAGAATCATACATTTGCTGGCATCTCTATGTGCAGAATTTCTGTTTTGCTTTGTATACATATATATCAGAATATACAGACGAGAGTTTACACGATGCCAACATCACAGGCAAGACTATAGCTCTGAGGCTAGACACACAATTTCCTTGTTTTGAAAGAGAATAAATAACATGTATTTACATATTATTTATGTTTAATAGTGACAAAAATAATTCTGTTTCGAATTTTGGACAATTTAAAACCATAAATGAGAGGATTCACAATAGGAGGTATGACAAGAAATTCTATCGCGACAAAGTTTCGAAACGCTTGAGGTAAATCGTTAGAACCATAGCGTATGAGCATTATATCAAAAATGACAGTCAAAAGAAAAGTGAGTAAGGAGGTTAAATGTGGCACGCATGTTTGCATGAACTTTGCCCTGTTTTCTACAGAATCCACACATGTTTTAATGAGATACATGTAGGACCAAACTATGAACACGCCATGAAAGACATAAATGATTATCGTTATGTATGCAACTATGTTGTTAACTGTAGTTTCAGCTGGGAAACAAGCAAGTTCAACAATGATCCAGTTCACACAAAAGAGTCTGGCAATATACGGGCTGCATAACTTCAATCTAGACGTCAGGAAAATATTTGTGGCGATAATGCAAAAAGGTGTTAACCAAGAGAAACACACCAACTTAGTGAGTCTTTTCTTTGACATGATAGAGTGGTACTGCAGCGGTCGACATATAGCCACATATCTGTCATACGCCATGACTGCTAGAATGGACAGATCCCCGCAGGCAAATGAGTAAATTACTAGAGCCTGAATAAGGCATCCAGAATAAGAGATGACATGAGCAGGAGAAAGCAGATCAATGAGAAACTTGGGGTAGAAACCTGCTGTCCCATAAAGTCCATTCATGCAAAAAGTGCACAATAGAATATACATTGGTTCATGCAGTTTTTTATCCAAGATGATGATCACAATAAGAGAAACATTAACCAGCAAAACCAAACCGTAACACAGCAAAGTGAGAGAAAAGAGAGCAACTCGGCTGTTCATTGTTTCGTTTAAGCCGGAGAGAAAAAACAATTTTATGAAGGAAACATTATCCATTATGGTGTATTTTCCCCTGTCATGTACCCCCCCGTCCTCAACACGGGTTCTGTTCCCTCATCTCACTGTTATTAATATTTTGGCTGAATGCAGGAGCAGCAGGCTGGGAATTCAGACCAGCCAATCAAAGGTCTGGAAGAGCTTTCAGCTTTCGTCATCGAGTTGCACTGCCCGTGGTAAACAACAACAAAACCTGAAGGCAGCTGCAGTGTGGAAACCTCCACCAACACTTTTTCACCTTTTGTATTATGTAAAAAACACATAACTGTATCATCACATAAAGAAAACAATTTTCTGTACTCTGCAAGCACAGTGTTTGGATTTAAAATCAAGTATATTAATGCAGCTTTCATGGTCATGGATGATTATTAGTATAACAATCAATCAGACAATGAATCATTACATATATTACATATAATAGTGCAATATTACAGTTGAATATTATTTATTATTCTTTAAATGTTCATGTTAAGTAAGGTATTAGAAAAGTAATGCATTACAGTAGATATCATTTCTCAAAGCATATAAAGTTTCCACTCAATCAACAAATAAAAATAGTGCATGATTTTTGAAGGAAGTCTCTGGACTTTCTCCCCATGCAGCAAAGGAGTATCTTTCACTTACTGTCTACTGTATTTGTCAAATGTAACATGTTGAGCATGTTCAGGTCACAGCCATAGCTCCTTAAGGTAATTTAATGAAATACGATAGGACAGTACTACGGATGATTTAAATGAAATGCATGCGTGAAATGATGATTATTTGACTAACTGCGTTAAACAAATGATTTGTTTGTCATTGAGACATGAATTTTCTGTGCTGCATTAAAATCAAAGCAACAGAGAAAACATGCAGATGCACATTGTATGTCAGTGTTGTCCAGGATGCATGAACTACGTTACCACTGACAGACTCATCTGCACACTCTGGCGTACAAAAATAGCCTACAGGTCCTAATGCAAGTCCTTTTCTTTTTTCAGTTTTTGGGGGGATCAGACAAGGAAAACGTCCCCATGACACCAATCAGACTATTTTAATGATTTTGTGTTGCATTTGGGGCAGAATGATGGCAGATAGGAACCAAGAGAAGAAAGAAAGGGATGTGATGTGCAGCAAAGGTCCCCTGTCGCCCCGAAATGACCAGACATTTAATGTTACTTCCACTGTACACTGTATTTTATTATCCATATCGCATCATGTCGAATCCCTTTTATTATCATTTTGTTCTTTTTCTGCATCTCCTATCTACTCTTGCTATTATTGCTGTCTGTAACATCTTAATGTCCCTGGTGTGGGATCAATAAAATTATATCTTATCTTCCAAAAACAGTAAAATTCTTCACAACAAGCCAGCAGACCAAAGAGACGCTGTAGACCAAACAAATAATTATAATTCATTCATCAACATTTTCAAAGAATGTAATTATTCAGGCTTCAAAAACAGGCTATACTTTATTTAAAGCCTAAACCCGTGTCAGCGTTGCTGTTAAGTGTGGTGGGAAAGATCAGTTAGTTAGGGTGGTATTCTAAGATGAGACAGGCACAGTGAGATTCAGTGTATGGGCCCTAAAGGTTAGAGAAGGTGCTTGTGACCTAAATGTTCAATCCCCCGGGATCGGCTGATAAATCTGGGTGGGGAAAGTGAAGAAGCAGTGTTTCCCCTCCCTGATTACCACCACTGATGTGTTCATGAGCAAGGCCCTTGCTCAGTGGCCAGCAGGTGAGACTGTGGCTGTACTGGGCAGCTTCCAGGTGTGAATGTGGTGATGGTGTTCCTGCATAAGAGAAGCTTCCTCTCAGTGAAACTTGCCTGAATAGATGAAGGTTAAAAAGAAAGCAAGATCCAGTTTGCCAGCAGGGGATGCTATTCATCTGTTAATGAGCACAAAGTCCTGTGAGGAAGTCAAGAGGGCAATGATCATTTCCCCTCTCGATTTGTGTTTCATTTCTAATGTCAGAGTCTCCTGCCAACAATTTTCTGACTCAGACTGAGAAATCCAAGTCTGCTAGAGGGAGGGACTGACCCCTAGCACCACAGGAACTTCATTATGTGCATTTATACCATCAGCCACATAATTTAACTTTAAATGCAGCTAAAGGAATTAATTACTACTGAATATTGACAAAACCTGTATCTCACAGCAGCAACAGCAGCTACACAGTCAACACAACTGATGCATGAGACTAATGCACGTGGATAATCATAGTTTATTTTGTGCAGTGAGGATACAGATACAGATATCTAATACAGGAGATGACCGTGTATAATGCACATATCTGTGATTGGCACTGTTAACAGAGACAGAAAAAGAAATTTATCAAGGATTACCAAGATCGCATTTACTAAATGTGAAAAACCTCCTCTCTTTAGTCTGAGGATATTACAAACGGTTTGGTCGTACATACATCATTCCCTAATAAGACAAAAAATTATTTGGTTTTAAAATTCATAACAGCCAGAATTCTGCTCTGAATTTTGGTCGGTTTGAAACCATAAATGAGAGGATTCATGATCGGAGGTATGATGACATGATTACTGTTCAGTAGAAAACTACTCCACCACCGGTAGTTTGTTCTGGGAAACAAGCCAGTTTAACAATAACCCAGTTCACGCAAAAGAGTCTGGAAATGTACGGGCTGCAAAACCCTCTGCAGAGAGGATGTGCTGTCCAAACATGATGAAGATCATTAAGAGCACAAACAGGTGCATTCACAACAATCTCCTTTGCCAATTGTTTCAACTAACAAGAAATAAATATTCCTTCCATCACATTTCCAGTTTTAAATCTAAACAATGCACTTGCATGAAACTCATGAAATGAACCTTTGCAACTTTTTAATAGAAATTACATGCAAAATTTTGTTTCGGACAGCTAAAAGAATTAATTAGTAACGAATATTGACAAAGCCTGTATCTCAGTAGCAGCTACACAGTCAACACAGAACTAAGGCTAATGCACATGGACACAGGCAAGAGATGGAACCTGCAACCTGTTCATCATAGTTTATTTTGTGCAGTGAGGATACAGAAACAGATATTTAATACAGGAGATGAGCGTGTATAATGCACATATAACAGAGACAGAAAAAGATATTTTTCAAGGATTACCAAGATCGCATTTACTAAATGTGAAAAAAACCTCCTTTCTTCAGTCTGAGGATATTACAAATTGTTTAGCAGTGCATATTTTAAGGAAGTGCATTAGAAATATGACTTTAAGATTAATTAATATACATAAAGATACTTAATAAATATCATTCCATGATAAGACAAAAATTATTTGGTTTTAAAATTTATAACACCCAGAATTCTGTTCTGAATTTTGGTCAGTTTGAAACCATAAATGAGAGGATTCATGATCGGAGGTATGACGATAAATTCTACTGCAACAAAGTTTTGAACAGTTTGAGGCAAATCTTTTGAACCAAATCGCAAGTACATGACATTGAAAACTACAGTCACCAGGAAAATGCTGAAGCAGGTTAAATGTGGCACGCATGTTTGCATGAACTTTGCCCTGTTTTCAATAGAATTTACACAAGTTTTAATGACATACATGTAGGAGCAAACTATAAAAAAACCATGAAAGACATAAATGATTACTGTTAAGTATAGAACTACTCCACTACCGGTAGTTTGTTCTGGGAAACAAGCAAGTTCAACAATAACCCAGTTCACGCAAAAGAGTCTGGCAATATACGGGCTGCATAACTGTAATCTAGATGTCAGAAAAATATTTATGACCGTGCTGCAGAAAGGTGTTAACCAAGAGAAACACACCAACTTAATGAGTCGTTGCTTTGACATGATAGAGTGGTACTGCAGCGGTTGACATATCGCCACATATCTGTCATACGCCATGACTGCTAGAATGGACATATCAGTGCAGACAAATGAGTAAATTACTAGAGCCTGAATAAGGCATCCAGAATAAGAGATGACATGAGCAGGAGAAAGCAGATCCCAGAGAAACTTGGGGTAGAAACCTGCCGTCCCATAAAGTTCATTCACGCAAAAAGTGCACAACAGAATATACATTGGTTCATGCAGTTTTTTATCCCAGATGATGATCACAATAAGAGAAATATTTACCAGCAAAACCAAACCGTAACACTGCAAAGTGAGAAAGAAGAGAGCAACTCGGTAGTTTGTTGTTTCATTTAAGCCAGAGAGAAAAAACATAGTTTCTACAGACACATTATCCATTGTGGTTAGAAAACCTTGTATTTTCCTTCTCCTGTTGGGTTTCCCCATCCTCCAGTCTCTGTTCACTCATCTCACTGTTATTAATATCTTGGCTGAATACAGCAGCACACGAGCCGTGAATTCAGACTGACCAATCAACGGTGTGGAAGAGCTTTCAATTGTAAGTATCAGTTTGCTGCAATCTGTGAGCACACAACCCGTACTATGCGATCTGTATGAGATGCCAAAACATCAAAAACAAAACATCAGTATATGACACTCTGGGAATGAGACCAGGTTCATTCCACAGCATCTTCAACCACACTTCACACATCCATGTTCAGAGTGTCTCTGCAGAGAGGATGTGCTGTTTTTTGTTGTTGTTGTTATTGTGTGTCTTAATATCATCACAATCTTTGTGCAATGTGCACCCTGTGAGGTTTTTAGCTGTTATCATGTCATAACATGGTCACAATGCAATGGAGAGAGTTTTCTTGATGAAGATGACCTAAAGCTGAAAATCCCAATTTCAGATGACTTCTGAAATGGAATTAGTTGTTCCTCTTTCTTAGTGCCTAGCCAAATCATATCAATAATTTGGGTGCTTTGCAGCTAGAGGTTTATTTAGTTTAGTGGGTGATTTACAACAGATTTGGTTCAATCTGAGTAGAGCAAACAGCAGAGCTTAGCATCACTTGACAATGTGCAACGCTTGTAAGCAATGTTCAGGTTTAAAGAAAGCAGCCATATTGAGCAAACTACAGTGCAGCAGATAGTGAGGAACTCCTTTTCATTGAGATTGTGATGAACAATAATAATGTCACAAAAATGTGCACAGCAAAGTCTGCACTTAACTGGAGTTAAATGCTCTCTCTGCATGGTTTAGCTTCAAACCAGCGAGTACAAGTTAGCTGACACTGTAGAAGATGAGCAAAGCTCCACCGTGGAGGAGGAGTCCGCCTCACTGGTGTTCAGGTAAAACTCAGTTCTTCTTTTGGTAGTTCACAACCAAAGGCGCTCAGTATGCAGTATGTTGAGGCCTGTTCGTAGCTGGTTAAGCAACAATGCTCAAAAGGGGTCTATTTGGGGCACAGTGTACAAAATGATAATGTCATAACTTGCTAATCCTTATATATAGACATATACTCAATTGAAAACAGTACAAAGAGAATCTACGTAGTGTTTGACCTCATCATCTTTGTTGTTTTTTTGTAAATATCTGCTCATTCTGAATTTGACACAGCAACACATTTCAAACAAGTTGGGACAGGAGCAACAAAAGACTGGGAAAGTTGTGGAACGCTCCAAAAACACCTGTTTGGAACATTCCACAGGTAAACAGGTTGATTGGTAACAGGTGATAGTATCATGATTGGGTATGAAAGGAGCATCCTGGAAAGGCTCAGTCGTTCACAGACAAGGATGGAGCGAGGTTCACCACTTTGTGAACACGTGTCTGTATGAAGTATGTTATTACATGGGCTCAGGAACATTTTTTTTTAAAAACACTCTGTTTGCAAATGATTGCATTCTGGTTTTTATTTATGTTTTACACAGCGCTCCAACTTTTTAAGACTCAGGGTTGTGCATAATTATATTATTATTATATTAAACAAAGCATTTCTGGGTTGACTCACAAACACTGAAAGGTTTGCCTATAAAGATGAACCAATGGCCTTGTTCACAGCTAATATGACATATAATACTTCAGAAAATAATTGCAGATAGTGTTTTTTCTTTATGTACTTTATTGGATTGTATATGATTGTTAGCAGTGTCATGTGCCTGCATGTTACAGTAAAAAAAGCCTTGTTTCAGTAAGTGTCAATTCATGATCATTTAGAAATCAAAAATCCTTTTGCACATCAGATCGAGGGTCCCCTTGACAAAACATGTGCAGCACTAACCATTCTGTCATCATGTGACCAGTGAACACAGAGTAAGAGAATATGTGCAGTGGTTGAAGCAGATAAATATCTTATGTGACACACAGATAAGATACCTCCAGTGTTAAAATAAGGAGTCCCTGTGATATATTGCATTCACAACAATCTCCTTTGCCAATTGTTTCAACTAACAACAAGAAATAAATATTCGCTTCATCACATTTCCACTTTTAAATCTAAACAATGCACTTGTCTGAAAAGTCATGAAATGACCCTTTGCAACTTTTTAATACAAATTACATGCAAAATTTTGTTTCTGACTTTAGTGAGTTTGAATCCATATACAAGTGGATTCACAATCGGAGGAATAAGCAGGAATTCAATTGCCATAAAATTATTCAGGTCTTGAGATAAACCAGCTGACCCAAATCGCATGTACAATAGATCTAAAAGCACAGCTGTCGCAAAAATGATTAAAGAGATAAAATGTGGCAAGCACGTCTGCATGAACTTCACCCGGTCCTCCTGTGAGGACATGCACGTTCTTATCATATACACGTAAGACCACAAAATGAACAGAAAATGTCCAAAATAAAACAAAATGTTAAAGTATGCAACTGCAGTGTTTGCTTTGGGTGGTGAGCAAGCAAGAGTAACTATCATCCAGTTGACACAGTAGATCTTGTTTATGTGTGAGCCACATAGCCTTGATCCTACTAATGTTGCTGAGTTCATAGCCATACAGTAAAGAGGCAAAATCCAGGAAAAAAGCACAAAAATGGACACTCTCCATTTTGTCATGACTGAATGATAAACGAGAGGTTGACATATAGCCACATAGCGGTCATACGCCATCAGAGCTAAGATGGAAAAATCACAGCAAGTTGATGAGTGTATCACAAAACCCTGCAGCATGCATCCGGCGTAAGAAATTACATGAGATGACAGCAGATCCAGAAGGAATTTTGGGTAAAAGCCGACAGTTCCATACAGGCCGCTGATGCATAGATTACACAAGAAGATATACATGGGTTCATGGAGGGTTTTATCAATAATAATAGTAAAAATAAGCAAACCATTTCCCAAAAGAATAACTAAGTACCACAATAAAGTTAGCACGAAGAGGGCAATTCTGTTTTCTAAAGAAAAATTTAAACCTGAAAGAGTAAACAGCGTGACAAGTGAATCATTTTCCATCATCTGTAAATTTCCCCAACAGAAGCGTGATCACTCTCACCTCATAAAACTTCCCACAACACCAGCTATCAGAGCATCATCTGAGAGCTGCACATCCTGCGCTGCTCTGTCCTCACTTCCCCACAGTCAGTCCTTTTTCTGACAACTGCAGCAGAGCCCGGAGGAGTCAAACAGACCAATCATCGCTGAAGCAATCGCAAATGACGTTCACAAACGCGTCCGCCTTGACTTTCAGATGGAAACAACAAGGATTAAAAAAATAAAACGGTGCCTCTATGAATTACTGATTTTCTGATTCTGAATGTATCATCATTTTTATTATTATCGTCATTTTCTACCAAAATATATAAGCACATACATACAATGTATTTGTATTACAATGTATTACATTGTATGCAATGTATTTATACAGTGTATTGTATATAAGGTGGAGGAAAGACTGTGGTCTGGTTTAGTACACAAAAAAATCTGACTTCAAACATGACCTATATTTTAACATTCAATGGAAATCTGAATATTTCCCAACCTTAACTCAAGTGTTTTTGTTGCCTAAACAACAATGCACAGAACTGAGGATCAGAAACCTGGACTATGCCTGCTACCCATGCCCACCACCTCACTGCAGCTGTGGTGTTTCCATTATCATAACCCATGCAGCAATTATGTTTTTCACCCCACTGTAACTGGGAAAAAGACTCGAGTGAACTCACAGAACCCCAATTTTATTTGCATCTCTTGTTCAATTTCAATAGAGAGAATTCATTAAGGGCAACAAATATTTCATTGAAATGCGCATAATAAAGATGAGAAATGTGAAGCGATTACACCCCACTGTGACGTCATCATATTTTAAAGGGGTTGTGAAGTATAAGCGAGTGTTATAGGATACCTTCTTGATGGAGTCCAGACACTGATGATGGTTATGGGATGCTGACAACAACAGATGAAAACGTAGTAAAACAATATGATGCATTTTCAATGAAGTTCATTTACTTGAAATGTAGCTTTTTTTTACAGCGTGATATTAGAATTTTACTTCTTCCATCACTGCCTGGACTGCACCCTGAAGTGCACACCATGTAATTCCCCCTAATCTAGGTCTGTCCCAGGGACTAGGACTTGGACTGGGACTAGACCTGGCACCCTTTTAATGCACATTGTTAGTTGTTTTATTGTATGTTACACTGCATTTTACAAGTTCTCCACCACGTCCACCCTTAATTTATTGTTGATAAAACAGTGACTTTGCTGCTTACTACTGGTCAGTTTCATAGTTGTAGTAGTAGTAGCCTGCACCTTCTGAGGAGACTGAGGTCCTTCGGAGTGTGTTGACCCCTGCTCAGGACTTTTTCTGACTCTGTGGCAGCCTCTGCTATCCTCTATGTTGTTGTCTGTTGGGCCCCGGGCAGCACAGAGCAGGACAGGAAGAGACTAAACAAGCTGGTCAGGAGGGCCAGCTGTGTCCTGGGCTGCCCACTGGACTCTGTGGAGGAGGTGGGTGAGAGGAGGCTGTTGGCCAAGCTCACAGCCATCATAGACAACAGCTCTCACCCACTGCACCGAACTGTAGAGAGGAGCTGAGCAGCTCTTTCGGGCACCCTCAGTGCAGGAAGGAATGCTACCGCAGGTCATTCATTCTGCTGTCAGACTATACAACTCTATTGTATTGTTATTATGTGCAATAACCCCTGCATCTGCTAATACCTGGAATCAGTGTCACTTTATCAACCACATCTACCTCCTCCACAGTTGTAATTCATTGCTCCGTTGTTCTTATTTGCACCTTTATTGTTCTTGTTTGCACCTGTATTGTACTTATTTTGCACCCTGTTGTTCATATTGTTCTTATTTGCACCTCAGTTTGCCGTTTGCACCCCCCCTTGTGTGTTCTGTAGACCTTCTGTAAGAGTGAATTTCTCCATTGTGAGATGAATAAAGCCTTATCTTATCTTATCTTGCTGTGAATCCACTCCTCTTGCACTACAAGGTATTTTTAACGCTCTTTGCCACAGTTATATTATTGCTAAGCAAAACACTTTTTCTATTTTTTCTTAGATTCATTGCACATATGATCCCAATAACAGGGTTTATTTCAGCTCATTTGTATTTAATTACAGCAGTTTTGATTTCACAATGTCATTTTCCCCCAGTGACTCTTTTGTTTCATTAAATAACACCAAATATTCAAGCGTCTTTTTTATGTTTTATTTGGTTACAACACTGAATACAGTGGAAGTGATTAGGATGGTTTGAAATTCATCAAGAGAAAAATTACTTTCATATCAATGTTAAAATAAGTGCCAACAACTGTATTTCAATTACAGATAAAGCAATGTAATGAGCTGCACAAGTGTTGATTCCCTTTACTATGACACACATCAGTGCTGCAGCCAGGTGTGTAATAAGGAGAGAGAGAATTCTTGATAAGATCAGTCACTTGGTGAAACAGCGCAGTTGAGTTACGCCACTCTTATTTCTAAGGCTTACTTTGTTGGGTTTCGAGGGTGTCAACAATCTTAAGATAAATTTTCTAATTTCCGGTAACTTCAGGCCATACACGAGGGGATTCACAATGGGAGGAATCACAACAAACTCAAGTGATAAAATCACAGCTACAAATGGATTCAGATTTTCAAGATCATTTCTGCTGAGAGCAACATCACAAAACACAGTAATGGAATAATTGACGAATGTAATGATGTGTGGCAGACAGCTCTGTATGACTTTGCGCCTGAACTCGATCGAGCTTTTCCTACAGACAAGGAAAATTCGTGCATATGTATACAGGACAAAAGCAAGGGGCAGAAAGACTGTGCTCGTGGACACAAGCATGCCGACAATGTTATTAATCACAGTGGAGACACATGACAACTTAACAACAGGCCAGTTGGCGCAGAACACCTTTGGTATCTTGTTGCCACATAATGGAAGTCTGGAGGACAGATAAACACAAGCTGCAACAGAAAAGGCCGGATAGATCCATGCAAGGGTGACCAACTTAGAGACCAGCTTGGAGGTTACTTTGTTGTGGTAATGCAAAGGCTGACATACAGCAACATACCGATCATATGCCATGATGCCTAGAAGGGTGAGCTCATAGGATGCGTAGGTGTAAATGACATAGATCTGAGTGAAACAAGCTGACCGCGAGATCAAATGAGTATCAGACAGGAGGTCTCTCAGAAATCTCAAGAAGAAGCCGGCAGAGCCGTACAGCGAGTTGACAGACAGACACATAATAAAAATATACATGGGCTGGTGTAAAGTCTTCTCTCGTGCTATTACCACTATTATGACAAGATTAGCTGAGATAATAAAAGTGTACAACAGGAAACACAAGACAGTAGTTGGGTAGATGTAGCTGCCTATGTTCACAAACATCGTTAGGTTAAAATAAAGGGGATAAGTGCTATTTTCCATTTACCACAGGCTGCACCACAGATCGTTTGATGCAGCTGTCGAGCAAAGAAAGTCTGACAGGATCCCGTCAGCGGTTGCGATGCAGCTGCAGCCCCATGTCGTCCCTTCGGTCATCCTTCGGATTTCACATTAATTGAGGCAGTAATTCAACCGAACGAGAGAAGAGAGATTTCCACAGTGACAAATGATGCAAAAGGATTATGAGCAAGTAAGAAACACACAGAAGTCATCAACAAGCAACAACATCCACTGATGTTCCTGGAGTTGCCCGTGTGGTCTGCGGCAGCTGAAGGAGAAGGAGCCTCTTAAACTGTCACAAACAGTTATGTCACCGGAGTCATCGCTCTTTGGGGGTTTAGGATAGAAAAGCGAAGGTGCCAAAACACCATCATTAACGCAAGTTTTTTTTTTTTTTTGTCTTTGCCATGACATGCACATGGCTTTGACGATGAAACTTGCTGATCCTCATTAGAACTGCTCCGAAAGTAAATAACATAATAAGTTAAAGTCTCTGCTTTCACAATGAATTCTGCAAGTGAGATTAGAAGTCTCAGCCACGATTCAGAGATCTGTGCATAGTGACATCACAAGCTACTGATTAATATCATTAACAGTAAAAGATTTAGAAACCCCCAGAGGCCTACAGAAGAAATCTCACCTAAATACATACTGCAAGCAAAAATAAGCAACCGTAAGATCAAAAAACAAACAAAAGTAGGCAACATAAAGCAGCAAAAGCATAAAATAATCTATAAAATAATAAAAATTAATTCATCTCATGAGAGTGTGTGGAAAAAGTGATGTCTCAATGCTAGCAGCGTAAGTCTAATCAAGGTAATGTTTGGTACAGACATTCATTCCTATGATGATTTTTCACTCTAGTGCCACCATGAGGTTGACATTTGTTGTTTTAAGTGAAATTTCTCAACAACTAGGCACTCATGTTCCCCTCAGGATGAATAATCTCTTGGGTCAAACATTTTGATTTGTCCCTTCCTTTGTTTTATTATTATTATTGTTGTAATTTGACATTGAAAAATGATGCCACGGGGGTCCCCGGTGCCTCAAAAAGTGACGCCAAGGGGTCCTGACCAAGAGACATGAAAATGACATGTACCTGATTTATTGTGGAAAGTCAGAGGGTCTTAATGCATGCAGTGACTGCCTGAATGAGATGAAGCGGGAGGTGAGAGGACACTGATCCTGGCTCAGTCTTATACTTCTTATACTTCTTGTACTTCAGTTAACTTACAATTAACAGCTTGTACTTTATTTCAGAAAATCTGTCATGTGAGGGGTGGGGGCTGACCGCCTGCCTGCCACCTTACTTCCTCTTTACCACCGTCATAAATCCTACAGTGGCAGGAGGGCTTTGTCGCTTGAGCGTAAACATGTGTTGTTTAGGGGCGACTCGCTGAGATGACTGACACTGCTATTTTCCTCGGGAGGACGGGCGAGTTCTAAATCACCTCGCTCGACTGTGGGTGACATACTGGCGTCAGAGAGGGCCGAGACGCGGACTGCACAAGTGAGTACATACAGCAGCAGGCCGGTGTGTGTGTGATTGACTCAGAATAAACCACAGTGCCCATATTCATCGTGATGAAGGAACATGTCACACAATCCAACACTGTAGCTCCATGACAATAAATAATAAAACTGTGGCACAGTGGATTATACAGTACAAACAATACACGTAAGCAGGATCAGTTCAGTCATGTTCATGGAATCTGTTGACAGTAAAAACAAAAAAATAGATTATTGCCAGAACTCAATAGAGTGTAATCAGACTCTGGTGTCTGACATTACTTCAAAAACGGATGAACAAATGCTATAAGTGTTATTTGGCCTAACCAGCTTAACATGAGTTTGTCTATTGACGTGAAAGTGTGTTTTTGTAAATGTACAGTGGTTTGTTTATCTAATAACACAAACATGCTCATAGGCATAAATTAAGATCCAGCAGACAAACAAAATATGATCAATTTAGTCTCTCAATTATCAAAGAATTGCTTAAACCTGTAGAGCTCACAACAGGGTATTGGTGCAACTTCATGAAAGTGTCTTACAGTAACCTCTGCACACGCCCGTGTACCAATCAGTTGCTCAGAGGGATCAGAAGAAAAACACACTTGACGCAATCTTTTGCTTTTCTTGTAGACCACAACACGCTTTTCAAAACAGCTGGTCACACACACACACACACACACACGCACACACACACACACACACACACACTCACAGGACGTGTCCTGAATGATGTAAGGATACTGTAGTGACTTTTATTAGTCCCTCAGCCCTCTTTAATGCCCACCACTGTCTTGACACCCCCAGTGTATCCTCCACAGGTGTTTAAACACACAGCCTGGGGAATAGTGTCACTGTAAACTAGAGAAAGAAATACAAAAACATGTCAGATGTGATCAAAATGGGTTTAGCTCAATGCCTCTGATGCGGCGTTTGATGATGTCAAGACTAATGAGATCCCATGGGGTGTGGCAGTGGATGCTACACTTTTCAAAGGTCATTAAGGTAGAACGGTTATGCTGGAAATGGTCAACAGGTCATTATCTCCATCATCCCTGGAGAGCAATTAAACAGGTATTGCTGCCGTGGAGAGCCGTCCCTGGTAACCAAACCGAAACAAACAAAGTTTGACGAAGACACAAGTGTAACCAGCAGCAGGTTTAGTCGGTGGTTTGGAAAGAGCGAGACAACTGACCTGGTGACCCCACACATTCTCGCAGAGACTGCCATGACCTGCATGTCACAGGGCGAATTTGATCATCTGAATCTATGAGCACAGCCAGAAGCACTGCAGACAGGACGGTGAAGATTATCGTATCGATATATCATAACCCGTCCTAAAAACACTCCCCGACTGAGTGAAGACAGTTCAAAGCTTTGAAAAGCTAGTAAGTGGACCTTTGAGCAGAGATTATTTTGTTACACCCCCACACTAATGTCCATTCGCAAACCATAAATGACACATGAAGTAAAAAGATTAGTAAAGATATCCTGAGGAGAGATTTTGTGTGTGAATGCAGCTTTTAATGCAGCTTTGACCCCAGACTAAAACTGGTGTCTGAACTACGGGGGCCCTGAGAGGCCAACACACTGTGTAAAGCACATGCAAATCAACAGAACACAAAGAAATTAGAAGAAAATATCAACTTACAACAACTCAGAGCCGCTTAGAGCTGACTCCATTAGTCAGAAATCCTGGCAAAACAAGCTGTATTTTACTGTCACCTTGAAACAATTTCTGTTTTCATCTGTGCGACTTGGAGCGTTTCTGTATTTAGTGGTTTTGCACTTTGCAACATTTTTCCTAATTTCTGCGCTTATGTTGTAAAGTTGTTCAAGACGTTTTCTTGATTTGCTTGTGTTTTGTCAATTTGCATGTGTTTTCTCAAGCTGCAGCATGTTGAGCTCTCAGGGCCACCGTACCACTTAAGCAACACCAGTCTAGATTAAAATGCAAGAACTTTAATAAGAAAAGATGCTGCATCGTAAAAATCCCCTGTTACCAATGAAGCTGTTTACCTGTGGAACATTCCAAACAGGTGTTTTTGGAGCGTTCCGCAACTTTCCCAGTCTTTCTGCACTCCCACATTTGAGACTGCTTACTGATTCACTCTGCAACTCACTTTTTTATTTTAAGTAGGTGAAGGGTCAGGGGTTTCTGCGGCACGAGTGCAGAGTGTGTGAATGTCCGGCTTCAGCAAAGGAACGGCAGGGAAAGAAAATTGCAACATAAGAAGACGCGCTGAAAGTAAAACAGGCTGAAAGTGAGGAAACTGAATGAAAGCAAACAACACAGGAGACTGAGAGAGAGAAGAAAGACCAACGCAGCAGACTGCTGTGGAGTTGAGGTCGGTGAACGCAGAATTGGCAACAGAAACAGAAAGAGAAGAATAAGAAAACACTACCATGACGTACCGGCTGTTTGAGGCCAAGGATCATGCCTCCATCTACCAAAGGTATCGCTTCACGCCTCCAGACGAGCTCAAGAACATTATTCTTCAGTACCTGGATAAAAAGGTATGCCATAACCAGATACACTCTGAATATACAGTTCTGTTATCATAGAACGTACAGAGCCCTTATTAGGCATTATGTCTACATAATGGAACAAAAAATGGATTTATCTGTGAACTTCCTCAGAAGGGGCGACCACATGTGCTGGCCGTGGATCTGGGATGTGGGACAGGTCAGAATTCCCGGTTAATGTCCCCACACTTCCAGGAAGTGGTGGGCATCGACATCAGTGAGCATCAGCTGGAGGAGGCCAGAGCCGTGCCGGGGTACCCTAACATCACATACAGGTAGGAGTGTGTCAGCAGCGCTTGTGTGTGTGCGTGAATGCGATCGCTCTTTGAAAACAACAAAGCACGACTTTGGAGTTTGAAGCGTGTCCTGTCCGCTGTACCTGCAGGAAGGGGACAGCAGAGGAGCTTCCTTTTCCAGATGCCTCTGTTGACCTGCTGACGGCAGCGTCGGCAGCCCACTGGTTCCATCAGTCGAGGTTCCTCGCTGAGGCCGGTCGGGTTTTAAAGCCTCTTGGCTGCATGGCTCTGCTGGGCTTCAGTGACCATGACACCACACTTCGCTACCAGGACTGCGGAGAAAGACTCAGACACATTTATGACGAGGTGGGTGTAGACTTAGACCTCGACTTTCACAAGAGGCTCATTAAACCTTATCAGCAGTGCAAAGTTTGATTTACACAGAGCAGCAGAATCCCCTTCTCTGGGTTTAAAGGAACAGCTCAACATTTTTTGGGAAAAATCTGCTTTACTTTCTTTCTTTCAGGCACAAAGCTGGGGTCAGGAAGCGATCAGCTTAGCTTAGACTGGAAACAGGGTTAACAGCTAGCCTAGCCTAGCTCTGTCTAGAGTTCAATTATCTGAACACCTGTTCCTGGTAGTACTGTGTGTTGTCTATCAGAGTCCTGGTTGCCAGGTTTAGCATCGTCATGCCAACATGTGCTCACTGGCCAAATCTGGCAACCTGTGCTGTAGCCAAAGACGCTGCACAGAAGCATTTGGCAGATTCATCAGGACATAGTTACTCCTCCTAAAACCAGATATTGTCATTATTGACCCTTAACATACAACTTTGTTTAAATTTAAATTTGAAACTCTGCACAACCAGGCTAGTTGTTTCCTTCTGCCTCCAGTCTTTATGCTAAGCTAAGCGAACCACCCCATCTCCAGCTCTGCACCTACATTCACCGCTGACATCTTTCAGCACAGGTGAACTTACCGAGGTTTGGCAGTTGCTATATTCTACAGCAACACGTCTCTGCAGTAATATGTGGCGCTAAAAGTGTCGGTGCTCTATATTAATACACTTTCAATATGCTCTCATACGTCCATTCTCATCAGTGTGAAGCTATGAATGAATAACTGATTGATAAGCACACTGGCTGCAACGAGAGAGAAATTATTCATGACAATAATCACAATAGCATCATTCTGACTGCAATTACGGCCACTGATACTACTTATATTACACTCTGAATTTATGAGCAGCGCTCTAAACTCAATACAGCTTTCTGCTTCACCTCCTCGACTTTCATTCAGCATCTGAAACAACAAAGCAAGCAAACGAGACATTAGCTGCGCTCCACCGGTGCTTGTCCTGATCTCAGTCTAGCTCAGTGGTCTGAATCTGTCCAGGGTTATTCTGTGTCCACAGCACTCAATATATGTTCACTTTCAGGTGAAGCAGGTGCTGTTGCCGTACACTAGCAGTCAGGTGGCTGTAGCTGATGGTAAACTGGAAGAGCTCTACTCAGCAATACCCTTTCCAGATAAAGAGAGGTAGTTAACACACAACCTGTACATCTCCTTTGCACCTGATCACACCATATCTACCACAGCTTTTTTATGTTACGGCATTCCTTTTATTCGTCTTTGCATGTAATAATATATGTTTATTTCATGATACGACAGGGTCGAGGGTATAAAGGTGAACTCGTCAATCTCTGTGAGGAACCTGGTGGGTTTCATCGAGTCCTTTTCCATGTTCCAAGCTTACAAGAAGAAAGATCCTCAGTCTGCTGAAGACCTGCTGCTCAGCACTCAAAAGAGGTCACCTATCCACACACACACACACGCACACACACACACACACACACACATTCATCCATTCTGTGAACATGAACTGTGTGGATGTTTTTTCTGCTGAGTGCTGAATGATCAATCGCTGCGCTGCTTCACAGGTTCCTGGAGGAGATGGGAGTCACGTCTCCTGACACTGAAATAGAGCAGGAACTGGACTACTTCTGCGTCCTGGCTTCAAAACCACAATAACCAACATGGTGGAAGTGCGTGTGGAGTTCTTCGAGAGCTTGTTCGATGTGGATATTTCTAAATAAACCTAATTTGCGCTTTTCTCAGCAGAACTCTTGTTTTCCCTGAATAAATCAGCTGACTAATAACTTTGACCAGTCCTGAATGTTAGTTTACAGCTGATCTGCTGGTATGCTGAGATACACATCTGTCTACTAATGACTTCATATTTAACCTCTACTGTATTTTGCTGATCTTAACGTGGGCTTCATTTTGCAGCAAAACTAAAATCTCTCTAAACGTTTCCCAATCGAACAGCTGATCCCTTGCAGCCTTGCGTGCACACTGTGAGATTACATAACTAGAAAAAATACCTTCTTTTGAAATGTCACTTTTTTTTTCAGAAGGGGGGCTTAGATGCTTTGCTTTAAATAAGAAGTTTTTTTTTAAGCCAAGCTCTCAATGACATAGATGGTGGCTGACTTTTTCCAACAACAAATAATGAGAAATACAACGGATTCAACTCCAATTAGGAATTAATGAGAAACATTCTGGCACTCACTTCATCCATTTTGGCCAATTTTTAAAAATCTAACACTTAATTGTTTATGCATTAAAGTCCCTGTGACTTGCAGTGTTAAAGTAAAACTGCAACACTCTAACTGATTATCAGCATCATCTGTCCTGGTGTAATATCACATACACATACACTGTGTGTGTTGGAGACTAGCTGAAACAAATAAAAACTTTGAAAACTGACAAGCTCTGAAATATGATGATTTAGGTTCACATGTCACCCGACATCCAATGTTAGAACGTATTTGTGCTTCACGCATCAGGCCATCACATTTCTACAGCACTGACAATAAGTAACAAACCTTTCTTTAAAGAGTAGCTTGAGATTATACAACACAAGAAATCAGCCAGTGTATTCAGAAGAGCGCTGCACTCACAATGCACACACACACACATCATCTCCAGGGGCTCTGATTGGCTCTGACAGAAACACATACCATCACATGACCCATAAGCCGACCCCTTGCAAAGCTTTGAGCTAGACCTTGATTTCCATTTCACACTATTTTCATGGATTCATTCAAAACATTGCACCGATTACACACAGAAAACAGATGCCACATTATATTAAAAAAACAAAAAAAACAAACCTATTTTGGAGCTGTCCCTTTAAAAACCCTCATTTTCAAACATACCACGTATCAGTGGAAGTAGTGGGACCTCCCAGTTCCCAGGCGCCCCACTGTTTCCCTCTTGTGTGTGTGCCTGTATGTGTGTGTGTGTGTTTGTGTGTGGGTGTCTGACTGCTGGCTGAAAGGAATGTAGTACCTATTCAGTGTGGAAGTTAGGTCCTCATATCCAGTAAAAAAACTCGATAGATTCTCTCTTTTTAAGCGTATGCCTGGTCAGCTGTTCAGAGAGGCACCAACCAGCTATGGCTTACCGTCTGTTTGAAGGCAAACAACATGCCTCTTGCTACTGGAAGTACAGGATCTCTCCATCTGATCATCTAATACAACAGGTCCTTGACTTCCTGGAAAAACAGGTAAGGAAAGGCGGAAAAATATTTGTAGTAATTTAACTTAAATAATGAATACTTGCAGGGAATCATCGTTAATGGCCTCAGCAGAGTTAACTTTAAAGGAATGTCATTTAACGCGTTGAATATTTTGTCAGAAAGGTGGTCCCTTTGAGCTGGCAGTGGACGTGGGCTGCGGCTCAGGCCAGGGCACAGTGCTGCTGGCCAAACACTTCGCCTCTGTCGTGGGGACAGACATTAGTCCAGCCCAGGTGGAGGTGGCTTTGCAGCATGCTCAAGAGCCAAACATTACTTATAGGTAAGAAATCAATTAGTCTGGCTTTACAGGAGTCACAGCAGATGAAAGACCTGAATGTATTCTGAAAGCACCTGTGTCTCCTGTGCCTTAATTCAAAGTCCTGTGCTTCTCTGGCCAAAGACTGTTAGATCAGTTACACCTAATAAAATTCATGGTGAGATGTTTTTTTTTTTTAAAAGCTAAGCTAAGTAAGCTACTTTATTGAATCTTGGCCAAAGCAGGAACAATGTGACCATTGTCTGGTGAAAGTCGGTCATGCAGTAAGGCCTCCGCAATGGAACAAATGCACTGTTAACACAGGGAAGTGAAAGCCTCATAAAATGTTTGGCATGTCTCACAGGGTTGGTTGTAGGTGCAGTACATGCAGGCCCACTAAATACCAGATGAAACCTAAATAAATGAGTAATTCCCAATGCAATTTAGCCTGTTACTTATCATTTGAATATTAATGCATGACATTTTGTTTTTGGGGATTATATTGCTGCCACACATTAATTTTTATGAGGAGTGAATCGTTTATGCAGAGCCTAATGTGAATAGAAGCAGCAAGTGCCGGGCAAATTTCCAATTAGTGAACTGTGACCTGGAAGATATACACACACAAAAAAAAAAAAAAAAAGAGTGCAGTTGACAGTCAGACCAGAGCAGTGTGCACTTCTAAAATGTAAGCAAATTGGAGGCTGTCTTTTTAAATGAAATACTGCAGATGGATGCAACTCCTGCATATGAAACTCCAAAGTGTTCAGTATTAAGTCAATAAAAAAGTAATTATGCAAAAAGTACTTATATGAATAAATTGTGTAAACTATAATATTGAACTGAAGCAGTCATTTGTGAAATAATTTAAAAAGTTATTGGAACTCAACTCATTATGATAAAATGTTATTTCATCATTCTAATTATCATAATAAAAAAATTATAGGAGTTAATTTTTATTTTTAAAATTATGCACTGGACTGAAATTTTATACAGCGCATTGAGTGAGTCAAGAATTCAAGAACTGGTGCCTAATAAACTTTACTGGATACTGTCAGCAGTTGTGTTCTGGATCAATATAACGCACATTGTAAGCTCATGTTTGGGTTATTGCCGGTCCTCCCGGGTCAGAGGTCTGATTTTGCTGCTGTTCCATCTTCAGACAGTGTGTGGCCGAGGAGCTGCCATTCGCTGACAGCTCGGCGGACTTGATGACAGCCATGTCTGCCTTCCACTGGTTTGACCGGCCGCGCTTTCTCCAGGAGGCCCACAGAGTCCTGAAGCCCCGTGGCTGCTTGGCTCTGCTCAACTACACCATTGACATGGAGCTCAGCTACCCTGACTGCTGCTCACACACACTCAACCAAGTCTGCAAAGAGGTGCCTACGTGGATATCCACCTCATTGTAAATGTGCACAGATGCCCCCTCAGCCACATGTACAGGGACATAAACAGAATATTCACACATGCTGCGACTGTATTATTACTGAACATTTAGTTTGGACTTGTGAATTTGAAGAAAGACACGTTTACAGTTAAAACACCTGGGACACAGACGTGAACGTGACTGTTAGTAATGTGACAGCTGTAACTTCATGACAGCAAACTAACCCAGAAATCAGTTCAAGTCTTGATTCCAGCCTTGTTAGCTGTCTGCTAGTGTACAAAATTATATATTTACCCTAAAACTACATCTCAATCACAGTCCCTCACAGGCATCATTAGGGACACGGGGCAACGTCCCGAGTCACTGGCTCCTACAGCTATGAAATAGCTGCAGGAGCCAGTGACTCGGGGCGTAGCCCCGAGTCACTTATTACTATCCCGCGCGTTTCTTCTTCTTCTTCTTCTTCTTCTTCTTCTTATTTTTCATCTTCCTCCAAGTTTTCGTCCTCAAACTCGCCCCGCAGCTTTGAGAAAACCCTCGCAAATTATATATCAAAACGTGTGTATTGTTCGGGATCGGTGTGCTATTACTTTTCTCAAATTTATCGCAGTTTTTCGCGTCGTAAGACGCGAAAAACTGCGATAAATTTCCCATAAGAAATGAATGGGACGGGCGAAAAAAACAAGATTGAAATTGGAGTTTTTCAAACATCTGTAGCTCAGGCATACATTCACCGAGAGACTTCATTTCAACTTTAAAATGTAGACCCAAGTCTGGTCTATTGGTGTGTTCATCCACATTTTGATTGGTCCTATAGTTTTTGATCAGTCACTGTTCAATGACAGTGATCGTTTGGCGGGAAATTTTGAGATTATAATGGGTGTGTATTGCGCGGAATGTTCGTGCTAGAGTGCGTGCTAGAGTGGCACAGAGTCTAAAAACGATCTGGAAATCTTCTCTTTTTCTCGTCGCTACGGCCACAAATTACACTCTACACGCATAATTTTGGGATCAGTTTGTAGACAAACTTGTCCTCTTTCGTGTGATGTCCTCGAAAAAGCCGAGAGACTTACTGAATTTAAATAGTGAGACGTTTTGTGCAGCCAGCGCCCTCCTGTTCTCCCATTAAGTCCCATGTTAAAATTCAGAGCTGTTTTGTGAGCAAAGCAGAAATGCCTCCTGTCTTTAGATCGCCATAAAACGAAAAGTTGTTGTGTCAGGAATAAAACGAGATGATGGTCGGACTCAGGAAGTTCTCGGGAGTCCGATGATCTATAGTACACTCTGATACGAGGTACGGTTCTCTCACCAGAGGATTTAGTTCAGGAGGTTCGCCGAACCCAAATCTCACTGCATACAATACAAACTCCTGTTCTCTGAGTGGCAGAGTCTTTTTAAGTCGACCATTTTGTCATTTTTCTAAAGAATATCTGGACATAAAACACACGTACATCTGGCCCAGACTTGTCCGCATCTCACAGTGTAATCGGTTTTTTGATAGCAGCTACGGTTTTGACACAATCGCAAGTTGTTCGGAAGAAACCGACAGCGAAAAAGCCGCTTTTCAAGGGAAGAGTTTAACAGGTGCAACTGTCATTTACACACACACCGGTCAATAACCCACGCACACACATCTGCAGGACAACCAGCCTGAGAGTGATTATCTTAACGAGCTCAGTCAAAACAAGGGCATTGTTTGAAAACAATCTCCGTCCAACAAACAGTTAAACTCAGCTTCAGAAAGCAGTTTCGCAAAAAGGTTGAGACAGTAGTCACACAAACACACACACAAAAAGGGCTAACCAACAGCTAAAAAGTGATTAAAAACAGCACGTCAAAACTGAACAGGAACAGGTAAACAGTGGGAGAGGTGCAGAGGTAATTATCAGCAGGTGGGGCAGAAGTTACACAGGCACACACGCACGCACACACACACACACACACACATTCAGACACACATATACCATACACATCTCCATGTAGGAGCTGGTTGGGCTGCTTGTGTAGTTCAAGCAGACACACACACACAAACAGACGAAGACACACACATACGCAGTCACACACAATGACAGATACATAAACACACACACACAGACAAATGCATAATGAAAACCCCATCCCCCCGCCCCCTTGTTAACGCCGTTAGCTCTATTAGCTCTGTTAGCACAGTTAGCTCTGTTAGCGTTAGCGCCGTTAGCTCTATTCGCACCGTTAGCTGTTAGCTCCGTTAGTGTTAGCTCTGTTAGCTCCGTTAGCATTAGCTCCATTCATGTTTATTGATTCAGTTCATTAATTCATGTTAACAGAGACATGAAGCAGAGGAGAGAAGCAGACACAGACAGCTGAGGTGATCAACAGAGACAGACAAGGAGAAAGCCACAGAAACACAGCTGAGAGCAATTCATTAATCAGGGACTGACTACCTCTGATATCTGCCGTTTTCTCACATTGCAGCCTTTTTCAATTGTCCGCTGCTTCGCCATAGTTTCTCCTAGAGACTTCATTCAAACTTTAAAACGTAGATAATTTTGTCGGCTCAAAATGACCCTCGGCACATTTTGATATCTCTTACGGTTTTCGAGCTATGACCATCGAAGGCCGACGTAAGACGCAAACAACTGCGATAAATTTCCCATAAGAAATGAATGGGGAAATTTCCTCAAATTTCAGCCTTTTTCAATTGTCCGCTGCTCGGCCATACTTTGTCCTAGAGACTTCATTCAAACTTTAAAACATAGATAATTTTGTCGGCTCGAACGCACCCCGTGTCCCTTTCAAAATTTCCCAGGGGGAATTTTCTAGTTATTTTTCATCTTCCTCCAAGTTTTCGTCCCTTAACTCGCCCCGCAGCTTTGAGAAAACCCTCGCAAATTATATATCAAAACGTGCGTATTGTTCGGGATCGGTGTGCTATTACTTTTCTCAAATTTATCGCAGTTTTTCGCGTCGTAAGACGCGAAAAACTGCGATAAATTTCCCATAAGAAATGAATGGGACGGGCGAAAAAAACAAGATTGAAATTGGAGTTTTTCAAACATCTGTAGCTCAGGCATACATTCACCGAGAGACTTCATTTCAACTTTAAAATGTAGACCCAAGTCTGGTCTATTGGTGTGTTCATCCACATTTTGATTGGTCCTATAGTTTTTGATCAGTCACTGTTCAATGACAGTGATCGTTTGGCGGGAAATTTTGAGATTATAATGGGTGTGTATTGCGCGGAATGTTCGTGCTAGAGTGCGTGCTAGAGTGGCACAGAGTCTAAAAACGATCTGAAAATCTTCTCTTTTTCTCGTCGCTACGGCCACAAATTACACTCTACACGCATAATTTTGGGCTCATTTTGTAGACAAACTTGTCCTCTTTCGTGTGATGTCCTCGAAAAAGCCGAGAGACTTACTGAATTTAAATAGTGAGACGTTTTGTGCAGCCAGCGCCCTCCTGTTCTCCCATTAAGTCCCATGTTAAAATTCAGAGCTGTTTTGTGAGCAAAGCAGAAATGCCTCCTGTCTTTAGATCGCCATAAAACGAAAAGTTGTTGTGTCAGGAATAAAACGAGGAGATGGCCGGACTCAGGAAGTTCTCGGGAGTCCGATGATCTATAGTACACTCTGATACGAGGTACGGTTCTCTCACCAGAGGATTTAGTTCAGGAGGTTCGCCGAACCCAAATCTCACTGCATACAATACAAACTCCTGTTCTCTGAGTGGCAGAGTCTTTTTAAGTCGACCATTTTGTCATTTTTCTAAAGAATATCTGGACATAAAACACACGTACATCTGGCCCAGACTTGTCCGCATCTCACAGTGTAATCGGTTTTTTGATAGCAGCTACGGTTTTGACACAATCGCAAGTTGTTCGGAAGAAACCGACAGCGAAAAAGCCGCTTTTCAAGGGAGGAGTTTAACAGGTGCAACTGTCATTTACACACACACCGGTCAATAACCCACGCACACACATCTGCAGGACAACAAGCCTGAGAATGATTATCTTAACGAGCTCAGTCAAAACAAGGGCATTGTTTGAAAACAATCTCCATCCAACAAACAGTTAAACTCAGCTTCACCAAGCGCTTTGCCAAAAAGGTTGAGACAGTAGTCACACAAACACACACACAAGCAGGGCTAACCAACAGCTAAAAAGTGATTAAAAACAAGCACGTCAAAACTGAACAGGAACAGGTAAAAAGTGGGAGAGGTAGAGAGGTAATTATCAGCAGGTGGGGCAGAAGTTACACACGCACACAAACACACACACACACACACACACATTCAGACACACATATACCAGACACATCTCCATGTAGGAGCTGGTTGGGCTGCTTGTGTAGTTCAAGCAGACACACACACACAAACAGACGAAGACACACACATACGCAGTCACACACAACGACAGATACATAAACACACACACACAGACAAATGCATAATGAAAACCCCATCCCCCCGCCCCCTTGTTAACGCCGTTAGCTCTGTTAGCTCTGTTAGCACAGTTAGCTCTGTTAGCGCTAGCGCCGTTAGCTATATTCGCACCTTTAGCTGTTAGCTCAGTTAGTGTTAGCTCTGTTAGCTCCGTTAGCATTAGCTCCATTCATGTTTATTGATTCAGTTCATTAATTCATGTTAACAGAGACATGAAGCAGAGGAGAGAAGCAGACACAGACAGCTGAGGTGATCAACAGAGACAGACAAGGAGAAAGCCACAGAAACACAGCTGAGAGCAATTCATTAATCAGGGACTGACTACCTCTGATATCTGCCGTTTTCTCAAATTGCAGCCTTTTTCAATTGTCCGCTGCTTCGCCATAGTTTCTCCTAGAGACTTCATTCAAACTTTAAAACGTAGATAATTTTGTCGGCTCCAAATGACCCTCGGCACATTTTGATATCTCTTACGGTTTTCGAGCTATGACCATCGAAGGCCGACGTAAGACGCAAACAACTGCGATAAATTTCCCATAAGAAATGAATGGGGAAATTTCCTCAAATTTCAGCCTTTTTCAATTGTCCGCTGCTCGGCCATACTTTGTCCTAGAGACTTCATTCAAACTTTAAAACGTAGATAATTTTGTCGGCTCGAACGCACCCCGTGTCCCTTTCAAAATTTCCAAGGGGGAATTTTCTAGTTTATTTTATTGTTTACACCTGTGATTGTCTCTTACATGTCAAAATGTCTATTTTTAGGGTAACTTAGGCGCTAAATAACAGGTGCTGAATATGTTTTTATCTGTTTCACACTGAGGAGAATCATTCTTTCAGAACAAATGAATCACAAATGTCCCAGCAGACAAAGATTTTTTTCTTTAGTTCTTGTTTAGATCATCATCATCAGACACATCCTCACATCACACGCTGGTGGATTTTCTGACCAGAACAGTTCATGGATTTGAATCAATAAAAAGGAACAACAGCACCATCTAGTGGTAATTATTAGGTAAACTGTACCTCAATGAAGTTGCACAGTTGGCTCTATGGCACACAGTTAGGTTGCATGTATTCTGGATGGATTGTATAAAAACACACAGTTAGGTTACTATTAAAAGGCTGAAACAAACACACCAGTGCGTAAAACATACCTGGTTCATGCTATATGTCATGCCATTAATACAGTGATGGAAATAAACAATCTCATGACTCCCTGTTTGTTGGTTTTATCAGTTTTATGCAGCCTTGCAACCGTATCGCAGCCCCCACCTGGGACCCAGCTCCATTGAGTTGTACCGAGAGGCCTATGAATCTATCCCTTACCCTGACAAGGAGTGGTGAGTGACTTTTGCTTGGTCAATGATCTCTGTTCCACACATTCATAGGTTGCATATCTGAAGATTTGACATGTGCATTTCTCTCACCCTTTGAGATGGGAAAACCAGCACTAAAGGGGTACATACTGACTCTTTATGTTTTCAATGACTCACAGGCAGGAGTGTGTGTGGGTGAAAAGGCCCATGCCTCTGTCCAGCTACATGGGCTTGGTGGAGTCTTTCTCCAGCTATCAGGCTCTGCTGAGAGACGACCCGCAGAAAGCCGCCACGCTCTCCCAAGACATCTGCCAAAGGTAAGCTCTGAACGGCAGCATGCATGCAGTACAGGACACACACACATGACTCACACACACCTGACAGTGGACATGTGGGAGAGGTAACCACCGTCTCACAGTGACAGTGTGTTGTCCTGTAGTCCTCTGACTGAACGAGGCGTGCTCTGTCTCCTGCGTCTCTGTCCCCAGGTTGATGACTGTAATGAGGGTGACCTCTGCAGAGACGGAGGTGGTGGTGGCTGTCAAGTATTTCTACCTCCTGGCCTGCAAACCACAGGAAGCCTGAACCCAGCCAGCACTCACAGTTTACACAGAAACCTGCGCTGCCACCCAATATTTAATTACCTGTTCTGTGGGAATGTTTTCTCTTCGACATCTACAGCACACCACAAGTTAGTGTGTCAGATGTTTGTTGCTTATGTATAAGCTTGAACTCTCTGTTTTACCCACAAATGCTACTTACTTGAAAGTAATACTTGGAATTAGATGAGAAGATTGATACCACCAATATGGTCGTACACTTAATGTGAAGCTGGAGCCAGTTAGCTTATCTTAGCACAAAGACTGGGAACAGAGGGAAACAGCTAGCCTGCTGTGAACTGACTCTTTTTACACTTCAGGTTTTTTTAATGGAGATTCTGACTCTGTGCAGATTTATATTTGCATAATGTTTGTGATTTGGGAAAGTAAACAGAAAGTTTTTGCCTGAAGCACACATATTGACAATGATCTGTTATGTGCGTTAAACAAATTATTAACTCACTGTGAACACTTGTAATATTTTGGAGAGGTTGTTTTACAAAATACCACTAGAGGGAGACATTTGATCAAAATGGTCATTGGTACTTTCTGTGTTTGACTCGAACATTGCAGGGAACTTCTATATCATGCCTCCTGACATATACAGTAAAATGTTAACAAATTTACAATTTTAAGCACAATATGACTCTATAAACAGATTTATGTCCCCACAACATCAGTAATACACATCTAAACACACACACACACACACACACACACACACACACACACACACACACACACACGACACATTGGAAATCATCCCTACAGGTTTATATGGAGTTATCTTTTATATTATATTTTATCTATATGCAGTGCTATAAAAGGGATAACTCAGGAGTTACACACAACCACAAAGGATCATCAATCAGAACTACTTTCCAGCACTCATGTTTGAATACACAAATATATGTTAACTCATACATAGTCGTTTGTATTAGTCAAACTAAGCGTCTTTCCTTCTCCTCCCGATTTCAAATAAAGGAAGACTTCAATGATTAGACAGAGACTCAGCTCAAGATCATTTTTTGGTGTTAAGTCTGTGTGAGTGTGTGTTACAAAGAGACTTTGAGTCATTTTCTCAGAAGAACATGGACTCTACTTTACGTCAGTGATGCCAGGCTGAGATAGTAACTCCCTCTTTTACTGCACTGTTATTGTGTTCAGATACTGCAGAGAGAGTTGGACAGACTTCAAACCAAACAGGCTGTTCTGTCAAACATGTCTGGTGTGTCTGTTGTGCAGATGTTTCCTTCTCCTTGCTGAAAGCGTCGTGTGCAGCAGCACTCACTGGATCTGTGCAGGAACTAAAAGCCCCACTCCACTAAATACATTTTCAAATTAAAGCATATTTCAGTTTAAGAACATGGCAGAAGTGTGTTATGGCCATGTCGTAAAATTGTTGCATTAACAAGGTGAATATTGTATTAATTTTTAATCAGATGTTTTCACTTATTGTTATTCTTTTAAAATCCTCTTGTGATTCCATTCTATACGCGAGTCACCCGGTGATATACTTGTTCGATAGCTATGAGCTTCTGACTCTCAGTACTTGTAGCATATCACATCAGATTTCCACATGCCTGAGGACAGTCGACAAAGTCTTGCCACCAACTTTAGTTCTGTGTCACTGCCTATTTATTGTTAAAATGCTTCCTCTTGCTATCAAGTTATACACACTCTCTGCATATATTTCAAAGTCTCAGCTAGGACAAAGCAGCACTATGCCAGTGTTTGTTCGGACCACATTTTGGATCATTTGCGCGGCTTGCAGAGATTTTTCTCTAATTCATTTCAAATGGAGTGCACGGTGCACTTCTTGGTTTTCTAAACAACCAGTGCTTAATGCGACAGTGCAGCACAAGTTAAGCGAACGTGCATTTTAAGAGGGGATTTGTATTATTGTGACATGTGCATTAGTCATGTTGTTGCAGAGAAGTTTTCCCCTTAAACTGTCCAGACGCTACACTCACATCAGGGTCATGTGGTCCAGTGGGGAGAGCGAAGCCTCAGGTGTAACACTTTGGTTTAACATGATTAGCATTAGAGCCACTGGGGCTGCTGTCACTGCTGCTGAAGCCACAGTCACGGTCTGATCTCAACTGACAGCCAGATGTCACTTTGATATACATACAGAGTAACAGGTGGTATAACGCTGATTATTTAATTATAAGTGAAGAATGAAGCTTAAAGGTATACTGTGCAGGAAGCTGTATCCACCACTTTTCCAGCTTCCCCTTGGATGCATGCTGCTTATGGTCTGGTACCTGGTCTCTACCTTTCTGTAAAGTCCAGACCTCACCTGCATGTCATCATTAGCTTGCAGCTACACACCACCCGAACAAAGGTTGCAGCCCAAAAACGTCCTGAACACAGCAAGATAAGAAGAAAATACAGGTAGAGTGCAGGTGCCGATAAATCCATCAACACACACTTCAAGTGGGTCAAAAGAGATGATTGAGGGGGATTACTTTTGTGTGAGTTTATGCTGTTTTTTGCAGAAAACCCTGCATAGTATACATTTAAACTCTCAGCAACTATTGAATGGATTGCCATAAAATTTTCAGGGTGCTCAGAGGATCAAGCCTACTAACTTTGGTAATCCCCTGAGTTTTAATCTAGTGAAGCCAAAGGAGAAGCGCCTTAAACCTGCACGATGGCAGGGTGGCAATGTCCACTATTTATTATACAGTGAATGGGTAAAAGTTATATCTGTTAGACATCAGCACTGCCGTGCCTAAGTAAGGCCTCACAGAGCTGCTAATGGCTATAGACTCTTAGTCTTGTTCCACTTTATCTTGATCCACTTTACTGCCTGGAGAATCATCATTAGGTTGTGAGTAATAAAGTAAATAGACATACTAAAACGGGTGTAAAGCTGATTTCCTTGTGTATTTACTGAATTTAAAATTTGCAGGGGAAAAATGTCAGTAAAATCTGCAGACCAAAACTGTCATGTTTATTTGTATCCTGTGGTTTTAGAGTTGAAAATGGGTGACTGATGAGTGAGTGCAGAGAATAGGACACGCATCCTGAGGAGTGTTAACAACAGAAACTCCATTTTCTGATAGTTACTGATGAGACCATGAGTTCCATCAGTGAAAATAGTGACTGAATCTCACTCATGGAGGTGAAGATTAAGCAGGGGGACCAGTCCATTGCCTTCAAAACAACCCAAACCCTGGGTCTGGGGTTGTTTTGTGTATCAGGCATGCTGGCAGGGGATGTTTTTTTTTCTTTTTACTATTAGGTGAACACCACTGTTGTCACTGTCACTTTGGGCTGCAGACATCAGTTAGCAGAAGCTAATTTAACATTTCATATTTCAAGAGCTGTCTGCAAAGATAAGCAGAAGTCTGAAATTCCTTAAGGTGCATTCTCCGTCACTTAATTTCCCCCTTTGGATAGAAAAGCATGACAAACTTCCATTATCCCCCTCTCTGTGCTGCTGTTGAGCTTGAAGACCAGAGAAGTGACAGAAATATTTCATTTCAAAGTGAGTGCCTTCATCTTCAATACTGGATTTTCTCTTTTATAAGTCATTTGAGGAGAGGGTTGAAAGTTTTATTTGTTGGTATCGTCAAGATGTTCAGAAACATTTCCTCCTTGTCTAAAATTCTTGATCCCATGTGGTTTTCTGACCTTCTCTTCTTTTTCTCCTTCTCGTGACAAGGCACCGCCTCTCCTCCCTTAATGTTGACTTTTATTTTTTCATTGTTTGAATGTTAATCTACATCATGTTTTCAATATTCGGCTGATCAAATTGTATTTAAAGAGTTTATTCAGCTGTTCTCTTTTATTTTGTTACAGCAGTAATATTACTCCTATAAATACATGCAGATGCTTTGTCCTCGATCGACATCCACTGAATAACAAAAGCAATGTGTTAGGAATACCATGTGAAGAGGAGGACGAGAACATAACATTGTCACGGGGTCAAATCCTTTGGCATATGAGCATCGCAGAAAGCCTGATGGCCAACACCTGTCTAAACAGATGTAGATGAAATACAATATAATCATCCGCTCCAAGATTAATAGACTCCTATTTTTGAAAACCTTCATCTAACCAGGCAGGTCAGTCAAGAACATGTTCTTGTTCACAATGACAGCCCCACTGCTCCCGGGTCCATAACAACTGGCGGAGTGAATCACAGTTTTGTCCAAAGACTTTAGGGTGAACTGGGTTTGCTCAAAGTCACGAATGAGCTGTTCTGTCAAACAGCGAGCCTCAATTTTCCATTTTGCAAATGGTGCTCTTTTCAAGGCACGTGAAGGCTGTGTGTGTGCGTGTGTGTGTGTGTGTGTGTGTGTGTGTGTGTGGGCAGCACAGGCAGAGAGGAAGTTTCATCATATGGCAGCTTCTTACTGAGTGTTATTTTAGAGCTATTGTATATGTTTGATATAGATTTTTTTGTACTTTTTAAATGGAATTGATTTTCATCTCACTGTTGCTGTAGTTCCATTGTCAGTCTCTAACAGGTGTTAGTACCCGGCTCATTTTGTTGATTTGGGGGTAGTTAGCAAAGTAAAATACATGAATAAATGAATAAATAAATGAGTAACAACAGTACAGTATAAAAAAGTTTTACATTGAAACAATGGGGCAGAATAGCTCATTAACATGGAATGGGACGATTACAGCACAAATGCTGCCCTTCATTCATGTATACTTCCTCTCATCTCTGTTAAACTCATTTTTGAACACTGGATTAAAAAGCTTTGTGAAAAAGATTGGGGGAAGTGGACGAATCTTTTCTTGGCTAATGTGTTAACGTGAAGTACAGGTTTTTCAATGGGTTAAGTTAGACAGTCTCATAATTAGAAATAAATAACATAAATAATTCATATCCGATCATTACCTGCAAGTTTAGCCATCACGTTAATTTTAAAAACCGAACCTACCATAACCGATTATGATCTGTCTGCTGCTCCGCGGAACTAATTATCTGCCCCCATGTCTACACGGACAACAATAACGACCGGCATATACTGCGCTTCCGTTGCCCATGACACCGGAACGAAGTTCTGACAGCTGATTTCTCCAATCAGTTCATATCCACTTCTAAACCCTAAATAATAATTTCTGGAGTTATTTACAACCGGACGTGCCTCCTGTAATCTCCGGCTGGAGTCGCAGACAGCGCCGAGAACAGAGAGCAGCTGATTATGGTGTAGCACGGAGCGCTAGCTCTGAGACAGCAGGTAAAAAAAAAAAAAAAACAACGCTCAGATAACACACAAGCTAACACTGGTTAGCATAGATACTTTGTTAACAACTTAAACGGGTGTCTTCACTGATTATTTGATTTGATTGAAATACGTGACATGTCTTCGTGCACTCAACCACATGTGCGCGGAATAAGCCTCAACTGAGGCTGGTTTTAAGATTTGAGACTGTTTGTGAGCTGTGATTAGCAGTGATAGCGGCTCCTTATTACGGGTAAGTTACCGAGCTAAAAGTACAGCGATCAGGCGGTAACTTAACTCATAAAAGTCCGTGTCACTTGCTGTTTGTAGCAAAACAGGTCTTGTCTTGTGGAACACGCACTTCCAGTATCCCAGGTTAGTCAGCAGGACTCATTTAGTTTCTGTCCACCGTGAGTTACAGAAGGCTATAGCAGCCAGGCTGTAACATTACATTTTTACTGAACAGGTGAACTCATTAGCTCTAAATGCTACCAGTTTGTTTTTACATGTGCAGAACAAGAACAAACCGTTTTTTCACCAGTGTGTCCGTTTATTAGTTAGTTGTATCAATCTCTCTGTGTATGTGCTCTGCTTATGCTGTATGGCCCTGCTCCTACCCCTGCAGCTATTTGACTAACATCCAGGTAGTCTGTGTCACTGAGCGACGCCAGGGTGCAGTGACTGACAGCTGAGGCAGGTGGGTGTTGAGTCAAACTCAGTGACACACATTTTGTGGGCTCACTGATACCTGACACCCTCGCCCTCTGCTACTGCTGCTCCCCAGATGAGCTCAACCAGTGCTCTGACTGGACAGGCAGGGTGAACTGCTCCCCTAGCGAGGTTAAAGACCTCTGCAACACCTGTGAAAACAGTAAAATGGTAATATTGGGCTTTAGCAGAAAAATTACAGGAGACTGAACATTTACTAAACAGCAGAATGGATTAGTGAAATCAGCAAGACTGAATTATGTTCTGTAAAGTGAGTGATACAAATAGTGTGTCAGGGTGGTTGTTAGGCTGTATGTTTGCTGCAAAGCTTGAAATTTCCTGCAAGTTGCTGTAATAGTTATTTATTGTGATTGTAGATGTTGACATCATTAGATTTATTAGATTCTGGAATGTCTGTAAAACTCAACATTTCTTTTGAATTTTGAGCATTTGTGTGATTCAAATTTATAGGTCACAATTTAGATATAAAATATTGTGATACATAATTTTTTTGGACTTAATAGCAGGCTGTGTTTTCCTGATTGAAATACTTAAATCCATTAATCCAGATGTTGTAGTCTGATGAGTGCATATACAATTAAAAATTATATGCAATTAAAAGGTACAAGAAACACTCACAGGAAACGAGTAAACAACCACTCATGCCGTTTGCTGTTGCACGGCATTGATAGTTACCAGAAGATGTGTTTACGAGGACTGACCGCTTTGATCTGAGTTTAACATTGTCATGCAATAGATAGTGGCTCCCTGCTGCAGCACCATTAATAGGACAGTTGGCAGAGTCCTCTTTTCCCTTGCTGTTACTTTGCTGTTACAGTGAGTCTGCGGAATATTATTTAGCAATGACAAAATGCTGCTCTTACTATAATAGAAGAGGATTTGTGATGCTTGTCTGTGTAGGCTGCCCTCTGTCTGGTGTTCTTGTTTTTTTTTTTTGTTTTTTTTTTTAGTTAATTAAATTAGAGTGTCAAAGATAATAATGTGTTTTTCTATTTTTTTCATGAACTTCTGAATTTATTGTTGCATATAACCACTATTGAAGACCATAATAGTTAATGTACAGTTTTGGCATCTTTCAACAGTGCTAAAATGTTTGTGTGAAAGTTTTTCTTATGTGTCTAACAAACATAGTATTCTCCATAAATAGACTCTCATCTCTCTGAAAGCAAGCTTGAGTTGACCATGAATGTAAAGAACATGTGGTCAGACTTCAACTCCTTTAGCTTTTACTGCACATCTTTTATCTGTTGTAGAGGATGGGCTTTGTGTCAAGGAAAGTTACACAGTAGGAGTTAGTGTTATTAATTACCTCAGTTTACTGCAATTAATCTCACATAACAAGATTGTAACTCAGCACCCGCATGTCTTTCCAAAACAGGGAGTCTAATTACAATTGGCCTCCCTTAATCAATGTCAAGCACTTCCTTCTTGCACCATAATTAAAAGTGTTGTTATAGTAGTTAGTTTATTACTATAGTAAACATATGAGGGAGTAGACTTGAACCTCATCATTTCTGGTGCCTCACCTATTAAACACTTGCCTTTTCTGTCTTTTTTATATTTTATCATTTCTAAGAAGACCTGAGCTTTGGCCTTTTATATCATTTACCTTTAAAGACACTTCCCTGTAGGTTTTTCACATCCATCCATCCTTCCATTATTTAAAGTATATCTGCTTAATCTGTGCAGTATCGTGGGGTAGCTGGAGTCTGTTCCAGCCCACTGGGTTTGAGGCAAAATACAGCCTGGACAGGTCGCCAGTCTGTCACAGAGATGTCACTCTAGGCAAGACAACCATTCATATTCACAACTGTGAGCAATTCAGAATTTGTTCACATTGTGTGCATGTCTTTGGACTGTGAGAGGAAAGTGGAGTGTGTTTTTAAATGATTGTGATGAAAATATTTACATATTTAACACAGGCACCTTGAAAATGTGTCCTCCTATGTTATTGTATCAGCAGCATTGGAACAGTATGATATTTTGTGTGCAAGAAAACTAACTGTTGTCTGTTTAATATTTGTTGTAAGGTTTGCATGGACTGATGTGTCCAATTTTTATGTGAAGTTTTTTCTCTTTTCTGCAGTATAGTGAGATTAACTAATTTATTCTTTATGGTCTGTGTGATTGTCAGGCATTTGAGCAGCAGTGCAGTGCAGCACAGCGCAGCGTGGGGCAGAGCGAGGCAGATCACAGCACCGTAGCCATGCTTACATTGGCCAGTAAGCTGAAGAGGGATGATGGAGGGAAGACGGGTCGTGCCTCTGGAGCCTCCGACTCCACCCACAGGGTCTCGATCAGGGACCGCCTCCTTACCAAAGGTACCTGTGCCATGGTCCACTTTGTCCAGCGGGTATTTGTACAGAAACAAAACAAAGAAGGCAGCTAAATAATTAAGCACTTTTCTATTTCTACTTTCTCTATTTCTACCTTTCTCCTTGGTTTTATTTATAGGTAGCTCCTATGTGCCTGCCTCCTCTCTTCCCCTTTAAATTTCAAAGGGCTGTCACTTTACCCCTATGTGATTCATAGTGGCCTGATTTGCTGTTGTTGTTGTTTGATGATAGCGTTAATGTCAAGAAGGATATTGTAGCCTACAGGAAGTACTTAATACAATTAGTGCCACAAATTACAGTATTTCATGATTACTTGGACTAAAATTGCATGTGTTTTACTGTGCGAACAACAATTCTACGCTAATTTGAGTCAAAATCTCATTGCATGCAACATGTAAACAACTTGATCAAATTAAGTGACACATTAAGTTTATCAGGACATTGCATTTTTTGCATTCAAAGTAGATTCAAAAAAAGTTTACCATCATTTACAGTTCTAAGTAAATGTGGGTGGGCAGAGTCTGTCAGTATAATGCCCTGCGGTACATCATCTAAGTGATTTACTTTCCTCTCTCTTGGATTGCTATTTCCTCGTGGAAGTTCTTTCTTTCCCTGTGGTACTGCAGTATTATGGTTTGATGTTCACAGACGCAGTGTTTCCCACAGAGTTAGATTCTATTTGTGGTGGTAGCTGACTGGGAGGGGTCACACCCACGCTTTCTTAAATGAATTATTAAATGATACAGTAGGTAAGGTTCCCTGCCCCAAATATTTTAATTGCCAAGTACTTTGTGACTAATAAATTACAGAACAGTATATACAGATCCAGTGCTTCACCTTGTGTCCAACAAATAACAAAACACTATATATATAGTGCTGCATAGCTTCACTTTGTGTCAGATAACTTAAAAACTATGTATAGTGAGTGCTCCTCAGCCTACTTGTTGCAAAGTTTGCACCCTTTGTTAGAACATCTTATTTTATAGATGTTTATAAAAAAAAATATTCCAGTGCCCTGTCATATGGGAAGGCCTCAGCATTGGGTCCATTTATGGAGATCCTCAATGAGACAACCAAGGGTTCTCCTTTTAGCAGGTTTCGGAGGTCTGTTTTCCCCTGAGGATAAAGCAAAATCAAGAATCCCTAAACTGCACTAATGTGAAGGAAATGCGCAATTAGATGTTGTGCTTTTTGAAGTAATGCTCTTACCTTGTTCATCATTGACAAATCACGCTCACGGTTAACACAAGAAACTAGTGCAGTGCCCGCAGAGAGGCCCAGGCCAGATGTTGGCCCACTCACCAAATTCGCTTGCCAGCAGACTCATAATCTCCTTCTGGTTCTTGTTCTTGAAACAATAATTGGTTTACCTTGGCATTAGTGTGTTGTCTTTGTGTGTGTGTTATCAACCAAGGTTGATTGTAGTCACAATCGGCCTAAATCATTCACCTTGGATGCCTCAGTAAGGATTTGATTCTTGAACAAGGACCACTCCTGCAGGACCTTATGTTGAGGGCAAAATTTCTTGGCAAGAGTCACCAGAGGAGGGATGTTGATTACACTTAAGGCCCCAAGGATGTCCAGATCATGGAAAGTCCTGTCTCTGTGTCTTTCCAGGCCAGATATGTAATTCTGGATGACCTACAATGAACAGAAAAGCCTAGGAAGCACCTACTGCCACTACTACAGTCATTAAGGGCCAGGCCATAGTAGTACAAATAATGCTATTTTCTTTGAAGAAGAAGGGCAAAATTCATTAGTTTTAAACATTTAGTTCTTGCTTGGATCTGACCCACTGCTTCTCCCTAGGCACTTCTTGCCCTTTCTGATTCCTCTCCTATTTGTGTTGTATGTGGAACCTTGGGAATCATCAGGGTCCTGTTGGAGGGGGGCCAGGAATAATCCAGGGAGTGGAGTCTGCCCAGTCTCTTTGATGCTCGTCAGCATCTGAATTGTGCCAGGAAGCTAAATTTAAACAAGAATAGCAGCTGTTTAGTATTGCTCAGACATGCAAACAACCCTCATTTCAATGCATCAATTCAATCTTATTGATAAGTAGATGTGCAGAGAGTCCCTTTGCTCCTGGACACCTTCTCACCTCTGCCTCCTCTGTCAAGCCTCCAAGGACTGTTGCTCAGGTTCCTCAGTAGGGTCTCGATGGCCTTGTGCTGAGAGAGCCAGTGTGCGTCAACAGCATGTTTCAATTAAAGACAGAATGATTGAACATGAATATACAGAAAATAACAGCTCAGGTATCAGATTACTTTACTTTACTGCCTTAGACATAATGGTTAATTAGGAATAGACAGAAAGTAACTACAATGGTATCAAATTACCTGTCTTTCAAGTCACTGTTACAATGGATGGTGGGTGCTGCCTTGAGTGTTGCAGCACAATTTGCACTGTTTCTGTGAAAAAAAAAAGTTCTTGAAGGTAATCCCTGCAATGCACTTGACATCATTCAATGAGTCCTGGCAGGCAAGCGCCAATCTGTGGGCAGCACAAGCTGCAGTCTTTGGTAAGCTGCCTGTAAGTTACTTCCCAACCATTCACACTCCCTTAATTTATATGATATTATTTAGTGGCAATCATGGGTTAGAGCAAAGTAATCTCACATGGGCGTAAAGTAATTTCCCATCATAACAACCTCTCCATCAGTGCTAAGTCCATAGAGTTTCTCTGTTGGGAGGCCCTTCTTCTTGACAGCTGTCACAACAGTGTCTGCTTTGCCACCGGCAATAAGGATCAGGTCCAGTAATTGATTCAATACATGTCCCTCTTTATCCAGGTATCTGCATAGGCTTGTATTTAGTATTCGCGGTTCATTGTCAGGACCCAGTATTAATGGGATTCTGACATAAGATAAGTTAAAAAAGATAAGACTTAATTAATCCCACACTGGTAAAATTCACTTCTTACAACAGCAAGCATAAAGAGGAGTCATTTATTGCCTGTGATGATTTGGTCTCAGTGAGATTCATCTTCTTGATGACTTCTGGTAAAACCCCGAGCGTGTCGTCAATGACAGGATGAGACCTATAATTATTCCTCTGGTCAATCATGACATTTGGAACAGGAGACAAAGGACTAATGTGTGATTTGTTAACATTTTTATCCATTAATGTAAAGACTTAATTTAATCTTGAATAATGGCTAGCTGACCTTAGCCTTTAATTTCCTGAAGTAGTCTCACCCTAGAAGCTCAGCCAGGCTCAAAAGCTTTGGGTAGCGTCTGTGGTGAGCCAGTTTATTTTTTTATGAGCCAGTGAAGGCACTTGAACCCACCGATGATTGCCTCATGCTCCAAAATAAGGCCGGGCTCAAAAGAGTCCATCCCTAAGATGTCTGCAAACAACAAAATGATTAGAAAATGATGTGAATATACTGAAGTTATATTATTATATACCTGCTGTTGAAATTGGAAACTACCAGATGTAAGAGATTCCAGACATCTGATGCTTTCCTGGTGGTGCTATGTCGTGATGTGTTGTCCCAAGTAATATTTTCTATATGTAACTGCTCCGAACACAACAAAAGCCCTCTTTGTGCAGCTGTTCTTAGGTGCAGGCTTGTGGTGCCTGCACGGTTGACTACACATCCCTAAAAAGTAGAGCAATCATTGTAGAAATTCGCTAAATAACTGCACACATTCACCTGATTATTATTATTATTTTTTTTGTGAGGATTTTTTTAATCTTTAAATTATATACACAGGACATGAATAAGATCACATAATAAAACTAAGGAGAAGAAAGGGAGAAGGAGCAAAAAAAGAGAAATGCAAACATTATTTCTTATTATTTATTCATGATGGGACAAATTATGCAGATATTAATTATTGTTTGTGGTCCAGCCAGATCTTCATTTGAGCCCTTCTGGGTCAAATCCTGTAGCTGCTGATGTCCTGTCTGCAAGGCACAGAAGAAGAGAAATGAGGCCCCTTTTCCTGAGAAATGGGCTTTCTCTCTCCTCACTTGTCTCACCTGTTACCTGGCTCTCCCACAGCAGCATCTCGGCTGCTGTCATCCTCTCCTACAGCTCTCTCTTCATTAGCATTGGGAGGGGGAGCTATTCAGACATAGTACATTGTATCAATACAAATCAGTGCGCTGCAGTTCAACAATGAAAAAAAATTGTACTTGTTTTAAATAGTAATAAGAAAAATCTGAATTCAGTATGTAGCGCTCAGTGCTGGTACTGTGGTGGACCGGGGAAACGCTGCAGGCGGGATAATAATGCAAGGTTAAGTCAAGTTCTGAAGCAGGAAACCGTTAAATGATCTGTCTTGGGACCAGCACCTCCTAAGCTCAAACTGAGGATGACAGGCTTCTTCTAACACTCAGTGTTTGTCAAATAAACTGCGTCAAATAATATACAGACCAAAACACCAAAAGCCAGTTGCAGGTCTCATTGGGAAAAACAGTAGATCCCTGCTAGATCCAAGGGAGTTGTTAAAGAGCTGATCCCATGCTCTGACCTCCATCTGCGTAAGTGAAGAAAAGTCATTGAAGTACCTAATTATTACACTCTACATATCTCATAGAATATTTTTATTACACGTGTGTCACACATGACAATGGAAAATGCTTAGCATAGCATACCAGAACAACAAAAAGACCTTCATGTGAGCAACCCCCCGCCCCTCGCCTATTTTGCAAGTTGTTAAAACGTTAAACCAGCTGACACAAATATGCAGTGAAAAATCCAACCAGACGTCACCCAGAGGCAACGGCAGCTAAACAGCCCTGCACTCTTTCCATGTCTTCCTGCTGGTTCTCTTGTTTGCTTCCTCTCTCTTTTTGCCTCCTACTTGTTACCCACAGATCGAGTCGTTCTGCTGTTTTCCCTGCTGCATTGTGTTGTATGCAGAAGGCAATTTATTTTACAACCTGTATGCTAGAGATTATGCTTTTATGCAGAGAAACTTTGTTGGCTGAGCAGGTAGCTTTTCTCAGCGCCTCGTTTATAAAGTGTGAGTGTGACAGTGTCAGCTCTCTGTGTGTAAGGATCAGGTGTGTTTGTGTGTGTGTGTGTGTGTGTGTGTGTGTGTGTGTGTGTGTGTGTGTGTGTTTCTCTTTGCCTCTGTTCCCATATTCATTATTCTTTTTTTTTCTCTCAACAGAAGTTGCAGAACTTGAAGCCAATCTCCCTAGTGAGTATACTTTACACTTCCATACACACTGAACTCCTTTAATTAGTTGAGTCATTCTCTCTGAGTTCATTACACATGCATCCCTCACTGTGTTTACATTACTGTTTGTTAAGCCCACATGTTCTTCTAGTCAATACATCTGAAAGTGTAGCAGCTGAATAACTGATTTTATATTCTTACAGTGTCCTTCTGGTTCTTTCTCTCATTTAAAGGAAAAAAAAACAAGCTTTTATTCGTTTTTTTCTTTTTCTGCTGCAACCTGGAGAAATATTGCTTCCGAGGATAAATTAACTTTCAGATGTGATAAAAAAAACAGTTATTTGTAGTGGACTGTGCTTTACATGCAGCCCACAGTATGCTTTCTGCTCTGCCTGATTGAAAAGCTGTTGAAATGTTGCGTTTAATTCAGTGTTTCTTTTACATTCATCTTTATCATTAACATGTTTTACAAGTCTCAAAATATGGGTCATCGAGCCGTTTCCATCCAGAGTTGAATGTAACACAGAACAAATAAGGTTATTCAGTGAAAAGAGCTGCTGTGATGTAAAGTTTGATTAAAATATATACATGTTTTTTTTTAAAAAAAGTTCTCCCAGGAGATGTCAGTGATCTTGAGCGCAGTACATGTCCTCGAACAGCAGGGGGGAATGTGGTGCCACAGGGAGTCCCAAGGCATAGATCCTGTAACAGCTATAAACATACTGTAGCTTAGGAAGCATTCAATGAAAAAACAATATATTGTTGATTTGATTGCCATTATTTGGTGCAAAGGCAAGTAATAAACAGTGATGATAGATGTTCATAAAGCTGCTTCAGACTTTACCTTTGACTCGAATAACAAGTCACTCTTCCCTCCCTCATTTGCTCTTGCTCAGGTACATGCAAAGCCAGTTTCCCAGATGAGGACAAGCTGCATCATTTTCAGCTGGCAGTTTCTCCTGGTAAGAGGAAAAAAAACCCAAACATCTGTCTGTCCCCATGCTGGTTCTTACATAAATATCTGCTTTGATAATTTAACAGCTGGATGCAGAAAAATTAGTCACAGCTAATGTCATTTTGGCTTCCACCTCTGCAGCACTAATATGTATACACTTACTCTGTTTGCTTATTTGGTGGACTCCGACACAATTTTTTGTTTTATATTTAAAGTCATTCTAAGTCAGCCTGTTTCACTTTTTGCTGGTGTAGCATAAGAGATTCAGTTAGGATTGTATAAGAATGCAAGGTACAGTCAGGAAAGTAGTTCCACCTTGAAATTGTTTTCTTGTGAGAGTGGGGAAACCTAGGAGGGACCCTGACACAGGTTATGAAAACAAATATTTACTGCTGTGTGTAGATTTTACAGCGATATTAAAGTAAGACGTCACGGGAAAAACGCCTTTCAGTTCATTATCCTTACATCATATTAAATTTACAAGTATCACAAACGGGGCTGCTCCCTAAAAGTTGATGATTTGAGTCATTGGTTGAGAAGACCCTGAGCTGACCGTGAGTCAGCTCTGAAGATCCTGAGGGCACAGCCCTCATGACAGATAAAATTGGAAAACATATTGTCAGCCTAATGTGATGCTCACAGCCTGAATACAGGCTGCAAATGCATGATTTTCTTTGAAGAGCTTTAGCCCCCAGTAAAGACAAGGCGGCCGTATCCCTGGCTTTCTCATTTTGTGCCGTCTTAACTCCAGACAATTCGCAGGGTTCGTGTGAGCAGATTGTGGGGGAGGAGTATGTCGTGTATGATGCAGTGGGAGCAAATGCAAATGTTAGCGATTTGTTTGAAAGTCTGTGCGCGTCTTCAAGTGTTCCCTTTAAATGGCATTCCAGTCTTCTTTGTATTTCAACATTACCACTGCACAGTCATTATTCCCCAAGTCCAGTCTGCTTTCTCAGCACTGTTCCAAGCTAAGTGAGCTACCTGTCGAATATTGTGCAAACCGAACTCACTGGTGTGGGATTACCCGAGTCTCTGGAGGCTCTCCTCTCACTTCCTGCTCTCTATTTGTCACGCACACTTTCTGTCTATCCTCAAGCCCAATGTCACCTTCACATTTCTCTCATTTGCACAATGTGGAAATGTATTGTCATATCTGTTTTAAAGATGCGCGACAAGGAGAATGCCAGCCAGAGCCTGAGAGAAAGTGAAAATATAGCTTTCCTTTTGTATGTGCATGAGTAATAGAAAGAGAGGGACAAAGGAGGAGGCTGGTAATTGAAGACAGTGAAACATGGACAGAATATTTTCAAACACTATTCATTACTTGGGTCTTATTTTCTATTAGATTTCTGTCAGTTTTGATGACATTTTACTTGATAAAGCAGTTACTTATTTCAGAGAACACGTTGCTACAATGAAGTCCATCAGGGCAAAAAACTCTAGTGATCAGCTGACCAGACAGGATATAAACAAAACAACAGATCATATTAACCACTTTATTTGGAGGTGAAACTGAAAGTCATAATCTAATATACATTAATAATATTCACACAACTACGGCAGATCAAAGTTTAACCAGGAAGTTTGTCTATAAACTGTCATAGATCCTTACAACACACAGTTTGGCTAATTTTACTCCTCGTTTGTGTTTTCTCCTCCCAATAACTTCCACTGAACTGTTGGCTTCTACAACAGTGGTGGTGAGCCAACATTTGCTGGCATATGTAGCTGAAACAACCCTCAAATATGTTAAGAAGCTCGAGCCACTGTCTCATTGTGTTTATTGCAATTGTAAGTGCTAATATTACAAAATGACAAAAAGTACCAGCGGTTGTTATTTTCAGAAGAGACCTGATCAGCTTAATTTTCTTACATAATGTCTTTTTGTCTTGTCACTTGCTGAGTCTTTGGAATAATGAGCATTAAATATTTGGTGGCAGCTTCCTGCTACTCTTTGTTTAGAAAGTTTGTTATTTGAATCACAATTTTCTATGCTTTAAAAATGAAAATGGAATTTATTTTGGTTAAGATTGCATTTAAGGCTGCATTCGAGCGGTGTCTCTTATTTTGCCTGGTACAGTTGTTCTGTGAGAGTTGGAGTTGTTGGAGAGATGGCAGTCACAGCATCAATTTTTGTCAACTAAGATGTTATGACATCTTTATGTCTCAATAAGAGGTGAATTTATTGAAAGTTTTCAGGCTGTTCCGGCCCGTGTGTGTATGTGTGCGTCTGTGATTCATCCGTCTGCCTGCTGCCCGAGTCGGCACTCTTACTCCAGCTTAGCGCTCACAAAGGCCTTTGTAAGCAAAACCTGCACAGAAAAGCAAAGATCAGCAATTAGAGGCGCGGTTTGGTGTCATGTTCTTTAAGAGGAGTTGGTAAAGAGAGTTCTCAGAGAAAGACTCGTTCAATTATTCAAAACCTCTGTATCTCCTGAGGAACACACACACACGCACACACACACACACGTTTCCATCTCTTCAGAGGAAATTACACCTGCCTACATTTCTGTAGACTTCCCCAAACAATAACGGCTACTTGCTGAACCCTAACCCAAAGCTTAACCTAAACCTAACCTTACCCTGATCTTGATTCATGATTTATGGTATGGGGGACTTTAGTATTGTCCTTAAAAGGAAGGCGAATCCTCACAATATGACATGACCCAAACATAAGAAATATACATCCACACACCCACCCATACTCACACAGACACAGACACACAGACATAGACACACACACACACACACACACACACGCACACACACACACACACACACTTCCTTTCACTTGTTCTTTTCTTGTTTTCTATTTGTTTCTCCCTGTGTTTAATCTATCTCCATCTTTTTGTTCTCTTCCTCCTGCTCTCTCTCTCTTTCCACTCATCCACTACACTGAAGTCAGTGTTAATACAGTACATTATTAAAATATAGTGTCACATCCAAAGTACTGGTGGGCATTTCAATAAGCATGTAGGTAAAAATGCTGTCATAGAAGTCTAAGCCTGTAAAGAGCATTAAGACAAAGGGAAGCTGCGAATGTCTTTTTTCTCTCTGGACCTGTCTATTTCAACTTCCTTCTCTTTTTTCAGAAAAAAAGCAATGAAAGGAAAAAAAAACATCAAGGTGTGGGTGTGTGTGTCTACGTATAAGATCAGAGATATTTCTCAGTAGGCCTCACATTTTTCTATTGTCCTTATACTGTGCTGTCAGGTTCCCTTTGAGAATTGCATTAGTTAGACGTTATACACACAGGAGCTTTAATTTGCACTGCAGGGAAGGTAACTGTGGTCAGGAGGGAAAATAAAAACTGCAAAGGGAAGTCGCCGCAGGATGCAGGTTGTCCAATATCTCTCATGTCCAAACGAGTGTAAGGTAAAATCTTCTCCACTTGCCATGAGGAGAATTTACAGCTCAAGGATTACGTAAGTGCTTCCTTCCTTTTTATGTTTTCTCTTTTTTTAATCTTTTATGTTCTCGTGGGAACGGGATGCAATAGCAAGGTTTACTCCAGATGAGCATTACTTATGCTACACATAATGTGCTAATTTAAGTGTTCTCAAAGGGTCCAGCTACAAAACACACCATTTTACACACATCCAACAAAATACATGAGCCCAGAAATTAAGCTTTTTGGGAACTGAAAAGCTTAATCCCTTTTTCACTGAAACTGTTGCTACGTCCTGAATTTGTGTTCAGCGGTTTCACTTAGTCCTGTGCTCCTTAAACAGTTTATACACACAGATTTTTATTTATTACAGATCAACAATAATATCAAAAATCTAAAACACCCACTCACCCACTTATTAGAGGCATGTGGTGCACTATCCAGGCACCTTACATTTTTTTCGTATTTTCAGTACCAGGCTGGTTTTGTCAGTTTCTTTTTCTGAGAAACACATTAATATGCATGCGTATAGACACATGGTTTGTGTCAGATTGTGTGGCCAGATCTCACTGAAGCACGGCCAATGGCTGAGAGCTGATTATTTTATAATGTGATATTGTGAAACTATATATTACATCTGAATATTTTATCAAAATGTATTTTTACCAAGATGAACCTGACATTCATTTTCATACGTAAAAAAAACAAAAAACATTGGCAAAATCAGTGACCCTTTTCAAGCTCAGAATGTCTCTTAAGTTTTTCTGTTTAGTTTAGTTTCCTTTTCCCATGCAGCCGCTCTGTGCCGTGACCCCGTAGCCCCAGACCCCTGTGTCTCTGAGGAATGGGGACAGCAGCAACACTCTGGGGTGAACACATTCTCACATGTCATTGTTTGGATCATTAGAAGTACAACAGTGAAAGAAAATTGATGTGCAAAGTTCATTGTTTTTGTGTCTCAAATGTGTGCATATTCTGCTTGATTTGCATACAGATAATTAATCTATTGTTGTGCACATTGCTGCAGAAACCTGCAAACTTTGAGTGTAGGAGCAAAACTTTGCAAGAGTGGCCTAATTTTAGGGATAGCAGGAGGTCAGAGTGTGTTGAAAAAAGTACATTTATGGCAAAAATGATACTCGAGTGGGGTTTTTCTTTAACACAATGATCCCTTATTGACAAAAATGACATGAGTTATTTAAATCCTCTATCAGTACTTTGTAGAAAGACATTTTATAGCAGTCATATCTGAATACAACCCCAATGCCAAAAAAGTTTGGATGCTGTGTTAATAAAACAGAATGCAGTCATTTGCTAATCCTTTTCGACATGTACTCAATCGCAAACAGTACAAACACCTCCTCAGCTTCATTGATTTTTGTAATTATCTGCTTATTCTGAATTTGATGTAGCAACACATTTTAAACAAGTTGGGACAGGAGCAGCAAAAGACTGGGAAAGATGTGGAACGCTCCAAAAACACCTGTTTGGATCATTCCACAGGTAAACAGGTTGATTGGTAACAGGTGATAGTATCATGATTGGGTATGAAAGGAGCATCCTGGAAAGGCTCAGTGGTTCACAAGCGAGGATGGAGCGAGGTTTACCGCTTTGTAGGATGTTACTACATGGACTCAGGAACTTTGTAAAACCTTTGATGGTAAACACAGTTTGTTTGGAAATGGTTGCATTTTAATTCTATTTATGTTTTGCACAACTTTTAGAATCAGGGTTGTAGGTCTGTAACACCTCAGGTGACTTTTTGTGAAGTTCAGTTTCTGTTGTGTCCCGTCTGGGCTTACTATGACTACTCCAGTATTAGTTTGGCCTAATTTGATCTTGTGAGCTCCCAAACTGGAGATGTTTCTTTTTGATGCTCCTCTAAAATTCAGGGATACTTCCTCGTTGTTGGTTTGTAAATGTGCTTTTGCAAAGTCGAGTCAGTAGCATTTGAATTTTGGCTTGGCACTACATAGTGCACTGGATGGGTTAAAGAGCTTGCTGGAGCTTCTCCTGAATTTATTACACAGATAAACAAGGTGAACATTGGATTAAGCTAAAAGCAACAGTGAGATGTTCTTTGGGAAAGCAACTGCATGGGGTTTTGTTGGTGGACAGCCAAGAGGAGGCTACAGAGGTTAAATGTTCATCAGAAATTCATCTCTGCACAGTGGTGGGTGAGCATGTGTAACTTCATGCACATGTCACACTGCAGCTGTATACGTAAACACTGTTTCATACTCATGCTGTAGTACCCCTGCTGCCTTTCAGTAGAGTTTCTATTGCAGCGTTTCCGGAATTGGGGAAAAAAAAGCTTGAAAACCAAAACATACAGGAAAATGTAATACGTAGTCAAAATCGTCGATTCAAACAAAGGCTCCAGTTATATACGAGGAAGGGTTCTTTGAGACCACTTCAAAAGATCAGTCTTGATCTTAAACTTACAATGAAATGCATCTGAACGTAGGAGCTGTCAAGGAAGCAATCTTCTCAGCAATCTACATAAGAAAACTATATAATTATGCTAAAAAAACCTTTCGGTAACCGTGGTAACTTGAGACACATGTGACGGTGTGGATTTTTCCTGATGCATCAGGAAATGAACTGGAGCTGTAACAGGTGTGTCATGCTTGTGTTCGCCTCCTGATGAGCAAAATCAAATGTTGCAACAATTCACAGCAGCTGTTCATTACCTACATATATCTAGAGACAAAGAATAAAAATGTATTGCCTTACATTTTTGTCTGAATTTGTGGGTTATTTTCCATTAAATAGCCAACAAACTAGCATCTTTCTGTCATTTGATGATTGGGACTCCCTCACAGTTTATCCCCAGAAGTGTGTGTGTGTGCAAGCCCAGTGTCTTGTGACAGTAAAGACTGATTGTTTCAGTGTGCTGAAGACATTCATGAATTATTTATGACCTCTGACTGCAGTAGTTAGTCAGTAGATACTCTCTGTCTCTCCTTCTTTCAGTTTGTTGCTTTTTCTCTTTGTGTTATTCTCTCTTGTCCTTTTGGTATTATTCTCTCTTGTCCCTTTTTGTATCCATCCATCCGTCCTCTTTTCTACTTCACATCTTGTTTAAGCTGCGTCTCTCTACTTAATACAGCGTTCCCCTCTCTCTCTCTCTCTGTCTCTCTCCCGCTCTCTCTCTTCTCATTTATAATACAGGGGAGACTGTGCCGTCTAACTAAATTGCACCTCCATCTTTGTTGCAGTGAATGGAATTGGGTGAGGTTTAGATAGCTCCTTTTATGAAGGCCTTATCTCAAATTGCTCAGCGTTTTGAGTACACAAAGAGGTGGAGGGAGTGGGGGCGAGAGGGCTGCTCGTCTTTATGCCAATTTTGAATGTGTGTGGAAAAAAAAAACCTTTAAAGTTTTATTGATACTATGTCAGAGCTGTGTGGACATTGTGTTGTAAATAACATTTTTGCCTCCCCATATATGTAAGAGAGATGGTTTAAAATATACCCCAGAGGTGTATTTTAGTATGTGATCTATGTATGATGGCTGAGCGATGTATTTTTAGGCAAAATGTGCAAAGCCAAGTCAATCGAGCACATACACATGTTCACACGCTCGCACAGTCACATTCTTGTGTGGCTTACTACCCAGTGCTTTTCCTTTCTCTCATGTTGTTGAGTTCCATCAGAAGTTTCTAAGAGTATCAGTCCACCTGAGTGAGAGCTAACACAGCGTGAGCTCGATAGGCAGTTATTTTTCTCTTGTCCAAATGTGACTCTCTCCTCCACCTCCTCCTCCTCTGATCCCCGAAAGTGCCATAAGATCACAGCAGAAATGTAAATGTTATCCATCTGATTAAAGAACCCCATCAGAGCAGATCCTGAACAAGCCTTTAATTGGCTTTAAAGGCCACATGTGGAGAGAGAGCGAGACAGAGTGGGAGAAAGGGGGAGGGACTGTGCATGTTTGATTGGAGGGCTCACAAAGGTAAGCCCCTTTTTAAACAGAGTTTCGCAGAGCTGCCGTAAAGAAGACCTGTCATTTCTTTTTCATGCAGAACCAAACAACGCCGGCGTAACGCTGCTGCAGTGTGTGATTTTTAGACAGCATGTGATGGTGTGACATCTAACACTATTTACCAAGAGTCTTTCATTTGTGATGTGTGCTTACATGTGGTGGTGTGCGTGTGTGCCCTGTAAGCAGAAGCAGCCACTGGGTGATGGAAAGGGAGTTAAGCCATTTTGACCTACAGAAGTGTGTGTGGTCACGCTCAAAGGTTACACATTAGGCCTTCGCTCCCCTGAGATAAGCTCCTCGATTGAGATTCAGTTCCTCCCGTTGGTCCTCTCATTTACCCCCCTGTCGCAGATTCATCGATCTTGGCTTAGCTGGTCGATCTACGCTGACTTTGTTACGTACAGCTCAGACCTATCCTCAACGAGACCCTTGCGTTGGCAAGGTGGGGTCCTGACGCAGAGGCCCCTGGCCCCTGGCCTTCAGGCAAAAACATTTAACGTTTAACATTTAACCTGGTTCAGGTTTTGCTGGCAGTGCAGCATCATCTGTTAGTGCACCGCCCTGGGCAGATCATGTGTGCCATGTCTGGATTGATGACTGTAACTTCAATGGTATGCTGATCTTGCAATTGTCGGGATGGATTATTTACATTTAAACTGAACTACATGTGTTGTATTTCATCTTCTCACGTTACTTTTGGCAAAACACCAACATAGCTCCTTTTATTTTTAAATGCAACATGCCCTTAATTTCCATAAGCCTTATGCCTACACCCAGGGCTCATTAGTTTTTTGTTTCTTTATAAGGGAAAATGAAATTCAAGTGAAGGTCTTCTATCTATTAACAGATTAATCTGCAGTATTTTTCCAAATAATATCCATTAACGTGCGATCACTGACCTCAGCATGAAACTTCTACTAATCCAAAAGGTCTTGATGATGCAGTTCTAAACCCTGAGCAGAAGTGTCTGATGATGATTAAAGAACCTCTTTCCACAGGAAATTGTAAATTGACGTTTGCCCTAAAACACATATTGTTGTGTATTCACTATTGAAACCCTTTGTCTTTCTTCTTCTATCTGTTCCAGATGAGGGTTACTACCAAAGTGGAAGGTTTCAATTTGAAATAGACGTCCCAGAAGCCTATAACATGGTGGTGAGTGGTCCAGTTGTTTCTCATCGTTGTGTCTGCCTGTGTATTTTGTGTTGTCAGCATTAATCAGTAGCTTCCCGTAAAGATGACGACCCTCAGTTCTGCTCTGTCCTGGCCTTTCGTGTATGAAGCAGTCTCTAGAACAAAGTAGTGTTGCCCTATCAACTGCTGGCGTGAACTGAAAATGTGCGCATGGTGACACCAGTGTCACATTTCTTTCAGTTGAAATTCATATAGGAATTTCGAGGTCTGTGCTTGAACCTGCTAATAGGGAAAAGATCTGCAGAATACTGCTTTTCTTTCCACTTGACCTTAGTGAGTTGACGTTACTCTGCTCACTTATTTATTTTTTGTCTGTTCTTCCATTCATTCAAGCAACACAGGCTTTGTCTCACCATGCCAGGTTGTGAATCTGTGTGTTTTATTTGTGTGTGCATGTATCTCATTAGTGCACACGTATGCATGTCTTGTATCTTCCTTTGTCTTTTATCACACACACATGCTGCCTGTGTGTCTGTGGCAGCTTAATGATGCCTGCCATAGAATGATAAATAATAAAGATTCAATCATTAAACGTTCATCGATTCATAGAGTTGGGCCTAGACGTATTCAAGAAGATAATTGCTCCTGTGACAGATATTGGGAAGAGCATGTGAGCAGACAGGAAGGTAAAGTTTCTCATCAGTGTATTTGCTCTAATAATTGCTCAGCTGTAGTTAAAGTGAGCCAGGGGAATTATACTCCCTGTTAACCCATTGGAGTAGTTTGATAGATTACAGCAGGTGGACCTTAGTAAACAATCCCCCTGCCTGTTAGTCTACACATCAAATCAGTTGATGTAAGTAGTCTACAGCAATCTTGTAGCTCACATTACAACAGTCCATTCTCTGACTCTTTGATTTGTCTTCATACATTAAGCCTTTAGATTTGGACTGTGGTCTAAATGGGCCTCAATCCATCAATTTAGCCAAAAAATGTTTCAGTTCTGCACTTACACAGCAGTGCTCAGAGCTAATTCAATCATAGCAACAAGCAGTGACTCAGAGGTTCAGCTAAAAAGCAATAAATCAATTTGGAGGGGGTGTAATTGATGATAGATTGACTGAACAGATTGATTTTAACCATGCACAACACATGTGCATGGTTAAAATTACTTTAGCTTCTGTAGAGCATAATAGGCCTTAAATGTGAACAGTATCATGCACTCTTAAAATGGTGATTTAGTCTTAGTCAGAGGGTGTGAGTATGTGAGTGTTTGTGAGCTAGAAGGGGAAGACGTTATTTGGTCTGAGATTTTATGGAGGGCCATGGCCATTTTCTGAAAGGAGTAAAATTTGTAATGAAGTTATTAGGCTCAAGTGAAAAGGCATAAGAGCAGGCTGATATGCTCATGCTTTCTAGTCTGTGTGACTGAGTGTTACTGCAGCCGTGTTTTGAACAAGTTGAATTGAAGGTCAAGTGTGGAAATTGAACACAAGGAAAATGGCACATTGCAGTGAAAAGGCATTGGTGTATGATTGCAATCAATACAACCCTGTCTTCCTTGTTTTTCTTGAGGTCTCCCATTATTATTTACTTGCTCCTTGCTTTTCTCCACCACTGCCACAATGTCTGTGTAACTGCTGCCACAGAGTCGAAAACAAAAGACACGATTATACTGATTTTACAACAGCCTGTGTGGCTTTTACTAGTCAAAAAAAAATAACAGCAAGCTTTATTTTCTCTGTCAACCATCCACATTGCACCATACAAATAGCCACTGTTATGAAAGTCAAGGCTAAGTGTCTTCTCAGATTTGTCAAAAGTACGTTTTATTCTAAATGTGTAGACATTTTGAAACGTGTAAGCCAGCTTTGAATTGTCAAACTGAGTGAAGAAGCCCCGATCACAACACAGTGTCATCCAAGAGTAATTATAGTGTTAGCTGGGATCATTGGACCAATAACAGCCCACAAAATGAAAAATCCAATCATTATAAATACTCTAAAACATATTCTAATCAAAATTTGATTATATGATATTCATGCATTTTTATGTTTCTCAAATTTAAAACTTGTGTTTCCATGCAAAGAGCAGACACAGAAGACACAGAGGTGTCTATGTTGACAAACGGCGAATAAACCACTGGACCCTTGGCTTTTGAGGTTTTGAATGCGGGTCTTTTCGACTGCTCATGGCTGAAGAATCTCACAAAACAAGGCTAAATGAGAAAATATTTCATTTCATTTCAACCGTATCACCTCAGAGGAAAAGGCTTTGGTTTTTAAAACTAATTTTTCATGGTCTTGCTGCATTTTCTTGTCCATTTCCCTATTTGTGTGTCTTTATTGAACAGAAATGTGTTTGAATGAAGTGCTTTGTATTGCCTTAGCGAATAACTGAAAATGCCAATGAATTAGTTTGCAAAGCATTTTACAGATTATCTGCAAAGAGAAGAAAAGATAACCTTAGAGAGCCAATGATGCGCTTACGTTCGTCTTTGTGCTAATAGGGCTGCTTTAACCTTGAAAGAAAATTGGTCCGTAACTGGTTTTATATTGAAATATCTTACAAAACAAAAGCATTTAAGTAGTAATTATATGTTATAGTAGAAGTAAACTGTCCTTGTATATATACACTATATAATAGAATACTTTTGCAACATTGAGTTATTTCTATTTACACCTTCTTTGTACTCCTTCATGTTAATATTCTTTGACTAGTAAATACTGCTTTTTTTTTTAAATGGAACTAAATAATTGAATAAATAAGGATGTCTCTCTCCCTCTCCCTGTTCTCCAGCCTCCTAAAGTGAGATGTCTGACCAGAATATGGCATCCTAACATCACAGAGAATGGAGAGATCTGTTTGAGGTAACGCTGCCTCCTTCACTTATTTCATGTTCCTCTCTTGTTCTCCATGCTGAGAAAAAGATGGAAATGGCATATAAAGCATAGTATTCCCTTCGTTAGACATCCATTCTCACAAACGTTACCCTAAATTAATGGGCGAACCTTTAAATGATCACATTCTCATTAGTTTGTTAGAAAATTTATAAAACAGTTATCTTGGAGCTGACACTTTTGGCATTGCAGGAGGAGCATCCCACTAGTTTACAGTACAACACTGAGAAACAACATCCACTGACAAACTGCCACAAAGTGTCTTCGAACATGCAAGCATTGTAGGTGACTATATATTTCTTTTTTTCTTTTTTAATGCAGCTTATTGCGGGAACACTCTATTGATGGCACAGGCTGGGCCCCCACCAGAACATTAAAGGTAAATAAATTGCATTTGTTTAAGAGAATGTGCTAGATGATGTGTGATGATGTATGTATGTGTTTGTTTGTCCTCTTTGAAGTTGATGAGGGATTGACCTTTAACAGGACCATTTCAACATGGACAACATTAAAAATCTTAATTGGACCAAACATACAAACCACATTAGGTTTGTATGTTTGGTCCAATTAAGATTTTTAATTTGTGAGAATAAAGCAGTGGTCCAGTGGAGATTTTGTACGTTTTAATGTATCATTTGTATCACCATGTGCTTCTTATGTTTTTCCTAAACATAAACAATATTTCAGATATTTCAAGCCCCGGAATTCCCAGTTACTCTTCAGGGAATTCATGTCACAAATGTGTTGCTCAAATAGTCAAATAAAGAGAAAATCCCATGGAGCCTTTGAATAAACCCATGTCTCTGAAGGGTCCTAAAGCTCCTTTACATCCGAGAGAAACATGTGAGCCCAGATTAGGATGCAGAATCTTGTAACAGTGTCTACATTGTGCTTGAATCCTGAGGGAGTTGATAGCTGTTGGATAGATGGATAGTGTAAAACCCTGGTCCTCCATACACTGGGTAATTGAGAACACAAAAGACCTGAATGTAACACGCCTTGAGACGAAGCCTTTTCTATATTAAACCACTTTTTTAATTCTTAAACTGACAAAATAGAGTGGGGTGTATGTATGTGTGTGTGGAGGGGGGATGCAAGAAATAGTGCTGACGGCTGTTGAAAGTAAAGTCTTTTGCGGAGCCATGTGAAGGTAAAAGTCACGATGAAAGGCTTTTCAGCTGCATATAAGAGAGCGCTTTGACTTCTTATGCGTTAGCCTTCACTCAATTAGGCAGTTTTGGCAAGTTGTTTAGAAACAGTCACTGAAGCTTAAAGCCAGGACGCCCTCTGCTATCTTTACTCAAGATTTGACTAAAATTATGCTTGATACCAACTACAGAATACTACTGAATGTAGCTGCATGGTGAAGCTCTGTCAAGTTTTGACTGTCTGATCTCTGCTTCTCTGCAAGGACGTAAGGCTAGATCACCATTCCTCTCAATCACTGCACAAGGGTGTAATTATTGGAATATGTGCCTCCATGCATATTTGGTGCAGATTTTCTTTAGAAGTGGAACGACACAGATTTTTTTAGTTTTAGAAGTTTAGCGGGTCATCCAGTAAATCCTCCTGGTACCTCTTAAGCTTCCTGCCAAGACTGCTCTGGAAGTTATTGCCAGGGTTTTGTCTTATCCTTATGGGTTCCCATCATATTAGGTGTCAATATCCAGGTTATCCCACTCCTTTTGCCTTATTTATGGTGTTGTGTGCACACGTTAGTATACTCGTGGGTCTTCCTTCCCTTCTTTCAGAAGCCGTATTCTGTTCTTCCTTCTTGTACAGAATGAAAAACATATTCTGCATAATTGAAAATAATCAAGCTACATAAGGTTTGTCTTATTTCAGTGTCATGTCGTCATGACAGGTCTCCATGTCGCTGAACACATTATGTTACTCACTACATTATGTCAATCATGATACACCAAGAAGAAATGGAAATTTTTTTGGAAAACTCAAATTTGCTCTAAAACAAACTGTTTTGTCATGTGTGTTTTTCTACATGAAGTAAAATCAGGCTCCAGTGTTACTGCATATGTCTGTGGTCAGAACCAATATGCTCCCATTCAGCAGGTCATTGTGGTTGCATTTGCAGACTCTGCAACTGAAACCTTTATGTCGCATGTCTTCCGTTTTTGCCATACTACACATCTGTAACTGCATGTTGAACCAACTCTGCTGCTTGAACCCATTCAGCCATACTATTTAACTGACAAAAAGAATTATTCCAACCACTTGTTAAGATCACATAAAAAACATATACTGGTATATTTAAAAATGTGATATGGTTTGTAAGCATTAATCAAAGTAAAGGTGCAATCACATTATCTCCTCCACCGACAAAGTATATATATAAAGACATAATAAAAACTGTGTTACTGGATAAAGGGCTCGGCAGCTTTAAAAATGTAAAAACGTTCCTGTTGAAATCAGTTAATTCCCCTGGAATCACTGCGATCAGAGTATCTGCTTGATAAAGCCTAATTAATCAAGTTTTTTTGGTGAACTTTGACATACAAAGTTGCACTCGTTGACCAATGGCAAGCCGTCTTGACAGTGCTGACTTTTGAGAGAACAATGAGGCGAAGAATCCCAAATACAGGATGCTGTCATAGCTTACTAGCTGTGTTGCACCTCTCGCTGTAAGGTCGATGGTGCAATATGTCTTTTGTAGAACTTTGTGAACTGACTGACCGATATGACGGTGAACAGCAGAGAGAAGCGAGCGCTAGCCCGACTGGGCTCGCTCGTGGGTAAGCAGTAAGCTTGCCAGCTACAGCAGTTCACCAACCGGCCCTGTGAGTAGCCGCTACGCCACCAAGCTTCCAACTGCATCTACAGTATTTCGCAATAACTGCCAAATGTCACTTTGTGGTGTGACTGCTGCCTAACACGTGAACTTTCATCTCAGTTGTGTTGCGATGTGCTGGATTCAAAGTTATGTCGCGATATAATTGAGGACTTTTTTTTATATCCAGGTTAGCTTTGTGTCTCTACAGCAGCACACTCGATCAATCTCTGAAAGCGCTTGATCAAAAAAGCATGCTCAAGTCAGACTCCAGGCAAAGAGGCACATTCCACGATGCACGATGGTGAGATTGCTTCAGCCGCTGCTTAACAGGCTAAGAAGAAGGCATTTACACAACAAGAGGCTTTAAGAATAACACAAAATGAACAATATAGAGTAGAAAACTTGATGTGGTGTGAATGTTTGTGCTCTTTGGCTGTTTGTTCCCGGAAAAAATGATTTGACTACGCGAACAAACACTTGTGTGATGAAAATGTGGTTGTAAAACAATAGAGGAAATGGATGAAATAATAGCTGCACATACAGTATGCAGTCAAGAAAGGCCCTCTAATGACTTGAAAACCAATAAGAAACTTCCAAAGATGTTTCCACTATATTCTGCCAAGACTAATAGCAAAATGCATGAGCCAGGACGATAAATCATCTCTCTTCATTATATCCTCATTGCATCCTCTTGTTTTTGTTTTGCACTACAGTATGTGTGTAATCTCTACTTCTTTTATTTCCTGCCATTTGTACGCCTTGTGCAGCAAGCGTGACGGTCGGTTGGAAATGCCATCTCACCAGCTGTGATTGCAATCAGTTTTTGTCGTGAGGTTCGGAGTGAGGGCAGAGGTGGTGTACATAAATAGACATGCACAGCCCTTGTATTTCGTTCACCTCCTCCTGATTACTTTCATGGGTGACTGTTCTGTTTGCGCACACAGTATGAAGTAATCATTTTCCTTTCATCACATGCTTTTCTGGTGTTCGCCCTCTCTTGTTCTGATCCACCAGTGGAGCTTCTTCAGAGCAGCGGCCACCTGAATACACTGGGCATGCGTCAATAAATCAAAATATTCTCATGTCATGTCAGTGTCACAGCATTGTTACACTTAAAATGTCCCTGAAACACACAAGCACATTGTATTTTAAAATATACTCTACTCTGTGTTGAGTATTCTTGTTGTTTTGAATACTTCTCTTGGCCTTGAGCCTAAGCTGCAAGAAAAGCAGCTTTGCATGCGGCATGAGTCCTTATCTTTTTGTGTGTGTAGCAATAATAATAGTGAGCACATAGGCTTAAGAAACACACGGTGTGGCAGCTTGGCTTTCATATAATTGGTATGAATGCATTTGTGCAGGGTTTCGCTGTACAGATACATGAAGTAAAGCTTCTGTATCTACTCACTGTAAAGGCTGAGATACATGTCAACAACTGAAGTTTAGAAATTTAGGGCTAAGTCTGGAGCTTCAGTGCCTTTTAAAGCTATTATCCACTTTGGACTAACCGACCTTCGTAGTTCATTTGAAATCAATTCAAATTAAGTAGCATCTCAGTATGATGCCTCAAATTGGTTTTAAATTTGTTCTTTTTTTCACTCGCAGTGTATAATTGTCACTGGCAGTTGCCCACAACATTATGGGTAAATCTGAACCCCTGCTGCAACAAAGTGGTTCTGCACCTTGAATAGATTGTTATGGCATGAAGCCTGAAACCAGACACCCACATCTAGCTGTGAGTTAATTAATTCTTGTCATACATTAATTACCTTTGAAGGAAATGTACAGCAAGCTTTTTTTTCCTGGCCCTCCATTTCGGTCCCTGGCCCGTGTCTGACAGCTGCTGGATGTTTGTTTGTGTTCCCCGTCCGGGTTGAAATGCAGTCTGTCATCGTTGACTTGAATGTCGATGTGAACGTGGTCATGTGTGTGAGTGCGAGTGTCACTGCAACTGCACAAAAATATGTGAGGAAAAGTAAGTGCAAACGCTGTGAGTCAGAAAGGATTGTGTTAGTTTTTGAGTGGGTGCTGACGTCCCTCTTACTGGTCACCACTCTTTTCCACTTCAGCCCACACACACACACACACACACACACACACACTCACACATTGTGTCACATGAAATACCTTTGCTATAATGGCTTATATGAAAAATGCAGCACAATGTACCTTTGCAAAGGTTTGAGCACCAAAATCTGGTCATGTCAGACTCACCGCTTTCTTGTTTAGTTTTGCTAAACTGCTGTCATATACTTATAAAACAGCCCATTAAGCTGGCAGTATTGTACAGTCAAAGCTGAAATTAGGATACTCCCACAGACAAAGTTGTGGCTTTGCAACGAAGGTCCTCAGCTGGAATCGAATTGAGGATGTTGCAGTTGTGTGGTACGTGCCTTAACCAGTAAGGTATCATCAGTGTCAGTCAGTCCGTGACAAAAGGTTGGTGGCAAGGAGAGGGAGATGCGATTATACTTGGTGGATAGCAGCAGCCTGTGCTGTACAGGCATGTAGGATCGGAGCCGCAGCATCTGACTCAAAATACAGAAAATATCCGTTGCTGGGCAGCAATCTGAAAGACTAAAGGCACCTTCAGAGTGCCAGGGCACCCCTGCAGAGAAGTGAGTGACACGAATACTGTGTCCAAAATCCTGTACTGCATACTGATTCTCAGCAGGTTTCTAGTTTGTAGTATGTTCACACTGAAAAAGTGGCAAATTATGCTCAAACCACAGTATGCAAACGAAACACGTCAATTGTTTGCTCCAAAAGCATGAAAAACATTTTGATGTCTAACTGTGAAGTTTAATTGGCAGTGACATATGATGCTATGATGATTAGCATGTATTACATTGTGTATAGCATTCGTACGTTGTGTGGATTTGGGACACAGTGTTGGTTTTTTTGTGTGTTTACTAGATTACAATGTATTGTATTGTATTACTTTTTGTGCATGGCTGATGGAAGGGAGGTCTTTAAATCACATTTAATGATGTTTGATTTAGGAAACAACAATTACATTCCTATTTCTTTTCTTGCTGTTCTAAATACTTTCTCTTTATTATTCCTGACAATTTTCAGTGCAGTCACAGCTCGTGTTGTCATGGTTTTGATTATTTATGTGGAATGACTGAGTGTCCCAGGGTTTGCATAAAATTTTGCATCTTTGAAATATAACCTCTGATAGCTGGATAGCTCTAATAATAGCTGGTTATAGTTTGACTTTGTTTCACCAGGAATGAGAAAAATACACTGTTCCGTTACTGGGTTTGGTGAACCTCTTAGTATTTACCGTGGTACACAGGAGACGGAGAAAAAACTATAAATTAGTCTTTGTGGTTTGTTCAGTCTGGAATTCTTTTCAAAATTATATTCATTTTCTTTTTTTCACACAGTTAGTGGAAGAGACTGTTTGCTAGTTGTTTATCTAAGTATTCAAGGTTCAGAGCTTCATTTCATTATGTAAATGAACGCGTGTGGTACGAACGAAAGATAATTGAAAGGAAGCCCTGAAAGCATTAACTCAATCAGTGGACCTGTGCAGCAGCTCCCAGTTTCGTTGGTCTTTTGTGATGTCTGTCAGTGTCATATTCTGTCACCATGTCTCGGCTGCTCTTGGTGGGATTTCACTCGACTATTCCTGAAAGTGGGAAATGGAGGGGGGCAGTGAAAATCGTAAGCGGCAGTGATAAAAGAAATTATGATGTCGTCTTTCTTTTTCCATACACAGAACCCTCCAACCAGAAGCTAATGCCAGTGGCTGTAGAGTTTGCATGTTCAAGTGGTTCATTAAAGAGATATTCAAGGATTTCAGGATTTTGAATTTGCATCTGTTGATGCAGCTTTGTCTCAAGGGAAACGACAGAGGATATATTTACCTTATATGGTGTTTTCTTTCCCTTTGATGCACTTGACAGTCAAGCACAATTATTGTTTATATAGTATTATAGTACATTGACAATGATGTTTGCAATTATACTCACGCTATAACATAGTTTACATTGCTATATACATTTAGCTGTGGTTCAATTTTATTATAATTATTAGTTATTATTATTTTATTTTGTGACATTGAACATAAATGAGTTTGAAGGAGACACATTACTGGGCCATTGGTCTCCAGGTGGTCTGATAATATTCATTGAAGGTGAGTGATGGGACAATAAAAACTGGAGGTGCGTCTGACGTATGTCAGTGAATTACTTTCTCTGATCATCAGTATTTAAATATATGGCTAATAAGTTACATAACGGTGTACAAAACTTTCTGAATAATGTACATATTGTAAAAAGACTAAACATGAGTCCAGAACACACACACACACACAAAGATGCAGCTGAGAAGTTCTTTGTCTGTGCCATGCAGCCCTGCTATGATTGCGACTGATTTGTCTAAAAGGAATTTAGCCATTTGTAACAAGAGTGTATGTTGTAATTCATATTTAAGCTGTGATACAGATTAACTGTTTGATCATTAATGCTTTTTTTTCTTTATTTTTTCCAGGATGTGGTCTGGGGATTGAACTCCTTGTTTACTGTAAGTTTTATTTGTTTTTACTTTATTGACATTTTGCAACTAAACTACCAAAAAATCCAATTTGATTTGTCATTACAGTGACCTGATGCATGATAAATGATAAATAATAACTGTTGAATTTAAGGTTTTACAGTTATGAGCCGAGATCTCCTGCCTGTAGCAGAAATGGTTGAAATGAATCTCAGGTCTTACCTGAAGAGTGTACTATTGTTTTACCCTCTGAGCAGAGTAACCAGGGCCATTGTTTATCTCTCTTTGCAGCTGTAGTTAGACCGTAACTTTTGACTTCAGGGGAATAATCGTTCTCATTATGAAGAACACTTAGAGATGATGAAGAAAATTTGATTACACATATGCTTGTGGAAATGCATCCCCAGCTGGTCCTGGGTGTCCCCTTGTGCCAGGTCTTGCAAGCATACTGACTTCTGAAATCAGACAGCAATTCATTGCAAATTCTTCAGAAAATGAAGTTAATTGATACCTAATCTGATTTAGGGTTATGTTTGGGGAAAAAAATGATGAAATGTTTAATTGTTCAGAAGAATGTTTAAATACAAGGAGGCTAAAAAGGATTTGTATGAACATGAATGCTTTTAAATATCTATTTTATATATGTATATTCTGCATATATAAACATTTTGGATGCCAAAGCAAGCAGGAAGTAAGCAGCTGAAAGTAAGCAGATTACTTAGTTTAGTCCAAAACTTTGCAAATTGCAAGCTTGCATAAATCCATCATTGACTATGTTTTGAAAATATCCACAGTTAGCCCTAGGTCAGCACTGTGACTATGATGATAATAGTGATGGTAATCTGCGTTGATGCGTGGTCATGCCCTAAATCTTACCTCTTAATCAGGAAACCTCTCAGGCCATCCTCCTTTTTATCTCTCTAATAACACTCTGCCTCTTGCCTCACATGTTGTGTCTGGCATCTCTAAGGCAAACAGCATAATTAGGCTGTTTTGTTTGTCGCAGTTGCAGAATCCGGGGTGACATTGCAGACAGCAAATAGTGCTGATGTGGGCAATATCCACCCTCAGCTGGGACACAAGATTATTGAGAAACAAAATTTGGCCACAGATAGAAGTATTGAACCCTTGAAAGTTCTCTAATAAGAACCAAACCTTGGAGATCTTCTGGCTCGATCAATCACTTGCGTTTGTCGTTGCCGTTTTTGCCTTTTCTCTCTGGACCTTTTTTCCTTCATGTTCTTCTCTCTCTTTGTCTTTGCCCCAGGACCTATTGAACTTTGATGACCCGTTGAACATCGATGCAGCAGAACATCATTTGAGAGACAAGGTGAGGCTTCACTGCTGTGAGGAGTGCAAGACGGTTGGTGCAAGATCAGTGACTCATTCAGAGAGGTCCAAACTTGATCTGTCATTCTGTTATCATCTGACATAGATTCAGTGCAAACAGTGGCTTTAGACATTAGACACTGACATGTGGAGATGATTCATCTGTGAAGCCTAGAAGATATGATTACAGTCTCCATAATCACCTTCATACCCTTACTTCTGTTGCTTGCATCTAAAATGTATTGGGACAAGACGTACTGCTGTTGCACAAACTACATTTTCTTGTGCAGCTTTCCTGTGCGCACTGCGTGCTTTCGTGGGTGGAATTATATGATATACAGTTGAGAGCGCTTTAATCTGTTAGAGTGGGCTGAAGACAAAGAGCGAACTGCAGCGCAGAGAGTGGCTGTGACGCTGTATTCAAGAGCTGTATGTGTGGTACAGGTGTATATGGTGTTTTAAAAAAGGACTTACTCACAACGCATATTTAATTCCCTGCGGCTGCAGTAGACAGCAGGCTCTACCATTTTTAAGTCAAACTTAACCCTAAACCGGTATTCACTCACCACTGTGTATTGTTTGTGAGTTATTATATATGTGAGTTTGTGTGTGTATTTTTATGAACTGTAGCTTGAGTTATACTGTATGTGGGATTTACTGGATGCTGTGACGATCCACCCTCTTTTGCATGTGCGATGTTAGACATAATTGAGCTGTGGGAGCTGTTGAATGTCAGCCTTCCTCTTAGCAAAACAAATATTCAAGATGTTTCTAAAACACGGGCACCCCGGCTAACCGGCTTAAACTTATTCCCTCTATCTCTACTTATTTGCCCTCTTCTCTTCATTTCTATCTTGTGCATCAACTCTCTTCCATTTACTCGTTTATCAGCACATCAGGCAGTGTCAAAACGTGGGGATAAACTGATTCTCAGTGTTGTGCTGACTGTAATTGCTTTTTCTGAATTGCCAACTGAACCAGTGTGACTCTGCAGGGAGCCTGATGACCAGGGAAATAGTTGTTAGTTGAGCCTGAGTTGAGGCAAGCTGAAAGCATTTCAAAGTACAATATTTGACCTTTGCCATTTTGCACATACCCTCTCCCATGATGCATTGCGGTATACCCAGCGGTGCATGATAATTGTTGCCATGTGACCCCATTAGATGTGGAAAAAGTGTGTTTTTGTGAGAGGGAGAGGCAAGTGTGAGTATGCATGAAATGATTGCTGGTTTGTGGCTGGGGTCATGATTGTTTAGATGAGTCAGTAATCTCAGGTGTAGGAGGAGAGTGTCGTCTGGGAGCCTTTCATGAAGTGAACGCAACTGAGTTGTCATTTTTGGTGTCAAAAACCTAGATTCATTTGTCAGTGAGCCAAAGCCAAAAGGAACAGCAGGCATTAGAAAAATGAAATAATTTGTGTTCATATACACTACTTTCTGTTAACAATCCCACCAATGCAATGCATTGCATTTTACAGATGCAAAAACTATCATGTGTTGCTCTATACCTGTTATTGATGACCCAAAGCGATGATAGATAAATAATAAATCACCTGCTCACTTAGAGTGTCCCTTATTTAGAGAGCAGTGGATGAGTGAATGAGGGAGTGAGTTTGGACAGTTCATGGTGGTCCCGTGCTCTTTGATTTCCCAGAGGCACATACAAGTAGTTTTGCAGAGTCCAGTCGCAGGTTGTGGTTAGTACGTTTCGAAACCATTAAGTGCTTTCTTAAATTTAAATGCTATCTTTATTTCCTAAATGTGATGTAATTCCTGTTGAAACAGATTGTTGGGGTGGAACACCAACAACACTGATGGTTTCAGTGACAAGCCCGGAGGCACGAGGTTTCAGGACTCAAAATACAGACTCAGACACCACAGCGAGATTTCAAAATAAGGGAATGATTTATTTAACAAAAGGCGCTCAGGATATAACAACAGCTCATACAACGTATGGCAGAAAAGTTCAAACAAAAGCGCGAAGGATAATTTGGAAGATAATGATAACTCAAAAAGGGCTCAATTGGCTAGAACAAAGTAACAACAAAATCAATATCAATGCTAGAAAAATACTACTAATCAATAAGAACTTACTTACGAAAAAACACTATGCACAGCAAGAAGACAAGGATCAAGGAAGCTAGATAAATCACAGCTTGGTACAAGGACATGGCACGAGACAATCTGGCACAGGACAAAGGGAGACGCGGACTATATATACACGAGGTAACAATGAACAGGTGGAGACAATTAGGGCGGGGTAGACAATCAGACAGGAGGGAAACACACCGGGAAGTCAAGGGGCCTGAAACGAGAGGAGAGTTAGGTTTCACAATAAAACAGGAAGTGTAAGACAAGACATGGCGCTCGTGAACAAAACACTTAACAAATCTGAAGAGACATGACATTCAGTCATGAAGAGAAAGGCAATTTGATTTGGTAGGATGGACGGACAAGCAGGGTTGTTGGAAATTTTTAATGGGCTGGACTTTTTGTTACACCCAGTCTTTCAGCATGAGGTCATCACTGTAGTTGACTTCCAGGAGTTAAAGTCCTCCTTTAATTCCTTATAGCATCCAAAGGCAACAGGAAAGGTACTGAAATGTATATGTGTTCCATCTACAGCTTCTAATTTAAGGAAAGCAGTATCCTCACAAAACTGTACTGACCTAGTAAATGAATGTTTTATCCCCAAAAATACTGAGCTTGAATCTTCTCTGTAGTTCGGAAGTGCTGATCAATACTATTTTATTTCCTGTTTATAAACTTCAGTGCATTCCTAAATGAAAGGAAGACATGTAAATAAATTGTCCAGAAGTTTTGGTGCTGTTTCACTGTGCTGTTGTGGTTCTCTGGAGTCACAACAACTGAAAACAGAGTCGTTCAACGATGACCCCCTCCCACTGAGTCACAGCCTGCTGTAATCAGTGTGCTTTAATCGGCACTGTGAATGTGTCTGTGTGTGTTTGTGTGTGTGTGTGTGTTTAGGCTTTTAAAGTGGAACTCCTCCTGTGGCTGCTCTCTGAATACATTTGCTGTTTAAAGTGGCTGAAAGGAAGCATCCTCATGGGCAATTTACTGTGTGTGTGTATGTGTGCGTGTGTTTGTGTGTGTGCGTGCGTGTGCATACGTGTGTGCGTGGGTATACAGTAACTGAAGGCTACTTTTGGGGGACACATTTCAGATTACTTGAGGATGGCTGGTGCAGAAGCTGTGTCCCCAGTTGGAAAACAGATGATTTTTGGGTCAGTGGTTAAGTTAGGCTTACTCTCCAGGAAATTTATGTAAGTCTCTGTAATTTCCCAAAAAGTGAAAAAGTGTCAGTGTGTGTGTGTGTGTGTGTGTGTAGTTAGTTATTGGCTTTTTTGTATTAGGGTTGGGGTATATTTTGGATAGTTAACAAAAGAAAGTGCAAATTAATGCTTTTTTCCATCTGCTACCATTATACAATTATTATGAGTTGGTTCATTGAGATAAGTAGGTCACACACAGTTGTGAGGACAATACTAAATTGAAATAGGTTAATCAGCTTGACAGAGTCTGCATCTGCAGCACTAGCTGTGTTTACATGTGCATCAATATTTGTATGATACTGAATTCTGAAGTACTAAAACTTTTTGCTTTTGTTCGTGACCCTGATACTCCTCTTACAAGGCGTTGGTAGTTGACATTGCAGACTGTCAGGCTGGAGTGAGAGTTCATCCTCTGACTGGTGTCCAGGGATTGTTTCAAAGCGCCATCTTTGTCTGTGTGACTCTCTCAGTACTTTTTGGTTTGAAGTTTTGTGAAGACTGCTGACGAATACAGAGCTTTGAAATCTCTCGCATCCTGTGACAGTTTGAAGTCCTCTGAGAGACTTTTTAACTATAAATGCTAATTAGGCTTCTCCATAGCTTAAAAAAATGTATGAAATATAGTGCTAGTAATTGATTATGACAAATCATGTTTTAGTAAGATGAATGTGGCCTGAGTTTCTGATTTTAATCACTTGCCTCAGCAGACCAGGGAGGATATACTTTAAGCATTTGATATATATTCTGTGTTTCCCTTAGAATTTAAATATTTACTGTGTCCCAGTTCCATACCACGTTCCAAGCAGATGGTGCAAATGGTGGTAAGGCAGCATCAGAAATATATTGGATATGGGAAAAGTATTAAACTTTTCAGTATTTTTCTTTTAAGTTTGTTTTGTTTGACTACAATAGAAAGTTGCGTTGTGCTCTGTGTTTGCAGTTAGAATACTTTTTTTTTTAGACATTGCTAAGAAACGTGTACATAAGGTGCATCAATCACCCTTTAACGCACCACCAGCGTGAACACATGTACCAATATTTAAATGTAAAAAGTCTATAAAATGGCAAAACGCCAAACTACTGGTTCAGAAATACAACAACAAAATTAAATGCTGATGCCAGTTTACGTGGAACAGGTTGCCAGAAATTTTTGTGGTATCCTGTAATGTGATATTGACTGACAGACTTGGCCGTTGGAAGGTTTGTGACTTGTTAAGCTGCAGAGTTCATGCATCCCATCGTCCTCCTCTCCTTACTAAATTCTCTACATCTACATTGATTGTTACTCATCAACATGGGAGACTACATGTCGCTCTTTGTCTCTCTTAAATGCTCTCTTTCTTGCTTTGTCAGGTGTCTCTAGTGGCGTAGCCTCTCCAATCAATAGCGAGCCGTGTCAAACACACACACACACACACACACAAACACACACACCATTTACTGCATCCCGATCCTGCTTCTGTCCCTGTTATTAGCTTTCTGACCTGAGCGGTGATTGCTGCCGCTCTGTAGAGTCTCATTAGTGTGCCGAGGTTTCGGTCAGAAAAGTTGTCAGGCTCGGTGACAAGTGTCTTCTTTGATGGTCGGCCAGCGGCGGACTGATGGCAGCAGTGAGGTCGGTAGATTCTGTGGTCACAGAATCACAGATGGATTCGTGGAATTGAGAATTTAAAAAAGCTTTAACACAGATTACATAGGCCCTATGTTGAGTCAGTGCTACAGGTGACTGGAGAGCTGAAAATATGATTATACTAATGTCTTACAAAGAATCTGACAATGTAGAGTCTGGGCATGCTGTGTTTTCAACAAACAAAACAACAAAAGAAACCAGGTATTCACGTCCTGATTGGCTACAGTGCTAGATCAGCCAAGAGGTACAAGCTTCCCTCCTGAACACTGGAGTCAAACTGACTGGGTAGGTGAAAGCAAGTAAAATAAAATTGCGAGCGTGTTTCATTAAACTGTCCAGTCTGTTTCAGATCAGTGTGCTTTAAGGAGAAGACATGAGATGAAAGGGGGACCTTACCATTCTCCTCTCAAAGAAAACATCCGCGGCCTCTCAATCACAGTTGGGGCATTCTAGAAAACAGCTTTTATCTCACCATGTGCTGGCTTATATAGCCATCTACTATATTTCAGGTTGACCACTCAGTCAGGACTCCACCCAGTGACTCTGTGTTTACTACTGCTTGAAGTAGCTTAGACATTATTGATACTCTGTAACAGCATTACCGAGGATGGCGAGCTTGGGCTAATGTTGTTAACTCCATGTAGCCGCGAATGTTAGCGGACCCTTCCTCATCGCCATCACCGGCGGGTTGTAACCAATAGAGGTCGCTGGTGAGCTTTCCAACCGTTATGTCTGTTTTATTTTCTGATGACTGGGGTTTGCTGTTACAGTCACAGTGAATTCTTTATATTGTTTGGTTGGGATTGAGCAGATATTTTTGCAAGACTTAATGAAACACCCAAGTGTAGCTACGTGCTTGTTATGGCTTACCAGTACATCCGGCCCCGTACCCAGTGTGTTATAAAGAACAGGATGATGATAATGATGCTATAACAGTAACAATGTGTTAGTTTGCCTAAGGCATAGATAATGTTTGAGTCCTTCGGTATTATTTGTGCATCTTGGTCTCATCGCTGTAACGTCAAATCTGTCAAATTGTAGTAACAGTAACATAAAAACAGTAAGCAATCATTAATGCTGCATCTAATGAGGTTAGCGTATAAATAATATAGTGAAATAGTGCCCCAGTCACCTCATTACGGTGTGTACCTGTCCTGTCAGTTCAGTGTCAGGGTTCTGTTGTGGCAGATATCAGACTTCCTGAGGCTGACAGTGGCGGACAGTCTGCCATGTGGTCCGTTAAAGATGGACATTGTTGGGATGTTCTTTTCTAGATTTATTTTGTCTTCCTGTGTCATAGTAAACCTGCCAGCTGAACATAGAAGTGCCAAAATGCACTCACCAATTGAGGTGAAGGACAATTAAAAAAAATTGACTGAGACCATGTTTATGCAAATTATGACAGAGAGCAATGCAAATCAGGGAGGAGAGTGAGGCAAATCTTAACTCCTTGTCACAACCACCTCCTCCCGTTCCTTCTGCAACCCACTGCTTTAAAACTAAATCAGAGCCAGACCTTTCTGTGAGGCCATGGTTCAGCAATCATCCAAACTCCTGAGGTGTGTTTGACATAGACTCATAGATTCCTTCAGACTCATGCCTGTGATTGCACTTCAGCTGTGCTATTATGTGATGGCCTCGCACTCCCTCTCATATTGTTGCGTATACGGCCGTCGAAAGATGAAATTGAATGCTTCAGGCTGTTGCTATTAACACATCTTGAGAGAAATGTTTTGTTTGGACAAGTTCAGCTGTGATTTGGCTTTAAAGCTACTATTTTTTTGAACTGTGTACTGGACTTGAAGTAGCTGGAGTACAGCATGGTGTGTATAGATTTCATACTTTTTATTTTTGCAACCAATCCAGACGGGAACACCCTCAGTGCTGAATTGTATGTATGTATGATGTATTGCCTTACATAATATTCTGCATTCTAATGGCTTAAAGAACAGGTGGCTCACTGAAACTCATACTTTAGGAATTATCAGTGTTGGGGAAGTGACTCAAAAAAAGTAATTAGTTACTTATTACTGGTTACTTCTGTAAATTGTAATGAAATTACTTTACTCGTTACTGCATTTGAAAAGTAACTTCACTACTTATTACTTTACTTTCCCATTTCTTAATTTACCAAGTAGATACAGGACAAACATCATAGCTCTATCAACACTTAGTGTTTATTGTATAAAGCTGGTAACGTACAAAATCACAAACTGTTGTACCTATTAATGAAATATTGTGTGTTGCAATTATCACAATGCAGGAAACAAAGTGCAACAGAGAGAACAAGAAGTGCAACTTTATCCCAGTTTTTCTCTCTATTCTTCAAAATAACGATTATATCGCATAAGTAAAAGTCTTTCAAATCTTTTATCTGACAGCCGTCACAAACTCTTGTACCCATTACAAGGGGTGGCTGCTCATCGACTCCTGCAGATGAAGTTTTGAGTTGCCATGCTGGGATGACAAATGCTTGGACAGGTTGCTCATTGACTTTGAAGCAGTTGAAAGGAGCTTGTCGCCTGGGCATAGAGTGCATTTCACTCAAATATTTTTGTCCTTTCGAGCTATAAACTGAAAGTAGTGGGAATATCGCCACTGGCCGAAGCCCCCAGTCTCAGTCTCCGTCTCCATTTCCCTCTCTCCTGTTCGTACCAGCAGCAACGTCACTCCCCCCCCTCCCCATCTCTATGCAGCAGGCATCGCTCACGCACACAGACAGCAGCCGTGGCACGCACATAATTCCTGCGCCACTTAAAGACACAGATACAGCACAGGCAAACATGGCCTAGTTAACGCAGGAAAGCGCGTTCCTGTAGTCTAGTAAAGTAGTGTAGTTACCGATATTTTTAGAGTAATGCGTTACTTTACTTCGTTACCCAAAAAAGTAATATCGTTACAGTAATTCGTTACTTTGTAACTCGTTACCCCCAACACTGGGAATTATTAGTACAATATACCCTTGTTTTTCGCGGGGGTTACGTTCCAAAAAGAACCCGTGATAGGCAAAATCCGTGAAGTAGAAACCTTTATTTTTATTTTTTTACAATTATTATACAATTAAATACTCTATTATACATTGAAAAGAAAGAACAAACCATTTTACAGGCTCAAGCATTTGTTTCACAAATAAAAGTACTTTAGAAACGTTTTTTTTAACAAATAACTTCTGTACTGTACTGTCAAATAATAATTTTAATCATCGATTTGAACAGAAGGCTTCAAATTGCGGAGATTAGCGCCGCCCACCGCGACCCGAGTAATTGGATTAAACGGGAGAAAATTAAAACTAATTATGAAAAAATATAAAGTACAGTCGGACAAAGAGTGACTCAGGTGTATTTCACTGCTCTTCAGACTGAGCCGCTGCATCCTGACTCCGCTCTCTAGTGTTTTCTTCTTTTGAAGCCCGCGGTGCAGGTGTGTTTGTTCGGGAGAAGAACACAGTGATAGGCAAAACTCGAAATTACAAGAGAATTTGCACGTATGTAATATAAATTTGGCGAGTTGTTTTACGTACGTGTACATATTAAACTGCAACGTTATTGACGCACAGGTAGAGAAGAAGCGGAATGACTTTTTAGCCAATCAGAATGCACGATGCAAATCCGTGAAGTAGCGAAACCGTGAAAAGTAAACCGCATTATAGCGAGGGATCACTGTAATTATTGTTGTTCGTATTAAACTGTGGCAGATATTTAGTGTTTTTTCCAGTAATTCTCGGGCTCAGGTTAACAGCACCTTGAGGTTCTCGTCCTCTAAACCAAAGGAGTTTAGTTTACATGAAGCCACTTCCTAAGTATTTGGTCGTGATGATCTCAATGATTATTCCATGACTAGTTCTCGGAACGCTGTGTTTAGTTTTTTTTTTATCGTTAGTGCTGGATGTAATGGAAAGAAAGTCATGGTGTGACATGCTGGAGTACACTTAGATGGAGCCCACACCACCTTGAAGGAGAATCACAGCTCTGATGTGACAGGGCTTTGACATTTTTCCTAAACTTAGAGAATGCTCAAAAAATCTCTCTCAAAAAGTGTGAAAAGACCCAGGACTGTCCTCCACACCTCTGCACTTCTCCTCTCCACTTCATCTCTCCATTCGCAGTCTGTTTACCTAATACACCCTGAGGCCTTCCATTGCTTAGTTTCAACTCTTAGCAGATTTTAAAGCAACTTTTTGTACCCACAGGCTTTAATTTACATCCCCTTCTCGCTGATGGGGGACCTGCACCGATTGCTGGAGGACTGCAGAATTAATTGCCTTCCACGGGTAAATAGAGCCAAAAAAAAGTGAGCTATAGCCTAACAAAGTTGGAATCGACTGCAGAGTTTACTTCGAGTCTTTAAACTAATGAACACCAATTTGCACTTTCCGCCATATTTCTGCTGTAAGAGAGGAAAGGGGGACAAAGTGAGAAAAAAGTACAAGGTTAATTTATGTAAATTTATTTTGGGTAATATTTTTCAAAGACATTTTGTGTCTTTTTTCTTTCATCCATCAAGAAATGTATTTAAATCTGTGCTGGACATCTTAATTGGACCTTGTTTGAATGAAATTTTTGTGTGTTCTCCACCTGTCAGCGTGCTTGCTCTATCCTTCAAGTCCTAGTGAGGTGGTCTAACTGGGGCAAGCTACACCCTCGCTGTGTTTGTTTAACTTTACTCCCTCTCTGGTTTTTGTGAACCCTGCCATCCTTCTTATCCCTCATCTTCTCCGCTAAATTGCATAATGTGACTCACTATGTGCACATGTGTGTGTTTGGGTTTTTGTTTATTGTGGTTTTTCCCTGCAAACGTTTACAGAAGCTTGCAAAAGACAGCTGGGTAGACAAAAGATGCCCAAAGACAGGCAGGTGGGTGAGCAGTGACAGACGGAGCGAAGTCCCTTATTTACAAGTGGTGTCCAAATGTGGAATTTCATTGAGGACAGCCGTGTTTCAACATAATTATTTATGATTTGATCTGTTTTTCCAATGCCAGTTGCACTTGTGGCACTAAAATAGGACCTATAGAGGGAGAGATTTCTCAGCAGCAACAGGACCGATCCACCAGCCCTCTGGAGACAGATACACAAACTGCTGTCATCAAGTTTTTCTTGTTGGCAGCTTCTCAGCATTCCTGACTGTCATCTGTGTTTATACACACACACACACACACACACACACACACACACACACACACACACGCATGCATCACGCCTCTGTTTTACTTCTCTCTCCATCTTTCTTTTTCTTCTCTGACTCGTGTTTTTTCTCACGTTCTCCGTCGATGCTGGCCACTGGTGCTGTGGCGTAAATCAGTGCGCTGATGTCCGTGTGGGACACTTGTACGTGAAATTTTTCTGTTGTGGGACTCAGGGAGCACGGCAGCATTTAATGGCTCAGACCCCTGTGCTGATGGACGGATGATAAAAGTAAAAAACAAGACGAGGGAGGGGAGCTCTGATATCCCTGCGTACATACAGCTCATTATTAATTTAGCCACAAATAAACTGGTTAAACTGTGTTTCTAGTGAAGTGAATAGTAAGTTGAGGATTGGGAAGCAATTAAAAGTGCATGGATGAAGCCATTCAGCCATGTACATGTAGTCTGGAGTGACTTTGTGGTGCTCTGGGAAAATAAATAGTATGCAATTAAATTTATGTAAAAAATTTATTTAAAAAGATATTTTTTTTTTCTTATGTCTTGTTGGCAAAGTGTGTGTTAACTGCTGTTAAGAACCGACCACATTCAGAAGCTAAACGACTTGCTTTAGCAATCTTTGCATGGAAGCTAGTGCAATTCTGTACGTGACTAAGGGAACTTTGATTCTTCGCAGTACCAGCTGTATTATTATTAATCCTACCAAAGCTACCCCTTAGCTGTGGTAGAGTGCAACCAATTACAACACAGTCTACAATTGACATTGTATCTAGCTTCAGTGCATGTTTGCTAAGCCATGCACTTTATGGTATAGACAGTATAAAGGAAATCCTTTCAGAGAGGAAAACTGTTGCAGCTCAGATTAATAGCAGCCTTTGATCAAAATCCATGGTATTGTGTGTGTACTGTAAAGCACTCTGCCTGGTGTATTAAACAACAGTTTGACTGATATATGAAGACGACACAAACAGCCCAAGTGGTTGAAGAGAAAGACATAGAGGGCTTGAAATGATGGACAGAGCCGTGGAAAGGAAAGAGGGCCATCAGAGGAGGAAGGAGAGTAGAGGTCACACAGAGCTCGAGGTAATCAGGAGGGATGGGTCAAGGAGGTGACAGAGGGGAGGTTGCAGGATGGTGGGTGGGGGTGGACAGAGGCCTAGCACAACCTGGAGGGGTATGATGAAGAGGACAGTGAACGTGGAAAAGGGAGGAGAGGGCGCACATGACCAGAGGAGGTTTGACGAAGGAAAATCAGCTCGTAGTGATGCTTCTATTCATTTACACTAGACAAGACATCCTCTAAATGATCCAAATGTAACTGTGAAATTAAATTCAAATTTACATTTAGAGCAACTCTAAAGACCACAACTGCTGTCTAGAGATACCTTCAGGGTTCTGGAACAAGTTATTATGCTTAAACCAGCTGAGATCGAGTCAAGTGCTATTTAAACTTTCAGCCATTTAAAACTTGTTATCCACTTATTTCTCACTATATGCCAGTTATCAGATATTATCAGCTTGTGTTCAGTATTGGAAGTATTAGTAATGAAATGCTTCCCTTGATACAGTTCATTTATATAAGTGCACTTTCATTGGCCAGCCAGGAGACAAATCATCATCCACTACATCTTTGCCTCTTAATTATAATAATCTCATCAACAAGTGTTCTCTTTGTATATTACTTATACTGCATATTTATACTCCATTATTCTACTACTACTATTATTTTTTATTATTATTATTACTACTACTATAATACTACTATATATTACTATACACTATTATTATTGTTAGTCTTGTTATTAATGTTATTACAGCATTAGTATTAGCAGTAGTAGTATTCTAGTGTTATATCATTCTTGTGACATGATGCAGAATGTTGCACAACAGATATATTTCTATATAGACACTCTATATAATACACATTTTCATATGGTATTTAAAGATTTCATATTTTTTATTATTTATAGTTGGTTTATATTGTGTATTGGACATATTCTTACCTATTTTCTTTATATATTTTTATATATTCTTATATTTATATATATTTATATTTATTATTTCCTGCTTCTATTTAATTTACTTGTTCTGCAATTGAAACAACTGACCCAGTTTCCCTTGACTTTGGATCAACTTGTTAACATAAAGAGTGACAAAGACAAAGGGACTCAGGCTTAAAGAGTAAATTGGGAAAGAGGTTCGTTTTCCATTGTCACTCTTGATTTGATATTTCAGCTGCTTGCCCTCCACCTAACGCTCATGCTCTCTCTTCACTGTTCCCTGTCTCCCATCCAGGAGGATTTTCGGAATAAGGTTCAAGATTACATCAAGCACTACGCCAGATGATAGAAGCATCGGCTACCCACATCAGCCTGCACCAACCAACCAACCAAACTGCTCTACCTTGCCTCTGCTTATCTTGGCCAACTCCCACCCACGTGTGTGAATCAACAGCTGACTCTGACTCTTACCACTCCCCTCCTCCTGACACCACAGCCCCGCTCATGCCCTGCTGTTCACGCGATTGCAATAAACTCCACGTTGCAGGAATGAAATTAAAAAAAAAGAAAAGAAACGAAATTATGCTTTTGAGGAAGGGCTTGCATACAAAAGATAAATATGCTTTAATTATCCTAATCGATCGAGTGTTGCGACGACCACGATGTCTGTTCATTGTGGCGAGATCACTGAATGACGCTGCCTCGCTGAGCCCGTCAGAGACCGGCCATGGCAACGACACGGCGAGGGATTAGATGTGGTGATGTGAAATTTGACTAATCAAGAGAAAGAATATCTGTTACTATCAGTTCTCTGTTCCAGTGCCTGCCATGTTTGTGTCACTAAAGAGAAAATGCATGTGAGTTCACAAACATATAGACACACACGGTGTCAAATCCTGTCGTAAAAGGTGAACACATACATACACAGCCCCACGAGACAGCATGTGAATGACCACATTGTCCTGTTCTGTTGTCATTCTCCTTGCATGCACACACACAAACAAACAAACACACACACACACACAAATCGCATACAGACCTTCTGTGTGCGTTCAGCTCCAGTGGGGTAAAGTACGACTACTACAGCCAAATGTAATGTACTGTTTTCAGCTTCACCTCGTCTCTGTGCCCCGGCTCTCCCTCTCTGTCCTCCCTCCATCTGTCTCTGTGTTTCATGCACACACACAACCGCATGCACCTTTCTCCATTGAGGATGGAGAGGTTTGATTCATACTCAAAGTGCAATCAGAAAGTACTGGGACAGTGGCGTGTTTTTTGATGTGTTCGCTCTGTGCTTCTGCACAATTGATTCAGAATGAAGCAATGACTCCACTAGGTTTAATGAACAGCATGTTGAACATGTGAACATAAAGAGGCTATAATGGATGTCTTTATAATAGCAAAGTATCAAATGACTGTGAAAATAATGTGACAAATAATGTGAAAGGGGTCCTCATAGAGATAAACCTGCAGAGAATTATCACTTGAGTTTGTAAGCTCCCCTCGGCTTTTCGTTACTTTATCGTGAATTTCACCTCATTGTGCAGCTGTCGGGCCGCAACTTTACTTTGTTGGTACACTGTCACCGCTCTCATAGTGTCATTTTCAGTGAAAAAGCTCTAAAAACCCACTGAAAACCTCCTGCTCAGCACCAAACAGCAGACGAACACAGTATAGAGTATTTAGAAGCTTAAAGAGCCAGATATTTCCCTCAAGTGCTGGTAGACCTGCCAGAAACAAATGAAAGAGAGTGAACGTCAGACTTAGATTGAGCATGTGCAGAAACATGTGGTCAAACAAATGATTATGTTGCTCTGACTACTCAATGTGCAAATAATCTTCAGTTTGCTAACAAGTGTGGCGCATCAACAAAAGCTGATATTGTTTCCGTCCGCAAGCTCATGATTATTTTCCTAAAATTTGGGGGTTACTACGAGTCCTATATTGTTCACCCAACATGTGAACACCTCTAAAAACACCCTTAAAGTCAAGATGATATGAGAAATGCCTTTTTAAACCTTCACACATCACCGGTCAAAATATATGCTTGAATAATACAAAATAAATCTATTTCTTTACATTCTTACATTAAAATTGCTTACTTCCTGTAAAACACAGTATGTCGTGTGCTTGCGTAATACGATTAGCTAGCTAGCTAGAAACAGCATGGTATGCCGGTGTGTCTTTGCGTGTTCGCCACCTCAAACCTTGTTCCGGTTCCTCAAAATACCGTGTTTACAGGCCCGCTGGTGAGAATTGATCCGCTATGGGGAAAGTGGTTTCAGTGACAGCGCCAGATTATGCACAATCATGATCGATGGGTTTCATCCATCTCCTTCTGACGGATACCGCCATCCCGTTATCGCTTTTCAACGTTCAGTTAAAATTTGTCCCGACGCTCTGTTCCGTTCGCCCGTCTGTCCTGTTTTCCCTCAGAAATGTGTCACGATCCATCCAGACTTTAAAGCTGAAAGTCAGCGATTTAACCTCACAGTCGTTGTTTCATTTCACCGTCGTTGTGCTGCAGCCGACATTTTGCTGTCCCAACACTCTATGACTGCAGTGTACACCCCCTCTCATGGTGGTTACTGTGGGAGGTGTCCCAAGCTGACGTGGAGTGTGTCTTTCTGGAAGGACAGCACTCCACTCTCTCTTTCTCTTTGTGTGTGTGTGTGTGTGGATGTGTTTGGAGAAGTCAATAGCAGATGTTCATAAAGTCACTCGGATAGCAAGCTAACTAGCTAGTGAGCTTACTAGCTAGCTAGTGGTTTTCACGCAGTGCCAGGGACTCTCATCAAGCATGTGCAGCACTTGATGTCTATTCAATGTGGCAGGCTAACCTACTTTAGGCTAATGTAGGCTAGCTCATAGCCAAGAAGCTACATCTCATGATACTTGGGGTGCTGCCATTGATGCACTCTGGGGGAACTGATCATGATGCATGTCTGCAAGTGAGATTAGCTTGCACGCTACAATGCTTATTAACTCACTTCTTAGCTTGTTAGCTTTTTGCATAGGCTGAGCTGACTAGAGTAAGCGATGAGGTGCAATGCACTGTGGGACGCCGCTGGTGATTACGAGCTAATCAGATAACCACAAAATGTTTTTATGAACTTCTGCCATTGTTTTGGTCATAAAATGTGTGTGTGCGTGTGTGTTAAAGAAAGAAAGAGAGACTGTCACTCAGTTAGCCAATGAGGGCATGCCGTGCGTATGTTTGTGTATGTGTGTGTGTGTGTGTTTGTCAGCCCTGGCTAGCGTTGTGCCTCTGGTTTGAGTCGTCTGTCTGGTCATTAAGACTGCTCTCACTCCATTCAGCTTTGTGTTCACACGTCTGCATGAGGCAAAGTCTCCGCGATCTGCCAGTGGTGCATTTTACTAAGGATGTCAGAAATGTAGTTGTCGAAGGTCAAAACTTTACGTCTGAGGTGTGTGTGTGTGTACAGACTGAAATCATGTGCTTGGTGATGCTTGGTTTGTGTGAGCGTGCGCGTGTGTGTGTGAGCAGTTACAGTACGACATGTGTTGAAATGATGTGATATGTTAGCATGCTCTGGTTCCCTCTTCTCTTTTTGTTATTCTGGCCCAGGGTTCAACAGCTCAAATTATTATTGTTTTCCTCGAGAAAGTGAACAGAATAACCGACGACACTGACTTCTGCCAAAACAAAGGACCTGAGGATATGACAAACACCAAGTCCGTAGAAAGCAGATGTGAATGTGGGCGCTCCATAGCATTTTCCAGCATGGTTTTGGTCCACTAAGACTTTGACAGCTAATGCAGCTGCCTATTAATTTAAAGCCATCCTGCATAATTGCCGTGACAGTTAATTGTCATGGTAGTAGTTGCCTCCAGGATATGACAGCCCAGCACTCTGTACTTAATCTTAGCCTTACTAGTACTCTGATTTCAGCTTCCTGTTGGACATCTTGTCATATGTCCTTTAATTTGGCAGTCAGCAGTGTGTTTTGCCCCCCAGGATGTCATTGGGAATTGTCTCTGCTTGGGCTAACTCCATCTTTGGGCCAGAGGAGGAAGATTAACAACCTGTTCTTCTTCAAGTCCTCAACCTTTTCTTTCTCAGATTGTATATCCATTTTTTAAGATATATTAAAAGAGAATATAAATAAACCTAAAGCGTCTTCTTTGTTTCATCATGTGTGTCTTTGGCTAACAATTGACAGCATCTCAAAATGAGAGTTTCAGTGAGGATTAAGTATTGCCAGACTGCAATTGACACTTATTTTCATCACTTGTTAATCTGCCAGTTATTTTATCCATTAATCCTAAATTCGCATCTTCCTTGTTTTTCCTGACCCGCAGTCCGAGCCCTGACGATGTCCTGCAGGATTACAGAGGATGAAGGACATCAGGCGCATGTGGAGATTATGGATTAATTTATTGAATGCGGCAGCAGACTAAAGAGATAGTCACTAATCAGCATTCTATCTCTTTTATCTCTGAGGGGAAAATGTGAAGACGATATAAACGCTAGCTTTAATTTAAACCTAATTCTAGCTGTCTTTGTTATTACTGATTGGCTTTTATCCTCTTTTGTTAAACACATTTTATGCTGCAGTACAGTTTTATTGTGTGTTGATTCATTCAGTTTCAGCATTAACTCATAATAAACCATTGGATTATTTGCAGCATGTCATGATGCTCTCAATAAAAACTTGTGATGGATTACTTATTTGGAATCATCCAGGAATATACAGATTATTGAGCTAAGAGACTTAAATAACTAATTAAAATGAACATTTCTTCCTTTTCTGGTTAAAAATGACATATTTATTGAGGTCAAATATTCATTTTTCAGATCCAAAATAGCTGTCTTACAAAAATTCATGCCCAGGAGCAGTTCCTGACATCCTCCTGAGCTTTTTCATGAGGTGGCGGAGTTGCTCGGTTTTCATATTATCACACACAACTCCACCCTTTATGACAAACGAACCATCTTCATGGCATCTGAGCAAACTCACTCCGCCGCTGAAGGCCATGAGACGAGACTAAAAGCTCCAGAATGAATCTTGAAAGTGAGAATTTTTCCATTGTTATTTTCATTTTTCAGCGGTCGTCTGATTGTTTCTGTTGACGCACTGAACCGACCTTTTGCTGAAATCTGCAGGTTTCACGTTCGCTTGTGTTGATTGTTCGCTTGTTGTAGCTTTACAGTAATAATCTATTACTCTGCTCCTCACTGAGCGAGCACTGAGGTGTACTTAGCCAGGAGTGGGGTACATGTGCCTGCTCACACACTTTACTGCATCTGACAACTGCAGCCATTCACACATACACACACAATGCCAACATCTGCCAGTCCCCCACACAGCCCATCATTACACCTGATTTTGGAGGAAACACAATCATACTGTACATTCGCCCTCTGGGTATACTCTAACTCATGAATGTGTGTGTGCGTGCGTGCGTGCGTGTGTGTGTGCAATGACAGCTGACAACCACAGCCAGGTAATGAGATGGCTGAACGCTATCATATTTCTTCGTCACAAGACACTGCCCCCTGAGCCAAAACGCCTTCTCAGTAAAATCCTCTTTAAGTAGCCTCGATTAATTTAAAGTACATATTTCCACTTCCATTACCAGCCTTGGGGAGGAGGGGAGGAAGTAATGAGGAGCAGCAGAAATCGTGTCCCTGCAGGACTGTTGTTGCTGTTGACAGCACACCTGTCAGCCACATTAAAGAAGAGATTAATGGCTTTAAATTATGGGTCATTTGTCAGGGAAATTGGCTGCAGCCGACACTGAGAGCTGACTTTGATTGGTAAAAGAGGAATGTGTCAAGAATCTAAAGATGTGTTTGATCAGTTTCTGTTATATTTGCTACAGAAGAGGTGGGACTGAACGCATGTTTTCCTTTGGAGTTTTGAAGAGAGACTTTTTTTCTTTCTTCTGTTTAAAAAAAATCCATGTTTTACTGTACGTGAGAGAATCAGTGAGTTACAAAAGCTGATTTAATCAAATAAAATAGGGCAGATTCTCTTGAGCTGCAGAGAATGTCACTATGACTGACAATCCTTAAACTCCTCTGAATGACTTGCCTACTCCCTTTCTTTTTTTTTAATCTTCTAACTCATCTCCCGAGTCATTTCCTCATATAATCTCATGGGGCAGGCAAAGGGAAGCAATTAATGCTGGAAATTTTCTATCCACGGCATCTTTGTTATGGTTCATTAAGGCTGAACACAGGGCTTTGAATTTCAACACAGGCCACTGAAAGGGCGATGTAAACATCAAAGTACAAAGATGATCCTTTTTGGGTGGATGCACGTCTGTACAAGTTATCCTAATACCTAAACGCTACATGTGGGAACAATTCGCACAAGTGATCACGTCCAGATGCTTTCACTGAACCTTATTTTCAAATGACCACAGTACAACTTTCAGAATATGTCTGTATTCATACAGCACATAACAATGAGTGACAGGGTTTGGTAACTTATGCACATATATAAGTCTCATTTGCAGCCACTGATCTTCCCTGATTGTGTGTATTTGTGTGTAGGCTGCAAAGATTTATATGATAAGATTACTACAGGAAGCCTGTTAGTCAGCATTTCTTTCATTTCTGCGAAGAAAACAAAATGAAATTGTTATTCTTAAAGTTTAGACTTTTATTTAAGATTTAAATTCTCACAGGATGAGGGCGCAGTGAAGACCTGAACACAGGCTACAGTCACAGAACCTTCACTCTCTGCTGAACAACCTCATCCTGCATTTTAAATGTAGTTAAAACAAGCAAAAAGCTAATTAAACGATGTGTCAGGGAGAAGAAAAATGAATTTATTAAAAAAAAAGAAGCTCTTGAAGTAGGTTTACAATTCTCTGTGTTCACTGAGCAGATGAACTGAATATAATATGAAATATCTGTCAAATATGTCACTCAGTCAGGGGTCAGGGGGCCTGTACGGGTTACTATATCATATTTTTATCTACCGCTGAGGATTTTTGCTTTGATGTGAACCCCAGAGTGGAGAGCAGTCCCTGCAGGTTCATTATTTACCTGTTCTATCCCTCTCACTCTCTGCTGACAGGCAGATCAGATTATCAGTCCAGTAAAAATGGCCTAAAATGTCGATCCAAGGCAGACCCAAAGCAGACTGACAGCTGATCTTGAACCATTCACAGTACATGCATAGTTTTGTCTCTTCTGAGAGGTAGCACTGTGAACTTTTATCTCCAGCAGTCAGAATCACTGTAAGTCCTACTGACATTGATTAATAGAAGTTTGAACACACTGAAGTAGAATTTTTTGCAAATAGAGGCTTGCAGATGATTATATATGGAACTTATTTGGTGGAAAATACAATGGGACCAAAGTATGAAGCCCTACCCTTGTCCAAGATACAATACCCCAGAAACTGAATATGATGTGTTGTCTGTAATGTATTTTGTAATATATATACAAAATATATGCACACATGAATATCTGAGGCGCCAGAGCTGTAAATAACCTGCTAAAGCTTCATATCGGCGTGTTCAAATTTTAATTGCAAATTTCATCTTCAAAATCGGCTGTGATTGGCTCGATCGTCACACATGAGAAGAGAAGGAGGACCTTCGTTCAACTGTTATTGGCTTCTCTGATTGCTAGGCTGCATGTAGCAGATTTTGATTGGTCAAGCTAGGTGTCGTTTGAAACCTGAAACTCTAACTGGAGACAAGATGATATATGTTTGCTGAAGTTGTAACATTGTCTGCTAATTTGAAAGGAGAAAACATCTTTATGTGGATTATTATTTTGTTTTGGACTACATTCTTTTACTGCCGTGGATCTTGTGGCTCTTTGTCGATGTTAAAAGACCATTTTTGTCTGCCCTGAAGCCAGACAGTAAGAGATGAATCAGATGTCAGTGGTTCATCTTTGTTCCTTAATTCACTGTCCTTGTGTTTGTATTCAGTATGTGTGTGTGTGTGTGTTTGTTGTGCTGATCTGGTGGGACTTTGGGTGCCAGCTGCTCATTTCCCTCCTGCCTCTCTGTCTTTCCTCTCTCGCCGTTCATGCAAACTTCATCTCATCCGCCACGCCGGCTGATTCTGGCCGTTGCCGAGCTGCACCTCATTCCTGCAGCTTTTTACATACTTGGCCAAAATGTCACCGTGAAGCTGAAAGCCACATGGTGAGAAAATTTAAGGGAGAAACAGGGTCCTGGTCAGAAATTGCAGGGATCACACCTCAGTTCCCCTCACTGACTTGATATGTTGCAGCGGCTGAGAGGAGTTTCAGAATGTGTTTGGGACTGAGCTACTGTAGTTTAATTGCAGGGAGAACTCAGCTGGATATTTCTTGGGAAATTGAGATATAGCATTACATTGAAACCAACCATCTTTTTTTTTTTCCTTTGCTGTTTCAGACAAAGGAGCATGTTCACATTCTCTGGAGCCACACATTTGCCCTTTCTGTTCTTATTTCTCTGTGTCATGAGCCCTTTTCAGACATTGTTAGCTTATCTCTCTGTTAAATTGATGGCTTTCTCTGAGTCGGACAAAAGAGGCTGGATGTTCTTTATGGCTTCTTTAGGGGATGAGAGGCAACTCTGCTGGGTAACAGTGCTGAGATGGATGTACTACTGTGAGCCCTGTAGAGCATTATGCATATCTGACATATTATGCATGCCCACAATGCTATGCACGCATAATGGTGCATTATGTGCATTGATTTAGCTCATCACGGAAAGTCGCTTTCTTCACCAGCTTGGATGCAAGATTTTTTTTTTTGTAAATGTATAGAACAGCAAACCAATATAAAGAAATGCGGATCTGTGTGTGCAAATATTTTGTTTTCGGTTTCAGTTTTAAAAGGTTTTTGCGCACTAGATGCCACAGTGCTTGTGATAATCAGTACATTTATAAACATCTAAATTCTTCACACATGCAGAATACAGCAAAAGACTCATTCAAACTGGACTTTGTCACCACATTGCTCTGTTTACGCCGGGGTGTTTTGTCCTTTGGGTGGACAAACTTCGTCCTCGGGGTGTTACTGGGCTTGAAGTGCACAGAGATTGTCAGGCTGGCACACAATTAGGACTCAGATGCAGAGTCTTAAAATGATCACAGCTTTTATTTAGCACGAAATCCCAGACCTCTTCAATGAGCAAAGAAATCAGGCTCTATAAAATTATCTAAGATAAATATACACATATATATATATATATACACATACATATATATGTTAACAATAATATTTATTCACAATAATGCTTAACTAAGAAAGGAAAAGAGCTAACATAAAACGCTCTGGCAGAGGATAACAAAATAACAGAAACACTATGGTGAATACTACAAACTGAAATCGCTCTTTAGAAAACAGAGGAACTCTAACGCTAAGTAAGAAAAAGTCTAACAACACAAAACTCTCTTAATGAGGACTACAAAACAGGTTAACTAGGAGAAACAAAAAGTCAAAATCTGAACTATAAAACTTACAAACAAAAACACTTAGGAAAAGGACAATGGAACACGTGGGTGAGATACTGTGGCTATGGGGACGGGACAAAGACATGCACGGGTGAATCGCCTCACGGACTAAGCCACACTGGCACAAGACAAGGGAGACGCAGACTATTTAACTCATGGAGGGTAATCAGGAACAGGTGGAGACAATAGGTAATCAGGACGGACACACAGGATGGGCAAGTGCTCTGAAATGAGAGGAGAGTTAGGCTTTCAAAATAAAACAGGAAGAAACGAGACAAAAACCCCAAGACGAGACAAACCTCACCACGGTTTGACAGGGATGTGGTGTTCGTTTTTCAGATACTCTTGATGAAGGCCCAGTTTGGGTAACAACACGTTATAAGTGCTTCCCTCATGTGTTTCTGCTCCTTATTCCTGCCTTCTGTCCTTGTGGGCACGTTCTGAGCCGGATGGCGTAGGGTTCTTAAGCTCCAGTGGGTGGTGAGTGGGTTTCAGACATTGCTGCTCTGTTAAAGCGAAAATTGAATTGTCAAATAATGACCACCATGAGTACAAACGCACGAGAGGGAGTGCTTGTCTGGTTTCTATTGTGTTGGGAAGAGCTGCAGAAATCTCACTAGGTCTGACCGGGCTGTAGTATTTGAGCTGTCTGGTATTAGTGCTGAATAGCTTCTTCTTCTCAGGCAGCTGTACACAAAGTGAACCTGAGGGAAGCTAATGTGCTGCTTGATGAAAAGAATAATGAGAATAATGGACTTTATCTCATGATATTTTCCTACAAATCGCATCAGAAGGCATCAAGATGATGAAGGTGACGAGTGCCACCCAACATTTAACAGCCAATCAATTAAACCCAAAATTGGTTGGTGACATCAAAAGCTTTAAGTGTTACAAGTCTCTAAGTTGTTGCACTTAATTTCAGGCTGTCATGTTCCAGTTTTATTAGGGTTTTATTGAGGTTAAGTCATTTGTCTTTCAGTGCATCTCTTCACAATATTAACTGCAGGTGGACGCCTGTACATGTGCACCATTTTCAATGAGTCAAGATGTGAAGGAGAAGGAGATGTTCTTCATCATTCTGTGTGTGCACAATGAATGGGCAGATGTATACACGCTCATACGTGTCCACGTATGTTCCACAGCGCGTGTCTACCACTAAGTGCCTCTCTGTTTCCTTTGTTCCACTTAAAAAGCAGCCCACATGCTCGTTCCAGCCGTGGGAGGCACTTCATTGTGCTGTGAGATTAGTTTAGCAGGCTGCAAACAGTATTACATTTAGTCATGCCAACTTTTACAGAAGCAGAAACAATGAGTACATCGCTGTAATTAAGTAAAGCTCCATCTCCACTCCTATTGCTTTGTCTAATTGGAACAAAGTTGATGTCAGATGAACATGCATTTTCAGCTACTTAATTGTGGCTTCAGAGTCGGCGCCCTTGCCTTGTGGATGTGAGGCCGAGCATGAATCACACTGCAAGTCACAAAACTAATTTAGCTCAAGCTTAATTGTATGACACATTTTTATACGAACGCAAATCAAAGTGTTTCACGTGGTGAGAGGAGATAAAACCATCAAACGTTAAGCTCACTCGAACAAGTAGGAAAATGGACGGCAACAACAAGCTGCGCGTCAGCATTCATGCATACGCTGTACTACCGTGAGCATGTGACGGCGTTATGCATATCTAACACAGTATGCATGCCCACAACAACATTATGCACACACAAAGAGCAAATCAGCACTGCACACATCCAGCAGGGTTATGTGCACTGACTTAGCTCCTCAGTTGTTCAGGAAAAATACTGTCAGCTGTTGTTTAGTTACAAAAAAAACGAAATGTGATCAGAATTGGCTTTACTGGCCAAGCACGTGTGCACATGCAAGGTGTTTGACTCCAGTGTTCCCACTGCTGTCACTGTAGCTACTAACACAGAAGCAGACCAAGGACAGCAAACACTGAACAAATAGAACAAATAGAAGGTGTGTGTGTGTGTGTATATATATATATATATAACATTTAGAAATGTCTGTATACAGGACAAGTATTCTGAGTTGTAAACAATACAAATAGTACAAAGACATAAATATTGAATGAATACATGGAGTGGATGATTATGTACAGTACATGCATATATGAATGTGTGCGTGCAGGATTTACATCGTCAATGACAGTGCATGATGAAAATAGAATCTGCAATAGCATGATGTTTTGTGGAAGTAGATGGTTTTTTGGTGTCAGAGGATTATTGACGCTGTTTGACTGATGTTAACGTGCATCAGAGTGATGGCATGTGGGATGAAGCTGTCTCGTGTGTGGTTGTTCTGGCGTGCAGAGATCGGCTGTTCGGTGGTCGATCCAAACCACACAGTGATGGATGATGACAGACTGGATGATCGCAGTGTAGAGCTGGATCAGCAGGTCCTGGGCTGCAGGCTCGTCACCATCCGGGATGAGGCTGGAGTTTAACTGAAGGGCCCCCCCTGAGGTGCCGTTGTTGGTGCAAAGGGAGAAGGATGAGAAAGAGACCTGTCAGTGTTTTCTTATAGCAGATATACTGAGCATAAATAAGATAAATGCTTGAATTCAAGTTGTCGGATCTTAAAGATCTCTGTGTTAAGCCGTTTTGTAGCCTTAGCTGAGAACACATTTCTTTTCCCACAGATAACACACACAGTGTCTAATAATCTCTGCAGCACATCATCGATTCAGTGGTTCAGTTAATTATTGTCACAGTGTGGTTTGAGTTCAGAGAGGCGTGAGTTAAAAAAGGTGCACTTGCTTGAAATGAAAACAATATTTCACTAGTTTTGTATCTGAGTCATACGACTTAATTTCAAGGGTGAACTCAAATTTCCTAAAATGAAAAATGTGTCCTTGCGCTGCAGTGCTCTGTGAAATTTAAGACACCTGTGTATATTTTGCCATCTGCTGCATCCTACACCACTGACCTCATGAGCAGTTTCTGAGGTTTCAAACAGTTTGCTCGCTAATTAGTTTCCAAAGGCAAAGTGGTCCCAACTGGCTCCTTCCACTTCCCTCCTACTGTACTCACAAACCAGGTTGAGGATGTTGCGATCAGCAGAGATAATGTTTTTGTGGAAAAAAAAAAAAATGAAATGGGCTGCTGGAGTCACTGGAGAGGAGGCTGATAATAATTAATGGTTACTAAATGAACCGTTTATGTTTGATGGCAAAAGTGTTCACAAAGTGCGTTGAAAATAAGTGGAGAACAGGTGTGTGGATCGATAGTTGGACGTGTATAAATAGTAAACCCTGGATGTTTGAGGCTAATTCGGTTTTAAAGGTACCTTGTGGTGTTTTCTTGTGAAAAAACAAAGCGAGATTTACTTGTCAAAACACTTTTTTTTTTTCAAAAGAATGTGATGAATGCATTTCCTTACTCATAGAACATTTGCAAATTTTAAATCCGGCATTGTTTACATCCATGTTTGCTAGCTGGCAGTCTTTCTCTTAGCCTTTACTGGCACTTCGCTGCACTTCTTTGTTCTAGTCACCGACTGCCAGCTTCCCATCATTGCAATAGTGTAAAAGCAGAGGCAGGAATCTTTTTTACTGCATCAGCTTTGGGCCCGTGCACAGTACAAACACAGCAGGACCCATTCGTACAAAACGTTGCTTGATGGTGAAAACTCCACAGGATACTTTTGATATTTCAGAGTATAACAAAAGCTGCTAATGGTATCTCAGCCATTTTTGAAGAACAAAGATTAGCACTGAGCAGAACGTTTTACAGTCAAATATAAACCCTGCTCTCGGGTGACGCTGAAAGTTATTTCTTCAGCAAACATGTACCTCATCGTCAATACATCTGCACTTAGCTAATATTGGCCAATAGTTATTATGCTGACAGGAAAGATCGACTGAAAATATGTCACTGAATATTTAGCAGATACATGAAATGAAGCGTAGTGAAGGTTCAATCTGAAAGGCTGTCTTCATGCATACTGTGTGTTAAGATTTTTTTTTTTTTTGCCTTTACCTGCTTCCAGCTCAGTCAAGATATTCATATTTTTCAGTTCAACGAATCAAATTTTGCTATTACCTCTGTTAGCCAATCTTTCTGTTTTCACTCCGGGTTATTCCTCTTCACATATCACTTTTTTTTGTTGTGCAAGCTACACACAGATAAATTACAGGCGTTATTCTTAACTCCTCCTTTCAATTATTTTCTTCTTTTCTTGCAAAACCTCATCCTCCCTGCTCCCGTCACTCTGTCCTCTCTCTCTCTCTCTGTCTCTCTCTCTCTCTCTGTCTCTCTCTGTCTCTGTCTCTGCCTCTCTCTCTGTCTCTGTCTTTGTCTCTGCCTCTCTCTCTCTCTCTCTCTCTCTCTCTGTGTGTGTGTGTCTGTCTCTCAGTCTCTGTCTCTGGGGACAGGCCACTGTGGGGCCTCTGAATGCAGACCGTGAGACATGGTCAGATGAACCATCTTGATGTGACTAAGAAGATAAATTGCAGTTGCATGGCTCACAAATGCAAACACCACCACCCGTGCACCACAGAATATGTGCTTGGCCATTTACGATTTTTCGATTAATGCCATGCTAAGATGGAAATGAGGAGTGTGGAGCGAATCAACTAACCAATTTGAAACCACACTTTAACAAGCACGAGCTAGAGATTCTTTTATGAGCAGCTGCGGAACTCAGACCAGTAAATCTACTTTTTTGGGAAGTGCCTGTCAGAGTCTCATCTCCAAGGCTGCCTGTTGGCAGATTGAAATGTTAGTTGAGGTTCTGCTGGGAAATTGCAAGCGAGACAGAAATACACCAGAGCCACTTGGGAACAGGAGGAAGTGAATGCTGATACGCATACAGAGCACTGAAAATAACATATATTAACATTAACAACAGACATCTGTGAAATGCATTATGGAGCCTGTTGTTAACCTGTGGGGACATTCGGAGGAGGGATCACTTTGTGACATCAGGCACTCAGATGTGTCCGACCTCACAGCTGGTGACGGGATGAACCATGCGCTGCAGGGAAACTTTCTCTTCCATTAAGCAACAGTAATATTTTAGTTTACTGTCATAGTAGAGGAACTTTCTTCTACTGCTGGCTCATGACGACACACATATTGCCATGACAGTGCAAAGTAAAACCCAAATTCCAAAAAAGTTGGGATGCTGTTTAAAACATAAATGAAATAGAATGTGATAATTTGCTAATCCTTTGTGATATATACTCAATTGAAAACAGTTCACTGACAATATATTTAATGTTTGACCTCATGAACTTTGTTGATTCATGTAAATATCTGCTTATTCTGAATTTGATGCAGCAACATGTTTCAAACAAGTTGGGACAGGATCAACAAAAGACTGGGAAAGTTGTGGACCGCTCCAAAAACACCTGTTTGGATCATTCCACAGGTAAACAGGTTGATGTAACAGGTGATAGCATCATGATTGGGTATGTGAACACATGATTATATGAACGGTATAACTACATGGGCTAAGAACGCTTCGTAAAACTGTTGTCGGTTTGTTTGCAGATGATTGAATTCTGTTTTTATTAACGCTTTACTTGACATTGTAAAAGGTAATCCTAGATCGCACTGTGAGATCCGACCATCTGTTGTGATCAAGGACAGCATGCTGCAAGTTATGAAAGTGTCAGAAAATTAGGACCGCAACCCACATCAGCTAGCCAACCAATCAGAATACAACATCACGCAGAATACATTAGACAGGGCAACACTGTGTAAGCACCATAGTTGAATCCAGTTTAGGGGGAGAAGAAAACACATGAAAAGGAACATGCATTTATGACACAATCTGACATGCCTCAAACTGACATCACAGTCGGACACAGATTGCATGCAAGACGTCATTTGATCCATCTCACACAGTGTGAAGTGCAGTGAACCTGCATGATTGTTGTTGTTGCATTGTCTAAAGGCACTAAAAACACATTTAACAGCCCAGTAAAACCAGTTTGTGTTTATTTGAAATGATTTATCTCTGAATGGACTGTATGGTGATATTACTTTGTCAGCTGTCAAGCTCAAGAACGAACGTTGAGCCTTAACTTTTGAGCCAACATAGATAAGAAGTTCTGCAAGTTTTGAAGTCTGAACATCCAGATTTCCAACGACAATCAGGCTACTCAGTTTGCAGGTGGGAGTTCATGTGATGTGGCTGAAAGCTCCAGAATGGCTGCTAAATGGACCTTGAGGTGAGAGAGTTGTCCTGTCAGGACACTTTCAATCATGAGCTTTTCTTCACTGTCTCTGTCTTATGATTTGCAGTTGAGATGTAGTGCACAGGAGCAACTGAGCATTGGAGAGCGGGAGAAACACATCAAGTGGGAGTTTAGAGATCTATGGATTATTCCTTAAAGGGAATGCACAATTAATCCAGATTAATAAATACGAATGAAACCCCGTGTGGAGTCTGGTACCTGGATGAGCCCGAGAATCTGTCTGCAGCTCAGTTGCTATAATCAGAAGAATCATCAACTACATGCATGCGTGCATGTGGGCGTCCTCGCTCCTGTCGGTTTCACATTTTCCAAGCCACAGTAAACACTTTCACCAGGTCAGCGTCACGTTCTGAGGCAATTGACCGATACTCAGGAGGGGCACAGATTCCCTCGGCTGCAGAGGTGTGAGGGAAAAGCTCCTACTTGTAATTTCTCGTAATTACAAGTACATAATTTTACATAAGACAGAAACCAATTTCTTCAAAGTGCCTTTTCTTTTCTCCTGAGGGAAAGTGTTGCTTAAATTTAAGATATTATCTTTGTACTGTACGTCATTTACAACTGTGTATTCTCCTAATGTGTAATCATGTTTAAGTAAGGATTTATATGTCAAACAAACCAAAATATGTCCTCCCTTGTATTGAACAGGCGAGAAACTGTCCCTGAAGTGTGACACCTCCATTTGTACATGTCTTATATACACAGGAGAGTGAGTGGGGTCATTAAGACATGTAAGACATAATTAAAATTTTTATCATTATTATGAAACCTTTATTTAACCAGGTACTATTGACATAAAGAATCTCTTTTTCAAGGGTGTGGCATCGCAGTGTTTCAAAATCAATTCAAATCACATACATGTGAATATTAAAAGCACGAAAACAAAGCATACAATATGAACTTAGTCAATCATGTGCCTCAGAAGACAGACAGAAGGAAGAGGATCTAGCTAAGGAAGAAATGCCCCAACTGTTGTTTTAGTTTTCAGCTTAGAAATCTGCCTGCAATTAGCCAAGCAGTAAAGCAATACAGGGCACACTAGTACAATGCTAACAAGCAGAAATAAAGTATCAGTGTCACTGACCTAGATATGCAGGGGAGATAAGTTGTGTGTCTTTGTGTGGTAAAACAGGTTGAACCTGGAGAACCTGTGCATGCTTTGAAAAACACTGAGACCTCATCTTGCGATGTCATATTTTTATCTGAATTGATACGTCACAGGTGGGAGTAGAGAGCTAATTTGAACTGAAAAGAGGACATTTTTTGATCCACCAGTTCTTCTGCAGCACACACATTCCTGGTGAAATGATCCTGTAGAAGATACTGTGAAAAGGCAGCTAATAATGTGCAGGTATTAGCAGTCTTCTCCTGATGATGATTATCGTACGTCACCACTTACAATTCACCTTTTCAGAGAAGCTTAGAATTAGGTGATGGAGTTGCTGTAAAAAAGCTGAAGTACAATCAGAACTGTAGGAACTGAGGATGGTGGTTATGTGCTTCATAAAATAAAGTTACTTTTTTCAGCTCAAATTTCCTCTGATGAGATTTGTTTTTAATCTGTATTGTTGGTTTTAGTGCTTCTTTATGCAGTGTCGTGCAGCAACATGTATGTGCATATATCACTTGTAATGATGAAGTCTCTGTAGCTTTACAGACAAAAATTCAGTGGGAGTCAGCAATATCACTCATCTAAATTAGTTATTTTAAACTGCTTTTTCAAAATCTCGAATAGCCATTTCATTTTAAAATTTAATGCATTTGAACAGAAAAAACAAGCAAAAATACTTTGAGGCAAATATTTGGGAGCCTGACCTCTCTGACCTCAACCCACTCATTGTCCTTGGCTATTATATAATAGTTAACAGTTTGGTGCATCATTGCTACTGTCACAGCATCATGTCTTCACAGAGACGTGTGGCATCAGCATCTGAATCTCCTCAGGTTGCCTTTCTCCTTCATAAATAACTCACCGGGGAGAGTCAAAGCTTTAATAAGATGAGTTAGCGTAGGTGAGAAAGGTTATGACTGACCGCAAGCGCTCTTAAAAATACATTAATGTTTGGTCATTCTTGCTGATGAAAAGGTGTAAACGTCACAAACTGTCAGCTAAACGCTGTGCAAGCAAAGCCGTGAAGTGACATGAAGCCTACAGTACACCTATGAATTATTTTTTGATGACCGTTCCAAAAGACTCTTTGATTTATGTCACTGCTTACTTCACATTAACTGACTGATAGCCTCACTCGCAGGTTAATCAGACCGGGGTGGCTAGTTGAAACAGGAGCAAAGACAAATACAGACATAAATAAAGCTGCCTTGTCTTCCTGTTGCAGCTCAAAACTGCCAGCTTCCTTGTTAGCTTGCAAGCAAGTTAGCTAAGCGCCACAACAATAGTATTATATTTTAGGCTGTGGACATGGTGCAAAAACATAAATAAAGCTGCCTTGCTTTGCCATGGCATTTCGAAACTGCTAGCTAGTTAGCTTGCAAGCAAATTAGCAGCCTTCATAGTGAAGCAACATTAATGTTGCGTATGTTGAAGGCTGGTCAGGCACAATCAGTGGACATTAGTTTTAGTTTAGTTTATTTCAGTCATAAATACACTTCAAAGCATCATCAGGCAGAAACATAAATAAAGCTGCCTTGCTTTGCCATGGCACTCCAAACTGCTAGCTAGTTAGCCTGCAAGCAAATTAGCCAGCAACACTAATATTACGTATGTAGTGGGCGAGTTATGTAATTGGCACAAAACTGCTTTCAAGCAAGTTACGCGTTTGAACTGTGGACGATTAGGGCAGTCTGGTCAGCTAACACCACCAGTGATGCCATATTACGTCAGCTATGCTAGGTGCTTAGCAATCATCATGTTGGCGGTTTTATATTGTACGTTTCAGTTTAATGTTGACAGTTGCAATACCTTGAAAGCCACAGCCTCAGCTCTTTTTTAGTGTTAACACAAGTAGGAGGATGCTGCTACATGGAGAGAATTTTTTTTGTTTTGCAGCATCGAGCCACTTTGGAAATTATGGTCCAGTTGGCAATTAATAAGGGTTTTTATTCTTTAACCTTGGCAACAATAAATAGAGGGATGGTTGAATGAAAAGCTTAGAAAATGCCAAATTAAAAAGGGTGACAAATGAACTACAAGTGGAGCCTTGAATGGGAAGTGTGCTGTTTCTACAGCGCAGCATTTTATTGTACTCTCTGATGTTTAAAGGCTACTCACCCAGGTGTTTTCAGTCATTCTGGCTGATAAGACCTCTGCGTGTTGAGGGTGGGTGAAGCTATGGTGGAAGTTACGTCCATGTGCTAATAAGAACGATGAATGTTAATTTATCCTGCCCGAAAACAAGGCACACAGGAGATGTCAGTCAAAAAGATTATGTTCTGGCCCACTTCATTGGCTGACTTTCTGACTCAAGTGACTTTGACTCAAGGTAAACTTCTATGAATAACATTAAATTTCCATGTAGCAGGCTGTGTGGGGTTACATGGTACTTTTCTGAAACTTGTAAAAATCATCTGTCAATGAGAGTCCTCCTCCGCCTTGCAAAGCCAATCCTTTGAAAGAGCTGCAGAGTTCAGACACAAATCAGTCTTGAGTCGTGACTTGGAGCAAAAACATTCAGGTCTCAACTAGTGAAATCTCAGAACAATAAAAAATTAACAGCACAGCGTACGGCCTTGCATAACCACACACCTTTAATATTTAATTATTAGGCCTGTGCAGTGAAATGACTTGTCAGCAATGTAAAAAAAAGGACTATCATCGTGAGAAAGTGAAGTGTTCGAACATAATTTGAACACACACACAATTCAGATTTGGCATTGCCCCAATGAGCTGACACTTGGGCTTGTCTCAAATGACTTGACACGTCTTCTATATGTTTCAAATTGCTTGAAAGTCAAATGACTTGACTCATGACTTGTATTTGTCTCAAATGACTTGAAATTTGACTCAGACTTGTGTCTAATGACATTATGCTTGAATAAGATATGTCTTAAATGACTTGATATTTGACTTAGACTTACCTCAAATGATTTGACTCTTGACTCAGATTTGTCTCGAAGTGACATGACACTTGAATTAGACATGACTTGACAGTTGACTTGGACTTTTCTAAAATGGCTTGAGACTTGGCTTGCACTTGTCTCAAATGACCAAACAGTTGGCTGAGACTTGCCTCAAATGACTTGTCAGGAATGATATGACAGTTGATTTGCACTTGACCTGACACTTAATTGAGACATGTCTTAAACGACTTGACACTTGACTTGGACTTATCTCAAAGTGACTCGACACTTGATTTGGACTTACCTCCTATGACTTGACACTTGACTAAGACTTGTCACAAATGACGTGACACTGGAATTAGACATGTCTCTAATGACATGGCACTTGACTTGGACTTGTCTTGCCTGACTTGAGACTTGTCTTGCACCTGTAACAATGTCAAGTTGTTCTTTCATGTTATAAGAAACAACTAAGAACAGGATGTGTGCTCTAAATTACCTCTGAGTTTCTTACCTTACTTGCTTTGTGATGGATATGATATGACCTTTATGGGAACACCAATACATACATTCAATCAAAAATTCATTTCCCCTTTTACTGCTGTGTGAAAAGAGCAACGTAATGAGACTTAATTCCTAGATATACTGATAACTCCTCAGGATACGAAGCTTTGTGATGTATAAACCATAGGCCTTTGTTTTGTTTACACTTAACTAAATATAGTTTTTCCTTCTCATATTTTTCACACTTCATCAAATGGCACGGGGGCTTGAACCTGGTGCATTCATTATGACTCATTGTTGGGCACTAAGCCATGCATGCATTAATGCAGGATTCATCATTCATATGTAACACTTAGCATCCAAAAGCCTTTTCGCACCATCGCTCTAACTCACGAGACACATGTCAGTCCTCAGTGCATCAGACACATGAATCAGATACTTTATTTAACTTTTCTTCATCATCATAGATTTCGAAATTCAGTCATTATAAGTCACTCCAACAGAAAATTATACACTTCATAGCAAACATTTCCTTCTGTTTTCCAAGAGCTTTTGGCACAAAGTACAAAGTAAGATCACGTTGGGGAAGTGTGGGTGTGTTTTAAAGTGTGTTTTGCTGACAGGCAGGGTACAGGTCAATGAATCTATAAAGGAAAGACAGCATTCAAAAATATCAATGAGGAAACAGTTCACACAGCACACTCTACCACACTGGGAGATCATAAATCAATAGAAACCTAAGGTCCATGATACACAAACTGTGCTTTAGGCTATGGCAGAGATGTGCGTTGGCTAATCCATTGCTTTATGTTCTCTCTGCAGTTAGACTTGTGATTTTTCTGCTGTCAATTTCCCACCCTTTGTTCTTCTTCCTTCCACATTTTCACGTTACTGCCTCAATTGGATGCAATCAATGTGGTAATTGTTATTATGATTTCTTTCTATATGGTAAACAGCATGGACAACATGTTTGAGGGACAAAAATCATAGACAATAAAAGGATTTTTGGTTAATTAACTGTCTGCAGTCTCCCAACGTCTGCCTGTGTATGCTGGCCTTCAAAGTCCTCACTTGCAGCACCTGTGTGTCTGCTGGCATTTCTTCACTTTAGTTTCCTTCGTGACGGAGGATGGAAGCTGCAAAAAGAACATCATCACAGCCCGGCCAAATTGGGGCCTTGACCTTCTATGCAGTGACCGTCATCTCTGTGTTGTGCTGACTTTCAATCCTCTGCGCTGCACATCGCACCAACCTTTAGCCTGCGACATCATTATCTCCTGCTGGTTCAGTGTGCATCATGCTCTGGAAACATGTCTTTGTTTCCTATTCAGAAGGGAGACTGAGCTCTAGGTATGCCAGGACACTGAGGACCTGAGGCCAGGGCGTCTGATACGAGCAGCGGAAAGGGAATGAAAGCTAAAAACAGACACATTCGACTCCTGCTATAGCTTGACAGTGTGACTAGGAGCCAGCTTTATTCAGAGTATATAGTTCAAATATAATACACATCAGTTAAAATCAGGCATCTGAGAAAAATTACTTGCTGTCTTGATTGCATTACAAAGACATTCTGACAATCAACTGACACATTAATCTCGTTTTGTACTGTGTATGATTACAGTGTATGTATATACACATAAAATCTGATACACCTGGGTTTCCTAACAGAAGGTTGGAGTATTTGTCCGATGTATTTTAACCACTGGGTAAAACAGGTCTCCTGGAAAAGCTCAGCACTGTGTTTCATTCCTGTGTTTCCTGTTTGCTGTAGTAGGTGGCGGTTATTTTCATGGTCTCCAAAAATAGTTGTCCAATTTTTGTATGCGTAGTAGCAATATCACCACATCCAAAACTCTTTGAAGCAGTTTCTCTCAATAAAGTGATTTTTTTTATATATATATTTACAGTTTCCATTAGTCATCCTGGTCGACGTTGGATTCAGGTGAGCAGCTTGGCCCCTCTTTGCTCTGTAAACCAAATAAAAGATTTCAGCACACTGTTGGTGTAAGAATAGATGGGAGCTGCAAAGGCTTCACTTTGATGTGCATTCAGGCATCACTGAAGTACGCTTTAAGTTTATCTCGTTCAGCTCCTCTTCAGGGCCAATTATAATGTGATTCTGGTCCCACTGAAACCCTTGCCCCAAACACTCAGGAAAAGAGATGCTTTGGTTACTGAGGGTGAATATGACGCAACCTTAGGCCCAATAAGTACCTCTTGTCTTGAGTCTTGTGACCCTGCCTCTCTGCTTCCCTTCACTACACAATCCCCTCACTGCGTTTGCTTCTCCACACCACCAGTGCCGTCATGAGGAGGGTGACCAGGATCGGCACTACGATGAAGGGACCCAGGATGCGGTTGGGCGGGTCCCTGAGAAGCCGTCCAGACAGCGAGCAGTCGTGGAAGTAGTGCCTGTGGACCCCGATGAAGAACTCGTCCACCAGCCTGTTGGGCCAGAAGCACTCCATCTTCAGGGCCACCAGGTACGTGCAGTTCGTCAGCTCGCCGTAGAGTCTGCATGTTGGCGACACAAAAGAAAAGGGTTAACAGTTTCACAGTGAATAAAAGAATTGGCTGGCTGTTGTTATACCTGTTCTCACACACAGCACACATGCAGATACCACTGAAAATGCTTAGTCGCTTCTGAAACATGGGTCCTATATTTCAGACAGACAAATGTAGCTTATAATTTCATGCCAGTGATTACCGATTTCACTGTCACCTCTGATTTGATCACCGATCTGAAAACTGTTAAAACTGACTGTTATTTTGTTCTATTCCATTAATTTCTCTATAGAGAATATTTTCAAGTAAAAGGGTTCGATTCAATCAAACTCTTTCAAGCCCAATTAGATGATCATGAAAATGCATAGCGATCAATGCAAAATATGTCTGTTTCCTCTCTATTTAAAAAGGCAACATACATGTCAAGATTTTAGGTTTCTTCACTTTGTACTATGCACATTTATTTAATAGTAGAATAGTAGTTAGATATAACAAGATGTAACTAGGAGCTACCAGATTGTCCAGATGGCTCAGGTACAAAACACTTGTCCATCACTATTAGAGACCGTCTAGAAAGAAAACAGCAAGCGGGAAGAGTCTCATACTAATAGTTTGTTGTTTAGACCTAGTCTCTCTTCGTGTGTATGTGTGGACTCGGCTTCCTTATGGGGACAAAACACAAGTCCTCATAATGTAAATCCTTAGACTTTTAGGGTGAAGGGTTATGCAAGTAGTGGTTATGGTTAGTGTCTCCAGGAAATGAATGTAAGTCTATGTAATGTCCCCAAAAATGATAGAAACACAACTGTGTGTTTCTGAGTATGTGTGTGTCTGTGTGTCTGTGTTGCTCCCCCACGGTGAGTCGAGTTCACCGGGCCATAATTGAAGTAATGACCCATGATTATTACTGAGCACACAGAGGACACTGCACAAATTAAGGTCAGATACATCATAACACTTATAGTTCAAGCAGCAATACACAACACTTGCACAGTGGCAGCTGATTGACTGAGGTCCGTTAATGGCACGGCCAGGCTGCCCCCCAGCTGTCTCTTCCAGGTTTTTTTGAAGGATCAGATTTACAGTGATCTGATGCTCATATTCAAACACATCACTGAGCTGTCATTGGCAGAGGAGGTTGTTTTTGTGTTGAAAAAAATAGGAGAAAATCCAGATTAGCAGCTGTTTTTTTTTTAAATATGCACCTATAATCAGTGCCAGTGACGAAAGAACTAAAACTTCAGATGTTATTTTAATTTTTTTGATACTCAATCAGACCTTTTTCTAATGGATTTTTTTTTAATTGTTGCACTGATATATACTTTGCTCCTAGAGGACATAAAACCATGACATACAGGTAACCTTACTAATATAAGTCCAGTATTCACTCTCCTTTTAGCTCCGTTTTGTTCTCCACTAGGGGCTTAATGGAAGCATCTTTAGTGGCTAAATGCTTGACTATGTTCACCGACTAGTTGCTATGTTTGATTGTCTTCCTTGGTGCCTTGCAGGTAGCGTACAGTGGACTCGTTAGAGGTTTTTATTCTGCTACTGGATATTGATATTCTAATTCTAATATTCCAGCAGCTTTTGATGCTGGACCCCATGCAAGGTCCTTCTCTGAAGAAGAATCATAGATGTAAACAGCTCAGGGCTTCTTGGCGTGGGACCAGCTGCACAGAGCACCGTGGTTGCTTCGGGTGGCAGGTTCACTCTATCTGGGTGTGTACTTCCTTCCTCGCCTTTATCCTTGAAGTCTCACAAATCGGTCGTGGAGAGAGGAGAAGAGAATTCTGGTCCTGCTGTTGCTCTAATGAGAAGTGAGGTTTCTGAGGATGTTTATGAGTCACCGACTGAAAGGAGTCACAGCAGAGTTGAGGCAGAGGCGGTGCACACAAAGAGATGTAGTCCTTTACGATGTCACCTCATGTGGCTACGGTCAGCGTCAAATTAAACCTGACAGTGTGCAACTTCTTTGAGACAGAGTGTGTGCATGTGTGTGTGTTGCTGAATATAATCCACTAAGTCATTTCTGTTAGTAATTTTCTTTTGATCATGCTGCCTTATTAATGTGAATACAGAGTGACTCAGCTCCTGTGATGTAAAGCTGTGACAGTTACACATCGATTTGGTTAAAGTGATGTAAACTGATGCGTTTTCAGCTCATTCTGAACTCGGCCTTTATGCTGTGACTCAGTCATTCAGTCCTCTTCTATTGTCTTTTAAACTCTTCACCCATTATCACCCGATACTGTCTCTCTATGAGGCCACAGGACAAGTGTGTGTGTGCATTTCACAGGCAGAGGGAACGTGCAAGTATTGCCCATGACGCATTTCTACATTTTTTTTTTCAATTAATAAGAAAGAGAGTATTGGCAGACAGTGGTAACAGAGGGAAGCAACAACAAGGCAGTCAGGAGGAGTGTGGAAATTTAATTCCATTTTATGCCTTTTCTTCGCCATTTCTGTCTCTCATGCTGGCATCCACAGCTCATCCCCATCCTAAGATTGAGTGCCATGACCAATACTATTACCACAGATACTCTGCTTTAGTTGTATACTAAAGGAGGGGAGGCTGAGGTTTAGAAGTGTCAGTCTGTTCCTCTTTTACAGTGTCATGCAAATTTCAAAAGACACTGGTTTCCATCAGCTCAGTGATGGAGTCTCATTAATACTGTAAGTTTAATTGGTTGTTTTCTCTGCAGGAATAAACAAACAGCAACAACTGCAGAGTGGTAACAGGGTGACTGCTGGCTACTGTATACTACTACTGGTGCAGTGACAGTCCACACTTGCACAGTTGCAGAAAAGATAAAATAAACAATGAATCAGCATTTTTTCCATTCAATGCAGAGAGCAGACAAAATGAGACTTTTGGCTACATTACTGGGATTAACAAAGGCCAAAGTATTAAGATCACTCAGAAAGCCAGGCACTCTCATCCCATTGCACGCTGGATGCTTATGTTTGCACCATCGTTCTCCAACTAGTCTGCTCATAAGAGTGCCATTGTCTGAATTGTCCAGATCCAGACTGGATTTGCCATCTCAGTCTAAACCTCGCGACAGAGGAGAGACGGTTTACATAGACAGCTCGTCTTATTTAGACAAAGAAATGGTGCAGCTTCATGCAAGGTTTGCTATTCTAAATAGTAACAGAGCATCTTGCACCGGCACCCATTGAAAATCACTTTAGATCTCCTGATAATCATAACGCTGGTCTTCTGCAGAAGGCATTTGTGTCCGCTAATGAAGGTGGGAGGGAAATCAGCTCATGCAGCAAGTTAGTGAGTTCTTTGTGATCCCTTTAAACACAAGCACCCTCCACCGCCTGCCACAAGTTGAATCCTCTAAATGCGACACTACATCCTTTGACTACACATTAAACAAGATGTGTGTCTGTTTGGGTTCCTACAGCTTGCATGTTTTCTGCTGTTGTGAATGCACTTCCGTTCACTTTTTATCACTTTGGCATCAAGTTGTCAGATTGTACACGACAGCAAAAGTGTGAGTATGCATGATTAAGACTCTGCGTGACTGTGTGCCCACTCTCACGTCAAGGGCTTTTTGAGTTTTTTTTTTAATCCCAACAAGTGTGTGGGAGATGCAGTGTGCAACATTAAATTCATTTGTCAGTCAATGTGGTTGTTAAAAGGGGATGTTAAAGAGCTTGACCTTGTGAAATTAATGTTCAGATACAGTTAGCAGGTAAATATTTGCACATGTATAAAATATTTTCACAGAAATTCCAGGATGTGTGTAAGTAGAGAACTCGTAATCACCTCATAATGCACAGGCATGTAGGAATAAAGAGATACAGACATGTGTGACAGATGACAGGAAGAGCCTAACCGAGGGAGCTGAGTGAGGTGGGGTCATGCTGTTTTAAGTAGTTTGATCTGCTGACTGAAGAGCACAGTGTGAATAAATAAAACCGGAATAATGAATAAATAAAACCAACACAGAGCAAAGCTGCCCCAGTGACTTCAGAGATGAGTCTGGACGGTTCCTTTATTCTACTGATGGCCACCCACAGAGCAAAGCGTGTAAGGTGGACAGGTATGAAGCTGGATAGAAGGGGTTACATGCTGCTGTCCTTTCAATGCAGAAGGACACCAGTGGGGTCTGCAGGTTATCCACAGTGACTTGAGCAACAAACATGGTCGCTGCCACAGTTAGGATGTGGCTAAAGAAGACGAGATTAGATTTGTGAATTTCCAGATGCAGCTTAAAAGCTTGAGTTAAAGTGGATGAGGGATGTTTTCCTCTGAAATCTTTCACACAGTTTGGAATAATGTTGTTAAAATAACATCATGCTGTCACCTTCTTGTAAATGTCATATTTTTGTGAAAGTCTGAAAAAGCGAAAGGTCCTTTGGGAAACCCGCTTCGTCTAGCGCTGATGTTTTGTTTGCTATTGCCCTCCTGACAACCTCTCAGTCATATTATATTTAAGTGGTTTATATTTAGCAGTGTTAAACCTCTCTTTGAAATCACCATCAGAGTGGCAAATGTCTCTTGGGGTCATGCTGTGCTGCTCGTTCAGATCACGTTGCTGGTAGATCGTTTTGTAACTTGAGCAGTGTATTTCTGCAGTTTAGCTCACAATCGTCGCAACAAAAGATAAAACTGGAACAGCAATCGGAGAGCGAAGACCTCCGCCGAGGTCAATAGCAGACTCTTTACATAAACTTCACAATCAATCCATTGCCACTCCTTAATCTGAGAAAAGGTTTTTGCTCTAAAAATGTATTTCTGTAATCCTGCTGACAAACAGAATTGAAAACGTAACCTTGGTGGAGGTAATAATAACTGCCGCTGTGACAACTTTTCAGAGCTGTTAAGTCTCAGAGTGCACTGTGTTTATGCATCTGCAGTAATAAGACTTAAGACAATAAGACAAACTGGATTTCCTGGACTGTATTTCACTACAATATGCCCCACCTATGCAGCTGCCTGCATTATTTTTAACACAGGGCTGTTTTGAGCTTGGTCCCGGTAAAAGATGTTGGATGCATCAGTCAGTGCTGTCTCCAAAAACTGCAAAATTGCATATTACAGATGTTCACGAGTCAGCGTCATGGTTAGTTAATATTACAACTACGTTTCCTGAGTTGATTCTGTTTACAACCCAGATTCCACAAAAGTTGGGGCACTGTGTAGAAAAACATAATTCAATCATCTGCAAACAAACTGTGTTCCTGAGTCCATGTAGTAACATCCTTTATCCAATCATGTGCTCACAAAGTGGTGAACCTCGTTCCATCCTCGCTTGTGAACCACTGAGCCTTTCCAGGATGCTCCTTTCATACCCAATCATGAAACTATCACCTGTTACCAATCAATCTGTTTACCTGTGGAATGATCCAAACAGGTGTTTTTGGAGTAGTCCACAACTTTCCCAGTCTTTTGTTGCTCCTGTCCCAACTTGCTTGAAACGTGTGCTGCATCAAATTCAGAATAAGCAGATATTTATAAAAATCAATGAAGTTGATGAAGTAAAACATCAAATACATTGTCTTGTCTTTGTACTGTTTTCAGTTGAGTATCTGTCAAAAAGGGATTAGCAAGTAATCACATTCTTTTTTATTTAAGTTTTACACAGCGTCCTGACTTTTTTAGAAAACAAAAGAACAGTTCAGTCTGTTCAAAGATCACATAAAACATCCCTAAATAAAGCATAACTAAATATAGTGCAGATAAGATACAACACTTTCGATCAGCAGCGATACTGTCATTGTACTTCCGTTCATTCTGAGAACATCTGATAAGAAAAGAAAAAGACCCCCTGAAGAAGGAAAATGGGTCATGAAGCAAGAAAGAACTGCAGCAGAAGCTAAGAACCAGATAAAACCTACAGAGATAAAGCTACTGAAGATTAAAGAGTACTGTCATACTACACACAGAATACACATATACGCTCATTTAGTTCCAGTTCTAAATTTCTAAACATGACCCGGTGCCATGGTGCATCTCTTCAGCCCTGTAGTGCTGAACCGTGCTTCACCACCTTAAGCTGAATCTCATTAGAAAAGCCCCTCTTCATCATGCGCATTTATTGTTGGGAAAGTTTCAGTCACGACCACTTGGAGGGAACATGTCAGAGCAGAAAGGGAGAGATTCCTCCCTCTGAGACCAAAAAAATCCCAAAGAAAACAGGCCAAACTGTCACTCCTGAGAACATCAGACAAAATGTTCTTTTTCTTTCCACTTTGTTATTCTGCTCACCTCCTGCATCCCTTTTCCTCTGGGGGGGATTGAAGATCTGAGTTTCTGCACAAGTGTGTGTGTGTGTGTGTTGTGTGTATGTTGCTTATGTTGTGGGGACGTAGATCTGTTTACACAGTCACACTGTGGGGACTCTCCTTCAATAATGGAACAAAATGCAAGTCCCCATACCGTAAATCATTAAATTTCAGAGTGAAGACTTGAGTTATGGTTATGACAAGTTTCCAGGAAATGAATGTAAGTGTCTGTAATGTCCCCAAAAGTAATGAAAACATGATTACGTGTATGTATATGTGTGTGTGTGTGTGCGTGCGTGTGTGCAATCCTTTCTCTTTTGTACATGACAGCAAAAGTGATAAAATATAGTTTGAAAGATGGTTTTTTTTAATTGTGTAGTTGTTTCTGCCCCCCAAAATACACACACACACACACACACACGCACCTTATCTTTGCACATTTGTTCTCTCGTTTCTCCGTATCTGCTTCAAATCAGTCGATGTCACGATGTGAACAGACGGAGCTCGGTGTGAGTTGACGTTTGTTGTTGTTTGTGTGAATAACTGCGTGTCTGCTGCACGTGTGTTTGTGTTTGAGCGCTTTGTGTGTGTTTATCCCGGAGTATAAATTGGCTTCTGTGACTGTGTTTATACAGTTTATCCATATGTGTGTACAAATGTTTGGTCTGTCTGTGCTGAAACATCCCTGCTAGACCTGGACAGACAGACCGACTCAGGTGCGACAGCACGGCCAATTTACATTTAATTTACAATTAATTTAATGAGGTATTTACCTTAAGCATCGGACCTGAAGACCCCCTTAGAAATGCTTGGAGATAAGCGAGTCCCTCCCACCCACTGTCAACTGCTGAGAGCATCTTTAGAAGCTTTGGTACCAGGCAGAAAACTAGATGTTTTATATAAGTTTGTACTGTTTTTGCCAATACTTTCCTCATGAACATTCATTCTCGCTATGCTAAACTCCTCTGGTGGAAACTTTCCACCATGCCACGTGCTTATTTATAGCCAGAGCAAACTGTTTACTGCACATTGAGGGTTTCCTCTGGCCCCTTAGACCACCACCGTTTTTCTATCACTGGTTCCCTGTTTTGTTTATCTTGTGCATGCGCATGAGGATGCACCTTTACACACACAGGTGATGCAAGAGAAATTCTTAGCAATGGTGTCACACTATTCCACTGATCTACAGGTGGCTGTGAGATGCCAATATGAGGAAGCGACCAGCAAAGACAGGAAGGAAGACTGCTAGCAGGTAAACATTGGCATAAACAATGCTGGGTTTCAGATACTTTCGAATTCGGCTTCTCAAATCCATTTACTTCTAAATGTTTCATGAGGAGAGAAATGCACTTGACATGTTTGCTCAAGCTACACAGTGTGTGTTAATGTGAATGTAAACAAGAAAAGACCACATAGGCTGCTTTAACTTTCAAGCTGAACATTCCAGGTGTAAAACATTTCTTTGTGTCATTTACTACCCTTGGCCTTTGTGATGTGTATATTTTTTAAGATTTTTGCCTTCCCTTTTATTGGATTGTGACAGTGAAGAGGCAAACAGGAAATGGCTGAGAGAGATGACATGCGAGAAAGGTCACTGGCTGGAATCAACCCGGCAACGGTTGCCGTCATGTGGCCATGTGGTACGCACTGTGACCATTCGGGTAACAAGGTGCACCATGCTGTCTGTGTTTTTTTACATATGGCATGACTAAAAGACAGTATATGCATACGTTATCTTGTGTATTCAACATGGTCTTCAGTTCAACCGGACAGATGCCTTTAAGAACTGTCAGGAAGGTGGGATTTAAGGGGAATCTAAGGAACCTATGGGTAGAACCCAGATGCAGACTCGTGGGGGCGCTTGGTTCAAAATAATAAGCGAATTTATTAAACACAAAGATAAAACAACAAAAACCAAAACTCGGGGAACTATGATAAAGACACACTATGGGAAAGGGAGTCACACAACAATGAAACAACACAGGGAATGAACACACATGAACACAAGACACAATAGAGCTGGGGACAAGACTAGCGACAATACAAGGAAACACTCACCGGGAACATGGCACAGACATGAACAAAGACAAACCAAGGGATAACACTGACATGAAACATGGCACGGACATGAACAAGACAACACAAGGAAAAACACTTACTAAGGGGCTATGACTAAGGCTAGGACTATGACACGGGAACATGGACAACAAGGATTCACAGGCCGCAAGGTAGCACAGACAACGACCCGACAAAGACTGGGGGGAAGACACGGACTTAAATACACAAGGCAGGAACACAAATGACACACAGGTGAAACACATCAGACAATCACACTGGAGGGAAAACACAGGAAGTAAAGCAACACAAAGACACATAACATGAACCTTCAAAATAAAACAGGATGTAACAAAAACCAGGCAAAGACAACACACAATGGGAAACTTAACAAAAAACCGGCGTGCATGGCACGGGTCATGACAAGAACGACATGCATGTGCACTTGAAGAGAAAAGATGGTGCTATTTATTACATTGTGCCTTCATTAATAATGGCTGTTTAAAATAAAGTAGCCCTGTGGTAGGCTGGCGACCTGCCCAGGGTGTCCCCTGCCTTCGCCCGAGAGACGGCTGGGATAGGCTCCAGCCCCCCCGTGACCCTGCAAAGGATTCAGCGGTGTATAGATAATGGATGGATGGATAAAATAAAGTAGGTTTTAAGCCTGTTTTAATTGACTAACCCCACTGAACATTACATTTAGGGCCACATCTACTGATTTTCTGAGGTGGCAGCTCATTATAAGTCAGCTATGCTCAACTCCAGCCGACAAAAAACTTACACAAAAGATCACTCTGAAAGGATAGTATTATATTCTATACAGTCTTTACTTGTATGTAACTATTATCGCGGAAGGAAGTCTGTAGTTATAACAAGACCACTTCACTTAACTGTCTTTGCTTGAGTTTAATTCTACCATCTTTTTTGGAATATATTGTTGTAATACATTGTCACATCGCTACATACATTTGCATGTAATTTACGCAAAAGTTTGCACTGAGGGAGTGACAGAGCTTCCTCTAAGTGCCTGGGAGGCAAAACTCAGGTCATTAAAAGTACCCAAAGCACTCGCTGCTCTTTATTATGAGCACCGTGAATGGATCTGAATTTCCCACACTGTATCAAGGACCTTTGTGAAGAAATAAAAAAGAAGACTTCAGTGGAAAGCCTGAAACCTGTGAACATTTCTACATTAAATATTTTAACTTGAGAGCAGAGATGGCAGTTTAGGTATATTATTCAAGAGGTTGTTCTATATAGAGATCGATATGCTGTATCTGCATCTGTAAGTGAGAAAGATGAATAATGGGTATCAGCACATAGACAAAGGGACACAGAGAGGGGGGAAGATGAGAGGTAATGGTGCAGAATGAGGGGGAAAAACGGTTCTGGGAAAACTCATCCCGAATTCCTTTCCTGTTTCAACTGAAACCCAGTGGGACCAATGAGTCGTCAGAGTCAATATTTGCTGTATTGATGCAGAAACTCAGAAGAGGGAGATGGCTCAATTAGTGCAGGGAAACACCTCTTGTTGTATGTTGGGCTGTACTACGTACCCGCTTCCAAATGAGCATGGTGGATGTGTGCAAATGCCAATATACTAATAATAATATCCAAAATAGAGGAGAAGGATATATAATGGGGATTATATAAAGATTTGGAACTGTACAGCTACAAAGGAGTAGAGGAGGTGATATGTTTGTTCCCTGGAATGAACAAGAAGAGGTTTCTCCTCTCCAGCAGCAGCAGCTGGATGTGAATGTGGAAGGAAATGTTTGCCTAGCAGTTTGACGATCTTCAAAAACGAGTGACTACTGTTACCGAACTTTAATACAAATGAAAAACTGTCCTATTGGAGGCAAATATTCAGATCCTAATGCTATTAAACATGCATTGCATAACAGCTGCAGTCGCACGATAATCCAGGCATTGCTGGATGTCATCCACTCATTAGAGCTGTAAAAACATACGGCAATCCATTTCTAATCACCGACTAATCAGCCGTTTAATCACGGAGGTCCACAGAAAGGGACCTTCAATTAGCTTTCCACACTATTGAGCTCACTGGATTTTTCTGGCCTTGGTTCGCACGTAACCTGATTTGAGCTCACTCACAAAAGGGTTTTTAAATTATTACAGACGGCTGACAGGCATGCATGACTGACCGACCAAAATACCCTCCAACAATCACACACAGAGAGAGAGAGAGAGAGAAAGCCCTTCTAAAACCAAGAAACAGAGCTATTTTTATACAAAGAGCCGGCAGTAAGAAAAACAGAGACAAGGGCAAAGGAAGAGAATTAGACCTTAATTAGGATTAATCACAGAATAATATCTGTGTTTGGAGTTATTGGGGAAACTGTTCTACTGTGCTCTGATCCTGAATTAATGTTACCCCAGTCAACAAAGTCAGAGCTGCTTTAATTTTGCATTAACACAGTATAGGAAAGGAGCATAGCGCGTCATCAAAGTGAGAAAATTAAGACTTTTAATGAGGACTTTACATAAGGTACAAGATTAATAAGCAGAAGAAGGAAAAAAAAACACTTTTTGGAACTTGTTTTTTTGCTAGAAAATATCTTCTCCTCTGAGAATTTGTGGTTAATTGGTTTGTTTACAAAGCAAATGAAAACTAAAATTAAAAAAAGTTGTTTTTGCAGTGTTTATGAATGATGCATAATGCAGGAGGAGTGTGTGTGTGTGTGTGTGTTGGAGGCTGCGTTAAGCTACTGCCAGGCTGAACACAGCAATAATGTTCCACGACTAACCGACTAACCCAACAGACAGAGCGGACGGATGAGCAGATACAGCCTACGGGGTCGTGCGCTGCTCAGGCTGCCAGATGGATTGACTAAAGCAAAAGCATAGTTAATAGACCTCATACATATTCATACGCAGCAGATTATCTCCAGTTGTTGATGTCAAAGTTTTGAGAAAGAGACGGAGGGCAGCTAAACTTCTTTTTTTTTTTCATCAAGTGCCGATTAGCGCTGCTGTAGAGCTCCACTCTTACATATTTATCTCTCTTGTACCTCAAACAAAAAAAATCTTCAGGTTCGGTTCATTCTATTTGCAGAAAGTTGACAGCACAGTGGAAAAGAGTCATAGAGATGGCAGACTGGCTCAGTCAGTTGCATAATATCCATCTAAAATTAGCTAACATTAGCTAACAGTAGCTACAAGCTAAGTACGGCTATATCAGCAAAACCCCTCAGTGTACTGGACTGAGAAAAGGTTTTATCGCTTATGAATATAAATTTTGTATGTATTTTGTATGTTATGTGTGTTTTTATGTGTTGTAGTCTTTTAAAAGTTACATCAGTAGTTTTGTTTTCACTGCTAGCTTAACGCTAGCATTTACATGCTAACAAGCGTAAGTTCGTTCAGGTTAAAAACTCAGTTTCTACAGTCAAGCTAGTGCGGCAGAAAGATAATTGGGGTTAAATTGTTAAGAGCAGGAAGTCCCAAAAGTGTAAAGTCAAAATGAAATATTGGCTTTGTACAATTCTGCAAATCATGTTAGATTCATTTCTGCAATAGCTGTTAAAATGACGTAGTTCAGATCACTGGTGCATGTAGATGAGTTTTCATCATCAGAAGGACGAGGGATGGCGGAAAGGCGAAAACACCACTATTCCATCTGTGTTTGTGGTGACAAAACCCGGTAACAAAACCTGTCAATCACCCAGGTGCTGCATGAGCGGGGGTAAAAAAAGAGTCACAGCAAGTGAGCCAGGTGAGGAGTCTGACAACATCATGGAAAAAAAAACTACAGAAAAAACGCCTTGGTGGCACTGAAAAACAATGAAAGAAAAAAATAAAAGCACTGGAAGCAGAGGCCACTAAATGCACCACAATAACTGTTATTTGGTCCAGCAGCAGCAGCAGCAGCAGCAGCAGCAGGGGCTGCAGCGCCAGCAGCAGCAGCATCCGATAGCAGAGGACAGACCCCGCAGACCATGCCTGATCCTGGCGCTACCGTCCCGGCTTCAGGCTACTTATTGCAACATCATCACCAGCAGGAGCAAGAGGACCCGGTCACACAACAGGTGATGGAGAGTGATTCTGTGAAGATGTCTTTGAACTTTTGTTCTGAAAATCCGACGGTTCTGTCAGTTTCTGTCATTGTGTTCAAAAATCAGTGACTGGTTCAGTCAAACAATAATGAGCTGATTTTTAGCCCCAGTCCACCCCTGACCCTAACCAAGTGGTTTTTCTGCTTAAACCAAACCAGACCTTAACCACAGCATTCAATTGAAGACTGAAATATAATAAACCATAAAGTTTGAATGCAAATAAATGTGAACATGTCCATGGTTTGCAGAAACACACAATGGCAACCGTTGTGGTTTGTAGTTTCTGGTACTTTTATTGTGAAGGTCCATTTCCTGTTTTTCGTTGTTTTTGTGTGGCTAACCTTTCTTCCTGCCTCCGGAGGCACCCGTCCCCCCGCTGCGTCGAGGAGGGATTGGGCACACCTAGATTCACTTCCGTAATCAAGACGCCTATTTCTGGCTTGCTGAGACGCTCCTCGACGCCAGAGTATACTCCGTCTTATCGTGGTACCAGTCGGCTCTAAATCAACCTCGTGGTAATATTATTCATCCAGTGTTGTAAACTTTCTTGTGGAGTAATTTCTTGTCTCCTCTCTTTTATTTCAGTGCTTCCCGTGCCCGCACAGCCCAGCACTCTCTGGACCCCTTTTTGAGTTTTTTTGTTTGTGGATCTCATGCCTCGTGTGCTTTTCGTGAATAAATCATTGTTTAACTTTCTCCGTTTCCGCTCCCGGGTCTCTCTCCACACTACACGCCACAGGCAACATTTATTCTGGCGATTGTTTTGCTCTGAACTGACTGAATAATGGAGCCACGAAGGCTGGGATCAAAAACCATGTCCCCCATGCTAACGACATGTAACAATAGCTTCATGTAAACATTCAAGTTGATGCTATAGCATATTGCCTGTCTAATTTTCTGCTACAACATACAGATCTGCTTCATAAATCGCATGTTCTGTGCTCTGTTGAGACAAAAATATGACCCAAAAGAAAGAAATCTTTGACACTTATTGCACACCTGCTGTGTCCACACATGTAGACTGGAAAATTCTTCCCAGCAGCCTGAGGCGCAGCTTAAAAGGAGACCCAGGCTTTGAGCTGCAGCCCACATTAGCTTTAATGTGTTTTGTGTTATCTATGGGTGTGGACACATATGTTGTATTACACCTTGCCTTGTTGAACAAGCTAGAAGCGATCGAAGCTGCAGTTATCGGTTGATTTACATTGTGCATGAACCTTTCTGTTCACGTACACCTGCCTGCCGCTCAGAGGCTTAGCGGATAAAGGATTATCTTGATTCATCTCAAACAGCCCTTCTAAACAAATTCTGCATACTTTGACATGATTTAGGGCTGCAGAGAGGAATGACTAACGATGTTCTGCTGATGCTCGGAAACAACTATGATTGTGTATTTTTATACTCACTGTGGTCATTGGATTGAAAGACGGATTATTGCCTCAGTTGTTTGCCAGAAGGCCTTTTCTGTTATGGTGGCTGCAGAAAAAGATCACTGTGAAGTCTCAGACACTTAATAATTGGAGTCGTACCCATCGGCTTGAAGCAATTAAATTGTTACTGTCTTTGTTCAGAGATGCCGTCGGCACTGAGTAATTGGACATGACAGAAAACCAAATCCTTTATCAGTCTCTATTTTTCTCTCCAGCAGTTCTTATCTTACCGTTTTTTTTTCTCTTTTCAGCTAAATTTGTTTGTATCGAATCCATTTTCTGTAACGTGAAATAACCGCGGTGGATACACTTCCTTTGAGGAGCCTTTACAAACCATCAGCTTTAGAAGTGCAGACCAAACCTGTGCACATGGTCTGCAGTGACTTCGGAGGCATGTGTGTTACTGAGGGGTCTGTGGTGCTCTGACCTCACACAACACTTATGAAAAGCTATGAAAACGTCAGAGAGGGATTTAACGGCTGAATGTGGGGAAAAAAAGTGTGATGCAAGTGAAAGATGGAAAGTGAAATGTAGATTAAAGGCTTTAGTTGGCACCAGTGGTAGAGAATTTGTACTGAAGTACAAATTCAAGGTACTGTACTTGAGTATTTCCATTTTATGCAGCTCTACACTTCTACTCCACTACATCTCAGAGGTAAATACTTTTTCTGATAAACTGAACTGTTCCTTTATGGCTTGAGAAAATTCTTCTACTTCTTAAGATGAATAAACTGTTTAAAAAGCCTCTTGGATTATCTGGAAAAAAAGTATTATCACAAAGCTGAAAACAGGTTGTTTTTCTGAGCCGATGAAAAGCTGAATTTTTTTTGGAGATCCTTGGTTCTCTCAGGACAAACAAACACATGATGATCATACAGAACATGATGCATTGCTGTAGATTAAACTAGTCTACAGTATATAAAGTTCTTATGCAACATTAATGCAGCAGTAATATTATTCCAGAAACATCGTGTTTAATTATAAAACACTGACAGAGGCAATTTTTCTGTCTAATGACCACTTTTACTTTAAAGTTTGCTGATAATACTCACATACTTTTCTTTAAGTAAGGCTTTGAATGCAGGACTTGTCCTGGAGTATTTTGACAGTGTGATATTAGTACTTTTACTGAAGTAAATACTTCTTCCGCCGCTGGTTAGCTCTCGTGTGGTTGGGCCCTGTGTGTTTGAAAATGAACAGTCAACAGCCTGATTCCTGCTCACCTTGTTTTCTCTTGTGACGCTGCCTCTGCTGACTAATCTGAAATAAATGTTTTGTGCTGAGGGTGATTGATCATGCAGCATCAGCAGGAGGCACGCCCTGATTTATCATAAAGTCATATCATGTCGGTATAACTGGAGGCAGAGCCGTGTGAGGTTTGGGAAATAGGACAAACAAATAATTAACACACTGACGTGTTTTCTGCTGCTGGGTTTTTATTAGCAGCACATTTATAATCATAATGACATATAATTGAATTATATTTCACACATGTATTTGTTTCTGTGATCTGCAGAGAATCAGATTAGTCTTTCAAATGCAGACCCAGTGCCGTCATTTTTAAAGCAGCATGCTGAATTAAGCTCAAATTGAACCAATATGGTGAGATGTTATCATTCCGGTTTCCAGTTGGACATCTTTGTCCTTCCATCTGCCTTCCATCTGCATGAACAGACTGGTCATATTTTCCATCTGCTAAGTGTCTTGTACATACCTGGGTGCTTGCAGACCAACATGATTAACTGCAGCAGCGTTCTTCTCTGAATTATCGTACAACTCGAATCATCATTGATCATCATCAATCATCATCATTATTGGCCCCAAATTGTTTATTCTTTTTATAAATGACATTTGTCATGTTTCCAACAAGTTAAAATGTATCATGTTTGCTGATGACACAAGTTTGTACTCCTCTGGTGAAAATTTAGAAGAACTTCTGCACACTGTTGAACAAGAACTTGGAGTGTTCAAAACTTGGTTTGACGTCAATAAATTATCTGTTAATATAAAGAAAACTACATTCATGAGATTTGGAAGCCAATCTGAAAGTAATATTAAATTAAAAATCTCTAACATTGAAATAGGAAGGGTTTGGGAGACCAAATTTCTCGGGGTTGTGATCGATCATAAACTAAACTGGAAAAAACATGTTGAGTATGTAAAGGGGAAAATCTCAAAATCAATTGCAATCATGTACAAAACCAAAGACATGCTAAATTATAAAAGTTTATATTTAATTTACTGTTCTCTGATACTTTCTTATTTAACTTATTGCGTGGAATTATGGGGATCTACGTTTAAAAGCACAACTGAAAAAATTGTGTTACAACAGAAACGAGCCAATCGATCATAAACAAAGCTGGTTATTATGACCATACAAATCCGTTATTTTTAAATTCTCATGTTTTGAAGTCCAGAGACTTGGTTTATTATAGAACAATGCAAATTATGTTTAAAGTAAAAAATAAAACACTACCAGACAGTGTGTGTAAGTTTTTCAGAGTGTCTGAGAGTAAATATGAGTTGAGAGATGGAAGCAAATTTGTGTTACCAAAAGCTAAAAAAGAGGTTAAAAGAAGATGTATTTCTTTTAAAGGGGTTCAGCGGTGGATAAGTGCTGATCTCAAACTCAAGCAATGTACTTCTTTTGTTATGTTCAAAAAATCATTATGTGGATTTATATTTAGGAGTTATGGCTGTAATTGAAAAAAGGGGAAAAGAGATATGTATGTGCATGAGTATGTATGTATATATATATATATATATATATATATATATATATATATATATATATATATATATATATATATATATATATATATATATATATATTGTTTGTTTATTCTTTCCACTTGATACCATGAATTGTGTAGCTTAGTAGGCGGGCATTAATAAGCTTTGCTTCTGCTTGAGCCTTTTTCAGTCAAAACTGTTTTTTTTTGGTTCTTTTTTCTTTTGATGCTTTGAAGTGTATTTATGACTGAAATAAACGAACTAACTAACTAACTAACTAATCATCAAATGCACGCAGGCAGCAGGTTAATCAGCAAACCCCACTTCAGTCACAGCAGATCCAGTGTGAGAGTCTCGATTAAAGATCACCGTGTCAACAGACTGACTGTGTCCCAGCCGCTTCCTGTACCAGTGCAGACAGTTGTGAGAATATTTTAAAAAGATGATTTTTTTAGAGTTTCTCCCTTTTCCTTCAACAATTCTGCACATTTAAATAAATGTGTCATCAAATATCTTTGATGCCATCTACAAAGAACTGAAGCTGCCTATTTCTCTCTAATAATCTTCCCTCTTTCAAGGTAAAATGACGACGCAGGTTTTCTGCAAGCTTTTCAGAGGTGATGGGGTGACTGCCATGTGTGCTGCAGTGTCACCTCCCTGGGCAGTGCTGCTGGAAGTAATTAGACAAGCCTGACAGCACATGCTTTATTGATTCACTGAGGCTCAAATCCAGCGGTAAACATTTGAACATGAATTAGTATGTGTCAGGTGTATTCCGATGTTGGAGTTTGTGATTTTGAGTCATGCATACTGCATGCAAACAACTGTGTTATAGTAAGCGGCGCAGTAGTTTCACCACAGCTGAAGCAAAGTAACAAAATGCCTAGATGCTTTTCTCATTTTTCACATGTCTGAAAGCATGTTTCCAACCTGCCAGGCAGCAATGCATTTCCATAAATGTAAAGAGCAGTTGGCAGACTCTTGGGAGTTGAGCTGTGTACTCTATCACAGCAAACATATGCAAAAACAAAAAAGGATTTTAGAAGCATTTTTGTTAGATTTATTGAAATTCACTTTACATCCCAACAGCAATCAATAAATCAAATGCTATTAGAAAATCCGGTATTTGTGGCTGTTGCAGGCCTGTAATAAACCCATCCAACGCACACTCACTGACCTCGATGGCATGTGTATTATTGAGGAGTCTGTGGGGCCCTGACCGCGCACTGCAGCTCCAGAGCACCAAAAGCTATGAAAAGTTCAGTGAGAGATTTAACGGCTGAGTGAGGAGAAGCTGCCGGTGGGCTCGTTGCACATGACCTGAGTCTCCAACAAAGATTGCAAAAGAGAGCTAGCTGCAGAAAAAATGGCAGAGCGTGTGCAGTGTGATCGTGGCATTTAACAGAGTTGTTGAATTGTGTATTTCTTTAAAGAACTGGTCTTCTCATCACTACTCCTATCCCCGTCGTTCGCTCGTAAGGAGTCAGGCAGCCATGTGTCTTTCAGGAAGTGGCTATGAAGAGATGCCTGAAGGGAGGGGGTGGGAGTTTTCTTACTGTTGCTGCTTTCTCCAACCTCAGCTTTCATGTAACATTGATAAAAAAATCCTGTTGACTGATATGTACTGTGATGGAGTACACAAGTTTCAAGTGTGTGTTTCAAGTTTCAAGTGTTTCGAGTCTGCAGTGTTTCTCAACCCTGGTCCTGGAGTACCACTGCCCTGCATGTTTTAGATGTTTCTGTGCTCCAACACACCTGATTCAAATGCTCAGCTCGTTACTGGGTTCTGCTGAGGCCTGATAATGAGCCATTCATTTGAATCAGGTGTTAGTCTGCAGTGATACTCCAGGACCAGGCTTGAGAAACAGTGTGCTAATGGATCACACTGTTACTGGGATACAAGGAAAAAAAAAAATAATCAAAACCTCTGAAACTCTGCAACATTCATTCATAAAGCATCAGCAGTAACACAATTTGTTCTTGATTTGGCCCTTTAATGGTCTCTGAAGTATGAGGAGGCATGCTGTGGAATGGATGTGGAAGGTTTTATATAGCATGTAATGAACTGAAGGATCTCAGAGTTCATCCATCCAACTCAGTCTCGAATGTTTGTGGCACAAAGGAAAGGTCACATCATTCAGTATTATGAGATATTTCAAATATCCAGCTGTTTCCTGTGGAGGAAGACCTGACATTTTGTTGTTCATAGTTTAATGTACATGTATATCTATTATAACAGGTATATCTCTACATATAATCCTTTCATTGTGGCTGAATTCCATTTAGCTGCTTCACTTTCAGGGTCCTGCATGTTGGCTCACCCTCACACTGTCATGACTTGCTGGTCATGGTCCCAACTGATCCATGTTTAATGTTGTTATTCACGCTTTTGCTTTTCCTTCCGTGAGGAGTCAAAATGTCTGCAGTGAAAAAGGCCAAAGTAAAAAATTCAAATCATCAAAATCCTTTTTGGATTCTGTCTTAATTAAAACTAATCATAATAATTTTCATGACATGAGGATTTTTTTCTGTTTGCATCTCCAATAGACTCATTTGAAATACAAAAGACTGGAGTGATTTTCTACTATTAAGCTTTACTGTGGTCACATTGCATCTGAATGGGAGTGTGACATCTCCGTATTGAGTGGTGGGTAATGGGGTGGTGACCTATCCCGGGCATTTCTCTGCCCTTTTCTCATTGCATGCTGGGACTTGATGCAGACGCTACAGCATATTGACAGGAAGACAAACAGCATCACGAGTTGAGGGGCTATGGGAGTACAAATGTATTAGAGATGTCACAAACCTGAAAAGGCACAGATAAACCTGTAATAGCTTTGCATTATCATCAGTGTGACACAGGGGTATACTGCATAACATAAAAGCAGCTATAAATTAAAGCCGTTCACATGTGGTGCCAAACAGGATTCAGGAAGGAACGAGGGAATGAAGGAAGTAGAACAAAATGTGACATTCTGTATTTAAATGTGCTTGAATGCATAACAAAGGCAGTCATGCAAAGTCAGTTTGACACTTGAACCTTTTTTCTGTGTGAAAGCTTGTAAAGTGTAATGGAAGGAGGTACACTGTGGGATCTGAGGCAAGGACACTCACACACAGACACGTACACAGACACCAAATGTAATTTGAACTGAATTAGAAATCCCCCGTGGCGTCTTGGCCAGGATGCAGCTTTTCCTCGAAGGGGGAACAACTGTCTTGATACTTGACCTTATATCTAGCTGAGCTGTTTTTGACATTTCAATCTGCCACTCACCACTTATTTTTTTTAACATTTTCTGCTCTTTTGCTGCTTTTTCTGTTTTCTGTGAAGAGATTTGGGACAGAAATTAAGGGAAAAGGTCAGTCAACAAGTCAGAAAACCCTTGGATACTGTTTTGTTTACAGAGGCTGTCCAGCAACTATACAGACCAAGCTCTCCTCATTAAATTAACCATTTAAATTTCCCAACCATACTGCTGCAAACAAACCTTTAGCGCCATGTTTTTCACTTATGGATTCTGCCTTTAACTAGTTTTTTTTTGTCCATTCATGTAAATATCTGGACAGACATTTTGTTTGTGTTTATTAGTAAAATAAGTATGACTTGTGATAAGTGAGATTTGCCTTTAGTAGTTTAGCAACTTCACTACTCCCTTCACTGTTTCTGGCAGGTCAGCAGCCACTTCCTCAGTACCTGTTGCTGATGTGACTGTGTCATCTGCATGCAACAGGATTTCCACACAGATGGAAGGTGTACACACTGAATGACAGAGGCCCAAAAATAGAGCCTTGTGGTACTTTTATGGTTCAGACTCTTGCTGCTGACAATTCATTATTCATCCAAACACAAAGGGTGCAGTCTGTGTATGATTGCACCCACTTACGAGTAATAATAGACTATTTATATTTAGACTAGTGCATAACACTGGCTGACGAACTATTAAAAGCCTTACGGAGGCCAGGGGCCACTTTACCCAAATTAATGCTACAGCTTTGTTTTTCCACACCTACTATGACATATAGTTGGCTCATGCGTGTATGAAAGGGATCGAACAGCAACAGTTGGTACTTCTCATGAGAGCAGAGACAATGCTGCTCATGAGACTGGGTCAGACCTATTGGAGACTTGCTTAATTGGGTTCGCCCTTCCAAGGCTGGTGATAGTGGGTTTATGAGGGAGGTATGAGCCCTCAGTGGCACCTCAGGGAAGCGGCATGATATTATAATTCAGGATAAGGGGTTTTATTGTTTAAATACAAAACAGTTTGATGATCAAACACGGGGTGGTATTTATGTGATTATTTAATTGTAACAATGCCAATAACTGCCACTCAAATCGTAAGAGTGATTTCGAAAACCTGCGGCGCCAGACGTCTTTTACAGCGAGCGCAAAGATAATATTTGTACACGAACAAAAGATCTCTGTTTATGCCAAAAGCGTAGCGCTTTTGTTCTCCACACTAACCGTCTCTCGCCCCCCTCCATTCTCTCCAGTCACTCTCTTTCTCTGTTGTCTCTCACCCAGCATCTAATCAGCTGTTGGAAGGTGACCAAAATGTCGGACCACTGTAGAGACCTCCAGCCGGAAATAAATAAATCTACTTGTTTTTTTTAAAGTAATGCTTCTTTCATTTTCTTGACTGCGTGAGCAACGATGATGAGCAAAGATATTTAGAGCGTGCGGAGATCACTGTGCAGGAGGATGAAACTGCTGATTTTAAAAAGGCGAAGCTCGTTACGTGTCGTTCGTATTTGCGTGAATGTAAATCTTGTTTGTGTTTGGATGCCGCTCTCGCTTTGCGTGTGCGTTTGTCCTACTCACTCGACTGTGTCCTCCCAGCTGCACCAGTCTTTCTGGTCCAGCTCCTGCATGTCCAGTCTGAACTTGGCCAGGCAGAACTCCTCGATGGCCAGCTCGTAGTGGGGTCCACACCCGAGGGCAGATACACACTGAGACACTGCTGAGGGAGGAGAAATGATCAGATCATTAAAAAAATGGACAGGAAAACACTTTGGACTCAAAGCAGCTATGACCATAAATGTTGTCATCTCTTATTGGGTCACAGCAAACTAAAATTTTTTCCCATCTGTGACACAGAAACACCATCTGCTATCACAGTGTTGGGTGAATTGTTGCCTTACAAACAGCACACACACATAGTAGAAGATGTAGCAAACAGGAACGTTAACAGGGAATTCTTGGTGGATGTTTAGTTTTTGCCAATTAGCAGGAGACTGCTTTAGATGTTGATCAGGAAGCTCTAAGACTGTGTGCTGGTATAGAGACAAGGTCAAAATAGAGAAGATAAAATAAGACTTTGATGCTTCATGGTGGTAAAACCACAGTGATGAATAATAATATTGTTCGGTAGTTACTACAGAGAATGTATCATGCTTCAGAGATGAATATCTAATGGAAAGTCACTTCCTAGTTTAACAACACCTGTTTTCAGACAGAGCCGGGCTGTTCTTCCACCTGTTTCCAGATTTTATGCTAAGCTAAGATAACCTCTTGGCTGTGCTTCCATATTTAACGTAGAGGCACAAGGGTGGTATCAATCTTCCTAAACTGTCAAACTGTTCCTAAAGTAAAAGTGAGGAAAACTTCTGTTTTTTATTTAATATAAATTCATATGCAAACATTTCGTTGTATGTTTGCACACACACTCATAATGGACTACTTAAAGTGCTAATTACACAATCTAATAAAAAAAAATCTTAAAATATACCCAGACCAACCCCTTTAATTATTTGAGTTCTGTGCAGCCATTCATAATTAACCTTCATATGCAACCGTCTGTGTAAAACACAGATTTCAGTCAGTACGTTTTTGGTTTCTAATCACAGCTTGCTTGAAAACACCAGTTTGGACAAATTTGTGGAACAAAAACATGCAATCATTTACTTCATCGCTAAATTAAATGAACAATGTTGAAACACTTTGACACTGATGTCACATTAATAAACTTGTCACGTCTGAAACCCACTCCCTCATCATCCTCACTTCCTCCTAATTCTCCTCTTCCTGTTTCCGTGCAGCCTCTACTTATTTTCATTGCCTCTACTAACTCCTTTTCCTCTTTTCCTCCCTTATTCCCACAACACTATTTCTTTATAACCGAATGTGTCTCGTCCCAGGGAATCTGTATATGTCTATATACAGTACACTTCTATTCATCCCTCCTTTGACAGCTTCCTGCTTGATGTCTTACAACTTCCTCCCTCTCTCTTTATCTCTCAAGCCCCGTGAGAGTTTTACGGAGGTGTGGACACATCAGTTTGGGTATTTCTCGCTCATTCAGAATCACTAATGTCAACTGTGTTATGTGTGCAAATGTATGCGTCTATGTTTATGTATGGATGTCATGGTGCAGAGGGGACGGGGGGGATTCATATGGCTGTCTTGGGATCTGCTGCTGCAGTGGTCGAGCTTCAGCTTGGTTTAGGCCACTGCGACTGTTCGGGGAAAGCTCATGGTCATCACAAGAGACTATCGCTTGCAGCGAACAGTGGACTCCAGTGTTACAGCTGTTCCCTTTTTACACCCAAACGATCAGCCCGACTCCGTCACTGCAAGGTTTAGCTGTGTTATGTTACGCGGGAGATTTTCAGCCACTAGATGTCGCACTAGAGCAAATGGGCACATTGGCCACAACTTGACCTTCTCTCTCAGCAACACATAGAAAGCGGCGCCTAAAGACACCACGACATAAACAACAGTATAAGTGGGGGCAGCCGTGGCCTAGAGTGGGGGCAGCCGTGGCCTAGAGGTTGGAGAAGCGGCTTGTGACGGACCACCAGACTGGCAGAGAAACTTGGGTGTGGTGGAGTATCTCCTCCCCCTCCATTAGCTGGCTGATGTGCCCCTGAGCAAGGCACTTAACCCCCCATATGCTCCCCGGGCGCCTGATGCGGCAGCCCACTGCTCCTGTGTGTTCACTGCATGTTGCATGTGCATGTGTGTGTTTACGGGATGGGTGAAATGCAGAGAATAATTTCCCAGTTTGGGATCAGTAAAGTGAATAAAATTAAAAATAACGTCACCATTTTTGTGAACAAAAGCCAAACCAGGATTGTTCCTTAATTCAAACCAAGACGTTATTTAACCTGAACCTCACGGAACACGTCACATCATAAAGCTCATTTCTTTTTTTATGTTTAGGCACTTTTGGTTACGTCAGATCAGAAAAGTTCTTTGTTTGTTGTTCTGGAGTGAAGTCATAAACAACGTCGGCTCTACACGTTCACAGAATAAATCTATTCCACTTGAGTGGGCTAATTGAACTGTGCTAATGATGGCTTGGTTGCATGCATGTAGGTTTGTCAGAGCCTGATGGACACAAGGAATTACGGCACATAATGATGACCACAGTCAGAACTACAATAAAGCTATAAATTCTGCAGCAGAACAAAAGAATAGAGGACGACCACAACGACTATTTTAAAGAATTCAGATAACATCGAGTTGAGAATTAAATCAGAAAATATGAGAAATGAATGTCATATATTACTGAGACTCCTAATAAAACATTGTAGACAAGCCACCTGCTTACTTTGTCAATAAAATGCACAAATTTGACATATTGGAGAATTAACATATTACGCACTTTTACAGAACAACAATCTGCAGGATGCGCACAGAGACAGCTCTGCCTTTTCTTACTTCTAAATAGATGTCATTTGATACCCTATTTGGGTATTTCAAAGTACTTATAAGAAATCGACTTTATTGTAATAGTATTATAAACTGTACTTAAGTGTCCTTTTGAAAAGTGTATTAAACTACAAATACTTTTAATAGTAGTAAAGTGCACTTATGAAAAGTATACCTTTTTTAAGTCCTTTGTAATACACCATTAGCATGCTTAATTTAAGTGTAATTAAATTTCACTTAATTTTAAGTACATTCAAGTATATTTCCAACACTTTGGTGAGATAATACTATTGCACTGCAAGTGTGTTTTGAATGCTCATGAATCAAGTGGTACTCAAGTATACTTGATACACTCAAGTATACTTGAAGGCGACAAATATATCACAAATATATCACAAAGTGTGTGTGTGTGTGTGTGCTTGTGTGTGTGTGTGTGTGGGGGGGGCGCGCTGTCCGTTGCACTGAAACAGACAGAACAGACAGACAGTTAGATGGGTTTCTTAGCCTGCTTGCTTTTTGTGGATACGAATCGAACTGTCAGCCCTAATTCCATCTTCCCTCAATCGTAGCAATCCACAGACAGAAGGGAAACAGTCAACAAGAGAGAGACGCCGATTATAAGCAGCCGCTCAAATGTGGCTCCCCCCTTACTGTGACTGCTCTGAATAATACATGTAAAATAGTTAACAGTTAAATCGTTTTTTTTTGTTTTTTTTTGTGGTGATGTTTGTTTAGTCACAGCCAGCACCTCGGTGTTGTCCAGCGTCCTCCAGGCTCTATTTATGATGCGTTACATGACTTTTCCTCTCCCTTTGACCTTCTCATTTACAAATAAAGCACAGAGAAGAGCTCGTTGTGTACAAATCCATCCCGCGGCTAGCTTCAGGAGGCTCTGTGTACTTGATGAGCTTTTTTGTGCTGCGTACATGTGTGATCCTGTGTGCAAGATGCATTTGGACTATCCACCTATTTATAGCATATTTTGCCCGCTCTTCATCATCATCAAAGATGCATAAGAAGCTAAACCCAGAGAGAAACTAATCTAATCTTACAGCAAGACAAAGAGATCTGCATCTCATTAGTGCAAGAACTTCTCTTTTTTGGATTCTTTTTACTTGTTTGTGCTGGCAGAAAAAAACATGTCAGAACAAAGACAGATGAAAGAGGCAGTTGCCATGTGTTACCATGCGCCGTGTCCATGGCGATATGTGTGTTTGTGTGTGCATATGCTAGTTTTATAGCTACAGCTGTGACAATCCTGACCCACGCTTAATTTCTTTGCCCTCTTGAATACCTCAAAGCCCACATTTGCATAGCCAACACTTAGGCCCAGACACACACACACACACACACACACTCTCTCTCTCTCTCTCTCTCTCTCTCTCTCTCTCTCTCTCCCTCTCTCTCTCTCTTATCTTCAAGTCTAGTTTGACAGCTGTTGATCCGCTCCAGTTCCACCACACTGATAGCTATTACTTGTAATCATATCTGGAGCTTTTCCAAGAATCTGAGGTTACACATGACATGTTGAGATGCTCTGCAATACACAGAAACAAGCACAAGGTGTTAACAATCAAGTCATTACACAGGGAATCAGTATATAATGAAATAGCAAATAGGCCAAGCTGGAGCACAGACGAAAGCTTCAGGTACTACATGCATATCGAAAGTGGCTACAGAGAGAGGGATGCAGCAGACGTGCAGCTAATGACGAGTTTGGACTGAGGGTCTAAATATAGATGAGGCGGGGGAAACGGATGACACTTCATGGAGCATCTCAACTCTGTGGGACTGAATCTTTTTTGCATTCTCAAACACTGACTCAATCACTAAGCGCAAATGGTGTCATGTGAAATAAATTTTTCAGCGGGGTAGGATACATTTCTACGCAGCTCAGCCTGTTCCGGGAACTTTATACAAACAAGTGTGAACTCGAAACTCCAAACGCAGCACAGAATAGCAGATCATTACTATCAAAACTGAATCAGATATGATCAGAAAAGATGATTTGTTAAATTTTGTGTTATTTTAACTCTGGTTCTGACAGTTTTTCAGCAGTTCTGGGCAAATTATGGAAATTACAGACACAGCTAGGAACACTCACAAATTCATTTCATTCCAGTCTCCCATCAGATGAGGACAGTAACGATGATCTGATTTTAGTTACAGGATGAATTTACAATGGAAATAATTGAATTACAAGCCGGAGTAGATACAATCCAGAACGGAGACGGTGTTTTTCTCATGAATTTCTAACCTGTTCCTCGGCAGCATCCCACAGTAATACACACAGCAGCAGGGGTTGGCAGAGTAGGCAAGCTCCTGAGAGAAAAAATGCAAATTTAAATGTACTGCACGACGACGCCTTGATGAAGTAGATTGGGGGCGTTTTGAAAAATTTCAGTCCTGGCCTCTGCAGCAAACAGTTTGGTCCTCTGTGACAGAAACCATAGTGAGACTAAAGAGCTACAAAAAGGGGGATTTTCTTCCACTTTTGCCCAGTCCTGAATTATTTCCCATCTCCAATCTCCATCCTGAGACATCCCTGTCACTTTCACTCCAAATCCCAGTCCAAATATTTCCCCTGATGACTGTGACAGAGCTTCTACCCAAAGACCTTGAGCATCTCTCATAGGGTAATTAAATATATTATATAATCATACTAAGGCTGGACCTCATCCACCATAAGGTATCTCCGGTTTGTAAAAATAAGCCTATGTACTACTATCAGATGATCAATGCTAATTCCCTCTAACTGCTTTCCAGTCCCAGGGTTTATGTTTCCTCTTCCATCCTGGTTCCCAACGGCACAATGAAACAATACTCCCATCCCACGTGTATTAATTCTGTTCTCTTCGCAGTGTCAGTGTCACTGGTCTCTGCTAGAGGCTGACCTCATGTCATGACACAGCTCAGATTTGGAAATGAAGGTCCAAGTTCTGAACATGTGCATCGGTTCGGACTGTAGTTTGCTTCGGTTCTTTTCATAATGGGACTATGGAAACAGCAGCATCCTCGGACCTAAAACCGTGTATTTTTGGATTGTTTCCCATGGTTGAATTCTATATTTATTAAGTGATTTGAGGGTGGATGAGGGGGATGCTACACCTTGTTATCTTGTCATCCCTTTCCATCCCACCCGAGGTCACTAATAGTTTGACACTGCCCTATCTGCACTCAAACCTATAACTGATAAATTATTGAGAATTATACATTTTGTTGCAGACTGTTTCTACTTTAACTGCCACAGCACTTCTAGTCTTTACGGCTCCAGTTTAGCAGCTCAGAAAACTCACAGGCCAGCTGCATCTGACCTGATGTCTCTCAGCCAATCAAATCTGTGCATTCTGATAAGCATTGCGACTTGAGTCAGTGAGAAGCTCACACACAAGATGAGAGGCAGACGGCAGTCAGAGAAATAAGAATAACAGAGCTTTTAATGAAGAATGGACTCTTACATATTCATTCTTCCCACGGGCCGTTCAAAACCAGTAAGTCTCATATGTTCTGAGACTGTGGGGATTATTAAAGGTGGCGATGTGAAGGCACTAAATGATGCGTCATATGGCACTAAATCATAACGCAAGCTAGACATTATGCTGTTGACCTCTCTAACTGGACCTCTTTGAATTTTAATTTAACAGTGCACAAAGAAATGCAAGCAGCATCACCATATTCAGGAATTTATGGCCAGAATGGCATCAAAATCAAAAGCTTGATGTTCGTTTATTTTTCAAAAAGAAAAAGAGGTGAGGCATTAGCTTGGATTTACTGTCCGGACAATTAAATATGACACTGACTGCCTCGTGTTTGGTACAGATGCGCTAAGCATGTGTGTAAGCATCACCTCTATCTGTTGTGTTTACTTCCTTCTCGCCAGTTTAATTGCTGGAATCTGAGACGAGGATGACATTGCTAAGACACATGAACAGTCGACAGTCAGACAAGCTTTCAGCAGAGGGTTAGGCAAACTAATCTGAAAGACAAATCAAGGGTGACGGCTGAAACTTTAGCCCGAGCTGTCCAACGTGCAAGAAAAAAAAAAAAGCTACCACCTGCACATTCATGCAAACGCTAGTAAATTAGCTTGTTAGCAGCAGTGCAAGCCTGGCAGTCCTCCACTGTTAGCATGCAACACACCTCAGCAGCCATTTCTCCTGTTCAAAGAGGGGTCACGAAACGAGAGCCATGACAGATCACATACTTATTCCAAATAAAGAAATCTGGCTGAACTATCAGCTTGTTCACAACTTGTTCGATTGCCCGTGTTTCTTGCTCTGACTTCATCGCAGAAGTGCAGCGCTGTCATAACAGATAAGAATGATGTTCACGGCCATGAAAAGCTGTTAATAAACCCGAGGTGAAGGAGTAAACGCTCCAAATATCGACTAAACTGCCTCATAAATAATGAACTGTCCCTGCGTATGGTCTGTAGCAGCTGTTCTGGCATCAGATTCACCGAGGACAGACAGTTGAGTCATGGATGAATTTTTCACGCGCCGCAGCCTGTGACTCCGTCCTGTCTGAAAGCGAAAAAACAGGCAGATGCTTTCTGTCAAAGGCTGGGACTAATTACGCGGCCGGATCTGATGTTCGCAAATTAACCGGCATCCCACGCCGCCGCTGTTCTCCCTCGCCGTCGCCATTCTCTCGCCAGTGAGTCACAGAGATGGAAATCTTCATCTTTAGCCTTTGATCCAGATTATTTTTGACCACCGCTGCCCTGTCACCCAATCTAACATCAAAAACACCCACTTCCTTGACTTTTAAACACTTTTTAGTGATGAATCATCCCAGTTCATGGAGTAGTAGAGGAGAAAGAGAGAAAGAGAAATCTGTTTCTCCTCCCACTTCTCTGACAGCTCAATTTAGATTCTATAAAGTTACACGGGTTTTATGCATATTTTAAAAAACCCCACACATTTCATCTCTTACATCTCGTACAAACTTGGCCTATTTGATGTTCGCTCTCAGAAAAGTTTGGGCGAGTCTTTCTAGCACTTATGCACTTATAATTTGACTTTGTATCTCAGTCTTTCCAGTTGGTATGCCAGAAAATCAGGGCATGTTCCCATTTTATGCATTGAAAATTGAAAAAAAAAAACACATTCATCTCTGCGTAGTCAGCCCACTGCCATCTTAAGCACATTTTGATGATAAACTTCTCCCTCTTGGACATGCTGTGTGTTTAGAAGTGTAGTGCTACATGCTCATTGGTATAGACAGCAGCTCTCTCCTTTGCAGATGAGACAGGAAAAAATAATCAATTGTCCTCCTGTCTTGTTACTGTCTCTGCTCCAGGTCAACCTTTCTTTTAGGTTTGGAAAATGACATTTCAGTGCACGGCACTGATTCACCCAGTGCTGTTTGTCTAATAGCAAAAGCATTTGTGTTGACAAGTCTGCATCCTCACTGACAGGCGTTCTAATGCTGCAACAGCCCTTTTTTCTGCAGTACACTGGCTTAAAGTTAGTCTCTGATTGAGGTTCTGTGATAAAAACACCTTCTTCTGTTTTCATCTTTCAACATTTGCATCACGTTTACTGTGTGTAAAGTTAATCTTTAACAAATCATGTGACTTTTCTGTCAATGGACGAATCAATTAATTTGCTAATCAGTTCAGCGCTATTGCTTAGCAGACAGATTACAAAAGAAACACAGACAGCGTTTGACTTGCTCTCTGAACACTTTCTCTCTGTACCAATGTCTTCTCTCAGTTCCCGCTGTTCTCATCACGAGCAGAGCTGAATAAATCAGCAGAATGTGATGTTTCTTTGAATGTCTAAAGAAATGTGGTCCTCTTCACTTATGGCGTGTTCCCTCAGACTGACGGTGCATTTAACCAGCACGAGTATGTTTTCCCTCCTCTGCTTCTTGCCAAAATGGCCTGCAGAACTTTCCGTGGGGCGATTTATCAAAGAGAAGAACATCATGCACATGAGCACACAACAACCTGAGCATGTGCTGGACTGTTGAAAGTGATATGTGGTCGGTGTCTGACGGCTTTGTGTATACGATTGGTTAAACCTCAACTGCTTTGACTACTTTTCATGTGACGTAACTGTGGTGCATCGTGGGAAACGACGTAGCTTGTTGCTATGTGTTCCACAGATAAACCTGTTTGCAGCATCTACACAAAGTTAATGACATACTATTAATCATGGATAGATTGACCTGCTGGGGGGCCCTAGGGCAACAATTTGTTTATGCCCAGAAGTCAGCTAGTGTAGGTTTTGTGTGTGTGTGCGTGTTAATGATTTTGAAGCAATTTGATATATACATATATATACAGTATATCATAAAGACATAGGGTCAGAGCGCTTGACTGAAAGCGCTCTGACCCTACTTTTGTTACTGAAAGTAACAAAATCCATCTATCATGCACAGTCACTTCCTGATAAGAATAATCATGTACCCCACATGTAGCCACGCAATTAGATGATGAGGGACTCGTCTTAAGTGATACTTTAATGATGCAAATTCCTTTAAAAATTGTGTACCGTCAGCAAAAACAACACTTGGCTTGACAGAAGGAGTCCATCTGCAGGCCGCTTTGACGCAGACAAACACCATGCAATGCTGCATCATATTGGTTTCAATTTTTACTCAACAGGTACTACAGCTGAGTACTGAGAGCTAGAGACCCAACAAATGAAAACAAACCCAGCAAACTACTGATCTGAACACTGGCTGTTTATCAGAGTTGGATACAAACGAGCCGGATGAAAGTGAGTCATTCTTACTCTTTCTCTGTCTAGCGAGCTGTGCACGTCTGATGAATTAGCGGAGAGGAACGCCAGCAGCAGCGCATCAGCTGCCGTCATTGCATCGTATTACAGCTTTACCTCTGGCGCTGCCACACACACACACACACACAAATTAGTGCTCTCCTCCACCTCTGCTGTCTGTCGTCCTAATCAGACAGCTGGAGACCCCAGGGGGTGAATTTTACTTCGAACTAACAACATCCCTGAAAGTATTCACATAATTAAAGAGAGAGAGAGACAGAAGAGAGGTTTCGCTGAAAGAAATGGCAAAATGAGCAGTTTATCCCCTTAATCTCTCTATTCTTATCTAACTTTATTGCAGCCCACCACAACACACACTTGATCCTCTGTCCATGACGCAGCGACTTGAGATGGTTTAACGAGCCATTCTCTGCCTCCCAGGTACTTTTAGTGTTATTATTAAACCCCGAGTGTGCTCCACCGCAATGTGTCACCGCCTCGCAAAAGGCAGCGGCATAAATAAGCCGCCGAATCTGAATACAGCCTGGAGCTACCTGGTTGGACTCGAGATCAGAGGAGACATCCGAACACAAACGCGCGCAGTGCTGTGAAAGTGTTGTTCATGGCTAAAGGTAACACCAGACAACTGCATTTTCACATTACGTGTTACATGCCTTTTTGTTACTCCATTAATCAGTGTGACAATGATGTGAGAAGTTTTCTGATCAGTTTTACTCTAATCACGCAGTGCTCCTATGGTTGAAATAAAAAAAAACACCAAAGTGCCTCTTGGATGCTCCTTTGGCAGAAAAAACATGATAAAGTGCCCTCTAGGGTGTCGCTCTAGTGGAGAAAACGTGATGCAGTGGACTAATAGGTGCTCTTGAAATGCAGAAAATGCAATGCATGTCTGTGATGTAGGCTGAACTACATGCTAGGAATTAATCAGCCTCTACCCCTCTCAATGGTCAGATAGTTTGTAGTCACACAATAAAAGGATTCAAATCTTAACCAGGGTTTGGAACTGTTTCACCATTAAATGCATCAATAGCCTCTGCGCCTTGGTGCCCCATCACGTGCACTTTCTTTTTTCTTGCACTTGCCCCTCAGACAGCCTGAGTCTGCCAGTGAGGGCTGATGCTACTTGCAGGACAGCATGTTTTAAAGCAGTGACCAGAACCACAGAATCAGACCATGAGAGCTCTGGGATTGTTCCGAAGAGACAAAACAGAGTGCTCAGCATCCTCCACCGTATCGACTGGCGACATAATGATGTAAAAATGCTGGAGAGGAGAAAGCAAGAAAAGATAACAACACAGGACAACAGTACAGAGGGAAGACAGAGAACTGGTGAAGTGTACTTTTACTTAAAACTCCTGAATCTGCTGCTGCTGCCTGTTAGCGATAGTGAGAACAAACTCAAAGAAAACCGTACATACATGTTTAGCATACAGCCATGAGAGTGCTATCAGTCTTCTCATCTAACCCTCTGCAGGAAAACCACTGAGCATATTTCCTCAAATGTCAATCTCTTCTTTTAAAATGGTGAAACAGAAGCAGAATTTTCCTAAATGCTCCACAGACGGACCGACTCTTTAATATGCAGCCACATCATGAATCACATCACAGCTTCAGGCACTCGAAGGAGAAAAACTCGGAGCAACATTAGGCATTTAGACACATTACAGTCATGAAAATTATGACTTACATTCTGAATCACAGCCGTCAGGGGAGACGGCGAAAGAGTCTGGATTTCTGATTGTGAAATGAATGATTCCTGGGAAAAACACGATGCCATATAACATGCTGTAGACTCATCTGTTTTACTGTACAAACAACTCTCTGAGCCTACAGTCCCGGTATGAACTTTTTGTTTTTTGAAGCATTAAGCATCTCTGCAGCTATCCTGTGCTGAGACCAGACAGGAGTCTGGCCTAAATTTCCCGGTGGAATAAAAAAAATAAACAGTGCAGATGTGATGACGCATTACCTGAATAATTTAATCTTACCTGTGTTTGTAAATGTTTTTTAAAACGCTGATATGATATGACACAAATGCACACACGGGGGACAAACATAAAAATAAATGGACCTTTTATGCCTAAAATAATCACCAAAATGTGTTGATAATCACCACACTTGATGTGATTAGATAACCCCTCCCGAAAGCTATATATACAGCGCTGTAGATGACTGTAGTGGTGGTGTGAGTGGAATGATAATGAAGAGGTTTCAGTCTGTAGGCTGAGAGCTCTGCGTCACTGTTTTTCAAAAGTGTTAAAGTGCTGAAAAAAAACATTCATTTCTATTCATTCTAATTCATATCTATTGTTACCGGAACGAACAGGCCCTCCTAGACTTATCAAACCATATTAAATGCTCGGGGAGACCAAGCAACAAGGCATGATAACAAACGATTGCACGCTTTCCCTCATATCATTATCATCTGGAAATAAATGAGATTTCTATCACAGGGATTAGGCTCTGGGGGTTGTTAGCTATCCAATGCAAAACCACTTTAATTGCATTTATAAGTGATTTGGTATTTAATAAAGACTGCTGCGGTGTAATTGGTTTGCAGAGTGGGACGTCCTCCCACATCCCACGACGGTGTGTCAAAGACAGATCAGAGGACAGAACTATAAAGAGCACATACAGCGAGCCCAGCTGGAAGTAGCCCAGTGGGGGGGTATATTTTATAAATGCAATATTCAAGAATATAATCATCAGGGTCTAAAAAAAATCACTGTATGTCTAAAGTTAAACACAAACAGCGACAAAGCTTCAAACAGTGTGTCAGCTGGTGAGCACGGGGTCTCCACTAACGATGGGGGTCCCATTTCAAAGCTTTTTGTCCTTTTTGACCTCAACTGTGTTATTTCACTGCCCTGCCACTGTTGTCCATATGAGAGTAGATCTGAGTTGATGAAAAGATTGTTACACTCACCTGAATGGCAATCAGGCTACATAACCCTTATTGGTAAAGGCTGTTGGGGCTAAATGCAGCCTGGAAGAAATACCTGCAGACAGTACTCAGGGCAACAAATACAGTCACCTTTACTTTTGAATCTGTGTGAAGTCACAATCTTCGTCTACGTTTACCTTCTTTTCAAAATTCACAGTCTAGCCTATCCATCCATCTAACGTGTCCCACTGAACTTATTTTGGGCCGAGACTGAGTGTGTGGCAGTCACACATGCAAAATATCAAAAATGTGTCATTCCTGTCCCTTCAGACTAAAGATCTGTGGAGACTGTGGACATCTTCAAAAAGACAAACCCTTATTTTTCTGCTGCTTTTTCTGTTACAATTTTTATTTTATATATATATATATATATATATATATATATATATATATATATATATATATATATATATATATATATATATCAAGATTCAATACAAAATATAACAACCTGCTTTTGTTCCAGTTGGATCTTATATTACAGTCCTGTATGGAACAATTAACTTAGCAGCTTCAATAGACTTTAAATCTTTAAATGCTAACAAATGGCACAGTCCATCCTCAAACATCTAATTCTAAATCTAAAAAGTTCAGACTTTCCTTTGATCCAATTTAAATTTGTATATGAAGCCTGTATTTTATACTCTGTCACTCTCACATTTTGAAGCGAGTCCTATGAAAATATAAACTTCATTTATTTATTCACGACACTAATTAGTTCTTGTGTGACACTGTCGGTTTCGCACACTCTGTAATAAATGTGTTTCAGACACACTGCATGGGTACAGTGTCCATTCCCTCTGTCTGACTCACACACACACACACACACACACATTTGTTTCTCACACTTCTTAATTAATAGAATAATGACCAAAGCCTATGTGTGTCTCCTCTCTGACACGCCGCTCACATTTATTACACGCTGGAAATAGACGCACGCCTGCAAACCAACACACACACACACGCACACACACACACACTGCACATGCCTTTCCACCCCCACACATAAAAACACTGTGCCATGTGACAATTACTGAAGGGGTGGTGTGTGTATGTGTGTGTGTGTGTGTGTGTGTGTGTGTGTGTCACATCTATCTCTGTCAAGTTGAGTCTCATCCATCACCAGCTAATCATTATAGCAAGCAGGGCTTTCAGCACAGATAGAGGTCTACCCTGACTGGCCCTCTCTGGTAATAGCATACAATTAGCGTAGATAAAAAGCCACACAACAATAGGATGAGGTGCAACAGCGCTGCGGCGTGTTATCTACAAAGACCAGAGGCCAATTAAGAGGAACTTGATACACACTGTGATGTGCAATAATATATTTTTATAAGGGATAATAAAGACTAAAGATATTTTTCTTCTTTGCAACACTTGTGCATGTTAAATATGAGCATTTTACACTCTCTATATCCGTATTCAGCTGGTGCAGAGCGCTGCTACACTTAAGAAATTAGCTGTTGAAGCCTGATGGCGCTGATAAACAATTCATATAACTGCAGAGACTTCATGTATGATTGATGAGCTATGAATTCAACAGAAATTAAGAATTAAGAAAGAGGGAGAAAAAAGGGAAATCCAGTCATGCTTGTACATTCATCATGAGAGAGCAAACAAAAGAAAACAAACTCATCAACATCGCAAAGAAGAATGAGATTCTGATAAAAAGCAAAGACGTCATTAAGCTGTAATTTGAGAAGGAAAAGTTCAGAGAAGTATGGAAAAACATGCAGAAACACATCAGCCTCACGCTGAGAGAAGCATCCTTGAGCTGTTCATTAGGCTGATGAGTGACCACTTGAACTCTTGGATCTAGGTCGTAGCACGCTAGGTGTTCAGTTGCATCGTAACTCAGAAAATAGATCGTTCTAAACAAATATAAAGGTAGTAGCGGTACTGGTCTCCAAACAAGGTCTCCATCGACACAGGACTATAGATAGACAGATTGAATAAATGAGTGGAGAAACACAAATGCTTTCATAGAGATCATGAGTGCTCACTGAATAGTTTTGATGGGTATGAAAATGATGTGACTCATGTGCCTCGACCTTCACAGTCACCATGATTACAACCCCGGTGAACGCCGCCGCTTTGGTCCAGACTGAAATAGCTCAACAAGTATTGATGGATTGATGCATTTTGCGCATCATAACGGGATGTTGGAAGTTAATATTAATAAATGTCTTTGTGGATTTGAGTGAGCTGTGGGTTTCCTTCGAGTGCTCACAATCTGAGAAAACAGCTGGAGGAAAGAGCAGATTTTGAGCTCAGTGTATATATGAATGCTGGGATTTGCTCTATAAATTGTTTTTTTGCTCACAAATCTGTCCCTGTGCACTGAAACATCTTCAGTTACAGACTGGAGAACAGCTTAAATGAGTAGTTTTGGTTTGAACTTTTTTAACTATGTAGTTCAGTGTACCTGGATTTACACAGCAGTGTGTACGTATGTGTGCATGTCCATGCACAAAGAAACACGAGGAGACGGACTCGTGGCAGACAAGTACAATTACCCGTCTCTGAGAGAGGGCAGAGGACTGCATGAACACACAGACACGAGAGGTCTTCACAGGTCCAAACATTCATGCCCAAACCCAAAGAGAACCAGAAATGTAGGCCTACTACTGGACCAGACAATCATTTGAAAGCTCGAACCCCAGATCCATGCGAAACTGAGCCCGGAGACAAAGACCCAACTGGCACCAACTTCACAGCTCTTTGCGATGAATAACTTATTGTTAACATACAAGCTGTGGAAACAAAAATCACAGTGATGGATGACAAACAATTAACATTAACAATTAGCTTTGCAGGTTTGTTGCATCTACCATAACAAAGATAATTGCGTCTGTTTGCCTTTTGCCCTTTCGTTGCTATGGCTGCTAACGTTAGCATTAAGATCTCCAAGACGAGTGTTGAGGCTCTGGTGGTTTTTTCACCTCACCTTGTAAGTCACACACACACACACACACACACACACACACACACACACACACACACATATTTAGACTTTGTGCACACAAATAAAAACACACAAAGCACTTCCATCATGATCAAGTTTATAAGTTCAGATCTACAAGACACCCTTACACACAGGAAACGCATGTATCTGCTTTGATTGGCTGTGATGAGAGGGTGCAGGCACAGTGTGTGTGTGTGTGTGTGTGTGTGTGAGTCAGAGTGAGTTTGATGAGAGGTGAGCAGAGGGCTGGTGAGGCCACTGAGGTGAAGACAAAAGCTAAACCCCTGCCAGGATAATCTAGAGAGAGGGAGAAAGAGAGAGGAGGAGAGAGAAAAGAAATGAGCTTCCTGGTGAGCTGTCAACACACATATGTGCCATACATCTGCAGCCATATATCTCCACGTACATGTGCTGTCAAGTTACTGTCACAGAGATGTGTTTGTCTATTTAAACTGAAAGCTGATGAGCCTATTTTAGGTTACATTAGATATGATAAGATATGACTTTTTGTCTCACCTACTTTTTTAGTTTTAGGTTAGAGACAAATTACTAAAAATACACACATGTGCAAATGTTGTACAACATTCAATAGGCATTGTTAAAATAATGCTGTTTGCAAAGGAAGCTCAATGTGCTGTCAAAAGTCAGAGAGTTCAGCTTTTCAGGACACGTTAATGGCTGGAAGTTGAGTGTCTTAGCTGCTGCTTGAGGCAGAGTTTACCCTCAAGCAGATATTTAACCTGAAATCAAGCAGCGGTGTAATTAATACACGTCATTCTGCCATCATTTTTGTATCAGGCCCTCTGAAGCAGCAGTAGTTTTGGCATTAGAGAGCTAAACTGGCTGATGGATAACTGCCATGTTCAGTTCACGGGCTGATTAAAAGTGAGTTTTTTTGGGGGGGGGTCGTCTTGCTCCGTGTCACAGCACCGCCTGCAGATGCCAAAACCAAACCACTCACCCACTCCAGCGCTGCAGTGGAGCACTTATTAAGTGGCCAACAGCATGAGTGAAATTACCGAGCTGCTGCCGCTGCTGCTGCTGCTGCTACTGCTGTGTATGAACCATTTCATTATTTGTATCTTGTTTCCCCATGACTAATAGTTTTGAATTAATTTCTCACACCAGTTTAACTGATTGTTAATGCTTGAAAAAGTTTATAACATCCATTGCACCGAATCTGATTTTGCAGAATAGTTTTGTGCCAACACAGTGAAATATTATTAGTTTTAGTTCAATTTGCACTGAAAACAATAATTTGTGTTTTTCTTTTCACTTATTTTTTCAAAAATTACTGTTTCTTTGCAGCCAAAAAAACATCACTTTGATTTATTGTTGTGTGGCCTTCCTGCTGAGCTTTATGTGCCTACAGAGGTAATAAAACGTCCAACTATAGATTATGTTTAAGTGACAGAGACACAGAAACCTCTCAACTGAACTGTCTGGTCTCCTGTTCTGCCCTAAAACCAAATGGAGGCATAAATCCTCTGCCTTTTGTTGTTTTGTCCAAGTATCTGGTTTAGCAACGGAGACCCAGAGGAGAGTAAAGAGGTTTTGTTGGGGTCGCATTCCTGCCGAGGGGCCTCAGTAGATGTCTCTGCCTCTCTCTGTTTCTTATTTTAAGTTTTGAATTAAGTTCATCTTTGCCTTTAATTTACATTCAAACAGCCCATCATACAGATGATCATTCCCAGCACTGATCATAATGACAGATGCCGGTGGAGAGGTCAGCTTTTACACCTCAAATATTTTAATTCCTCAGTAAGAAGACAAAATATAAAAAAAATAAACACTGCCAAGTTGTTGTTCATCACAGAACAGACACTGAGCCAGTTCTAAGTCGGTAAAGGGCACAGTCGCTGCCACAAACAGCTGAGATCTCCGTCTCTGTCCGTGGACATTATGTGTCGCCGGACTTGCAGCCCAAAAAGCGCAGGAGGATGAGAGCGCCAGAGACAAAGAGTCGAGTGTCCGTGTGGCATTAACAATGTCTAATTTAGGCTCAGTAATAACACTCGCAAAAGCAGCATGACACTATGTCGCTGAAAGGGAAGAGAGGCAGGAGGATATTAAATTATTACAACCCTGATTTCAAATCAGTTAGGACGCTGTGTAAAAAGTGAATAAAAATACCCAATAATGACGCTATCACCTGTTACCAATCAAACTGTTTACCTGTGAAATGTTCCAAACAGGTGTTTTTGGAGCGTTCAACAACTTTCCCAGTCTTTTGCTGCTCCTGTCCCAACTTGTTTCATTCAGAATCAGCAGATATTTACAAAATTCAATGAAGCTGATGAGGTCAAACATTAAATATATCGTCTTTGTGCTGTTTTCAGTTGAGTAGCTGTCAGAAAGGATCAGCTAATGATCACATTCTGTTTTACTTGTGTTTTACACAGGAATCATGGTTGTAGATAATTTCATTAAACACTATTGTGAGCAGAGAACAAGAAAGAAGAAAGATTACCCTAAGACGTGCACCATAAATCTGAATGATGCAATGGCTGCTGCACGCTAGCGGAGTCCAGGACTCATCTGCATAATGTATAATAGCTAAAGTAAGAGGCTGTCAAGCATAACCTGCACTAACTCTGCTGCTCCCTCTTTGCTAACTCTCTCAGTGCGACTAAAGCTCTCGACAACCGATGTCACCCTCTGCGTTCCTCCTCTCCCTGTCTTCGTCTCTCCACCCAGACAGAAAGATTCATCGACTGAATCTTTCTCTTTCTTTGTCCTCACCCCGTCGCTCCCGCCCACCCGCAAAGGTCGGGTTTAAAATTTTCATCACATGTTCAGGTGACACCTGCAATCTGTTCATACAGGGCTAACAGGCTTCCAGTTACATGCTGGAGAAATGGCGGATTAAATTTTCAGAAGTTCCAGTTGACTGTTACTGACTGGCAAGGTAATTTAACAGATCCGGAGATAAAGATGGACGAGCCTATTTAGTTACTCTGCAGTAGTTCTTCCTACTAACAGTCTGGGATAGCAAGAAACACGAACAACACTTTTAAATGTCAGGAATGAAAATACAAAGAGCGTCATTGCATCAGCCGTAATAACTGGGTAAGGTTGTTATCTGAAGATACGGGTGTACAGCAGGTTGAACACACATAGTCATTATCTTATTTATCAAAGTCAAACCATTACTTACTCTTTATGGCAGCGCTGTCAAAATAGGAGAAGTAGAAAAAGGTGTTTCTATCTTAAGCTTCCTTAATTGTTATCACTGCACTGAAGCAGCATTCTCCTAAACACAGACACCTTGAAGAAAATCTGCCATTCAGTTTCATGCATTTACCTCATGACAGCAGGCACAACAGGAAAAGGTGTCCATGTGAATATTTGAACAGGCTTTTCTTACTCAAATCATTCCTCCTGTTCAAAGAGACCCTCAAAAGATCCTCTGCTTATGTGATTTCAGTGTAAGAGATGGAGGACAGTGTCCACAGTGTGTCAGTCTGAGACAGAAAAATCAAAAGGATATCTATAACACTCTGTTTTACTATCAATCCACAGCAGCTCAGCTGGGAAACACTGTCCAGGGAAAGTGTGCAAATTCACATTACAAGTCATTTTTGATTGTTTGAAGCCAAGTCGAAAGTCTTGAATCGAGTCTGACTCAAGTCAAAGACATTTTACTGCAGGCTGTTCCACCTGGGGTTCGAGCAGATAGTGCATACGAGTAATTAAAAGAAGAAGACTGCACAGGACTACAGTCCCACTCACGACAACAGGCTGGAAAACTGTTTTATTAGTTAAATATGAAAATTTGAGTCAGATGACTGAAATGCAACAGCATAAAAAATGATTCAAGGCTCATGTCTGGAGCAAGAAGTGTTCATTACATGTTTAAGAAAAAGAAAGAAGCTGTCAGATGCTGTGGGAGAAGTCGGCCGAATATCACAGTTAACATGCACAGAATAAAGACAGGGGGTAACACTTTTTCCTATCTCCACCTGCCATTAACACAATTAGCATTAATATGTGATTTAATGGTCTAAATAAAGCCAGCAGGCGTTAGGCTCAGACTTTTTCGTGCAGATGATGTCGTTCTTCTGGAAAAGACTGAACAGGACCTTCAGAGTACACTCAACATGGTACATTGCCGGTGTAGTAAATGGTGACTGAAGATTTATGAAGGTAAAAGTCAAATCATGCATTTTAGGAAAAAAGCCCAAAAGCAATTCTGTGTACATACTGGTTCAGTTCATTTGTCGTACTCGGCGAGTTAGAAATATTAGTTTTTTCCCCCTCAGATGAAACAGGAATATGAATCCTGTCACACTCTGCCGGTTGGGCTCTGGTGGCTCCTCTAACTCACGTTAACTTTGTAAATAAACACAAATTGGTGTCTGTCCAGTTTTGAATTACGCTGCAGGGATCTGGGGGCTGTAGACACACAAAAATTGATTAAGCGCAAAACAGTTTCATCAGGTGTGCATAGAACTGCCTCAAATCTGTCGGTATGTGCTGATATGGGTGTGGAATATGCCAATGAACGTGCCTGACAACACTAAACAAATGTTTTATTGGGATTCCTCAACAATCAATGGGCAAAGAGCTCTGGTTTACAGAATATACTTACTTTGTTTTGTTGTCTCCTGCCTCTGAAGGTAAAGGAAGCCGTGCCTTGTAATACTTGAATAAAACATATGAAATGAATCATTCTTGTCTGGATTAGAATAAGATGTTATTAAATTGCAATCTGAGTGCAATTGGATCAGTCAGGCCACATCTGGAGATGGTCCAGCCCAAATGTAAATGCAATCTCCACAGTCAGGCCACATTTTTATAGAAAGCTTTGAAAGGTCACCTAACTCCACCTCTTCTTGCATCAAAAAGCTACAGACGACCGCTTTCTCCACAAAAGCAAATTAAGGAGAAGCCATAAAGCAGCATTGCTTCCTTGACCTGGTCTAAGATGCACCAACCCAATTCACATGTTGCGATCCAGTTGCGCTGTGGGCGGATTGAAGGCAATATGAATAAGCGTGTGCATATATGTGTCCTCTTTTGGATGTGCACAAGATATAGAGCTGCTCTTATTTGATGAAACATTTGTCATGCGACGTGTGTGTTTGCACTTAGCCACTCAATTTTGCACTCATGAATATATTTACAGTTTGCACATGTGGTTACACCACGTAACAGTTTAAAGGTGAGTCACATTGTTAGCGTTTGATTGCAACACTGAACGTATCTGTAAAGCGGAGTAATTTAAGATGACATTTAACGGTCAGTTTGTGGAGAGGAACAACTGCCACATGTTCCATGTGGGTCTCAATGTTTATGGGGTTAATGGGAAGAGCAAGGCAGCAACAATGGCAAGACTATGAGCTAGAGTCCAACTGGGATGTCAAATCTTAATAATGTGTGTAATAATGTAAGTGGTACAATAATGCACTTGAGTTAACGCATCCATCACTTGACATATGGTAATATTTCTCTCAACGTGCAGATGTCTGGGAGAGAAATGCATCATTATGTAAAAATTTCCTGTATTAATTATTAAAGTAGCTGCTCTTTGTTACAATTAAACGGAGAGCAGGCACACTTTAAAGATTATTTTCATCGTATTTATGCAGAAGAAGGCAGTATTAAGTGGAAGTATGCATCTATTTTCCCATATTAGTTCTATAAATTCATTTTTGCCACCCTGCTTGCTGCTTTAAATACAGATGTACGTGTCGATACCACAGCTTCCCTTGACATCAGCTGAGCATTGGGTTTCTTGCTCAAGGGCACCACTTTTACATGGGAGCATGACTCACTCAGTGCTTCACATGACCGCGTTCACACATACAAGGTTCGTGTGAGACCGTGAGCATGAATTCTTTTGTGTTTCGCGTATGTGAGTTATGTGAGACTGTCCTCCATTGTCTGACAGTGGGTGTCGAGTATGATTGCATGCATTTTCTGTGCCTATTGTCTGCGCATCTAAGTGTGCGTGCCCTGTTTTTAGTGGAATAGCCATTAGCAATTATTCAGGCGCCATGGAGTCAACTAGTCTTTCAGCACCTTGGTAGTAGAAGTCACACCATGTGCTAACAACACACACAGAATAATACACATGCACACATGCTTCACTAACTAGCGGTGCCTCAACGCTGCTCATTAGCTGCTGAGGCGTGACAGTGAAAACTGGGTTACTGCTTTGCCAGTGCACACATGCATACTGCACAAGCACAAACACACACACACACGCACGCACAGACAAATCCATAGGCACACAACAGTCGTGACCAGCTATAAAACAGGTTAATGTGGAGCGAAAACAAACTAGGCAGAGGAGAGCCTGTAAAGAAGAGCGAGGGATATAATCATCGTTTTCATCGGTGAAAGAGAGAGACAGACAGGAAGAACTGTCCCTTTGAAGATATTAAGTGATGCTAATTTAATTTCTTATTTCAGCAAGATCAATTTGACAACGAGAGGACGAGCGCTTTTATTCAGCTCTTAATTTCCATATGAGGTTGACGTTTTACAGGAAGTGTCGCCAGAGCGGTAAAAAGCCCGTGAAGGTGATGCTGCGCCTCTGTTACCTGAGGTCAAAGTGATATATGAGGCAGTACCGTTGCAGACATATGAGCCGTAAAATCAGGTGATCAGTGTGGAGCGGAGGGCTATTTGTCCAGATTTACCCTCGGCTACAGCGCGGAGATTAAACTCATTTCACGCTACCAAGAGGGACGCGGCGTGCAGTGTGTTATTGGAACTACTGCTCTGATCTGTGCTTTGGACACTGACAGTGGAAATCTACAGTAAACCCACTGGATTTCACTTCCTTTTTCTGATTGGTTTACTGATATGTGATGCAATGTATGACTGAGCCACAATGACAGCCAAACAGTTCGCTTCTGGAAAACTCTGTGTTAAAATCCGTGACTGTCAAATTAACAGTGATTCCAATTCAAACGTCAATGTACAAAACCGCTCGCTTTCATTTGCTCCAGTTCGGGATTTTCTGCGCAGCCTCGCTCAATTTGATACCAAATCCTGTCCAATGAATTGGTTAGTTACGCTTCACAAGCAGTGGATAGAGGAATTATCAAAAAGTGCTGATGGAGGGCAGTTATTTAGAGCTCCAGTGTGTTACTCGAGCTGTAATAGACCTTTCTCATTTGAGACCCATACAGAAAATCCCACATTAATTCCCTGCATGGGTTGTTCTTAAATGTGACCTGTGAGGGAGGATTTTCACAGATAAAAAGGCGGTGAAATCAAAGGTGTAGCGTTCACTGTAGCATCACACGGTATAATGGCGGTGAATCTGGCGCCAAAGAAGAGTTAAAGATCGCTAGCTCGGATCCCCGACCTCAAATGATCTGTACGGAGACTGAATGCCACCGGAAATCCCTACCTTAAAATTGCATATTTATTATTCAAAACGCATTAAGCTGGGGGGAGATTGGCTGAGCATGCCCTTTCCAATCACACCTGAGAGCTGCCTCTCTACCTAAGAGTGTTTATGCACTTAATCCAAGACATATGCAGCATAGAGTATGTCCTGTAAATGTCATGTTACCATACTGAAAACTAAAGATATGATATTCTGTAAAATCTCAGCTGACGTACTACTGTGTTTGCAAAATAAACTCCAGCCGCCGGTTTCAACAAGGGTTTCTTATTCATTACACATCATAATAATTAGTTGTTTTTCAGTCTCTGTAAGTGGATGGCAGCAAGCATAATTTTGGGACTTTTCAGGCCTGTCCCATACATCAACATCATGATGGTGCTGGAGAGAAAGCCAGGAGATCATCAGAGTCGTTAGAATCAATCTGCTGGGGACCAAGGATTGTGGGTAGAAACATTTGTGGCGATTCATCCAATAGATGTTGAGATACTTCAGTGTGGAACAAAGTGGTGGGACGACTGACTGATATTTCCACCCAGAGAGTCATACTGCTGTACTGATACTCCTGTATCATTAAAAATGTCATAGATAATAGGAATTGTGTGTAAGGCACTTACTTCCTTGTCCAACGTGCAGTAACAGCAACCTGCAGTAACAGCAACCTGCGGATGGATGATAGCACTATGGAGCAAAATGTCTGACTCTATGTTTCATTATTTTTGTCAATTACAGATTTTTAGCATCACTAGTATCCTTTTCTACAGGAGACCTCCAGCATATCAATTTAAATACTACAGACCTGTTTGTTATAGAATAAAACAACCCAGAAAACCCAGGAGTTATGTCAACAATGGGCAAATCTGCACCACAAAACAACGTTCAGCAGTGTCAAACAATATCAAAGTACTTGTGTGAAAATGCTGCCGCTGCAGGAATAGCATCTACCTCTGAATATTTTCACCCAATTTTGTGCTCCTAGCAGGTCGTGGGAGTCAAAGTGCTGATCCTGCAGTTATTTGCAGCTCAGCGTCAGGACTTATGAAGCCTCCTGCTGTCCTGTCCTGTAGCCCAGAAGCCACAAGCTGCTCCAGCAGAGCACCTCAGCGGTCAGCAGCACAAAACTGCGGCTGTAAGAAACAGCTCCTGACTTCCAGCGTTAAACGCCTCTCCACGCCAGAGCCACTCCTCCCTCAGGTCATTGCTATAAATACCAGTGTGTTCCTATCTGACCAGACTGGTTAGATAAAATGCTGGAGAAATCCCTTTCAGGTTTTCTGGTGGCTTTACGTGATGAGCTCTCGATGTTCCAGCCTTGAATCCTGCACACAACCACCATGACCGGTCATCACGTACTGTACTTTCTGTGAAGCGCAAATGTCACCGAAAAAAAACCCAAGTTCTTCAAAAGAAAATTCCAGCCTGATGCCCTGGTTGAGTGAACCACTGCGACAGGCTCGCTATGGCGCTGTTATGTAAGGTTAAATGTAATGTATGAGAGCAGCGGCCCGGATAAATGGGCTGTAAAATCTGCTCTCCGGTTCTCAGTGAAAGGGCTGATATCTTGGATTTGGAGGACAAGGAGGAGTTATTCGCATAGTTTCTGGTTCTATTCTTATAATAGAAAAATGGGACAAAATACACACACACACACACACACACACACACACAAACACATTGCTATATGGGTAAATATACTGGACACAGCAGACATACAGCATGATTTATACATTATTCCTAAAACAGGTCGTTAATGGGAACTATTAATACATAAATAGATTATTATTTGGATGCTTGTTTTAGTCAGTTTAATAACCTATGAGTTAAGGGGTGTGTTTGGGATGTTTTTTAAACCTGCACTGATATATATTTTCAAATTGATAATAGATCACATGACTAAGAGGCTGTCTGTAGTGAATTCTAAACCAGCAGCTCTCAGGTGTGTGGAGCTTTTTAGAGTTTTTCAGCTCAAAAGTCCCACTACACCTCCAGGAGGCTAGGCGGTGACCTCCGGCGTCCCAGAGTCACCCCCCCCAGTGCCAGTTCACCCTGCTCCTACACAATCCAAACAGCACTGCCACGTTCAACTGACCCAGGCCTGTTTAGGAGATGCTCCAGGTAGTGACCAGTACCGATGCTACCATTTAGCTAATGCTAATGCTAAATGCTAACTGCTAAGAAGAACAGAAGAAGACAATACAGCTAGATTCACCTATACTGTTAATGCTAACTGCTAAATGCCAATGCTAACATATCATACTACCACTGCTAGGAAACCGTTGGGCCGCAACATTGGCGTATCAATTGAAAAATCAATTAATACTGCTTTAATCTTAACGGCATTGTTTCCCTAACCACGTGTTTCATTTGCTCAACGTTAACTCAATCGTCACTATTCTGTAGCTGCCATGCTTGGATCATAAAAGAATTAATTACTGAAAGAAATGTTGCCATTCGACAGTTAATGCTATTCATTGAACGTAATCCAGGTTTGTCCTGCGAGTGCTTTACAATAATTGAGCTAGGTAGATCGTGTACACACACACACACACACACACACACACACACACACACACACACAATGGGTGGTTTGTTAATTTAGAAAGTGTGATACTGTGATAAGAGAGATGGTCGATGTCCCCCAGCTTTACCAAACTTCTACTACTGATCAGGAAGAGTTGTTCAGTCTGCGTTAGCCTTACACTCCTCTTTCCTCACATATGTAGACAGACAGTTGCTCACCAGTTACGGCTGGGCCTCTGTGATCACTAGGATCTACCACTAATAGGATCTGTGAAGCAAAGTTTAATAATTCTTTCACTGGTGAGCACATATTGATTGGAGTGCAGTAAACGGCTTTTGCTGCAGCTAACTGCAACACAGGAAGAATCCAAAAGCTGGAAACGCTCAGCGCATATGCATGAACTTGGGTCAATATTTGAATTTCCGGTGTTGTTATTTTGTCACTCGCAGGATCTATATTTACCTCCCCCCCGAGGAACTATCAGTGTGAAACGATGCAGAGAGAAGGAGGCCAAAGGAAGTCTACGAGGGGAGTTATCTAATATCACATGTGAGAAACAGCTCCATCATAAGCAGGCATGGAGTTTGTCTTCTTCTCCTCCTTTCACCCCTCGCTCTCCATCTATCTAATTAGCCAAAGTCCAGTGGGCGGGTCTCGATGCACACACACATGGAAGCGCACAACATACAAAACAGACAGATATATATATCAGCACTATTAAAACTTTCACAATCCAGCCCCACCCACCTCATTCATCTCTCTCTGCCTTGATAGCCTGCTTCTCTCTCTCTCTCTCTCTCTCTCTCTCTCTCTACTGATTTATGGAGATTCTTGAAAAGATCCCCTTGAGTCCTTCACACCAGAAATATGTGCTTCTCTCTCCAGGCAGAACAGAGGCAGCAAGAATCCGGCGCTTTTTAGAAAATCCATGCATCCACATTCCCTAGATGGATGAGAGTTTAACTGGGGCAAAAAAACCTGACAGGAATTAACATTAATGTCCCTGGTGCCAACATCACAGACTCACAAAAGTAAGCAGTGTAGGGGGTCAACTACTGTCTGTCCGCCCCCCCCCCCCTCCTCCCCTCCTGCTTTGTTAACAATGCTGCTTTAAAAAAAAGGCCTGCTGGTGCTGCAGGATGTCAGCCAACCAGCTACTGGCAAAGTAGTTTTAGCTAAACAGTCCAACCGTTCCACACCAATGCAACAATCTCATCTGTTCCAGAAATATGTAGCATTTCATGATCAATTAGTCTGGATCTTATCTCCTGCGCTGGACTTTTCAGTGCTGAGAATAACACTGAAAATACAAAGACTTAAGTTGACAGACATGTTGCGATATTTTCACCTTAATACGATAAAACATAATCGGTCTGTAATCTTTCCTCCTGACCTAACTGGCTTTAAGAAATCTACTATAAGAAATGGAGAAAAAGTCCTCGTTTGGCCAAAAATGCATTAGCTAAACGTTGTTTTCAGTCACAGCAGGCAGCTAATTTCATTGAAAAGGATCTAAAAAGCTATTGCTCGCATTGGGTCATTTCATCACCTTTTTACTGTGGCCAATAAGGGCGAACATCATGCAAAAGCCCAAAATATTTCCATTAAGAGAAACGTGCTGCAGCTTCAGAAAGGATGCCAAATCAAAAGCTCACTCGAAAATCCAAAACAAATAGAAGGGACACATGCTGCAAATGAAAAAAACGTGCTGCTGAAAGCCGAAACAAAGACATTAAAAGCAACCGTGCTGCAAATACAGAAGTGATGCGAAGTCAAAAACAGACAAACACGAGAGAAAGGAGATCAAAAACATGACGAAGGTGAAAGTGAAAATCAGAAACTCTAAATGAGTGCTAATGTTGTTCTGTCTGCTGGATGAGTAAATAAGCTCTTTAAAAAAAAAGATAAAAACTTTTTAACAGGAAAACTTTATAAGGTGATAATATTTCATTGTTGTGTTTACAGCTGTTTCCACTGCCTCCTAGTGGCCAAAAAAGTTAAGGTTTTAGATAATACAAGGCTTCAGGCAAAGTTAGCCAGATCAAGTTCCTGCCGTTTTACAACAGAACTTCCTGGTTATCCTGAGCAGTGTTGTGTTGAGTCGCTGTGGCAGACAGATACATCCTGGTACTCACATGTTGGCTTGTAGCCCGGACTCAAAACCACCAGTAAAGGACAAAGACACGCACTCGATTTGGCAAACTCGCGCTGCTGAAGTCTCATATTAGCTTCAGCTGGGGATCATTTCATGGCCAGCACGGACAGGGGGAGAGATTATAATGTCCAGTGACTGTCGATGTTCATAAAGCACGTGAGTATTTTATTAAGACAAACTTGAAAGAATCTGAAAGTCTCCTTTAAATCAGGTGGATTTCTGAAAGCTTGGTTGATTCTGCAGAAAGCCGCCAAACCAAAATTAATTAACTGGAGCTTTTCTTTTAATAATGTTTTTTTTTTCATTTTGGAAAAGGAATTGATTAAAAGCTTTCAAAAGAACAAGACTTATTACAACAAAGTAACAGGCAACCTACTCTTGCTGCTTGCCTCCCAGACATTGTCCCATGACCCACTCTGGGCCTCATGCTTTAGCTGCTTAGAAGATATTCATTCATTCCCGCCAAGCTGTCAGATCTGCCAGATGTGTTCCCCTCTAAGTTGATCCTCAAACTATTTCCATTTTGTCATTTCACTGCCATATAGCGAGTCACTTGTGTGTGTGAAATATTCCAAATGAATTCACAATCAGTGACATGCACAGACTTTTTGAAGGGCAGGGGTGAAAAGGACTTCACTTGAGCTCACGTTTTGGCGTCCAAGAGGGCACTTAAGCACGCGTTTTGGCATCCAAGAGGGCACTTTAGCACGCGTTTTGGCTCCCAAGAGGGCACTTTAGTACGCGTTTTTCAACATTTCGGCCGTCAGATGAGTGACGAGAGACTTTGGCCAATCACAGGTCATTTCAGCGAGAGGGAGAGCCTCTTGGCTACAAATGCAGATGCACGTGCACGTCCCTTCAGATGGTGAAAGTCTATCTCACTTTGTTTTAGCGCTCCAGTGCTGGAGTAAAGTCGGATTCAATGGAGGAGAATCCTGCAGAAAATCCTGCAACTTGTGATAAATTTCCAACACCACCTTCGCCTGCAATGGTGTGTTGTACAAAAATATGTGTGAAAACGTCACAACGCCACATGGAGCTTCGGGCTCGTTGTGTCCGATGCCGTGGCGTTCGTATCGACAGGTGGCAAAGAGGCATGATGACAAACCGTGAGGCATCACTTTTGAGTGTGGTGCACTCGTCTCTCATTGCGCTGACAGATGGCATTGCAGCTGCTTCTGAAGCCTGGGGCGCTCTGCCCTGCGAAGAGCTGGAGGGGCGCCTTTGAGTAGATGAGCGAGAGTGGCGGGCCCTACGACGTATGAGATTTCGCAGCCTTAGGTTGAGTTTTACGACTCCTCCTGCTGCCATTCAAACTTGTGGGCTCAGGTCTGTGGGTTCGTGCTCAACGCTGCCAGCTTTAAACGACAGACGTTATTTCCAGTCATATCAGCTTTGTGCTGTATCGATTTAAGCACCCTGTCAGCCTTGAAAAGCGGCTGCCAGAATAAAAGCATCCTGGAAAGATAAATGAACCGCCTGAGTGGGGTTATCATTTAGGAATGTTGGGATATAAAAGAACATTTTTCAGAACCTGGCGCTGCTGTGATGAGTCATAACTTTCACTCTGTATAAACACTGAACACCTACATGGAGCCTTTGTAACGGCAAAAACAAAGGGCAAAGGGCAGAGGAAGCTTGCCTGAAAACCTTTGTTGGAGAGCGTCACAGTGTGCAAGTGTACAAACTGCAGTTTGGTGCATCTGCAGCCAGCACGTATTGAAGCTGTGAAGCTGTGTGCTCATTTTATTTTTTCATAAACGCTATGGAACAAGTGGAACCACGGAGCAACCAAAAGCGAGTACACTCAGCGCACATTTTTGTAGGACTCAACAATGTTACACGCTTAGTTTGGGGTTAGTGGACGAGATTCACATCACAGTTCAGCTGAGGGTGAAGCATTTAGTGGTGAGCAGTAGTGTTAGAGGTTGGGAAATGAACCCAAAATTACAAGTGCGGTGAATACATGAGTGCATGCAGCAGAGGAAGAGATTGGAAGCAGATATCCTCACTGTGATTTTCCAGCATTACATGGCTTCATCATGCATCATGCAAATTGAACACTTTCAGAAAATCCATGTCCAGCACTCTGTCAAACTCTCATTACATCTACTTCATTTGTGGATCCAGTGTACTAGAGGTGCAAATGATCACTCAAACAGCTTTGTTCAGTCAAAATATTCACAGTCACTGATGAAGTTCGTTTACTTCAAGTTTTCCAAGCTAAGTAGTCGCATTGCATTATACGCAGCTCAAATGCACTTCACTATGTTTAGCATACTCGAACTCTTTGACTGTTGATTCAAAAAAACCTTTGCTGATGATACGCGGAACAGTAGCTGCGTTAAAAACATGTGAACACGCTGCAAGACTAAAAATCACTGTGCCTTTATAATCTTTCAATAATGTTCAAACACAACTCCACGACCTTGCAGTATAATAGACTGAAAATGAATTAATGTTCACACAACTGTGAAATACCACTTTTCAACCCTTTTAGCTTAACTTAATGACAATCTCTTATGGAGTGCTATAGATAGCATATTTAACTTAAAAATGAAATATTCATTCTTCCTTTTGGCCACAGTTAACCTGCAAAACACATCTTAATAACACTGCATTTCTTCAGACTAGATTAATTTATCTGAGGAATGTTAATGGCTTGATTAGAATGACAGATCTGCAGTGTGCTGGGCTAAAGCTAGCTTACACAAACTGATTTTCATACTCAGAAAACTACAAAAAAGCATTTTGATGGTACTCAGTATTGCACATAAGAAACATACTGACTCACAAACCTTGTGTCCTCATCAGACAGGACTAAACAAACAAAAAGCCTGATATTTTTCTTTGTGTGGAAGACACACCTGTACTGTGCTGAACTGCATTACTCCTTCAAAATAAAAGCATCAGCATTTGTAATATAACCAACCGGATAATAACTCATCCTTATGAGAATACTTGAGAAATGAATAAACATGAAAAAGAAGAAAAAACATTCACATGGAAAAAACACTTCTACTTCAGGGTGTTCAAACTTCAATGCCAGTGGGACTTACAGTGATTCTGACTGCTGGAGATAAAAGTGTTGCCTTTCAAAAGAGACAAAACTATGCATGTACAGCTGTCAGTTTACTTTGAGTCTGGCTTGGATCAACGTTTTAGGCTCATTTTTACTGGGTTGGTAAAATGATTTTTTTTTTTTTTTATCAACACTAACTGGTCACATCACATTATTTTTCATGCATCTTCAAGGCAGTCTGTCATTATTAAAGCTATGGTAAATAAAACCCCTTCCAAGTGTTAAAATTAGTTCTGAAAAATAATTAAAAATGCCAATATTTATATTACTAATATAAAATCTTAAATGTAGGCTTACACGATTGCACACGTGTTGCAAAACGTTTCGAGAAATTACTGCGACCCCAGTGGGAGAATCCACATTTCGAGGAGCCGACAGCACCTCTTGAACTGATCAACTTAAATACGCTGAATGCAGCAGGATGTGGGTAACTCTGTTTTTTGGAGCACCAATGAGACGTGGTGTCGTGTCATCTTCATGTCCAATGTGTAAACTGTGGTTTTCAGCCTCCTGCACACTGAAGAGATGGACAGTTCTAAGGTGAGTGTGACAGATTTCCATTGGGAGGGAAGGTTTCCTCCAGCCTGGACTTATTTTCTTTGACTAGCTCAAGATGCAAAAATAAAGAAAGAAATAAAAACAATTGAGAGGGTTAGTTTGGGCAGATTTCTTACCTGTGAAAAACCAAAAGTCATTTTAATAAAAGAGCTGACTTGGGTGTTGTTTCATAGGACAAATTCAGTCATTTGCAAACTGACGATTTATCTTCACATTCTGGCAAAGAGAAAAAAGTCAGATATTACTTTGAACCAGGGCTGCCCAAAGTGGGGCACATGGGCCAAAGATGGGCCACCATAAGGTTCAATTTGTCCAGCCAGATGTTTCCAGAAAAAAAAAAAAAAATCAAATTTAAACTAAAAAAGACAGTTCACGTTGTTTTGAAGTAAAAATGCAATTTAAATATATATCATCCATAATTGTTCATTATTTTGCATCATAACGGTGTTTGCTTTCAGCTTATGTCCCGCAATTAAGCTTCAAGTTTGGCCCCCCAAGGGAAAAGGTTTGGATGCCCCTGAAAAAGGCTGTTCATAGATACACAAAGTCTCACACGTTATCACTGTGTGTACCATCCACCTACATTCTAAACAACTGACCCACTTAGTAACATACAGCTGCACAATTCCCCATCTTTGCTGCAGAAATCAAGAACCAAAAACTTCCAGCTTCCTCTACATCAGGCATGTCAAACTCATTCCATAAAGGGCCATGTGGCTGCAGGTTTTTGTTCCAACCAAGGAGGAGCACACCAGGCTGGAATCAATTAATCAGCTGATCTCAGTCTTCAGCTGATAACTAAGTGAACCCTTGATGTTGATTGGGTGTGCTCCTCCTTGGTTGGAACGGCCCTTTATGGAATGAGTTTGACATGCCTGCTCTACATCATTATACAGACTGTGAAAAGTAAAGCAAAGTGCCAGCATGTGGACTCCCTCACACTTTAACCTGACTGTCACCACTTCCACCCTGACAATCTGTCGCTGCAGCTGCGCTGCTGTGCTGATCACTTCCCCACAGGGAGTGACAGGTAGCACCACTAACCCCATAATACATCTGATAATAAACCACAGGTTGGCTAATTAATATAATGATGAAATATATTTTATGCAATACGATTGTTAATAGTCATTATTGAGTACTATAAGCAGCAACCACTGCACAATATTGCGTTTTTAGTTGTACAGAACATCAAACTTCTCATGTTAGTTTTGTAGGGATTTTCCTCTTTGGCTCCGGACGTGAAGGAGAGTAAATGAACTCTCCATAAACACACAAACACCACTTCAGATGATTTCTCTTTTGATATTTTCCAAACAGCGCTTGCAGTTTAGTTCAACCACCTTCCTCCATCTTCATCACGCACATCAAAGCAGCCACAGTGTTAGAGACTCACCTACAACGAACCACAGGAGCGTCTGCTTCTGCAGCGCTGCTCCGGTCCGCGATCCCATCCTGACGCTCTCCAAATGATCACTGACTGAAGTTTGGGAGGGAAGTGAAGGAGAGAGCAAGTGACATGAGCTCAAAGAGCGGCAGGTAACATCGTGAGTAGGAGAGATCTGTGGAATGCTGGCGTCCGGTCAATTAGCCGCCACCAGAAGCGTCGGCTGGATCATTTTGCGCAAACTGCTCGTAGAGGGGGAGCCAAGAGTCGCCCTTGTTCCTGCTGTACCTGAACTCCCCCAAGTCTTCCTGTCACCGATCCTCTGCCATCCCGACATGAAACATACTGACTCGTAAAGTTGCAGCTATCCTCCGAGCAGCCGCCCTGTGTTTTTGGAGAGATCCGGAGCGCGCTTGCGAAGTGTGCAGCTTCTGGAAACTGTGCTGTGCGGCGCGCAACGGGACGCGCCAGGCTGGGACCGGCGCAGCTGAGGGACTGTTGCAGGGTTCACTGCTTCTCCCCGGGAGGACACGGCTGCGGGTGAGCGGAGGGGACGCGGGGTGGACCAAAACACAGCAATTACAGTGCGGGGAGGGGAGGTGAGGGGGAGTGGGATGAGCGAGGAGGCACGGGACTCCTTGTGGTACTTTTCCATTGGTTGATCGGATACAAACCAACAGCCAAGGCAGCCTATGATAAAACGCTTAATGAATTAATAAACTGAATAAATAAATAAACAAAGGTAGCCTAATTGAAGACAGCCTACACCAAATCTATTACCGGAAACTGTCGCGACAACATCCAAGAAAGAGTACAGGTTTATCACAGTTACAGAGACAAGCCTCTTCAAATATGAGTGAGTTATAAAACCTCGTAGCTCTACAAATAAAAAGCAAACTGCTCCACAAGCAACTTTTGAGCAAACATCATCATCTCCTGAATCCGCATACTGCTGACAGCGAAGAGCTCAATAATAGAAAAGGTCCACCTGTAGTGAGGATGAGACAGGTGCAGCGTGGATACAGTGCGCTGGCTCCGGATTGGACGGCCTCAGAGTTGTTCGATGTCGTCATCTAGTGGTCATCTCGGGCACTACAGCGCAAAATTTACATAAATGAGCACTTAAAGCAAATTGTTCACTGATCTGATGCTTAAATATTCAATTTATATCCTCATATATGGATGATGGTGCTTCTCTCTAGCAGACTGCCAGGAATTAGACGGTGTCTCACCCTGGTTTTTCCTGTTTTTATGCGATAAAACGAGAGAAAAGAGATAACGTCTTTTATTATGACACACTTTTTTTTCTTGTTAAATATGTTTGAATGTAACACTGAAAATCTTTCACAGTTCAAATGAGGGGGAAATGAACATCAACCGAATATTTAACATCACTACATTTCACTGCAGCAAAACAGCAGTATATATGTGGATCTACATCGCATAATGTACTGTGCTGTTTCAATTTGAGTCAAGTGTTAACCTCTTAAAATCCAGTATCTTTCTTATATTTCCTCATAAGTGCATTCAGCATTGGAAAATTCACCTGTTTCTGACTGTTTACTCTGTATGACACATTCAAACCTGCATGTTTTTTCCCCCAAGACTGAACCTTTCTGTTAGCCAGAAATATTTTACATGTCTTGTGCATTCTTTTACCCACAAAATTCACCTTGATATTTTTTTTTTGAAAACATTGGGATCTCCAGTGGAAGTTGCAGTGACTGACTCGGGTAGATGGGTTTTAAAAAGGTGGCAAACTTTATGACACGTGGCAGGAACTTTGTCTTGCCTCAGTTTCTGTGCATCATTACAGGAATCATCCACAACTCAGAAGAGTGGAAGAAGAAGAGACGTATTACTGTGCTTGAATCAAACTGTTTTTGTCCAGCTGTATAGCCTATGTGAGCCTCAGCACACACACACATACTATAATTAATATAATATGCAGATAGCATTCAAGAGGAACAAGTTTAATATACGTAAGACAAACAAAAAGACCTAATATTGTTTTCCTGTTGTAATGTGCCCTTATAAAATTAATTTGAGTCTTTTTCAAACACTAATATAGCTGGAAATATAGACATTTGTGATGCCATTTGAAAAGTAAAAAAAAGTGTCTGCTTTGCTGCCATTCGCTTTGAACTCAGCATGAAAAGGCACATTCATTTGTTTGAAGAGGCTTAAAGATGACTCATCCACGTGGGTTAGGGAATGCAGTCTTAGCGCGACCTGTGCTGTTTTATGTTGTTCTCTGCCAGATACCTTTGTGTGGCTTTATGATGTTACATGAGAGCAACAGAGGAACCTCTCAGGCAACGAAAACTGAAAACGAAATGGCTGAATAGAAAATTGTCAAATCATCTCCCACCGATCTGAGGAGCAAACTGAGGTCAGTCCAGAGGGTCACACGGATGACACAGAGGCAACAAAACCACCAGCGGTCGGTTTCACAGCAGCAGCAATTAGAGAAAGATCAATCTGTGCCACTAAAAAGTCTCAAAAGGTCCAGATGTGGTCCAGATACCACAGCACACCTATGTGTCATTAAAAATATTCCCTTCAGTGAAATCAGTGAAATAAGCCCTGCTCATGGTTGAAGTTGACAGATGGCCTCAGAACAGCAGCTTGAGCAAGGCTGACTGCATCCCAGCCTCTGTCAAGATTTGCTGTTGCTTTAATAGCAGAAAGTATTAAAGGAGGAACTGAAGCTAAAAACTGAGGAGAAAACCTCGGTTTGCTCTGATGTGGAAGAACAGGGACTGTCTGGCAAGTTGGAGGGGGCCTCAAAAACAGGAGATGTCTTTGAAAATGAAAAGTCTGATGCTGTTTTAATTTTCATGATCAAGTTGTTCGAAAATTACGTTGTCATTTGAATTTTGTCCGCTTCAGAGCATGTTGATATGTACGTGCAAATGCAATAAACTGGGGGCGCTGCTTCCCTTATTGCATTTAAATATTGTCCACTTTAGAGCAGGTTAAGTCTTAAATGAAATGTACTCTTTAAACTGCATCACATCTGTGAGAAGCTCTGCTAAAACATCACATTTATATTATAATACTAGTGAAAAGTATCAGTTTGCTGTATATGAAAGAGTATGTATGAAACAAGCTGTAGGGGAAGGAGTAAAAGTACCAGTACCACAGTGTCGAAATACTCAAGTAAAAGTCATGCAATTCAAATTTTACTTGAGTAAAAGTACATAAATACAATAAATTAAAGCACTCATTATGCAAAATGGCCAACTTCAGAATGAAATATGTTATATATTTGGATTATAATTAATGATGCGTTAGTGTTTGTATCAGTTTATTGTTGCAGCTGGTAAAAGTGTGCCTCAGTTGAACTACTTTATATACTTCAATAACATAAAAAAAACTGGCATACCATTAATATTCCAGTTCTCTCTCTCTCTCTCTCTCTCTCTCTCTCTCTCAGTGTGTCAGGCAACAAACAGCCTGCTGGCATTTCAGCCCAACGCCCGCCCGCCCGTCTGTCTGAGCGTCTCCAAGGCAACCAAGTGTAAACCAACAGCAGGAGGCACGCAGGGAAGAAGAAGAAAGGAGGGGAAACACAAGAACTGAGAGTCTGTTGAAAAGGATCAAAGGTTTGCTCGTCTCACGTCCACAGAAGGTCAGATAAGACATATCGCTGGACTCATTCATCAAGGGACGTGAAGAAATGACATCATTGAGGTAAGTAAAGAAGAGTTCACTTTGGCATGAGGAGCAACACTTACAAATATTTAACGTCGAAGAACTTCCTTCAAGTACTGCATGAACACATGCACACTGTCACTTAATAATGACGATGTGACTCACCGGCAGCAGTAATGTGAGAGAGTAACTCCTCTGTGCTGTCTCTGCAGGGACCAGAAGATCATTAGAGACTTCCATCACAGGGCTAACATCACAGTCACGATTGCACAAACACACAGACGAACTGAGACGGCGAGCTGGATGAACTGCATCACATATATCAGTTTACAGCTCGTCACTTTCTCCTCTCATTTGTCTTTTTTTTTCGCGTAAGAACAAAAAAGGTTGAGTCTTGTCTGACCAGCTGCTCAGACTCTGCTCTTCTCTCTGGCTGCACTTCACACAGATCTGACAGGGAACCTGTGAACTATGGACAGAAGTGAGGAGAAGACGAGTGCTGAGGAGATGCTGAGAAGAGGGCAGGAGGAAGATGGAGAAGTCCGGCTTGTGAGCCTTGTTGGACGAGAGTGTGAGGGCCAGGAGGAGCTGCAGGTCTCCGACACTGATGATGAGGAGGAGCAGGGATCTACTCCTCTTATCAGCGCCTGTCGTAAAGGCATGAATGAGGTAAGTTATGTATATGTGTGCTTGAAGGAAACGGTTTGGCATCTTTAGTTGTTTAATCATTAGATCCGGTCCCCCAGCTGTTACTGTGTTGTAGATCTGACATCCGTCCATTGTTCACTGGAAAATTCCTACAGGTGAGCATGTTCGTCAGAGCTCCTCCTGCATGACCGGTTGGATTTTTCCTAACAGCAACAATAACATGAAAGCCACGTGACCTGAATCTTGCCCTTTATGTAACTCCCCTGCATCCTCCTGGGGGGGTTGTTTTCAAAACCAGCGTATGACTTACCGGTAACATCCATCCCTGTGGAGTGAGATACTGCAACTCACATTAAATTACAGCTGATAGCGAAACATTGCTAGGAAAAACGTTTGTACAATTACGTTCACAAGGTATCTCAGAAACACTGGAACCCTTAAATTAAAAATGAGCAACAACAGTCAGTGCATTAACACAGTTTCCACATTTACAAAACCTAATTTTTATCAATGAAGAGAATTCATGCAACTTCTTTTAACCTACCGAGCCCGCATCTGATATTTTGTGTTATTTCTAGTTTTACCTGCCGGTGTTGTTAACAGGTGGCACAGCAGCTGCTAAGGGCCGGGGCCGATGTGACGCTGTGTACCTGCAGCCAGCAGACAGCGCTCCATGTGAGCCCTCCTGAGCTCCAGAGAGAAGTTCTGGGGTGGATGTCGAGGCCTGATCTGCCTCCCCAGGCGCAGCTGCTGCAGGCTGCCTGGCAGGGAGACCTGCGCTGCTTACAGAAGCTGCTGGTAACACCCCCACACAGACACAGATGAAGTGGTAGAGGATTTCCCTGATGAGCAAAGACAAAAAGCTTTCCTATTACACAAAGCCAACTGGGTATTCTGTTGGTATTTATGTGCAGCGTGTGCTGTGCAAGGGTTTGGTTTCTTTTCTCTGCTGTGGAAAATCACAGAAAGATAAATCCAGAGAATGCACAACATGAGGTGGAAAATAAAACCCACTGAATAATAATATTAGAACAAAGTTAAAAATAAAGCACAAAGAATGAGAAGACGTTCTGTGAGAGAATGCAATCATGTTTATAACATGTGTGTGTTTGCGTCAGGCTCAGACAGACGGGCTGGATGTGAATGTTCCTAACAGCGACGGTGTGACAGCTCTAATGCTCGCTGTTAGGGACATCGACCTGTTTGAGGGCATGGCGACCCCGTTGCCATGGGAACACAGACCTGCAGAAGTGGTCAAGGAGCTGCTGGGACTCTCGGCGTAAGAAAACACACACATTCATGCATGATATTCAGCATGCACATGCACAAACTTTTCTTTAAATTTGCTTCGTCTAAGAAAAACTGTCTGACTTGTTCCATCAGTGACCTGCAGGCACGAGACCACGGCGGCTGCTCTGCCATTCACTACGCTGCTAACATCAACAGCCCTCTGAAGGAGGAGATCATTCACATGATGGCTGAGGCTCTAAGTCACACAGGTGCACACATACACTCAGTCCAACATGAACGTGACAGGCGCTCTGACATTTTAAATACACTGCAAGTCAGAGGACGCAATCATCGATCAGCTGCACTTATCATTTTTCCTATTAACACCATAGGAAACTACAATATATGTAATGTGAATGAGGTCACTTGTTGGGACAAACCCATAAATTATCACCACACTTAATGGTTAGCATTAGCTCTACAGAGCATTTTAGCATCTTTCAGCTTATTGTTTTGGTTTTTTGGTTCAGTCTCAACAGTGCTGTATCCAACTGAAGTGGGCTGTATACCACCAGCTAAGCACCAATCAACAGGCTAAATTAGCAGCTAGCAAAGGAACAAGTGAACAGTTAACAGCTACATATCAAAATACCTCCGTCAGGAGTTGGTGGAGACCAAAATAAAGCTAAAACGACAGTGAATACATTCATCAAGCGGCCAGAAACAACTTCAAATGACTGCTAATGCTGCTCTGTGTCTGCTAGATGTGTGGGTACGCAGCTGTGAAATATCAATATTGTGTTCACGGCTGCACCAAGTTTCAAAGAATTAACGCTGCTGTAAAGTTGTGGGAAAATTCAGATCTTAATTCCAACAGTGCATGTGATCCGCTTTAGGAGAATAAGGATTACAGTTATTTGCACATTCTCATGTTTCTTTCAGAATAATCTGATCAGAATTATGCAGTTAACAAAAGTTTTTGTAAGATGAAAAGGATCCTGCGCTGTAACACTGCGGCGCTCTCTGTTGAGTGCAGAATCACACAAAACAGATGACCTGAAACACATCATAAACCACACATGATGGAAACATGAGACAGATAACATAATGCTTGTATTAGATATATTAATTCATGGGTAACAATATGCAACATTTGGAAATAAATAAGTTTGTTTCTGTTACTTTTTGTAACATTGCCTTCTTGTTACATTAAATTAACAAATGTTGAAGTCAAACGTGTTCTCACACTTCGTCATGTTATCAGCTCTACTTTACCGATTCACTGATCAGTTTCTTATCTAACTGGGTGTTTAATGCAAAGTATACATGTAGCATATATGTGCTCACTTCATTACTATGTGAAGGCCCACAGTTTTTTCTCTTTCACACACATGCAGGCGTGCACACAAACAACACGGCAAGTTAATTCATAATGCTGTTTTTCAGAGTGAAACCTCTGCAGTCAAAGCTTGTGCTTATATGGGAGGGTATAAGAAAGGCTTGTTTGTGTATGCGTGAGCGACCACACTGCTTAGAGCCGTCATGAGACCGTGCGAGTTTGTACCAGGGATGGCAACACAGAAACAAGGTGATACAGCGAGGATGGAGAAAGAGAGATGAGGAAAAAACAGAGAAATGGAAGAACACTCGTAAATCCTCACCTTGTGTAAACAGCACAGGGTCCAGGGGTGTGGAGCCAAATGTGGATTTGGAGTTTTTTTTTTAATTCTTGCCCTGCTCTGGTTGTGACTGGGAGAACTGGTTTAGGTTTTTACTTATTTATGTGTCAGTATAGGCCACAAAAGGTTAGAATTACTTCTGATTTTGCACAGATGCTGCCCTGATGTCCCTCCTAGCTCTTGACGAATACTCATGCCAGGATTTGGACTCAGAGTTTGGAGAATCGGACGTAGAGTTGGACCTTGAGAGCCTTTCGACAGCTGCCTCCCCCACCCAGACACCCACCAAACAACACCACTTTCTACTCTACAGCCACACAGGGGTGAGTGACAAGTAGCAAGACACTCTGGATGAAAATGCTTTAAAACGTTCCTTCTGTGCCCAGATGTTTGTCACTGTTGTTCTAAGCTTTGGGACAGAGGTTGCTTCTATTCAACTGAATTGTCCAGATTTTAGTTGAGGAAAATTAACTCGACAGCAGCAAAACTCTGATGATCTCCCCTGAAAATGAACTGTCGGATTGAGGCATGTAGTAGACACAAGGCACACACGCAGAGTGGCAGTGAGTCAACACCCAGAAGGCAAATAGGTGGAAGCGGTAATTGGCTGTTTAGATAAGTGTGTGTGTGTGTGTGTGTGTGTGTGTGTGTGTGTGGAGGAGGGGTGGGCCGGGTAGCTGACACTTGGCCGCCACATTACCTTATTATGGGTGTCCTTATAGATGGAGCAGACAAGCAGGGCAGCTGGTTGGCTGAAAGAGAAGAGCAGGTGGTTTACAGGGAGAAGCTACAGTATACGTATCTCATGACACACTCAACTTATGTCAACGGTTCACTTTGAATAAATCAAAAGTAATTACATTGATCTGTTTGCTTTGACTTCCAAACCACCACTAGAACTTTATTTAAATGTAAAGCTTTGCTCCTGCATGTGCAAAAGCTCCTTCACATGAGCGATGACTCCACCACTTCTTGATCTTTACCAATGAAATCTAACAAATGAGAAATCAAATGCATGCCTTTGTGTTTGAGCTTTTGTAATAGCTCCTTCATTTGAAGATGAAATGATTTACTCCACCCTGGAAATATGTTTAAAAAACAGTTTTTCTTCAGTTTTGTTTCTTGATTTAATAAAAAAGAAATCACAGATATTTCTGGCAGCCACTGAGGTCCCTCTGAGCTAACATCAGTCCTGCAGGACTTCTCCCAGCCTCTGTCTTTTTAGAGACTGGGACAAATAATAAATGAATTGCTCATCTTTGTTCTTTCCAGGAAGTGCTGGACTCTGAAGGGTGCCCGCCTCTCTCTGACCATCATAAAGGCCTCAGCCAAGGTAAGGGCTCTTCCACAGACTCCTGGAGTTTTAGTGGACGAAGGTGTCGACTGTGATGTAAGAAATAGGAATGAAACTCTTCTCAGTGAGCTTGTTAGACAGGGATGAAAACTGTATCCTCAGCCCTAATGTGTGTTAAAAGCCCACTAACGACTTCAAAAAGATCAAAATGTTTTTTGGCCTTTTATAGTGACAAAAATATATACTGCTCAGGCCCCAAATAGGCCATCAGATCAAATCACCTTCTAAAGGGAGGGGAGTGAGGGAGGCGTGACTGTGTGGGAGGGGTCTCACACACAATACGACCTCTCAGATGAGAAACCTGCCTGCCTGAATGTACCCCAGCCACAACAGCGTGGGTGAGACGCGGAGAGGATAGAGCAGATCAGTGACATGTTGAGAATACAGAGAGGAGTTAATCGTTAAATCAGATCTCGATATGGCAGCAGAGGGAACCAACAAGCTGAGAAACAGGTAACACCTGTTATTTTTTCTGTGATGAGTGCCAGTATGTTGTATGCGAATATTGCATTATCATTGTATATTCTGTATGAGCAGCAGCAGGTGTGCTTAAAAATTTTGAAATGTAGAAATTCAGCAAGCGTGACGGCCGTCACCTGACACCTGATGCTCCGTGAACTTCAGAAAGCTCAGAGTAACACTGATCTTTAGCATCTATGGACCTCCAGCCCGCAAAGCTGCTTCAAAACACGGTTCAAGAAATGCAATGTGAAATATTTTGTTGTTATTTAGTTTTTGTGGTGATGTGAAAGTTGTTTGTTTTCCTGAATGATATTTGGCTTCTGTCAGGCCAGAAATATGGTACATGTAACTAAGTTTTACATTTTGTGTGTAACAGTGAACTGAGAGTGTATAATGGAGTAAGGATTGGATGTTGGTGTGTGTGTGTGTGTGTGTGTGTGCCTGGAGCAGATAAGGGGATACCCCTCTGTTTCCAAAACGCCATGGAAACACTGAGAGACATCAAGCAAGCCTACCAGGACACAGGGAAGGGGAGCAGGTGGGTAGGGTGAAACAACACACAAACACACACACACACACACACACACACACACACACACAAATCTACAAACTGGTGGCACTAAAACTGATAGTATTGACACGTGAAGACATTGACATCTGTTTATACGTAACCACAAACAGATGTGCACACACACAAACATTTTATGCGCATACAGTAAACACTCCATCCCCCCAGCACACAGTCACTTGTGTAAACAGCACACTCTCCCCGGGCTAGTCAACAACTGGCCTTTACTCCTACATCCACAGCAGAACAGTGTCCTATCCGGTTACATTCGTGTCCTGTCTGCAGGCACCTGTCACTGTGTCCAGAGGACAACCTGTTCTACCCAAACAGGTTAGAAACACAGAGACAGGGGGAGAGGGGGCTTTGGTGAATCAGCCCATTGTCTGTTACATGGAGCTCTCACCACTGAATCAAGTCCAAACTTTCCAAGGAGAATAAAGGTCTTTGAGCAGGTCTCCAATTGCATAGCATCAGCTTCCAGTAATAGAAAGAGATGGGAGGAAAATGGGGCTTTTGGCGTAATGTTCACTCAGCACAAGGCAATAAAACTCATCGACATTTGTAATTCTTACTGTAATATTGTTAGGCAGCTTTCTTTTTGTCAAAGGAAAATGAACTGTACTCTTTGTCTCTGTGTTACTTTTCAGAGGAGGTGTGTCTCTGCCGAGCCTTAACGACAACAGCAGGTGCTGGAGCCACCTGGATCCTGCTCCATCGTCTGGTTTGTTGAGTACCAGGACCTCCTGCCTGCCGGTGCCCCCCAGACACAGGTGCATGCTGTAGCTGGAGTCATTATTCATGCATTTAACATGACATATGAAAGGCCAATCAATAGCTGATGCATGACTCAATACGTCTGTGGCACTCACACAAGATCTTTAACGTCTATTTTTGATTTGTTTCTCACAGGCCGAGAACAAGAAGTGTGGTTGCTGCATCCCCATCCTCCCCCGGCCGGCTGTCTGTGGCTGAGTCCAGCCAGCTCAGTCAATCGGCTCCCAGCATCATGGAACCATTGCTTTGTTCAAACACTGTGATCCAGGCCAGAGCGCACGTCCAGACCCGTATGTAAATATGCAACACCAGCGTCGAAACCTCGGAAGAGATCGTCATAGTTACGGCAGCTTTAACTTTTAAGAACTAAAGAGTGCTATTTTCAGATCAGCGGAGGAGTTACATTTTATTTCAATCTCACTTGTGTGTGAGTGTTATTTAATGTATAAATAAAACTATTGTGGTGTGAATTTTAAATAGGGGTTTACTGTTTTTCAGATAAGAGAAGCGGAGGAGTATTTTAGTTTGCTGATGATACCTGTGTGTATGTTGTTTTAAATTATTAATCTCTTCCTGTCTGCAGGGCTTGGTTCTCAAGATATTGTGACTGACCAAAAGGTGAATGTCAACCAAAATAACCTCCTGACATCAGCTTCACCTATTTGTCTTGCGTTCCTTTTTCTTTTCATCCATAAAACAGTTTATCTACCTCGCCAGTCATAACCACTCAAATACTGTCGTTGTCCTCATTCTTTGCAGCTGTCGCGAGGTCTGTTGCCAGCTCTGCATCCAAGAACACCCAAGCTGTTGGCACCACTAGACAGCAGGCCCAGGGATATTGCAGCTCTGCCAGCACTAAAGCACCATGTTCCCCTGAAGCCCATCAGCCGGAGCCCTCTTTGCTCCAGGACCAGGCTGAGGAGAGAGAGGCTGTCCTGGGGCAGCCCACGCGCTGGGCCTCTGACCACTAAAGGTGGCAGTGAGGAGAGCGGGTCGAGCAGCAGCCAGAGTTCCATCGATCTGGAGGATGAGGAAGACGAGAGGGGTATACATGACATGAGCTCCACCGAGAATGCTTTGGCTGGGGAGACAAGGTGGCATTTTAATGTTCAGCCTCGGATCAGACATTTTCCACTGATCAACGGATCAACACACAGCCTGGATGGAAAGCCTACCGATCCCGCAACTGATCGTCTCAGCACTGAAAAAGCTATAAACTCTTTCTGTGAAGGCAAAGACATGAATATGAATTACACAAAAGAGCCTGGTGACAATCAGTCATTTAAAAAAAGGAACAATGCACAACAAGGAGAGACAATGAATCCTACTGAAGACACTGTGACCAATAAAATACCAACCACATCAAAGTCTAAGGAGGAAAAGAACAATGTGGGCCACACCACAGAGCCTGAGAGCGAGACTAGCCATGGAGCAACATCTAACATTAATAAAGTCCAGGCTGATGCTATTGCATGCTCTGAAGGGAATTACAGTAATGACCTGCAGCATAGAAAACAAACAGAAAGAACAACCATGGATTCCTGTTGTGAAGGAACACGGGTAGATAACCCAATCCTTCAAAGGGTGGACATTAGTGCTGCTGAGGAGAGAACTCAGTTATTTACTTCAGCTGTAAACCTTCCACAATCAGACATGAAGCAAAACAGAGATGAGACAGAGTTGCAAGCCTTAAAGCCTGTCCGGAGGAAGGAGAGAAGAACCAGCACAAACTCTGAACTAAGAGCAAATACCCAAACGAACCAGCAGTCCGTCAACATGCTTGCACACAAAGACGGAAGCATCCTAAATCGGAACAAATCTAAAACTAGCCTGAAGTACTCCTCACTGTCCACACACGGTAAAGATAAAACTAGGAAAAGCTCTGAGCTAATAATTAGTGGCGAGACAGTCACAAAAGTTAAATCAAAGCTTAACACAGGCAACCCATCACCACAAAGGAAGGTGATTGACCATGCACAGAGCAAAAGGGCCAATCCTGACAAGTTGAGCAGCAACAGAGCTCAACAGTACCCACTGAAGAGCAGCCGGCAGCTGAAGAGACCTGGTCTAGCGGGGACACAGAGGTCTAAATCTGCTGTGGACTTCATCACCTACAAAGACATGTTTCAGCAGATACAGAGTGGGGATGAAGGACCGGCCATCTATGAGATGTTTGCTGGTCCTTTCTACGACGATCTCAGAGTTTCCGGCTCCTGTGAGAAAGTTAAGGACAGACAAGTGCAGTCCGCTAAAGTCAAATACAGACCACTGAAACAAACGCAGAGTAAGCTGAGGAGGAGCCCGGGGGAGAGAATGGTGGTTTCAGCTAAAAGCAAACCAAAACTTGCATCCACTAAGATGAAACCTCACCTCACGCCTGTACCAAGGAAAGACTTCAACAAAATGAAGGATGTACCTAAATCGGATAAGCACACAGAGGCCGAGTTAGCTCTCCCCAAGGATGTTAGCATTTGTCATAATAGTGATCAAATGTTATCTGTGATAGAGGAGGTTCTTCCTGAAACAATAAAATGTGATGATAAAACATTGACTACAGCAGCAACTTTCTCTCGTGATGAAGATTGTAATCACATGCACATGAATATACAAGAAAAAAATGTCAATTCATCAATAGGAAAGCCGAACCGACTGGGTCCTGAGCCCGAATCATCTCAAAGCCCCAAACAGCCCAAGATCAACACCTGGACATCTTCTAGCAGCAGCAGCCACACCGTTATGTCACCAGTTTACCAGAAGTTTCTGGACGAGGTGGGGGATGGGCCGCTTACAGATGACCTGCTGCAATGTCTGGCTGAGGAGCTGATCTCACTGGACGAGAGGGATGTATCCATAGGCCCGTGTCCTGAGAACCTGGAGCCAAGCCAAGACGAGTGCAACAAAGAAGATGATCCGGTATTGGGAAGAAATACATTTCCTGAGGTAAACGTTTGTCTCTTTCATAATACAATATGGCAGCCATGTCCAAACTATTCCATCAAGGGCCGTGTGGCTGCAGGTTTTCGTTCCAACCAAGGAGGAGCACACCAGGCCAACCTATCAACATCAAGGGATCCCGTGGTTATCAGCTGAAAAGTGAGATCAGCTGATTAAATGAGTCCAGCCTGGTGCGCTCCTCCTTGGTTGGAATGAAAACCTGCAGCCACACGGCCCTTTATGGAATAGTTTGGGCATGGCTGCAATATGGCAATATTTGGAAATGTGCATGCTCAAACACCATCTACACTCATTCCATCGTGTTCTTTCATAGGCCCACAAATATTAGGGACTGTGTCAAAATTATTTGTAGGGGTCTGAAAGGAGGGAGAGTGTTGACATTTTTATTTCAGCTGTCCTTTCCAATATAGCTCATCAAAAAGGACTTCAGGTTCATAAAGATGCACTTTTCCACTTGCACAGGGCTCAGGGTTTTTTTAATGTGTAGGTTGCTGGAGCACATTAGAAGTCTCCTTAAAGGTTTAGTGTGTGGGATCTAGTAGCATCTAGTGGTGAGGTTGCAAATTGCAACCAACTGAAAACATGAGAACATAACTGTGAATATTGTACATCTTTGCCAATAGATCCCCCTAGTTCATGTATCTAAGGTATTAAGATATTAAAGGTTAAATTTTGGTCTACATCAGGGTGTAAAAAAACATTTATATCCCTGCCTAGAGCCTTGAAGTAAAAGGTTCAGATACAATCACAAGGCCAATCATTTTTGCAGTCCCTTATAAAAAATCCAACATTTTGACGTTCACATGTAGCCTACTAATCTATTAATCGACTGAACATTTTTAATAAACTTATTTAACACCTTAGCCCTGGAAAAAAAGATTATCCTGATCCACCAAAGCTTCAAAGACCCAGTTGTTTTTAAAATCACTGTGCATTGCTCTCTCATTTACTTTGCTAAGCTTCATTCTGTGTATTTTGTCGCAGGTTATTTCAACATTCAGTGCTGCTCTGCTTGGCTCTGGGTCGATTGTAGATGACACCATCACTTGGACAAAGGGTGAAGTACTCGGCAGGGGAGCCTATGGGACAGTACGTATGCTAATTTAGAAAAACAACACAAAGCTAATAACATATTCAAAGCATGATTTTTTTTAGATTGTATGCTTGCATCACCTGCTTTGTGAGAGTTGTGTTATCTGTTTATACAACCGTGCACACAAATTTTACATTATACAGACAGCAGTGGACTCAGATGCTCAACCAACCCTGACAATCATTGCTGCCTTCTCCCCAGGTGTACTGTGGCCTGACCAGCCAGGGCCAGCTGATAGCTGTGAAGCAGGTGAGCCTGGATGCCTCTGACCCTGACGCTGCAAAGAGGGAGTACATTCGTCTGCAGGGGGAGGTGGAGCTGCTTAAAACCCTGAGACACACCAACATTGTGGGCTTCCTGGGGACCTCACTTTGTCAGCATGTGGTTTCCATCTTCATGGAATACGTCCCTGGAGGATCCATCGCTAGCATCCTTCACAGGTAAGGCTGCTTCGCAATAGCGCGAACCTTACCCAGAGGTATCTGTTGAAACATCAAGAGCGCCTCATTTGTGAGAAGATTTTAGAGCAGGGGCTAGCAGTAAACGGTCACACACATTGTCCCTGTTGCTGCCCTCAGGTTTGGTCCTCTGCCAGAACGTGTTCTGGCTCTATACAGCCATCAGATCCTGGAAGGGGTGGCCTACCTTCACCTCAACAGGGTGATTCATCGTGACTTGAAGGGAAACAACGTCATGCTGATGCCCACTGGCGTCATCAAGCTCATAGACTTTGGCTGTGCACGCCGTCTCAGCTGCCTGAACCACACGGCTAGCAACAGCGGAGATCTGCTCAAATCTGTCCACGGCACACCTTACTGGATGGCACCAGAGGTAGACAGAAAGCTCATTTTGGTGGTCACCTCAAAGATGACGATTCTGTTCATTTCACTGTTCAGCTGAACTTGAAACTGAATCTTTTGATCTTGTCTGACTCTCAGCATCTTTTGCACTCTTCAGGTTATCAGTGAGACGGGATATGGCAGGAAGTCAGATATATGGAGTGTGGGCTGCACAGTGTTTGAGATGGCCACAGGGAAACCACCTCTGGCACACATGGACAAGATGGCTGCTTTGTTCTACATCGGGGCTCAAAGAGGGTTGATGCCCTCTTTACCAGAAGGGTTTTCGGATAAAGCAAAGGATTTCGTGAAAATCTGCTTGACAAGGTGAGACCTGTAGTCCTCTCAGAACAGTACAAACTCATGTTTTTTTTTTACTTTGGGGCCTTTAGAGTTAGAGGCCTAATTCAGACCATGTTCTTCTATTAATAGATGTTTGAGAACAAGCACCCTTATTTTCATTTGTTTTCTCTCAACTCCAGTGACCAGAGATTAAGGCCATCTGCAGAACAGCTGCTGAAGCATTCATTCATCCCTCAAATTGAGACTGGAGTGAACTCCTGGTCAACACAGAAAAATAACCGCTGTGGTCACCCAGAGGGACTTTGTGGTTAACAAGGAGTCACATTATGACAGAACCTTTTAGGGTTCAAGGGGAAATGACTGAATTCAGACTAGTGACTCAAAACACAAAGTATTCTTTTGTGATCCTTTGAGGGCCTGCCGCCTATCCCCAGTAATACACTAGACAAGATTTGTGTTTGGGAACACTGGGCACTGGGCTTGTGTCCCAGATCAGTCTGGAAACTACATAACAAAGTTCATCAAGAAGAAGACACCGTAGTCATGGTATTCTAATGCTGAAGCTTAAAAGGAACTACATGAGAAGCACTTTTATCCATTTCACTTGGTACATTATTAGAACCTATAAAATGTGAAGAGATACAGTAGTTGCCAGATTTTTGTTACTGACTTTGGGTATTTCCTGTAGTAATTTTATAAATGTGCCAATCATATAGTATAGTCACTTAGTTTTACATGTATACAGTGTATCTCTAGGTCGCTGTGCTGTGATGCATTTAGGGTCTGATAAAATGTGTCTAATGCATATTGCAGCTTATATTTTCAATACAATCATTTCTGTATCCTACATTTTTCTGTGCTGATAATGAATTACTTGTTAGCTTTCCTCTGGTGAGTTATTGAGGAATCAATGGGTACAAGTGTAAGAAATATGCCACAGATAAGAACTTTTCATTGCTATGAGGCACTGTGCAAGCATGTCCCCTCATTCAAATCTACGCATCAGTACGTTTCTTTACTCCTGGGATCCAGAAACACAGCTTTATGCAGAACAAAAGACAGCAACAACCAGGGTTTACATTGTGTCAGGGTAGTGGCAACTTTAAAGTTTATTTCTAATATTGAAATGGAAGAAAAAAAAAAGGATGTGAATAGTGGCTTCTGCTTATTTGTCCACAGCTGCTTTTGTTCAGTGTGCCAGCCTCCGACCTTTTGTATGACTTATGTTTTGCACACTCTAAAATAAATATGCAACCCAGTCAAGAACAGAGGGGACAGTCATGTCATGATCTGAGAACAATACAGAGTTTAATGTAGGAAACTAATGACGTGTCACGACAGGTACATGGCTGTAAATGTAAATTCAACCAATTGGATGAGGACATCAGTGACACAACCTATTTGGGACATCCACATTGCAGATACTTGAGTTATCCAGCAGGTCATGTTGCATATGGCCAATTGGTCACTGTTCTTGACAACAGATGCTTGGATGGAAATGAGCCATTTTTTTTTTCTGTTCATGGTTGACTGAATAATACTTAGATGTACCCCCACCTCCCTTATGGGCTGACATTTAAGGGCTACAGCTTGTTATGTTATGTAATTATGTCTGATGCACTTCAAAGTAAAAGGGTTACGTAAACTTTAATAGCACACTACAACTGTCCTTGTCAGTTTTTTTTTTTTTTTTTGAGGCACAACCTTTGGCATCCAGCTTAAGGTCTACTTAGAGGTCCCCCAAAAAAACATTTTTGGTACAAATTGCATCGCTCTGATGTGACAAGTAGGTGTTTGGATGTGCCGTTGTTTCTGAGGGCATCAACTGATTTTTCCTGTGATGGAAAAGCACAGCGCCCTCTGTAGGAAGGCTGTAAGAAGCACACACCACTGGAATGCTGCAGTCATTCACCCGATGTTGCCCAATGCATTGATCAACAAAATAAATGTCTTTTATAGGTATTATAATTATCTTGTTATACTTACAAGCAGCTCCAAACCTGAGTAGTCATGGTATAGCTTTTTTTTTTTCTTTAAACATACAAAAACGTATGTACATTTATCTCCACTTTCTGTAAACAGCAAGTACGTGTTCTCCTTTGAAATCCCTTTGATGATTGAAACATGCAAATCATACGCACAGTACTTAAGTATAAAAAGAAATGAAGACAAGAAAGTAATTGAGGAGATGAAATTTTACACCTAAAAAAAAAATTCATCCATCAACGGTACTAATTGGAATGCCAGCAAACATAACTTGAACTCATCTCCAGCTGGCCACTAGCTTTCTCCATACAACCGCAGAAATGTGAATCAATTAAATTATTTGTTTAAAAAAAAAAAGAGGAGGAAAATGAAGAAAAGTGCACCTTCCATGCCTTTTATAGTACTTACTAATACTTTTGTTTTCCCATTTGGAGATACCTCCTCCCATGATGAAAACACCCACCCACCTTTGAACGTTCCGAGACTCATTTGAGGAGGAAGGAGAACCGAGCAGCAATTCAACACTAACAGAAAGACAGGACTGAGCATCACAACTCAGAGACCTGACAGTCAGGAAGAATATTTTTTTCACCTTTCTCGTCTCTCAGAAATTGAGAAGTCCAACAATACTTTTTTCGTTTTTTTTGCCTTTCAGTAAAGGGTTTATCATCACATAAAGAGTTATTTTCCTAGGGCACTTAACAGGGAGGTGAGCATAGTCTTCAAAGTCTGTGGGTAGTTTGTTGCCATTTCCATGTGCTGGCCATGGCTGCAGAGTGGTGGACTCAGTGTCTCTGCTCTCCCACTTCATGTGGCGATTCACTAGGAGGGGGGTACTGCTGAGAGGTCCGCAGCCCACCTGGGTATGACAGGAGGGGAGGAGGAGAAACAAGAATAAGGAGGAGGAGGAGGAAGGGGGGGGGGGGGGGTTAGCCATAGAGCTGCAAGCCAGACGAGACACACTGCAGTACAGGAGAGGAGCAAGGAGGAAAAAAGGGGAAAGAAAAAGATGTAGTACCTGCAGCACCAGTGCCACCCTTGGAGATTTTGCTCACTTTGGAGCAAGAAGTGGAGAATGAGGAGGAAGGGTGGTGGTTGTGGCTGGCCTCAGGGTGCACCCTCTTGCGCGATGAGGATGAAGACAATGACGTCGATCCGGGAGGAGCCAGCGTACTGCCTTCCATGCTGACCAGTCCTGGAGGAGCCCGTAGCAGACCTCCCTGGCCCTCTGGGCCTCCTCGTCCATTCCCACTGTGTGCGTGAGGGTGACTGTGCTTGTTGTGGCGATGGAGGTTGTGATCTCCTCCACTACGGTGTTGTTTCTCCTTGCTCACTAGAGGGCTGGAATGTTTACTCTTGTTGTTGTTGGCCGCCATGCCTTCATCTGATGAACTGTGACGCTCCGATGATGAAACTTTTATCTTCATCTTAAGCTCATCTTTACTAGATTGTCCACTTTTATCCAGCTGGGAGCTTCCACCAGACCCAGGAACAGCCAGGCGGAGTTTAAGTGAGCCTTTGTCCCGTTTGTCACTGTGATGGCGTCTATCTTGCCCTGAAGTTGAGGAGGAGGGGACTTTAATTTTCATTGGGGAGGCAGTGGTGCCGCCACCACCACCATGGGATGTTTGGTGGGGCTGTGAATGTTTTCTATGGTCTACTTGGCTCGTAAAGGATGGTGCATAGGTAGAAGAGGAGGAAGACGACATATCGCAATCCATTACTCCTCCGTGCTGTTCCTGACTACGTTTCTGGCCAGAGACAGCAAGCTCTGCAGCGTGTTTCTCTCTGTATTTGTCCAGAGACAGCTTCTGAGCTGGAGCAGATTGAGGTGGAGGAGGCTGAGCTGGTGGAAGATAGGTAGACTGAGGTGGTGGCTGATGCTTGCCCACCCCGCTCCCACCAGCTCCTTTTTGTTCCTGTTTCACAGGGCTGAAGTCTACCGTTTTCTCAGTCCTGTATATCGGCCCATGCTGCAGCAAAGAGGAAGTGGAGGTCTGCAATGACAGTGTGGGCTCCTGATGAGGGATGCTCATGGGTTCCTGCTTTACACAGGTGGAAGGGTACCCTGCAAGGCTCTGGTTGCCCTGAGGCCACTCACTGTGGCTAGCTGGATTGTATGGGCCAGCCAAGCTGTCCAGAGACAGTGGTGCAGTGAAGGTGGCGCCCGCTTTGGAAAAACTTGGGTTGGAGGAGAGTCCAGCGAGCGAGGCATCACCTTGATCTTGGAGCAAGGAAGGTCCTGCAAAGGCGTTGTCCGTCAGCTGAGAGCTCTCAGTCTTGGGCTTTTTGGCAGCTTGTGTTGCCTAAAGGGTAGACAGATTTGTGATGCTGTTTAGAACTTTAGTTCATGGTAAGCTCTCTGAAGGGGTGGCGGTGGGACAGATAATCAATGTAGCAGGATTTCTGTTCTGCTGTGGCAGATAATACGGTTATAATACTGAGACCATTATAATAATATGATTGTTAGCCAAACTGGCGTCTGAGTTTATAGTATCTGTTTCACATCATACCTGACATTCAAATTGTTTTCAGAATGGTGTTTTGGAACTTCTGGCTGGTTTAAAAGATCACAAAGGTGTACATGCAGCAGACTTGTTGAGACAATCTACTTTTATACATCCTGTGCCAACAAATCAAAATTACAATTACAGGCTAAATACATCTTTTCAATGCATAAAACAGCAATATATCCCACCCTCCAGTTGCGTATCCTCTTTAACCGGCTCGGCGTCTTCTCCAAAATCTGCAGAAATTCATGGGTCAACTCTGCAAATACAACATATGGATACTGTCATTAAACAATCTAAAATTCTGCTGCCAAACACAATGCAATTCCTCCTGTCTTATGAACATCTTTGTAAAAATGTGAATTCTATCACTTTTCCCCATGTAAACAAGTTCAGGAAACACAGCCATGTAAATCTATTCACTGTAATACATTATGGATAAGTGACACACATTAATTAAATCTCACCATCAAGCAGCTCAAGGGTGACAGAGTTGTCCACATACTCCCACCAGTGCTTCCCATCAGTGGAAACTGGGATCTCCCAGTTTGACCACTTACAGGCCAGGTGGATGCAAACACAGGCGATCACTGTGGGCTTGTATTGGAGGCAGAAGGTAGTGAGGTGTAGACTGCGTCGTGTGTGTGAGGGTATGCGCAAGTGATGCGTGTGTGCGTGTGTAAGAACAAGTGCATTTTCACATATATGTGAGGGTAGAGGTATGTGAGGGAGTTGATTCAGGCCAGGCGTCGTCACAATTGGTTCCACATGTAGAGAAAAGAGAAAGAAAAAAAACACAGAGGGAGCAGACAGCTTTAATTTACTGTAGGCATTACTTGCAAAAAAAAGTTATCATATTGCGTTGAAACAAACTGATAACATGTCAGCTTCTCATGTCAGAAACAGGCACACAATACAGGTGAAATCTCTAATAACTTCACGATTGGTGCATAATTCCCAGTCGGATTAAAAGTCAGCATTGAATTGTGTCATGTGACACTGATTTATGTTTCAAGGCTGGTTTAAATGTTGGCGCATCATAACAAAAATGAGGGAAGTCGGGAAGAGGCCACGTGTAGCCTGCCCATTGTGAAACAATGAACCCTGAGGCCACCCATGTGACGGTTACATCATTGTACAGCTAACTGATGGGGGGCTGCTCCTACAACGCTCTCTGTACTCGTCACTCTTTCTTTGGACTGTGTTGAAAGGGATGAACCTAGAGGGCCTGAAGTGTAAGCGTGGCCTCAATACCAGCCTTCCAAAATTAAACAATACAACTAATCTGACCTATGACTCAAGGCTAAAATCATAATTTAATAAATGCAACATTGTTCTGCAACAATGCCGTTGCAAGAGTGATATGTAATGCAAGTCTAGATCATAGACAGTACAACACATTCAAATCACATAAAAAGTAACAAATAACAAAAGACAAAACCACCATCCTAGCGATTACAGCTCAAATACAGACACAAACTGTCACTAAAACATTTTAAAAACACTAGTGAAGGCTTTGTTTCTGGATGAAAACTGGTTTCCCGCCATCACTTATCAGACACTTGAGCCATAGATATACCTTTGCAATCTTAATACATGAAAGTAAAGTCAGTAAATTCAACATCAAGCCTCAGCATGAAGTTGTGTAAAACATAGAACTAGCCACAACTTTAAACTGCTGCATTTTAAAACACATTTGGTTAGAGCTGGATGGTAACCTTGCACCATGAGGTTCATACAATGTCTGGAATCTGGGCTGTCAGATTACGGCGGCCTTGAACAACACTATCAGTCATAGCCAACAATTGCAAGCATTTGGCTGATGACAACATTTCAATTCCAGGCTAAAATGGAACAAAACATCTAAAATCCATTAAAACATTAGGAATGAGTCTTCTTGACTACATTAAATTAAAACAATTTGTATTTAGCTAAAAATGAGTAACAGTCACTGGCTTTAGCTTTCAGCCTTAATTACTGCCAGTTTGGTGCAAAAGTCAATCATCGCTCACAGTCAGCATCCAGACATTGTCAACTGGCAGTTGAAGAAAAAGTTAGCATTAATACCAATTCCTTTCCACCACTGCCTTCTATAAACTAACCCTTTAAGGACCCAGTTTTCCTGCTACAAGACATGTCAAGATTATCTTTTTGTCCTTGCTTTAATATAAATCATAATCACCAAATGCTTATTGATCAATATGAGAGATACTCATATTGATGATACTCAAAACTATAGGCATTACGTATTCTGCAGGTCCTTAATGGGTTGCAACTCTTTCTGGTCACATCTTTTACATGAGCTACATGTATGAAAGAATGTTGTAGAAGAGAGAGGAAAATTTGCATTTAAAGACAAGCAAGTATTGCAAAAGGTGAAAAATAATTGAGGAGATAATGCATTTTGAACAAATGGATATGAAAATTAAAAATGTTAAAAATGAATTTGCGGTACTTACCAGAGGGGCCTCTACGAGAAATGTTTACATCTGTGAAATCTTTAGCTGCTATTCAGGCTACCAAAGTGTCTTTCTTTTAGACTTATGCACTTTTCGCAACCGAACAAACATGTGGGTTTCAAGCGCACCACTACACTTCACATCTTGCATTCAACCCATCTGTGCCAACACGTGGTCCCTCGTACAATACACCGCACTGCGACTGGGGCCGGTGACGCTACAACCCACCCTGTTCCACTCCCTTTGAACAAAGGAGGGAAGCTGAGGGGTGGGAGCAAGCATCCCAACAACCACCAGCGCAAGTAGGGCCCGTTGGACACTGATAAGGTACCCTGCATTACAGGAAGCTATGGTGTGCAGTCAAAGTGCAACAAAGGAGGGGCTGGATAACAACCTGTTGGTAGCCATGAAATAGGAAGTCTGTGCCAGATCCTTGCTTGCTGTAAGAGAGACAGAAAAAGAGAAAAAAAGGAAGGGGAAAAAATGATTACCATTTTTGCAAGCAAAAAAAAACTAATTTTTACTAGTTCAGGAACTGAATGTTTTCTATTTTAGTTAATTTTCAATGCACTGATTAAGCCTAGGCCAAGACCGAAGAACAACACTTGGTGCTAACATTTTTATGGCACTGCACATCAATTCAATTAATCTATACGCACTTTGTATACACATCTGCCGTATTGTGACATATTTCCGTATGACGTACAATTTTTGAACTTGCAAATTGTAGTAGTCATTCAAAAGGGAGCAGGACTTTTTCACAGAAGACATTTTGGCCATAGAAGGAAAAGCAAAGGTGTAAATAATACAAATAATGGCTGAATTGCATTTAGATGACCAAGTTTCATTGTCCTGGTATTGTGCATGCTGGCTCACTGTCATGGCTGACTGGAAAACTTGGATTGAACAGAGCCATCATTAATGTTATCACATGTGTGCTTTTCTGCTATGAAAAAGGCCTATGGACAACTGTCAGTATTTATTCTCCCACATACACAGACAGACAGATGTCTTTTATATAAAATATTTAAGGGGGTTGGTTTCTGAGTTACAATTGAAATGGGAAAACCCCAAAATAAAAATCATTACATTTCAGTCTTGGACTTGGCTCAATAAGTGTCAGTAAATGTTGTTGTTATGTGCCATGTCATGTCATACAATGAACTCAGAAGGTCATGAAAAAAGAGAAAGGTGTGTGTGTGTAGTCATGTAACCATTAAATCAGCAAGGTTTTCACCCCCCTCCCCACCCATATCTGAGGTGGGACAAACAAGAGCAGAGAGCAAAGAAGGAAGCCTCTACCTCGCACTAGCTGGGAACATTTCACCACATCAGTGTGTGGGTGATCAATAGTAATTTCAAAGCCTGGAACAAAATACATGACAGGTGAGTTCAACACAGACACAGTTGGGAGGTGACATGTCATTTCATGATTAAACAAGCAAATCTAGCGCTCAATTTTATGGCTATTATTTCAGATTCCAGTAGGAGTCGATATGTTGAATATGAATAGTGGAACTTGACAATCAGTTCATATGTATGCATTACAAATTGGGTACAATCTAATCAGCTCTGACCACTTTCACTTTGGACTATCCTCAGTACTGAATGTAATCAGTAAGTGTGCACAAATTGTTATAGCCATAAAATAAAATGTTACACAGCAGTGAAATAATATTTGTCAAACATTCATGAGAAAAATCTCTGAAAGCCTTCACAATACCATCTTTCATGACTAATGTCAGCAATGAGAGAATGACATGTCACCTTTACACGATTTACTGAAAATATGTACATGACAAGATACCCATACAGCAGCCGTAAAATATTTCACTCAACAGGCTGTGATGAATAAATTCAACAGTGATCAATAACATTACTCCCTTAGTGATAACGATAAGGCAAAGATAATGATTATTGTAAACAAAACGCTATCTCTCTCTCAAGTCATCCATTCCAGTCGCCACTACTTACCCAGGGTCTGCAGCACTATGGATTCAAGTATCACCAGCTCTTGAGCTTGCTGGAGGTATGCCTGAAGTTTGATAGACAGTCATTACAACACAATTGTAATGAGTCTATTGATCTATTCCCCTAACAACTGATTTCAAATGGCCAAAACCTTCAAACAAAGAGGCTCATTTTACTTTTAATGTAAGCCTTGTTGGGTGTAACAGTAGGCCGGGGCAGTGAAAACAAGGCCCTTTGTAGAGGACAAGGAATTTTGCACAGCCATGACCACTGAGAGAAGTGGAAAGTCAGACGCAGAAAGGGGAAAAACAAAAAACTTTCAACCAAACGACATGCAGAGCTTCATGAACTTACATTGCTTTTTGTGTCTAGAGGCGGTTCTTGGGGATTGAGGCAAGCATGCGCAACCTTGATCACGTGTTCGAGTTTCCGAGGTTGTTCTTCCACTTTTGCGGCCAAGAATAACGTGGTTGGAGATATTATCTGTACAAAAGCATTAACACATTTGAATACATGCCCATGCTAACTAAATAGCATAGTTTCTGCAACAAACTAATATATGATACAGGTTGCAGGTCAGTTCCAGTATTATGTAACAGAATACTTACATTCCTATGGAATTTGGTGAAAGAGTGGTGCATATAAAATCTATGCATGTAAACAATGGCTGTATTTATTGTTAATTGAGAGCTGGAGGGCGGGTCAAGGGAAATCTTTAATTTCATTGCGAGTAAATCACAGTGAACAATTTAGATAACGTTATATACCATTACAGGCCACGCATCATTCGGCAATGTATTAACACTAAAGGACATTTTCAAAAAAGGATTAAAGGCGGTCAGAGTAAAGAAAGGTTAACAGTTAACCTTATAGCAAGCTAACAGTAGATGACTTAGGTTATCCTTCTGATAACTTCACGCTAGCATTACTAGTACCAGTTAGGGTTACATCAACATAGCAAGAATAAATCAAATAATAACGTTAAACGTCATCTTAACGTTGCATATTATAATGAACTATGGCGTTACTTGATAAACTAGGCTTGGGACGGGGGTGAAAGACATTTTATTACAGTCAACAAGGGGCTAGCAACAGCTGCACTCTCGCCTAATGGCCTTTTAGACGTCAACCCTCTGCTAGCTAGTTAGCATGCTACATTAGCGCATGGCTAAACATGAGACTATGATATTGAGATTCCAGATTCAGAATTTAGTGGTATAACAGTACTTCGACCAACAAAAACCTTAACGTACAAATCGTTAAATCCAGAAATGTGCTCGACAACATCAGCTGGTAGTTTCAAATTAGCTAACGGTGAAGGGCCCGCGCCGACGGTTAGCTAGCGCCATGTCTACTTCCAGTCTGGTCGAGATAAGTTTGTTTACAAAGGATACACGTTGAGTCTCTGACCCATATCTTGGATCAGATTCGCCGCTTGTTGCCGATAGGAGAGCTCCCGGTCTGGCTCCACTCCGCATCGGTGGGACGGCGTGTTTTCGAGCTGCTCCCGGGTGAAAAACCATTTCGACGAAGATCCCCGGCACGCCGCCATTGCTCCACAACGTTCACTTGGGCATCGAGAAAGCGGAAGTGATGTCACTGTCGCACAGGAAACCACTTCTTCTTCGATGGCGAGACCAGGGTGCGAACGGGTTTGTGTCCACATACACTACTCACATTTGCAAATATCCCCAGTCTGTTTTTTTATAATGAGACGATATTTTTTTCCTTTTCGGTTTAAAATCATTTATTTACATTTTACACAACATGGGTTTGGTTTAGGCCGATTCAATCTGCAGGAATGGATATGCATAGCGCCTTAACCCACAATAATAAATTATTAACTGCATGAGAATCCACAAAACTTACATAACAGAGTGATAGTAACTTCACGGAACTCCGTTTGGTTTCAGAGATTCGTGTTCCCGTGTATGTGATGCACTTTAGGAATGGCTGTTGCATCAAAGTTCAGTCTTTTTTGCACAAAATCATTAACTAAATTAACTACATGTACCATTTTGTAGTGTTTCATGTAGGTTCACTACACAGGAGAGATGCAAGAAGTGCTTTCTCTCTATACTTGGAGCTAATGTGCATTCAAATTCTTGCATAACTCATTCTTTGAAGTAGAGAAGCATATTAGTGCAGCTTTTCACTGCTCGAGATCAGTCGTTAAAGCAACAACAAGGAACCTTTGTCTTTGGTGGCCTTTCTGGACAAAAGCACCACCACCGAGTTTCATAAAGAAATTTGTTTTGAGCAGAAAGATGCATCTTATTTTTATTCTGGTTTTTCCTATTCAAACAACTGTTTGCAGGATGCATAACAATGTAGTAAGTAAAGCATCTGTTTGTGGCTTTGAAAGATTAAGAGGCCTAACTCTAATATGACAATGATAGCCTACCCTTCACCTAGGTTATATAAGCATATGCCAGATTTCGTTGCTTGGTAATAGTACTTTTCTTGAGAATGGAAAAACTTATATACATTCTTGAGAAATGTTACGTCCTTATATTAATGTCAACAGCAAGATATGGCCAGGTAGCAGGGTCTGCTTAAAAACTATAAGCCATTGTCATTAAAGTGACAAATGCTGGCAGAAATTCATATACTAATGTAAAATTATGTCTTGAAATATGTGATGAATTAAACAGACATTATGTATATGCCTAGGAAGAAGAGGGCCAATTCAGGATTGGTTCCTGTCAAATCTTGCAGTTCTTTCCATTAGTGTTGTGACATTCACGAACGAACTGGTTCTTTTGAACGGCTCGTTAACATGAACGATGGGAACCGAGTAGGAGCTGGGAACCGTTCTTTCCCCCCAGTTACATGGGGAGGAACGCTGCCCAGCTGCACGGTGCTTATTAGATATGCAAATAGCATCACGCCACGTTGTGCACGCTGCCTTCACGTCAGGTGCGCCAGTAAAAGAAAAGAAAAAAAAAGTCAGGCTCCACAAATAATTAGCACAGACACCTGAAAACAGAACATCCTGAACATCCAAAAGTAAAAGTGGCAGAGGTGAGAAGAGAGCCAGATGACTCAGATAATAGTGACAATGAAGTCTCTGAAAATGCCACCAGTCTATTGAACAGTTTATTTGTTTGTATGTTTTGTTGTTTTGTATTATTAACAATGTTCTTATGTGGAAATCTTTGCACTAAAAGCTGTTTTGCACAGAAATTCATTGTAGCCTGCTTTGTTTTTTAATGTTAATACGTGTTCAAGTCGTGGTTTACACACATACACAGAATTTGTACAAAGGGTAATTCACGTCACTGTCAAAGCAGAGTGATATGGCGCCACCCTGTGGAATATTGTAGAAGTTATTTAGAAGTAGTCATCTTCTTGCTGATGGTCTTGTTTACTTATGTAGATCACATAGAAAAGCACCAGGATTAAATTGAGACTGTTGCATGACCAGTTACAAACTCCTTGTAGCTACTTCAAGAGGTGAGAAAAACTGTTGATAGTGATAACCATGAGATGGCATAACAATAGCATCTTACTGTAAAGGAAGGACAAGATCACTGCAACTCCACAAGAGACTGGCAGCCTCATGGAAAGCCTAGGAACTATATCATCATACTAGATTGTTCTTTTACTGCTTAAAAAATATCTTGAGGCAAATGATTGACCCATGACTTCTAACAGAGGTGGAAATATCATATTCACCATTACAATATGATCTGACACGTGTAGTTTAGAGTGATCATATGCCGTTCTTGCACATTAAACAACAAAAGCCTCCAGTTTCCTTCTCCGACAAACTTGTGTTATATATTGAGTTCAAACAAATAAATCAATCCATAAAGTACTTAGAGTAAAATACTTTATTATATCAAACAACAACAAAATCTGTCACATCTACTATACAAACAAATCCAGAATGTTTTTAGTCATCCAAATATGGATATTTGAGTAAAACCTTTGCACAGAATCACTGGCTGTCACAGTTGTGTCTCAGTATTTCATGTTACTGAAATTGCTCTCGTTTCAGGCCCAAAAATTCCAGTGCATTTCCAGCAAGCAAATTTTCCTGCAAAACAGGTTGGACAATACAAGGTCGGACATGCAGTGCTTTTTAAAATCTCACTCATTCATAAAGCACAAAAAGCAAAGACATTTCTTTCGGTCAGGATGTTGGAGATGGCTTCTAGCATCCTACCAAAGACAAAGTATACAGTGTCCTTTGTACTGCTGCTAACCCTTTTCTACTTGGCTGTGTGTTATTGAGTCACTTCATGACTGAAGTAACTGCATTGTCCAAATGAAGGAGAAGAAAATATTGTTACCTTCATTGTGTCGTCAAATTCATCCATTGACTCAATCAGTGACCCAGGCTGCAGCTCCCCCAGCGGGAATGGATAATCTGTTCCCAGCATCACTTTATCCTGCAAGAGGAACACGGAACATGTTCACTTTTGTAGTGCTGAACATTGTGAACATGTTCAGATAGACACACTGACAGTCTCTGTAAGATTGATGAAAGCAGGAATAATTACTGTCATCAGTAGAGCAATTCCAAAACGACGGAGTGCTTCCTGAGTACAAAGTTTTTGTATCCAAAGCTTATGTGGTTTTACACAAATAAGTGCTGATGTGTTCAAAGCTCAAAGCTGGCAATACTCCCCCAGTGTCTTGCCAATGTACAACTGCTCTGTGAACACCAATGACAATATGACATGGTGTGTGCGCATGAGTATGTGTGTGTGTGTGCTCAGCGAATAATGAAGACAAGCTCACTTTTCCAATAACATCAACGAGCAGCTTCAGGGCGACTGGATCGTGAACTAGTGAGTCAGTGTAGAAAGAACCAAGGTATTTCCGTGGACTGATACTGTTGTCCACAGCACACAGGTCAGGCCGGACTATGTGGCCATGTTCAATTCTACCAATGGTGAATGGAAAAGAGCCACCTGTAGCCACACGAACAAAAGCAATAAAACAACAATCATGTGCTACATTCTTAATTGAGCACTTTAAGTGACTTTAATTTACTGAAATCTGGTCTGTACCTCCATGTGCAAAGCAGACTTTCAGTTTAGGAAATCTCTCGAAGACACCACCAAATATCATGGAGCAAATGGCCATGGTCGTCTCTGAGGGCATGCCTGTGGATGGAAAAGACGACAAAGCGTGATGTTTCTTTGTCTTGTTATTATGAGACAGTGTAAATGGGTTATTGTAGTGAGTGGCAGAAGCACAATATAAAAGCAAAGTGAATCATTATTGGTCATAATCAAAATGCATAAAGTATTGAAGGCACAGTGTTAGAGAATCAACACCAATGTGGGAGTTTTTAACACATGGAAAATACAGTGATTTGATATTTATTCCTTCATCAATCATTTGAGGAGATTGTGGGTATAATATTGGTGCTTTCGCTTTGTTGTTCACGGGTAATTAAATGTGAATCAATTGCAGTCACAAAGTGACTCTATTTTCAAGAGAAAGCCATATTTGTTTTTTGCATTGTCTAGACCAAAGGTGATATTCAATGTCTCCTGTCCCTACTTCATTTCCCTCACCCACCAGCCACGGCAGCCAATACTTAGCCATCCTCCCATCTGTCTGCATGTCCCATGGATGGACAAATATGGAGCAGCCCAGCTCCTCAGCTGCCTGCATGGAAGACACAGCAAGATCAGCACTTCTTCATGAAACAGAAATTGATTGTGAATACAAAATAATGTAATGTCATGCACTTCAGTATGAATTTAGTCAATGAGATCTGTGTTGTCATATCAGCATGTGCTGCAACAGTCAATGTCTCACAGCATAGAAAGGATGGAGTTCAGAGGCGTTGAGGTCCCAGTTGTTGACATGTGAGCCAATCTGCACTCCAGAGAAGCCCAGCTCCTTCACGCAGCGCCTCATCTCCAGCACAGCCAGGTCAGGGGCTTGCATGGGCAGAGTGCCCAGGCCCACAAACCTCTTGGGATGGCTACGCACCGTCTGGGCCAGATTGTCATTTAAAAGGACACAGAGATCCAGCGTGTCATGAGGTTTGGCCTGTAATTCAGAAATGATTAGAATAGGCAGCTATAGCATACGCGTGAAAGCTGAAATGCAATTTGAATCATATTCTTGATGCTTCTGTGACTACAAAGAACCAAAAAGCAGTTTAGAAGCTTTGCAGACAAGTACATAAGCCTCTGCAGTGTTCACATAAAGCTGAAGATTGAATTTTCTCCTTTTTTCAACAGGAATGGGTAGGTGTAGCTCACAGTAATTTGGGGCACAGCAAACAAAATGATGTTTCATTCAGGTCTTAAGCACACAACAGTAAAACATAATAGCTGCATTGTTTAGAATCCAAGCTGCTCAGACTTAGTGTGCACTTACCCAGTAGCTGAACATCACAGGGACAGTTGAAAGGGCCTGAACTGTGACACCTGAACGTCAGGAACAGAAACACATGTCAGGCATCAGTGAGGCGAAACACTGTCATACTTGTTGGTGTCTTTACCGTGTCGATCCATGTCCCTTAACCGTGCGTTTGCATCCCAGCAGTTCTCTTGAATCACTCGGAACAGCTTCCCGTCCTTTATCATCTCTGCTTCACCCTGAAAAATCACATTAACACCGTTACAATGTGGCTGCCTCGCCTCTCTGTTGTAAAGTCTGGACACCTCTGCAGATTCATTGTTCTTGTTCTTGGTCATTTCCCTCATTAAACTTAAATATTTCCAGTGCCGGAAAATAAGTACATTTACTCATAATGTACTTAAGTACAATTTTGAAGTACTTGTACTTTACTGGAGTATTTCTATTTTGTGCTTCTTTATACTTCCACTCTGCTACATTTCGACCCCACTGCATTTAACTGACAGCTTTAGTTCCTAGTTACTTCAAAGATGAAGGATTTGCACAATGAACAATAACAAGCTTTAAAAAACAACACACTGCTCAGTTTAACCAGTAGTTTCTAACATCTTTGGCTTCTGCCATTATACAAAAAGCAGTGTAGCCAGGGTCACATTTTAGATGTGCATGACTTGTTAACAACTCTGTCAAATTGTGATTTTTCCCTCTAAACTTCTCACATGGTTCAATTTCAATAAGCGTTCAAATGACCCAATATCTCAGCAAAAATTAAACAGATTTGTGTTTCAGAACTTTTCTCGTCTCGTCACTCCTCAGCCCCTAAGATATATCTGGTGTTCCTGCAAATAAAACTGTAGAAGAAGTAGTTCTAACTAATTCCACACGCAGCACCTACAACAGTAATATTCTGCTTATTTATTATATATATATTTTACATAATGATATATCACTCAGAGGGACCAAACCAGTGCTTTTACTTCAATGCTTGAACTACATTTTGCTGCTAATACTGATGTACTTGTACTTAAGTTAGGTGTTTCATGTAGGACTTGTACTCATAATGGAGTATTTTTTGCCTTGTTGCACTGGTAAAGATGTGAAAACTTCTTCCATCACAGATATTTTCAAGATCATGAGATCATGTGCACTTTGGATCTTGTAACACTACAGAACACAACCACATGATGGCAGCAGATAAATGATTTATACAGTTTCATGGAAAACACAAGAGCTGTAAACTCTCGTTTACATCTGGTATTAAACTTTAATGAGAGAGAAGGTCTCTGTCTCTGAAAAGGTTATTAGCGTATATGTAAATGCAGATATACAATTAACATCTGGACAGTGTTTTTTTTTTTTTGGCTGCAATGGCTATAATTAAAAATCTTGGGCGCACCCACCCCTGTTTTACAATGTGACTTGAAGTCCTCATCGATCTTATTTTAACATTGGCATCAGGACTGAAACAGATGTTCATCACCACACATGGTTTATGATTGAACACGTCAACTATTCCTCCTTATGTGCAGTTTGCTGATGCCAAAAGCTCAACTAACGTTTGCCAGTAAGAGTTACGTTCACGACACAACTGTTAGGCTGCTCTGTGCTCTGCTGTGTTGAAGTGAAGTCTCTCCACTGATGCAGTGGCACCACGCTGAGTTCTGCAGCTGCTCACGTGGCGAGGACCAGGCTGACAGGTCCAAGGGGCAGAGTGCAGCCGGGGGGAACATGCTGTGCCCACAATGCAGTATAAAGTACAGTTGTATAAGGGCTCCTGTACCTGCACCGTACATACGTGCAAGAAAACAAAGCGTGACTCACCTTGCAGTGATGGTGAAGCTGGACAAACCCATCATATCCATACCTCTGAAACACATGACATAGTGACTACGCTTAATTATTGATTTAAATATCATATACTATAACACATTTTATGCATTAGATTACATATCTGATGTATTTAATTTAGATGTGAAATCTCTGTCTAAACATGAGCACAGTTTGGTATCCCGCACGCGTCCTTCTGTGGAAAAGCCTCTATTGATTGTGTTATCCCATCTGCGAGGGTTCAATCTTCATCCTACAGGACTATCCACTCCAATGCTCTGGATAACTCACACTGAATGCCATCTGAGGCAGCTGACTCTTTTGCATACAGATGAAGCTGCAAATGATGTATGTGAGCAACACAGCCAGTAAAGCCCCGTCTCATATCCCTGCAGATCTTCAGTGCTGTGTACTTTGTTGATGCCACAGAGAAGCTTCAGCTTTTCAAAATGTGAGATGGGTTTTATGTCTTCCTTTAAAAGTGTGACTCTTTTTCTTCAAGTAGCTATTTCAGTGAAAGGCTGCTTTAAATGAAATGTATGCATAATAGTTAATCAGTGGACCTTATTAGAAGTTAACCCTAATGCTCTGTTTGGGGTCCTGAGAGCCTCTTTAAACACTCCAAAAACATACTTTATATTCTGTTATCACCTTGTTCTGCTATTTTTCTAAATTTTATGAGACCTGCTCATTAAAATAATTTTAATCTCATGCCATGCTCCAGAAAATATTGCATCACTTTTAAGACCTCAGCTGTAAAACATGGTAAAACACAATGGATCTTCATATGCTCTATATCATATCATCTTATCACACGATTGGTGTTGACAGTGCTAACCCTCCTAAACCCTAAAACAGGTCTATTTGGATTTCTGTCTGACATCTGTGGTGTCTCACTGATACCAAACTGAAGCGCTGTCAATATGCAGAAGCACTGAACATGGTGTTGTCCTTTGCAAACAAATTGAACAGACCAGCTTGTGCAATGGCAAAGGTTGCTACTTTAACACTTTCCCACATGCTAGGTTTTCATATACAGTCAAAAGACAATAAATAAGTATTATTATTTGTAATATTAGTAGTACTAGTGGTAGTAGTATTTACAAAAAGCAGGAACTCAAACATCAAGTGTGAAAAACCAATGTGGACACCTCTGTATGTGCACAGATCTTTGCAAATATAGCAACCTCTATAATCCAATTAATCAGATGATGCAGATAATAAGTGGGCTTCAGGCTTCAGTAATACAGCAAGTCAGTACCTGTTGAATAAATCCTAAACTTGTCACTTACATGTTCATAGGCATTAAGATGGTATATGGTTGGTGAAATACATTATCATTTCAGTGTAACACACTAAATTTTGATTAGTGCCAATAAATATCACTTTTCCTGACATCTCATGTAGCAGAGAAGCTACTTCTCTACCTCAAAATACAAAACATACCCGTCATATTTTATTACTGTACATGTATGTTTCTTTACTTATGGAAAGAAGGATGCATGAAAAGCTTCTGCAAGGATGAGGCCATCCTGTCTGGTGGCCTCATCATCCCACAGTGGACACACTGTCTCCACCGTAGAGCACTAAACATGGGGAATCATTAGCTAAAGCAAGGCCTCCGCAGTTACACAGACGTAAGAGCGGGAACACGAGGCACGCGATGACAAGGCCAGCTCATTGGACATTGATTAAAGTTTAACCATCCATTGAGCAGACAGATTTATGGAATCAGCTATAAAACTCCCTGCTGACACTCCACTGGGAAATACTGCATTGGCATTTACTAGCAATGAATGCAGTGAAAAGCTCGGCCTGCTACAGATCTCATGCAAACAAACGTGTTTTTTAAAACCCACTCAACCACAAAAAATAAGATCCATCCTGTGGAGTGCGTGGATCCACTCACACCTCTAAAAACCTTTCAGATCCATATGAACTCGTGTCTCAGTGCCTACCTGCTTCAAGTTGGGCCACTCCTTGGGTAAAATATGATTGTGAATATCAACCTTCATCCTTATGACGACCGGTGGTAAAATGTGGAGGTCTGCTGCCTGATATTTCCTGCTGTAACTGATCGCGTATGCAACAAATTCGCTCTTCGCCCTCAGACAGAAACCAGTGTCTGGCGGGTGAATGGCTGCTGTGACTCTCTGGTAATTTATTACCTAGTCCATAAACAAATAGACTCCAGTCTTTAGTCTGTGTGGGACACTCATTGATGTTTGTTATGCTGATATGAAGCGATATTGTACACTAAAAATACAATATATAACAACTACAATCATAAACACACACATACAGTGCTTTGAAGCAGAAAGTCTATGCAGCTGTCTGTGTTATAGTTTTGTGCTTGTAGTTCTGTTTATGATAAGTTTGCATGTTGCCACAGTCACTCTGTGGAGTGTAGATCAAAATAAGCATCAGGCTGAACGATCTTACAGAAATGTCAACTCTTTTTTTCCATTACTTCATTATTTATGGCCATCAACCTCTTTAACCCCTCCCTCAGTCACTCTGAGTCAATGGACGGGCACCTTGGGCTTTCTGGACTTACTTCATTATTACTAACTGATTTCACTCCTGTCAGCAGATGCATTACCTCATAATTGTAATACTCTCATCAACATGTTTAACTGGGCTGTGCAGTAATTCAATGGTGTAACACTACAGTGTGTATGTATTCATACTGCATATTAATACTGAATTATCCTACAACTACTGTTACTATTATCTTATTACTACACACTACTATATATTGTATCGGTATAAGTATTGGCAGTACTATACTAATCTAGTATTCTATTACTATTGTTTCTTATGTAGAATGCTGCACGATAGATATATCTCTATATAGACACTTGCTGTTTATAGTAGCATAGTACACATAGTTTACATATGTTCATTTAAATACTTCAAACTGTTTATTTTTTAAGGTTGATTTATGTTGCAGTATAATGTACATATTTATACATATTTTTTAAACCTATTTTCGAGGGTAAAGTGGGTCAACTGCAGTTGCTCCCATTGTTGAATAATAAAACAGAAATAGGAAATGAGAAATATCCTAGAGAATATGCAAGATATGTAGACTATACTGCAATATAAATGTAACATAAGTAATATACAATGTGAAATATGGAAAGGTAATATGTAAGCTGTGTACTACACAGTCACCCACTTTATAGAAATATATCTTTATTGAACTCTAGAATACTACAACTACTAATACTAATACTATATATACATATAACAATAGTAATCATGAAGAAATATATATAGCAATAATAGTATATAGTAAAATATAGCAGTATATTATACTACTACTACTATACCTATACAGCATGGTATTGCACCATTGAATTATTGCACATGCTGATGAGGTTATTATAATTACGAGGTAATGCAGTAAGACCAGGGGCCCAGCGTGACTGACACCCTGGGAGGACTTCCTGTGGCATTCTGTGGGGAGGGATGTCTCTGAATTAACTCCTCTGCCTCTCCGGCAGGTCATGGAGTGGGTGGGAAACATTTTCCCGAATGACACTTAACTTGGACAGCATCTGCCTCCATCTCACCACTTTAATACATTCTTTGAGATTTCTTATTTCCTATTTCCTCATATTATTCACTAACTTGTTCTACAGTGGGAGCAGCTGCAAATGACCCAGTTTCCCCTCTGGGATCAATAAAGTGTTCTGTTTCTGATATCCTCACCTGCTCACGAGCCTGCGCTTCGGCGCCACCTGGTGGCTAATTGCTGTAACGTAGTGAACACGTTGAGTGTCACGGCAGGGCGCAGAGGCAGGTGGTGTCATTAAGAAGCCTAAACCGGAGAAAGAGGTGACTTCCATGGGTTTTGATTGTTTGATAACTGTGGTCTGAAAAGGCGATTCTGGGATTTGAGGGCAAAATCACAATCAAGAAAGAAAGTCAACAAAATTATCTACTCCAATAAATAAGCACTGGGCTGATTAAAGTAGCCATGTGTCGTTATGACAGTATGATCCAAAGAAGCAATGTGGCATTTAGTTGTATTTTAACTGTTGCCTAACATCTCTCTAAAAGTGATTTCGGGTGGATGTCACTGATTATTTCACGCTGTGGCCTGTGTGGGAATTATGTCCTGAGTTGTAAGAGGAGGAGGAGAGAAGGAGGAAGGGGAGGAGGAAGAAAACTTGCTGGCACCGCCTGTCAGATTCACGGCAGATCTCGGCGATTTATCGCATCGCCGCATCTAACCCTAAACTGTCTCCAACTGGCTCCGCCGGACAGGAAGCCTGAGACTGAGGCTGCACAGCTCCTCTTCCTCGCAGTGTTCACTTCACACAGAGGGAGCTGCTTCGCTGCTGATGCTGGAGAGATAAAGCCTTTATCTCTCATCCTCTCTTATCGCCATCTCTTCTCCGCCACCCCCTGCGCAACTGAGCCGACACCGGTGGCATATTGGACGCGCTGGATGGCTGCTGCACTCAGCGAACCGGCGTGAATCTTTTTTTATTTTTATTTTTTCCCCATCATCATCACCACCATCATCATCATCTTTCTCTGCCATTGACCCCTGAACAAAAAAACAACAACTGCAAGAACAATGACAGACCCGGCGACCCAGGAGTCCTACGCTGTCCCAGACCCGACTATTGTGGATCCCTGCCCCGCCGTGGTGCGGAACGGCCAGTGCGCCCCGGATGGCTTCAGCAACAACCATCACCAGCAAGCCAAAACCCCCGGCCACCCCGAGGCGTTCACCACGGGCCAGGAGATGAAGATCACAGACAGCGTGGAAGGAGAAGGTAACTTCATCTGCCTCTGTCATGTTTACAGCTGCTTCCTAAAAGTTATGGATGTGCATGTCTTTGTGTGTGTGCGTGCGTGCGTGCGTGTGTGTGTGTGTGTAAGGGTATTTTTACCCATATGAGGTATTTTTAGTCCGCTCTCATTTAAATAATTCATGATAGTCCTACATCAGCAGAAGTGACTGAAGCAAAAGTTGAATTCAAAGCTTAAACCATCGGTAAATTGATTCAAGCCCGCAAAGCCCGAAGCCGTTCATTCATTTGCTTCAGTTTTATGTATTAAATCGCTGCCGGGGACCAAGCTGGCTATGGAAATTCAATAGTTCCTTCAAACATGCGCCGAAAGGCACGCAAACTCAGCCTGCCTTAAAGATTATGATACCAGTCACATGCATGCCTAATAAATCTTTAAGTGCGCCTTTGCGTTTGCTTAAGCACATGTGAGAATGTCTGGGTGTGATTTCTCTGCCAATATAATCCCGTTCATCATCTCTGATGAACAACACATTCCAGGGTGGATAATAAGAGGGCCTCAGTTATACAACCAACCCTAAGCCTGCTTCTTGCTTTATATATTCATTCAGTTGGTTTATTTAATATAATATGTGTTTGCTGGATCAGATTTCAAGGGGTAATTGACATTTTAAGTAAGTGTGCAGCATTAAGTAGCCTAATGATACTCCTATGATTAGCATTATAAAATGTTATTGGATTTAGTGTTGAGGTGGAGTCACCCTACAGCATCCCCCTTGTAGCGAGGTGAGAGTGAGGGTTGGTAGAAGAAAGACGCATTTAACCTGTTTTTGTCAGCTTACCACACGTTTCAAAGGTGCCGTTGTTCCTAAAATAGCTTTAAAACACTGGTCAGTTGTTAGCTTTTAGCCCTCAGGAAGACGATCGTCCCCTTAAAGTGTTTCTTCAAGTGGTTCTCAAGTGATTTAGAGTGGTCAAAAGTCAAAGCTGTAGGGACGCAGATATCCTGACTCTTGGTCCCTTGTGTGGGTCAAGCTCAAAGTGCACTGTCATTGCAGTGGCAAACAATCACAGTCATGATCAAGGTCACATGGGTGACATCAGTATGACATCACTGGGGTTATTCTCTCAGGTTTTGGAAGCTTCTCTAAAACTGCAAATGTCATTAAGCAACAGTTTAAACAGGCTGAGTTGTACCAAATATCACAAAGAAAAAAGAGATTCAAAGGATTAAAACTGGTGGCGTGTCCCTTTAACTGCATGTCTTCATTTGTGTTACTTTGCTGGTGATGTCAGGTGAGGTCATTTAAGAGCATCAAGGTCGTGGCCCGTCTAAGAACGAGGGTGAGCTGGCATCACCGAGGGAACTTTGCTTAAAAGTGTGAATGTTTAGCGAAAGCCATAAAAAAACGCATCACGCACACACATTTTCAGCACAACATATCTCTCACATTCACACTCTCCCCGTCCACCTCCCTCCTCCGCTTCCCTCATCTCGCTCCTATTTGCATAAACGTCCCCGCCGCTGCTGTTAGAACACCTCTGCAGTCTGATCATGCTTATCCGCCCCCGTTTTTCTATCTATCCGTCTATCTGTCTGCGAAGATATGAAGACATTGTTGTACAGTCGCGTCAGATTGAGTTATAATCAGGCAGGTAGCGACAGGCTTTCAGATGATGTAAAAGAAGTAATTAATTTATGTGTTGCAGGTCACACTCCTCCCAAGAGTGTTATATCCAGTCATGTGTTTCCTGCCTTTCTCTGTGTGTGTTTCTGTGTGTGTGTGTGTGTGTGTAATCAGCCTTTTTAGATGCATGGCTGATGTTAATTATTTTTAGAAAAGAAAGGTGTGACAAGAGACAAGTGTCGAACGAAAGAGAGACAGAGAGAGAGAGAGAGACACACACACACACGCTCTCACCCAACCGCCCACACAACCCTGTGTGTGTGTGTGTGTGTGTGATGTATGAGATGTTGAGCACATGCCTTCTGCTGTCTGATCCCCCCAGCCGGGGATCATGTGAGAAAGTGATTTAAGCATGCTGTCTCACTTCCTCCTCTGCCACACACACACACACACACACACACACACACACACACACACACACACACACGCTATAGCAACATTTACGTCCTTTCAGGTTTTCCTCTCAGTACAAAACTTGGATTTTTTTGTTATTTTTTAGTTGTTTTGAGTAGCTTCTATCAGGCACTGTGTGTGCTGTTTTATGAATGGAATAAACTTGAATGGTGTGATCATTACTTTGACCATTTCTTGCCTGCAAACTATGCTAATGTCCGTAGAAAATCATGGACGTGTCTCACTGTAGCTCTAAATGCTGCTCCATGTGACTCTCGACCTCACACATACAGCAGGCGAAGACACAGATAAACCCTGAGCGAGACCTTCCAGCTACTTTTTAGCTCCCCTTAAGCGCAAGCCATGTGATTTCCTTTGACTTCATGGTGTTCAAGAAATCAATTACAGCCAGATGAAGTGAATTCACATCAGCTGAAAGTCAAGAGGGGTTTGTGCCGTAAGCAAGTAAATGTGCCGAAGATGCCAAGGTTGTCTTTGCCTGCCATGGTGACACAAAGAAGCTGTCTGAAAAACACTGAAGTCAGCTGAAGTAGTTTACAGCCCACAGATCTGGCTCTCCAGTAAAAACAGGTGGCAGTGTTCACTGATGGGAAGCTGGTGAGGGATCCCAGCATCCAGCTCCCTCTGGACAGTCTGCACAGTCTCCTTCTGTCCATGCACACGCTAGACTACAAGGCCTGCATGCAGGGCGAAGACAGGGCTTGAAGATTCCAGATTCCTAACATAAAGCCTGCGTAACAAACCGGACGAGTGGAATTTGAAAGATGTTACTGGCTGCATTGTGGGAAGTGTAGAATCTACCGCTTTTTAGGCGTTTGATCCGTACTCGGGACTAAAAGTTATGATATTGGCATTGATTTCTACCTTTGTTTTAAAATCTGTCTTTGGTGGCTCCTCAAAATTTAGCACCATAGTTCATCTTTCACCTTTAAAATGGCTTGATTTGTGACCACTGAGAACTGGTTCAGCCATCAGTTGTGTTTGCAGCAGTATAAAAAGGCTTTTCACACAATAAAACAATCATGTGACTTCACCAACTCTCTATCAGCAGCTAGAAGCATTTCATTTCCCCTTGTGTTGCCTTTTACAGTGACAGTTGTAGGCTCTCATCGTATTGTTTCCGGATGTGTTTCATTGGTCTAGTTGTTTCAGTGTCAGGTAACAGCAACAGCTGATTTTGAACCAGGTGTCATCACTGAAGTTAATACCGATCAGGATTCAGGTTACAAACTTGATGGTTCAAAAGTGATGAGCTGTTTTGTATGAGATCTGCAGTCAGTGATTCCAGGTTTCCTGCAGATCAAGTGATGGGGCACCCTGACGAATATGGGTTTTCACCCGAGAAGACAGAGGGTGAAAGTTTCTGCAGCTTTCAAACACAAGGGGTGATGCTCTACTTTTCAAGCATTTTTGCATTTTTTTGCGTGACTTCAGCACCACCCTCCTAACGGCAGTGTCATCAGTGTTGAGGTTTTGTTCTTCTGTTCCAGTGCCGGAAAATTTCCACAAAGCTGCCAGTTTCTACACAACTTCCAAAAATTTCATGCAAACACAAGTAAAAGCATTTCATTTCTGCTAAGAACGGAAAACAAAGATCATGAAATTCTATTCAGACATGATTACTGGATTGTGTCCAAAAGCTCTGGTTCAAAGGTTAACAGAGCCTTGTTTCCTCCTTCACTAGTTTCTGCTATCTGCCTGATTTCAGGGCCAAACTTGCCGTCTGAAAGAAAAAGCACCCTGTGTGTCTCACAGGCGACTGCCTATATGGGACAAGCTCCTGGACAGAATGACAACTGATATCATTAAAAGCTCTTTTGGATGTAAAAGTTCAGACTCATAAATATTGCATGAGTCTGCAGAGCCAGACTCGCGCTTCATGACAACGGAACAGCTCCAGGCAGTTCAGGATCTGGGCTGTTTTGTCTGTGACTTGAGGCAGAGACTCCTCACAGAGAACCAGAGCTGTGAGCCATGAGGAAATACATGTGGGTTGTTGTACAGATTGTTCAGCTTTAACACCGTCTCTGTTAGGCAGACTGACTTATTTTGTGAACTTGACACACTTTGATTGGCTTCCTTGGTCATTTTAGATCCTGAATATTTCATTTCCTAATTGCTTTGTGGCAGTTTGAGGGACCATCCTTTGCTGTGAATGAAGCTCTGTTTAAATTAAACTTGGCAAGCTGCTGTTGAGCTATGCTTCACCCGTGACCTGTAATCTGCAGTGTAACGTCCTCGGACATTACACAATGTTTTTGTGTCCCTCGCTGTTAATCCCCAATGATCCGTGGCTCTCTTGGAAGGTGTTGAGGATTATCTGACAGGAGCGGCGATGCGTGGAGGGTGGAGGAAACAGCTCCAATTATGTTCAAAACTGTAATAAAAACTCATTGATAGGTCAGTTGGGCATCTTCTGAGGATTGATCATAGTTTATGGAGCATTTCTCTAGCAGAGCCTGACCTCTGACCTCCCTTTGGATTGGCTAAACTTTCACTATATTACAGAAGCCTCATTGGCTTGTCTTGCATATAGAAAGCTGCCATTATATCGACCAAAACAACACACTATTGTTATTTAATTACTGGTTCAAAATGCTGAATTTAAACTATTTTTAGCATGGACAAGAGAATTTTTAGCTTGTCAGCATTGCTCTGTGGGACTCCTAACCTTAGCATCAATATTTAAGAGAGCTGCATTGCAGTCGAGGTATATAAAAAGGTCTGTTACCTCTGGCTGACTGATACGGTCACACAATAAATGATGACATAAAATAAACACAACAGAACGCAGACAGAAAGACAGATGTAATTGTTCTTTTAACAGCGTTGATGTGTCTCATTGCAGGTCTTCTCGAGAGCAGCATGCGCCTGAAGCCCCATGAGGCTCAAAGCTACAGGAAGAAGGCACTCTGGGTCTCCTGGATCTCCATCGTGGTCACACTCATACTGGCTGTTGCAGCTTTCAGTAAGCATTTGAAACACTCATCTGCAGGCAACATGTACTAAAGTGCCGGACAGTAACTCTTCTTAACTGTGCATGGGCTGTCCAGGAGTGACAAGTGTGACTGTGGCAGTTTATTTCTCACTTCCCTATTGACTCAGAGGAGATGTTGTCATCTAAACGTCTGTTCTACGAATGGTGCAAACATGTAGTGAGTTTTACAAACCTCTCTCACACGATGTGTGAGGGTTGGAATGGATGCCCCGAGGTACATTGTTGTGCAAATTTGTGGCCAAAGGTCACAAAAGCTGCTTTTGATTTAAACAAAACTAACCATGAATTCAGTATTCTTTAAGTATCTACAGGACAAAAGCACATGTTTGTTAATTTGGTAGTTTTTGCTCATGTTAAAAGGGCTAATTTATTTTAATGTGGTGATAGTCTGAGCTTTATTTGAGCATTAGAATGAAAGAACAACAAACAAGCACGCGAGAGAAGACTGATAAAAAACACTGAGCTGACCGATTCCACATTCATGCGTTCAGGACACATTTTCAATGGATTCTTTCAGTGTGTCCGACAAGCCTCACTGAGTGTGCACGAGTTTTAAAAGAAGCCTTTTCCCCCTGTCGTGAAAGAAAGGAATATCTGAACATCAGCAGTGTCACTAATTCGAAATCGGTCGCATTATAAACAGATCACACACTTCTTGAGCGGTATGACGACAAAGAGCATGTGCCTTGTACCCACACTGACCTGCTGAAGGTCAGCTCTCCAGAAAAGCAAATGAATGAATCACAGCCATTACTTTTAAATCCTGAGAAGTGGGCAAATCAACAGTGTTCTTGTTGTCTGGTGGAGCGGAGGCTGCACTTTCATGCTTTTTATTCCGAAAATGTGCTTCAGAGCCTTACATACTGTAGTGTGACACAAAGAAGCCTTGTTGCTTCATCTGTTGTGTTACATCACTGGAGCATGGAAGACAATTCATGCTCAAAAAGTGGCAAAAGGCTTTTTCATACACGTCATTAACCGCTGTTTCTTAAATACATGTGATTAACAATGGCTAGATGTGTGTATACTGTTATACTAACGTGCATCATATTAAGCATTTAGGTAAGAGAAGAGTGCAAAATAGTAAATTCTAATTAATTATTCAGCTTCTTCTTCAGTTTCTTCCCTGGAAATGTTTGATATGTATAATCTGATGTCCATGAGGTCTTTGACTGCTTTGATTTCCCTTATGTAAGAATCATACATTAACTGCACTTGGCAACCGAATCTCACAATCTCAGATCTGAAGGAAAATGATGATTTTTCTTCTGGAACCTGCCCGGTGATTCATTTTTGGAGGTTTTTTCAGACCCCGTGTGCTTTGCCTCAGTGATCCCTCTGATGTTGTAAAAGGATGTAGCAACAGCTTCAGCACACAATTTGTTGTCTTATGATATAGAGGATGTGTACCGTGCACTATGCTCTCGTGAGCGCACCACAGGATGTTGCTTTGTCATCCCGGCTAAGCATCAGCCTCAAGTCACGAAGTGTCCTGATCTTTTCAGCCCCTTTCTTATCCCTGATGTGCCAACCACAAACTTGCCTTTTGGAGCAATGCAGCTGTATGAATTCACAGTTACCGCTAACGACTAAAAGGACAACAAGGATGCTACATGAGGGCGGTGGGAGCATTTGTAAAAGTTCTTCCACATATATGCTGTAATCTAACATGAGGTCAAAAGCTTCATTTTCTAATTTTAAATGGAACGGTGTATAATTTGAAGAAATAATCATAAAATATAAGGATGACATGGGAAAATAATACAAATCAAAATATGTCTTCCTCAGTGGTTTATTCAGTCGGCCACGCAGGGTTCAGCATTTAAAGTTTGTCAGATCTTTGCATTAGTTAAAACTGGTTTCATAAATGTTTTAACGTTAACAGCAGAGACAGAGACAAAGAGTTCCAACACAGAGACGTAAACGGGAGACGACCCACAAAAATATGAAGCGTTGAAACCGAGACAGCCCTGCTAGTGCGAGACAAAAAGAAAGAGCGAGAGAATGGAGGGACGGTGGCGCAGGAGGGTGGAGACGGGCTCGACTCCACCAGCTTTAGCCGCAGCCTCCAGAGGACGGGCGCTAGGTTGGGAAATAATAAATGAATGCAACCCTTCCCTCGTCTGTCCTCACACAGCATGGAGACGGGCAAAAAAAAAGAGAGAGAGAGAGAGAGAGGCTGGGACAAGGGAAAGAGAGCAGAGGGACCGGGGACAGATGGAAACGGAGGTGTGGAGTGAAGCCCTGAAAGGTGCGATGGTACCAGGGGACGAGGCAGGATGAGTCCTGGCAGGCAGCGTTGGGGATTTAGTGATTCTGATGGCTCAACTTTAAAGAACACCAGCCTGCCTGTGCCCTACTTTCTCTCACACTCTCGCCATCCTCCGTCTTTTATCTTTTACGTCCCATCAGCTCGTTACCTTCCCCTTTACTTTGTTTACCTTCCTCTTCATGTGCGTTCTCATCACATCTGTGCCTCTTTGCCCCGTTTATTTTCTCTCTATTGGTGGATTTAGTTCCAATAAATTCTATACGTCGATAGTTTTCATGGGTCTTCTTTGGGGGACATGTTTTGATAAAGCCTGTTAAGAGTCCTCTGTATCTACTCATACTTCCTTCATCCTGTTTCTGCCAGCCTTTCGAGTTTTTGCTCTTTCTCCCTTTGCCAATCTTCTTCTCTATCGCCCTGTTTTCTCTCTCTAAGGAGAAAAACAGCAAAGACCTTCTGTCCGTCTGTGACATTTAGCAGCATTTTAACATTCAGAAGGACTGAGGGCTCAAGGCCGATCCTTCTCTGCCCTGCTTTCGATCGTATTGAGGCTTTAATGTCTCGATCATGAGTGGCCGCTCTGTGTTCTGTCTTGAGATGCCGTCCCTTGCTAGCTGCTCACCTGTGAAAGCGGTTCAAGTCCTCGAGGCTTTATCAGACATGTCGGGCTCAGAGAGTGAGCAAAGACCACCCCTTCAAGACGTAGCAGCAGGTATGTTAATGTACAGCCGCTGTTAAACCGGCCGGCGGGGTGCGAGGGAGTAATTTCTTCTACAAGCGTGACAGACAAACACAGGAAACCACAAGATGACACCACGCTTCCTTCATGTGTCGGTCAGGAAGGCGCGTGAGCACTCGTGAGTATGGATCTGCATTGTACATTTCCAATCTGATGGCCTAAATTAAGAGCTTTGCGCCAAAATAATATATTCATAATTGCAGGAAAACATAAAAAAGACTGTTTGCTTTGATTCTGGGCTTAAATGAAATAAAAAAATCCAAAGAGATAGAGCAGCAGACACCACCACCCTCCCACGTAAGTTTATTTCTGTTGTTTTATGTAAATACAGGTCTGAGAAAACAACCGTTAGTCCCAAGACAATATTTTATGCAGTTAGCAATAGAGACCCAGCGTTTTAGTTTCCTGCATTCATGCCGGCATTATATGATGCTGTTTTAAGGGATTAAATGTCACTGGCAGATTTAAAAAAAAAGTATTTCCCTCAGTTCTTTGTTCCATTTTCTGTGAATAATCCTGGTGAAATATCAAATCTAAGTACTGATACATAACAAATGATCCTAATATACCAGGATAATGGACAGGTGGACATGAAAATAAACACAGCTTACAGCAGGTCTGCACACAGTTTTTCCATGCTTGTACCATAGCCACTTAAAGAAAGACTGACAAACCCGGAGGCATGAGGTTTCAGGACTCAAGAATGCAGACCACAGACACCACAGCGAGGTTTCAAAATAAAGGGAAAATTTATTAACAAAAATCGCTCAGGATAATAGATTACAATATAGACTTGGTAATGCAACAAAGTACAACAAAAAGCGCTAAGGATAAACTTGACTGGCAAGGAACAAAAACTAACAATGGCGCAAAAATGGCTCGATAATAAAGTAACAAACAAAAGATACAATACTAGACTAATCACAAGACTTACAATGGTAACAGGAGACAAGGATCATGGAACGCTAGATAGCAAGGCAGTACAAGACATGGCACAAGACAATCTGGCACAGGACAAAGGGAGACGCGGACTATATATACACAAGGTAACAATGAACAGGTGGAGACAATTAGGGCGGGGTAGACAATCAGACAGGCGGGAAACACACCAGGAAGTCAAGGGGCCTGAAATGAGAGGAGAGTTAGGTTTCACAATAAAGCAGGAAGTGTAAGCAAAGACATGACGCTCGTGAACAAAACATATTAACATATACGACGAGACATAACAAAGACAAGGCTGCAGTCATGTCATCACCCATTTGGCTAAAGAGGTCCTCTGAAGTTTTCTTGTAAACAAAGTTTCTGGTTACATTTTGCCAAACACCTTCACTTCAACATGTTGTGTACGTCTTTGTGGCCCAATAAATGAAAACAGAAAACACTTGCAAAGCAGATTCGTTGTTCAGTTTTGAAACCTGCATTGATTACATCCATGTTTACTTTCTAGCATTCTGCTTCTTCTTCTTTGCTTTTGTTGGCGCATTGTTTTGTTTATTTGCACACTGCTGCCATGCACGCACAGGAAAACAAACAAAACTCATTACACCATTGCTCCACAGCGCCACTAGTGGTCAAAATCTCCGCAAGGGACCTTTAAGTGTATGCAATCAGAAAAGAGGCTTTTTTTTTGTGGACGTGGGCCAGAATGCAAAATACAACCGAAAGGTTTTATTCACTCAGCCACAATTTTGGCTTCCTCAGTGGAAAGCAGAAGCTCGGATAAGTGAAAAAGAACAAATACGTATTTCCGTCCATTTAAATGTAGTACTTGCACTATATGGACACTGGTTTATAAAGAGGAGGGTGTGTTTTTTCAGCCTTTCAATGTTTCTTACAAGAAATCCCAACTTATGCTGTGTAGGTAACTGAATAGATATTGTTTCATTATCAGATAAATAAGGGAATTGTGATGCATTTCTACTGTGCTTTCTAAGCGGACGCAGGAAAAGCTGTTCCATATTCAGAGCGGGGGACAGACTGCACACCAACAGGCTTGATTTTCAGATTGCCTTACAGGGCTTCTAGGAGCAGGCTATAGGAGCGGGCCTGGGGACTAATAGGATGCCGCATGACCCATCAGTGGCACTTCCAACAACCATTTAATGTCTGAGCAAGGAAATGGGAAGCTTGTGCTTGGAGGGGGTAAAAGAGGGAGGGAGATCGAGAGGGGACACAAAGACAGAAACAAACAGAGGAAAATAGGAGGGAGTTGCAAAAATTTAGGAAAAGAATTAAATTAAGGGAAAGAATGAGAAAGAAAAGACTGAGCATGTGATACAAGTAGAGGAGGTCAGAGTGGGAAAGGAGGAGATGAGGGTAGAAGGATGGAAATCAGGCCTGTGATAGATGGAAAAGAAACCAAGTAGAGCAAACGACACATTCGGACAAAAGAAAGAAAGAAATTACCCTTTAACCAACAGCCTCCTTCTCAATCCTCTTTTTCTCTCTGTTTCTTGTTCACTCTCTCGTTCTCCCTCCGCAGTAGAGCTGTAATTACTGTGATTTAACCCAGATACATAAAGTTAAAAACTCAACATAGTTATAAATAAACCATCACTTTACGGATATCTATCTGTGCCATGACTTTGTAGCTGTGTATAGGCGGAGCTGAGCAGAGAGTGTATAAAAAGCTAACTTTCAGACAAACAAAAAACACATGTTGGTAAGAAGGAGTTAAACCGTTGTTTGACCTGTGGATGTACCAGACTGCTGATTGGTGATTAAAAGTGGTTGTTGGGCTGTTTACGATGGAGACATTACTTAAATCTTCTAAAATCACAAAGCTTTCACTCTTTCCAGCAGACATCTTGTTGGGGATTCTTTAATCTTACATGGCCTTCATTTAAATGTTTCAGCCTTTAAAAGAAGCTTCACTTTATTTTTGCTGGCCTGAATAAGACTCTTGACCAGTTATGAAAGCAGTGTAATAAAGGACATGAAAATATGTCCAGCGACAAAGGGAGGATGACCCAAACACAGACAGCCAAGCCAGACTGGGACAGCTCAGTGATTTATTGCAAAAAGTGAGGTATATATAGGCTTACAGGCGGGCAAGTATAGGTGCACATGGAGACTTTGATGCTTTGGCAAGAAGTGAGAGGAAATGTGTTGGTTAGACACTGCAGGACTGATGAGGGAAAGTGGGAACAGGTGAGCAGGTGGGCGGGGAAGGTCAGGTGACTGGTACTGGAGGGAAAGGGATTACTGCAGGGCTGGAGGCAGCGTCTGGAGTCAGAAGACCTTTTGCACAGAGATCTCACAATACTGCCATGAAGAAGACTCATCATGTAGCTGCCTTTGCTTTTTTTTACACCCAACCAAACTGGAAAAGCAAAAGAGATGCCGTGTTCAGAGCGCCGTGACAAGTTAATTATTGCGAGAGCAGTAGCCTGGCTGTTCACCAGAAGCATATTTCTAACCTCATGAATTTCTAATGTAAGGCTTTTTACATGTTCCTGGATAAGCTGGGCGTAGCTTCCTCTGCAACAATGACCCTGATGTGCCTTCTCTCCTGCCTGTGCGTTCGCTCGTCTCCCTCGCTGTCTGTTTAGACACAGCTGACAAATGTGTAGAATAAGATTTAAAAAAGACAATGTCTAAAAAGAGGCAGAATATGACAATATCTTTCTATAATTTGTCTGAACGGACTCTGAGTGCAGTGCTTTTCCACGTGGGTCCCTGTTTTGTTTGTTATGTCATACACGCATGTTGCATCACACCAGGAAATATAGCAATGCAATGCAACAAAATGCTAAAACATGGCTGTAAACGGTGCAGGATTCATTTTGGTTGGTAGCACTGAATGTACAGAGAAACATTCTCCACAGAGCACCTTTAAGGATTTAGCTGAATTTGCTTATTTCCTCACTGACCTATCAGCAAAGGCAAAAGCAACACCAACACCAGCAAAGGCTCTGCCATTGGCTGTAATTTACCCAAATGACATCATGTAATATAAATATGTACCAGAAAGAAGAATGACTACAATAATTAAGGTAGATCACCTGCAGATAACTTTATTTTAGCAGTGATTAACATACGTTACATTTTCTTTTATTTTATTTAGACATTGTAGAGACCTCTGGAGCTTCTGTTTTCATCCTTAGTTTTAGCTGATGTTTCTTATTATCAAGTAGGTTTTAGTCTCCGTCTTATTTTGCATTAATATTCTCATTCTATAGTCTTTTTTTAAATGACGTGCTTGGTGCATGTGATTTCTTGGTTGCAAAGCACACTGAGCTGCAGTTGTTGTCTGAAAGGCGCTATATAAATAACGTTAGAGAGTACTGCAGGTTATATGCTTGGAAAAAAGTCCCATGACACCAAAACCGACAGCGAGTTGATCACTGTGATAAATATTATCTGTGTATCCTCATCTGAGCTTTTTTTTTTCCATCAGTGAGTCACAGCATTTCACTGGGTGACATATTCCTTCATCACCATGAACACTGACACTGTCTATTTTGAGCCAGTCCTACATACAGGGTGTATGAGGTGCCATATACTCACCATGGCACCAAATGTGTATCCATCCACGAATGAAAATAGTCCCCTAGATACGCTGTAGTTACCCCTTCATGGGTAATGTCAGCTAAAAGCTATAGTGCCCAGCTGTTTTAGGAAATTACTTAAACTTTGAGACCCATTTTAAAGATTAATGTCTTCAGAAGAAACTAATGAGCTCGAGGCTATGGGATAATGCTGAGAGACTTTATAATGTAGTGTTGGTTTTGTTGCTTTCATGAGATTTATTGACAGTATGAATGATATAGAATAACGGCAGCCTTACCCTTTGAATAAAATGTGGCTTGAAGTGTTTTCAGAGATTCACACCATGAGTCACAAGACTACAGACGGGACTGAACATGTTTGTAATTAAGACAGAAAATGTCTGTGACGGTGACAGGTCACAGGATAATTTTTCTTTATGTCATGCTTTTTAGCACTGTGATAAAGTGCCGTAATATTATCATGATTAATTCGAGGTCATTAGAGATGCGTTTGCTGACTCCTGCTGCTCCCACTGTCTCATTTGCTGGATGTAAAAGAATAACGTAGGCCGGGCGAAAACAAATGATGAACCGCAGAAGGCAGAATGTACACAATAGAGATGTTTGCATTCAGCTGTGCGGTGGTGTCTGCAGGCCATTCATCATATCGGGGCAGTTGTACCAATATCCATCTCCCCGCCTCCCTCTCCTGCTCCAGTTTCTCTCTCTGCTTTACTCCCTCAAATCCCTCGGTCCCACCCACTTTCCCTCGTTTCCTCCTCTCCGTCCAAACCTCCTCCTTCTTTTGCTTCTTCTCTCCATCTCCACCTTTCTCACAGCCCCAACCCCACCTACTGTCTGTCTCAGGGTAGAAAACACAATCATTTATTCATTTGTTTTCCCTTCCCTTCCTGTGCAGTCTATTTTTACCGGTAAATACCAAGTTGCCAGCGGGAAAGAAGTGCAAGGCTATATGTCGTCAGATGTAGGAATCAAAATAACTTACTTCCTGTTGTTTTTCTGCAAACATTTGAACTGTGCCTTTAGCTTTTTTTTTTTTTTTTTTTTTGCCTTTTTTATTCCTGTGTAACCATTGCCATAGCAGATTTGTGAATTTTGTGTTTGTGCTTTTTTGTCTGCACAGTTTCTATTTTTATGTGGACGTCGAAATGTGATTACCGGCTGATTCTAATAATCGAATAAGACTACATCTACTGGTCTTTATGTTTGCAGCCTTTACATGTCTGCTCCGTTGCTCATTTCCAAAAATGTGCACATGTGCCATTGCAGGACACGTCTGTAAGGACCGTGTGGTCCTCATTGCCGTCCCATCTGACTGCAGCATTTGTCTTTGTTTCATGCATGAAGTACACGCAGGCACAAATGTACACGTAGGCGGACGTATCATACAGGAAAGGCATGACTATCGAATTATTATCCACACTGATTATGAAGATCATTAATAATTGCATTGGCCAGACTGAGTGCTAACAAGTGTGTGTGTGTTTGTGTGTATAGTACGCAAATGGTGTGTGTGCGAAACAGGAGTTTTTGTATGTGTATATGTTGGCAAATAACAACCACAACAGTGAGTTTTTCCTTCAAACACCCTTTACTGAAATTAAGTGTGTGTGTGTTTACGTCAGTATTCTAGGCCCATTTACATTACTGAGGTACAGGAACTAGCAAACATATACCAGTGGCATACATGTACCAAATTTCTGCTCATGCCACTTCGCCTTTTAGTAGAACTAAGTAGTGTCTTGCTTTCTTTCTCGCAGCAAGTTTCACATGAGGAGTATTTTCGTGACTCTTTTCCTGTCACCATTTGTCCAGTCATTACTGTTTATTCAGTTACAGCTGCAGCTGCCTTTTTCTTTACCATGATCATCTGATTTTCGGCCACGGCTGCTAAAGCTTCCCGAAATGCAGATTTGACAAAAAGTAAACAAATAGGCTTTAGGTCGAAAACATGGGAGATGTTTGATATTCAAATGTCAAATGGTGAAAGTTCAAAAAGTGTATCGTTCCGCAGCGGAGCTGCCAAATGGATTCACAGAGCTGCACGAGATTTGGTGGAAAGGTTGGTCATGAGCTGTTCATGCTGTGTGAGGTTTAATGCGTGTGTGTGTGTTTGTGTGAATGCATAGACTTACGTGGTCACAGATAATGCAAATCCAGGCTTGTCACCTCATGATGCCATGTTCTCTGACATAGCATTTTTCAGATTTTTGTCAGTAGTTTTTTTTTTTTCATTTTTGACGTAAATACTTCAGACAATGCCCAATGCAATTTTGATTGTGAATACATGGCCACTATCTGGGAGTGGTCCCATAAGGTCAGTTTTTTACAATCCGGCATGTGATTCCCAGTGAACCATTTCAACAAATGTTGTGATTTTCCCTCGATCACTGACTTTAAGTCCAGATGTAAAGTGTCATGAGCTTCCCCTCCACTTATCTGCCCACTGCTGCAGGACAAAACCCGTTATTACTTTTAAAGATGTCTATTCAAACTGGATTGCTATTATCAGATGACCGAGGAATCTGCTGCGGACAATCTGACATGAATTCCTTCTCCCAGATAACTGCTCCGATTGTTTTCTGATACTCCACATTCCTGCTCCCTGTTTAGTGCCTACCCCTGCTGTTCCAAATGGTTTTGATTCTTTGAGGGTCTACACTAGAACAATAGCAGACAATGCCGGAAAGTGAGGCAGAATGGGGGCCACAGACGGGCTGAGGACTGGTATGTTAATCTTTAGTGGTTAAACGTCTCATTCGTCGCCTTATCTGAGTATTGTGTGGTGAAGAGGACAATGCTGTCTTTTACAGCCATGATTTGACGGCATGTGCTAAGACTGTATTTGCCATTTACTAGCAATTACATAATAAATGGCATTTGGTCTGTGTAAGACTTACCAGCCTTTACAATACAGAGCATCACTATGGTATCTTACTGTTGACAGAATGGGGACAAGAGTACTCTGACTTCTCAGGGATAGGGTGGGGTTATTGAGGTGTTGGTGTGCTGCATTAAGACCACTCTCCATTAGCTCTACTCTCTGTGATTTGAGTCTCAGATTAGTTGTCTCCATCCAAATTCAGCAGCTTTGCTCTTAACTTCCCATTGATAGTTTGTGTAGTGCCCTGTATGATCTGTGTTCATGTCAATACGCACCTTCGACATTCACTCCTGAATCCTCAGCACATGAAGGCATAACGAAATGCTCGAGAAAAACATCACATGGAGCGTGCTGTTGCTCTTCATTCAACTCGTGTCATCATTTAGCAAGTGGACGAGCTTGTTCGTTGTTGTTTCAGCAATAGCTTGTGCCACATTGTTGTGCTTCTTTACTCTTCATGCTTATCAAATATTGGATGATTGAAATTCGTTCAGCTTGTATAAAACACACATTTTGTCTGCTAGATGTGGACGGCCCTGTCTCCTACAGATTCCGTTTCTATACAACTCATTTGCATTCATTATGCATTATGCAAGTTGTGCTGAAAAAAATGTAGTTGCTGCATGGATTATGTTCATAGTCAACATTTGTTGGAGTGAATGAGAGTACATTTTATGTACCATGCTGGAGTCGCAGGGAGGTGGTCGGGGGTCCAGGGCTCACGTCCAGACTGTGGTTAGATTTAGACAACAAAAGCAGTTTGGTTAAGGGAAAAGATTGTGATTGCTGCAGGCTTTTTATGTATTAAAAAAGATCATTCTATAACATTAACCAAATGCTGTTAGTGCCTAAATAGAACCATGAAACGTTTAATCATGCTATCGTCACTATGAGTGGACATTACATTCCACAATGGCCTATGTTAGCAGAAAACAAATGAAATACTCTGTCAGTAAATGAGAATGTGTATTTATAACCAATGACAGTTGCTGTCTTCTTCTTCTTCTGTTGAGTTTTATGGCAGTTGGCATCCATAAGTGTTGCATCACCGCCATCTGCTTGATTGTAACAGCCTCACAGTGTAAACTATTTGCGGTGTCCACCTGAAGTGATCCTGTTCATGACATGGTCCATCCTATAACCCAGACTCAGTTCAGCTGCTGACTGATATGCAAAGGCAGTACCAGGTAACGTTACCCCTGTTTACATCATATGAGGCTTAGTTGTATTCTTCTCTGATAACGCTCGTAATCAGTTGTTCACTTTGCGAAATCAGAATCAATAAATGAATTAGTTACATTTCTGTCCATATTACACGTTCACTGTTCAGTCCTCTTGGTTCATGTGTACTAGGTTCATGAAAATGTGTCATGACCCGTGTTCTGCACGCCGCTGTTTGTTAAGTTTCCCATTGTGTCTTGTCTTTGCCTGGTTTTTGTTACTTCCTGTTTTATTTTGAAGGTTCATGTTATGTGTCTTTGGTTTACTTTACTTCCTGTGTTTTCCCTCCCGTGTGATTGTCTGATTGTTTCCACCTGTGCGTCATCAGTGTTCCCTCGTTTGTGTATTTAAGTCCGTGTCTTCTCCACTGTCTTTGTCGGGTTGTTGTCTGTGCTACCTTGCGGTCTGTGATTCCTTGTTGTCCATGTTCCATGTTGCACATGTAAGATGTAGTGCGGCTGTAATCTAAACTATCACCATACAGTGCAGCGATGCCGCATTATAGCTGCATGGCTGTCTGCAGAAGCACCACACTGTCACAGTAAACAGATCCCCTGCTATTCACACCCGCTGAAGCTCCTCCGAGCGCAGCGGTGAGGTTGTCTTCAGAGTTCTCGGTTTCTCACACCAGATGCTTCAGTCACATCTCCCCTCCTCCTCCTCCTCAGCACCAAGAAGACACAGACGAATCACATTCATGCACAAGCACACACATATAGACTTGCCATCCTCACATGGTGGCGAATGACGTCGGCTGGCGATGTGACTACACTTCTTAAAGCAGTACAATCCGAAATATTGGAAATATTTGGGTACAGTGCTGCTAGTTTCCTGAATTTAAAAGCTCATAACAAATAAATGTGTAATCTTTATCACCAGCAACAACTTTTGCCTTGAAATGTTCTTGCTACTGACTCCACTTTCACAGATTTCATCAATGCAAGACAGCCCAGTCCCCAGTGCATGTTTGCTTCAGTGTGTGTGCATGAACCTGTGTGTCTAACACTGGGGGTGTGTAAGTGTTTGTACTCAGACTCTTGTTCTGTAGGTCTGCTTATGAAATCTTTATGAGGCCGAGGATAATGTCAGAGTTATAAATCACAGTCTTAATGTTTCCCCCGAACACCCATTTTTCTTCCTCTCTATTAGTCTTGGTCATTGCTTTACATCCATTAGTGGATCACGGCCTGAAACAGTAATGAAGCAGATTTTTTATTTTTATTTACTTTTTTCCCTCTTATAATTATGTACTTCAAATGCAACATGGCATGCATGCATTTCAATTTCAGAGGCCTGAACAGGGACAAGCATAGAAAATCTCATACTCTGCATCTATAAGTGAGTTAAATTTAGACGCATGTTGCAGAACATTCGACTATTGTAGTTTTAGGTCTGTGCATAGTTTGATTTTTTATACTTATTCTGATATGATACCTGAGGTTAATTACAGATACCAAAACAATCATTTCTATGATGTCTTACTTTGAGGATTAAAACTTTTAATTAAGTAGCTGCACAAGAACTTTACTTATACTAGTCGGAAATTGGCGCAGTTTTGATTTAAATGAGTAGATATGTGACTAAAGAGTGAGTAAACTAGTCTACAAGTCTGAACTAATGTTCAGTGCCGGCTTTTGGCGTTTGCTACGAACACATTTCAGTCTGTAACAAGCATGATACCCAACCCCGTAGTTCTACTGCCGGGGATCTTTGATTAGCTGTAAGTATTGATAAAGAGTTGGCTTATGAGCTGGGATATGTGAGGATAAAGAACTGCTTCTGGGTTTTGGAGTATTTGAATTAAACCAGTCGTAGGAAATGAAAAGTCTCTACAAATATTCTTGTGTAAATTATAAATTCTCTCACCCACATCACCACGACGGGCACCTCTTAAAGAGATTAAAGCTCTTTGTCGAGTCCAAGATATGGACACAAAATTGAACTTTCTCTTTATAAAAGCGAAAGTGGCCGAGTTTGCAGTAAAGCTCATTCTGTGGTTATGTCTGTAAATGTTATGGGAATTACGTTGGCCCGTGTGTGTGTGTGTGTGTGTGTGTGCATACACCTGTGCTGTGCTGTAGACCCTTGATGTTCAGGCGATACCATGTGGTCATTCACGGTTTGTTGCACAGCTTCAATCATCAGATCTTGTGATTAAACTGAATAAATTATGAATGCTGAAACACGCACACAGAAACACAGATTGCACAGCATGCTGCTAGCTAATGTCGCTCTCAGCATGAATTTACCTGAAGGATTTGTTCTGTATTTTTCTGTTTGAAGCCTCAGTTTGTTTGCTTAAGTCCTCCTGAAATACTACATCTTTCTTATCCATATGTAAAACTTGTGTAGTGACACTGACAACAAATAAAACAACCAAAAAAAACCTGGAACTGATATTTTGAGACTCTAGCTTTATTGTTCACATTGGGATTCAGGCTTTGTCAGTGTTGTTAAGGTAATTCATCCTCGTGCTCGCGCTGAATGGATTTCTGTTGAGGCTTCACACTACATTAACTGCGTGATCCCACCTGTAGTTTGTGACAGGTGGTCAGATGTTACAAGCATGCTGCTTGGCGTGGTTAATGGGCCAAAGTGACTCCATGGCAGCCCTTACAGTCAGGTCCAGCTTAGACAGTATGATCGTTAAAGAGCTGTTATTGGCTTAAAGCAGGACGTGAGGCTGAAACAGACAAGCTCATCCGTCCTCCTTTCTGACGTCCCATATTTTGGTTGGATGTGTGATCATTTCTTGTATCAACACTTAAGAACAAGCAAATTGAGCTCAGTGATGGTGAACCTGTTGCAAAAAATGTTATGATCAACATTTCCATTCCTGCATTTTCCCCAATTTGGCTGTGCAGTTGATATCTGTGGGTATTAATTCCTTAAAATTCAGGAGGTTACCTGTTGCATTCATTTGGTGCTGGCAACGACTTCAAGTCTTCTGCTGCAGCTTTAAAGATGAAGCCATTGACGATATTGTACCTCTCTGCTCTGCAGTAACGCCACACTATTGATCCCCTTCTCCAGGGAAATTGTTTTTGAAAAGCCTGCTGGGCAGATGCAGGGAGATACTTTATTCTCCAGCCAAGGCAGAAGAAAGTCCAATGTGAAATGTTTTTTATTCCACTTGTGGACGTTTGTTGTCCATCAACTCTGTCTGTGCTGTTTACTTTGAACTAACAATAAAGATAAAAAGCAAATAGAAAGCTGTGATAGAAAGATGGAAAGTGTGAAAGCAGTGGAAATTCAATGCAATGATGCTGACTAGTGTGTTTTTTTGGATGAGTACGATACAGTTTTTTTTTCAAGCACTTCTCTCACACACACTTCACCTTGCTGTTGACGTGTCAGGGAACTCTGGGTAGGCATTTTTATCAGACGCTCTGGAGTGTTTTATCTGTGTATTTGCTTGGCTGTCAAAAACTCTCCTCCCGCAGCATAATTATAGGACAGCCTCTCGAGGCAGGTTCACACCGTCTTTTTATCAGTCAGCAGCACTTGACTATTTTTACTCCTCAAAGATGAGCCAGAGAAGTGAAGCGGTGCGTTGTGATGAGATATAAATGTCAAAAAGGGAATGTGTGTGTGTGTTCAGGATGCTTCTTGTTCGTCTCACGTTGTGGTTGTAATGTTCTACCTATTTCGTGCCGAGGTGTAGCGTTTCACAGCTAGTGTAAACAGCTCTGATGTTCATCGCCGCTGAAATTGACCTGATAAAAAAATGCACTTCTTGGTGGGATCTTGGTAAGTTTTCTCCCATAATGTCAAACTGAAGGACTGTCGTTGTCTGAAGGCTTTTGACCTAGAGTCAGCGGATGAATTTCCAGTAGTTATTGGTGTAATGGTGTGTATGGAACTGCGCAGTTTCTATATTCTCCCCTCAGTGGTCTTTATCCTGTATCTTCGCTCTGGTGCTGTTGTGATCTATACATGAGAGGAAAAGCCTTGTGAATGTCATTAAATATTAATAGCAGCCCAATTAATTGCTCTGTACCACACAAGTCGGCAGCGCTGTCGTCAACATGGTTAACAGCTGAGGGGAGTCCATTTTAACTGCGTTGGTTTGCTTTTGCTGTGGGAACCATTGCTATGCTAATGTTTAAAAACCAAAAAACAACATCTTGTTCGAGAGATGAAAGTCTCTAACGAGTCCTCCAATTCCACCGAAAAGACGATACAACAGAAAATTAAAGCAGCAGAAGTTGATATCTTTTACTCCTGAACATGGTCAAGCTACAAAAAGTACATTTCTAAACCATGATCTGTTCCTAAACCAAGCCAAGTAGTTCTGATGCCGAAACATTAACCACATGTTTATTATTGTTCTCAGCGAGCTTTGGAAAGCATCATTTCACGTCACAAACCAGACGTCGTTCATTTATGATCGCTAACTTGCCTGCAAGACCCTGCACATTGAAAAGCGATGCTGAAGGGAAGCATAAAAAGTGATGGCAAGCAGTCGTGACCCTGCGTCAGTATGTGAAGGGCTGGCAGTGAGAATGTGTTGGCCCCCATGGCTGGTTAACAGATCTTGATGCTTAAAATCAGGAGAATTCCCCTTCAGTGCAAACAAGAAGATACGTTGAGACGACCAGTCACGGCTATTGCAACATGACAAACGATCTTTTCAGGATGTTAACCAGAACTGGACTGAGTATAAAATCCATATTTTTCGCTTTGCTGTGCTGCTGCTCACCATCACTGACGCGGTTTCTCTGTTCTAGTCACCAGCAAAACCAAGAACTCTCTGTAGCTCATTAAAAAAAAATAATAATAATAAAAAAAAAAAATCCCATTCAACTTCTCACCCACATGCCTCTGTTCTGTATTGGCTTCCTTGTACAGAAGCAAGCCTTTTATTTATGAATGGTTCGAGCTGTTGTAATGGACTCTCATTGAACTACGAGCTTTTCTTGCCTCTTGCAGTGGGGGAGCACAAAAGACCAGGCAGAGAGACTCCCCGAGCAGCCAACAGCTCGTTCCACCGTGATCAATGGTAAACTGATGCTGCAGTGGATCCATTACCGAGAGCCTGGGTTTCCTCATACTGCAATTTGTTACCTGCGAATAGATTATGTACTGGTGGGGGTGGCCTTGGGGAAAAGGGACCGGGAAAGCCTAATTTTCCCCCTTAATGCATGACTTTTTTGTACTGCTGGGCTGATGGAGCACGTAAATAAGAAGGGCGAAGCTTTAAAGAGGTGAGGGAGCGAAAGCAAGAAAGAAATAGAAAAAACAGTACAGTGGAAAGGGAACACATGCATGTCACTTGTCATCATTCCACAAGGTAATTTCCAGCTCTTCCCTCCATCTTTTTGGGGAGCAACGAGGAATCATTGGTGAAACCGATGTCAGCAGCTCCCCGTCTCTGTCTCTTTCTTTGCGTGCTTGCAAACAGGTTTACACCTCCTGAGGTTTTATTAACTGACAGCAAGTGAAGACGGAGAAAGACGTGGGCACGGGGAGGGAGGATAAGCAGAGGGAGGCTGACAGAAAGGCCAGGTAGTGGAGTCAAGTCGGGAAAACGAGAAGAGAAATGACTGACGGCAGACAGAGAGGGTAAGGAGGAGCAGTGAGTTCACAATGTCAAACGCTGATGCCGCCCATGGAGCAGCTGAACCAGAGATTCTGCATGGCTGCACCATCAACATCTCTCTACTAACAGTTCCTCGCTGCTGTTTATTCCAGTTTGCTTCAGTTGGAAGATGACGGTTCAGCGGTGCTACGGTGCTTCAGTGTTCCACATCATTCAGTGAATAAGCAGCAGGCTCACATTTGATGTGAGGTCGAGATATGTAAAGGTGCAGGTATTGATCTGACGACCGCTTTTGAATTACAACCTACAACAATGCCTTTATATGCCTTCTGTTGTACGGTATTTCATTCAGGAGAAAAAACACACCTGCAGCCTGACCTTTAACTGAATCAATTTGACCTTCAATTAGATCTTTATTTGTAGCCTACAGGCTCTGCATTTAATTTTTTTTACAATAAAATACATTAAAAAAACAAATATTCTCAGAAATGAGAAATTCTGGTTCTAGTGGAGGTATTATATGCAGTTCCAGCAGTGGATAAAGGGTAAATGCTACCTACTAAATGCTCATTAATTTATACAAGTTACTTTTGTCAGCTCTGGGATCATTTGTTTTTCGTAGACACTGACTCATAGTATCCTCTCGTGAGCACCAGTCGCCCACTCATGCTCGGTTGGTACGAAAACAAACAAACCCTCCTCCGCGCTCAGCCCAGTCAAAGCATTGTCGATCCTGTCAGGAGGACAGATAAAACATGAATGGCATCACAAGTAAGCAGCACTTAGTCGTCCTGTGCAGCTGAAGTTTAGATTTAAGCAAAAATCTGTGTCGTACCTGAAATGAGTGATGGTCTTCTCCTCTTCAGGGGGAGGTACAGCCCTGTTTCCAGGTGCAATTTAGACCTGAGAGGTTACAAGTGTTTTGTCTTGATCTGTCTGTATCCCCCAAGCAGCAGGACACATTCACAACCATGTCAGGACAACACTCGCACATACACACACGCGCACACACTCGAGACAGAGGACTAATTTGCACTCAATTTCCAGCCGCCTCTCTGCGAGACAGCCAGGGATACTTGCCTGCGAGTGCCTGTGTGTGAGTACATGTTCCGAACGGATAAAATAGATTTTTCTTTCACAATTTCGGCTGTGTTTTCTAACAGTGACTCAGAATGTTTTACTGAATGAACAGCCGGCATAGAAGATGTGACGCTGCACAAAGACGCTGAGTGGATCGTGTACTGTAGGTGTGTGTATGTGTGTATGAAGTCAGAGATCTGGTTGGTTGACAGATGCTATAAAGGCATTTACTGTAAGAAGAGAACAGTTACCATTTGACCTTGGCCCTCTGGTCTATCCCCACTCCACCTCTGCATAAGACATCCGTCTGGTCCTGCAAGCTTCTGACATGTTGAGGGCACGTCCATCCTGGATAATAGCGTCACAATTTTTCTATTAGGACCTAGATGCGAAGATTTCCTGTGTTTTAGGTTCTCAGCTCGCCTAATGCACAGAAACAAAACTGTAAAATGACCTCAGATGAAATTCAAGCCGTCACTTGTCCTCATCTGGTGCTCGGCTGCAACGCCTGCACAGCTGTAGCCCTGAAAGTACATACTGTATACACAGTAAAGGCCTCTCACTCAGCGCAAGCTCACACTATATGGCACAATAAAACACGATATGACACATTTTCAAGATCAGAGTAAAAACAGCACCTGAGTGATCACTAACCTGTTCCTATATGTGTGTTCTTATTCTTTTCAGTTTCAAACATCCTTCTTTTTTTTTATTTGTTTGGCTTCACCCAACACATTCTCACGTTCTCACACTCTCACTCCCGGCACCTGGTCAGGACCACCTGCTGTCATGTTTTAAGGCACTAGTTCTGTGCCTTCTCTGGGATTATTCTAGCTCCGTGGCCTTTCATAGAACCTAGATGCAGGTACTTCAGTGTTTGTGTTTGTGCATCTCATCGTAGGCAATTTCTGTAGTCTGCAGTTTTTTCTGACTGTCCTGTCATAAGGTCTGAAAATGCACAGTAAGATGTCTGGTTAAATACCTGGGTAGGTTAAATACCTGGGACTCCCCACCTGACAGTCAGAACTGAGGACTGAAGAACATTTTCAAATCCAGCTGCACTAGATTCAACACTCCTTGGACAATCATAACCTGGACGACTGAGAATCTTCACAGACATCTTCTCCGGTGTGATCGGCACTGACTCACAATGAAGTGTCGGCAGTACAAGTCACCAGTCTTTGTTGCACACGGAGGGTTGGTTTGAAATGAAATTCACAGCAAAATGCCCTCAACCAACCTGGTGTACAAAGTATTAATCGGTTTGCAAACACATCCCCATCTGTCCTTTTTTGCTTGATGTTTGCGAGTGCAGCAGGAGAAGCAAAGAAATCATCATCATCATATGATTAAAAGACAAATATGTTTCTTTACAAATGTTGTTGCTGCTGTTTGACCTGATTTCTTGCTTTGAAGCATCTAAATGATGTCTGGGATGAATGATTGCAGCGTATGTTTATTACGGCCTGCATTTAGAAATGACTGGCCCACCCGTGTCTTTATATACTGACGTTCGTCACTAACCAACAGTGCTGTCACACTGTAGGCTGCGCACCTTCCTAATTTCAAACAGTGCAGGGTGGCACCTGTGAAAGCCTCACTCACACATCTATATATTGCTTTCAGCACTAGAAAGCAATACTTCAATATGTGAGACAGCAGGCCCTCTGTGCCAGAATGAGAAGAAGGAAAAATGCAGGATTGATGCCAGCTAGAAAAAATGTGAGAGAGTGAGCTATTGGCCCAGATTTCATAGCTTAAAGGGCTCAGTCTGGCCAGGTGAGCTCCATCAGCTGTGGGCCAACCCCCGTCAGCCGTTTGCTCACTCAATTCAACCAGGAAAAAGTTCAAGTTGAGATAAATTTCATTTTTTAGCCACGGCAGGCCTCCAGGAATGGCATGCTCATTCAGCTTGTGTTAGCATGCTAATTTGCTAATATGCACTCTGTTGATCCACCGCTTAGATCCAAACTGAAATATCTCAGCTGTTAGAGATGCTCGCCTCAGGATAAACTGATATAGCTTTGATAATCTGTCAACATTAAATCATCATCATTTAGGTCAAACGTTAATTGGTCCAATACTTTGTAATCATTACCTTCAGTGACATTCCCATCAGCCTCAGCTGCAGGCCTACTGTATGATACTGAGCAATATCCAATAGATACTAGCATGCTAACATGCTAAGCTAACATAGTGCTAGCTAAACATCGGCATGTTAGCATTTTTATTGTGAACATATTAGCATGCTAATGCTAGCATTTAGCGCAAACAGCACTGTGCCAAAGTACAGCCTCGCAGAGCTGCTTATATGGTTGCAGCCTGTTAAGTGTTGTCTGATGAGAGATCTCTGACCGCAGCAAATGTCTATGCACCTTTTGTTGCTGTATGAAGTTACTCACAGCCGCTTAGAGTGTTGCTAATTCAATTATTTTCTTTGGCCGTGCTGCAGACATCACTACAAAAACAAATGCATTGGAGCGTGCTTAAAGTTAACAAACTCATTTGTTCTTTATATGGATTAGTTGGATCACAACATCCAACAAATGTATGGCCATATAGATCAGCTTTATCTGTGGCTTGTCTTTTTGCCGTTAACGCTCCCTGGCAGTCAAGTTGCCGGCTAAAAGGAACTGACAGCACAAAATCAAAATAGATGGAAATAGTTGCTGGTCATGACTCACACCTCATTCATTTTTAAGCAAGATGAAGCAGTCTGTTGGGTGCAGGGATGTTTGAATGAGTGAAACTGGGCTGCAGCTGCTCTGCTGGAATGTGGGTTAGCTCGCGCAGAATGCGATTCTTTAAACAGAGCAATAGAAATCACTGCAAGATACGTTTCTCAAGGCAGGAGCATTTTCAGACAAGGTGATAGGTCGGATGCGTCAAAACGAATGTGTAAGAGATGCTCAGTCAGGACTGTGATGGGAGAGGAATCAGAATCGCACATGAGAATTTGTTTTGTGGAGTTGTAAACAAGTTTTGTCGTCCAAAAAAACGTTAAAATCCTGTCTTAAGGCACAACGCAACGCACCAATTCAGCTTCATCTTCAGCAATAACTGCTTCAATGAATTTCCTCAGCTACCAAACACGACTGAGAAGCCTATCAGCGCCTTCTGTGCTCGTGTTACCACGGAGAATGATGATGAAACAGGAGGCCCGTTGCCATGACAGGACCGCTTGACACAGTGTGCATCCAGAATCTTCTAATCCCCCCTCTTTTTGTGGGATGTGTAAACAGAAATAGCATACAAACACCTAAGACAGATAACTGATTCGGAGAGGCAGCTGGAAACAAGATTTACCTCCTCACATCATCCACTGATGTAAGAAGCACTTTCTTTCAAGAGCATCCTTGATAGCACTTTTCTGATGCTGAGTAAATAAATTAAATCTTATATTTATTACAATCTATTGACTGACCCGATGATCAGATCTAGTACCTGAGCTACTAGTTTCTCATCTCTCCAATAACCCTGGTGCCAGAAGAAAAGAAGGCGCTGCGATATATGAATCACTGTGACTCTGATGTCGCCGATTAGCAGCCGGCGTGTTGGATTTCCAGGCTTATTTATGTTGCACGTAGTCATAATGAGAGAGAGGCTGAGAAAGACATTCATTTCTAACGCTGAGGGTGGAAGGATGCGAGAGAAACTATTATATTGTTCCCCTTTAACATAAGTCACAAGTGTGAATGAATATTTAAAGGGCCGACAGCTCTTGGTATTTTTTGAATGTCAGCATTCAGCCGATATAAATGCGGTAATATCAGATTGTGTGTAACACAATGAAGCTTGAATTTTAAAAAAAAGATGCTGTGTCAAGATGGAGCAGGTGTGTTCGCTTCCCTTTGGGTTGAGGTTAGGGTGCGAGTGCAACCTTGAAACACTTGTATAACGTCTTTGCAGGGAAGAGTTCATTGACTTTGACTGAATTAAAACCTTTTTCTCAGTGATTGCATGGTTGCTTCACAGGGAGGAGACACCACAGAGGTACACACTTACACTAAACCAGAGTCTGTCCAGCTGCAAACAGAAAATATTCAAATGGTTGATATGTATTCCAACTAATTCTGTTATGATACGAAACATCACAGTAATCGGTGTTTGACAGCAGGCTACGTCATGTGCATTGTTTGCCCACTTACGCAAGTGCCTCAGGCTTCTTTCACTGTCTGTGCGTCTCAATTTGATTATGCAGAACAGGCTCCACGCACGATCATTAAACTGTGGGGGAAATGTGTTGTGGTCAGAACAGGACGACTGAAGCCTTCACACATGCATGCAAAGTCGAAACACACAAGGCAAAAAACAAAAAACCTCATATGTGCCGAAACACACCCACGCACATCACTCTGGTATCATACTCTCACACCATCTCTCCGTTTTCTCTGCGTGCTGAACATGAATCCTCACTCGGGTTCTGTCTGAATCAGCACCTCATCAAGGTCAGAGAGAGAGAGACCTACATGCTGAATGCGCCAGCAGGAAGACACTGAGGCGTGGGCCACATATTTTTGTCCTCTGAATTATTTTTTACCAATTGTTTTTCCTTTGAAAGTGGGAGCACTGATGTGATTAACTTGAGCACATATGTTACTGTATGGCTCACGGTGTTCCTGTGGTCTGTGTGTTTGATGCCAGCCTGTAAATCGCATTTCCTTTGGGATCGTACTGAAGTTGAAGTTGCAGGATTTCAGGGTTTGTGTGCTTCACAGTATGGAATAACTGGCATGGTTGAATGCTTGTTGCGTGTCCATTCTCACCATTATTTTACACTCACTCCTCAAAATAACAGCAAGAAAAGAGAAAGAAATATACTAAATACTTAATAGAAAAGTGAGCGCTTTGCTGAACATAAAACTCTCTTTTAAATGTAGCTTGACTGCCAAGTAACAATTATTTCTTAATATTTAAGTGACCACAGGCAACTACCATCATCTTACAAGCTAAGAAACGACACTAGCGGTAGCTTAAAAGCCACAAGTTAAGCAATCTGTGTGCCCGACACAACGTTTTGCTGTATGTTTGTAAAACTAAACGTAATCTGGATTTGCCGTTTGCCTTTTCCCTGAGTTAGGAGCATCCTTTTCATTTCTACAAGGAAATATTTAAGCAGTTTCCGCAGCAGAGAAGAAAAAAGCTCTCAGGCTCAAGTGTCGTGGGAAATTGACAGATAGTGATATAAAGAAGGGCAGCTGAATTACTGCAGCTCTCGAGTGCATATAGGATCATTGAGGAGAGAGAAAGATGTGGTGTGTCGCAGAAACCCCCCCCCCCCCCACTGCAGAGATAAAAGAGACATCTGTCAGACTCAGGTGAATCCATTTTACCATAAACTGAATGTGTGGGGGTCTCTGTGTGTTTGTGTGGTCATGTGCCTGCTTGTGTGCTCTCCTCAGACCCGCGTGGACCTCATGCGGCGTCGACTGTGCCTCTGGATCTGGTCCTGACAGGTCAGAGCGGTTAAGCGGCCACACCTCAGTGCAAGCTGCTTAAACACTCCGTACTGGTCAGTTAACCGCAGCAGCTGTCTAGTTTGGGCTAATGAAGATGCATGAATTCTGCTAATTATTGCTCGCTGTATCCCTGCTCGGGCCGGCTGGAAGCCTTGAAACATATCAAAACAAATAAATTAGGTAGGTAAACAGTAAACAGTGGGGAGATTTTTTTATGCTCCTGCCAGCCGGAGCTCTGATGGACCCAGAGGAAGTACTTGCAGCACGATTCTTGAGTTTGTTTGTTATAATTTAATGGGAAGTATAAGGTCTGATGGGTTCAGCTTTTCAAATAAGATGCAAGCAGCAACAGCATTGTAGCCCTGAATGTTGGAAAAATATGGTGTAGGTTTTTATGCTTATTGTTAAGCAATTTAAAAAAGAAAGAGGAAAACAGGTGAACAGCAATCAGCTGCTGCTTGTAAATGAACGCATCAATAGTTAAATAACGATACCTTATGATGCTAGTGAGAGAGTGTATCACACAACTTTTACCACACATGTTTCAGCTGCATCTTATGTGTCAGAGGGAACAGATGAGCTTTCAATGTAATCAATATGGTCATCTTAACCAGCTGTGTGGCAGTTTTCTGGTCACTTGTAGTTTCTGCTTCTGCTTCTGTGATTAGGGTTTGAAATGAAGAGGCGCTGCAGGAGCTCGCCTCCCCTGAAAGAGACGTGAGCTCCCCAGAAGCCTAATTTCAGAAATTATCGAAGAAGCTCTAAAACAATTAAATTCCTATTGCCGGCGGGTTTTTTTCTGCATAGATTTATACTTTCCTGTATGGTCCTGAAATACATCGTACACTAACAGTAAGGCACTTTACAACGTGCATGTTTATTCACGCAGGACTACTTCTGATCATTTGTGTCGAATAAAGACAGTGATGTCTATCGCTGCTGTGGTCATCAACAAAACAATCACCACCCAAAGCCCGCTCAGTTCTTTATTTTTGAGTTGTTTGCCAACAAATCCTTGTTTTTTTGCTATGCTGAGCTTTTACTATAGATTGTGCGTAATGCATTTGCTCCAGTGTATGCAAAGCATCACAAATCTAGCATTGCGCGCTGCACACAGCACAATGTAATGGACATAGCGGACATGCTGAAATGCTGTCTGTGTGGTTGAAATCTAGCTCTACAAAACTCATGTTTTGTTCTGTGGTCAATTTATCTTCCGCGCTAGCATTAGAGAAGAAAGCTGGCAACAAACATACAAACAAAAAGAGGAAAGGTGCAGTTTTGCCAGCGTTGGCAGAGGTTTGGGCAAAGCTGCTGCATATTTTAGTTAATGTGCAAGCTTGTCAATTAAGGAAGATTTTGTTTGTGCCCTGGATAAAAGAGCAATGATTAAAAGACCAGTGTGTAAGATTAATGGCATTTTGTGGAGAGCTTCCAGATTGCAACCAAGTGAATACCTGTCGGCTCATCTTCCCCTACTGTAGCTGCTAAAAAGGCTAATAGATAAATAGATAGATAGATATTTTATTAATCTCCAAAGAGAAATTTACATAATGACACGAAAGGAGCTCTCTGGAGCCGGTGTCTGGTTTGTGCATTCTGGGTTACCGTAGAAACATGCCAGTGCAACATGGTGGACTGTATGCAAGAGGACCGCTCCCTCTGTACAAATAAATAGCTCATTTTAAGTTTACAAAAACACAACGATTCTTATCTTCAGGTGATTATATGCTAAGAAAACATAATTATGAACATTATAATCAATTTCTTCTAATAGATTCCTCTAAATCCTACACACTGGATGGTTAAGAACAGCAAAGCATTAGCTAGTGAGATAGTTTTGTGCAAAATATTTTTAAAATGAGCACCTGCTGAGCTGAGAATAAGATCCTCATGAGTCTTCATGTCAGCTTTTCCTTGAACTACAACGTAGAGAAGTTCATTTTCTCTATTTAACGGCTTCATATGAATCCAAATAAAGCAGCTTATTTGTCTTTAATGCTGAATTTAATTGAAGCCGTGACTGCACAATGCATAAGATCCACAAGGATTTAATTAGGTGTTATGTTATGTTATGTTATGTTATGTTATGTTATGTTATGTTATAACAGAGAGAGTTATTCCTCACTGTTAGTAAGCAGCGCAGGATGTGCATGCTGAGGAGAATGGTGCTTTTATATTGTGGGATCATTTGGACAGAATATTACCCTCTTTGGAAAAATCTGCTTTTAAATGACTCAGGTATAAATAACAATCCTGCAGCCCCTGTAGCAATCCTGCATCATAGAGCCTTTCTTTGTCCCTTTATTTACTTATGATACTGAATCCTGGAGTGTAAATGGCTGTAGAGACCAGAGAAAATAAACCACAGCCATTTTTTGTTTGATTATCCCAAAATCCATCCATCAAACTCTGAGAGAAACGAACACCTGCCCTCAGCTAAACTACAGCACTGACTGAGCACAACTGCAGTGGAGACCTTGACAGGATTTGTGTGTGTGTGTGTGCTGCTAATGAATTCCCTCATAATACTGTCACATTGGTTGCCACAAGATGTCCTTTAGCTAACTGCATCACAGTAATTCTCCCTGCTGTGAAGACATTAACAGAAAATGAATAGCGAGCGGAGACGTCTTTTATACCAACATAACCCATTTATGACTCTGTTGGGCTTTGCTGAACTGTAATTCCTGCCTAATTGTGAGGCATTGTGTTGAAAGCTGTGATTATTAATGAACCTTTTGGTGTGTGTGTGTGTGCGTGTGTGTGTTATTATCATCATCAAGCACATTAGTGCCCACCAGTGATATCCTGCTTGATATTGGAGCAGGATAGAGAGCTCCTGACGTAGATTCTGTTTTTGGAAAATCCTTGAACGCGGCTGAAAGTTTCTTAAGCTGTTAAAACGTTTCCAGAATGAAGCTCTTTAAAACCTGCAGGTGTGTAGGAAGCATTAGCTCAATCAGCCGTGTGCTTGTCCTAGCTTAATCTCCACACAAACCCCAGTGAGCCCCCAGTGCCAAGCCGCTCGCAGATGGCACCTCCCTCGCCGTGCCCATCGACTGCATTTCTGCCCTGCTACAAATCAATACTGCTGGGCTGCTGAGAGGGGCGAGGGCTGACGGAGCAAGGTAGTTAGTGAGCCCAGGAGGGACGCACCACAGCGAGGAGGGGTTAGGAATATAGGGGTGTTAATATAGGAAAGACAAATTGAGGAGCAAAATGAAGGAGATGGAAACAGGGAGTGGTAGGAGAGAGCAAAGAGGAGACAGGAGAATGAGGATGGATGATTAATGGTGAAACAAGTGGGGTGGAGGAGGGAGACGGACGGGAGGATGAAGACAACTGCAGCAGCGAGGACAAAGAGAGGCTGAGCTAGAGGGACGAGAGAGGAGAAAAGCAATGATTTCTCTTTTAGAAGACACGCAGGGACAGAAGGGAACAAGAGGGCCGTCAACAGGGGACGGAGAAGGAGAGGGAGACAGGAAAGGGAGGTTAAAAAGGAGGAAGGAAAGAGGAGCGGGAGGAAGCATCCCAGTAGGGTTTTCCGCAGGGTGAACTCAGCCAGAGTGCGAGGCGCGGTGCAGAGCCGAGCAGTAGGTCCTGAATTATTAAACACAATATTTTGCAGCTGAGCAAATGGCTGCAGCCATGTTGGATGTGCCTGCTGAGGGGGCAAAGATTGTGTAGGTGTGTGTGTCGGGGCGTTATGCAGGTTTCTCTGAGCGTTAACATGCGCCGGATGAGCGTTGTGTGAGTTGAGTGCGGTATAATTTTCTCTTTTTGCTTAACTGTCTTGTTTTTCTGATGCGAACGGGCATCAGAGGGAGTATTTGGCCATTTAGAGGCGCTAATTAATGAGGAAGCAACGTCCAGGGGGCCTTTGCTTTAAGTCTCTGCCCCAGTGGAGGGCAACCAGCAATTTAAGACACACACAAACACACACAGTCTTTAGTCTTAATGTTCAGTGTTCAGTTCCAAGAGCAGATGTCCTCTCTGCGTTTCTGTGTTATTTATCTAGAAACTCGTTTGGGAAGCATTTAAGACCCCCCCCCCAGCTTTATCAGCAACTGGAGCTCATTTCTGCTATCATTTACACCCCATGTTGAAACATGTCGAAAGCCACATTGCAGTTTTTATATGCATGGTCAAAAAGCTCGACTCAGTATAAGACACTAATTTGAAAATAGTTGGTTTTCTTCTCATGGCAGTCCTTCATTTTTCCGGTTTCTGCTCTCAAGCTCCTTTCGACGTGCCAGCAGTCTGTGTGGTTACCGCCTGCCAGCAAATCGATGCCTCTCTCGGGGAGAGCAGACTCTATTCGGTGTAACATCCTTCGGGTTGTTAGTTAATCAGGGAGGCAAGCGTGCGTGACCATGGCTAACAAGGCTGGAGAAACAGGGGAGAAAAAGAGATGGTGGAGGAGGAACTAGAAGAAGAAGGGGGGGGTTCAGAAGGGAGCAGGGAGGAGGAGGATGAGGAGAGGCAGAGGAGTGGAGGGAGAAACACTCAAATATAGTGTGTTAGCATGTGTGTGTCCCAATAAAGTGGTTGTGTGCAAATATGCTAGTGTATCCAGATGGCAGAGAAGCTTTATAGTCTTGTTTTATCCGTTATAAGAAAATGCTAATCCGAACCCTGTCCTGTTCTATCCTCTGTTCCCTGTAGTCCACTCACATGTCCTGCAAACACCTGCATAGCCACAGCAATGGTTAAGCCTTGGCAGCAATAAAACCCTAATTATCAGTGAGTTATGCAAGAGCCGGAGCCAGTGCCAACACATAGCGCCCATACCCCCGCCCCCCTCTCCCTCCTCTGTGTACACTTGGCACTGATTATAAGCAATAGATATACGAAGCAGCATCTGATCGGACATTATTTCCAGACCAGACTTAGAAGTGTTGGGAGTGCCTGCGAGTGAGACAGCACGCACACAAGCATTTATAATGCTTATATAGGTACTAATAGCTCCTGAGTTATACTGTCCTGCGTTTGAGGCGATGTGCATACATTAAAATATAGGCGAGACGTGATTACCTGTGTTTAAGACATAAAGCACACGTGTCATCCAGAACTAACGACACACAGAAATCTGTACGAAAGTGGCCAAAAATCATGAAAGAGAAAAGCTCATTTTACAACATATATTTAGATTTATCCCACTAATGACCTATAGGGGCTTTGAGCCGCCTTTCAAAGAGGCTGACCAGGCTGTTTTTAAAGTAGAGAAATATAAAAGGTGAGCCGTCGAGGTTTCCAGGTGTCTGGTCATAAAACAAAGAAGTGGATAAATGAAAATTTCCACTGATGACGGCAGGAGATGAAAAGTCGTACGATTAGCAAAGGCTTTGCGTTTCATTCTGAAGGGGGCGTCACTCTCATCGACATACAGAGCAGCCAATAGAGATGAACTGGAAAACTGTTTGAAATGATATTTTACTCTTCATATGATAAAATAACTGTACAGCTGTTATTGAAAGTCAGTAGAGTGACAGATAACAGCACAAACCATGTTAACAAGCTACTTCCTTATAGCACAGTACAGAAAGTATAGAACAGGAAATCTAAATGTGAGATCTACTCTCTTACCCAGTGCTTTCGAGGTACTTGTACTTTACTTTCCAGTATTTCCATTTCATGCAACTTCATGCTTTATCTTCACTCCATCGCAGAGGCAAATATTGAACTTTTTATTCCACTTACAGCTTTAGTTACTAGTTACTTTTCTGATTACATTTTTTCAGACTCTTCTAGTCCACTGAAAACCATGTATCTCCAAGTTATTTTGAATTTGAATTTTTCTGAAGGACTGAAGAACTAAATGTCCCTTCATGGGCTAAAAGGTATTCTTCTTAGCCTAAATAAACTCTTTAAAAAGCCTCTTGCATTAGCTAAAAATTTAATTGTCACAAAGCTGTTTTTCTGAGCTCATGAGGAGTTGACTTTCTAGAGCTGCGTAGTTTTCACAGGACAGACAAACATATGAAAATCTTATAGAATATGACGCATTGCATAGATTAAAGTACCCAACCGTATAGAAAGTAGTAAAAATGAGCTGAACCTTAAACATTTCTTGGAATAAAATGCAGCACACACATTGATGCAGCAGTAATATTAATCAAAAACATCATATATCACAGAAAGACACTGAAAGGGACTATTTTAATGCAGAATGAGTACTTTTGATACTTTCTTCTGATAAATATTTACACACTTTTGCTTAAGTAAAGGCTCTGAATGCTTCTTCCATCACTTCTTTTATCACATACAGTTTCATCTTACAGGGCAGGACAGGCACCATCTCTGAGATGACAGGTGTAATTGCAAAAGAAGAGGTAATTTTAACCCTGCTCCTGGCAATTACAGATAAAAAGAGGAATGATATAACTTTGCATAAATAGGAAATCAAGTATATAAAAAAGACTGAACTGAAACTGTTTGCAATAGTATTAAGTTGTTTTTTTTTTTTTTCATTCATTTCATTCAGAATCATTTACAGCCAAACAGAAATGTAATTACGTCCTCTCTGGTCCTCAAGGGCGAGAGCTCAATTCAGGGATGTGAAATTCAATTACTTGACAAGAAGCAAAGGAATACTCTGGGAGAGAGGGAATGAGGAGGAGAGAGGTGTGGCGAGAGGCAGGCGGAGCAGCAGATGGACGGACAGAGTGAGGCTGAGAGGCAGTGTTGTTGGGAGGGCAGCAGAAACAGAGCAAGAGATTAATAAAGTGAGAGAAAGAAAGACGGAAAGAGAGATTGTATGAGCCGCTCTGCCAATCAGTGACTCTCTGAGCCTCCAATCAAATCAGGTGACTCATCTGTGTTAGTGCACTGGAAGAAAAAAAAAAGAAAAATCTCCCACCAGACATGTTTAATGAAGTCGAGTAAAACCACTTAACGGTCCCAAGATGAGGGAAGGGATTCAAAGTGTTTGAAGTATAGTTGTGTGGTTCAAACTCAGCTCATTATGCGGTGTATCTGCACAATGTGGTGATGGTAGATCTCTTATTTGTGCAATGTAATGATGGGAAGCGGAGGCAGGTTAGGAAAAGGCCAGAGAGAGGAGTGAGAGAGGTGGGCAGGGGAGGGAGGAGGAGACGGAAGAGGATCAGAGAGAGGAGGAGGGGGCATGAGCTGACACTGAGGAGAAATCATGCATCATTAAACCTGGATAAAACAAGATTTTTATGCAAATACGCTTGACAAGGCTGAAACTGTGCAGGGTTGCAAAGGAAAAGAACATCCCATCGCCAAGTCTACACCATAGACTGTAGAAAGCATTGACGTAGCCTCCCTGATGTCACCCGTAGGTTCATGGTGAACCAATGGGAGGTTCAGTGGTTGTGGCTCCAGCCAACACCATCTTGACAGCGCCTGACTCCACCAAACTCCCGGCTTATCCAAAAGCAGGCAAAGAGGTGGAGCGTGGGTGGAGCTGAGGTGGGCTGAATGAAGCCCGGTTGCTGAAACCTGGCAGCTAGCTGTCACCTCATTCATGCATAATAAAAAAAAATTGTTAAAATTCATCCCTCGAACAAGAAACTGTGGAGAGCAAAACAGTTTTTGTAGCAGGCTGTAAACATGTATATTCCTGCTGTGAAGTTGGGCATTTTAATATGGGGGTCTATGGGGATTTACTCACTTTTGGAGCCGGCATCAGGTGGCCTTTTGAGGAACTGCAGTTTTTGGTTCTTTGTGCTTCATTTTTCAGCCCCTGAGGTTGCAGCTTGATCTAAATACTGTAGGGTACAAGGCTCCATAGATGGAAAATCTTTTGCATGAGTTTCAGGCAGATTTTATCAGTCGCTGCTATTTTTGACTGAAAATGTACAAGGTGACCTGGTGCAAGTTCAAATATGAAAAAAAGAACAGAAACTATATAAATACATATGAATTGTGTATTAAGATGCAGCAGTGTATGAGTAAGCATATAAAGTCATTCACACTTCAGGCATGTTGGGAGGATCAGATAAAAACAGATATCAAAGAAAACAAGTGTAAATGCATGAAGGGAACCTCAGGAGGCGCCTGAGACTCACTCTATAGCCAGGTGTTCAAAAAGTGTAAATGCATCCGTCCCTCAAAGTCACATTAATAATCTTTGTAACTATCAAGTGTAATAACTGAACGTCAGGAGGAAGCCACTGACAGGATCTGTCTCCTGTTACACTGAAATCAACTGTCTCCCTGTTCATTAAGGCGACAGCAAAAAGCAGCTTACACACAGCCATCAAGCCTTGTCGTGTTTATCTTATCTCTGATCAGTGCAACTACCTGATAATCTGTCTCCGCATTGATCTGTGAGGTGAGGGGGCTGCATGAACGATGGCTATTGCACTTCTGGGTCTTAGTTCATCAATGCCTGACACTTAACAAACACATGCTTTTAGAAGAAAACATAATCCTGACAACATTATGTTTGAGATAATGAGGAAATGTTGTTAATTAGCATATCTGCTCGTACTGATAGCGATAGAGACTTTTTATGGTTGTGTTTGGTTAAAGTTAGGGAAAGATTGTGGTCTTGTGTGTGTGTGTGTGTGTGTGTGTGTGTGTGTGTGTGTGTGTGAGCAAAGCGCTTCCTCATGATTAACAGTCCAGCTGAATCATCGGTGATTTTAAACTTAAATTTTAAAGTGTTGTCTCATTATTCTTGTTGTAGTTTCAGTTTGACCTATTTCCCAACACAAATCACCGTATCTGATCACTACAACTAATTTCCCAGCACTATTGAGTCTGGTGATAATGTCATTCTCTGTACATTATCTGCAGCATTGTGAGAAAATGTTGCACGTGGCTTTGATGTTGCAAAACGATGACATGTTTTTCCTCGGTCGCAGGGACGCTGTAGTGACGAGTTTAGAATATATGGACATTTGAATTTCTCTCCGTAAAGGACGCTCCACTAACTAAAGATTAGGAGCCAAATAATATCAGCCTATAATCAGTTTGTTAATCAGGCATAACTCTGAGCTATACGTCTCCTGGAGGTGCACATTATTTGCCGGATGAAAACCACATAACTCGGTTAAACCCATGACGGTTTATGGGTCAGTGCTTCTCAGACAGCATGGTTTCAGCTCTGAACTCTTACCAGAGGCTCTCCTGGAATGTGGACGGTCACACATAGCGGCTTTAAGATCCAAGAGCCAATTATCATCAAGGTCGCAACCCACCACATCGCCAGATGCATGCCAGTTAACCTTTAATCGCAGTGAAGTGCATACAGGTTTGCAGAAAGAAGGAAAGAGGAGAGCTTTCTATCACAAAATCTGCCTTTGTTTTGAAGAAAGTACCAGCTTTACTCCTCTAACAGCGGACAAGAGAGGTGATTAAGTGCCCCTGAGCAAAGCACTAAGCTTATGGTCATCCACAGATCTCAAGAGCAGTGGAGGCCAACACGAACAGGCATCTTTCAGGAAAGATGTCGTCCACGTACTCGTAAACAGTAAATACGCAAATAAAAGGGTGTGTTCAATTAAGAGTCTCTACTTACACCAAAGTGCCAAACATTCATGTTTACCGGTTTGTCAGTGAGCTTCCAGTGTTATATGATTACACACCAACAAGCCACCAGATTAACCAAATGCGATTCGCTCGCATCAGAATTGTAAATATCCACATTATCTTTCTTTTGTGCTACAAGTAGGCATAGATATAATATTGTTTGTTGATTCTGGGCTGTGTGCTCACGTAATGAGAAGCTGCTGTTGTGAAGAATAATCAGAAACTGATTTTAAGATGCTTAAGGTAAACTTCATTATTCATTTTTACAATACCATTTAAGACTCCAGCAGTCTGATAACCCAGTATTCGGCTTTTGAACTCATGGTGGAAAAGCAGGCTCACTCTCAGTTCTGGCTCAGTTTCTGGCCTCTCCAGATGGATCGGAGGCCTGGTGGAGCTCCAGAGATTCAGCTCACCCTCTGAATCCTGTATGTGAGAGAGACGACAATCAAGAAAGCGGAAAGAGAGGGAGGCCGTGGGTCTCCGAGACAGAGCGAGACACAAGGACAGCATATGTGTGTGAGTGTGTGTGGGCGGTCGTGTGTTACACACCCAGCCTGACTGGTACCATCTGCCTTGTATGAACGGTCTGTCTGGGACAGCCCTCTCCTCTCCACTCCCTTTAATTCCTCCTTCTCACCTTCTCTCCATTGTCTTTTTTTTGGCTCCTGTTCACCTGTTTCTTCTTCTTCTGTTGTGCTTCCCTTAAAATGTTACTGTAGCCCAAACCCTTTTTCATTAGTGAAAGCATCAAAAGACATGAACAGTTATGTCTAACTTAATATTTGTTTGTGCCAATGCAACGTCATGCCATGTGGAGCTGTGAGCTCAACCCAGAATGAAAGCAGCCAAAAAGGCGGTGACTCAGAGATGTGGCGAGAGACGCCGGTGTAGCCAGGAGAGGGAAGACGTAAAGAAATGAAAGGTGTGTCAAAGGCAATCAGAGTCTGACAGAGAAGAGAGGCTGTGCAGGAGGAAAGATTGGGAAGGGACTAAGACTGAAGAGAGGAAGAAGATGAAAGCTCCGTGGTTCAAACCGACTCCCGGCTTGGCCTCAAATCTCCTGTTGCCATGGTGATTTAACCGCCGATACGCCGTCCCCTGAGAGTCTGTCCTGAAAACACAGGGGGAGGGAGAGACAGAGAGCAAGTAATGCAAGGACAGGCAGAAGGGCAGAATAGCACAGGTGCGCTATACAAGGACTGCACAGCAGTGAATGTACAATAGCTTCCGTCCCATTCAGAAAACCTTCGTGCATCTCGAGGCTGCAGAAGGTTGTTCGTGAATGTTTTTGTCGCAGAACAACATTTAATTGTGTCGAACTTTCAGAATTTCCAGGTGACTCCCCTGTTAACAAATGCTGCGGGTTTAGGTGAGATACTCTGTCTGGACCCTAACATTAACCCGAACTGCAGACATACAGGATCAGCGACTGAGACTGAGAACAGCTGAGCATTTTTTTATTCTCTCAGGAGTTACCCCTGATTTCCACCAGGTGTGTAACGTCCCTGTTCCATCCGCGATGTGCATGACAGAGCTGATCGCAGCCATTCCAGCCAGTGAGAGTATATCCACCAGGCACGTCGCGTCTCCGTTTCAGTATCTACGCTCTTCTCCTTGGAGAATTCACTATTTTTTTCTATTTTAGACGAATGACGCATCAGTCTGCAGACGGCAGACACTGGAATGGTGTACAGAATCCAGTAAATTTTCAAAATAAAAGACCCAGTGCAAACTCCCGATCGTACATCAACAATAAATGCAAGTAAAACAGACAAAAAGAGAAAACATTTCACTACAAAGCCTACTTACTTACCTACTTACTTACTACACGCCCGGTGGGAATCCCGGATCTGTGTAGGCCAAACTAGAGCTACACAGAGAATGAACTTGTGTATTAACACATACACTTACATGACTATAGACTTTATTTATACAGTATTCTTTGTGGTGAGCCGTTGAATTACCCACCAACAGACACACAGCTTTTGGTATTTTCACCAGTTTAACAGCTGTGCACCTTAAAATCTATCTACACCTTGTTTTGTGTACTCACTGGTGCTGATGCTTTTTTCTCTCATGCATGTTCTACATTGTCATTCTATCGATCAAAGCGGAACTTGCTGTATTCATTCGGTAACAATAGCGGAACTGAAAATGAAGCTGAAACACTTTATGATCTTGTAATGCTTCATTTTGCATTATTAACTTTCTGCACACCGGATCAATCATCCTAATTACACCTCATGCATTATGTGTGCAGATAAACACATGAACGCATCATTAATGGATTTATTGATATAATGTCTTGTATTGTAGAAATCACTGGTGCCACATAACTGTGGCGTAAAACTGACAGCTGCTCTCTCTCTCTCTCCACAGCTGTATCATTTATGAGACACAGCGCATCAGCCTTCGGATTTGCCGTGAGTTCCACCTTTTTTTCCTCCATTTGAATTGATCAATTAGTCATAAGTTTGGTAACTGTGATTTATTAATGACTCCTGGTACCAGCGTGTTATTGGTCGCTTTGTCTCCAAGGTAACAGGGCAGAGAGGAGGGACCGGGCACGGAGCTCAGATTGAATGTCAAAATGCTTTTTTCGTGTTGGGTAAACACATTTGCTGCCTTTCACCAAAATAAAGCTCCTTATTTATTATTTAGAGGAAGTGATTGAGAGTGTAAAGACTTAATGAGACTGAAGTGAAAATTAAATCATCCATACTCCAGGCCAATGAAGGGAAATGCGATTAGCATAATGTGATTAAAATATTATAAACCATAATCTGCAGTGCTAGCTATCTCTTTATTAAAGATTGGGTTTTAATTAGCAAGTGCAAGGCTGCCTGCGACGTTTTTAATAAAGCAGGAAGAAGACAATAAGCTGATAGAACTCAGAGGGGTTAGATCACAGCAGCTGATCATCAGTAGCTTTAGCTGCTATCTATTTAGCTTCTACAGGTACATTATGTAACTTGAAAATGAAATTATAATGATCACAGCATATTTTATGTTACGGCCTCAGAGGAGATAAGACTTTCTTTAGCCTTCATGACCTTGAGTCCCCTGTGGCAATAAAACATCAACAGTCTGGAGGTCATGAGATGCATTTTCAAGCAGCTCCTGGTATGTTTCGCTCCACAGAAAACCACGGAGACGTCTTAAGGGCTAGATAACTGAATAAGTACCCATAAGATGAAGTGTCTCTTTATTCTGTTTTATTCAAGCAAATATATCAAGTGCGCTCTTTATTTTCCTTTTGCTTGTTTTCAGTGATACTTTCAGCAGGTTTGAGTGTGGTTTGTAAGATGTTGACAACTTATCAAGCTGCTGCATGAAAGACGCTCTTTCTCTTCTTTGTTGTTAGACTGTTGCAGCCATTTTAATACAACGAGCTGTAATAACTTGTAACTTAAGGCCCTCTCCTCTCCTCTTCTGTTGCTCGGTGTCTGTTTCTGCGGCAGTTTGATGCCACGCTGGACGTCCTGTCATCAGTCATTGTCCTCTGGCGCTACAGCAATGCAGCAGCGGTGCACTCTGCACACAGAGAGTATATGTGAGTACAAAACAATGTGCTGAGTGTTTATGTGGCGTGATGCAATTTGGGTTACTTTTTTCCACCTGCATCAAAGCCAGAGAGCTTCTGAATTCCTCATATATATTAATCTGCAGTAGTCATCCTCTTGTTTCTGTTGTCCCCTCATCTTAATTTGTGTTTCCAAAGATGCAAATTCAACAACTAGATCTGGTTTTGCAATGTTTTCTGATGCTGTTTAGTGTTAACACATCTTTTTTACAGTGTTATCGGTGTTTCAGTGGTTGGCTTCACTGATAAATACCCTCCCACAACAACCTTTTACTGATTTGAAGGTAGCATTTAGTTGTTGAAGCAAGGTCATTTGGCTGGACTGGTCTATTTAGATTATATTGAGCGTGAGAAAAAGGCAATTCTCAGCCTACCTGAAGCCCCAAATGACCTGAAGAAAGGAGGAGAAAAAATAAATGAAATGTCTTAGTAAGGTGTTGGCCCACCAGGAGCCTCCACAGCAGCTTCAGTGCTCCTGGACGTAGGTTATCCAAGTCTCTGAACTCCACTGGACAAACATATTCACTCATTTGGTGTTTTGATGATAGTGGACAGTTCTGTCCAACAAATTGGTCCAAAATCTCCCAAGAGCGTTCAGTTAGGTGGAGATCTGGTGGCTGTGACGTCCACATTATCACGGGATTTATGGTACCGTCCACTGCCCCTGGGCTTCATTACTCTGCTTTATAATACAGACATTTCATGCATGTGTGTGTGTGTGTAAAGTCTCGACATTCATTTGAGAAACAAACTACTTAGCTTCATTCTGAGAGCTGAGAAACAGAAAAGGTGGAAAAAGCACAATGCATTGTGTTTTTGCGAGGTCGGAACATTTCGTCGCTGTATCTGCTCGCCCACGCTCCAGCTCCATTGTGTTTCCATATTTTTCAAGGCAGGTTTTAATAGTTCGGTCATGCCGTGCATACTCAGCTGGACAGACAATCTGAGATCATTTGAGAGCCTGTTTCTTCATTTGCGAGGGAGTGGAACAACATGTTCCTAATCGAACACGGTCTCTTACTGTATGTCACCGTACATCACCGCTAAACTCGAGCCTGTTAATCCATCAGATCTCAGCCTGCTGCAGCACAGCTGAGTTCATCAAGCGGCTGTCAGGTTGCACAAAGCCTTGTTCATCGTACAGAGCACTTCTGCTTCGCTCTGAGGTGTCGCAGATGATGAAAGGCCGAGCTGCCACTCTGCTGTCCAATAATACGTTCATGTGCGCACACACACACAGACACACACCTCAATCTACGACATCGTACGTACGCACACAAAACAGATTTTTCTACACTTTTTAAGACATTCTTAGCATGCAGTCAAACACATACACACAGTAACCACACACACAGAGAAGTGGAAGAAGCACACACATCCTTTACTTAAATAAAAGTACCAAGACAACAACTAATCTAGTAATTTAGTAATCATATGTTTTCATGTAATATCTTCATCTGTATAGTAACGAGTAACTGTATCTGTCAAATAAATGTAGTGAGACAGAAGTTTAAAGTGGCATAAAATACAAACACTCAAGTAAAGTACTTGAAAACTGGTTTAAAGGGCAGTACTTGATGACAAAACTCCAGTGTAATACTGCCACTATAATATATGTATAAAAACATAATAAAACTAGAAATGAGCCACAGTGGGACATTCAGGTTCCACTACATGTGACGGAAAGAACAGATACAGAAGAAAAAAAGACAGAAATATTAACACCCATTTTGTATTAGGGTGGTGAAAGTGTATAAAGACTGTCTTAAGGACCCTTATATATGTATTTAGGCTGCATTTTTATTTACTAGCTATTCGAGCTAGCCATCCATTACACTTATTAATGCATGCATGTTTTAGCACTTCCAAGTGCAGTGAGTAATATTTTTTTTGGAAAGCAGCATTTCTCCAAAAATATGCAGACTTTGTTGCCTCTTCTCAGTAAATTGTGGCAGTTTTTACTGCGAGCAGCCACCATCCATATCAGTAAAGGATAAACACCACTTCACTGCACCTGTCAGATACTGTGTCTTCGCTCTGTATCGAGATAGATGGGACACAGATATTGTAATTCAGGCCCAGCAGATGTGTCAGAGGAAGTGAGACTGTAAATCAAGCCATGGAGAGGTATTAAATAATCTTGTTCCATTGCTGCTAGAGCAAGGGAGTTTTAATATGCGGCAAAAAAAACCCTTCACCTCATTAGGCCTGATATTTCTTTAATAAACTAACATCACAAAGTGCCACCCTCGAGCTCTCTGACGGAAGTCTGGAAATCGTTCATTCCTGCAGCACACAGTGCCGCAAATAGACTGCAAACAGTCTTCTGACAGCAGCCGAACACTGCGACTGTGCCATTTGAGAAATTTGGTTTTGAGATTATTTGTGTGTACAGTATCAGTGAAGTCAGGCTGCTGCTGCTGCTTTTGCTGTATACATCATGCACTGTGCCATGTGGCTAATTTTATCATTAGCCTCTAAAGATAACTTCAATACTAGCTGAAAGGAACTGATGAATCACTGCCATATCACTGACAACATTGTTACTGACATGTATTTTCAAAGGTCTGTGGATGCACTGGCTGTATTTCAAGCCAGTGGGTAAGAGCTGTTAATGGCTGATTTTTTTTTTTTCTTTAATATTTCAGAGAGGTTGATTAAAACCTTTCAGAGTTTGCCAGACAGTCAAAGGCCAGTGCCCGTATCATTTATTCTGTTTATGTGAGGATACTTTGAACATTTGATGAGTCCTCGCTGCTGTAGGAAAATGATAAACTATCCTGATTCAAATGCAAGAGAGAGAAACAAAGGCTGGGATAAAGTGTCAGCTTCTGTGGTTTATTGCTTTGGCTCCACTGTACGTGTGGCAGGTTTATCAAAGAGATCACAGTCGATGAAGCTAAGTCCTAACTCTCTGCTGTCTGTCTGTCTGTCTGTCTGACTGTCTGTCTGTCTGACTGTCTGTCTGTCTGCAGAGCATGTGTAGTCCTCGGGATTGTGTTCGTTCTCTCCTCCTTGTGCATCCTTGGAAAAGCCATCCATGATCTGGCTACCAGGGTGCCCCCAGAAGTGGTAAGACCACACACACGCACACGGACACACACAGGCGCACACGCACACACACACACACAAACACACACACACACACACACACAACCAGCCCACTCTGACATACGCAGACATACAGTGCCAACATGAGTTTTTTTTTATTGCTGAACCCTAACCACGCTATTTGTGCACTGAAATTATAGCAATGAATTATCATCCATGTCTGAAATCACTCATTCACTATTATAACAAAAACTCAATTGTTTTCTCAACAGTTAGCACTAAATTGAAATCAAACACAATTATTAATCAGCTTGCGTCATCACTGACAGCTGTAGTGTCAATGATCACAGCTTTAAAATGAGGTCCATTGCAGTGTGACATTGTCAGCAGAGAGTTGTGTCCATGCTGTAGATGCTGGTCCTTTTCAAGGTAAACTATGCAGAAGTTTATTAAAAAAATGGTGCATACATATGTGGTGAATTAATGTCAGAAACAGCCCCCAAGACTTTGCAAAACTGTCCTATATTAGCATTCTGTTTAGTGAGTGGATTTGTGGGTGATTCTTGGCATTGGTGTGCAGTGGGAGGACTGCTGTCTGACAGTTAGGATTCACATTTTGCATAGAAAGACTCTCAAATTCTGTCTGTCAGGTGTTGTTTGAAGCTTGACCCCTGGTGTGGGTCAAGCTTCAAACAACCAGGACTACACTTCCCATAATACAATAGTGCCTTTCATTATACCCACTTCTTCCTCCTAAATGCCAACTTCCTTCAAACTCCACACCTGGAGGTTGTAACACAGGATTTTTGTTGTAATTTCTAAGTGTCAAGCCCCAGCCAAGACAACTCCGATTACATTATGGGGATTATTTTCCAGACTTAGTGTAGACCTCACGACTGTGTGGTCCTCCTCTTGACAAACAAACTGCATGTCATGTGCAAAACTGGTCGTGTGCCCCTTTAAAGTGGTACATTAAAGTGCTTAAACTGATATCAGACTGTAACTGTGTAACTGTGTGCTGGTTATAATGATTTTCATGCTTTATGGCATTGCATTGCAGGGGTAACATTTGCATTTGGCCTGCAGTGCTTGTATATTTCTTTAAGTGCGGTTTAACTCAAGGTTGAGACCTGGTTGCCGATGCCACGACAGTGCAGCTGCTTGAACCTCTGTGATTTTCTGCAGTATTCCATGAAAAGAAAAGAAAAGTGGCAAACACAGATGCATGTGTGTGAGCGGCCACATACAAGCTGGCTCAATGAATGAAAATGTACAAGAGCCCAGAGTCCGCACACACATAGAGTACAGCTACACAGAGAGCAATGCACACGCACGCACGCACACCATTCATCGTTGCGAGCAAGGTGTCTTTTTATAGCCCTCTGCTGTGGCTCTTCTGACGTCAGAGGTTTTGTCTCCCTCCACCTGACTTTTGTTCCTTTCTTTCTCTTCGAAACAGACATGCACACACACACACAAACACACACTTTCTTTTTAATGTCAACATCACTCCCCACCCCCTCCTACCTCTCTCTGGAGGTGTAAAGACTATGAATAAGGTCCCAGAATAGTCTCATCTTTCTGTTGCTGGGGCACGGCCCAACTCTTCCATCATCACACTGTTTGGGGAGCGCCCATCGCATCCTTTCCAGCTCTGAAACCTCTTATTTGGTTTGTAAATGATTTAACCCTCGCCATCTGTCCATTTCATTATCCAGTCAAACCAGGACAGAGAGGTAAGCCAGATTGATAGCCTCCAAAAGCACATACTTCCTCTTTAAGCCTCCTATTATGTACTTTCAAAGGTTTAAGGTGCACAGCAACGCTCCCAAATCCCAAAATATCTTGATATCTGATATTTTTAAACTCAACACAGCTCGATGCTGTTTTAAAATTCAAGCGTGAGCTGAGAGGAAATGTGAGACTCAGAGGTCCTATTGGGCCCTCTAACAAAACCAGGAGGTGTATCGTAAAGGTGCCCTGTGGATTTTTCTTGTAAACAAACAAAAGTGCATTGTCTATATATTCTTGAGACCTAACAGATGTGTTGAATGCATTTCTTCCCCAAATGTTCCCAAAGAGTCTTAACAGTAAATTAAACAAAGTGGGAAACAGAAGATTAAGCGCAGATATAAGTAAAGTGAGGAGAAGGCAGGAAAAAGGAGAGCGGTGACGTGCATGTGGATATAAGGAGATTGAAGGAATTCTGATGTGAGAATGGATATTAAGTATCTGCACTTGTCGGGTGTCTTCCTGATTATTTTAAGTGCATGTTTGATGGTGTGAAAATTGAGCGACTGAAGCCCCTTTGACCACAAATCAAAACGAGACCGAGGCCAGTGGAGAAGCAGGTTGAGGGCAGCAGCTCGTCTGCAGACTCTGTTTGATGCTCCAGTGCCATTATGTTAATAGAAACTGTGGGTGTTAGGTCTCAGAGGAGCATCCTGACACCAGTGAGAGCCTATTACCACCGTCTTCCTCTTTGACATTCTCCCTCTTTTCTTCACCATCTCGCTCCCTTTGTACCTTCAGTCTGGGCTCAGGCGCTCTCTGTCTTACCAAGCTTTAGTTCTTTATTTTTGAATAAAATGGATGTTTTGGGTATAGAAACATAACACATACCTATATACATACATGTTATAGATATGTCTCATTTTTCCAGCCTCTCTCTACTTTCTTCCTTCAATACCTCATTCATTATCTTTTGCCTCTTTCTCTCTCTGTACCCTCCACATCCCATCACTTTCATTGCCCCTCTTTCATCATTACACCCAGTCTCTCTCTCTCTCGCTAACGTCTCCTTACCAGCTCACCCAGTCTGCCTCCCTTCATTACCACGTCTGTCTTCGCTGCTTTTGTTGTTCTTGCTCGTGTTTTTGTCCATTCATTGCCTCTCTATCTCCGTATCCACCTTTTGGCTTTTCTTCTTGGCAGAAACAGGCCCGTTCACTGAATTTTTTCATCAAAGAGCAGTCAGGGGTGATTCAGCATAGCGGCAGTGATCTGTTTATGTGCTCGGCTTGTATGTGTCTGCAGGACAGCGTGTGTGACTGAAAGAGCCAGAGAGAAATTATGAAAAAAAGGAAGAACATTGAAAGTTTTAGAGGGAAGGCAGACTCTGCAGTCTGGGTGTGATGTCTCACGAGTTGATGGTGTCATCAGCTCAACTTTGGTTCCCGCTTTCCTGTACATGAGAAGATAAACAGCAAGAACACTGTAAAATGTTGCTGCCGTGAAGTATGGGGCTATAAAATCACACGGAGTGGACAAAGGCTGAAGGAAATCAGGAATCCTGATTCGCATCACGTCCCGGGTTGCTGGTCTCATGGCAGGCTGTCTGTGTCTAGTGCCTGATTAAACACAGAGAGCTGAGATTGGCTCTCCCTGCCTCTGCGCTGGATGGAGAGACGGCAACACACACTGATGCAACAAATACATAAATAAAACACATGCATGTGGTGATCTCGGTGAGTCTTCCTCAATGAATAACGTCTAATTGTTTAAATGAGGAACCGACTGTACAGAACTGACCTTTCCTGCCTCTTTCAGCTCATTGAAAACATACAGTACACAGCAACACAGAGGCAACAGGGTGTTACATAATAGTATAGTAACACTGTAAAGTAGAGAGAATACTGTTGACAACTGAGAGATAACCTTCTGAACGCAAACAGCAGGCAGCCAATACAGGATGTGTGTGCATGTGAAATTAAATGCAAAATGATGCACTACAGCTTTCTGAAATAGATCTCAGCAGGCCACTAATCCAGCACAAACTCCTCCGTCTAATTCAAGTAAATGCGAGTAAAACAAGGGATTAATGAGCTATTAGCTGACCAGCAACCAAGAGCTCAAACTTGAAAGGTTTAGCAGCATGTGTGATGTGTGTGTGCGTGTGTGTGCCACAGACAGAGAAATGCAGTCAGGCTGTGTCTGAAATCACTTCTATTTCTTATATGGTGTCCATAATGTGTTATTTCTTACATGAAATGACATGAAGTGACATCATAGTACAACAGTGAGCCAGCTTGCAGAACACCCAGACCCTGAACCTGAAGCAGCCAAATGGAAATCAGCCATCTTTAATTTAATTATGCCCACCTGTGACTTTCCTGCCCTGTCCTGTCAAAATGCCTCCGTGTGCCGACTCTGTCCCGCTTTCTCCGGTTTAACTTGGCTGGATTTACACGAAGTCACCGAAGCTTCACAAACCAATGAGAATGACGAGGTGTAACTTCGCCAAGCCCGACAGCTGCAGCAAAATTAGATGTCAGGCAGTGTTTATACACCCTAATCAGGCAAATTCAGTGAAAACACCTGTGTTGCAAGACCATGAGTTTGTAGCATCTTTAATAAATACACACTGTTATTAGGTCTGATGTTGGTGATTCACGTCTACAGCTTCACTATTGGCAGCAATGTGACAGGATACTGGCAGGTTAGGCTAAAATTACAACTTTTCGCAACGGGGATACTGAAAGAGAAGAAGAATTTTTTTTTATGCCACCGACGTGACAAAACTCCAGGATGTAAACTGTTATTGCTTTAATTGATTTAATCAAAAAAAAAGTCCAAATTCATGACAGTGTGAGCGTTTTGACAACAACACTTCAATACTTATGCTTGTATTTATTTATTTGCATGTTTTTTTTTCTGAAGTTGCAGGGCATTGAGCTCTCAGGGCCACCATACTTTTTTTATGGAAGACGTTTTGACGTGTCTCAGGAGGAAAGGAAGAGGGCTGGTGTACAAATTAAGATTAATGATGGCTGAATTCCATTCAGCTGCATTGGATTTCAGGTCCTAGTATTGCACATGCTTCACCACCACTGCTCCGTATGCTGGTTTATGTTATAAACAACCCCCTCCCTGTTGAAGAAAGGGGTATGAGAAGAACAGTGGGGTCGGCTTTCTCTCTCTCTCCTCCTTGTCTCTGACTCTCTCCCCTGTTGGGCCAATTAAATCTGGTAGAGAGACACTCTGAGGTCAGGCGCTGGTTTTAGCTGAGTCTGTTTGAGACTTAAGTTGAAAACACCAAACCCTCACATCACTTAGCGGCGTCATCTGTACGACCTTGGGTTGACGCACCGAGTCAAGCGCGCGCATGTTTTATTAATGCTCGAGCCGACAAAAGCTTTGTGGGTCACTCTGTCTGACGGATGATGTTGGTGCTTTTAGAGAGTCTGGGTGTAGCTTTCCCCTCTGCTTTCCTCCTCTTTTCCTCTTCTTATGCCATCCAACACACACGGTTTCAAAGAAAGCTCTCCTCTTTCCTGTCTTTGTTTAGGACGACTTCCTCTTCAGTGTGTCCATAGTGAGCGGGCTCACATGTGCTCTGCTGGCTGTGGCCAAGTTCATGCTGGGAAGAGTGCTGACTAGCCGGGCACTTATCACTGACGGTAGGGCAAACACACACACACACACACACACACACACACACACACTGTCCTGTTTTCCATCACTTTTGGGGATGTTACAAGGCTCACATTCATTAAGCTTTACAAAGCCTACAAATGGCTGCAGAATGGCAACAGGAAACAGCATCTGACTCTCAAATGACAAGTAGTTCAACCAGAACCGTTCCAGAGCTGACTGACTTACAGTAGCTGTGCTCGTTTTTAGGGATTTGGCCTTTATTTATTTTTTATTTTTGCACCAACTGAAGAGAGGTATTGTTGAATGATACTGAATGTAAAAATACACAACTAGATGGTGCTCAACAGGGAAAAAAAAGAAAGAAAATACACTAAAATGTAATTGAAATCATGTGCATTTAATTTCATACAAGAGTATAATGACATAAATTATTAAATGTTAAAAACAACTAACGTCTGATTTATTTATTTATTTATTTATTTAAAGAGGTGGAATAATACTTGTAAGCAATGGTGGGAGATATATTTGTTTCCTTTGTGTGACGTAAAACTAACACACTAACTAGTGTAAAAGTACATAAGCATCATCAGCAAGTACAATTTAATTAAAGTTTTATGAGTATATGTTTTTACTGGGTTTTTGCATGTAGTTGTATGAGGCTTTGAGTGTTTCAGCCAGTCCAGAGTGAGCTAACTGTATTATTTCCTATGCTGGTGGGTAGTTTAATTTACTCTTTAACAATAAATCCTATTTTATATGCTTATTTTAGGTTTTAGAAGTCTAACTCAAATACATGTGGCAGAGTTAACAATATTTCCCTCTGAAATGCAGTGAAGTAAAAGTCTACAGTAGCAGAAAACTGAATTACTGAAATACCTTTCTAAAGTCTGAACCAAGTGTGAAAGGTCATGGTTCAGGTCAGGTCAGGGCACAGTAACCCCCCAAACACATAACAAGAGTGACGACGATAAAGAAACAGAAACCAAAGCATTAAAACCAAAAACCGCAGTCCAGTGCATGTGTGTGTGTGTATATATATATGTGTGTGTGTGTGTGTGTATATGTGTGTGAGAAGGGGTGTGGGTGTGTTTCTGTGTGGGAGAAAGTTGCTCGCATTACAGGGCTAAGAGAACTAACAGGTTATGACCCATTGGCTGCTCATAGACACAAGCACATGTGAACACAAGCACAGCACACACACACACACACACACACACACACACACACACACACTGCTATCCCCAGGTCTCAGAATGCACAGGGCATCAATCCAATAAACCTGAGGTTGCTGTTCTCAGAGCCTGGATTTATTTCCCACAAGACTATACACTTACTGCAGGCTAGACAATAACCCACTGCGCCAGCTTTCACACAAGGAGAAATGTAATTATAAAAAAACATCAGCTGCTATACAGGGCAACTCAAACGCAGTCGATGTGGACTAAAGCAATTTATATCTGATGCTCTCGAAACCACTCACGTGCCGCCCTAGTGATGAAAGTCTGTGTAAAGGATTCCCATATTTTTGGAAATACAAAGATTGGCTTTCTTGGCAAGAGCTCCATGAGCGGATCAATACCAGTCTCATGTCTGCATGGTAAATATGAGCCAATACAGGCAGCAGCCGGGCAGCTTAGCTTAGCATAAAGGCTGAAAACAGATGGAAACAGCTAGTTTGGCTCTGTCCAAAGGTAAGGAAAAAACTGTCCATCACCACCTCTAAAGCTGGACGCTAGGCCAACTCATGGTGACGGCAGAACTCCAGAAAATCACTGCAATCAGCCAAGAAGTAGTCCAGGACATAAACCCCCGCAAAAACACAACTTGTCATTTTTCTGCAGATTAAACTGTGTTAATCAGTGAGCTTCAGAGATGCTGGTAGGTGAATTTTGCTGCGAGCTAAGCTGCTATCTGTAGCTTCACATTTACTGTACAGACATAAGATAAGATAAGATTAAACTTTATCGATCCCACACTGGGGAAATTAAGTTGAGACAGACAGTAAGAATAAAAGGGAGACATAGAAAAGAACAAATAGATTTTATAATACAAAAAGAGTATAAAAATAATATTGAAGGATGGCGCAGTTTCTCACTGGAAAATTTTCAGTTGCACATGAGTAAGATATAATAAATATAATAAAATACAGTGTTTTGTTCTATTGCAATGTAGAAAATATACAACATAGTGAGAAAAATATTAGCACGGTAAAAAAAAGCAGCATTGCACAAGATATTTACACAGATGTAATGGACATTAGCCATGATGCTTATATATTAACAAAAATAACAGAGTAGTGCAAAAAGTAGGTTTGTGATGACTTGAGAGTGGTATCAATGTTCTAAATAAGTCTCAGCAAGAAGGTGAATTAACCAAGATATCAAACTCCTCCTTCAACAACATAGACCTCGTCCTCAAATAAACAGATTGCTGTTTATGTTCAAATCTGTGCTGCACTTGTGATAATACCTGCATAAATCCTCTGATCATTACCAGGATTTGGAAAGCGTATTTTATTCTGGGCAACTGAAACTGCTCCATTACTCAGACATACAACCCGGAAACAGCTGTGATATTTTCCCCACGTTTGTGTTTTTCAGGGTTCAACTCTCTGGTCGGTGCTGTTATGGGGTTTTCCATTCTGATCAGCGCCGAGGTCTTCAAGCACCACACTGATGTCTGGTTTCTGGATGGCACCATCGGAGTCCTCATTGGACTCATCATTTTGGCATACGGCGTCAAGTAAGACATAAATCAATCCCTTTGACCTACTGATCTGAATTATTTCATCATTTCTATTTGATTCACTCAGGCACTGTTTATATTCTATTAATGCCAGATTCTTGTCCACTGACAGCTCTGTACTGGCTTGAGGCTCCTTGCAGAAGCTGTAATTTGTGCACATTTCCATACTTTAAAGTGAGCTTGTTTCTGTCTCCACAGGCTCCTGAAGGACATGGTGCCCCGCGTGAGACAGACGAGGAACTACGAACGTTTCGAGTGAGAGCCGTGTGTGTTTTCAAGACGAGCAGGTTCACACGCACACACACCCACACACCTGGCTGCCTCCTGCCCTCCGCCCTCTCCTCTCTGTCTTTCAAACACACTTTAATACACATCACACCCGCACATATAGACTCTACACTCCCATGCTCTCATACACATGAGCATATGCAGTACACACATGCATTCATACATTCAGAAATGAGCAAACACACATGCATGCACACACACACACACATACACAGACGTCTAAGAGACTTTGAGGGAAACATGATTGGAGACCACCTCCTGGAAAGAAAGCACTGCAGTTAAATTCGTCTTTTCAGCTCTTCTGTCTGTGAAACCACCAGTTTAAAAATGACACCTGGAATGAGGAAACAGCCCGAGAACTGAGACTCCAGCTGGAGCTTTGGATTTGTTCGACCTGGATGTACAGTAACTGCTGCTTAATGACACCGATCACATTGTATTGTTGGTATAATGTCCATCATAATTAATCAAATAATGTTTTGTTTGTTTGTTTTTTAATTTTTTTAGGCCTGCATAGAAAATTCAGGATGATTCCCAAAGAAAATAACATTTTTAGCATGATTAAAACAGACAGAGTTGCTGTAAAAACCTCATCATCATCCTCCCTTCAAGGCTGCCACTATACATCCTAATTTATTACTGAGAGGGGGAGACAGGAAGTAATAAGCAGAGAAAAAGGGACAGAAAGCATAAGCTGTACCAAGTCAAACACTGATTTCTCCATCAGCGAACAGGGTGAGGTCCGTCTAGAAACTCTCCAACTTAAAGCAAACAGCAGTAAAGAGCACAGGAGACGCTGAGGACAAACATTTGCCACGCGATGGCTATAAACTTAAGTGCACAATTCATTTAACCAGTTTATGTTACAGTACATTGCATTGCCTACCGTGCTGTATGTAATGTATCCAAGCACAAATGAGCAAACTTCCCTCCATGCACTGGTGGTGGCTGTTGCTGTCAGTTTAGCGCAGCACTCGCTTCAGCACATTCAAACTAAGGAATGATTTTAGCCTGTTTTGTCTTAGCTGCTGGATCTGACTCAACATATGTTGACATATGGTACATATCTTTTGATTTGTTTACAGACACGCATACCTTAGTCAGTTATTTACTGAAATCCATTCAGTGTCTTCTCTTTTTTTTTACTTGAAACTCAGTTTTGACAAAGTTTTAGCAGGTAAGAACTGAGGAATAGTAATAAAATCCAAGTTTTTACAAGGGGAAGATGGAAAAAAGTCACTGTTTATCTTGTGTTTTTGACCTTTTCAGACCTAGATAATTAATAGATGTAAAAGCACTAAACTCTCTGGGAAAGTTTCCTGCACCATTTGCTTTTATCCTGTTATTTATCATTGTCTCTCTGGACTGTTGCATTTAATGCATTTGGGGTATTTATTACTTTTATTATTAATATTTTATTCATAATCCTTCTTTTCCTCGTTTTGAGTTCACATGGAAAGTTGTATAAGACAAAGTCTCAAACCTAAGATGAAACAAAGCACAATGACAAAGATGAAGCGGGGATCTATTTTCATTGCATATCATTTGCAGAGACAGCATTTTCTCCTGTGTCTGCTTACCTGCTTGTTACGCATTTGTTCTGCATGTTCCCATCGTTATCATTCATTATAATGTGCAATGAATGTAAATACAAACCACACAGTCTGTAAATATGTTTATTACACTGTTTGGGTGCATCAGTAAGAAAAAGTCACAAATATAGTCATAGTACTTTATGGCCGACATAATAGGCTTTTTGGAGTAGACCACATATAGTCGAAGTACAAGATGATCAATGTTGCATATAGTTAAAAATGTTTACTCTATATTGTAAATGTTGTTTTACATATTATTGTAGATTATTGGTGAAACTAAATGACGAGTCTTACTGTAAGTCTTTGCACTGTAAGTGAAAATCTCAGATTGGATGTGGGTGTGATCTGACAGCACTGTCCAAGGCTCCTTTATCACTTATCAGAAGCTGCTCAGAAGAAGAATATAATGCCAAGCAAAGCATTATTTCACCTGCAGGCACAGATCAGTATTATTTTAGTAAACTTATTTTTCATAATCATAGATTGATTTCATACAAAAGCATTGAGATTAATTCCATTAGAAATTGACAAATCATAAATCATGAAGAGATGCCATCACCAGAAATCCCCAGTGTAGTAAACTGTATATAACTGGATTTTGGAGTGGTTTTGAATGCACATCCAGAGTGCTCGTGAGCCCCCTTGTGGTGGGTGGCCACATGACAAGAGTTTTAATTAGTATTCAGCGCACTGGATCCATTGGAGAGAGTCTAAATTTAGTTACAAAGCCTTGGACAGTGATTCTGAAAGGGCCTACATCCACTATACGCTGTAATTATCAACTCTGAGTCGACATACTGGACAAGGTGCAAAATTACTGGTGTTATCTTTAGTTCTATTGTGTGAAGAATAAGGATTAGCTGTAAACTGGAGGCGTGAATCTGCTCACACCTCTTCGACTCACCAACAGCACACTGATTTGTAACGTTTCCCCCCCTTCTCTGATGCATAGAAGACAATCTTTACAATGATTTTTATTAGCAAAGCACAGTGTTTACATGCTGATAACCACCACGAGGCACAGAACAAACTCATAACAGCTCTTAGTAACGGTATGCTTCACTAGCCGCTCATATGGCCAACAAATCCTTTCTACCTCTCTTCTTTGCACTTTGTTTTATTTTCATGCCACTTCCCTTGTGCACATTCATGCTGCAGAGAATTTAGGCTGTGATTGTGGCCCTCGCCCCGTTACGCTCCTTTACTGAAGCTGCTGCCCTCACCGCAAATCAATGGGTAAGTGCAACAGCTGAGCACCAAAAAGAGTGTGCTAAATCTACCCTAAAGCTCTGTGATCACCAGAGCTGCGGTTGCTTTTCATTCATCTATAACGTGATTTTCCCGTTGCCCATGAAATGTTTCAACCTCCACACTTCACATCACTAAAAGACTGCTAGAGGTGTGTGAAATGACCTCTGAACATGTATTACTTGTTTGCACAAACATCATTTCACGGGTGGTATAGTATTTGAATCCTTTTCATTGTTTCATTGAAACAGCTCAGAAACTTGTCTGATTCTGCAGCTCAATTCAACTGTGCCAAATCATTGAAAACATGTCCACTCTCCTGACATGTGTGTATCATTCAGCAGTTCTTGTACTGATGGACTGACTTATTATTATCAGCCCAGCAGAGGCATCAAACCATTCATTTCACTCGATTTCACAGAATTAACAGCTATACTAACCACTTCTCAGTTGCTATAGGCTTTGCATGGGCTTGTAAAAACCCTTTTAGCTTCAGTGGCTACAGATGCATTGCAGCCACACACACCTGCACACACACACACACACACACACACACACACACACACACACACACACACAAAACAAAACACACATGGAAAGATGTAACTGAATTGAAGAATTGTTATTTGTCTGTTTGTACAGTACTGACATCAGTTGTATTACAGATGACGTAGACGCCATTTATTTATGTAAAGAAACTATGAGGTATCTCTTTGTCAAAGAGCAAAGTTTTATTGATTAATAAAGTTTTATCCTGCTTATTCATCAGCAATGTTGAGACGTGCTCTTCTTTTTTTTTTTTTTCTTTTCAACCACACAACCGTCATGGAACAGTTTCCAACCATTCGAATGTGGGCACAGTGGCAGTCAGCTCTATGTGAACAAGCGCCAAATGATTTCAGATAATTTGTGTCAACCTGAACCATTACATGCTGTTTCTACAGGGATTACAAGAAGGAGTTACAATAAGTTAATCAGGGAGTGACAGTGAAAAAAATTGAATATATAGACAAAATTGTAATAAAGAAATGTCAATAATTGCACACTCAACATGTTTGAAAAGTCTTTAAGCGGCAGGCTTCATTACTTAATCGCGTTGAGATCATTTATTACTACTACTACTATGAATAAAGTGTTAATAATAATAATAATAATAATAATAATAATAAAAAAAAAGATAGAAGATAATGGTGCTTCTCTCCTTGCAGGAATAGCTTTGAAAAATATGCTTATTTGCTTTCTAGATGAGAAGATTGATACCACCACCATGTCCGTACAGTAAATACGAAGCTACAGCCAACAGCCAGTTAGCTTAGCACAAAGACTGGAAATGGGACAACAGTTGACCTGGTTCTCTGCAAAAGCAACAAAATATACCAGAACTTTTATTGGAAATCTGAATGGGGTCTCCACGGGTTTCATGGTAACCAGGAAGCTACTGTGCCAAGAAATAATCAGACAAAACCTGGCTAGCTTTTTACACCTGTATCAAGTCTCTATGCTAAGTTAAGCAAAGTGGTTCCTGGCAGTGGCATCATCGCTTCTTATCATAAAGCAAATTAACTATTCCCTTAACCCCTAGAGTATTATGTTCTTGGAAACTCTTCTTCATACTTCTATAATCATCAGTAGGAAGAAACATCAACCAGCTGCAGTGTAGAACATGCACTGGTAAACAAAATGTGTACGTGGGGTGAAGCCCTGCAGATCTTTTTACTTTTCATTTGCACTACCTGTTTGCATCCAGCATTCGTGCCATAAATCCGTGCAGAGCTGCTGAATACCAGTAACTTTACTACACATCAGACTTCAGTGTTGCAGACATACAAGAATAAAAGAAGAATACGTTTTATACAACAAAACATTTCTCACTTCAGCATTTTCTCTCAGATCTGATTCAATTTCTCACTTTTGCATCATCATCGCAGGCTTGCACTCTCGCTGCTCAGGCAAAATGATGAACATTAAGAGCACCTCGAGGAGATGGTTGGCTGGAAATGGAAATCCATTCCCTTTATCTGCTTAGTTTCCAGATTCACAGGAGACTGTGGAACACCCTGGACATTTAACGTCACTGACAGACAAGCAGTGGCTGAATCCCTTCCTTATTAGGGCTTCACAGACCCCCATTAGTTATGCATAAGGCAAGCTTCATTGAATCTTTCCAGCCCAATCAGAGAGCCACCTTGCATTGGGAGGGAAAAAAAACTAAAATCCCCAGTAGGAGCACAGTGAATAGAACTAGTTAACTGTTAACTGTTATCTGTGCACATATGACAACATAGTGGCCAAAGCTGTTTGCAACTGTGAAATGTCTGCAAATAAATACTTAACCTGACATCAGTGTTAAAATAAATGGCTAAACATCAACCGTGACAGGGTACACAGTGCATTAATGAATAAAGTTACTGTATATCTTCAAATACTTTCAAACATAATCACAGTGAAAACAGCATGTGATGTCATGCAAGGATGCCAGAAACCTCACTTAAAGTCTCTGAGGGATCACTTTGAGAGTGTGAGTCTGGACATTCAGATAGAACCCACATTAATACTCTTTATTGACTTTTTATTTTTCTTTTGTGCAGCGTAAGTACATAGGTTTTTATTCTAGATACATGCCTTGCATAAAGCTATCTGGTCCTTAATGTAGTCTCTACAGGGGCAGATGCGAGTCAAGGACTTATCTGATCTCACACAGCTGAAGAGCAGGGGATCAGCCTGGAGCAGACAGTGTTTAGTACTGTTGGTGAAGGCTGGAAACACCAGGGCATTGTCATAAAAAGCTGATGTGTTACAGTCTATGCCGTAGCTGGGGAAAAAAAGCAGAAAGGAGAGGAAATCATAAAGCATGTGATTTAAATGGTGACGAGGACTTCGACTGGACGTGGGGGTGAATGCACTCCATGCTGCAGGGACTCCCACTCAGAATCAAGCCTGTAAGCTTGCATTAACATGCAAGTTGTGTGCTGTCTTCAGCAGGCTCCACCATTCAAATGATCATATTTACATATAGTAAATGGCATAATTTTCACAAACTGTATCCTGTGCAAACCATCAAACTCTTCCCTGTTTTTTTTTAATCTGATGGAGAAAAATGCTGATATTAATGTCAATGTTTATACACATGTGGTGAATTTTCCAGTGAGGATTTAGGCTTATACTTTCACTTTTGTGAAACTTTTCTAACATGTATGACTGTACAGGAGATCTAGTAGATCCTATAGAAGGTTTATAGGTCTGTGATGATTTGCTGTTTAAATTAGAATAAGAATGGTCAAAGATATGGTCAAAGCTCGCCAAGAGACTACGTCACGACACATGCAGACATCCATTTACAGTTCAATTACCTTCATAAAAAATGGGAAAAAATTGTTCTGCTCAGATCTACATGCATGTTACATACATGCTTACTGGTAGTATATTTTTTGAAAGGTGATACCCAACATGACACACAGAGAAAAACATGCAAGTATATTAAGATTTCTGTAACTGGATTCATGTGTATGCAATGCAACGTGTGTGAACTTACATGGCAAGATTCTTGGCATTGTTCAGATGTGGGAAGAATGTAGGTTCACAGATCAGTCCTTCCTTCTGGCAAGCCAGTTGACAGGAAGTGCTGACCTCCGCCTTCACCACCTGGAGCACGCTCAGCGGGGGCCAGCTCCCTGTACCGTGGCAGAAGTCCTGAGGCAAAAAAAAAAGAGCAAAATGAAATGAAGGTTCGGAGTTACGATTCTGATCCTGCTTCCAACGCTCGACCAATTCCTCCAACCTGTTTTTCAATCAGGATGCTGACCCTCTGGAGCATCCCTTCACAGGTGAACTCATAGGGAAGATAGGGCTCAATCTGAAATGGAAAAAAACTACAGCTGTAGATACATCATCCAAAAACTCTTCTGAGCTCGCTCTGTATTTCCACTGTGCTCACTGGTAAATATAGATTACACTTACACTCCCATTGAGGATAGCATTGAGAGCTCTCTCCACGTCTGTGGAGTTGTGCATATCTATCGTCCATACGTAGGGTTCTCCTATCGCCTCGACGTAAGGATTCTGGGATGTCACCTGCAAAACAAACACACCAACCGCAAAATTGAAGGATACAGTACACCCGCTGTTTATTTATATCTTCATAAAATGTGTTCAATGTGTTTCAGGTCAGTTTTGAGTGTGACCCCCGACCTCTCTGATGTTGGGCTTGTCCCCGAAGAACTCTGAGTTCAGCCTACTCTGTGGAGGGTGTAGCCTGGGGTTCAGGAAAGGACAGCCATTGGCTAAGGCCTCCAATGGGGCGGGGCCTTCATATGGGAAAGACAATCCCACAAAAACCTACAACAGACCATGAAAAAGATAAACAGTTTAGAAGTTCCTGACACTTATATGCACATGTATCTGGCAGCCACATGCACTTCTTTACTGTGGCCACATGGTGCCAGCCAACACCAACACAATACGTGACGAATTCAGCTCTGCTCCTGCAGTCGGTGTTGTTACAGCAGACACAGGCAGGCTGGTCATTTATGTTATCTGGACCCACACGAAAGGAAAACTTAAGTGGGATTGAATTATTTTAATATATAATTTTAATTCAAGTCCAGATAAATATTTCCAAATCTCAAAATGAGTGCTGTTTACAAAGCACATACAGAATAAGTGATGTCACTGTGTGTTTATGGTTCCCCCATTTATAACAGCTCAAAAACCACTTAACATTGTTTCGTCACCGTACTTCGTGATTTTTCCTAATTTTATGAGAACTGCTTATAAAACATAATATTGATTAAGGACATGTTCACCACATTACGTCTGTTGGGGGTTGAATACAACAGATTTCCATGTCTGTGACTGATGTTGACGGCACTATTTGTATGTCAAGTAAGTCTATTTGCATTTAATATTTCTTGTTTGTTTATCGGGATCCCCGTTATTTGTCACCAGTGCAACAACTCTTCCTGAGCTCCACAGGGCGGCAGCGACTTCATGTTATTATGTAAATTGAGGTATTTTATTGTTGTCAAAATAATAATCCAGATCCTGTATCAGTCAGAAAAGCCCGCACACACTCACCTTGCTCTGCCTTAACAGGGACTGAACCTCAGTGCCTTTGACAATGCCATGATTTTTTACATAGCGTGGAATCAGAGCGGCGTTGTCAGCCGTCCCGTGGATCTCCAAATGCTTATGGATAATGTCCAGGTAAGCTTCTTTACCCTGCAGTGCAACAGCAGAGGAAACAAGGCGTGACTTGCTGAAAAATCAATGGACATGGCGCAGATAACACCTCTCCCTTGCCAGGAGTGTATTTTATGGGGATGTCTGGATTACAAGGCAGGCCCAACGGACTACTAAATACCCTAAAGGTGAAATGAGGTGGCAAAAAGTATTTTCAAGGCATACAATAACCATCAAAGCTCATTTTTACTCTACAGCCACCTCAACTGCCTTAATATCGCCTTGAAACAAGTGCCTAAAGACATACATATTTGATAGAATACAAGATGTTTTTCAGGCCATCACAATGTCTGTCCCTTGTTACCTTCCAAAACTTGCCACGCTTGCCATACACAAGTGCCTGGTTTTGTCTTTTGGTGGACTTCAGCCGCTCCCTTTCTTCAGAGCTCAGCGGGCGCTCGACCACAAATCCCAGGAATGTGTTGTCTGGTGTATGAGCTGCTCACAAGAGGAGAGTAAACATCAATTAAGATGGATGCAAAGAGAAGGAAAATTCTGATTTCACTGATGATTTTTCATTGGAGTTTAAAAGTAGATCCAGAAACAAAGCAGACACATACGAAACATGGTGTTGAACTGCATCAGGGTCAGGTTCAGGCTCCCGAATGGACTCTTCAGGTTGTTCTTTTTGGCCCACGCTGGATGATTGAAGTCTGCCTCAGTGCCGAAAGAGTCCAGCACACGTATCAGACACCTGATAGACACACAGAGGTACACGCTTACACTCACGAACACGCTAATGCACACATCATGACGATCATTTGGACGTGCAAACTCACACGCTCTCAAAACCGAGCTGGTTTTTAACATACTGTGAGCTCTCCCTGATTTTTGATTTTGGGTGAAGTAGAAGTACAAATGTCAAAACTAAAAGTACCAAAAGTAAAAGTATTCATTATGAAGAATTGCATATTTCAGAATGATGCAAATTGTATTAATGGCTCATAACTACTGATATATTAAGGTGTGCATCACTGTAGTGTTGAAGCTGGTAAAGGTGGTTTTACTATTTTAATTTTGATTTCCCATTTGGGATCAATAAAGCTTTAATTGAATCTCTAATATTACATAATTTATTTGTTTATTATATTTTCTATAACTAAACTAACTCTGCTACGTTACAAGTAGCTAAAGCTGTGAGATAAATGCAGTGTCGGAACTGTAGTGGAGTAACAGTGCAAAGTAGCAGTAGCAGTAGTACCTCAAAATTGCAAATGTACTTAGTTACTTTCCACCACTGACTGAGTATGCATACATTGTAGGGCTTCACATTTTTTGCTCATATAGTGCAGCTTGCCGTCAAGTGTTTTAGGGTGTGGAAAACATGGGCGTCAACTATCTGATACATTTACAAGCTGATATCGATAGATGATCATTTTGAAACGCTCAATGCAGACATGTAAAGTGCTCTATTTCTCACGCTTCAAACTGTTGCATCATTATCCATCTAATATCCCTCACATCTTCTGTTCTTCATCTATTCCTCTTCCTCAAATCTGGCACGAACCTGCTCGATGACCTTTTCCTCCTTTCTTTCAGGCTCTTCTTTCCTCCCGTCTTTCCGTTTTTGCCTGATATCTCATCTACTTCTGTGACGTCTTTTATCTTTTTCAACCCACTCTGTCTTTTAAGGTCTCAGACACTGGCTTATTGTTATTCCACTCTCTTAAGAGAAATCCTATCATTTCTTATACCAGCAGACATTTTAATTATTTGAAGTAAATGCACCCAACTGGATTGCACTCAGACTCATCTAATACCCAAATCACTATAGTCTCTAATTTCTCTGTGCTAGCACAATCATCAGTTGACTTAGACTTGACTCTGTGCTGGCGTTTCTCTCTTCACTCTACACATTTTCTTTCTTTTCAAACTCATATTTACTTGTCTGCGTGCATGAGTTTCTGTCTCGGTCTTGAATTATTTTCCAAAGTACACTTGAATCAGCACAAAAGAATGGCTAAAACATTGTTTATTCTTTTGTCATATCTCACCATTCTGTCATGTCACATGTAAGTGCCATTTGGAGGAAAACTCCATATTTCAGCACTCTCTTAGTGCTTTCAAACAAAAAATGAATAACCAAATGAAGTCACCATAATCAAATCAAGTCAAATAATCAAATGGGGCCTGATACAACAGCAACATCAGTGGATGATGTCTAAAATAAACTTTTGATAAGACATCCTACTATAAGTGATCAAAATATTTCACGCACGCTGCATGTGATGCAGCATTATATGTATATGCACATACTCTCACTCTCATGTAAGTAAAAGTACTTCAAAGTAATTTCAGGATCAGGATCCTGATACTCACTTGTACTCTGTCCAGGTTTTTGGAAATATTGCTTTAATCTGTTTTAGGCCGATAATGTCTGTATAGATCAGGTTTGGTTCCACTGAGTTTTTATGTGGGCAGCCGCTCTTCCCTAGAAAACTACAGAGAGAGAGACAGAGACATTAACACAATAATGTGATATAATGATAATCTGATTCTTACCCTGATGGAAAGCAGCCTGCAACAAAAAGGCTCTTTTTGTGTGCATACTCACAGCTTGAGGTCAGGTAAGGAGGGCGAAAGGTAAAGATGGTGACCCAGGATGTAAAGTGTGGAAATGAGGTCACTCCACTGGACTAGTTCACCAAGGGGGCCTCCATTGAAGGCAGACTTTGCGATTTGAACACCCGATTCATCTGTTACCACTCCAGGATGCACCAGGATCTGTTGAGGGGGGGATTTCCATGTAATTTGACCATTGTATCCTATTATGTAAAGGTTGTGGCTGCATCTGATGACTCATTTTGAACATAGAGAACATTAAGTACCCTTCTGATGTAATGGAAGGCTTGTCTTCCCCTAAAAAAATAATTTTTGGTCAATGTGTACTAGTTCTGATGAAGAAATAAAATGGGTCTTATCTGTGAAGTTTCTGCTTTTATTATCACTGGAATTAGAACCTTATTTAAGGAGGGACGGAGAGAGACATCAGCATCCTCTAACAAGTAATTAAACCTTATCTGTTCCATGTAACTGATTATGAACCTGTACATGTCGCACTGAAAGAAATATACAAAAAAATATCTAAAATGGACAAAGTTTGTGTCATGCACTTCATATTCTATCTGCAATAGTCTGTGAAATCTGTGAGAGCCATAGTGAGCTATAAACACCATTAGAGCATCATCTGAGTATGAACAGCTAACCTTTTGAATGTGATGTTTGAAAATGTAAAAATTTAAAGCACCAAGGTTACTCGCTTTAATGATCTCGTTAAACCAACATGAATCAGTGAATCCAGTAAGCATAACACGGAGGGATACGTTACATGTTTAGCTTTCCACTTGAGGTTGTATTTGGCTGAGAAAGAGCGTCCGGCCTCGACCCAAATGGTTTCCATGCTGCTAATTCTCTGCTGAATCCAGCGGAACTGGGCTCTGTTTCCCAGCAATGGATACAGGCCTGTGAGACTTTCTCGCACCACTGCATCTTCATCCACTACCTGAAAAAATGAAGGGGAAACACAAGGCTTGTTCTCCATTATTGACCATTTTTAGATTTGTGTTGGACTTCCAAATCTCTTCGCAACAGACTTCGTACCCATTTAGCACTGATAAATTAAATGTTTGCTTTTTTAAGCTGAGCTGATTAGGATTCATTCAAAATGGATTACTAATTAAGATCTATTGCTTTTGTGGAGCATCAATACAATTTACAGAGTGGTCGTTTGGGTGACATTATAATCATCAGGTTAAGTAGACCAGTAAAAGTAAGAAAGGGACAAACTCGAAGACAATGACAAAAAATGTAAGAACTAAAAGAATTTGAATATGCAGCTTCAGGGTGAGTTCAACAGCTATAAACAGACAGAACACTTTTCTGGTAAAGCAGGTCTGTCAAGGTAAACGTACTGTACATACCTTTTGCGCGACACACACCAATACACGTGAAACAGTCTTGCTTTATTTGGCCTTACCTCCAGCTTTTGCTTTGGAGCTTTGGGAATCACTCTGCCTGGATACAAAGGACACCAGGACTCTACCTTAACACAACACAGACAGAAAGACGGGGCACAAACTGAAACAGACCATCCATGTGCATTTCCATAATTGAGTTACTTCCTGTGTATAAGGGCTTCATTTTGATATGAGCAAGTTAAATGATATGGGAGCCTGGGTACCTCACTGAGGTAGAAAAGGAAGGAGCACAGAGACCCATCCACTCCATGACTGCTGTAGCAAGGGTCAGACTTCCACATCTTCTGCATCCACTGGAGAAGCAAGAAACCACACAGGGCCACAAGGAACAAACAATCATGATCATGATCAACACAGTGCTTTGCATTTAAAGTAGTGAGTACAAATGAATATTTACCTTGGACTTAAAGGTACAGATACTAAGGCTAATACCTACAGGGTTCAGTCCTGTGAATAATAACAGTTTTATCAACTCTGATATTCTGCAGAACCTATAAAGTTATACAATATGAACAAAGAGCAGAAGCATTTGTTTTTATTGTAATGACGCTCAAGTGAAAGTTCAGTCAAGAGGACTATTCAGGAATCAGGAATCAGGAATAAGGAATCATTTATTGTCATTACACAAGTTTCCAAGTGCATCGAAATCCTGTTCGGCTTAATCTCTGTTGCATGCGTAGGCCTGTAGTTTATTTCTGCCATTCACTCCTCTCCTGCATGCTCACTCATAATTCCCTGTCTGTCACTGAGCCACCAGTTGTTCTCATCAGCTGGTCTCATCTGTTCAATAGCACATCGATGCACCTGTCATCCTGCTGCTGTCTTTTTTAAAAACGATTCTCTCTCTCTGGAAGAGTTTGTTCATGCATGCTGTCACCGCCCGGTCTTTCAGCTTCATCAGCTCCATCACTTCATCATCTCATCAGCCTAACTGACTGAATTTTCACTTATCATCTGTTATAATAACCATTTAGCTCAACTTCATTCACTTTTCTCTCCTGATTAAACTGTAGTCAACACAGAGCCAAGGGTTAATGTTTAACCTGAGATCCCTGTGAGTACACTGCTGGACTCCCCTACCCCAAAGCTGTACATCGCTCAGCATTGGTGGTAATTTTGGGAATGTAACCCTTACACTTCTCAGGCAGGATGTGTATTTTTAGGGATTTTCCCAGGGCTCCTTTCTTTACCACTGCTGTAAAATATGATATACCATAATTACTCTATAGATTATGCAGAATCAGCGTTGTTAACGCCAGTTTTGTTTCCCAGCCTGCACCTATACATACCCAGTATTTACAAAAATACAACTGTGTGATTTACTTCTCCTTTACTCTCACATGATTAATTGTTACTCCCTTGTTCCCCATAGCTTTGCTTTCTTCCACTGCACCTTCATATATTGAACCAGTAAGTATTTATTTAGACTGGAAATCGCAGGCTGTATTAGAAGATGAAGAGCAAAGAGATGCAACTACGCAGAGAACTGAACTGATTTGCATACTGACAGTATGATTGAATAAGTAATCGCTAAGTGCTAATATCTTCTTAGGAATGTTTACCAATGACAGATTGCTATTACATGATACAGAAATACGTTACCTTCACCTTCCCCCTGCATTCTGGGTATCCATCCATGGGTGGCAGTGGGCAATTTTTATCCTCCTGAATATTATCATCTAAGAAACACACAAACGACAGCACTCTTGCTGGTTAATACAGCAAATGTGTATTAATCCACCACTGAAAATAGTTCCTAACATTAGCATCATTTACTTGTTTTGGGTAACATTTGCTAAAAAGTGCTCAGAAACAATGTAGACCTTTTCTAAAACACTCAAATTGTACATTTTTGACCAACTTTTTAAGATATACGTCTTCAGTGGGGAGGTGTCGGGAAATTGAAAAGTATTTGTTCAGTCTTTTAGGGGGTTGTTTTCATCTTTTGCACGTCCTTTTTTCTTTTTTCTGTGTAAGTACATTGGGTGCAACGTTTAAACTGGAGACAGATGCCTTTTGTGTCCACACATACTTGGCCAATAAAGGCGATTCTGATTCTGATTAATTTGATGTAGTGTAATCTTACCAGATTTGACATTTTGACATTTCTTCTCTTCTGTCGCCATCTGCAGCTTTAGGAGATCCCCCAAACGAGTCACCTCTTGCTGCAGTTGGAGTTTATCAGAACGCAGCTCCTTAATCATGTCATCCTTCATTTGTTCCTTCTCTTTCTCTGCCTCTGTTTTAATCTGGAGAGCCTTCAATTCTCCTTTGTAGTCCTTCAAAAGAGGTGGATGTGAGACTGAAAGAGAGAGTTTGGAGTGTTAATTTGAACACATTTTCAACAGACTTGCATCTGAAAAGAGCTGTTGAAGCAATTAGCTGTATTATACAATTATGAATATCCAGTGAACAAGTGTTACAGGGAAAATTTATTCCTATTTTTAAGAGGTACTTCAGCTTCACTAAAAATGCCTTTTTAGGTACAATAATTATATGATATTAACTGGAAGCTGAGACATAAGTGTGTATTTTGCAGAAGGAAAAAAGAAATTGTCTGGAGAAGACTTTGCTCACAATTGCCAGAGTGTCCCACGACGCTCAGGAGGTCATCGGCAAACCGGACAATTCTCTTCATTATGTCTGAGAGGGGAAAGGGGAAGTGAAAAAAGGAGTTGAAGGAGAGATGGACAGAGCTGTAGACAAGATATCTCTTTAAAAAAGCATATTTAAAGATGCATTTTTCAAGAAAAGCTAGAAAAAAGTTAGAACAAATTTCCTTCTCTGGACCGAGCTGCTGTAACCGAATTCAATATCCTCAAGGCAACCCTCCATTTCTACAACATGCACTTAAAAAGAAGCAGGCTTAATCGTTCTCTTTTCATATTAGCTCCACTGAGTGGCGCTATCTTATGTAAATAAAGGTAGAATTGCCCAGCGTGTGGCTCACTTGGATTATTTTCTCGCACCAACAGACATGAAAGTTTTATGAGCTTGTTTAGTATCTATATTTCTCTTGTATCCTACTCCATTTTCACTCCTGAGTACTTGTTACCTCTGTGCTCTCTTCTCACCTTCAGCACTGAGAGTTTCAATCTGCCTGTTCTCATGCAGCCTCGGTTTGTGTTGATGGGTCACAATGATGGCCCCCTGGTCGAAGTTGCTCTAGAACCAGTTGATACAGGCAAGACACACTTTTGACCATCTTGAGTAGTGATCTGACTTAAACTAACAAGACATGATTCATTGTGCATTGTATCATTGAGCTGCAGTAGCTGCACAGTAACAAAGAGTAAAGAACAGAAGGTTATTCATCTGTTGCACGACTCATGAGTCGCTCAGGATCAGGAAAGTCGTTTAGCGCACTGTGTGTTCACAATGGAACCATGCTAGGTGAATGAGTGAATGAAGATACAGACCACGATGAGCAAAGGCAGACTGAGGCACCACATGAGGCCGATGCACAGGAGCACAAACAAAGTCCACCGCTGAGAGTGAGTCAGTTTTCTCATGGTTCAAATGGGCTCAGCCTGATGCTGTCGACCGTTCAACAAAGCAAGGTAGTTTCACATTAAATCCCAAGTTTCTGTATCACATACAGGGCTGCATGTTGCGTGGTGAGACTTGAGTGAAGGAATGTGTCTGACGTGTCTGATGGAGAAAGAGAAAGAGAGAGAGAGAGCGACAGAGAGAGAGAGAGAGGGAATAAACATGAAAGCTATGATGACACTACAAGACTTCTCTACGGACTGCACACTTCAGTTAACATCACACACAGACACACCATTTATAAAATTTAAACTTTAAACTGAAATAAACAAGTTTCCCTTTTCTTTACTTAGAAACTTTCTTAGTCATTCAAACACACTGACACTATTTTTCAGAAATCAGGTGGTTCTAATATCCAAAGTAACAATAAAGAACTTGCTTACCTTAAGCGTATTGGCCAATCATTCCAATATAATCAGATGAACACACTCGGTGTGATTTTTGTAATAAGTGCATATAATCCCATCTGCCTGCCTATAGGCTGTGCTCTGGCAGGATCTCTCAGGTGCAAATAATCTGCACACAGGATATCTCATGAAGTACTATCATGCCTTAGTATCCTGATACAACCAGTTTGCCAACCTGTTTGCCTGCATAACTTTACTGGTTCTCATGATAATTAGGTCTCAACCATTTAGTTTGTTGCAAAGTTAATGGTTGAGACCGAAGCCAACGTCACACCTGGCAGAGTTGCACAATAACCCTAATTACTGGTTTCTCACTGTATATCCATTCCCCTCTGGCTAATTCCAGATTCAGAAGTATCCACATCAGCATGTAAATAGACACGTTTTTCTAGTCTGTGTCTGAAGTGGGCTGCAAACTCTAGTCAGCCTATTGCCAGGCATAGAGCCACCGGGTACAGAGCAGCAGCTGGAGCAGATGTGGTGTTAGCATGGCTGATGTTTGACAAAGTTTCAATTATGTGAAAATTTCACAAGCATACTCCTGAAGTTCAGAACATGGCAAAAGTAACTTATCCTAATTCTATCATTCTTTCTGAAGTCCAGGGAACATGGTTTCTACAATTAAATATAAAAATGTTTTAACTCAAACTTTATACACCTCTGCTCTTCTCTAACAGGATGAATGGATTTTTCTCACTCTGCTAATTGTGTTGGAGCTTGAAAAAAATGTAACTTGTTGGATGGCACAAGTTACTGAGAATACATGATTTTTACTCATTAAATGCTTATTTTAAACTTAAATGGTTTGAATTTAAATGAATGAAATGAACAGTGTAGAAAAAACAGTCAGGGTTCATTGACAGTGTGCACGACAAAAGCTTTTTCTTTTAACCTGAAAATGTTTAATCAAATTTCAGTCATTTCAGAATATTATTAGAAAGGGGCACAAAAACAGGATGTGCAATTGTAATAATTACAGATTCAGGCAGGAAGAAACCATGCAAAGCAGATCTACTAAGTTATCTGATGAGTTTGTTGAGTAACACCCAGAACGCCCTCAAGTTTGGAATTTAGATATAAAAAGACCTGCTCTGTTTTATTCTTAGAAAGTTATTCAGATAATGCAGTGAGCCTGCTTCTTGGAACAGGCTCTTAATATATTTAGACAAACATAATCTAAGAAAAACAACACGCAGTGCGGATCCAGAAGCCCAAATGTTCAGATATCTTGAAGACTTGGGCGTAGTTTTTCTCTCTGAGCAGCCAGTCACTGAGATAGACCAGCCTGTGGTCACGTTCTGACAACACAAACCAGCTCTTTTTGTTGTCCTGAGAGGGTGAAAAGCACAGAGGTTGCAGGTTTCTGTGGTTGCTGCTTATGTATTATTTTACAAACAAGACTGTTGGCTCAAGGCTTCAGTCACGTCCACAGTATATAAGTATAATGAAAATCCATTAAGCACTGAAAGAAGGATACAATAAATACACAGATAAAGAGCATGGTCAGTGACCATTTTGCTTTGTACACACACTCAGATGGAGAAAGAGACTGAGGTGTCACGCAACCTGCATAAAGCAGCATGATAAGGCAGCATAAAAAAAAAAACTAATGTCAGACCCCACAGACTGAACACATAAATGCAGAGTAATATTTCGTCTATGCCACAATTTTTACAAACTTTAGTTGAACTTTGGCAGCTGTTGTTATGTTGAATGTGTATGTTTGATGCATGAAATGACTAATGCATTATAAAATTAAGGTTTATTTGTTATCAGATTTGTCTATTTACTGTTCTTTTTGTACTATGTATGCCTACTGTTTTTGCATAATAAACTATGTACTTGAGTTTATTTCAGGACCAGAGCTCACTCTTGTTATTATTCATCCTGTTATTATCGTACCGCTTGGATCGACAAACAGTACTGTAAATGACTGGAGATTGCCTCCAGCAGCACAGCCTTCTTTCCCATTTGTTTGAATTCAGACCTGCTGTGCAATCAGTGGCACAATCGAACCGGTGCGTCACAGTTTTTAGATTGATCCAAGCTAGTCTGACGCTGGAGAAACTGCAGTAGATGCCTTTGTTTGGCAGAAGAAATCTGCAGTACTGAGCGTGAAATTCAGAATTGAGTGGTGTGTGTGTGCGTATGTTTGAGACATGAGTCAACTATACTATACTGTGTATTTCACCAAATGCAATTTCACAAAGCAGATGCAAAAAAATACGTAGAAATACTGATTTTTAGGGGCTTCTTTCAAATTTTATGCAATTTGAAGGAATCTTAGAAATGTTAGGACCCATGAACAGGATTCTCTTGATGTGGTCACAAATGAATTGTCTTCAACTACAACTGCCTCTTCAGGGATTTCAGGGAACGCAGAAACAGCAAAAAACAGATGTTAACACATCACCTCTTCAGTTGAGGTTCAGCACCAGCATGCATTTGGAGTCATGTTTCTGGCAACCTGATGAAGGCCAATATTCACACTCATTTAGGCCCCAGTAACTTCTTTGTTTACGACTTAGTTGCTAACTTTGTCTGCCTGCTATTTGCTGCTGAGCGTAAAGGATTGCTGTCTACCTTAAAGGTGCTGCATTTGCACTGTATCTTTATATACATTTTATTGGTAATATCTGTGGTTAAATAATGTGCAGCTTCAATAGAATTAATGAATAGTTTTAGGTGTTTCATCCCATAGAGGAGTGGCCACAGCTTGTTTTGGCTTTTTTCTTTATCCATGTGTCATTATACAAGGTAGCACTTGAAAAAAAAAAAAGGTTCAATAAGTCATTGTGTTAGATTTTTTAAAAATAGAAAACTAATTAAATGGTGTAAATTATTGGTAAACATGAAGCTGCTTTGCCATCTGGTTGATGCCACTCTCCCAGGTTTCCTTTGTTGCAGCTCTGTCTGTGTACAAAGCAAACACATTCAGTGGTTTTTTTTAGAGATCCTTACTGTTAGGCAAACAATAATCCACTGAGCCCAGGACAGGGTGTGTGAGAGAGGCTCGTGTCAGACCTCTTTAAAAGCAGGACATCAGCAGGGCGTGTGTGTGTGAGAGAACATACAGACGGAGGAGCGAAACATTATTACTTTACCCACTGCACTAACAGCACCAAGAAGTTGAAAAGAGCAATGTGAGACTTTTTTTCAAGGTGAAAACAGGAAGGATGTGGCAGACATATGTGCGCCTGCTGACCCTGACGACCCTCAGCTGTCTGTCTCGTGCTGAAGACAAGACGAAGCTGACTGTTTCCTGTCCAGAACACCAGAAGGCTTTTGGAGGCTCCTGCTTTGAGTTTGTGGGTCTCCAGCGTACGTTTTCCAGTGCCCAGGCTTGGTGTGAGCGGCGTGGTGGACACCTTGCATTTATCCCAGATGAAGAAACTCAATATTTCCTTCAACGACACGTGGACCCCAAGAAGGACATGTGGCTCGGAGCAGCATCCTCTGCCTCCACAAATCTGCAGTATTCTCCAGCTGCAGAAGGTAAGAGGTCTGAAATGTGGGATACAGAAAACTGCTGCACCTTAGACAGATGAGTGCTCATGGTCTCAGGCAAACTTTCTCAATGATGCATGTATAATAGCTGTAAAGCTGAATAGGGTACCGAAGATTAAATGCTACAGCACAATGCTACAGCTCTCCAGTCCTTGTTGGTAGGGTTACTATTGTGCAATCCATTAACGTGATTTGTTGATAATAACAAAAACATATAATATTCGCAGCCTTATCCTTGAACCCACGTTATGTAATAGTTAATTTGAGAATTTGTTGTAGAGAGTAGAAGGCCAATAGATTGGAGGTTAACGGTGAGAGGTATATTTGTACTGCCCTTGAAAACTGTGTCAACATTGTTGTAAAGAATTCTACCAAATGGAAAAATCCAGATCTTTATCATCACTGGGAAGGTCGCTGTACTTCCAGGAACCTCGGGTTCTCTCTCTTGGCTGGATGGTTCACATCTGACCTTTTCAAACTGGGTGAGCAGCCCACAGCCAGGAGGAGCTTGTGGACACATACTGAGAGACTCAGGCTTCCAATGGCAAGCCACAAGAGACTGTTCCACAAAACTGCCTTTTATCTGCCAGTATGGTAAGTATTCCGCCGCAGACTTTGGAAAAAACAGCACACTCAATCGCTCTTTGACAAATAACCGCTTTGTATTGCTTTTGTATTCTTCACAGAATCTGGGAGATCCATTGTATGTGCAGGTCGTAACACCACTCTGCAGTGTGGTTCTGGTCAGGTCTTAATGATAGATGGCGGCTTCTACGGTCGTAAGAACATTCATTACTGTCGATCCGCGCGCCCCCCACCAACACCCACGCAGCTTCAGTGCAGCTGGGTGGACGTTGTTGAATCGTTAACAGGTAAAACATGGTCGAATAGCTTCTTCTGGTCTGCATCAAAACCATGAATTATTTCCCTATTAGTTAGTTGTCAATATTATTATGATGATTTATGCTTGATTGTTGTACAATTAGCCCAGAACTGATCTGATCTGCACAATGACCCCTCTCAGCTTCATAGCAGACCCTCTCCTTTACTCTGCTGAGCTCAGTAAGAAAAAATCTGAATAGGAAAACAAACATTGATGCCTCATGAAAAGGTTCTTCATGGTTGAAAACTGTGATGTAACTCAATTCTGTTCTCAAGGAAGGGACGGTCAGATATCACAAAGCACATATTGTCTCACACAGTATTTGCAAAGAGTCATTGTGCATCTGGACATTTATAGAAGAAAAAAAAAACATACACAATAAAAGCTTTATAACCTTAATGATACATCAGTGATATCCATTTGAGGGCTAATATTGACATGTGCATTTAGCTGATGGCAAAAAAAGAACAGGCCTTTCATTTTCCAAACTTGCTCATCCTGTTCAGGGTCTTGAGGCACTGCAGCCTTTGCCAACATGCACTGCGTAAAAGGGAGGATACACCCTGAATAAGTCTATCACAGACTTAACGCACAGAAAGACAGACACGGTCAAACATAAAAAAAAGAAAAATCTCATTTTGAATTTGAATGATTTAACCTGTGCTGCCAGTTCATGTATTGGGACACACACAGGTCACTTGGAGAGTAAACTTTGTGTGGTCTTGTTATGCCCCACCCTAAGTGATGATCAACACTCCACCACAGAACCAACTCAACCACAAAATAATAATAATGCTTTTAAACCTACCAAACCCATGGGATTTATGAACATAGAGACATATAAACAACCAAGACAATAAATCAAAGCCGACAAAATGAATAAGGTTGAATCACAACACAAAATCCCAGGCTGAGAGGCAGCCAGACCAGCAGCCCCCCATCCAGAAGCCTGTCTTCGGATGCAGGCACAGGAGCTTTTAAGCCCTTCAATCCAAGGCCAGGTGCACCTCATTCTGCAATCAGGTGTAGCACACCTGGGCAGAGCTAGAGAGGACAGTAGAGGAAAAGGGAACACACACAAACACTTACCTAAGCAGGTGCGCTATAGCTGCCATTTCTCACTGGAATATGTGTCACGTTAGCTAGCCAGAGCTGACAGGTGTCTATCAAAATATGGTGTCTGGTTAAACTTTCCTGGTTTCCAGTAAGCTGCTTTATTTCTAAGCATTGAAAATGTTGCTATATAAGCTTTCGTGACTCACTAAACTCCTCATAGGTGTACTTCACTTTAAACACTAAGAGCACAAAACTACAGCAAACATGTACGGTGCATGTGCACACTGCACCTGAACTCAACATTTTCTCGAGATAAACATAAAAAAGCGGTAGCCTACGTCTCAAAGTATTCTCTTATTAGCTCTTATTAGATTGAAAATTATGTATAACTGCATGTAACTGGCTGCAGTTGTCTGGTTAGCCCTGTTCTCTTTTCCCTGTGAGCTGAGATATACAATAAGCTACGTAACAGGTTTAACTCTGCAAGCTAACTAGCATGGCAGTTAGCGATATTTGATACACACTTGACACACACAAAATGGTCACAATAAAAGCAATAAAAAACACTGAACAACATGCTACATTAGTCTACTTTAACTTGACATTTCACCAGGTTTTACGGACTCTAACTGACAAATAAAAATAACCTTGAACACTTTTATTAGCCTTTGAATCACTTATGCTAACTGCTAGCACTTATTGGCCTGCAAACTGCTCATACTTCCAGTACATACAATTAGCCTCTTCTAATTAGTCTCTTCTGTGAGCTGAGATATACAATAAGCTACGTAACAGGTTTAACTCTACAAGCTAACTAGCATGGCAGTTAGCGATATTCTTACACACTTGGCACACACAAAATGGTCACAATACAAAACACTGAACAAAATACTACATTACTCTACGTTAACTTGACATTTCACCAGGTTTTACGGACTCTAACTGACAACTAATAATAACCTTGAACACTTTTATTAGCCTGTGAATCACTTATGCTAACTGCTAGCACTTATTAGCCTGCAAACTGCTCATGCTTCCAGTTCATACACATATCCCAACTATGCATGTAAATTTCACAGTGTGACCGAAACAAATGCTTCTAGTGTTGTCAGAGTTTATTCAGTATTTTGTCATCATAACAGTCCCTTTTACAGCAGGCTACTCACACCTGTGCAAGACATGTTTTTTCACACGCAGTCGTTGTGACAAAGAACATTTAGAAACACAGGCCTGGTTTCATAATGGTGCAGATGATTTAGCGACTGTGGCTCAGGTGTTTGAGCAGGCTACTTTTCAGTAGTCACGGTTTGTCCTTTCCCAAGCTCATCCTGTCTGCATATCACAGCGTCCTTCAGCAAGAAACTGAACATGAGCTGCCCGCGGTCGATGTGAGAGCATGTGTGGGTGAATGTGAAGTGCTTCTGCGCTCATGTTAAAAGCATCACATAAGTGCACTTTATTGATGATGATGATTAGCAAAAACAGTTCTCACTGAAACAACTGATAAATATGAAGAAGTAAAACTTTCCATCATGTCATTATCCTTGCTGTATGTTATCAGTTGCTGATTATATTCTCCATGTGTTTCCCAGCTCACTGCCGCGGCCGTCAGGTCTGCCACATCACTGACATCGCGGACTCCTTTGGTGAGCCCTGTCCTCAGCTGGGGAGCTACCTGTTTTTGGACTACCACTGTGAGGATGGTAGGTCACAGCATAATCCTGGCCCAGTTATAAATGTTTCAAGGGGGAATCACACTTTCTACATCCAGTAGATGACATACAGGTCTGATAGTTTCCATACACTGTATAAAACATGGACGTACATGGCAGCTAGCTGTCACTCAAAGCAGTCATGCCCCTGATTATGTGTAACTTTAAGCCTTAATATAATTCAAAAGAGCGAATTCTGTAAAAATTAACCTCCTGTTGACTTGTCATGAATGGAAAAATTAGCTATTGAGAGCAAAACAGTTGTTTTTGTATTAGACTGTATACATATTTATTCATAGTATAAAGTTGGGCATTTTAAATTGGGGGTCTATGGGGAGTGATTTGCTTTTGGAGCAAACCTCAAGTGGCCATTCGAGGAACTGCAGTTTTTGACACTTTATTTTTAAACCCTGTATGTTGCTGCTTGATTATTTCCAAGCCCATCTGTTACGAACCCACTTTTTTTTTTTTGCAAGTGGACACTTCCATGGTCAAAAGCTGAAACCAATACATGAACAAACAAAGAGTAGAAACTATAGGAAGTAGTTCTTGGCTCAACCCACCTGTGGCTTCATAGAGATCCTCTCTCACAAAGTCAGTGAATTAGCTAAGCTAATTTCACTCCTAGTATATGCCTTAGTTGAGTTTAGCAGCTATTAAGGCTAAATATTTAGTTTACCTGAAAGAAGTCACTTGCGCTCTCTTCAAACTCTTATTTAAATATTATTTGAATATTTCTGATGCCAGGTTCAGCATGCACTATCATCCAAATACTTGTCACTCATGCAAACTCATGAAACATGAAAAAATGAGACAGTGAGGAGCAGATAGATGGCATGAGTGGTCTCTGATGTTGCCTTACTGGCGCGATATTAAATACCCCTGTCATTTCTGTGCAGGGTATGTGCTTTTTTTAAATGGAAGCCCAGTCGGATGCAGGCACTTTCCTGTATTTCTGTTCATTTTCTCCCTCAGCCCTCACACTGTCAGCGCACGCTGTGGCTGCTGTGTTTGATGACATCACCATCAGCATGACATGGCTCGTACATTTGCCCCGGGGAAACCTTAACTGCGAGCTGAATACTGGAGATAGTCATGTTATTTATCTGCACAGACCAGAGGGGTGAGTCATAACTTTCCCATTCAATCAGTCATTCATTTCAAATTTTCCTCCCATATTGTATTTCACTTGGAAATACACTTGAGGCAGAGACCTCATTTACAATATAGCTGCCACTGATTTTGCATTGTGGGAAATGTAGGATCCAGTGTTTTTGTCAGTCAAAAGTCATGATGCAACACCCTGTGTGGCTTAAATTTGACCATTCTTTGTGAAATTTGCAATGTGCAATATTAAATCACTGCGACCCCTTTAACCCCACATGGATGCCTTAGTGGACAAAAAAACTTTTATTAATTCATTTACCATCACAAATCACAATGAATTGAGAGATCCTTTCCCACGTGAAGCGACGTCTGTTTCTGATGACGCGACACAGTTGGATCTGCTGCATTTACCGTTATATTTACACCCCCACCTCCCTCCGCCCTCGATATATTTATATTTTATACTTATATTTACATTATTAAAAAAGTCTCCAGCACTAGTAAATAAAATATAGATAGATAGATAGATAGATAGATAGATAGATAGATAGATAGATAGATAGATAGATAGATAGATATACTTTATTTATCCCAAGCTGGGAAATTGCAGTGCAGCAGCAGCATTACACACAGTGAAAATAAGCCAAAATGTGTATTTGTAATTTGTAAATTTTGTATTTATTTAAGACGATAAAGAACAAACTATACATAATGAAATATCAAACTAGCGAGCAGTAAAAAATTATACACATAATAATAACATTACAGTACAGTAGTAATAAGAAGTATTGTATTAAAAAAAAATTAGCTGTTATTGTACAATGTAATGGCATTCATTGTGAGATCAATAAATTCTAAAGGCTAAGTCTAAGTCTGATTTTCTAACCTGGCTGGTTAGACTGTGTTGCTCCTTGTCCCATATAACCCATTTAAATCCGTAACCTTAGAACCACAACAGTGTATGAAACGGTGTATGAAACACTTTGATTTACGCACATGAGAATTAATGAGTTCATTCTTGGCTGGATGCCTCTTCCAGGTGAACAGGTGGTCATTTTCTGACCTGAACTGTATCATCCTCGCTGTGTCTTCTTCCCTGTTCAATGGGACAGATTTCAGAGCTGTCAGTGAAGGCAACCGTCAAGCCAGATAACACGCAGAACAAGTGACGAGAGGCCGATGTCTCAGTGTTAGTCAGTTAGATTTATGACATAACAAAACAGGTTGTAGATAAAAGACTGCTTAGTGGAGACAAAACTGGAGACAGATGTTTTAATGTATGACGCTGAACGGCGAAATCAGCTGCTGCGGAACTTTTATCCATCAGTACAAAATAACAGCGGTGAACCAAACTCTGTCTCCATCTACGTCTCTCTCAGGTCTGGGATATCTCGTCACTTCTCCACATTTGACATGATTTCTCTGAATATCTGTAAAGAAATAAGTTTTCCTGCCTGCCGGCCTGCGCACAGTCAGAGGCGGTTGCTAGGCAACGTACGTGTTTCCTTTCAGAGCCGCTGCGCAGTGAGAGCGGTGACAGACGAGAGTAGGCTCATTTTATATCAATAAAATAAGTTTTAATCACTCTTTTGTGTCACTTTATTGAACGCTGTAGTAGTAAGCCGTGTTCTAAGCGGGATAATGTATCCTCCGAGAAGCAATATGCGCTTTGGGACGGCCGGCAAGAGCACAGGGAAACACAAGGAAAGGGAGGAGGAGGAAGTTTTCACAACAAAGTATCAGTCATCCTTCTAATAATGAGTCAGTTCTCATTATTTTCAGTTTAGGGAAGTTGGAGTGGGGTGGGGTAGAGGGGCAAGAGGGGAAGTGGTGAGGGTGGCGTTTAGGGAAAAATGGAAGGAAGGTTAGAGTGGAGAGGAGGGAGGAGGAAGGAGGGTAGGATCAGGGTGTTTAGGGAAGGAGGAAGAGGGAACCACTGTTACCCAAGTTGAGCAACCAGCAGCCTCCTTCACCTCAGTGTCGTCCTCACAGGCCTCATAAGCCTTGTTCTTCTTCTTCTCCTTTTTTTCCTCCTTTGTGTTCATCTTCCTTTCCTCCTTCTCTTCTTTTTCTTTCTTTTTCCGTTCTTCCTTCTCCTCTTTTTCTTTCTTTTTCCTTTCCTCCTTTTCTTCTTTGTCTTTCTTCTTCCTTTCCTCCTTCTCTTCTTTTTCTTTATTTTTCCTTTCTTCCTTCTCCTCTTTTTCTTTCTTTTTCCTTATCTTCATCTGTTCCCTCTCTTCCTTTGTCTGTCCGATCTTAAAACACTTCAGGCGAGACCAGAGGCTGCTTTCCTTCTTTGCCTTTGCCTCCTTCATTTTCTCACAGCGCTCTTCCAGTCTCTTCACCTGTTCGACCATTGTCTCCACCTTCTGTGCGTTGTCAGCCCGTTCTCTTTTTCTGTCCTCGATCTGTTTCAGTCTTGCCTCCCAGCTCTGGTGATTGGTCAACTTCTCCTTGAGAGCTTCCATACCACCTGTGGCCTCTTCGAGCATCTGAGAGAGGTGGGCTTTGTCCTTTGTGAGAACCTGGATCTCGGCGTCCCTCTGTTCCAGCTGCTGCTCCAGCTGCTTCACCTTCATCTGAGACTCACTCAGTGTCAAGGTCTTATCGCTGTTGTCCTTTCCACACTTGGCCTGTAGCCCCTTCAGTCTACTTATTTCCTCTTTCAAGTCGTAGACATTGTGGGCGAGCCCCCGCTGATAATCCAACAATTGATCCCTGTCAAACCACGCAAAGTTCAGCTGCTTTTTCAGCTCGCTGTTCTCGTGGAGACAGCGGTCAAGGGCACTTTGCAGACGGAGGAATTCTGCAGGATGGACCGGATTGTCCTGAGGAGCAGGGTCAACAAATTGATCCATGTTGCTTGGGTGGTGGTTTGGGTGGTTGCTTGGCGGGTTGTTTGGCGGGTTGTTTGGGTGGAAGTTTGGCCGGTAGTTTGGCTGGTAGTTTGGCCGGTATTTTGGCCGGTTGTGTGGGTGGTTTCTGTAAGCCATCGCAATCTCTGTAGTAAACTCTAGCTCTATGAAGTGTAGTGTTGTTGTCTATGGAGATCTTGGTGGATCCTAATCGGCTAAAACACGTCACTTGTATATCACTGATATTGGTTAGTACTACTCTGTTGGGCTTGGCAGGTGTATTCATAGGGTGAAATCATAGCCACTCCCAGCCAGTCATACATCAAAGCCACTTCCAGCCAGAGTCATACATCAAAGCCACTTCTTTGATGGGCGGGGCTACAGTGGGCGGGGCTATACTGGGCGGGGCTGGTCCAGGATCACATGGTTCCTGAGATTCTTTTTTTTTTCTTTTTTTTTCATACTTTGAGAGTATGGATCTATATGAAAGTGTAATATGCACCCCAGCCACAGCCAGTTCCCCCTGCTGCCATCTGGCAAACAATAGAGAAGATCTGTTGTTGAACCACCAGACTATAGAGCTGCTTCTTTCCTCAGGCTGTGAAATTCCTCAACTCATCCTCTGCATTTCACCATAAAAACAGCCATTTTTAGCACTGATTATTCAATCATCCATTAATATAATACTTGTAGCACAAAGGGACTACAATCTCATTTCATTGTAAAACTCTGTGTTGTAGAATGATAATGGTGAACTCTAGCTATATGAGCATCAGAGACAAAAAATGAAAAATAAAATAAGCACCCTAGAGGGCTCTTTAGCATGTTTTCTCCACTGGAAGGGCATCCAAGAGAGCACTATAGCATGTTTTCTCCACTGGAAAAGCATCCTAGAGGGCACTTCATCACATTTTCCCCACTGGAAGGGCAACCTAAAGGGCACTTTATCACAAATTCTAGCATATTGGGTCACTGTAGAGGGTACTTGCTCACATTTTCTCCACTGGACGGCCACTCTAGAAAGTATTCATCACATTTTTGCATATTTCTTTTTTTTCAAACATATTTGGAAGCACATTCGTGTCCGAATATCACTGTATTCTATTCCCTTAATGCGGACTGAAAGGCCTACCCAGCCATGAAAAGTAGCCATATATGGTTCTTATGTCGATATACTGAACGTATGTTCTTTCATGTGTGTTCTGGTCATAATAATCTAGTTCTAGTTCTGACTGTGGATTGAAGGACAGTTTCAGGGGACGGAAGAAATAAGTGTGAAATTGAGTGTGAGAGTTAAGAGAAGAGTGCCGAGTGTCTAAGGCACATGTCAGCCTTTGCAAGGCCCTTTCTGTTTCAGTTCTTATTGTGCTCTACTTGGGCATACCATCGCACAAATGTGAAATTAATCACATTACCACAAAAGAATGACCACAAAGTGCACCTTAGAGCCTGAGGGCAGTTGTCCACTTTCCCTGGTCCAGCCTTGTGTGTCTTCATATTTTCCACTGTGAAGATTAATAACACCATGTTGCATGGGATGCTACCCTATTGTCTATTTTTAAAGCTTCCCATTTGAGAGCACTTGGTGAAATTACTCTTCATGTCTCATGAAACCAAACTTTACCATAAAACTGGTCAGGATTTTAACATTCTTGGCCCAGCCTTATCATCATATTTGGTGTTTAGTTGCTTATTGCCTAGCAACACATGTAGCAGGACAGGAGCTATTTTACAGGTTTACTGGAACTGGTTACCTGGAGAGGAACGATTTTTCAACTGAACTGATAGATTTGGCTGATACTGAGGCAGCAGATACAACCAACTACCTGGTGGTTTAGACATTATTCTACCGTAGAAACAAAATGAAAGCATACAAAAGTACGGATACACCTTTTTTGTTAGCAAAGACGGGTGATCATCACGAAATAAGACGTCGAGTCCAGTGCAATTGCATGGCAGGGTAACTTATTTACATTCACCTGTCTTTTGTGAAACTGCCAACCCCCATGTAACAAGCGTTAGTTGTGTTGCTTGTAGCTATTACTTTAAATTTATCACCATGGATTTAAAACAATAGCTAATACCACCATTGCCCCACTCAGCCCCTCCCGACAGCAGACGAAGGTTCAAAAGCCATTTTTTCTGACATTTTTCAGTCAATTTCATACACTTTTCGCAACCGCAAACAATGCAAAACATAGCCATTTTGAGTGTGTGTTTGAGTGCTTCCTATGTAGAAAATCACTTCCTGCATCTGTTTGCTTCATGACAAAAGAGTGGCGTGCTGTCATATGTAAACAAGCTATCTGGGATTTGTCAAACAGCACCAGCCAGGCCATGCACAAAACGCCATAACAGACTTTCAATGAAAATAACCACGATTTAAAAAACAAATAAAGCCTGGAAGCTCAGGCTGTGTATCTATTAGCTAGTTAACTCTGCATTATGTGCCATATATAACGCTATACTAGGGAAAGTCACATAAAATTGTGACACTGAGCTGCCACTTTTTCAGTCCTTGCCATGTACAAAGACGACACAGACTGACTTCAATTCACCATCTGAATGTTCATTTTTATTTACAGCCACTAAACTTTGCCTGTTTGGTCATTTACAACCCAAACAAAATGTTCACCTGCTACAGCTACTAGTTCATGAATTGTTCTTTGACGACAATATAATTAAGCAGTTAATACCTTTGAGAGAACAGCACAAGTTCCTGAAATGTGCAGCAGAACTGAAGGCAGACAACACGCGTCCATGTGGGTCAAAATGCCTTGGGCAGAAGTGCAAGGTGATTAAAAAGAAAGACCTCCTAATGACAAAAACTTATCAATTTTCTGCATCTTTGATTTTCCTCATTAAAAACAATTCAATTCAATTCAGTTCAGCTCAGCGATTCATAGCTGATTTTATTCAAACTAAACTGAGTTAAAGGTAACTAATAAATAATTGAAATCTGTTGAATTCAGCTCAGTGTTATTGCAAATTGGAATAATAATTCAAAATAATTTTCCTTTTTATTGTGTTATTAATTTAACCCCAGTCACAATTTTTACAATGTACAAGTACCTCAAACTGTACTTTGTACTTAACAGCAGTACTTGAGTAAATGTTCCTTTAGTTTAGCAGCTATTAAGGCTAAATTTTTAGTTTACCTGAAAGGAGTCACTTGCTTTGTGCTCTCTTCAAACACTTACTTAAATATTATTTGAATATTTCTGATGCCTGGTTCAGCATGCACTATCATCCAAAGATGGAGGTGGCAGGCAGGTGAGGTGAGTCAGCAGTTGGATCTGCTGCATTTACCATTATATTTACATCCCCACCTTCCCCCGACCTCGATATAGTTATATTTATACTTAAATTTACATTATTAAAAAAGTCTCCAGCACTAGTAAATGATAGGTAGCAGCAGCATTACACACAGTGAAAATAAGTGAAAATTTGTATTTGTATTATAAAAATACTAATTTTATTACTTTTGGCAAGTATTTAACAAGTTTGTTATAATACGGTTGACTAAGTTGAATTTTGGATACATTTTTTTTTATCGGCGAACCGGAGCACCCGGAGAAAACCACACTAATGAGTGTCCTCATTCTACCCTCGTCCATCACTCTGGTTTAGGACTTAAGCAGAGAAGATGCTCTTGAATCCCTTCGACAGCGGAGCTGTAGCAGCCTGTGGGAGAAGGTGCTCCGCTGTCTTTCCACTGTGTGATGGAGAGGGTGCTGATCATTGTCCAGGATGGATAACAGTTTATTCAGCGTCCTCCTCTCCACCACGGTCTCAAAAGACTCAAGTCTGAGTCCAAGTACAGAGCCAGCTCTCTTGATGATCTTGATGATGAAGTCTGTTGGTGTCGGTGGCTCTGATGCTGCTGCCTCAGCAGACAACTGTAAAGAAGACGGCGCTGGCAACAACACAACAGTGTATGAAACGGTGTATGAAACACTTTGATTTACGCACATGAGAATTAATGAGTTCATTCTTGGCTGGATGCCTCTTCCAGGTGAACAGGTGGTCATTTTCTGACCTGAACTGTATCATCCTCGCTGTGTCTTCTTCCCTGTTCAATGGGACAGATTTCAGAGCTTTCAGTGATCAGCTGCTGCGGAACTTTTATCCATCAGTACAAAATAACAGCGGTGAACCAAACTCTGTCTCCAGCTACGTCTCTCTCAGGTCTGGGATATCTCGTCACTTCTCCACATTTGACATGATTTCTCTGAATATCTGTAAAGAAATAAGTTTTCCTGCCTGCCGGCCTGCGCACAGTCAGAGGCGGTTGCTAGGCAACGTACGTGTTTCCTTTCAGAGCCGCTGCGCAGTGAGAGTGGTGACAGATGAGAGTAGGCTCATTTTATATCAATAAAATAAGTTTTAATCACTCTTTTGTGTCACGTTATTGAACGCTGTAGTAGTAAGCCGTGTTCTAAGCGGGATAATGTATCCTCCGAGCCGCAATATGCGCTTTGGGACGGCCGGCAAGAGCACAGGGAAACACAAGGAAAGGGAGGAGGAGGAAGGTTTCCCAACAAAGTATCAGTCATCCTTCTAATAATGAGTCAGTTCTCATTATTTTCAGTTTAGGGAAGTTGAAGTGGGTTGGGGTAGAGGGGCAAGAGGGGAAGTGGTGAGGGTGGCGTTTAAGGAATAATGGAAGGAAGTTTAGAGTGGAGAGGAGGGAGGAGGAAGGAGGGTAGGATCAGGGTGTTTAGGGAAGGAGGAAGAGGGAACCACTGTTACCCAAGTTGAGCAACCAGCAGCCTCCTTCACCTCAGTGTCGTCCTCACAGGCCTCATAAGCCTTGTTCTTCTTCTTCTCCTTTTTTTCCTCCTTTGTGTTCATCTTCCTTTCCTCCTTCTCTTCTTTTTCTTTCTTTTTCCTTTCTTCCTTCTCCTCTTTTTCTTTCTTTTTCTTTTCCTCCTTTTCTTCTTTGTCTTTCTTCTTCCTTTCCTCCTTCTCTTCTTTTTCTTTATTTTTCCTTTCTTCCTTCTCCTCTTTTTCTTTCTTTTTCCTTATCTTCATCTGTTCCCTCTCTTCCTTTGTCTGTCCGATCTTAAAACACTTCAGGCGAGACCAGAGGCTGCTTTCCTTCTTTGCCTTTGCCTCCTTCATTTTCTCACAGCGCTCTTCCAGTCTCTTCACCTGTTCGACCATTGTCTCCACCTTCTGTGCATTGTCAGCCCGTTCTCTTTTTCTGTCCTCGATCTGTTTCAGTCTTGCCTCCCAGCTCTGGTGATTGGTCAACTTCTCCTTGAGAGCTTCCATACCACCTGTGGCCTCTTCGAGCATCTGAGAGAGGTGGGCTTTGTCCTTTGTGAGAACCTGGATCTCGGCGTCCCTCTCTTCCAGCTGCTGCTCCAGCTGCTTCACCTTCATCTGAGACTCACTCAGTGTCAAGGTCTTATCGCTGTTGTCCTTTCCACACTTGGCCTGTAGCCCCTTCAGTCTACTTATTTCCTCTTTCAAGTCGTAGACATTGTGGGCGAGCCCCCGCTGATAATCCAACAATTGATCCCTGTCAAACCACGCAAAGTTCAGCTGCTTTTTCAGCTCGCTGTTCTCGTGGAGACAGCGGTCAAGGGCACTTTGCAGACGGAGGAATTCTGCAGGATGGACCGGATTGTCCTGAGGAGCAGGGTCAACAAATTGATCCATGTTGCTTGGGTGGTGGTTTGGGTGGTTGCTTGGCGGGTTGTTTGGCGGGTTGTTTGGGTGGAAGTTTGGCCGGTAGTTTGGCTGGTAGTTTGGCCGGTATTTTGGCCCGTTGTGTGGGTGGTTTCTGTAAGCCATCGCAATCTCTGTAGTAAACTCTAGCTCTATGAAGCGTAGTGTTGTTGTCTATGGAGATCTTGGTGGATCCTAATCGGCTAAAACACGTCACTTGTATATCACTGATATTGGTTAGTACTACTCTGTTGGGCTTGGCAGGTGTATTCATAGGGTGAAATCATAGCCACTCCCAGCCAGTCATACATCAAAGCCACTTCCAGCCAGAGTCATACATCAAAGCCAATTCTTTGATGGGCGGGGCTACAGTGGGCGGGGCTATACTGGTCCAGGATCACATGGTTCCTGAGATTCTTTTTTTTTTCTTTTTTTTTCATACTTTGAGAGTATGGATCTATATGAAAGTGTAATATGCACCCCAGCCACAGCCAGTTCCCCCTGCTGCCATCTGGCAAACAATAGAGAAGATCTGTTGTTGAACCACCAGACTATAGAGCTGCTTCTTTCCTCAGGCTGTGAAATTCCTCAACTCATCCTCTGCATTTCACCATAAAAACAGCCATTTTTAGCACTGATTATTCAATCATCCATTAATATAATACTTGTAGCACAAAGGGACTACAATCTCATTTCATTGTAAAACTCTGTGTTGTAGAATGATAATGGTGAACTCTAGCTATATGAGCATCAGAGACAAAAAATGAAAAATAAAATAAGCACCCTAGAGGGCTTTTTAGCATGTTTTCTCCACTGGAAGGGCATCCAAGAGAGCACTATAGCATGTTTTCTCCACTGGAAAAGCATCCTAGAGGGCACTTCATCACATTTTCCCCACTGGAAGGGCAACCTAAAGGGCACTTTATCACAAATTCTAGCATATTGGGTCACTGTAGAGGGTACTTGCTCACATTTTCTCCACTGGACGGCCACTCTAGAAAGTATTCATCACATTTTTGCATATTTCTTTTTTTCAAACATATTTGGAAGCACATTCGTGTCCGAATATCACTGTATTCTATTCCCTTAATGCGGACTGAAAGGCCTACCCAGCCATGAAAAGTAGCCATATATGGTTCTTATGTCGATATACTGAACGTATGTTCTTTCATGTGTGTTCTGGTCATAATAATCTAGTTCTAGTTCTGACTGTGGATTGAAGGACAGTTTCAGGGGACGGAAGAAATAAGTGTGAAATTGAGTGTGAGAGTTAAGAGAAGAGTGCCGAGTGTCTAAGGCACATGTCAGTCTTTGCAAGGCCCTTTCTGTTTCAGTTCTTATTGTGCTCTACTTGGGCATACCATCGCACAAATGTGAAATTAATCACATTACCACAAAAGAATGACCACAAAGTGCACCTTAGAGCCTGAGGGCAGTTGTCCACTTTCCCTGGTCCAGCCTTGTGTGTCTTCATATTTTCCACTGTGAAGATTAATAACACCATGTTGCATGGGATGCTACCCTATTCTCTATTTTTAAAGCTTCCCATTTGAGAGCACTTGGTGAAATTACTCTTCATGTCTCATGAAACCAAACTTTACCATAAAACTGGTCAGGATTTTAACATTCTTGGCCCAGCCTTATCATCATATTTGGTGTTTAGTTGCTTATTGCCTAGCAACACATGTAGCAGGACAGGAGCTATTTTACAGGTTTACTGGAACTGGTTACCTGGAGAGGAACGATTTTTCAACTGAACTGATAGATTTGGCTGATACTGAGGCAGCAGATACAACCAACTACCTGGTGGTTTAGACGTTATTCTACCGTAGAAACAAAATGAAAGCATACAAAAGTACGGATACACCTTTTTTGTTAGCAAAGACGGGTGATCATCACGAAATAAGACGTCGAGTCCAGTGCAATTGCATGGCAGGGAAACTTATTTACATTCACCTGTCTTTTGTGAAACTGCCAACCCCCATGTAACAAGTGTTAGTTGTGTTGCTTGTAGCTATTACTTTAAATTTATCACCATGGATTTAAAACAATAGCTAATACCACCATTGCCCCACTCAGCCCCTCCCGACAGCAGACGAAGGTTCAAAAGCCATTTTTTCTGACATTTTTCAGTCAATTTCTTACACTTTTCGCAATGCAGAACATAGCCATTTTGAGTGTGTGTTTGAGTGCTTCCTTTGTAGAAAATCACTTCCTGCATCTGTTTGCTTCATGACAAAAGAGTGGCGTGCTGTCATATGTAAACAAGCTATCTGGGATTTGTCAAACAGCACCAGCCAGGCCATGCACAAAACGCCATAACAGACTTTCAATGAAAATAACCACGATTTAAAAAACAAATAAAGCCTGGAAGCTCAGGCTGTGTATCTATTAGCTAGTTAACTCTGCATTATGTGCCATATATAACGCTATACTAGGGAAAGTCACATAAAATTGTGACACTGAGCTGCCACTTTTTCAGTCCTTGCCATGTACAAAGACGACACAGACTGACTTCAATTCACCATCTGAATGTTCATTTTTATTTACAGCCACTAAACTTTGCCTGTTTGGTCATTTACAACCCAAACAAAATGTTCACCTGCTACAGCTACTAGTTCATGAATTGTTCTTTGACGACAATATAATTAAGCAGTTAATACCTTTGAGAGAACAGCACAAGTTCCTGAAATGTGCAGCAGAACTGAAGGCAGACAACACGCGTCCATGTGGGTCAAAATGCCTTGGGCAGAAGTGCAAGGTGATTAAAAAGAAAGACCTCCTAATGACAAAAACTTATCAATTTTCTGCATCTTTGATTTTCCTCATTAAAAACAATTCAATTCAATTCAGTTCAGCTCAGCGATTCATAGCTGATTTTATTCAAACTAAACTGAGTTAAAGGTAACTAATAAATAATTGAAATCTGTTGAATTCAGCTCAGTGTTATTGCAAATTGGAATAATAATTCAAAATAATTTTCCTTTTTATTGTGTTATTAATTTAACCCCAGTCACAATTTTTACAATGTACAAGTACCTCAAACTGTACTTTGTACTTAACAGCAGTACTTGAGTAAATGTTCCTTTAGTTTAGCAGCTATTAAGGCTAAATTTTTAGTTTACCTGAAAGGAGTCACTTGCTTTGTGCTCTCTTCAAACACTTACTTAAATATTATTTGAATATTTCTGATGCCTGGTTCAGCATGCACTATCATCCAAAGATGGAGGTGGCAGGCAGGTGAGGTGAGTCAGCAGTTGGATCTGCTGCATTTACCGTTATATTTACATCCCCACCTTCCCTCGACCTCGATATAGTTATATTTTATACTTAAATTTACATTATTAAAAAAGTCTCCAGCACTAGTAAATGATAGGTAGCAGCAGCATTACACACAGTGAAAATAAGTGAAAATTTGTATTTGTATTATAAAAATACTAATTTTATTACTTTTGGCAAGTATTTAACAAGTTTGTTATAATACGGTTGACTAAGTTGAATTTTGGATACATTTTTTTTTATCGGCGAACCGGAGCACCCGGAGAAAACCACACTAATGAGTGTCCTCATTCTACCCTCGTCCATCACTCTGGTTTAGGACTTAAGCAGAGAAGATGCTCTTGAATCCCTTCGACAGCGGAGCTGTAGCAGCCTGTGGGAGAAGGTGCTCCGCTGTCTTTCCACTGTGTGATGGAGAGGGTGCTGATCATTGTCCAGGATGGATAACAGTTTATTCAGCGTCCTCCTCTCCACCACGGTCTCAAAAGACTCAAGTCTGAGTCCAAGTACAGAGCCAGCTCTCTTGATGATCTTGATGATGAAGTCTGTTGGTGTCGGTGGCTCTGATGCTGCTGCCTCAGCAGACAACTGTAAAGAAGACGGCGCTGGCAACAACACAACAGTGTATGAAACGGTGTATGAAACACTTTGATTTACGCACATGAGAATTAATGAGTTCATTCTTGGCTGGATGCCTCTTCCAGGTGAACAGGTGGTCATTTTCTGACCTGAACTGTATCATCCTCGCTGTGTCTTCTTCCCTGTTCAATGGGACAGATTTCAGAGCTGTCAGTGAAGGCAACCGTCAAGCCAGATAACACGCAGAACAAGTGACGAGAGGCCGATGTCTCAGTGTTAGTCAGTTAGATTTATGACATAACAAAACAGGTTGTAGATAAAAGACTGCTTAGTGGAGACAAAACTGGAGACAGATGTTTTAATGTATGACGCTGAACGGCGAAATCAGCTGCTGCGGAACTTTTATCCATCAGTACAAAATAACAGCGGTGAACCAAACTCTGTCTCCATCTACGTCTCTCTCAGGTCTGGGATATCTCGTCACTTCTCCACATTTGACATGATTTCTCTGAATATCTGTAGAGAAATAAGTTTTCCTGCCTGCCGGCCTGCGCACAGTCAGAGGCGTTTGCTAGGCAACGTACGTGTTTCCTTTCAGAGCCGCTGCGCAGTGAGAGCGGTGACAGACGAGAGTAGGCTCATTTTATATCAATAAAATAAGTTTTAATCACTCTTTTGTGTCACTTTATTGAACGCTGTAGTAGTAAGCCGTGTTCTAAGCGGGATAATGTATCCTCCGAGCCGCAATATGCGCTTTGGGACGGCCGGCAAGAGCACAGGGAAACACAAGGAAAGGGAGGAGGAGGAAGTTTTCACAACAAAGTATCAGTCATCCTTCTAATAATGAGTCAGTTCTCATTATTTTCAGTTTAGGGAAGTTGGAGTGGGGTGGGGTAGAGGGGCAAGAGGGGAAGTGGTGAGGGTGGCGTTTAGGGAAAAATGGAAGGAAGGTTAGAGTGGAGAGGAGGGAGGAGGAAGGAGGGTAGGATCAGGGTGTTTAGGGAAGGAGGAAGAGGGAACCACTGTTACCCAAGTTGAGCAACCAGCAGCCTCCTTCACCTCAGTGTCGTCCTCACAGGCCTCATAAGCCTTGTTCTTCTTCTTCTCCTTTTTTTCCTCCTTTGTGTTCATCTTCCTTTCCTCCTTCTCTTCTTTTTCTTTCTTTTTCCTTTCTTCCTTCTCCTCTTTTTCTTTCTTTTTCCTTTCCTCCTTTTCTTCTTTGTCTTTCGTCTTCCTTTCCTCCTTCTCTTCTTTTTCTTTCTTTTTCCGTTCTTCCTTCTCCTCTTTTTCTTTCTTTTTCCTTTCCTCCTTTTCTTCTTTGTCTTTCTTCTTCCTTTCCTCCTTCTCTTCTTTTTCTTTATTTTTCCTTTCTTCCTTCTCCTCTTTTTCTTTCTTTTTCCTTATCTTCATCTGTTCCCTCTCTTCCTTTGTCTGTCCGATCTTAAAACACTTCAGGCGAGACCAGAGGCTGCTTTCCTTCTTTGCCTTTGCCTCCTTCATTTTCTCACAGCGCTCTTCCAGTCTCTTCACCTGTTCGACCATTGTCTCCACCTTCTGTGCGTTGTCAGCCCGTTCTCTTTTTCTGTCCTCGATCTGTTTCAGTCTTGCCTCCCAGCTCTGGTGATTGGTCAACTTCTCCTTGAGAGCTTCCATACCACCTGTGGCCTCTTCGAGCATCTGAGAGAGGTGGGCTTTGTCTTTTGTGAGAACCTGGATCTCGGCGTCCCTCTCTTCCAGCTGCTGCTCCAGCTGCTTCACCTTCATCTGAGACTCACTCAGTGTCAAGGTCTTATCGCTGTTGTCCTTTCCACACTTGGCCTGTGGCCCCTTCAGTCTACTTATTTCCTCTTTCAAGTCGTAGACATTGTGGGCGAGCCCCCGCTGATAATCCAACAATTGATCCCTGTCAAACCACGCAAAGTTCAGCTGCTTTTTCAGCTCGCTGTTCTCGTGGAGACAGCGGTCAAGGGCACTTTGCAGACGGAGGAATTCTGCAGGATGGACCGGATTGTCCTGAGGAGCAGGGTCAACAAATTGATCCATGTTGCTTGGGTGGTGGTTTGGGTGGTTGCTTGGCGGGTTGTTTGGCGGGTTGTTTGGGTGGAAGTTTGGCCGGTAGTTTGGCTGGTAGTTTGGCCGGTATTTTGGCCCGTTGTGTGGGTGGTTTCTGTAAGCCATCGCAATCTCTGTAGTAAACTCTAGCTCTATGAAGCGTAGTGTTGTTGTCTATGGAGATCTTGGTGGATCCTAATCGGCTAAAACACGTCACTTGTATATCACTGATATTGGTTAGTACTACTCTGTTGGGCTTGGCAGGTGTATTCATAGGGTGAAATCATAGCCACTCCCAGCCAGTCATACATCAAAGCCACTTCCAGCCAGAGTCATACATCAAAGCCAATTCTTTGATGGGCGGGGCTACAGTGGGCGGGGCTATACTGGTCCAGGATCACATGGTTCCTGAGATTCTTTTTTTTTTCTTTTTTTTTCATACTTTGAGAGTATGGATCTATATGAAAGTGTAATATGCACCCCAGCCACAGCCAGTTCCCCCTGCTGCCATCTGGCAAACAATAGAGAAGATCTGTTGTTGAACCACCAGACTATAGAGCTGCTTCTTTCCTCAGGCTGTGAAATTCCTCAACTCATCCTCTGCATTTCACCATAAAAACAGCCATTTTTAGCACTGATTATTCAATCATCCATTAATATAATACTTGTAGCACAAAGGGACTACAATCTCATTTCATTGTAAAACTCTGTGTTGTAGAATGATAATGGTGAACTCTAGCTACATGAGCATCAGAGACAAAAAATGAAAAATAAAATAAGCACCCTAGAGGGCTCTTTAGCATGTTTTCTCCACTGGAAGGGCATCCAAGAGAGCACTATAGCATGTTTTCTCCACTGGAAAAGCATCCTAGAGGGCACTTCATCACATTTTCCCCACTGGAAGGGCAACCTAAAGGGCACTTTATCACAAATTCTAGCATATTGGGCCACTGTAGAGGGTACTTGCTCACATTTTCTCCACTGGACGGCCACTCTAGAAAGTATTCATCACATTTTTGCATATTTCTTTTTTTTCAAACATATTTGGAAGCACATTCGTGTCCGAATATCACTGTATTCTATTCCCTTAATGCGGACTGAAAGGCCTACCCAGCCATGAAAAGTAGCCATATATGGTTCTTATGTCGATATACTGAACGTATGTTCTTTCATGTGTGTTCTGGTCATAATAATCTAGTTCTAGTTCTGACTGTGGATTGAAGGACAGTTTCAGGGGACGGAAGAAATAAGTGTGAAATTGAGTGTGAGAGTTAAGAGAAGAGTGCCGAGTGTCTAAGGCACATGTCAGCCTTTGCAAGGCCCTTTCTGTTTCAGTTCTTATTGTGCTCTACTTGGGCATACCATCGCACAAATATGAAATTAATCACATTACCACAAAAGAATGACCACAAAGTGCACCTTAGAGCCTGAGGGCAGTTGTCCACTTTCCCTGGTCCAGCCTTGTGTGTCTTCATATTTTCCACTGTGAAGATTAATAACACCATGTTGCATGGGATGCTACCCTATTCTCTATTTTTAAAGCTTCCCATTTGAGAGCACTTGGTGAAATTACTCTTCATGTCTCATGAAACCAAACTTTACCATAAAACTGGTCAGGATTTTAACATTCTTGGCCCAGCCTTATCATCATATTTGGTGTTTAGTTGCTTATTGCCTAGCAACACATGTAGCAGGACAGGAGCTATTTTACAGGTTTACTGGAACTGGTTACCTGGAGAGGAACGATTTTTCAACTGAACTGATAGATTTGGCTGATACTGAGGCAGCAGATACAACCAACTACCTGGTGGTTTAGACGTTATTCTACCGTAGAAACAAAATGAAAGCATACAAAAGTACGGATACACCTTTTTTGTTAGCAAAGACGGGTGATCATCACGAAATAAGACGTCGAGTCCAGTGCAATTGCATGGCAGGGAAACTTATTTACATTCACCTGTCTTTTGTGAAACTGCCAACCCCCATGTAACAAGCGTTAGTTGTGTTGCTTGTAGCTATTACTTTAAATTTATCACCATGGATTTAAAACAATAGCTAATACCACCATTGCCCCACTCAGCCCCTCCGGACAGCAGACGAAGGTTCAAAAGCCATTTTTTCTGACATTTTTCAGTCAATTTCTTACACTTTTCGCAACCGCAAACAATGCAAAACATAGCCATTTTGAGTGTGTGTTTGAGTGCTTCCTATGTAGAAAATCACTTCCTGCATCTGTTTGCTTCATGACAAAAGAGTGGCGTGCTGTCATATGTAAACAAGCTATCTGGGATTTGTCAAACAGCACCAGCCAGGCCATGCACAAAACGCCATAACAGACTTTCAATGAAAATAACCACGATTTAAAAAACAAATAAAGCCTGGAAGCTCAGGCTGTGTATCTATTAGCTAGTTAACTCTGCATTATGTGCCATATATAACGCTATACTAGGGAAAGTCACATAAAATTGTGACACTGAGCTGCCACTTTTTCAGTCCTTGCCATGTACAAAGACGACACAGACTGACTTCAATTCACCATCTGAATGTTCATTTTTATTTACAGCCACTAAACTTTGCCTGTTTGGTCATTTACAACCCAAACAAAATGTTCACCTGCTACAGCTACTAGTTCATGAATTGTTCTTTGACGACAATATAATTAAGCAGTTAATACCTTTGAGAGAACAGCACAAGTTCCTGAAATGTGCAGCAGAACTGAAGGCAGACAACACGCGTCCATGTGGGTCAAAATGCCTTGGGCAGAAGTGCAAGGTGATTAAAAAGAAAGACCTCCTAATGACAAAAACTTATCAATTTTCTGCATCTTTGATTTTCCTCATTAAAAACAATTCAATTCAATTCAGTTCAGCTCAGCGATTCATAGCTGATTTTATTCAAACTAAACTGAGTTAAAGGTAACTAATAAATAATTGAAATCTGTTGAATTCAGCTCAGTGTTATTGCAAATTGGAATAATAATTCAAAATAATTTTCCTTTTTATTGTGTTATTAATTTAACCCCAGTCACAATTTTTACAATGTACAAGTACCTCAAACTGTACTTTGTACTTAACAGCAGTACTTGAGTAAATGTTCCTTTAGTTTAGCAGCTATTAAGGCTAAATTTTTAGTTTACCTGAAAGGAGTCACTTGCTTTGTGCTCTCTTCAAACACTTACTTAAATATTATTTGAATATTTCTGATGCCTGGTTCAGCATGCACTATCATCCAAAGATGGAGGTGGCAGGCAGGTGAGGTGAGTCAGCAGTTGGATCTGCTGCATTTACCGTTATATTTACATCCCCACCTTCCCCCGACCTCGATATAGTTATATTTTATACTTAAATTTACATTATTAAAAAAGTCTCCAGCACTAGTAAATGATAGGTAGCAGCAGCATTACACACAGTGAAAATAAGTGAAAATTTGTATTTGTATTATAAAAATACTAATTTTATTACTTTTGGCAAGTATTTAACAAGTTTGTTATAATACGGTTGACTAAGTTGAATTTTGGATACATTTTTTTTTATCGGCGAACCGGAGCACCCGGAGAAAACCACACTAATGAGTGTCCTCATTCTACCCTCGTCCATCACTCTGGTTTAGGACTTAAGCAGAGATGAAGATGCTCTTGAATCCCTTCGACAGCGGAGCTGTAGCAGCCTGTGGGAGAAGGTGCTCCGCTGTCTTTCCACTGTGTGATGGAGAGGGTGCTGATCATTGTCCAGGATGGATAACAGTTTATTCAGCGTCCTCCTCTCCACCACGGTCTCAAAAGACTCAAGTCTGAGTCCAAGTACAGAGCCAGCTCTCTTGATGATCTTGATGATGAAGTCTGTTGGTGTCGGTGGCTCTGATGCTGCTGCCTCAGCAGACAACTGTAAAGAAGACGGCGCTGGCAACAACACAACAGTGTATGAAACGGTGTATGAAACACTTTGATTTACGCACATGAGAATTAATGAGTTCATTCTTGGCTGGATGCCTCTTCCAGGTGAACAGGTGATCATTTTCTGACCTGAACTGTATCATCCTCGCTGTGTCTTCTTCCCTGTTCAATGGGACAGATTTCAGAGCTGTCAGTGAAGGCAACCGTCAAGCCAGATAACACGCAGAACAAGTGACGAGAGGCCGATGTCTCAGTGTTAGTCAGTTAGATTTATGACATAACAAAACAGGTTGTAGATAAAAGACTGCTTAGTGGAGACAAAACTGGAGACAGATGTTTTAATGTATGACGCTGAACGGCGAAATCAGCTGCTGCGGAACTTTTATCCATCAGTACAAAATACCAGCGGTGAACCAAACTCTGTCTCCATCTACGTCTCTCTCAGGTCTGGGATATCTCGTCACTTCTCCACATTTGACATGATTTCTCTGAATATCTGTAAAGAAATAAGTTTTCCTGCCTGCCGGCCTGCGCACAGTCAGAGGCGGTTGCTAGGCAACGTACGTGTTTCCTTTCAGAGCCGCTGCGCAGTGAGAGCGGTGACAGACGAGAGTAGGCTCATTTTATATCAATAAAATAAGTTTTAATCACTCTTTTGTGTCACTTTATTGAACGCTGTAGTAGTAAGCCGTGTTCTAAGCAGGATAATGTATCCTCCGAGCCGCAATATGCGCTTTGGGACGGCCGGCAAGAGCACAGGGAAACACAAGGAAAGGGAGGAGATGGATGGTTTCACAACAAAGTATCAGTCATCCTTCTAATAATGTGTCAGTTCACATTATTTTCAGTTTAGGGAGGTTGAAGTGGGGTGGGGTAGAGGGGCAAGAGGGGAAGTGGTGAGGGTGGCGTTTAAGGAAAAATGGAAGGAAGTTTAGAATGGGGAGGAGGGAGGAGGAAGGAGGGTAGGATCAGGGTGTTTAGGGAAGGAGGAAGAGGGAACCACTGTTACCCAAGTTGAGCAACCAGCAGCCTCCTTCACCTCAGTGTCGTCCTCACAGGCCTCATAAGCCTTGTTCTTCTTCTTCTCCTTTTTTTCCTCCTTTGTGTTCATCTTCCTTTCCTCCTTCTCTTCTTTTCTTTCTTTTTCCTTTCTTCCTTCTCCTCTTTTTCTTTCTTTTTCCATTCCTCCTTTTCTTCTTTGTCTTTCTTCTTCCTTTCCTCCTTCTCTTCTTTTTCTTTCTTTTTCCTCTCTTCCTTCTCTTCTTTTTCTTTCTTTTTCCTTATCTTCATCTGTTCCCTCTCTTCCTTTGTCTGTCCGGTCTTAAAACACTTCAGGCGAGACCAGAGGCTGCTTTCCTTCTTTGCCTTTGCCTCCTTCATTTTCTCACAGCGCTCTTCCAGTCTCTTCACCTGTTCGACCATTGTCTCCACCTTCTGTGCGTTGTCAGCCCGTTCTCTTTTTCTGTCCTCGATCTGTTTCAGTCTTGCCTCCCAGCTCTGGTGATTGGTCAACTTCTCCTTGAGAGCTTCCATACCACCTGTGGCCTCTTCGAGCATCTGAGAGAGGTGGGCTTTGTCCTTTGTGAGAACCTGGATCTCGGCGTCCCTCTGTTCCAGCTGCTGCTCCAGCTGCTTCACCTTCATCTGAGACTCACTCAGTGTCAAGGTCTTATCGCTGTTGTCCTTTCCACACTTGGCCTGTAGCCCCTTCAGTCTAATTATTTCCTCTTTCAAGTCGTAGACATTGTGGGCGAGCCCCCGCTGATAATCCAACAATTGATCCCTGTCAAACCACGCAAAGTTCAGCTGCTTTTTCAGCTCGCTGTTCTCGTGGAGACAGCGGTCAAGGGCACTTTGCAGACGGAGGAATTCTGCAGGATGGACCGGATTGTCCTGAGGAGCAGGGTCAACAAATTGATCCATGTTGCTTGGGTGGTGGTTTGGGTGGTTGCTTGGCGGGTTGTTTGGCGGGTTGTTTGGGTGGAAGTTTGGCCGGTAGTTTGGCTGGTAGTTTGGCCGGTATTTTGGCCGGTTGTGTGGGTGGTTTCTGTAAGCCATCGCAATCTCTGTAGTAAACTCTAGCTCTATGAAGTGTAGTGTTGTTGTCTATGGAGATCTTGGTGGATCCTAATCGGCTAAAACACGTCACTTGTATATCACTGATATTGGTTAGTACTACTCTGTTGGGCTTGGCAGGTGTATTCATAGGGTGAAATCATAGCCACTCCCAGCCAGTCATACATCAAAGCCACTTCCAGCCAGAGTCATACATCAAAGCCACTTCTTTGATGGGCGGGGCTACAGTGGGCGGGGCTATACTGGGCGGGGCTGGTCCAGGATCACATGGTTCCTGAGATTCTTTTTTTTTTCTTTTTTTTTCATACTTTGAGAGTATGGATCTATATGAAAGTGTAATATGCACCCCAGCCACAGCCAGTTCCCCCTGCTGCCATCTGGCAAACAATAGAGAAGATCTGTTGTTGAACCACCAGACTATAGAGCTGCTTCTTTCCTCAGGCTGTGAAATTCCTCAACTCATCCTCTGCATTTCACCATAAAAACAGCCATTTTTAGCACTGATTATTCAATCATCCATTTATATAATACTTGTAGCACAAAGGGACTACAATCTCATTTCATTGTAAAACTCTGTGTTGTAGAATGATAATGGTGAACTCTAGCTATATGAGCATCAGAGACAAAAAATGAAAAATAAAATAAGCACCCTAGAGGGCTCTTTAGCATGTTTTCTCCACTGGAAGGGCATCCAAGAGAGCACTATAGCATGTTTTCTCCTCTGGAAAAGCATCCTAGAGGGCACTTCATCACATTTTCCCCACTGGAAGGGCAACCTAAAGGGCACTTTATCACAAATTCTAGCATATTGGGTCACTGTAGAGGGTACTTGCTCACATTTTCTCCACTGGACGGCCACTCTAGAAAGTATTCATCACATTTTTGCATATTTCTTTTTTTTTCAAACATATTTGGAAGCACATTCGTGTCCGAATATCACTGTATTCTATTCCCTTAATGCGGACTGAAAGGCCTACCCAGCCATGAAAAGTAGCCATATATGGTTCTTATGTCGATATACTGAACGTATGTTCTTTCATGTGTGTTCTGGTCATAATAATCTAGTTCTAGTTCTGACTGTGGATTGAAGGACAGTTTCAGGGGACGGAAGAAATAAGTGTGAAATTGAGTGTGAGAGTTAAGAGAAGAGTGCCGAGTGTCTAAGGCACATGTCAGCCTTTGCAAGGCCCTTTCTGTTTCAGTTCTTATTGTACATAGGTCTTCCACCTGACATGCCACCATTAGGGGAAGTGGAGCAGGAGATGGATGTGAGCCCACCTAGGTGGAGAGAAGTGGTGGAGGTGGTTAGGCGTGCAAAGGCTTCTTCGGCCCCAGGGCCTAATGGAGTCCCCTACCGTGTCTATAAGAGTGCACCTGGCATCTTAAGGACACTATGGAGATACCTGAGAATAGTTTGGGAGAAACAAAGTATTCCAAGAGCATGGCGCAGGGCAGGAGGTGTCTTCATCCCTAAGGAGAAGGAGTCATCGGACCTTAGCCAGTTTCGGATGATTTCTCTCCTAAATGTTGAGGGAAAGATTTTCTTTAGTATTGTAGCACAGAGGCTGGCTAAATACTTAGAAAGGAATGGTATGATAGATACGACAGTGCAAAAAGCAGGGATACCAGGATTTGCGGGATGCTTAGAGCATACTAGCATGATTTGGCATCAGATTCAGACAGCTAAGAGGGAGAAAAGAGACTTGAATGTTGTATTTTTAGATCTGGCTAATGCGTTTGGGTCAGTGCCACATAACCTTATTTGGAGTTCCTTTGACTACTTTAAAGTGCCGGAGATAGTTGTTAACTTGGTGAAAGCATATTTCCAAGACATCAGACTGTGTGCAAGTATCGCAGAGCTCACAACAGGCTGGCAAAGATTGGAGGTTGGTATTATGGCAGGATGTACAGTGTCCCCGCTAGCTTTCACAATGGCTATGGAGGTAATTATTAGGGCTTCCAAGTGGGTCGTAGGTGGAGAGAGACGGCAGAATGGAATGCGTCTTCCACCAATTAGGGCTTATATGGATGATATGACACTGCTAACTTCAACAGTGCCATGTACAAGGAGGTTGTTAGATAAAGTCAATCAGAATCTCAAGTGGGCTAGTATGAAGATTAAGCCTAGTAAGTCAAGGAGTATTTCAATATACAGAGGGAAAGTAAGTGATAGAAAGTTTGCTATAGATGGTGAGGAAATCCCAACAATTAGGGAGAAAGCAGTTAAGAGTCTAGGACGGTGGTACAATGTGGACCTGAATGATGTTGAACAGGTTGTGCAATTTAGAAAGGATGTTGCAGAAGGGCTGGAGAGAATAGATAAATCAGGGCTCCCAGGAAAACTGAGGTTGTGGTGCTTGCAGTTTGGCTTGTATCCTAGGTTAATGTGGCCAATGTCAGTATATGAAGTCCCATTATCTGTAGCAGAGAGAATGGAAAGGCTAGTTAGCTCTTATATTAGAAAATGGTTGGGTGCTCCCAGGTGCTTAAGCAATGTAGCTTTGTATGGGAAAGGAATGCTTCAGCTGCCAGTATCCAGTCTAACAGAGGAGTTTAAATGCACTAAGGTTAGGACAGAACTTTTATTATCTGGGAGTAAGGACATGTTAGTTAGCAATGTGGTTCCGAATCCTTCTGGGGGGAGGAAATGGAACCCAAGGGCAGCAGTGCAGGAGGCAGAGGCAGCTCTTAGGCATGCAGAAATAGTAGGAAATGTTCAATTTGGCCGGGGAGGCTTGGGGCTTGGCCCAGGCAAACCAGTGTGGAATAAAGCAGGTCTAAAGGAGAAAAGAAAGCTTGTAGTGGAACAGGTGCGTAGGCAGGAGGAGTTGTTAAGAGGGGCAAAAGCAGTTGGTCAAGCCAAACAGGGACAATGGTTGAATTGGGAAGGTGTTGAGAAGAGGAAACTTAGTTGGAGGGACCTGTGGAATATGGAGGAAGGCCGTATTAAATTTCTGATAGGGGCGACATACGATGTGTTGCCAACCCCGCAGAACCTAAGTCTCTGGGTACAGGGCGATCAATCGTGCCCACTCTGCTCAGGTACAGCAAGTTTAAAGCACATTTTGTCAGGTTGTAGAATTAGCTTATCACAAGGCCGGTATACATGGCGGCATAATCAGGTGCTGAGAAGCTTAGCCGCAGGCATTGAGGAGAGAAGGAAGCAGGTGAATTCTGGAAGTTCTAGAAAGGAGAGGTTAGATGTGCAGTTTGTTCGAGAGGGGGAGAAAAATAAAGCTGCTAAGTCAGGGAGAAAGCAGGGAGGTGGCTGCCTGGTAGGGGCTGATGATTGGCAAATGCAGGTCGACTTGGGAGGACAGCTAGTTGTGCCCCAGGAAATAGTTTATAGTAATCTGAGGCCAGACATTGTCTTATGGTCCATGAGTAAAAAGACTGTGTATTTTATTGAGTTAACAGTCCCTTGGGAAAATTCAGTGGAGGCAGCTTATGAAAGGAAGAAGACTAAGTATGCAGATTTAAAGACAGAATCTGAGCAGAGGGGATGGAAGACCAGGGTCTGTCCGGTTGAAGTGGGGTGTAGAGGTTTTGTTGCAGGGTCAGCTGTTTCACTGTTGAGGGAGCTGGGAGTGCATGGGCAAAATTTAAGAAAGACAGTGAGGGAGATGTCAGATGAGGCTGCTAGGTCTAGTCAGTGGATATGGATCAGGAGAAATAATAGTAGTTGGGGGGTGAAATAGGGACAGTGGGGGGGCAGGCAGAGGACATGCATGCCTAACCCGGCAAGAGAAGAGGTTAAAGTCTGAACAAGACACCTCTCCTCTGCTCTGCTTTCCCCGCCCCATCTTCTCGCTCTGCCAATAGGAAGAGAACCAGGAAGTTTAGATAAGGTGGGGGTGTGGCCAGCTAGAGTCTCTCTTTGGGACCATGCGGCCTGTTCAGGTGAGTTTGCGTGGTAAGACACAGAGTTGGCTTGTTTTTTGATCTTTTTGGTTGTTTTCCTGTTTTGTCTGCTTCTTGAAGGAAATGTTAGGGTTTGTTTTCCTGCTCTGTTTGCTTTTTGAAGGAAATGGTAGGGTTTGCTGCTTCTTGAAGGAAATGTTAGAAGAGGCTGTTAAATCTAGTCTGTGGTTTAGGCCTCCACCTTCAGCACCTTCTAAATTTTCCACCCCCTACCCGAACAAGGGTCTGTATCCAATCCCTACTTTCATCTTTTGACTCTACCTCTTTATTTTCTATCCCCTACCCGAACCAGGGTTTGTATTCCCACCCCGCTTTTTTCTTGGTGCAGTTGGTGAGAGGCAGGGGTAGATGATGGTAGTGTGGCAATCGGCAGTTACATGTGGCATCTAGGCCTGTGGTAGCATTGTAGCAGCTAACAATAGCTAAAGCGGTGAGAGTATGATAGTATCTTAGCAGTTAGTATTGGTAGCTAGCAATTAACATTAACAGTATAGGTGAATCTAGCGTTATTGTCTTCTTCTGTTCCTCTTAGCAGGTAGCGGTTAGCACATAACATTAGCTAAATGGTAGCATCGGAACTGTATTGTCTTCTTCTGTTCTTCCTAGCGGTTAGCAGTAGCATTAGCAATAGTTAAATGGTAGCATCGGTACTGGCCACTACCTGGAGCATCTCTGGGTCAGTTGAACGTGGCGGTGCTGTTTGGATTGTGTAGGAGCAGTGTGAACTGGCACTAGGGGGGGTGACTCTGGGACGCCGGAGTTCACTGCCTAACCTCCTGGAGGTGTAGTGGGACTAAGTAGGCGAAACACTGTTGAAGGGAGGTTTCCACCTGATGACCCCCAGAGACGTGTTAGGAATCACTGCTCTTTGGCAGGTATAGAGGCAGATTAGAGCTCCAAGGTTCTTCACTGAGAATGAATCCTCTTTTTGAGCACAAGTATCTTGTGTTTAAATTAACTGCTCTACTTGGGCATACCATCACACAAATGTGAAATTAATCACATTACCACAAAAGAATGACCACAAAGTGCACCTTAGAGCCTGAGGGCAGTTGTCCACTTTCCCTGGTCCAGCCTTGTGTGTCTTCATATTTTCCACTGTGAATATTAATAACACCATGTTGCATGGGATGCTACCCTATTCTCTATTTTTAAAGCTTCCCATTTGAGAGCACTTGGTGAAATTACTCTTCATGTCTCATGAAACCAAACTTTACCATAAAACTGGTCAGGATTTTAACATTCTTGGCCCAGCCTTATCATCATATTTGGTGTTTAGTTGCTTATTGCCTAGCAACACATGTAGCAGGACAGGAGCTATTTTACAGGTTTACTGGAACTGGTTACCTGGAGAGGAACGATTTTTCAACTGAACTGATAGATTTGGCTGATACTGAGGCAGCAGATACAACCAACTACCTGGTGGTTTAGACGTTATTCTACCGTAGAAACAAAATGAAAGCATACAAAAGTACGGATACACCTTTTTTGTTAGCAAAGACGGGTGATCATCACGAAATAAGACGTCGAGTCCAGTGCAATTGCATGGCAGGGAAACTTATTTACATTCACCTGTCTTTGTGAAACTGCCAACCCCCATGTAACAAGCGTTAGTTGTGTTGCTTGTAGCTATTACTTTAAATTTATCACCATGGATTTAAAACAATAGCTAATACCACCATTGCCCCACTCAGCCCCTCCCGACAGCAGACGAAGGTTCAAAAGCCATTTTTTCTGACATTTTTCAGTCAATTTCTTACACTTTTCGCAACCGCAAACAATGCAAAACATAGCCATTTTGAGTGTGTGTTTGAGTGCTTCCTTTGTAGAAAATCACTTCCTGCATCTGTTTGCTTCATGACAAAAGAGTGGCGTGCTGTCATATGTAAACAAGCTATCTGGGATTTGTCAAACAGCACCAGCCAGGCCATGCACAAAACACCATAACAGACTTTCAATGAAAATAACCACGATTTAAAAAACAAATAAAGCCTGGAAGCTCAGGCTGTGTATCTATTAGCTAGTTAACTCTGCATTATGTGCCATATATAACGCTATACTAGGGAAAGTCACGTAAAATTGTGACACTGAGCTGCCACTTTTTCAGTCCTTGCCATGTACAAAGACGACACAGACTGACTTCAATTCACCATCTGAATGTTCATTTTTATTTACAGCCACTAAACTTTGCCTGTTTGGTCATTTACAACCCAAACAAAATGTTCACCTGCTACAGCTACTAGTTCATGAATTGTTCTTTGACGACAATATAATTAAGCAGTTAATACCTTTGAGAGAACAGCACAAGTTCCTGAAATGTGCAGCAGAACTGAAGGCAGACAACACGCGTCCATGTGGGTCAAAATGCCTTTGGCAGAAGTGCAAGGTGATTAAAAAGAAAGACCTCCTAATGACAAAAACTTATCAATTTTCTGCATCTTTGATTTTCCTCATTAAAAACAATTCAATTCAATTCAGTTCAGCTCAGCGATTCATAGCTGATTTTATTCAAACTAAACTGAGTTAAAGGTAACTAATAAATAATTGAAATCTGTTGAATTCAGCTCAGTGTTATTGCAAATTGGAATAATAATTCAAAATAATTTTCCTTTTTATTGTGTTATTAATTTAACCCCAGTCACAATTTTTTACAATGTACAAGTACCTCAAACTGTACTTTGTACTTAACAGCAGTACTTGAGTAAATGTTCCTTTAGTTTAGCAGCTATTAAGGCTAAATTTTTAGTTTACCTGAAAGGAGTCACTTGCTTTGTGCTCTCTTCAAACACTTACTTAAATATTATTTGAATATTTCTGATGCCTGGTTCAGCATGCACTATCATCCAAAGATGGAGGTGGCAGGCAGGTGAGGTGAGTCAGCAGTTGGATCTGCTGCATTTACCGTTATATTTACATCCCCACCTTCCCCCGACCTCGATATAGTTATATTTTATACTTAAATTTACATTATTAAAAAAGTCTCCAGCACTAGTAAATGATAGGTAGCAGCAGCATTACACACAGTGAAAATAAGTGAAAATTTGTATTTGTATTATAAAAATACTAATTTTATTACTTTTGGCAAGTATTTAACAAGTTTGTTATAATACGGTTGACTAAGTTGAATTTTGGATACATTTTTTTTTATCGGCGAACCGGAGCACCCGGAGAAAACCACACTAATGAGTGTCCTCATTCTACCCTCGTCCATCACTCTGGTTAGGACTTAAGCAGAGAAGATGCTCTTGAATCCCTTCGACAGCGGAGCTGTAGCAGCCTGTGGGAGAAGGTGCTCCGCTGTCTTTCCACTGTGTGATGGAGAGGGTGCTGATCATTGTCCAGGATGGATAACAGTTTATTCAGCGTCCTCCTCTCCACCACGGTCTCAAAAGACTCAAGTCTGAGTCCAAGTACAGAGCCAGCTCTCTTGATGATCTTGATGATGAAGTCTGTTGGTGTCGGTGGCTCTGATGCTGCTGCCTCAGCAGACAACTGTAAAGAAGACGGCGCTGGCAACAACACAACAGTGTATGAAACGGTGTATGAAACACTTTGATTTACGCACATGAGAATTAATGAGTTCATTCTTGGCTGGATGCCTCTTCCAGGTGAACAGGTGGTCATTTTCTGACCTGAACTGTATCATCCTCGCTGTGTCTTCTTCCCTGTTCAATGGGACAGATTTCAGAGCTGTCAGTGAAGGCAACCGTCAAGCCAGATAACACGCAGAACAAGTGACGAGAGGCCGATGTCTCAGTGTTAGTCAGTTAGATTTATGACATAACAAAACAGGTTGTAGATAAAAGACTGCTTAGTGGAGACAAAACTGGAGACAGATGTTTTAATGTATGACGCTGAACGGCGAAATCAGCTGCTGCGGAACTTTTATCCATCAGTACAAAATACCAGCGGTGAACCAAACTCTGTCTCCATCTACGTCTCTCTCAGGTCTGGGATATCTCGTCACTTCTCCACATTTGACATGATTTCTCTGAATATCTGTAAAGAAATAAGTTTTCCTGCCTGCCGGCCTGCGCACAGTCAGAGGCGGTTGCTAGGCAACGTACGTGTTTCCTTTCAGAGCCGCTGCGCAGTGAGAGCGGTGACAGACGAGAGTAGGCTCATTTTATATCAATAAAATAAGTTTTAATCACTCTTTTGTGTCACTTTATTGAACGCTGTAGTAGTAAGCCGTGTTCTAAGCGGGATAATGTATCCTCCGAGCCGCAATATGCGCTTTGGGACGGCCGGCAAGAGCACAGGGAAACACAAGGAAAGGGAGGAGATGGATGGTTTCACAACAAAGTATCAGTCATCCTTCTAATAATGTGTCAGTTCACATTATTTTCAGTTTAGGGAAGTTGAAGTGGGGTGGGGTAGAGGGGCAAGAGGGGAAGTGGTGAGGGTGGCGTTTAAGGAATAATGGAAGGAAGTTTAGAATGGGGAGGAGGGAGGAGGAAGGAGGGTAGGATCAGGGTGTTTAGGGAAGGAGGAAGAGGGAACCACTGTTACCCAAGTTGAGCAACCAGCAGCCTCCTTCACCTCAGTGTCGTCCTCACAGGCCTCATAAGCCTTGTTCTTCTTCTTCTCCTTTTTTTCCTCCTTTGTGTTCATCTTCCTTTCCTCCTTCTCTTCTTTTTCTTTCTTTTTCCTTTCTTCCTTCTCCTCTTTTTCTTTCTTTTTCCTTTCCTCCTTTTCTTCTTTGTCTTTCTTCTTCCTTTCCTCCTTCTCTTCTTTTTCTTTATTTTTCCTTTCTTCCTTCTCCTCTTTTTCTTTCTTTTTCCTTATCTTCATCTGTTCCCTCTCTTCCTTTGTCTGTCCGATCTTAAAACACTTCAGGCGAGACCAGAGGCTGCTTTCCTTCTTTGCCTTTGCCTCCTTCATTTTCTCACAGCGCTCTTCCAGTCTCTTCACCTGTTCGACCATTGTCTCCACCTTCTGTGCGTTGTCAGCCCGTTCTCTTTTTCTGTCCTCGATCTGTTTCAGTCTTGCCTCCCAGCTCTGGTGATTGGTCAACTTCTCCTTGAGAGCTTCCATACCACCTGTGGCCTCTTCGAGCATCTGAGAGAGGTGGGCTTTGTCCTTTGTGAGAACCTGGATCTCGGCGTCCCTCTCTTCCAGCTGCTGCTCCAGCTGCTTCACCTTCATCTGAGACTCACTCAGTGTCAAGGTCTTATCGCTGTTGTCCTTTCCACACTTGGCCTGTAGCCCCTTCAGTCTACTTATTTCCTCTTTCAAGTCGTAGACATTGTGGGCGAGCCCCCGCTGATAATCCAACAATTGATCCCTGTCAAACCACGCAAAGTTCAGCTGCTTTTTCAGCTCGCTGTTCTCGTGGAGACAGCGGTCAAGGGCACTTTGCAGACGGAGGAATTCTGCAGGATGGACCGGATTGTCCTGAGGAGCAGGGTCAACAAATTGATCCATGTTGCTTGGGTGGTGGTTTGGGTGGTTGCTTGGCGGGTTGTTTGGCGGGTTGTTTGGGTGGAAGTTTGGCCGGTAGTTTGGCTGGTAGTTTGGCCGGTATTTTGGCCCGTTGTGTGGGTGGTTTCTGTAAGCCATCGCAATCTCTGTAGTAAACTCTAGCTCTATGAAGTGTAGTGTTGTTGTCTATGGAGATCTTGGTGGATCCTAATCGGCTAAAACACGTCACTTGTATATCACTGATATTGGTTAGTACTACTCTGTTGGGCTTGGCAGGTGTATTCATAGGGTGAAATCATAGCCACTCCCAGCCAGTCATACATCAAAGCCACTTCCAGCCAGAGTCATACATCAAAGCCACTTCTTTGATGGGCGGGGCTACAGTGGGCGGGGCTATACTGGGCGGGGCTGGTCCAGGATCACATGGTTCCTGAGATTCTTTTTTTTTTCTTTTTTTTCATACTTTGAGAGTATGGATCTATATGAAAGTGTAATATGCACCCCAGCCACAGCCAGTTCCCCCTGCTGCCATCTGGCAAACAATAGAGAAGATCTGTTGTTGAACCACCAGACTATAGAGCTGCTTCTTTCCTCAGGCTGTGAAATTCCTCAACTCATCCTCTGCATTTCACCATAAAAACAGCCATTTTTAGCACTGATTATTCAATCATCCATTAATATAATACTTGTAGCACAAAGGGACTACAATCTCATTTCATTGTAAAACTGTGTTGTAGAATGATAATGGTGAACTCTAGCTATATGAGCATCAGAGACAAAAAATGAAAAAAAAAATAAGCACCCTAGAGGGCTCTTTAGCATGTTTTCTCCACTGGAAGGGCATCCAAGAGAGCACTATAGCATGTTTTCTCCACTGGAAAAGCATCCTAGAGGGCACTTCATCACATTTTCCCCACTGGAAGGGCAACCTAAAGGGCACTTTATCACAAATTCTAGCATATTGGGTCACTGTAGAGGGTACTTGCTCACATTTTCTCCACTGGACGGCCACTCTAGAAAGTATTCATCACATTTTGCATATTTCTTTTTTTTCAAACATATTTGGAAGCACATTCGTGTCCGAATATCACTGTATTCTATTCCCTTAATGCGGACTGAAAGGCCTACCCAGCCATGAAAAGTAGCCATATATGGTTCTTATGTCGATATACTGAACGTATGTTCTTTCATGTGTGTTCTGGTCATAATAATCTAGTTCTAGTTCTGACTGTGGATTGAAGGACAGTTTCAGGGGACGGAAGAAATAAGTGTGAAATTGAGTGTGAGAGTTAAGAGAAGAGTGCCGAGTGTCTAAGGCACATGTCAGCCTTTGCAAGGCCCTTTCTGTTTCAGTTCTTATTGTGCTCTACTTGGGCATACCATCGCACAAATGTGAAATTAATCACATTACCACAAAAGAATGACCACAAAGTGCACCTTAGAGCCTGAGGGCAGTTGTCCACTTTCCCTGGTCCAGCCTTGTGTGGTCTTCATATTTTCCACTGTGAAGATTAATAACACCATGTTGCATGGGATGCTACCCTATTCTCTATTTTTAAAGCTTCCCATTGAGAGCACTTGGTGAAATTACTCTTCATGTCTCATGAAACCAAACTTTACCATAAAACTGGTCAGGATTTTAACATTCTTGGCCCAGCCTTATCATCATATTTGGTGTTTAGTTGCTTATTGCCTAGCAACACATGTAGCAGGACAGGAGCTATTTTACAGGTTTACTGGAACTGGTTACCTGGAGAGGAACGATTTTTTCAACTGAACTGATAGATTTGGCTGATACTGAGGCAGCAGATACAACCAACTACCTGGTGGTTTAGACGTTATTCTACCGTAGAAACAAAATGAAAGCATACAAAAGTACGGATACACCTTTTTGTTAGCAAAGACGGGTGATCATCACGAAATAAGAAGTCGAGTCCAGTGCAATTGCATGGCAGGGAAACTTATTACATTCACCTGTCTTTTGTGAAACTGCCAACCCCCATGTAACAAGCGTTAGTTGTGTTGTTCTTACACTTTTCGCAACCGCAAACAATGCAAAACATAGCCATTTTGAGTGTGTGTTTGAGTGCTTCCTATGTAGAAAATCACTTCCTGCATCTGTTTGCTTCATGACAAAAGAGTGGCGTGCTGTCATATGTAAACAAGCTATCTGGGATTTGTCAAACAGCACCAGCCAGGCCATGCACAAAACGCCATAACAGACTTTCAATGAAAATAACCACGATTTAAAAAACAAATAAAGCCTGGAAGCTCAGGCTGTGTATCTATTAGCTAGTTAACTCTGCATTATGTGCCATATATAACGCTATACTAGGGAAAGTCACATAAAATTGTGACACTGAGCTGCCACTTTTTCAGTCCTTGCCATGTACAAAGACGACACAGACTGACTTCAATTCACCATCTGAATGTTCATTTTTATTTACAGCCACTAAACTTTGCCTGTTTGGTCATTTACAACCCAAACAAAATGTTCACCTGCTACAGCTACTAGTTCATGAATTGTTCTTTGACGACAATATAATTAAGCAGTTAATACCTTTGAGAGAACAGCACAAGTTCCTGAAATGTGCAGCAGAACTGAAGGCAGACAACACGCGTCCATGTGGGTCAAAATGCCTTTGGCAGAAGTGCAAGGTGATTAAAAAGAAAGACCTCCTAATGACAAAAACTTATCAATTTTCTGCATCTTTGATTTTCCTCATTAAAAACAATTCAATTCAATTCAGTTCAGCTCAGCGATTCATAGCTGATTTTATTCAAACTAAACTGAGTTAAAGGTAACTAATAAATAATTGAAATCTGTTGAATTCAGCTCAGTGTTATTGCAAATTGGAATAATAATTCAAAATAATTTTCCTTTTTATTGTGTTATTAATTTAACCCCAGTCACAATTTTTACAATGTACAAGTACCTCAAACTGTACTTTGTACTTAACAGCAGTACTTGAGTAAATGTTCCTTTAGTTTAGCAGCTATTAAGGCTAAATTTTTAGTTTACCTGAAAGGAGTCACTTGCTTTGTGCTCTCTTCAAACACTTACTTAAATATTATTTGAATATTTCTGATGCCTGGTTCAGCATGCACTATCATCCAAAGATGGAGGTGGCAGGCAGGTGAGGTGAGTCAGCAGTTGGATCTGCTGCATTTACCGTTATATTTACATCCCCACCTTCCCCCGACCTCGATATAGTTATATTTATACTTAAATTTACATTATTAAAAAAGTCTCCAGCACTAGTAAATGATAGGTAGCAGCAGCATTACACACAGTGAAAATAAGTGAAAATTTGTATTTGTATTATAAAAATACTAATTTTATTACTTTTGGCAAGTATTTAACAAGTTTGTTATAATACGGTTGACTAAGTTGAATTTTGGATACATTTTTTTTTATCGGCGAACCGGAGCACCCGGAGAAAACCACACTAATGAGTGTCCTCATTCTACCCTCGTCCATCACTCTGGTTTAGGACTTAAGCAGAGAAGATGCTCTTGAATCCCTTCGACAGCGGAGCTGTAGCAGCCTGTGGGAGAAGGTGCTCCGCTGTCTTTCCACTGTGTGATGGAGAGGGTGCTGATCATTGTCCAGGATGGATAACAGTTTATTCAGCGTCCTCCTCTCCACCACGGTCTCAAAAGACTCAAGTCTGAGTCCAAGTACAGAGCCAGCTCTCTTGATGATCTTGATGATGAAGTCTGTTGGTGTCGGTGGCTCTGATGCTGCTGCCTCAGCAGACAACTGTAAAGAAGACGGCGCTGGCAACAACACAACAGTGTATGAAACGGTGTATGAAACACTTTGATTTACGCACATGAGAATTAATGAGTTCATTCTTGGCTGGATGCCTCTTCCAGGTGAACAGGTGGTCATTTTCTGACCTGAACTGTATCATCCTCGCTGTGTCTTCTTCCCTGTTCAATGGGACAGATTTCAGAGCTGTCAGTGAAGGCAACCGTCAAGCCAGATAACACGCAGAACAAGTGACGAGAGGCCGATGTCTCAGTGTTAGTCAGTTAGATTTATGACATAACAAAACAGGTTGTAGATAAAAGACTGCTTAGTGGAGACAAAACTGGAGACAGATGTTTTAATGTATGACGCTGAACGGCGAAATCAGCTGCTGCGGAACTTTTATCCATCAGTACAAAATAACAGCGGTGAACCAAACTCTGTCTCCATCTACGTCTCTCTCAGGTCTGGGATATCTCGTCACTTCTCCACATTTGACATGATTTCTCTGAATATCTGTAAAGAAATAAGTTTTCCTGCCTGCCGGCCTGCGCACAGTCAGAGGCGGTTGCTAGGCAACGTACGTGTTTCCTTTCAGAGCCGCTGCGCAGTGAGAGCGGTGACAGACGAGAGTAGGCTCATTTTATATCAATAAAATAAGTTTTAATCACTCTTTTGTGTCACTTTATTGAACGCTGTAGTAGTAAGCCGTGTTCTAAGCGGGATAATGTATCCTCCGAGCCGCAATATGCGCTTTGGGACGGCCGGCAAGAGCACAGGGAAACACAAGGAAAGGGAGGAGATGGATGGTTTCACAACAAAGTATCAGTCATCCTTCTAATAATGTGTCAGTTCACATTATTTTCAGTTTAGGGAGGTTGAAGTGGGGTGGGGTAGAGGGGCAAGAGGGGAAGTGGTGAGGGTGGCGTTTAAGGAAAAATGGAAGGAAGTTTAGAATGGGGAGGAGGGAGGAGGAAGGAGGGTAGGATCAGGGTGTTGAGGGAAGGAGGAAGAGGGAACCACTGTTACCCAAGTTGAGCAACCAGCAGCCTCCTTCACCTCAGTGTCGTCCTCACAGGCCTCATAAGCCTTGTTCTTCTTCTTCTCCTTTTTTTCCTCCTTTGTGTTCATCTTCCTTTCCTCCTTCTCTTCTTTTTCTTTCTTTTTCCTTTCTCCTTCTCCTCTTTTTCTTTCTTTTTCCTTTCCTCCTTTTCTTCTTTGTCTTTCTTCTTCCTTTCCTCCTTCTCTTCTTTTTCTTTATTTTTCCTCTCTTCCTTCTCTTCTTTTTCTTTCTTTTTCCTTATCTTCATCTGTTCCCTCTCTTCCTTTGTCTGTCCGGTCTTAAAACACTTCAGGCGAGACCAGAGGCTGCTTTCCTTCTTTGCCTTTGCCTCCTTCATTTTCTCACAGCGCTCTTCCAGTCTCTTCACCTGTTCGACCATTGTCTCCACCTTCTGTGCGTTGTCAGCCCGTTCTCTTTTTCTGTCCTCGATCTGTTTCAGTCTTGCCTCCCAGCTCTGGTGATTGGTCAACTTCTCCTTGAGAGCTTCCATACCACCTGTGGCCTCTTCGAGCATCTGAGAGAGGTGGGCTTTGTCCTTTGTGAGAACCTGGATCTCGGCGTCCCTCTCTTCCAGCTGCTGCTCCAGCTGCTTCACCTTCATCTGAGACTCACTCAGTGTCAAGGTCTTATCGCTGTTGTCCTTTCCACACTTGGCCTGTAGCCCCTTCAGTCTACTTATTTCCTCTTTCAAGTCGTAGACATTGTGGGCGAGCCCCCGCTGATAATCCAACAATTGATCCCTGTCAAACCACGCAAAGTTCAGCTGCTTTTTCAGCTCGCTGTTCTCGTGGAGACAGCGGTCAAGGGCACTTTGCAGACGGAGGAATTCTGCAGGATGGACCGGATTGTCCTGAGGAGCAGGGTCAACAAATTGATCCATGTTGCTTGGGTGGTGGTTTGGGTGGTTGCTTGGCGGGTTGTTTGGCGGGTTGTTTGGGTGGAAGTTTGGCCGGTAGTTTGGCTGGTAGTTTGGCCGGTATTTTGGCCGGTTGTGTGGGTGGTTTCTGTAAGCCATCGCAATCTCTGTAGTAAACTCTAGCTCTATGAAGTGTAGTGTTGTTGTCTATGGAGATCTTGGTGGATCCTAATCGGCTAAAACACGTCACTTGTATATCACTGATATTGGTTAGTACTACTCTGTTGGGCTTGGCAGGTGTATTCATAGGGTGAAATCATAGCCACTCCCAGCCAGTCATACATCAAAGCCACTTCCAGCCAGAGTCATACATCAAAGCCACTTCTTTGATGGGCGGGGCTACAGTGGGCGGGGCTATACTGGGCGGGGCTGGTCCAGGATCACATGGTTCCTGAGATTCTTTTTTTTTTCTTTTTTTTTCATACTTTGAGAGTATGGATCTATATGAAAGTGTAATATGCACCCCAGCCACAGCCAGTTCCCCCTGCTGCCATCTGGCAAACAATAGAGAAGATCTGTTGTTGAACCACCAGACTATAGAGCTGCTTCTTTCCTCAGGCTGTGAAATTCCTCAACTCATCCTCTGCATTTCACCATAAAAACAGCCATTTTTAGCACTGATTATTCAATCATCCATTAATATAATACTTGTAGCACAAAGGGACTACAATCTCATTTCATTGTAAAACTCTGTGTTGTAGAATGATAATGGTGAACTCTAGCTACATGAGCATCAGAGACAAAAAATGAAAAATAAAATAAGCACCCTAGAGGGCTCTTTAGCATGTTTTCTCCACTGGAAGGGCATCCAAGAGAGCACTATAGCATGTTTTCTCCACTGGAAAAGCATCCTAGAGGGCACTTCATCACATTTTCCCCACTGGAAGGGCAACCTAAAGGGCACTTTATCACAAATTCTAGCATATTGGGTCACTGTAGAGGGTACTTGCTCACATTTTCTCCACTGGACGGCCACTCTAGAAAGTATTCATCACATTTTTGCATATTTCTTTTTTTTCAAACATATTTGGAAGCACATTCGTGTCCGAATATCACTGTATTCTATTCCCTTAATGCGGACTGAAAGGCCTACCCAGCCATGAAAAGTAGCCATATATGGTTCTTATGTCGATATACTGAACGTATGTTCTTTCATGTGTGTTCTGGTCATAATAATCTAGTTCTAGTTCTGACTGTGGATTGAAGGACAGTTTCAGGGGACGGAAGAAATAAGTGTGAAATTGAGTGTGAGAGTTAAGAGAAGAGTGCCGAGTGTCTAAGGCACATGTCAGCCTTTGCAAGGCCCTTTCTGTTTCAGTTCTTATTGTGCTCTACTTGGGCATACCATCGCACAAATATGAAATTAATCACATTACCACAAAAGAATGACCACAAAGTGCACCTTAGAGCCTGAGGGCAGTTGTCCACTTTCCCTGGTCCAGCCTTGTGTGTCTTCATATTTTCCACTGTGAAGATTAATAACACCATGTTGCATGGGATGCTACCCTATTCTCTATTTTTAAAGCTTCCCATTTGAGAGCACTTGGTGAAATTACTCTTCATGTCTCATGAAACCAAACTTTACCATAAAACTGGTCAGGATTTTAACATTCTTGGCCCAGCCTTATCATCATATTTGGTGTTTAGTTGCTTATTGCCTAGCAACACATGTAGCAGGACAGGAGCTATTTTACAGGTTTACTGGAACTGGTTACCTGGAGAGGAACGATTTTTCAACTGAACTGATAGATTTGGCTGATACTGAGGCAGCAGATACAACCAACTACCTGGTGGTTTAGACGTTATTCTACCGTAGAAACAAAATGAAAGCATACAAAAGTACGGATACACCTTTTTTGTTAGCAAAGACGGGTGATCATCACGAAATAAGACGTCGAGTCCAGTGCAATTGCATGGCAGGGTAACTTATTTACATTCACCTGTCTTTTGTGAAACTGCCAACCCCCATGTAACAAGCGTTAGTTGTGTTGTTCTTACACTTTTCGCAACCGCAAACAATGCAAAACATAGCCATTTGAGTGTGTGTTTGAGTGCTTCCTATGTAGAAAATCACTTCCTGCATCTGTTTGCTTCATGACAAAAGAGTGGCGTGCTGTCATATGTAAACAAGCTATCTGGGATTTGTCAAACAGCACCAGCCAGGCCATGCACAAAACGCCATAACAGACTTTCAATGAAAATAACCACGATTTAAAAAACAAATAAAGCCTGGAAGCTCAGGCTGTGTATCTATTAGCTAGTTAACTCTGCATTATGTGCCATATATAACGCTATACTAGGGAAAGTCACATAAAATTGTGACACTGAGCTGCCACTTTTTCAGTCCTTGCCATGTACAAAGACGACACAGACTGACTTCAATTCACCATCTGAATGTTCATTTTTAGTTACAGCCACTAAACTTTGCCTGTTTGGTCATTTACAACCCAAACAAAATGTTCACCTGCTACAGCTACTAGTTCATGAATTGTTCTTTGACGACAATATAATTAAGCAGTTAATACCTTTGAGAGAACAGCACAAGTTCCTGAAATGTGCAGCAGAACTGAAGGCAGACAACACGCGTCCATGTGGGTCAAAATGCCTTGGGCAGAAGTGCAAGGTGATTAAAAAGAAAGACCTCCTAATGACAAAAACTTATCAATTTTCTGCATCTTTGATTTTCCTCATTAAAAACAATTCAATTCAATTCAGTTCAGCTCAGCGATTCATAGCTGATTTTATTCAAACTAAACTGAGTTAAAGGTAACTAATAAATAATTGAAATCTGTTGAATTCAGCTCAGTGTTATTGCAAATTGGAATAATAATTCAAAATAATTTTCCTTTTTATTGTGTTATTAATTTAACCCCAGTCACAATTTTTACAATGTACAAGTACCTCAAACTGTACTTTGTACTTAACAGCAGTACTTGAGTAAATGTTCCTTTAGTTTAGCAGCTATTAAGGCTAAATTTTTAGTTTACCTGAAAGGAGGCACTTGCTTTGTGCTCTCTTCAAACACTTACTTAAATATTATTTGAATATTTCTGATGCCTGGTTCAGCATGCACTATCATCCAAAGATGGAGGTGGCAGGCAGGTGAGGTGAGTCAGCAGTTGGATCTGCTGCATTTACCGTTATATTTACATCCCCACCTTCCCCCGACCTCGATATAGTTATATTTATACTTAAATTTACATTATTAAAAAAGTCTCCAGCACTAGTAAATGATAGGTAGCAGCAGCATTACACACAGTGAAAATAAGTGAAAATTTGTATTTGTATTATAAAAATACTAATTTTATTACTTTTGGTAAGTATTTAACAAGTTTGTTATAATACGGTTGACTAAGTTGAATTTTGGATACATTTTTTTTTATCGGCGAACCGGAGCACCCGGAGAAAACCACACTAATGAGTGTCCTCATTCTACCCTCGTCCATCACTCTGGTTTAGGACTTAAGCAGAGATGAAGATGCTCTTGAATCCCTTCGACAGCGGAGCTGTAGCAGCCTGTGGGAGAAGGTGCTCCGCTGTCTTTCCACTGTGTGATGGAGAGGGTGCTGATCATTGTCCAGGATGGATAACAGTTTATTCAGCGTCCTCCTCTCCACCACGGTCTCAAAAGACTCAAGTCTGAGTCCAAGTACAGAGCCAGCTCTCTTGATGATCTTGATGATGAAGTCTGTTGGTGTCGGTGGCTCTGATGCTGCTGCCTCAGCAGACAACTGTAAAGAAGACGGCGCTGGCAACAACACAACAGTGTATGAAACGGTGTATGAAACACTTTGATTTACGCACATGAGAATTAATGAGTTCATTCTTGGCTGGATGCCTCTTCCAGGTGAACAGGTGGTCATTTTCTGACCTGAACTGTATCATCCTCGCTGTGTCTTCTTCCCTGTTCAATGGGACAGATTTCAGAGCTGTCAGTGAAGGCAACCGTCAAGCCAGATAACACGCAGAACAAGTGACGAGAGGCCGATGTCTCAGTGTTAGTCAGTTAGATTTATGACATAACAAAACAGGTTGTAGATAAAAGACTGCTTAGTGGAGACAAAACTGGAGACAGATGTTTTAATGTATGACGCTGAACGGCGAAATCAGCTGCTGCGGAACTTTTATCCATCAGTACAAAATAACAGCGGTGAACCAAACTCTGTCTCCATCTACGTCTCTCTCAGGTCTGGGATATCTCGTCACTTCTCCACATTTGACATGATTTCTCTGAATATCTGTAAAGAAATAAGTTTTCCTGCCTGCCGGCCTGCGCACAGTCAGAGGCGTTTGCTAGGCAACGTACGTGTTTCCTTTCAGAGCCGCTGCGCAGTGAGAGCGGTGACAGACGAGAGTAGGCTCATTTTATATCAATAAAATAAGTTTTAATCACTCTTTTGTGTCACTTTATTGAACGCTGTAGTAGTAAGCCGTGTTCTAAGCGGGATAATGTATCCTCCGAGCCGCAATATGCGCTTTGGGACGGCCGGCAAGAGCACAGGGAAACAAAAGGAAAGGGAGGAGATGGATGGTTTCACAACAAAGTATCAGTCATCCTTCTAATAATGTGTCAGTTCACATTATTTTCAGTTTAGGGAGGTTGAAGTGGGGTGGGGTAGAGGGGCAAGAGGGGAAGTGGTGAGGGTGGCGTTTAAGGAAAAATGGAAGGAAGTTTAGAATGGGGAGGAGGGAGGAGGAAGGAGGGTAGGATCAGGGTGTTTAGGGAAGTAGGAAGAGGGAACCACTGTTACCCAAGTTGAGCAACCAGCAGCCTCCTTCACCTCAGTGTCGTCCTCACAGGCCTCATAAGCCTTGTTCTTCTTCTTCTCCTTTTTTTCCTCCTTTGTGTTCATCTTCCTTTCCTCCTTCTCTTCTTTTTCTTTCTTTTTCCGTTCTTCCTTCTCCTCTTTTTCTTTCTTTTTCCTTTCCTCCTTTTCTTCTTTGTCTTTCTTCTTCCTTTCCTCCTTCTCTTCTTTTCTTTCTTTTTCCTCTCTTCCTTCTCTTCTTTTTCTTTCTTTTTCCTTATCTTCATCTGTTCCCTCTCTTCCTTTGTCTGTCCGGTCTTAAAACACTTCAGGCGAGACCAGAGGCTGCTTTCCTTCTTTGCCTTTGCCTCCTTCATTTTCTCACAGCGCTCTTCCAGTCTCTTCACCTGTTCGACCATTGTCTCCACCTTCTGTGCGTTGTCAGCCCGTTCTCTTTTTCTGTCCTCGATCTGTTTCAGTCTTGCCTCCCAGCTCTGGTGATTGGTCAACTTCTCCTTGAGAGCTTCCATACCACCTGTGGCCTCTTCGAGCATCTGAGAGAGGTGGGCTTTGTCCTTTGTGAGAACCTGGATCTCGGCGTCCCTCTGTTCCAGCTGCTGCTCCAGCTGCTTCACCTTCATCTGAGACTCACTCAGTGTCAAGGTCTTATCGCTGTTGTCCTTTCCACACTTGGCCTGTAGCCCCTTCAGTCTAATTATTTCCTCTTTCAAGTCGTAGACATTGTGGGCGAGCCCCCGCTGATAATCCAACAATTGATCCCTGTCAAACCACGCAAAGTTCAGCTGCTTTTTCAGCTCGCTGTTCTCGTGGAGACAGCGGTCAAGGGCACTTTGCAGACGGAGGAATTCTGCAGGATGGACCGGATTGTCCTGAGGAGCAGGGTCAACAAATTGATCCATGTTGCTTGGGTGGTGGTTTGGGTGGTTGCTTGGCGGGTTGTTTGGCGGGTTGTTTGGGTGGAAGTTTGGCCGGTAGTTTGGCTGGTAGTTTGGCCGGTATTTTGGCCGGTTGTGTGGGTGGTTTCTGTAAGCCATCGCAATCTCTGTAGTAAACTCTAGCTCTATGAAGTGTAGTGTTGTTGTCTATGGAGATCTTGGTGGATCCTAATCGGCTAAAACACGTCACTTGTATATCACTGATATTGGTTAGTACTACTCTGTTGGGCTTGGCAGGTGTATTCATAGGGTGAAATCATAGCCACTCCCAGCCAGTCATACATCAAAGCCACTTCCAGCCAGAGTCATACATCAAAGCCACTTCTTTGATGGGCGGGGCTACAGTGGGCGGGGCTATACTGGGCGGGGCTGGTCCAGGATCACATGGTTCCTGAGATTCTTTTTTTTTCTTTTTTTTTCATACTTTGAGAGTATGGATCTATATGAAAGTGTAATATGCACCCCAGCCACAGCCAGTTCCCCCTGCTGCCATCTGGCAAACAATAGAGAAGATCTGTTGTTGAACCACCAGACTATAGAGCTGCTTCTTTCCTCAGGCTGTGAAATTCCTCAACTCATCCTCTGCATTTCACCATAAAAACAGCCATTTTTAGCACTGATTATTCAATCATCCATTTATATAATACTTGTAGCACAAAGGGACTACAATCTCATTTCATTGTAAAACTCTGTGTTGTAGAATGATAATGGTGAACTCTAGCTATATGAGCATCAGAGACAAAAAATGAAAAATAAAATAAGCACCCTAGAGGGCTCTTTAGCATGTTTTCTCCACTGGAAGGGCATCCAAGAGAGCACTATAGCATGTTTTCTCCTCTGGAAAAGCATCCTAGAGGGCACTTCATCACATTTTCCCCACTGGAAGGGCAACCTAAAGGGCACTTTATCACAAATTCTAGCATATTGGGTCACTGTAGAGGGTACTTGCTCACATTTTCTCCACTGGACAGCCACTCTAGAAAGTATTCATCACATTTTTGCATATTTCTTTTTTTTCAAACATATTTGGAAGCACATTCGTGTCCGAATATCACTGTATTCTATTCCCTTAATGCGGACTGAAAGGCCTACCCAGCCATGAAAAGTAGCCATATATGGTTCTTATGTCGATATACTGAACGTATGTTCTTTCATGTGTGTTCTGGTCATAATAATCTAGTTCTAGTTCTGACTGTGGATTGAAGGACAGTTTCAGGGGACGGAAGAAATAAGTGTGAAATTGAGTGTGAGAGTTAAGAGAAGAGTGCCGAGTGTCTAAGGCACATGTCAGCCTTTGCAAGGCCCTTTCTGTTTCAGTTCTTATTGTACATAGGTCTTCCACCTGACATGCCACCATTAGGGGAAGTGGAGCAGGGATGGATGTGAGCCCACCTAGGTGGAGAGAAGTGGTGGAGGTGGTTAGGCGTGCAAAGGCTTCTTCGGCCCCAGGGCCTAATGGAGTCCCTACCGTGTCTATAAGAGTGCACCTGGCATCTTAAGGACACTATGGAGATACCTGAGAATAGTTTGGGAGAAACAAAGTATTCCAAGAGCATGGCGCAGGGCAGGAGGTGTCTTCATCCCTAAGGAGAAGGAGTCATCGGACCTTAGCCAGTTTCGGATGATTTCTCTCCTAAATGTTGAGGGAAAGATTTTCTTTAGTATTGTAGCACAGAGGCTGGCTAAATACTTAGAAAGGAATGGTATGATAGATACGACAGTGCAAAAAGCAGGGATACCAGGATTTGCGGGATGCTTAGAGCATACTAGCATGATTTGGCATCAGATTCAGACAGCTAAGAGGGAGAAAAGAGACTTGAATGTTGTATTTTTAGATCTGGCTAATGCGTTTGGGTCAGTGCCACATAACCTTATTTGGAGTTCCTTTGACTACTTTAAAGTGCCGGGATAGTTGTTAACTTGGTGAAAGCATATTTCCAAGACATCAGACTGTGTGCAAGTATCGCAGAGCTCACAACAGGCTGGCAAAGATTGGAGGTTGGTATTATGGCAGGATGTACAGTGTCCCCGCTAGCTTTCACAATGGCTATGGAGGTAATTATTAGGGCTTCCAAGTGGGTCGTAGGTGGAGAGAGACGGCAGAATGGAATGCGTCTTCCACCAATTAGGGCTTATATGGATGATATGACACTGCTAACTTCAACAGTGCCATGTACAAGGAGGTTGTTAGATAAAGTCAATCAGAATCTCAAGTGGGCTAGTATGAAGATTAAGCCTAGTAAGTCAAGGAGTATTTCAATATACAGAGGGAAAGTAAGTGATAGAAAGTTTGCTATAGATGGTGAGGAAATCCCAACAATTAGGGAGAAAGCAGTTAAGAGTCTAGGACGGTGGTACAATGTGGACCTGAATGATGTTGAACAGGTTGTGCAATTTAGAAAGGATGTTGCAGAAGGGCTGGAGAGAATAGATAAATCAGGGCTCCCAGGAAAACTGAGGTTGTGGTGCTTGCAGTTTGGCTTGTATCCTAGGTTAATGTGGCCAATGTCAGTATATGAAGTCCCATTATCTGTAGCAGAGAGAATGGAAAGGCTAGTTAGCTCTTATATTAGAAAATGGTTGGGTGCTCCCAGGTGCTTAAGCAATGTAGCTTTGTATGGAAAGGAATGCTTCAGCTGCCAGTATCCAGTCTAACAGAGGAGTTTAAATGCACTAAGGTTAGGACAGAACTTTTATTATCTGGGAGTAAGGACATGTTAGTTAGCAATGTGGTTCCGAATCCTTCTGGGGGGGGAAATGGAACCCAAGGGCAGCAGTGCAGGAGGCAGAGGCAGCTCTTAGGCATGCAGAAATAGTAGGAAATGTTCAATTTGGCCGGGGAGGCTTGGGGCTTGGCCCAGGCAAACCAGTGTGGAATAAAGCAGGTCTAAAGGAGAAAAGAAAGCTTGTAGTGGAACAGGTGCGTAGGCAGGAGGAGTTGTTAAGAGGGGCAAAAGCAGTTGGTCAAGCCAAACAGGGACAATGGTTGAATTGGGAAGGTGTTGAGAAGAGGAAACTTAGTTGGAGGGACCTGTGGAATATGGAGGAAGGCCGTATTAAATTTCTGATAGGGGCGACATACGATGTGTTGCCAACCCCGCAGAACCTAAGTCTCTGGGTACAGGGCGATCAATCGTGCCCACTCTGCTCAGGTACAGCAAGTTTAAAGCACATTTTGTCAGGTTGTAGAATTAGCTTATCACAAGGCCGGTATACATGGCGGCATAATCAGGTGCTGAGAAGCTTAGCCGCAGGCATTGAGGAGAGAAGGAAGCAGGTGAATTCTGGAAGTTCTAGAAAGGAGAGGTTAGATGTGCAGTTTGTTCGAGAGGGGGAGAAAAATAAAGCTGCTAAGTCAGGGAGAAAGCAGGGAGGTGGCTGCCTGGTAGGGGCTGATGATTGGCAAATGCAGGTCGACTTGGGAGGACAGCTAGTTGTGCCCCAGGAAATAGTTTATAGTAATCTGAGGCCAGACATTGTCTTATGGTCCATGAGTAAAAAGACTGTGTATTTTATTGAGTTAACAGTCCCTTGGGAAAATTCAGTGGAGGCAGCTTATGAAAGGAAGAAGACTAAGTATGCAGATTTAAAGACAGAATCTGAGCAGAGGGGATGGAAGACCAGGGTCTGTCCGGTTGAAGTGGGGTGTAGAGGTTTTGTTGCAGGGTCAGCTGTTTCACTGTTGAGGGAGCTGGGAGTGCATGGGCAAAATTTAAGAAAGACAGTGAGGGAGATGTCAGATGAGGCTGCTAGGTCTAGTCAGTGGATATGGATCAGGAGAAATAATAGTAGTTGGGGGGTGAAATAGGGACAGTGGGGGGGCAGGCAGAGGACATGCATGCCTAACCCGGCAAGAGAAGAGGTTAAAGTCTGAACAAGACACCTCTCCTCTGCTCTGCTTTCCCCGCCCCATCTTCTCGCTCTGCCAATAGGAAGAGAACCAGGAAGTTTAGATAAGGTGGGGGTGTGGCCAGCTAGAGTCTCTCTTTGGGACCATGCGGCCTGTTCAGGTGAGTTTGCGTGGTAAGACACAGAGTTGGCTTGTTTTTTGATCTTTTTGGTTGTTTTCCTGTTTTGTCTGCTTCTGAAGGAAATGTTAGGGTTTGTTTTCCTGCTCTGTTTGCTTTTTGAAGGAAATGGTAGGGTTTGCTGCTTCTTGAAGGAAATGTTAGAAGAGGCTGTTAAATCTAGTCTGTGGTTTAGGCCTCCACCTTCAGCACCTTCTAAATTTTCCACCCCCTACCCGAACAAGGGTCTGTATCCAATCCCTACTTTCATCTTTTGACTCTACCTCTTTATTTTCTATCCCCTACCCGAACCAGGGTTTGTATTCCCACCCCGCTTTTTTCTTGGTGCAGTTGGTGAGAGGCAGGGGTAGATGATGGTAGTGTGGCAATCGGCAGTTACATGTGGCATCTAGGCCTGTGGTAGCATTGTAGCAGCTAACAATAGCTAAAGCGGTGAGAGTATGATAGTATCTTAGCAGTTAGTATTGGTAGCTAGCAATTAACATTAACAGTATAGGTGAATCTAGCGTTATTGTCTTCTTCTGTTCCTCTTAGCAGGTAGCGGTTAGCACATAACATTAGCTAAATGGTAGCATCGGAACTGTATTGTCTTCTTCTGTTCTTCCTAGCGGTTAGCAGTAGCATTAGCAATAGTTAAATGGTAGCATCGGTACTGGCCACTACCTGGAGCATCTCTGGGTCAGTTGAACGTGGCGGTGCTGTTTGGATTGTGTAGGAGCAGTGTGAACTGGCACTAGGGGGGGTGACTCTGGGACGCCGGAGTTCACTGCCTAACCTCCTGGAGGTGTAGTGGGACTAAGTAGGCGAAACACTGTTGAAGGGAGGTTTCCACCTGATGACCCCCAGAGACGTGTTAGGAATCACTGCTCTTTGGCAGGTATAGAGGCAGATTAGAGCTCCAAGGTTCTTCACTGAGAATGAATCCTCTTTTGAGCACAAGTATCTTGTGTTTAAATTAACTGCTCTACTTGGGCATACCATCACACAAATGTGAAATTAATCACATTACCACAAAAGAATGACCACAAAGTGCACCTTAGAGCCTGAGGGCAGTTGTCCACTTTCCCTGGTCCAGCCTTGTGTGTCTTCATATTTTCCACTGTGAATATTAATAACACCATGTTGCATGGGATGCTACCCTATTCTCTATTTTTAAAGCTTCCCATTGAGAGCACTTGGTGAAATTACTCTTCATGTCTCATGAAACCAAACTTTACCATAAAACTGGTCAGGATTTTAACATTCTTGGCCCAGCCTTATCATCATATTTGGTGTTTAGTTGCTTATTGCCTAGCAACACATGTAGCAGGACAGGAGCTATTTTACAGGTTTACTGGAACTGGTTACCTGGAGAGGAACGATTTTTCAACTGAACTGATAGATTTGGCTGATACTGAGGCAGCAGATACAACCAACTACCTGGTGGTTTAGACGTTATTCTACCGTAGAAACAAAATGAAAGCATACAAAAGTACGGATACACCTTTTTTGTTAGCAAAGACGGGTGATCATCACGAAATAAGACGTCGAGTCCAGTGCAATTGCATGGCAGGGAAACTTATTTACATTCACCTGTCTTTGTGAAACTGCCAACCCCCATGTAACAAGCGTTAGTTGTGTTGCTTGTAGCTATTACTTTAAATTTATCACCATGGATTTAAAACAATAGCTAATACCACCATTGCCCCACTCAGCCCCTCCGACAGCAGACGAAGGTTCAAAAGCCATTTTTTCTGACATTTTTCAGTCAATTTCTTACACTTTTCGCAACCGCAAACAATGCAAAACATAGCCATTTTGAGTGTGTGTTTGAGTGCTTCCTTTGTAGAAAATCACTTCCTGCATCTGTTTGCTTCATGACAAAAGAGTGGCGTGCTGTCATATGTAAACAAGCTATCTGGGATTTGTCAAACAGCACCAGCCAGGCCATGCACAAAACACCATAACAGACTTTCAATGAAAATAACCACGATTTAAAAAACAAATAAAGCCTGGAAGCTCAGGCTGTGTATCTATTAGCTAGTTAACTCTGCATTATGTGCCATATATAACGCTATACTAGGGAAAGTCACGTAAAATTGTGACACTGAGCTGCCACTTTTTCAGTCCTTGCCATGTACAAAGACGACACAGACTGACTTCAATTCACCATCTGAATGTTCATTTTTATTTACAGCCACTAAACTTTGCCTGTTTGGTCATTTACAACCCAAACAAAATGTTCACCTGCTACAGCTACTAGTTCATGAATTGTTCTTTGACGACAATATAATTAAGCAGTTAATACCTTTGAGAGAACAGCACAAGTTCCTGAAATGTGCAGCAGAACTGAAGGCAGACAACACGCGTCCATGTGGGTCAAAATGCCTTTGGCAGAAGTGCAAGGTGATTAAAAAGAAAGACCTCCTAATGACAAAAACTTATCAATTTTCTGCATCTTTGATTTTCCTCATTAAAAACAATTCAATTCAATTCAGTTCAGCTCAGCGATTCATAGCTGATTTTATTCAAACTAAACTGAGTTAAAGGTAACTAATAAATAATTGAAATCTGTTGAATTCAGCTCAGTGTTATTGCAAATTGGAATAATAATTCAAATAATTTTCCTTTTTATTGTGTTATTAATTTAACCCCAGTCACAATTTTTACAATGTACAAGTACCTCAAACTGTACTTTGTACTTAACAGCAGTACTTGAGTAAATGTTCCTTTAGTTTAGCAGCTATTAAGGCTAAATTTTAGTTTACCTGAAAGGAGTCACTTGCTTTGTGCTCTCTTCAAACACTTACTTAAATATTATTTGAATATTTCTGATGCCTGGTTCAGCATGCACTATCATCCAAAGATGGAGGTGGCAGGCAGGTGAGGTGAGTCAGCAGTTGGATCTGCTGCATTTACCGTTATATTTACATCCCCACCTTCCCCCGACCTCGATATAGTTATATTTTATACTTAAATTTACATTATTAAAAAAGTCTCCAGCACTAGTAAATGATAGGTAGCAGCAGCATTACACACAGTGAAAATAAGTGAAAATTTGTATTTGTATTATAAAAATACTAATTTTATTACTTTTGGCAAGTATTTAACAAGTTTGTTATAATACGGTTGACTAAGTTGAATTTTGGATACATTTTTTTTTATCGGCGAACCGGAGCACCCGGAGAAAACCACACTAATGAGTGTCCTCATTCTACCCTCGTCCATCACTCTGGTTAGGACTTAAGCAGAGAAGATGCTCTTGAATCCCTTCGACAGCGGAGCTGTAGCAGCCTGTGGGAGAAGGTGCTCCGCTGTCTTTCCACTGTGTGATGGAGAGGGTGCTGATCATTGTCCAGGATGGATAACAGTTTATTCAGCGTCCTCCTCTCCACCACGGTCTCAAAAGACTCAAGTCTGAGTCCAAGTACAGAGCCAGCTCTCTTGATGATCTTGATGATGAAGTCTGTTGGTGTCGGTGGCTCTGATGCTGCTGCCTCAGCAGACAACTGTAAAGAAGACGGCGCTGGCAACAACACAACAGTGTATGAAACGGTGTATGAAACACTTTGATTTACGCACATGAGAATTAATGAGTTCATTCTTGGCTGGATGCCTCTTCCAGGTGAACAGGTGGTCATTTTCTGACCTGAACTGTATCATCCTCGCTGTGTCTTCTTCCCTGTTCAATGGGACAGATTTCAGAGCTGTCAGTGAAGGCAACCGTCAAGCCAGATAACACGCAGAACAAGTGACGAGAGGCCGATGTCTCAGTGTTAGTCAGTTAGATTTATGACATAACAAAACAGGTTGTAGATAAAAGACTGCTTAGTGGAGACAAAACTGGAGACAGATGTTTTAATGTATGACGCTGAACGGCGAAATCAGCTGCTGCGGAACTTTTATCCATCAGTACAAAATACCAGCGGTGAACCAAACTCTGTCTCCATCTACGTCTCTCTCAGGTCTGGGATATCTCGTCACTTCTCCACATTTGACATGATTTCTCTGAATATCTGTAAAGAAATAAGTTTTCCTGCCTGCCGGCCTGCGCACAGTCAGAGGCGGTTGCTAGGCAACGTACGTGTTTCCTTTCAGAGCCGCTGCGCAGTGAGAGCGGTGACAGACGAGAGTAGGCTCATTTTATATCAATAAAATAAGTTTTAATCACTCTTTTGTGTCACTTTATTGAACGCTGTAGTAGTAAGCCGTGTTCTAAGCGGGATAATGTATCCTCCGAGCCGCAATATGCGCTTTGGGACGGCCGGCAAGAGCACAGGGAAACACAAGGAAAGGGAGGAGATGGATGGTTTCACAACAAAGTATCAGTCATCCTTCTAATAATGTGTCAGTTCACATTATTTTCAGTTTAGGGAAGTTGAAGTGGGGTGGGGTAGAGGGGCAAGAGGGGAAGTGGTGAGGGTGGCGTTTAAGGAAAAATGGAAGGAAGTTTAGAATGGGGAGGAGGGAGGAGGAAGGAGGGTAGGATCAGGGTGTTTAGGGAAGGAGGAAGAGGGAACCACTGTTACCCAAGTTGAGCAACCAGCAGCCTCCTTCACCTCAGTGTCGTCCTCACAGGCCTCATAAGCCTTGTTCTTCTTCTTCTCCTTTTTTTCCTCCTTTGTGTTCATCTTCCTTTCCTCCTTCTCTTCTTTTTCTTTCTTTTTCCTTTCTTCCTTCTCCTCTTTTTCTTTCTTTTTCCTTTCCTCCTTTTCTTCTTTGTCTTTCTTCTTCCTTTCCTCCTTCTCTTCTTTTTCTTTATTTTTCCTTTCTTCCTTCTCCTCTTTTTCTTTCTTTTTCCTTATCTTCATCTGTTCCCTCTCTTCCTTTGTCTGTCCGATCTTAAAACACTTCAGGCGAGACCAGAGGCTGCTTTCCTTCTTTGCCTTTGCCTCCTTCATTTTCTCACAGCGCTCTTCCAGTCTCTTCACCTGTTCGACCATTGTCTCCACCTTCTGTGCGTTGTCAGCCCGTTCTCTTTTTCTGTCCTCGATCTGTTTCAGTCTTGCCTCCCAGCTCTGGTGATTGGTCAACTTCTCCTTGAGAGCTTCCATACCACCTGTGGCCTCTTCGAGCATCTGAGAGAGGTGGGCTTTGTCCTTTGTGAGAACCTGGATCTCGGCGTCCCTCTCTTCCAGCTGCTGCTCCAGCTGCTTCACCTTCATCTGAGACTCACTCAGTGTCAAGGTCTTATCGCTGTTGTCCTTTCCACACTTGGCCTGTAGCCCCTTCAGTCTACTTATTTCCTCTTTCAAGTCGTAGACATTGTGGGCGAGCCCCCGCTGATAATCCAACAATTGATCCCTGTCAAACCACGCAAAGTTCAGCTGCTTTTTCAGCTCGCTGTTCTCGTGGAGACAGCGGTCAAGGGCACTTTGCAGACGGAGGAATTCTGCAGGATGGACCGGATTGTCCTGAGGAGCAGGGTCAACAAATTGATCCATGTTGCTTGGGTGGTGGTTTGGGTGGTTGCTTGGCGGGTTGTTTGGCGGGTTGTTTGGGTGGAAGTTTGGCCGGTAGTTTGGCTGGTAGTTTGGCCGGTATTTTGGCCCGTTGTGTGGGTGGTTTCTGTAAGCCATCGCAATCTCTGTAGTAAACTCTAGCTCTATGAAGTGTAGTGTTGTTGTCTATGGAGATCTTGGTGGATCCTAATCGGCTAAAACACGTCACTTGTATATCACTGATATTGGTTAGTACTACTCTGTTGGGCTTGGCAGGTGTATTCATAGGGTGAAATCATAGCCACTCCCAGCCAGTCATACATCAAAGCCACTTCCAGCCAGAGTCATACATCAAAGCCACTTCTTTGATGGGCGGGGCTACAGTGGGCGGGGCTATACTGGGCGGGGCTGGTCCAGGATCACATGGTTCCTGAGATTCTTTTTTTTTTCTTTTTTTTCATACTTTGAGAGTATGGATCTATATGAAAGTGTAATATGCACCCCAGCCACAGCCAGTTCCCCCTGCTGCCATCTGGCAAACAATAGAGAAGATCTGTTGTTGAACCACCAGACTATAGAGCTGCTTCTTTCCTCAGGCTGTGAAATTCCTCAACTCATCCTCTGCATTTCACCATAAAAACAGCCATTTTTAGCACTGATTATTCAATCATCCATTAATATAATACTTGTAGCACAAAGGGACTACAATCTCATTTCATTGTAAAACTGTGTTGTAGAATGATAATGGTGAACTCTAGCTATATGAGCATCAGAGACAAAAAATGAAAAATAAAATAAGCACCCTAGAGGGCTCTTTAGCATGTTTTCTCCACTGGAAGGGCATCCAAGAGAGCACTATAGCATGTTTTCTCCACTGGAAAAGCATCCTAGAGGGCACTTCATCACATTTTCCCCACTGGAAGGGCAACCTAAAGGGCACTTTATCACAAATTCTAGCATATTGGGTCACTGTAGAGGGTACTTGCTCACATTTTCTCCACTGGACGGCCACTCTAGAAAGTATTCATCACATTTTTGCATATTTCTTTTTTTTCAAACATATTTGGAAGCACATTCGTGTCCGAATATCACTGTATTCTATTCCCTTAATGCGGACTGAAAGGCCTACCCAGCCATGAAAAGTAGCCATATATGGTTCTTATGTCGATATACTGAACGTATGTTCTTTCATGTGTGTTCTGGTCATAATAATCTAGTTCTAGTTCTGACTGTGGATTGAAGGACAGTTTCAGGGGACGGAAGAAATAAGTGTGAAATTGAGTGTGAGAGTTAAGAGAAGAGTGCCGAGTGTCTAAGGCACATGTCAGCCTTTGCAAGGCCCTTTCTGTTTCAGTTCTTATTGTGCTCTACTTGGGCATACCATCGCACAAATGTGAAATTAATCACATTACCACAAAAGAATGACCACAAAGTGCACCTTAGAGCCTGAGGGCAGTTGTCCACTTTCCCTGGTCCAGCCTTGTGTGTCTTCATATTTCCACTGTGAAGATTAATAACACCATGTTGCATGGGATGCTACCCTATTCTCTATTTTTAAAGCTTCCCATTTGAGAGCACTTGGTGAAATTACTCTTCATGTCTCATGAAACCAAACTTTACCATAAAACTGGTCAGGATTTTAACATTCTTGGCCCAGCCTTATCATCATATTTGGTGTTTAGTTGCTTATTGCCTAGCAACACATGTAGCAGGACAGGAGCTATTTTACAGGTTTACTGGAACTGGTTACCTGGAGAGGAACGATTTTTCAACTGAACTGATAGATTTGGCTGATACTGAGGCAGCAGATACAACCAACTACCTGGTGGTTTAGACGTTATTCTACCGTAGAAACAAAATGAAAGCATACAAAAGTACGGATACACCTTTTTTGTTAGCAAAGACGGGTGATCATCACGAAATAAGACGTCGAGTCCAGTGCAATTGCATGGCAGGGAAACTTATTTACATTCACCTGTCTTTTGTGAAACTGCCAACCCCCATGTAACAAGCGTTAGTTGTGTTGTTCTTACACTTTTCGCAACCGCAAACAATGCAAAACATAGCCATTTTGAGTGTGTGTTTGAGTGCTTCCTATGTAGAAAATCACTTCCTGCATCTGTTTGCTTCATGACAAAAGAGTGGCGTGCTGTCATATGTAAACAAGCTATCTGGGATTTGTCAAACAGCACCAGCCAGGCCATGCACAAAACGCCATAACAGACTTTCAATGAAAATAACCACGATTTAAAAAACAAATAAAGCCTGGAAGCTCAGGCTGTGTATCTATTAGCTAGTTAACTCTGCATTATGTGCCATATATAACGCTATACTAGGGAAAGTCACATAAAATTGTGACACTGAGCTGCCACTTTTTCAGTCCTTGCCATGTACAAAGACGACACAGACTGACTTCAATTCACCATCTGAATGTTCATTTTTATTTACAGCCACTAAACTTTGCCTGTTTGGTCATTTACAACCCAAACAAAATGTTCACCTGCTACAGCTACTAGTTCATGAATTGTTCTTTGACGACAATATAATTAAGCAGTTAATACCTTTGAGAGAACAGCACAAGTTCCTGAAATGTGCAGCAGAACTGAAGGCAGACAACACGCGTCCATGTGGGTCAAAATGCCTTTGGCAGAAGTGCAAGGTGATTAAAAAGAAAGACCTCCTAATGACAAAAACTTATCAATTTTCTGCATCTTTGATTTTCCTCATTAAAAACAATTCAATTCAATTCAGTTCAGCTCAGCGATTCATAGCTGATTTTATTCAAACTAAACTGAGTTAAAGGTAACTAATAAATAATTGAAATCTGTTGAATTCAGCTCAGTGTTATTGCAAATTGGAATAATAATTCAAAATAATTTTCCTTTTTATTGTGTTATTAATTTAACCCCAGTCACAATTTTTACAATGTACAAGTACCTCAAACTGTACTTTGTACTTAACAGCAGTACTTGAGTAAATGTTCCTTTAGTTTAGCAGCTATTAAGGCTAAATTTTTAGTTTACCTGAAAGGAGTCACTTGCTTTGTGCTCTCTTCAAACACTTACTTAAATATTATTTGAATATTTCTGATGCCTGGTTCAGCATGCACTATCATCCAAAGGTGGAGGTGGCAGGCAGGTGAGGTGAGTCAGCAGTTGGATCTGCTGCATTTGCCGTTATATTTACATCTCCACCTTCCCCCGACCTCGATATAGTTATATTTATACTTAAATTTACATTATTAAAAAAGTCTCCAGCACTTGTAAATGATAGGTAGCAGCAGCATTACACACAGTGAAAATAAGTGAAAATTTGTATTTGTATTATAAAAATACTAATTTTATTACTTTTGGCAAGTATTTAACAAGTTTGTTATAATACGGTTGACTAAGTTGAATTTTGGATACATTTTTTTTTATCGGCGAACCGGAGCACCCGGAGAAAACCACACTAATGGGTGTCCTCATTCTACCCTCGTCCATCACTCTGGTTTAGGACTTAAGCAGAGAAGATGCTCTTGAATCCCTTCGACAGCGGAGCTGTAGCAGCCTGTGGGAGAAGGTGCTCCGCTGTCTTTCGCCTGTGTGATGGAGAGGGTGCTGATCATTGTCCAGGATGGATAACAGTTTATTCAGCGTCCTCCTCTCCACCACGGTCTCAAAAGACTCAAGTCTGAGTCCAAGTACAGAGCCAGCTCTCTTGATGATCTTGATGATGAAGTCTGTTGGTGTCGGTGGCTCTGATGCTGCTGCCTCAGCAGACAACTGTAAAGAAGACGGCGCTGGCAACAACACAACAGTGTATGAAACGGTGTATGAAACACTTTGATTTACGCACATGAGAATTAATGAGTTCATTCTTGGCTGGATGCCTCTTCCAGGTGAACAGGTGGTCATTTTCTGACCTGAACTGTATCATCCTCGCTGTGTCTTCTTCCCTGTTCAATGGGACAGATTTCAGAGCTTTCAGTGATCAGCTGCTGCCGAACTTTTATCCATCAGTACAAAATAACAGCGGTGAACCAAACTCTGTCTCCAGCTACGTCTCTCTCAGGTCTGGGATATCTCGTCACTTCTCCACATTTGACATGATTTCTCTGAATATCTGTAAAGAAATAAGTTTTCCTGCCTGCCGGCCTGCGCACAGTCAGAGGCGGTTGCTAGGCAACGTACGTGTTTCCTTTCAGAGCCGCTGCGCAGTGAGAGTGGTGACAGACGAGAGTAGGCTCATTTTATATCAATAAAATAAGTTTTAATCACTCTTTTGTGTCACGTTATTGAACGCTGTAGTAGTAAGCCGTGTTCTAAGCGGGATAATGTATCCTCCGAGCCGCAATATGCGCTTTGGGACGGCCGGCAAGAGCACAGGGAAACACAAGGAAAGGGAGGAGGAGGAAGGTTTCCCAACAAAGTATCAGTCATCCTTCTAATAATGAGTCAGTTCTCATTATTTTCAGTTTAGGGAAGTTGAAGTGGGTTGGGGTAGAGGGGCAAGAGGGGAAGTGGTGAGGGTGGCGTTTAAGGAATAATGGAAGGAAGTTTAGAGTGGAGAGGAGGGAGGAGGAAGGAGGGTAGGATCAGGGTGTTTAGGGAAGGAGGAAGAGGGAACCACTGTTACCCAAGTTGAGCAACCAGCAGCCTCCTTCACCTCAGTGTCGTCCTCACAGGCCTCATAAGCCTTGTTCTTCTTCTTCTCCTTTTTTTCCTCCTTTGTGTTCATCTTCCTTTCCTCCTTCTCTTCTTTTTCTTTCTTTTTCCTTTCTTCCTTCTCCTCTTTTTCTTTCTTTTTCCTTTCCTCCTTTTCTTCTTTGTCTTTCTCCTTCCTTTCCTCCTTCTCTTCTTTTTCTTTATTTTTCCTTTCTTCCTTCTCCTCTTTTTCTTTCTTTTTCCTTATCTTCATCTGTTCCCTCTCTTCCTTTGTCTGTCCGATCTTAAAAGACTTCAGGCGAGACCAGAGGCTGCTTTCCTTCTTTGCCTTTGCCTCCTTCATTTTCTCACAGCGCTCTTCCAGTCTCTTCACCTGTTCGACCATTGTCTCCACCTTTTGTGCATTGTCAGCCCGTTCTCTTTTTCTGTCCTCGATCTGTTTCAGTCTTGCCTCCCAGCTCTGGTGATTGGTCAACTTCTCCTTGAGAGCTTCCATACCACCTGTGGCCTCTTCGAGCATCTGAGAGAGGTGGGCTTTGTCCTTTGTGAGAACCTGGATCTCGGCGTCCCTCTCTTCCAGCTGCTGCTCCAGCTGCTTCACCTTCATCTGAGACTCACTCAGTGTCAAGGTCTTATCGCTGTTGTCCTTTCCACACTTGGCCTGTAGCCCCTTCAGTCTACTTATTTCCTCTTTCAAGTCGTAGACATTGTGGGCGAGCCCCCGCTGATAATCCAACAATTGATCCCTGTCAAACCACGCAAAGTTCAGCTGCTTTTTCAGCTCGCTGTTCTCGTGGAGACAGCGGTCAAGGGCACTTTGCAGACGGAGGAATTCTGCAGGATGGACCGGATTGTCCTGAGGAGCAGGGTCAACAAATTGATCCATGTTGCTTGGGTGGTGGTTTGGGTGGTTGCTTGGCGGGTTGTTTGGCGGGTTGTTTGGGTGGAAGTTTGGCCGGTAGTTTGGCTGGTAGTTTGGCCGGTATTTTGGCCGGTTGTGTGGGTGGTTTCTGTAAGCCATCGCAATCTCTGTAGTAAACTCTAGCTCTATGAAGTGTAGTGTTGTTGTCTATGGAGATCTTGGTGGATCCTAATCGGCTAAAACACGTCACTTGTATATCACTGATATTGGTTAGTACTACTCTGTTGGGCTTGGCAGGTGTATTCATAGGGTGAAATCATAGCCACTCCCAGCCAGTCATACATCAAAGCCACTTCCAGCCAGAGTCATACATCAAAGCCACTTCTTTGATGGGCGGGGCTACAGTGGGCGGGGCTATACTGGGCGGGGCTGGTCCAGGATCACATGGTTCCTGAGATTCTTTTTTTTTTCTTTTTTTTTCATACTTTGAGAGTATGGATCTATATGAAAGTGTAATATGCACCCCAGCCACAGCCAGTTCCCCCTGCTGCCATCTGGCAAACAATAGAGAAGATCTGTTGTTGAACCACCAGACTATAGAGCTGCTTCTTTCCTCAGGCTGTGAAATTCCTCAACTCATCCTCTGCATTTCACCATAAAAACAGCCATTTTTAGCACTGATTATTCAATCATCCATTAATATAATACTTGTAGCACAAAGGGACTACAATCTCATTTCATTGTAAAACTCTGTGTTGTAGAATGATAATGGTGAACTCTAGCTATATGAGCATCAGAGACAAAAAATGAAAAATAAAATAAGCACCCTAGAGGGCTCTTTAGCATGTTTTCTCCACTGGAAGGGCATCCAAGAGAGCACTATAGCATGTTTTCTCCACTGGAAAAGCATCCTAGAGGGCACTTCATCACATTTTCCCCACTGGAAGGGCAACCTAAAGGGCACTTTATCACAAATTCTAGCATATTGGGTCACTGTAGAGGGTACTTGCTCACATTTTCTCCACTGGACGGCCACTCTAGAAAGTATTCATCACATTTTTGCATATTTCTTTTTTTTCAAACATATTTGGAAGCACATTCGTGTCCGAATATCACTGTATTCTATTCCCTTAATGCGGACTGAAAGGCCTACCCAGCCATGAAAAGTAGCCATATATGGTTCTTATGTCGATATACTGAACGTATGTTCTTTCATGTGTGTTCTGGTCATAATAATCTAGTTCTAGTTCTGACTGTGGATTGAAGGACAGTTTCAGGGGACGGAAGAAATAAGTGTGAAATTGAGTGTGAGAGTTAAGAGAAGAGTGCCGAGTGTCTAAGGCACATGTCAGCCTTTGCAAGGCCCTTTCTGTTTCAGTTCTTATTGTGCTCTACTTGGGCATACCATCGCACAAATGTGAAATTAATCACATTACCACAAAAGAATGACCACAAAGTGCACCTTAGAGCCTGAGGGCAGTTGTCCACTTTCCCTGGTCCAGCCTTGTGTGTCTTCATATTTTCCACTGTGAAGATTAATAACACCATGTTGCATGGGATGCTACCCTATTCTCTATTTTTAAAGCTTCCCATTTGAGAGCACTTGGTGAAATTACTCTTCATGTCTCATGAAACCAAACTTTACCATAAAACTGGTCAGGATTTTAACATTCTTGGCCCAGCCTTATCATCATATTTGGTGTTTAGTTGCTTATTGCCTAGCAACACATGTAGCAGGACAGGAGCTATTTTACAGGTTTACTGGAACTGGTTACCTGGAGAGGAACGATTTTTCAACTGAACTGATAGATTTGGCTGATACTGAGGCAGCAGATACAACCAACTACCTGGTGGTTTAGACATTATTCTACCGTAGAAACAAAATGAAAGCATACAAAAGTACGGATACACCTTTTTTGTTAGCAAAGACGGGTGATCATCACGAAATAAGACGTCGAGTCCAGTGCAATTGCATGGCAGGGTAACTTATTTACATTCACCTGTCTTTTGTGAAACTGCCAACCCCCATGTAACAAGCGTTAGTTGTGTTGCTTGTAGCTATTACTTTAAATTTATCACCATGGATTTAAAACAATAGCTAATACCACCATTGCCCCACTCAGCCCCTCCCGACAGCAGACGAAGGTTCAAAAGCCATTTTTTCTGACATTTTTCAGTCAATTTCATACACTTTTCGCAACCGCAAACAATGCAAAACATAGCCATTTTGAGTGTGTGTTTGAGTGCTTCCTATGTAGAAAATCACTTCCTGCATCTGTTTGCTTCATGACAAAAGAGTGGCGTGCTGTCATATGTAAACAAGCTATCTGGGATTTGTCAAACAGCACCAGCCAGGCCATGCACAAAACGCCATAACAGACTTTCAATGAAAATAACCACGATTTAAAAAACAAATAAAGCCTGGAAGCTCAGGCTGTGTATCTATTAGCTAGTTAACTCTGCATTATGTGCCATATATAACGCTATACTAGGGAAAGTCACATAAAATTGTGACACTGAGCTGCCACTTTTTCAGTCCTTGCCATGTACAAAGACGACACAGACTGACTTCAATTCACCATCTGAATGTTCATTTTTATTTACAGCCACTAAACTTTGCCTGTTTGGTCATTTACAACCCAAACAAAATGTTCACCTGCTACAGCTACTAGTTCATGAATTGTTCTTTGACGACAATATAATTAAGCAGTTAATACCTTTGAGAGAACAGCACAAGTTCCTGAAATGTGCAGCAGAACTGAAGGCAGACAACACGCGTCCATGTGGGTCAAAATGCCTTGGGCAGAAGTGCAAGGTGATTAAAAAGAAAGACCTCCTAATGACAAAAACTTATCAATTTTCTGCATCTTTGATTTTCCTCATTAAAAACAATTCAATTCAATTCAGTTCAGCTCAGCGATTCATAGCTGATTTTATTCAAACTAAACTGAGTTAAAGGTAACTAATAAATAATTGAAATCTGTTGAATTCAGCTCAGTGTTATTGCAAATTGGAATAATAATTCAAAATAATTTTCCTTTTTATTGTGTTATTAATTTAACCCCAGTCACAATTTTTACAATGTACAAGTACCTCAAACTGTACTTTGTACTTAACAGCAGTACTTGAGTAAATGTTCCTTTAGTTTAGCAGCTATTAAGGCTAAATTTTTAGTTTACCTGAAAGGAGTCACTTGCTTTGTGCTCTCTTCAAACACTTACTTAAATATTATTTGAATATTTCTGATGCCTGGTTCAGCATGCACTATCATCCAAAGATGGAGGTGGCAGGCAGGTGAGGTGAGTCAGCAGTTGGATCTGCTGCATTTACCATTATATTTACATCCCCACCTTCCCCCGACCTCGATATAGTTATATTTATACTTAAATTTACATTATTAAAAAAGTCTCCAGCACTAGTAAATGATAGGTAGCAGCAGCATTACACACAGTGAAAATAAGTGAAAATTTGTATTTGTATTATAAAAATACTAATTTTATTACTTTTGGCAAGTATTTAACAAGTTTGTTATAATACGGTTGACTAAGTTGAATTTTGGATACATTTTTTTTTATCGGCGAACCGGAGCACCCGGAGAAAACCACACTAATGAGTGTCCTCATTCTACCCTCGTCCATCACTCTGGTTTAGGACTTAAGCAGAGAAGATGCTCTTGAATCCCTTCGACAGCGGAGCTGTAGCAGCCTGTGGGAGAAGGTGCTCCGCTGTCTTTCCACTGTGTGATGGAGAGGGTGCTGATCATTGTCCAGGATGGATAACAGTTTATTCAGCGTCCTCCTCTCCACCACGGTCTCAAAAGACTCAAGTCTGAGTCCAAGTACAGAGCCAGCTCTCTTGATGATCTTGATGATGAAGTCTGTTGGTGTCGGTGGCTCTGATGCTGCTGCCTCAGCAGACAACTGTAAAGAAGACGGCGCTGGCAACAACACAACAGTGTATGAAACGGTGTATGAAACACTTTGATTTACGCACATGAGAATTAATGAGTTCATTCTTGGCTGGATGCCTCTTCCAGGTGAACAGGTGGTCATTTTCTGACCTGAACTGTATCATCCTCGCTGTGTCTTCTTCCCTGTTCAATGGGACAGATTTCAGAGCTTTCAGTGATCAGCTGCTGCGGAACTTTTATCCATCAGTACAAAATAACAGCGGTGAACCAAACTCTGTCTCCAGCTACGTCTCTCTCAGGTCTGGGATATCTCGTCACTTCTCCACATTTGACATGATTTCTCTGAATATCTGTAAAGAAATAAGTTTTCCTGCCTGCCGGCCTGCGCACAGTCAGAGGCGGTTGCTAGGCAACGTACGTGTTTCCTTTCAGAGCCGCTGCGCAGTGAGAGTGGTGACAGATGAGAGTAGGCTCATTTTATATCAATAAAATAAGTTTTAATCACTCTTTTGTGTCACGTTATTGAACGCTGTAGTAGTAAGCCGTGTTCTAAGCGGGATAATGTATCCTCCGAGCCGCAATATGCGCTTTGGGACGGCCGGCAAGAGCACAGGGAAACACAAGGAAAGGGAGGAGGAGGAAGGTTTCCCAACAAAGTATCAGTCATCCTTCTAATAATGAGTCAGTTCTCATTATTTTCAGTTTAGGGAAGTTGAAGTGGGTTGGGGTAGAGGGGCAAGAGGGGAAGTGGTGAGGGTGGCGTTTAAGGAATAATGGAAGGAAGTTTAGAGTGGAGAGGAGGGAGGAGGAAGGAGGGTAGGATCAGGGTGTTTAGGGAAGGAGGAAGAGGGAACCACTGTTACCCAAGTTGAGCAACCAGCAGCCTCCTTCACCTCAGTGTCGTCCTCACAGGCCTCATAAGCCTTGTTCTTCTTCTTCTCCTTTTTTTCCTCCTTTGTGTTCATCTTCCTTTCCTCCTTCTCTTCTTTTTCTTTCTTTTTCCTTTCTTCCTTCTCCTCTTTTTCTTTCTTTTTCTTTTCCTCCTTTTCTTCTTTGTCTTTCTTCTTCCTTTCCTCCTTCTCTTCTTTTTCTTTATTTTTCCTTTCTTCCTTCTCCTCTTTTTCTTTCTTTTTCCTTATCTTCATCTGTTCCCTCTCTTCCTTTGTCTGTCCGATCTTAAAACACTTCAGGCGAGACCAGAGGCTGCTTTCCTTCTTTGCCTTTGCCTCCTTCATTTTCTCACAGCGCTCTTCCAGTCTCTTCACCTGTTCGACCATTGTCTCCACCTTCTGTGCGTTGTCAGCCCGTTCTCTTTTTCTGTCCTCGATCTGTTTCAGTCTTGCCTCCCAGCTCTGGTGATTGGTCAACTTCTCCTTGAGAGCTTCCATACCACCTGTGGCCTCTTCGAGCATCTGAGAGAGGTGGGCTTTGTCCTTTGTGAGAACCTGGATCTCGGCGTCCCTCTCTTCCAGCTGCTGCTCCAGCTGCTTCACCTTCATCTGAGACTCACTCAGTGTCAAGGTCTTATCGCTGTTGTCCTTTCCACACTTGGCCTGTAGCCCCTTCAGTCTACTTATTTCCTCTTTCAAGTCGTAGACATTGTGGGCGAGCCCCCGCTGATAATCCAACAATTGATCCCTGTCAAACCACGCAAAGTTCAGCTGCTTTTTCAGCTCGCTGTTCTCGTGGAGACAGCGGTCAAGGGCACTTTGCAGACGGAGGAATTCTGCAGGATGGACCGGATTGTCCTGAGGAGCAGGGTCAACAAATTGATCCATGTTGCTTGGGTGGTGGTTTGGGTGGTTGCTTGGCGGGTTGTTTGGCGGGTTGTTTGGGTGGAAGTTTGGCCGGTAGTTTGGCTGGTAGTTTGGCCGGTATTTTGGCCGGTTGTGTGGGTGGTTTCTGTAAGCCATCGCAATCTCTGTAGTAAACTCTAGCTCTATGAAGTGTAGTGTTGTTGTCTATGGAGATCTTGGTGGATCCTAATCGGCTAAAACACGTCACTTGTATATCACTGATATTGGTTAGTACTACTCTGTTGGGCTTGGCAGGTGTATTCATAGGGTGAAATCAGAGCCACTCCCAGCCAGTCATACATCAAAGCCACTTCCAGCCAGAGTCATACATCAAAGCCACTTCTTTGATGGGCGGGGCTACAGTGGGCGGGGCTATACTGGGCGGGGCTGGTCCAGGATCACATGGTTCCTGAGATTCTTTTTTTTTTTCTTTTTTTTCATACTTTGAGAGTATGGATCTATATGAAAGTGTAATATGCACCCCAGCCACAGCCAGTTCCCCCTGCTGCCATCTGGCAAACAATAGAGAAGATCTGTTGTTGAACCACCAGACTATAGAGCTGCTTCTTTCCTCAGGCTGTGAAATTCCTCAACTCATCCTCTGCATTTCACCATAAAAACAGCCATTTTTAGCACTGATTATTCAATCATCCATTAATATAATACTTGTAGCACAAAGGGACTACAATCTCATTTCATTGTAAAACTCTGTGTTGTAGAATGATAATGGTGAACTCTAGCTATATGAGCATCAGAGACAAAAAATGAAAAATAAAATAAGCACCCTAGAGGGCTTTTTAGCATGTTTTCTCCACTGGAAGGGCATCCAAGAGAGCACTATAGCATGTTTTCTCCACTGGAAAAGCATCCTAGAGGGCACTTCATCACATTTTCCCCACTGGAAGGGCAACCTAAAGGGCACTTTATCACAAATTCTAGCATATTGGGTCACTGTAGAGGGTACTTGCTCACATTTTCTCCACTGGACGGCCACTCTAGAAAGTATTCATCACATTTTTGCATATTTCTTTTTTTTCAAACATATTTGGAAGCACATTCGTGTCCGAATATCACTGTATTCTATTCCCTTAATGCGGACTGAAAGGCCTACCCAGCCATGAAAAGTAGCCATATATGGTTCTTATGTCGATATACTGAACGTATGTTCTTTCATGTGTGTTCTGGTCATAATAATCTAGTTCTAGTTCTGACTGTGGATTGAAGGACAGTTTCAGGGGACGGAAGAAATAAGTGTGAAATTGAGTGTGAGAGTTAAGAGAAGAGTGCCGAGTGTCTAAGGCACATGTCAGCCTTTGCAAGGCCCTTTCTGTTTCAGTTCTTATTGTGCTCTACTTGGGCATACCATCGCACAAATGTGAAATTAATCACATTACCACAAAAGAATGACCACAAAGTGCACCTTAGAGCCTGAGGGCAGTTGTCCACTTTCCCTGGTCCAGCCTTGTGTGTCTTCATATTTTCCACTGTGAAGATTAATAACACCATGTTGCATGGGATGCTACCCTATTCTCTATTTTTAAAGCTTCCCATTTGAGAGCACTTGGTGAAATTACTCTTCATGTCTCATGAAACCAAACTTTACCATAAAACTGGTCAGGATTTTAACATTCTTGGCCCAGCCTTATCATCATATTTGGTGTTTAGTTGCTTATTGCCTAGCAACACATGTAGCAGGACAGGAGCTATTTTACAGGTTTACTGGAACTGGTTACCTGGAGAGGAACGATTTTTCAACTGAACTGATAGATTTGGCTGATACTGAGGCAGCAGATACAACCAACTACCTGGTGGTTTAGACGTTATTCTACCGTAGAAACAAAATGAAAGCATACAAAAGTACGGATACACCTTTTTTGTTAGCAAAGACGGGTGATCATCACGAAATAAGACGTCGAGTCCAGTGCAATTGCATGGCAGGGTAACTTATTTACATTCACCTGTCTTTTGTGAAACTGCCAACCCCCATGTAACAAGTGTTAGTTGTGTTGCTTGTAGCTATTACTTTAAATTTATCACCATGGATTTAAAACAATAGCTAATACCACCATTGCCCCACTCAGCCCCTCCCGACAGCAGACGAAGGTTCAAAAGCCATTTTTTCTGACATTTTTCAGTCAATTTCTTACACTTTTCGCAATGCAGAACATAGCCATTTTGAGTGTGTGTTTGAGTGCTTCCTTTGTAGAAAATCACTTCCTGCATCTGTTTGCTTCATGACAAAAGAGTGGCGTGCTGTCATATGTAAACAAGCTATCTGGGATTTGTCAAACAGCACCAGCCAGGCCATGCACAAAACGCCATAACAGACTTTCAATGAAAATAACCACGATTTAAAAAACAAATAAAGCCTGGAAGCTCAGGCTGTGTATCTATTAGCTAGTTAACTCTGCATTATGTGCCATATATAACGCTATACTAGGGAAAGTCACATAAAATTGTGACACTGAGCTGCCACTTTTTCAGTCCTTGCCATGTACAAAGACGACACAGACTGACTTCAATTCACCATCTGAATGTTCATTTTTATTTACAGCCACTAAACTTTGCCTGTTTGGTCATTTACAACCCAAACAAAATGTTCACCTGCTACAGCTACTAGTTCATGAATTGTTCTTTGACGACAATATAATTAAGCAGTTAATACCTTTGAGAGAACAGCACAAGTTCCTGAAATGTGCAGCAGAACTGAAGGCAGACAACACGCGTCCATGTGGGTCAAAATGCCTTGGGCAGAAGTGCAAGGTGATTAAAAAGAAAGACCTCCTAATGACAAAAACTTATCAATTTTCTGCATCTTTGATTTTCCTCATTAAAAACAATTCAATTCAATTCAGTTCAGCTCAGCGATTCATAGCTGATTTTATTCAAACTAAACTGAGTTAAAGGTAACTAATAAATAATTGAAATCTGTTGAATTCAGCTCAGTGTTATTGCAAATTGGAATAATAATTCAAAATAATTTTCCTTTTTATTGTGTTATTAATTTAACCCCAGTCACAATTTTTACAATGTACAAGTACCTCAAACTGTACTTTGTACTTAACAGCAGTACTTGAGTAAATGTTCCTTTAGTTTAGCAGCTATTAAGGCTAAATTTTTAGTTTACCTGAAAGGAGTCACTTGCTTTGTGCTCTCTTCAAACACTTACTTAAATATTATTTGAAAATTTCTGATGCCTGGTTCAGCATGCACTATCATCCAAAGATGGAGGTGGCAGGCAGGTGAGGTGAGTCAGCAGTTGGATCTGCTGCATTTACCGTTATATTTACATCCCCACCTTCCCTCGACCTCGATATAGTTATATTTTATACTTAAATTTACATTATTAAAAAAGTCTCCAGCACTAGTAAATGATAGGTAGCAGCAGCATTACACACAGTGAAAATAAGTGAAAATTTGTATTTGTATTATAAAAATACTAATTTTATTACTTTTGGCAAGTATTTAACAAGTTTGTTATAATACGGTTGACTAAGTTGAATTTTGGATACATTTTTTTTTATCGGCGAACCGGAGCACCCGGAGAAAACCACACTAATGAGTGTCCTCATTCTACCCTCGTCCATCACTCTGGTTTAGGACTTAAGCAGAGAAGATGCTCTTGAATCCCTTCGACAGCGGAGCTGTAGCAGCCTGTGGGAGAAGGTGCTCCGCTGTCTTTCCACTGTGTGATGGAGAGGGTGCTGATCATTGTCCAGGATGGATAACAGTTTATTCAGCGTCCTCCTCTCCACCACGGTCTCAAAAGACTCAAGTCTGAGTCCAAGTACAGAGCCAGCTCTCTTGATGATCTTGATGATGAAGTCTGTTGGTGTCGGTGGCTCTGATGCTGCTGCCTCAGCAGACAACTGTAAAGAAGACGGCGCTGGCAACAACACAACAGTGTATGAAACGGTGTATGAAACACTTTGATTTACGCACATGAGAATTAATGAGTTCATTCTTGGCTGGATGCCTCTTCCAGGTGAACAGGTGGTCATTTTCTGACCTGAACTGTATCATCCTCGCTGTGTCTTCTTCCCTGTTCAATGGGACAGATTTCAGAGCTGTCAGTGAAGGCAACCGTCAAGCCAGATAACACGCAGAACAAGTGACGAGAGGCCGATGTCTCAGTGTTAGTCAGTTAGATTTATGACATAACAAAACAGGTTGTAGATAAAAGACTGCTTAGTGGAGACAAAACTGGAGACAGATGTTTTAATGTATGACGCTGAACGGCGAAATCAGCTGCTGCGGAACTTTTATCCATCAGTACAAAATAACAGCGGTGAACCAAACTCTGTCTCCATCTACGTCTCTCTCAGGTCTGGGATATCTCGTCACTTCTCCACATTTGACATGATTTCTCTGAATATCTGTAAAGAAATAAGTTTTCCTGCCTGCCGGCCTGCGCACAGTCAGAGGCGTTTGCTAGGCAACGTACGTGTTTCCTTTCAGAGCCGCTGCGCAGTGAGAGCGGTGACAGACGAGAGTAGGCTCATTTTATATCAATAAAATAAGTTTTAATCACTCTTTTGTGTCACTTTATTGAACGCTGTAGTAGTAAGCCGTGTTCTAAGCGGGATAATGTATCCTCCGAGCCGCAATATGCGCTTTGGGACGGCCGGCAAGAGCACAGGGAAACACAAGGAAAGGGAGGAGGAGGAAGTTTTCACAACAAAGTATCAGTCATCCTTCTAATAATGAGTCAGTTCTCATTATTTTCAGTTTAGGGAAGTTGGAGTGGGGTGGGGTAGAGGGGCAAGAGGGGAAGTGGTGAGGGTGGCGTTTAGGGAAAAATGGAAGGAAGGTTAGAGTGGAGAGGAGGGAGGAGGAAGGAGGGTAGGATCAGGGTGTTTAGGGAAGGAGGAAGAGGGAACCACTGTTACCCAAGTTGAGCAACCAGCAGCCTCCTTCACCTCAGTGTCGTCCTCACAGGCCTCATAAGCCTTGTTCTTCTTCTTCTCCTTTTTTTCCTCCTTTGTGTTCATCTTCCTTTCCTCCTTCTCTTCTTTTTCTTTCTTTTTCCTTTCTTCCTTCTCCTCTTTTTCTTTCTTTTTCCTTTCCTCCTTTTCTTCTTTGTCTTTCGTCTTCCTTTCCTCCTTCTCTTCTTTTTCTTTCTTTTTCCGTTCTTCCTTCTCCTCTTTTTCTTTCTTTTTCCTTTCCTCCTTTTCTTCTTTGTCTTTCTTCTTCCTTTCCTCCTTCTCTTCTTTTTCTTTCTTTTTCCTTTCTTCCTTCTCCTCTTTTTCTTTCTTTTTCCTTATCTTCATCTGTTCCCTCTCTTCCTTTGTCTGTCCGATCTTAAAACACTTCAGGCGAGACCAGAGGCTGCTTTCCTTCTTTGCCTTTGCCTCCTTCATTTTCTCACAGCGCTCTTCCAGTCTCTTCACCTGTTCGACCATTGTCTCCACCTTCTGTGCGTTGTCAGCCCGTTCTCTTTTTCTGTCCTCGATCTGTTTCAGTCTTGCCTCCCAGCTCTGGTGATTGGTCAACTTCTCCTTGAGAGCTTCCATACCACCTGTGGCCTCTTCGAGCATCTGAGAGAGGTGGGCTTTGTCTTTTGTGAGAACCTGGATCTCGGCGTCCCTCTCTTCCAGCTGCTGCTCCAGCTGCTTCACCTTCATCTGAGACTCACTCAGTGTCAAGGTCTTATCGCTGTTGTCCTTTCCACACTTGGCCTGTGGCCCCTTCAGTCTACTTATTTCCTCTTTCAAGTCGTAGACATTGTGGGCGAGCCCCCGCTGATAATCCAACAATTGATCCCTGTCAAACCACGCAAAGTTCAGCTGCTTTTTCAGCTCGCTGTTCTCGTGGAGACAGCGGTCAAGGGCACTTTGCAGACGGAGGAATTCTGCAGGATGGACCGGATTGTCCTGAGGAGCAGGGTCAACAAATTGATCCATGTTGCTTGGGTGGTGGTTTGGGTGGTTGCTTGGCGGGTTGTTTGGCGGGTTGTTTGGGTGGAAGTTTGGCCGGTAGTTTGGCTGGTAGTTTGGCCGGTATTTTGGCCCGTTGTGTGGGTGGTTTCTGTAAGCCATCGCAATCTCTGTAGTAAACTCTAGCTCTATGAAGCGTAGTGTTGTTGTCTATGGAGATCTTGGTGGATCCTAATCGGCTAAAACACGTCACTTGTATATCACTGATATTGGTTAGTACTACTCTGTTGGGCTTGGCAGGTGTATTCATAGGGTGAAATCATAGCCACTCCCAGCCAGTCATACATCAAAGCCACTTCCAGCCAGAGTCATACATCAAAGCCAATTCTTTGATGGGCGGGGCTACAGTGGGCGGGGCTATACTGGTCCAGGATCACATGGTTCCTGAGATTCTTTTTTTTTTCTTTTTTTTTCATACTTTGAGAGTATGGATCTATATGAAAGTGTAATATGCACCCCAGCCACAGCCAGTTCCCCCTGCTGCCATCTGGCAAACAATAGAGAAGATCTGTTGTTGAACCACCAGACTATAGAGCTGCTTCTTTCCTCAGGCTGTGAAATTCCTCAACTCATCCTCTGCATTTCACCATAAAAACAGCCATTTTTAGCACTGATTATTCAATCATCCATTAATATAATACTTGTAGCACAAAGGGACTACAATCTCATTTCATTGTAAAACTCTGTGTTGTAGAATGATAATGGTGAACTCTAGCTATATGAGCATCAGAGACAAAAAATGAAAAATAAAATAAGCACCCTAGAGGGCTCTTTAGCATGTTTTCTCCACTGGAAGGGCATCCAAGAGAGCACTATAGCATGTTTTCTCCACTGGAAAAGCATCCTAGAGGGCACTTCATCACATTTTCCCCACTGGAAGGGCAACCTAAAGGGCACTTTATCACAAATTCTAGCATATTGGGTCACTGTAGAGGGTACTTGCTCACATTTTCTCCACTGGACGGCCACTCTAGAAAGTATTCATCACATTTTTGCATATTTCTTTTTTTTTCAAACATATTTGGAAGCACATTCGTGTCCGAATATCACTGTATTCTATTCCCTTAATGCGGACTGAAAGGCCTACCCAGCCATAAAAAGTAGCCATATATGGTTCTTATGTCGATATACTGAACGTATGTTCTTTCATGTGTGTTCTGGTCATAATAATCTAGTTCTAGTTCTGACTGTGGATTGAAGGACAGTTTCAGGGGACGGAAGAAATAAGTGTGAAATTGAGTGTGAGAGTTAAGAGAAGAGTGCCGAGTGTCTAAGGCACATGTCAGCCTTTGCAAGGCCCTTTCTGTTTCAGTTCTTATTGTGCTCTACTTGGGCATACCATCGCACAAATGTGAAATTAATCACATTACCACAAAAGAATGACCACAAAGTGCACCTTAGAGCCTGAGGGCAGTTGTCCACTTTCCCTGGTCCAGCCTTGTGTGTCTTCATATTTTCCACTGTGAAGATTAATAACACCATGTTGCATGGGATGCTACCCTATTCTCTATTTTTAAAGCTTCCCATTTGAGAGCACTTGGTGAAATTACTCTTCATGTCTCATGAAACCAAACTTTACCATAAAACTGGTCAGGATTTTAACATTCTTGGCCCAGCCTTATCATCATATTTGGTGTTTAGTTGCTTATTGCCTAGCAACACATGTAGCAGGACAGGAGCTATTTTACAGGTTTACTGGAACTGGTTACCTGGAGAGGAACGATTTTTCAACTGAACTGATAGATTTGGCTGATACTGAGGCAGCAGATACAACCAACTACCTGGTGGTTTAGACGTTATTCTACCGTAGAAACAAAATGAAAGCATACAAAAGTACGGATACACCTTTTTTGTTAGCAAAGACGGGTGATCATCACGAAATAAGACGTCGAGTCCAGTGCAATTGCATGGCAGGGAAACTTATTTACATTCACCTGTCTTTTGTGAAACTGCCAACCCCCATGTAACAAGCGTTAGTTGTGTTGCTTGTAGCTATTACTTTAAATTTATCACCATGGATTTAAAACAATAGCTAATACCACCATTGCCCCACTCAGCCCCTCCCGACAGCAGACGAAGGTTCAAAATCCATTTTTTCTGACATTTTTCAGTCAATTTCTTACACTTTTCGCAACCGCAAACAATGCAAAACATAGCCATTTTGAGTGTGTGTTTGAGTGCTTCCTATGTAGAAAATCACTTCCTGCATCTGTTTGCTTCATGACAAAAGAGTGGCGTGCTGTCATATGTAAACAAGCTATCTGGGATTTGTCAAACAGCACCAGCCAGGCCATGCACAAAACGCCATAACAGACTTTCAATGAAAATAACCACGATTTAAAAAACAAATAAAGCCTGGAAGCTCAGGCTGTGTATCTATTAGCTAGTTAACTCTGCATTATGTGCCATATATAACGCTATACTAGGGAAAGTCACATAAAATTGTGACACTGAGCTGCCACTTTTTCAGTCCTTGCCATGTACAAAGACGACACAGACTGACTTCAATTCACCATCTGAATGTTCATTTTTATTTACAGCCACTAAACTTTGCCTGTTTGGTCATTTACAACCCAAACAAAATGTTCACCTGCTACAGCTACTAGTTCATGAATTGTTCTTTGACGACAATATAATTAAGCAGTTAATACCTTTGAGAGAACAGCACAAGTTCCTGAAATGTGCAGCAGAACTGAAGGCAGACAACACGCGTCCATGTGGGTCAAAATGCCTTGGGCAGAAGTGCAAGGTGATTAAAAAGAAAGACCTCCTAATGACAAAAACTTATCAATTTTCTGCATCTTTGATTTTCCTCATTAAAAACAATTCAATTCAATTCAGTTCAGCTCAGCGATTCATAGCTGATTTTATTCAAACTAAACTGAGTTAAAGGTAACTAATAAATAATTGAAATCTGTTGAATTCAGCTCAGTGTTATTGCAAATTGGAATAATAATTCAAAATAATTTTCCTTTTTATTGTGTTATTAATTTAACCCCAGTCACAATTTTTACAATGTACAAGTACCTCAAACTGTACTTTGTACTTAACAGCAGTACTTGAGTAAATGTTCCTTTAGTTTAGCAGCTATTAAGGCTAAATTTTTAGTTTACCTGAAAGGAGTCACTTGCTTTGTGCTCTCTTCAAACACTTACTTAAATATTATTTGAATATTTCTGATGCCTGGTTCAGCATGCACTATCATCCAAAGATGGAGGTGGCAGGCAGGTGAGGTGAGTCAGCAGTTGGATCTGCTGCATTTACCGTTATATTTACATCCCCACCTTCCCCCGACCTCGATATAGTTATATTTTATACTTAAATTTACATTATTAAAAAAGTCTCCAGCACTAGTAAATGATAGGTAGCAGCAGCATTACACACAGTGAAAATAAGTGAAAATTTGTATTTGTATTATAAAAATACTAATTTTATTACTTTTGGCAAGTATTTAACAAGTTTGTTATAATACGGTTGACTAAGTTGAATTTTGGATACATTTTTTTTTATCGGCGAACCGGAGCACCCGGAGAAAACCACACTAATGAGTGTCCTCATTCTACCCTCGTCCATCACTCTGGTTTAGGACTTAAGCAGAGATGAAGATGCTCTTGAATCCCTTCGACAGCGGAGCTGTAGCAGCCTGTGGGAGAAGGTGCTCCGCTGTCTTTCCACTGTGTGATGGAGAGGGTGCTGATCATTGTCCAGGATGGATAACAGTTTATTCAGCGTCCTCCTCTCCACCACGGTCTCAAAAGACTCAAGTCTGAGTCCAAGTACAGAGCCAGCTCTCTTGATGATCTTGATGATGAAGTCTGTTGGTGTCGGTGGCTCTGATGCTGCTGCCTCAGCAGACAACTGTAAAGAAGACGGCGCTGGCAACAACACAACAGTGTATGAAACGGTGTATGAAACACTTTGATTTACGCACATGAGAATTAATGAGTTCATTCTTGGCTGGATGCCTCTTCCAGGTGAACAGGTGATCATTTTCTGACCTGAACTGTATCATCCTCGCTGTGTCTTCTTCCCTGTTCAATGGGACAGATTTCAGAGCTGTCAGTGAAGGCAACCGTCAAGCCAGATAACACGCAGAACAAGTGACGAGAGGCCGATGTCTCAGTGTTAGTCAGTTAGATTTATGACATAACAAAACAGGTTGTAGATAAAAGACTGCTTAGTGGAGACAAAACTGGAGACAGATGTTTTAATGTATGACGCTGAACGGCGAAATCAGCTGCTGCGGAACTTTTATCCATCAGTACAAAATACCAGCGGTGAACCAAACTCTGTCTCCATCTACGTCTCTCTCAGGTCTGGGATATCTCGTCACTTCTCCACATTTGACATGATTTCTCTGAATATCTGTAAAGAAATAAGTTTTCCTGCCTGCCGGCCTGCGCACAGTCAGAGGCGGTTGCTAGGCAACGTACGTGTTTCCTTTCAGAGCCGCTGCGCAGTGAGAGCGGTGACAGACGAGAGTACGCTCATTTTATATCAATAAAATAAGTTTTAATCACTCTTTTGTGTCACTTTATTGAACGCTGTAGTAGTAAGCCGTGTTCTAAGCGGGATAATGTATCCTCCGAGCCGCAATATGCGCTTTGGGACGGCCGGCAAGAGCACAGGGAAACACAAGGAAAGGGAGGAGATGGATGGTTTCACAACAAAGTATCAGTCATCCTTCTAATAATGTGTCAGTTCACATTATTTTCAGTTTAGGGAGGTTGAAGTGGGGTGGGGTAGAGGGGCAAGAGGGGAAGTGGTGAGGGTGGCGTTTAAGGAAAAATGGAAGGAAGTTTAGAATGGGGAGGAGGGAGGAGGAAGGAGGGTAGGATCAGGGTGTTTAGGGAAGGAGGAAGAGGGAACCACTGTTACCCAAGTTGAGCAACCAGCAGCCTCCTTCACCTCAGTGTCGTCCTCACAGGCCTCATAAGCCTTGTTCTTCTTCTTCTCCTTTTTTTCCTCCTTTGTGTTCATCTTCCTTTCCTCCTTCTCTTCTTTTTCTTTCTTTTTCCTTTCTTCCTTCTCCTCTTTTTCTTTCTTTTTCCATTCCTCCTTTTCTTCTTTGTCTTTCTTCTTCCTTTCCTCCTTCTCTTCTTTTTCTTTCTTTTTCCTCTCTTCCTTCTCTTCTTTTTCTTTCTTTTTCCTTATCTTCATCTGTTCCCTCTCTTCCTTTGTCTGTCCGGTCTTAAAACACTTCAGGCGAGACCAGAGGCTGCTTTCCTTCTTTGCCTTTGCCTCCTTCATTTTCTCACAGCGCTCTTCCAGTCTCTTCACCTGTTCGACCATTGTCTCCACCTTCTGTGCGTTGTCAGCCCGTTCTCTTTTTCTGTCCTCGATCTGTTTCAGTCTTGCCTCCCAGCTCTGGTGATTGGTCAACTTCTCCTTGAGAGCTTCCATACCACCTGTGGCCTCTTCGAGCATCTGAGAGAGGTGGGCTTTGTCCTTTGTGAGAACCTGGATCTCGGCGTCCCTCTCTTCCAGCTGCTGCTCCAGCTGCTTCACCTTCATCTGAGACTCACTCAGTGTCAAGGTCTTATCGCTGTTGTCCTTTCCACACTTGGCCTGTAGCCCCTTCAGTCTACTTATTTCCTCTTTCAAGTCGTAGACATTGTGGGCGAGCCCCCGCTGATAATCCAACAATTGATCCCTGTCAAACCACGCAAAGTTCAGCTGCTTTTTCAGCTCGCTGTTCTCGTGGAGACAGCGGTCAAGGGCACTTTGCAGACGGAGGAATTCTGCAGGATGGACCGGATTGTCCTGAGGAGCAGGGTCAACAAATTGATCCATGTTGCTTGGGTGGTGGTTTGGGTGGTTGCTTGGCGGGTTGTTTGGCGGGTTGTTTGGGTGGAAGTTTGGCCGGTAGTTTGGCTGGTAGTTTGGCCGGTATTTTGGCCGGTTGTGTGGGTGGTTTCTGTAAGCCATCGCAATCTCTGTAGTAAACTCTAGCTCTATGAAGTGTAGTGTTGTTGTCTATGGAGATCTTGGTGGATCCTAATCGGCTAAAACACGTCACTTGTATATCACTGATATTGGTTAGTACTACTCTGTTGGGCTTGGCAGGTGTATTCATAGGGTGAAATCATAGCCACTCCCAGCCAGTCATACATCAAAGCCACTTCCAGCCAGAGTCATACATCAAAGCCACTTCTTTGATGGGCGGGGCTACAGTGGGCGGGGCTATACTGGGCGGGGCTGGTCCAGGATCACATGGTTCCTGAGATTCTTTTTTTTTTCTTTTTTTTTCATACTTTGAGAGTATGGATCTATATGAAAGTGTAATATGCACCCCAGCCACAGCCAGTTCCCCCTGCTGCCATCTGGCAAACAATAGAGAAGATCTGTTGTTGAACCACCAGACTATAGAGCTGCTTCTTTCCTCAGGCTGTGAAATTCCTCAACTCATCCTCTGCATTTCACCATAAAAACAGCCATTTTTAGCACTGATTATTCAATCATCCATTAATATAATACTTGTAGCACAAAGGGACTACAATCTCATTTCATTGTAAAACTCTGTGTTGTAGAATGATAATGGTGAACTCTAGCTATATGAGCATCAGAGACAAAAAATGAAAAATAAAATAAGCACCCTAGAGGGCTCTTTAGCATGTTTTCTCCACTGGAAGGGCATCCAAGAGAGCACTATAGCATGTTTTCTCCACTGGAAAAGCATCCTAGAGGGCACTTCATCACATTTTCCCCACTGGAAGGGCAACCTAAAGGGCACTTTATCACAAATTCTAGCATATTGGGTCACTGTAGAGGGTACTTGCTCACATTTTCTCCACTGGACGGCCACTCTAGAAAGTATTCATCACATTTTTGCATATTTCTTTTTTTTTCAAACATATTTGGAAGCACATTCGTGTCCGAATATCACTGTATTCTATTCCCTTAATGCGGACTGAAAGGCCTACCCAGCCATGAAAAGTAGCCATATATGGTTCTTATGTCGATATACTGAACGTATGTTCTTTCATGTGTGTTCTGGTCATAATAATCTAGTTCTAGTTCTGACTGTGGATTGAAGGACAGTTTCAGGGGACGGAAGAAATAAGTGTGAAATTGAGTGTGAGAGTTAAGAGAAGAGTGCCGAGTGTCTAAGGCACATGTCAGCCTTTGCAAGGCCCTTTCTGTTTCAGTTCTTATTGTACATAGGTCTTCCACCTGACATGCCACCATTAGGGGAAGTGGAGCAGGAGATGGATGTGAGCCCACCTAGGTGGAGAGAAGTGGTGGAGGTGGTTAGGCGTGCAAAGGCTTCTTCGGCCCCAGGGCCTAATGGAGTCCCCTACCGTGTCTATAAGAGTGCACCTGGCATCTTAAGGACACTATGGAGATACCTGAGAATAGTTTGGGAGAAACAAAGTATTCCAAGAGCATGGCGCAGGGCAGGAGGTGTCTTCATCCCTAAGGAGAAGGAGTCATCGGACCTTAGCCAGTTTCGGATGATTTCTCTCCTAAATGTTGAGGGAAAGATTTTCTTTAGTATTGTAGCACAGAGGCTGGCTAAATACTTAGAAAGGAATGGTATGATAGATACGACAGTGCAAAAAGCAGGGATACCAGGATTTGCGGGATGCTTAGAGCATACTAGCATGATTTGGCATCAGATTCAGACAGCTAAGAGGGAGAAAAGAGACTTGAATGTTGTATTTTTAGATCTGGCTAATGCGTTTGGGTCAGTGCCACATAACCTTATTTGGAGTTCCTTTGACTACTTTAAAGTGCCGGAGATAGTTGTTAACTTGGTGAAAGCATATTTCCAAGACATCAGACTGTGTGCAAGTATCGCAGAGCTCACAACAGGCTGGCAAAGATTGGAGGTTGGTATTATGGCAGGATGTACAGTGTCCCCGCTAGCTTTCACAATGGCTATGGAGGTAATTATTAGGGCTTCCAAGTGGGTCGTAGGTGGAGAGAGACGGCAGAATGGAATGCGTCTTCCACCAATTAGGGCTTATATGGATGATATGACACTGCTAACTTCAACAGTGCCATGTACAAGGAGGTTGTTAGATAAAGTCAATCAGAATCTCAAGTGGGCTAGTATGAAGATTAAGCCTAGTAAGTCAAGGAGTATTTCAATATACAGAGGGAAAGTAAGTGATAGAAAGTTTGCTATAGATGGTGAGGAAATCCCAACAATTAGGGAGAAAGCAGTTAAGAGTCTAGGACGGTGGTACAATGTGGACCTGAATGATGTTGAACAGGTTGTGCAATTTAGAAAGGATGTTGCAGAAGGGCTGGAGAGAATAGATAAATCAGGGCTCCCAGGAAAACTGAGGTTGTGGTGCTTGCAGTTTGGCTTGTATCCTAGGTTAATGTGGCCAATGTCAGTATATGAAGTCCCATTATCTGTAGCAGAGAGAATGGAAAGGCTAGTTAGCTCTTATATTAGAAAATGGTTGGGTGCTCCCAGGTGCTTAAGCAATGTAGCTTTGTATGGGAAAGGAATGCTTCAGCTGCCAGTATCCAGTCTAACAGAGGAGTTTAAATGCACTAAGGTTAGGACAGAACTTTTATTATCTGGGAGTAAGGACATGTTAGTTAGCAATGTGGTTCCGAATCCTTCTGGGGGGAGGAAATGGAACCCAAGGGCAGCAGTGCAGGAGGCAGAGGCAGCTCTTAGGCATGCAGAAATAGTAGGAAATGTTCAATTTGGCCGGGGAGGCTTGGGGCTTGGCCCAGGCAAACCAGTGTGGAATAAAGCAGGTCTAAAGGAGAAAAGAAAGCTTGTAGTGGAACAGGTGCGTAGGCAGGAGGAGTTGTTAAGAGGGGCAAAAGCAGTTGGTCAAGCCAAACAGGGACAATGGTTGAATTGGGAAGGTGTTGAGAAGAGGAAACTTAGTTGGAGGGACCTGTGGAATATGGAGGAAGGCCGTATTAAATTTCTGATAGGGGCGACATACGATGTGTTGCCAACCCCGCAGAACCTAAGTCTCTGGGTACAGGGCGATCAATCGTGCCCACTCTGCTCAGGTACAGCAAGTTTAAAGCACATTTTGTCAGGTTGTAGAATTAGCTTATCACAAGGCCGGTATACATGGCGGCATAATCAGGTGCTGAGAAGCTTAGCCGCAGGCATTGAGGAGAGAAGGAAGCAGGTGAATTCTGGAAGTTCTAGAAAGGAGAGGTTAGATGTGCAGTTTGTTCGAGAGGGGGAGAAAAATAAAGCTGCTAAGTCAGGGAGAAAGCAGGGAGGTGGCTGCCTGGTAGGGGCTGATGATTGGCAAATGCAGGTCGACTTGGGAGGACAGCTAGTTGTGCCCCAGGAAATAGTTTATAGTAATCTGAGGCCAGACATTGTCTTATGGTCCATGAGTAAAAAGACTGTGTATTTTATTGAGTTAACAGTCCCTTGGGAAAATTCAGTGGAGGCAGCTTATGAAAGGAAGAAGACTAAGTATGCAGATTTAAAGACAGAATCTGAGCAGAGGGGATGGAAGACCAGGGTCTGTCCGGTTGAAGTGGGGTGTAGAGGTTTTGTTGCAGGGTCAGCTGTTTCACTGTTGAGGGAGCTGGGAGTGCATGGGCAAAATTTAAGAAAGACAGTGAGGGAGATGTCAGATGAGGCTGCTAGGTCTAGTCAGTGGATATGGATCAGGAGAAATAATAGTAGTTGGGGGGTGAAATAGGGACAGTGGGGGGGCAGGCAGAGGACATGCATGCCTAACCCGGCAAGAGAAGAGGTTAAAGTCTGAACAAGACACCTCTCCTCTGCTCTGCTTTCCCCGCCCCATCTTCTCGCTCTGCCAATAGGAAGAGAACCAGGAAGTTTAGATAAGGTGGGGGTGTGGCCAGCTAGAGTCTCTCTTTGGGACCATGCGGCCTGTTCAGGTGAGTTTGCGTGGTAAGACACAGAGTTGGCTTGTTTTTTGATCTTTTTGGTTGTTTTCCTGTTTTGTCTGCTTCTTGAAGGAAATGTTAGGGTTTGTTTTCCTGCTCTGTTTGCTTTTTGAAGGAAATGGTAGGGTTTGCTGCTTCTTGAAGGAAATGTTAGAAGAGGCTGTTAAATCTAGTCTGTGGTTTAGGCCTCCACCTTCAGCACCTTCTAAATTTTCCACCCCCTACCCGAACAAGGGTCTGTATCCAATCCCTACTTTCATCTTTTGACTCTACCTCTTTATTTTCTATCCCCTACCCGAACCAGGGTTTGTATTCCCACCCCGCTTTTTTCTTGGTGCAGTTGGTGAGAGGCAGGGGTAGATGATGGTAGTGTGGCAATCGGCAGTTACATGTGGCATCTAGGCCTGTGGTAGCATTGTAGCAGCTAACAATAGCTAAAGCGGTGAGAGTATGATAGTATCTTAGCAGTTAGTATTGGTAGCTAGCAATTAACATTAACAGTATAGGTGAATCTAGCGTTATTGTCTTCTTCTGTTCCTCTTAGCAGGTAGCGGTTAGCACATAACATTAGCTAAATGGTAGCATCGGAACTGTATTGTCTTCTTCTGTTCTTCCTAGCGGTTAGCAGTAGCATTAGCAATAGTTAAATGGTAGCATCGGTACTGGCCACTACCTGGAGCATCTCTGGGTCAGTTGAACGTGGCGGTGCTGTTTGGATTGTGTAGGAGCAGTGTGAACTGGCACTAGGGGGGGTGACTCTGGGACGCCGGAGTTCACTGCCTAACCTCCTGGAGGTGTAGTGGGACTAAGTAGGCGAAACACTGTTGAAGGGAGGTTTCCACCTGATGACCCCCAGAGACGTGTTAGGAATCACTGCTCTTTGGCAGGTATAGAGGCAGATTAGAGCTCCAAGGTTCTTCACTGAGAATGAATCCTCTTTTTGAGCACAAGTATCTTGTGTTTAAATTAACTGCTCTACTTGGGCATACCATCACACAAATGTGAAATTAATCACATTACCACAAAAGAATGACCACAAAGTGCACCTTAGAGCCTGAGGGCAGTTGTCCACTTTCCCTGGTCCAGCCTTGTGTGTCTTCATATTTTCCACTGTGAAGATTAATAACACCATGTTGCATGGGATGCTACCCTATTCTCTATTTTTAAAGCTTCCCATTTGAGAGCACTTGGTGAAATTACTCTTCATGTCTCATGAAACCAAACTTTACCATAAAACTGGTCAGGATTTTAACATTCTTGGCCCAGCCTTATCATCATATTTGGTGTTTAGTTGCTTATTGCCTAGCAACACATGTAGCAGGACAGGAGCTATTTTACAGGTTTACTGGAACTGGTTACCTGGAGAGGAACGATTTTTCAACTGAACTGATAGATTTGGCTGATACTGAGGCAGCAGATACAACCAACTACCTGGTGGTTTAGACGTTATTCTACCGTAGAAACAAAATGAAAGCATACAAAAGTACGGATACACCTTTTTTGTTAGCAAAGACGGGTGATCATCACGAAATAAGACGTCGAGTCCAGTGCAATTGCATGGCAGGGAAACTTATTTACATTCACCTGTCTTTTGTGAAACTGCCAACCCCCATGTAACAAGTGTTAGTTGTGTTGCTTGTAGCTATTACTTTAAATTTATCACCATGGATTTAAAACAATAGCTAATACCACCATTGCCCCACTCAGCCCCTCCCGACAGCAGACGAAGGTTCAAAAGCCATTTTTTCTGACATTTTTCAGTCAATTTCATACACTTTTCGCAACCGCAAACAATGCAAAACATAGCCATTTTGAGTGTGTGTTTGAGTGCTTCCTATGTAGAATATCACTTCCTGCATCTGTTTGCTTCATGACAAAAGAGTGGCGTGCTGTCATATGTAAACAAGCTATCTGGGATTTGTCAAACAGCACCAGCCAGGCCATGCACAAAACGCCATAACAGACTTTCAATGAAAATAACCACGATTTAAAAAACAAATAAAGCCTGGAAGCTCAGGCTGTGTATCTATTAGCTAGTTAACTCTGCATTATGTGCCATATATAACGCTATACTAGGGAAAGTCACATAAAATTGTGACACTGAGCTGCCACTTTTTCAGTCCTTGCCATGTACAAAGACGACACAGACTGACTTCAATTCACCATCTGAATGTTCATTTTTATTTACAGCCACTAAACTTTGCCTGTTTGGTCATTTACAACCCAAACAAAATGTTCACCTGCTACAGCTACTAGTTCATGAATTGTTCTTTGACGACAATATAATTAAGCAGTTAATACCTTTGAGAGAACAGCACAAGTTCCTGAAATGTGCAGCAGAACTGAAGGCAGACAACACGCGTCCATGTGGGTCAAAATGCCTTGGGCAGAAGTGCAAGGTGATTAAAAAGAAAGACCTCCTAATGACAAAAACTTATCAATTTTCTGCATCTTTGATTTTCCTCATTAAAAACAATTCAATTCAATTCAGTTCAGCTCAGCGATTCATAGCTGATTTTATTCAAACTAAACTGAGTTAAAGGTAACTAATAAATAATTGAAATCTGTTGAATTCAGCTCAGTGTTATTGCAAATTGGAATAATAATTCAAAATAATTTTCCTTTTTATTGTGTTATTAATTTAACCCCAGTCACAATTTTTACAATGTACAAGTACCTCAAACTGTACTTTGTACTTAACAGCAGTACTTGAGTAAATGTTCCTTTAGTTTAGCAGCTATTAAGGCTAAATTTTTAGTTTACCTGAAAGGAGTCACTTGCTTTGTGCTCTCTTCAAACACTTACTTAAATATTATTTGAATATTTCTGATGCCTGGTTCAGCATGCACTATCATCCAAAGATGGAGGTGGCAGGCAGGTGAGGTGAGTCAGCAGTTGGATCTGCTGCATTTGCCGTTATATTTACATCCCCACCTTCCCCCGACCTCGATATAGTTATATTTATACTTAAATTTACATTATTAAAAAAGTCTCCAGCACTAGTAAATGATAGGTAGCAGCAGCATTACACACAGTGAAAATAAGTGAAAATTTGTATTTGTATTATAAAAATACTAATTTTATTACTTTTGGCAAGTATTTAACAAGTTTGTTATAATACGGTTGACTAAGTTGAATTTTGGATACATTTTTTTTTATCGGCGAACCGGAGCACCCGGAGAAAACCACACTAATGAGTGTCCTCATTCTACCCTCGTCCATCACTCTGGTTTAGGACTTAAGCAGAGAAGATGCTCTTGAATCCCTTCGACAGCGGAGCTGTAGCAGCCTGTGGGAGAAGGTGCTCCGCTGTCTGTCCACTGTGTGATGGAGAGGGTGCTGATCATTGTCCAGGATGGATAACAGTTTATTCAGCGTCCTCCTCTCCACCACGGTCTCAAAAGACTCAAGTCTGAGTCCAAGTACAGAGCCAGCTCTCTTGATGATCTTGATGATGAAGTCTGTTGGTGTCGGTGGCTCTGATGCTGCTGCCTCAGCAGACAACTGTAAAGAAGACGGCGCTGGCAACAACACAACAGTGTATGAAACGGTGTATGAAACACTTTGATTTACGCACATGAGAATTAATGAGTTCATTCTTGGCTGGATGCCTCTTCCAGGTGAACAGGTGGTCATTTTCTGACCTGAACTGTATCATCCTCGCTGTGTCTTCTTCCCTGTTCAATGGGACAGATTTCAGAGCTTTCAGTGATCAGCTGCTGCGGAACTTTTATCCATCAGTACAAAATAACAGCGGTGAACCAAACTCTTTCTCCAGCTACGTCTCTCTCAGGTCTGGGATATCTCGTCACTTCTCCACATTTGACATGATTTCTCTGAATATCTGTAAAGAAATAAGTTTTCCTGCCTGCCGGCCTGCGCACAGTCAGAGGCGGTTGCTAGGCAACGTACGTGTTTCCTTTCAGAGCCGCTGCGCAGTGAGAGCGGTGACAGACGAGAGTAGGCTCATTTTATATCAATAAAATAAGTTTTAATCACTCTTTTGTGTCACTTTATTGAACGCTGTAGTAGTAAGCCATGTTCTAAGCGGGATAATGTATCCTTCGAGCCGCAATATGCGCTTTGGGACGGCCGGCAAGAGCACAGGGAAACACAAGGAAAGGGAGGAGGAGGAAGTTTTCACAACAAAGTATCAGTCATCCTTCTAATAATGAGTCAGTTCTCATTATTTTCAGTTTAGGGAGGTTGAAGTGGGGTGGGGTAGAGGGGCAAGAGGGGAAGTGGTGAGGGTGGTGTTTAAGGAAAAATGGAAGGAAGTTTAGAATGGGGAGGAGGGAGGAGGAAGGAGGGTAGGATCAGGGTGTTTAGGGAAGGAGGAAGAGGGAACCACTGTTACCCAAGTTGAGCAACCAGCAGCCTCCTTCACCTCAGTGTCGTCCTCACAGGCCTCATAAGCCTTGTTCTTCTTCTTCTCCTTTTTTTCCTCCTTTGTGTTCATCTTCCTTTCCTCCTTCTCTTCTTTTCTTTCTTTTTCCGTTCTTCCTTCTCCTCTTTTTCTTTCTTTTTCCTTTCCTCCTTTTCTTCTTTGTCTTTCTTCTTCCTTTCCTCCTTCTCTTCTTTTTCTTTATTTTTCCTTTCTTCCTTCTCCTCTTTTTCTTTCTTTTTCCTTATCTTCATCTGTTCCCTCTCTTCCTTTGTCTGTCCGATCTTAAAACACTTCAGGCGAGACCAGAGGCTGCTTTCCTTCTTTGCCTTTGCCTCCTTCATTTTCTCACAGCGCTCTTCCAGTCTCTTCACCTGTTCGACCATTGTCTCCACCTTCTGTGCGTTGTCAGCCCGTTCTCTTTTTCTGTCCTCGATCTGTTTCAGTCTTGCCTCCCAGCTCTGGTGATTGGTCAACTTCTCCTTGAGAGCTTCCATACCACCTGTGGCCTCTTCGAGCATCTGAGAGAGGTGGGCTTTGTCCTTTGTGAGAACCTGGATCTCGGCGTCCCTCTGTTCCAGCTGCTGCTCCAGCTGCTTCACCTTCATCTGAGACTCACTCAGTGTCAAGGTCTTATCGCTGTTGTCCTTTCCACACTTGGCCTGTAGCCCCTTCAGTCTACTTATTTCCTCTTTCAAGTCGTAGACATTGTGGGCGAGCCCCCGCTGATAATCCAACAATTGATCCCTGTCAAACCACGCAAAGTTCAGCTGCTTTTTCAGCTCGCTGTTCTCGTGGAGACAGCGGTCAAGGGCACTTTGCAGACGGAGGAATTCTGCAGGATGGACCGGATTGTCCTGAGGAGCAGGGTCAACAAATTGATCCATGTTGCTTGGGTGGTGGTTTGGGTGGTTGCTTGGCGGGTTGTTTGGCGGGTTGTTTGGGTGGAAGTTTGGCCGGTAGTTTGGCTGGTAGTTTGGCCGGTATTTTGGCCGGTTGTGTGGGTGGTTTCTGTAAGCCATCGCAATCTCTGTAGTAAACTCTAGCTCTATGAAGTGTAGTGTTGTTGTCTATGGAGATCTTGGTGGATCCTAATCGGCTAAAACACGTCACTTGTATATCACTGATATTGGTTAGTACTACTCTGTTGGGCTTGGCAGGTGTATTCATAGGGTGAAATCATAGCCACTCCCAGCCAGTCATACATCAAAGCCACTTCCAGCCAGAGTCATACATCAAAGCCACTTCTTTGATGGGCGGGGCTACAGTGGGCGGGGCTATACTGGGCGGGGCTGGTCCAGGATCACATGGTTCCTGAGATTCTTTTTTTTTTTCTTTTTTTTTCATACTTTGAGAGTATGGATCTATATGAAAGTGTAATATGCACCCCAGCCACAGCCAGTTCCCCCTGCTGCCATCTGGCAAACAATAGAGAAGATCTGTTGTTGAACCACCAGACTATAGAGCTGCTTCTTTCCTCAGGCTGTGAAATTCCTCAACTCATCCTCTGCATTTCACCATAAAAACAGCCATTTTTAGCACTGATTATTCAATCATCCATTAATATAATACTTGTAGCACAAAGGGACTACAATCTCATTTCATTGTAAAACTCTGTGTTGTAGAATGATAATGGTGAACTCTAGCTATATGAGCATCAGAGACAAAAAATGAAAAATAAAATAAGCACCCTAGAGGGCTCTTTAGCATGTTTTCTCCACTGGAAGGGCATACAAGAGAGCACTATAGCATGTTTTCTCCACTGGAAAAGCATCCTAGAGGGCACTTCATCACATTTTCCCCACTGGAAGGGCAACCTAAAGGGCACTTTATCACAAATTCTAACATATTGGGTCACTGTAGAGGGTACTTGCTCACATTTTCTCCACTGGACAGCCACTCTAGAAAGTATTCATCACATTTTTCCTTTGAGGTGCGCTCTAGAGGGCATTATATCATGTTTTCTCAAACTGTTTCCACATTTTCTTGGACATTTGGCCACCATAGAGTGCACTTTATCGTGTTTTTTCTACCCTGGGGCATTCAAGAGGGCACTTTTGCATATTTCTTTTTTTCAAACAAATTTGGAAGCACATTCTTGTCCGAATATCACTGTATTCTATCCCCTTAATGGGGACTGAAAGGCCTACCCAGCCATGAAAAGTAGCCATATGTGGTTCTTATGTAGATATACTGAACGTATGTTCTTTCATGTGTGTTCTGGTCATAATAATTTAGTTCTAGTTCCGCCTGTGGATTGAAGGACAGTTTCAGGGGATGGATGAAATAAGTGTGAAAATGAGTGTGAGAGTTAAGAGAAGAGTGCCGAGTGTCTAAGGCACCTGTCAGCCTTTGCAAGGCCCTTTCTGTTTCAGTTCTTATTGTGCTCTACTTGGGCATACCATCGCACAAATGTGAAATTAATCACATTACCACAAAAGAATGACCACAAAGTGCACCTTAGAGCCTGAGGGCAGTTGTCCACTTTCCCTGGTCCAGCCTTGTGTGTCTTCATATTTTCCACTGTGAAGATTAATAACACCATGTTGCATGGGATGCTAGCCTATTCTCTATTTTTAAAGCTTCCCATTTGAGAGCACTTGGTGAAATTACTCTTCATGTCTCATGAAACCAAACTTTACCATAAAACTGGTCAGGATTTTAACATTCTTGGCCCAGCCTTATCATCATATTTGGTGTTTCGTTGCTTATTGTCAAGCAACACATGTAGCAGGACAGGAGCTATTTTACAGGTTTACAGGTCTCTTCTTCTCCTTATTTTCCTCTGTTGTGCTCATCTTCCTTTCCTCCTTCTCTTTTTCTTTCTTCATCTTTTCCTCCTCTTATTTTTCTTTCTTCTTCCTTTCCTCCTTTTCTTCTTTTTCTTTCTTCTTCCTTTCCACCTTCTCCTCTTTTTCTTTCGTTTTCCTTACCTTCATCTGTTCCCTCTTAAAATAGTTCAAATAGTTCTTCCAGTCTCTTCACCTGTTCGACCATTGTCTCCACCTTCTGTGCATTGTCAGCCCGTTCTCTTTTTCTGTCTTCGAGCTGTTTCAGTCTTGTCTCCCAGGTCTGGTGATTGGGGGGGATCTGGGGGGGGGGGTTCTTTCTCAAGTAAAGATAAGAAGTGAACATGAGCCTTTTCGTTTCTGTAGTCAGATTGTGATAAACTATTACATCATAAATCACCTAGTTCTATAATTGATAACTTGTTAAATATAGAGCAGGAAACCGTTTTTTGCACTCTTTATTGTGATCAGAAATTTTCCATACCTATAAACTTCCATACTAAATACTTTGCGTGGACCATTAAGAGTACAGAGGACACTAAACATAGCTAGCTGTGTTAGAAATTGTTCCAAGAGAGTATCAGAGATACATATATTCAATGTAACGCCACTACATCCAGGTCTCTGTTCACATGATCTTACTTCGGGACAAAACTGCATTTAAACAACTCATCAGGCAACAGTCAAATTATTTATAAAGTCAGCGTATTCGTATTGTTTTTTTCCACATATTAATTTGGGCTGTCTTTCTGCTGTTTATTTGTTCCTGTCTAATTGAGTGAATTCCTCTGTTCTGTGGATAATGTTACATATTGTTGGCAGCATGGCGTTAGCTTAGTGAGAACAGGCAGCTAATCGTGTTGCATTTGAATATGTGCGTGACATAATAACATAATAATGTACAGTAAATCTTACATTTTTATGCAAAACTTCTGGTGTGACTGGAATGACCTGGATGTTTCTCCACAAAGGGCTGTGGTCACTGATTCTGTATGTGCTTGTTCTCAGGTTGCAGAGCAGCGTGGTGCACAAATATTCGCATCCGGGTACATTTGTCGTGGCGGTTGAGTGCACCAGCCGTGACATGCAGATTACAGCTCAGAAAATAATGACCATTCAAGAGCCAGTCAGAGCATTTGGTGTCATCATGTGCTATGCTGGGAAGCTGTCCTTTCATGCAACCAACTGCAAAGCCCTTTATGGAGAGACATTTCAAATCCAAATGGAGCTAAAAGCAGGTAGTTTCCAAGATTACTTTAATATACCATAATTCAACCTGTCCAATTTGATATTGCTGCTTGAAAGCATCATGTTTTGGTGTTTGTATTTTATTCATTTTCTTTTGTCAGATGTATTGTTTGACTATAAACTGTGTAAATGTTTGTTCTCTCTTTTCTTTCTGCAGGTACCCATGTGACCTACAGAATCCAGAGTGATGAAATCTTGTTGTCCGGTTTGTCTGTTGTCAGAGGAAATGTGCCCCAGAACATCACAGTGACACCAGATGTGGTGGAGCAGCTTGGGCCCGGCTGCCACCAGCTGACACTTCACGCATCTAACATGGTCACCTTCCCTGAAGTGTCTGCAGATCTGCATGTAAATGAACATTAATCAAGTAAACGTGTCGTCTTCGATCAGGAAAGCTGTGACAAGTGACATGATGCATCTTCCCTTTCATGGATAATTTAATTAAGGAGTTGATTGAGTAATTAAGGCCTCTCTAAGGACTGACATTTAACCTTTAATTATGGAATGCCATCACATAATTAGTGCCGCATCTGTAAACGGCAGAACACAGCGGAGGCATCACCCACCTCCGAGTAGGCCAATCAGTGTTATCCTTTAAACACTGCAACATGTAGTGAAATTGTACAACCATTCAAAGTTTAACCAAAGCTAGACTTCAGGTGTCTGTAATACAGACTGAATGATGAAGATCATATACATTATTTACATAATAATAACAATCATAATAATCATAATAACAATAATAATTATTATTATTATTTTGTCTGTGTTGGGGTTTTTTGTTATGGCAGTGTTACTGTGGAAAGTGTCAAAACAAATTAAACTGCGTTGAAGATCATTTTTTTTCACATGAATACTAAAGATACTAACTGAATACACGAACATTGGAGGTCTGGTGTGCAGGATTTAGGGGGCTCTGTTGGTAGAAACGGAATAAAATATTCATAATTACGTTTTCATTACTGTAAAATCACCAGAAAATAAGAAGCATTTTCAGTATCTTACAATGAGCTGTGTATCTGCAGAGGGTGCAGGCCCAAAACAAACAAAACAAAAACTGAGTCTAGAGAGGGTCTTTTGCGCTTTCAGTGGCCACCATATGGGCTGTTATTGATAATCATATCACACATTCTTCATTGATATTTGCTAATTTCCTAATAGGTTTTTATATACAAATATGTTTGAGGTTGCCAGGTGGTGAGCCCTCGTCCTTCACTACACTGCAGTGAAAGATGAAAACTTAAGACCATCTCGACCAACAACTATTCATTAATGATGTGCTAGTTTAAAATTGAAGACCTTAATGGCTCTTTGTAACATGGAGCGTCAATGCTAAATCATAATAATTACATATAGCACTTTTCAAGATTAAGCAAAATGCTTTCAGGATAAAAGCAATTACAGACTGATCAGATGATATTAAAGCCCTGTAAAATGGGCTGCTGAGAAACGCTGGAAATGTGTGTGTTTCTCTGTTTTGTAATTGTTCATATGCTGCAGGTGTGTGTGTTGGAGAGAGTAGCCGGGCTTCAGGCCTCTGTGCTGACACAGACGGATGACTGTCTCGACTCTCCAGATATTACTGTTGGTGTTTCCCTCGAACGGGGAGCGCCTGTGCTGCTCCTCTTCCTACTGCTTGGAGACAATAATTCATTCTCTCAGATCAGAGAAATGAATACAAGGAGGGACATTTTTCATATTGGACGCCCGATCCCAGGTATGGAAGATATATCAAAAAATGTGAGACTAAACTGTAATACAATCATTTCTGTAACAACTAACTTACAACAATCTGAACAAAAGACTTATATATACATATGTTTCTTATGTTTAAGATGTGCATGTGCATGTGCAGTTGTGTGTTTGTGTATGTGTGCAGTTTTGTTGATAAGAGCGTGTTTTCATGGCTGAATGTTTTGCTTCAGGATCCGTGCAAGTAAAACTCAGAGCATGGAACGTCTTCTCCTCTGTGGAGGTGGATGTGGATGTGTTTGCTTCAGCTGCCAAAACGGTAAAATTTTTCATTTCACATTAAATAGCAGCTGTATTTTATATTTAAGGGGACGAATACTTACTTATTTCGTATTATTTATAAATCCTTTTTTTTCATTTTCAGAGAATGAAGCATATCAGAGGTGCCAGATCTCCATTGCAAATCAGTGCAAAACCTTCAACTTCAGTCTATGGCAAAAATAAAGATATCACCCTTTCAATAAATAAAGCATCCACTCTAAATGACCCGACCAAGCGATACCAGTGGGAATGCAGTAAGAACTGTGCTTTTTCTGTCGTTCAACTCAAAGATTAAGCCTGAAATATTTTGTAAGCTTTAGATTTACTCATGATAAGTTTTATAAAGTAACATATTTTGATGTATTGCTTGTGTTGGTTGTCTGAGCTGCAGATTAGGCCAGAACATTACATGGAAAGGAGTTTGCTAACACCCTAAGTTAGTGTTTCTGTGCCTCTGTTCTGTACTGTATGTCAAGTTGCAGATTTAAATTCTTAGTCATTTTCAAAACAATGGATACTTGATTTCAGACAGTGGTAAACAAGATCAGCTTCCCATTTCTAGCAGGTTGTTGTTCATAAGAAAGCAACAGTTTGTTAGCTGTAGCTAGCTTATTAAGCTAACATGATTTTGTTAACGGCTAACTTTTTAATGTTTAAATCTTACATTTAAGCCACTCATGTATGGGCCTTGTTTTAAAAAAAAACATAGCCTGGAACCATTAATGTGCTCTCTGGCCACGGAAGTAACATTAGCTCTTGGTGACTATTGTTCGTAAGCCAGTTAGCCGAGCATGCTAAAGATTGCAGTTTATGTTCAAGCAGATACAGTCGCTAAGATACAACTGGACCATCGTTTGAGGGGTTTAGGAACTCTCCCATGGTTCTTTTGCCTGAAGTGCCCAAGATCTGTTTCAGATCAACAGCATTTTCCAAAATATCGCAAACAAGAAGTGTTGTTCCACCTTTGCCTTAGTCTGAAATGTCACCTTTTCTGAAAAGATGATGATTTTTGTGAACTGTGTTTTGACCCTCAGGGCCACCGTAAAATCTGATCCAATTCATTAAATACACCCATGCTGAGTGTGCATATATATATAAGTAACAAAGTGAATGTTTTACAAGCTGAACATTGGTCTTAACCCTTTTGTGTAAGCATGCCAGTAGTTGTTTTAGTAGTGTAATCACTTTCCTTGTTGATTCACAGAGAATCCCTGTAAATGTGAAGGACAGTTTGAGGGACTGACTCACATCATTACAGGAAGCTGCCTCCCTCATCTGTTTCAATTCAATAAGTATCATTTCAATGTTATAAATAGAGGAAACAATGACGTGGAGAAAACTGAGTCCGTATGCATCACCCTTACCCCGATGATGATGCCAGGTTGGATAAGGTACTTGATGTTTGTGAGCAGTCCCATCTGTGTTCTCGAGACCAACTGACTGAGTATTTCAGGTGTTACTGTAATTTGCTGAAATCTGCCAATGATGTGAGGTACCTGAATTATCATTTATGACACTATTGACATCTGAAAATTGATTGAAACAAATGAAACTCCTCTGTCGAGGTACTGTGAACAATGCTATCATGTATAGGCTGTTGTTTTAAATTATACCCCTGTATGGCTTTACTGGGCAGCTTTTTTCGAGAAACATTCCAGCTGTGTGTTAACCAATTTATCGATGTATTTTGTTGTGCCATAGTCTCAGATGTACTGCCGGATGTGACCCAATAAAGAACAACAAGGATGCAAAAATCAAAATTAATTGTAAAAATGGTAAACAGTGTCCAAATGTTGTGTGGTACATTGTGGACATAAGAGACGATAACCAATGGCCAGTAAGTCTGATAAATCTATGTTTGGGACTGAATGATCAAATTCTGATATTATATTATATTATATATTTTTTCAATGACTTAATAAATTTACATGTTAATTTATTTACAGATGGAGACAAAGAGCTGCTACAAAGACGCAGAGAGAAGACCACTTGAAAGGAAACAGGATGGTGGGACCGAATACACAGTGAGTCATGCCACTCTCACACAGGCCAAGTCTAAAGGTCAGGATGTCACTGTGGTGATCGCTACTGGTACGTACACAGGAGTCAGTAAAAGATTGTTATGGATGCTCTGTTAATTGTCTTGCCTTAGTTTGTCAGTCAGACCGATGATGTATTTGTGCCTATGTTGCAAAAATATGGAGGTAATGAAGGGTTAATGCTAAGAGTTTTCTCATGTGTATCTTTGGTTAACTGGAGGAAGTTTCATTCATCCATGTAAATTAAATCTACATCATTGCAGAACAAGTACTGTTGTTCCTATGCTGTTTTTTTTACTGTTTAATCAATATTAACAAATCTGTTTTTGCAAAATAACCCTTTATTCATTGGAAACAATAATACACATTATACATTATTGTTTTCTTTTTATTCCAAAGAGGATGTCATACCTTCTTACAAAGAATACACCATAAAGACATCTACAGAGACTCCTACCACCAAAAAGCCAAGCGTTACCAAAGTTACGACAGCAGCCACTGCTGGTCCTGCCACGAAATCACCTGGCACGCCTAATGCCACCACTATCGTCCCGAATACCACTACCGCTATCGCCACAACCATCGACGCCACCAGTGACACGTCTCCACCGGCAACCACCAGCAATTTGGATAACCTTACGTGTACCATATCACCACAGAGTGGAACAATCCTTGATTCTTTCAATATAACTTGCAATGCTGAGACTCCTTGTTCTAACTGTCAGTATTGTTTTAAGACTCATACGGGTAAGTAATCCAGGTTGGCAAACATTGATTACATTACATTGATTGATTTATCTAACTTTATAAATGTTACCATATAACGACTCTATTAATCTAACTTGTTTTCTTGTTTGAAAATGTCAGGGAAGCATCTGCATTGCAGTAGCAGCAATGAAGTGAAGGCTGTCTTCCTTCCTCTGGGAGACAGCAGTTCCAACTACAGCCTGATTATCACAGCCACTGCAAAAAATAGCAGCTTTGTAGTTAGCACCACTATAACTACAAAGGTTTGTCAAAAGCCTTATGATTAACAAAAGGATGCCTGACAGAGCCAGACATATGGAAATGTATCCTTCCTTTTTTGAGACACTGGCTTTGTCTTCCCAGGTGCTGGACTCCACGGCTGACTCTTCAGTCAGTGGTCTCAAGTCTGCAGTGGAGAAAGCCGTGGCTGAGCTACAGGAACACGACCTGCTGTCAGGAGAAACCTTGGGACAAATCTTCGATTCTGTGTCCAAAAAACTCAACAGTCAGTCTGACGAATTGGAAAAAGATGCAAGGCAACAGGTAATTGCACTCACAGACTGTAGATGCGGATTAATGGATGTCTTCGACACTTAGACATGGTCTGTGCGTCTTAACGACCAGGTGGCACAGTGGTTCAGTGGTTTAGATTGATCCAACAAAATTCATAAGGTGACTTGCTGATTTGTGCTGGAAACAATAATAATAATAACTTCCATTGCCATGGAGCCATAAACATGGTTTATATTTGACAAAAATAAACCATGTGCACTTGAGATTTTATCTAGTAAAAAAGATATTACAATATGAAATACTAAACTGAATGACAACATAAATGCTTATTGCTTTTGTGTGTTGAAGCTCCGTGAGCAGATGCTGAACATAATGATAACCACAGTACAAAAAGTTCCCCCCAGCACTCCAGAAGGAGTTCAGATTATAGCCACGGGACTTAATGCTCTCATCCAGAAAGGCTCTGAACTCAGCTCCTCAGCTCAGGTGAGACACAGCGAACCCCGAACTGATTAAACAAGGACATGATGGGAGGAAGGAATAAATGAGTCGTCCTTGTATGAAGTCATTAAGTGCTGTTTTCATTAAGGTTCACTGCTTTAGGTTAACAACCTTTGCTCAGCCTTGTAATTTGTGTATTTGAGGCAGGATATTAGAGGAGACATGAATACATATTACATATATTATATAAAGCCTCTGCTAATAAAAAAGAGTTTTTTTTTCACATCTGCCGAAAATGTGTCAGTAATTATGAGAGTTGATTCCCACCTCCAGGAAGAGACTTCATTATTTTTCGCAAACCTCAGCTCATCTCTCCTCCACATGGCTGTGGACAACAGTGAAAAAGTGCACCTTGCAGCCAGCAGCCTCGTGGAAGGAGCGAGCCACATCCTGGACTATCCTTCCAGTGTGAGTGTGTAACCTTGCCCGTGCTGACGTCGTTTACTCCTCTCGGGAAGGTTGTGTGATTTGAATATTACTTGCGCTGGTCTGTGACTGAAACCCTTGAAGAGCACATAAAGTCTGTTTGCAAGTTTGCTTATCCAAGGAATATTTGCCTGCTGTTTTTCAGCATGCCACTTGGTCCCCCCCTTCATTTAGATCCGATCTGGAAAGACACCTTGTTGTTTAAACTGTGTCTATGTTTGCTGATATCACATTTCTTCCACAGCCTCTCCCTGGTCGTAAATGCCCTTTGTTATCCTTCACAGAAAAACATCTCTGATGCCCTTCTCGTGACTCTTGTCAATACACAGAGTGCACTGTTAACATCTAAAGACTCAAACAAGGATCCAGTTATCATCCAACAAGCTCATATTGGTGTGTTTGTTAATAGGTAGGTTCCTCTTCAGCCACATGCAAACATAGATACTTCAAGAGACTGTCACCAAGGATAGACTTGCACTGGCTTTTTGTCCAGAGTTTTTAGAGTTTGTATACAGTCTCGAGGTTTTATGGCAGTTTCACCAGTCAATATGTAATGGAGTGAGACATATGGAAAAGGATCAAAGCCTGCACAAATACCTGGCTGCAGCCAGAGAAAGCCTAAAATTCGCTCATGTGTCTTTGTCTCGTTCCTGGACCTCTTTTTGGTTTTCTAGTCTTTCTGGTTTGTTACAAAATATCGGATTCATTTGTGTACTTGAGCATTTGCAACGTTACCTAATTGTTCTAGGTGATCATTTTATTTTTTTCCTCTTAGATTTATATTTTCACTCCACACTGAAACTGCCTATAAGTAATAATTCTTTATTTTGATTTAACTCTTTCAAGACCTCTGTGAGTTAGTCATGGAAAGTATCACCTCCAAATAGGGCCTAGAAACACCTGTGATAAAAGACATCTGCTGGGAGGAGATTATTTTATTCTGCCGTGTTAGAAATGCTCTGGATTTTATTTGGGCCAATGCTCAAAACATTTAGGGACAAGACTGTCTCCAAAGACTGTTTCAAACGCACCAGTAGGCCTAGCATTCAAAGCATAACTGACTAATAACTAACTAATATCAGTGTCTTTATACTTTATCCCTCAGAGTAACACCAGAAAGTTTGCAGAAAACGCCTATAAATATTCCCAACTGCTCCAGTCCCGCATTTTCTCTCCCAGTGCTCCCCCCTGATATACTTCCTTCAGATGAACCAGTGGATATACGTGTAAGTCATAGCCCATATCTTTACATGTGTGTTGTGGAGTGTTTTTTGTGCTGAGACTGTCCCAAATTAGCAGTGGACACTTCATTGACTCAGATATAGTATATTATTTTGTCATGTAAAATCATCCACTTTCAGGGTGTGTGTGCAATGTGCACGTTCCAGTGTTTTTCAGAGGATGCATGTAAGATCCCATGTTTTTTTCTCAGTCAAAAGTGTCTGAGGTGCTAATGATGTTTTTCTCTTTTAATACATTTGCAGATGCTGAATTTAGATAAAAACCCATTTTCCTGGAATGAGAGAGGGAACATAAGTGGCCAAATCGGTGCTCTATCTCTCACAGCAAAAGATGGCTCCAACATCAATGTGGAAAACTTAAGTGAGGATGTTGAGGTCAGCACAGTGCAGCATCGACGCAGAACTGTTCTATTCTGTGCTCTCCTGTCGAGAGCATGTTCTCTGTGGGGACGGAGCTGTACCGTCTTTTAAGAAAAACCTATACTTTCAACATGACAATGAACCGAGGGACCTTGTACCAGAAGAAAAAAATGAAGTCTGGAGATGTATAATGTACATTCATTGTACTATGATTCAAAGGAGCAGATTAACAGTGATGGAGAAGTGATGCGCTACACTTCTATATCCACTATAGCTGTACCTGGTACCATGACAGCAACTATGTACATCATATTCTTTCATATGGTCTGGCAACATAAACTGCATATTTTTTACTTCACAAGAAGTACTTGAGGCTGCAGCGACCAGCTTGATGTAAATAAGTAAATAAATACTGAAAGAAAGTGCTGGTCAGGACTCTCCCTCATTGCTCCCTGCATCATAACGAGATCACTGCAGTCACCCCACTTTGTACCCAGTGCACCCCAGGCGTGCTGCTCTGAGGATAAAAATGCCACCGTAATTCAGGTGTTTTTATTGTTTAGAGGCCAGGAAACTTTGTTTATTGTTTATTATGCTACCTCCTTATTGAAATGTATTAATAGATTACAAACTGCTGATGGTAAGAATTGTTTTTACATTTATATGTAAAATCTTATCTTTGGATCTATTTTCTGGCATTTTTCGTGGTTCTCAGATTCTTTTGCCAAGGCCTCCTGGACAGCAGGTGAACACGTCTTTTTTGGACCTGGGGAACTACAGCACAGTGACCATAGATCTTCCTTCAGCTGACACTACGCTGGTCTTAAAGGTCCAATAGCATGTTTATCTCCACTGCTGAGAAACATGTTGAGCACTTTAAAAATGTATCTATTAATGGATTAGGGTTAGGGCCATCTAGCTAATCTAATCTAGGGTTAATATGTTTGCTAATTGTGCTTTTTTCTTTCTTTAATCTTGATACCACGAGGCTAAAGATTGCAGAAAATTGTGTTTAAATAATGATTGTTGTCTTTGCTTTTCTTGGTGCGCATTTTCTGCGACTACATTTTTAAAGATGGTGCCTTCAAATGATCCCCTACCCTTCAAGCTGTTCCTTGGCTATATGGAATTCCCCACTGACACAAATTACGTAGCGATGACAGAGATGCCTCACCAGGGAACAACACAAGGTCATAAATATATTTGACACGCACACTACGTTTACAACTCTAATGCCTTTTAAATTAGATTTTTGATATGGATGATAATACTTTAGTATTTTTGTGTGTGTGTCTATGTGTGTGTGTGTTATTCAGAGGAGAGGTACACTTGGGTACTAGAACCCAAGAATTTGAAGGGAAACATTGGAGTGCACTATCTTGTAGTGAGGCCCATTGTCGGTCCAGGTATAAAATCCATCAACGCCAATTTATCAATCACCTCCATCACTACTGCATGTAAATTTTGGAATGAATCAAAATTGGATTGGAGCGATCATGGATGCAGGGTAAGTACAGCAATTCACTAAATCTGCCTGTCACGTGCAACATGATGCCCAAACTTTAATGGCACTAAATGTCGTCTTCCAAGGTTGGTGTTCAGACCACACATTTAGTCACCCAGTGCCTCTGCAACCACCTCACATTCTTTGGGAGCTCTTTCTTTGTCACTCCCAACCTTGTGGACCCGTCACGCACTGCTGAGCTGTTTGCAACTTTTGCTGAGAATCCTGTGGTCGTCTGCTTCGTGGGGGCACTCTTTGTGGTCTATCTCTTGGCTGCTGTGTGGGCTCGACGAAAAGACATTCAAGACGTGGCCAAGGTACCTAACACCTCCAGAACCTGTTATTCAGAAATAAAGTAACATTACACAATATGTTGTCAGTTTCCCAGCTACAAAAAGCACCTTAAAAGAAAGATGCTCTGTGTTGTTGGCTGGTTGGCAGGTGAAGGTGACTATACTGGAGGACAACGACCCCATGGATGAGTACCGCTACCTGTTGAGTGTCAGCACTGGGCATCGCAGAGGAGCCTCCACTTCCTCTCAGGTAAATGTTTCATCTGTTCAATTATTTAGATTTTACACCAAATTTAGTGCATATACTGTATGTGGGGGTTTTAAGCACAAGTAATCACAGCCTTAGCCATTTCCCACTGAAGATAAAAGACAGATGTAAGTGGGTTTTTGTGGTTTTTATGAGACACTCACATACATTCAACTGTTTTGGAAGAAAAGGCTTGTTTAAGATGTCGTGCAATGTTTCTACAGTAGCTCAGAATGGACAAACCAAATACTGGCACTGGGTCTCCTACAAACTTGAAAGGGGAGAGTGAGGCAATGGGTATTCAGTTGCTTGCAATCTGCAACCTCGCCGCTAGATGCCACTAAATCCCTACACAGTGGACTTTTTATAAGCATATGTGAACGTAAATCTTTTATAAATTTGTGCACATCAAGCCAGATATTTCCCTCAGGAGTCAGTGGAGAGCAAAAAAAAGCTAAAAGGAGAGTGATGATTGGATTCTCTAAGATAGATAGATAGATAGATAGATAGATAGATAGATAGAGATATGCACGTTAGCCATAACAACTTAATCAATAATGTGTCCATGTTGTGTGTTCAGCTTGTTTTGATTCTATGTGGCCATAAAACCAATCATCACAGGTTGTATTATGTTTATTCGATTGTATCATGGTTTTAATTTTATTTGTGAACCAGCAGATCATTGAAGCATTTTAACTCTGCATTTTGACTTAATTTTGCGATAACCAATATTTCTTTAGAAACCATAATTAAGGTTGACGTTAATGAATGTTTGTATTTGGCTTTTTTACATCTGTCCATTCTGTTTCCGGTGAAAACATGTGTTAAAATATTTCTTGAGGTATCTTGTTGTCAATTGGTCAAAGAGGAGGTCTTGCTGGTTGTTGTATTGTGCAAAGTGATTTTATTTCAGATAGAGTGCTAAAATGTTTTAGGTGACAATAACTCTGCTGGGTACCGAGGGAAACAGTGAACCACATCACCTGACAGACCCCGAGAAATGTGTGTTTGAGAGAGGCGCAGTGGATCTGTTTCAGCTAACTGCACCCTTTTCCCTGGGAGACCTGCAAGGCATCAGGCTGTGGCACAACAACTCAGGGAGCCATCCTTCCTGGTAGGCAAATACAGAAATGACAGAGCCACTCATAAAACATCCTCAAAGTGTATTTATTTCCACCCTCATTCGAAAATCTTTTAATATAACAGTAGCCATGGCTTTACTTTGTAATGCAGCTCAGGGTGTAGAGCAGACCACTAATCAGAAGGTTGGTGGTTTGATCCCTGGCCCCTGCAGTCTACTTAAAGTGTTCTTTTGTGTGAATGGGTGAATGCTGACTTGTTGTAGAGCACTTTGAGTGGTTGGTAAGACTAGAAAAGTGCTATATAAATGCAGTCCATTTACCTGTTACATCAAATATGACCTACAACATTGTAAACATGGAACATAAGGTCTGTACAGTATGTCTTGGCTCAAAATTATCCCAACCTTACAGATGATTACTTGTTTTTATCTTCAGGAAAGCATAAAGAACTAAATATTTCCTTTGAGATTTGTTTAGCAAGCAATTTGATGAATTCAGTATAATTCAGACACCTAACTCAACTTCATATGTAATTTAAAAGTTGTCACAGTCTTTACATTTTCTCTGTTTCCAGGTATGTAGGCAATGTGATGGTGCAGGATTTACAGACGGAGCAGAAATGGCATTTTCTCTGCAACTCCTGGCTGGCCATAGACATAGCTGATTGTTCCCTCGATCAAGTTTTTCCTGTCTCGTCCGAGATGGATTTGAAGAGGTTCAGGTGAGGTAAAAGTGTTGTGGCAGCAAAGTCCACAGGCTGAATGTGAAACTGAAAGTGTGAGTTTTCATTTGAATCCTAATGATGAGAGTACAGATAAAATGCAAATGGAATGCAATAGCTGGTTTGGATTTTAGCTTTGTTCACTGCAAGCTCGCTTTTTCAAATATGACAGTGTCAGGGCTTTCAGCCGCGTTCATGAGGCTAGCAACACATAAAAAAATCTACCAAAATGCCATTTTGCTGCATGAGAGCAGGGTTGAGAATCAAATGGAGACAAGTATTATTTACAGCAATATTTACAACAGGCAACCAGAACCCAGCCTGTCCTGAAATGTATTCATATTATTTATTTTTTCAAAAGACAAAATCTGTTGACATATTAAAAACAGCAAATCAGTTGTCCCAGAAGGTTATTTTTTTGTTTCCCCTGGCCTAATTTTTAGGCATCCTAAAATTAAACAGTGAACAGCACTGAGTGTCACTGAAAGGTTACACTCACCAAGCTGAGCAGGCTGTGAGATGTGTTTTTCATATTTTACATCTGGTTAAAGACAGAATTCTAATTAACTGAAATTCACCTTAGTTTGACCTCAACTGAAATAACATGGAATAATAATCACTTACCAGCCTGTGAAACACTGAAATATACAGCTGGGTTTCACTGAGGATTTATAGCTCTTTCTTTAAGCACTCAAGTATTAGCTGCAGAGCTATGCTGACGTTTAGCAGAGCTAAAGTCACTGAAAGGACATTGAACTGTGACGTTAATCCATCTAATTCACAAAGGTTTAAAATGTTTTCATCTCGCCGGGCGATGCCCTTGCTGCTTGTATTCTCCAGTAATCTGTTCTTCATGAAGACATCAAAGGATTTCAGTGACGGACACCTGTGGTACTCTGTGATCAGTCGCCCACCGAGCAGCACCTTCACTTGTGTTCAGAGAGTTTCCTGCTGCTTTTCCCTGCTGCTCTGCACCATGTTGACCAGCATCATGTTTTATGGCATCCCAGCAGATCCCTCTGAGCAGACCATGGACCTGGGTACAACACATTTTCATTCCAGTGACCATGTGAATTTGCTGGTTGTTTGTTATGCACCTGTGTTTCAAGCAAACAACCATTATGTGACTAGTAGTTATGTAAGAAGTCCAAATACAGCATTTCAAGATGAAGTATTTGTAAGTATCTCCACTACCTCTCTCTGTTTCCAGGTCACTTTGAGTTCACCTGGCAACAGTTCATGATTGGAGTTCAGAGTTCCCTCATCATGTTTCCGGTGAATATCCTCATTGTTAGTATCTTCAGAAACACTCGTCCTCGGGAGACCTCTTGTTGGAAGCGCAGAAAGGAAAAACCTGTCGCCCTTGAACAGACTTCCGTCTCACAGACTCCCCCCACCAACGTGAATGTCAACGTCACTTTAGAAACTGTCATCAAGGCAGGTGCTGCATGATTTTCATGTGCTATTTATTCAAGGGCTGCTAAATTAGTTGCTTCCAAATGACATAAATCATCTATGGACTATGACACCCCGTGTGCACATTCAAAATAGTGATGGATGTGTAAATTCATAAAGTGTATATGACAAAGTGTTTGAACATTTTCTCCCTCAGGATATCACAAGAATTGCCAATTCACTGTCTAAGACGGTGAAAAGCAACATACCATGCACCGAGTCCGAGTTTGGGCCTGGACAAGTTGATATCAACGCTGTCCTTGCTGTGGTGGAAGACTTCATCAAACAGAACAACAAAACCAGTGACACTGCCCAGTCCAAAACTCAGAGCTTTCACAACCTCGTCCAGCCTCAGCTAACAGGTATGCGCCTGCTGTGGATAGTGCATACTGTGACATTTTAAACAAGACTATCTTTATTATGAACAGTGCTTCATCTGCCACCAATAAAAAGGCAGACAGTTAACCAAGTCTGAAAGTCTGTATGTTTTCAGAGGGCAGTGCTAGTATGCATCCTGCTTCAACAGTGGAGGGGATTCAAAAGAAGAGCAACAAAACCCAGTATCTATACCGGCAGCTGTGTCACATCAACAAAGAGCTGGGTCTGCTGGGACCCTCCAGCTTTCCCTCCCCACACAGCTACAGCCAGGCTCTGCAGCAAGTCCAGGGCATGATGGGCGTTCTTGAAGATCAGCTCTTCAAATTCAGTGCCAACCAAGATGAGCCTACGCAGAAGAAGTATGAAGTCACTCATTAAAATGATGTCGGTGGATTTGTATGTGATTGTAGTATGATTATTTTTACTTTAGATAGTATGCCAGAGCCTTGAAAGTCACTTGATAGTCTTTGAAGTGAAGAATTAGTTGCCTTTATGTTTATTTCATCTTTGTTTTCTCCACAACTTGTCCTTTTTATATTTGTTTTTGTAACAATTAAAAGATAAAATGTGTAAATTGTACAAATTTAGAAGTCCTCGAAGGTGGATTTTGTTACCTTTGGACAGATCCAGCCAAGCTGTTTCTCTCTGTTTCCAGTCTCTATGCTATGCTAAGCTAACTAGCTGCTGGCTGTAGCTTCATATTGAGACACATACATTTTAGTAGTATTAATTTTCTCATCTATCGGCAAGAAAGTGAATGAGCCTATTCCTCAAAATGTTTAACAATTCCTTAAGGCAAACACAGTCTGTGGCTAATAGGCTAAAACATGCAAAACCATAAAACGTGCAAAACCATCTATTCAACCACTTTTTTATTTTACTATGTCAGTTATTATATTTATATAGATAATATCAGACATGAAACCTTAGTGTGCATCATAACTGATAGTGTGAAGTAAATGTTTTAGAGCTGAATGTAGAAAATATCTGCTTAAATTAATAAAAGCAGTAAAGTGACTTCATCAGAAAAGCTGGATTTAAAAAAGAAGGTTTTTCATCTTTCACTCGCAGGTTGAGCCCAGCAGAGAGTGCTGATGGTGACGGTAGTCAGAAGAAACGGGTGTGCTGTCATGGAGGGCTACCCTGGTGGTTCATTTTTTTCGGATGGCTGCTGGTGATCGCAACCAGTGTTGTTGCGGGATATTTCACAATGCTTTATGGGTTGAAGTTTGGGAAGGAACGCTCCATAAGCTGGTTGATTTCCATGAGTGTGTCCTTTTTTCAGAGTATCCTCGTCATTCAGCCACTGAAGGTGAGGAGGTTAATCATCCTTCATGAGAATTTTCAGTCATTCAGTTCGTAGAGAACATGTGTATTCACTTATGCTCATGCCTTTTACCACAGGTGCTATGTCTGGCAGTCTTCTTTGCCCTTGTAATAAAGAAAGTAGATGAGGAAGATTATCAAAATGTGGCCTTTGTAGGAAATTACAGAAATCTAGGTAAAAGATAAATACTCCTAAAAATACACATTCTTTGTCTGAAATTTGTACTCTTCATCAGAAATATTCAGTTTTTACAACGAACAGACAAGTAGCTCTTCCTCCACAGGTGATTGTAAGGACCAGCACACAGTCAGACAGGACCGCAGCCTCTATGAGCCGCCTCCTGCTGCAGACATTGAGAGGATGAGGAGGAACAGGATTTTGGAACAGAAAGCCTTCGCCCTTATCAGGGAGATTTTAAGTAAGTAGAAGCACTGATTTTTTTTCTATTATTATTATTATTATTATTATTATTATAGTGGAGGTGTTTCAGAAGGGAAGGTTAGTATATTCATTCATCAGCTGCTCCATCGTTAATTGATTTTCGTAGGACAGCTGGCCCTTTTCACAGGAGACATTTTGGCAGGTCAGAGAAGGGAAAGCACAGGTGTAAATATTAAAATTCACGATGGCTGAATTCTATTTAGCTGCTTAGCTGTAGAAAAGTAAAAATGTGCTTTGTGAAATTAGTGGCAACATTAGAAATTTCATTGTTTTTCAAAATTACATCCTCATTTAGAATTTGATGTCAGCAGCATGTATTAAAAAAGTTGGCACAGTGGCAACAAAAGACTGGAAAACAAAAATGAAATACTAAAGGAAAGCAGCTGGTGGAACATCGCACAGTTAATCAGGTTAACCGGCAGCAGGTGAGTAACATGATTGGCTGTAAAAAGAGCCTCCCAGAGAGGCTGAGTCTCTCTGAAGTAAAGAAGAGGAGGGGTCCACCACTCTGTGACAGACTGCGCTGGCAAATACTGCAACAATTCAAGCATGATGTTTCTCAGTGTAAAATAGCAAAGATTTCATTGTCCACAGTAAATAATGTCATTTAAAGACTCAAAGAATCTGAAGAAATCTCAAGGACCAAGGCTGAAAAGGAAAGAATCCTTTATCAAAGCTTGCGGCATCTGCTTTACTTTGAGTGACTCTGCCTTGTTATCAAATGCTTAATTTGGACGACTGTACTGCATCTGTTGCAGCCTACATGGGGTTTATATGGATGTTGCTGCTGGTGGCGTACAGCCAGAGGGACCCCAATGCTTTTTACCTGAACCAGCACATCCGGAATAGCTTCAGAAGAAACATCACCGACAGCATGAGTCTTGGTGAAGTGTTCACGTGGGCCAACACATCTCTACTAAGCAACCTGTTTGGAGTTTATCCAGGTAAAAATATGCGTAAAAGTATTCATATAGAATATGATTTATTCTGTCTCTGTCTGTCAGACGGGACAGTGGACTCCTCACCTGACACTAAAGAAAAAGTCAGTGACGCATTTACACTGCCTGGTCTCTAAGCAACTTTTATGTGTTTAGTTTGTTTGTTTTCCCTTTTTTCATAAGGCCGAAGTCTTCATGCCAACAGTCTGTTGCGTGTGAAAAGCTGTTGAGTACTGTCTAGAAAAGTCGACTTCTCGCTCTCATGCTGTGGAACTAAACAAAAATCAACTCCACGGCTTGGGAGCGGGATGTCTCTCACTCCTGTACCCACTGGATAACTGTGTGAAGAAAGAAGAAACTACATGTCTGACATAACTAATTCACACCCAAAACCTCATGACTCACAAGTCAAACCCTGATAAACTGCCTGAAGATCCGGATGTCATGACGACTTGTCGGGTTTCTGGCATGTCAGGAATGTTGCTTGGCGGTCTTCCTATTTCCCTCATGACTGCTATCAATAGATCCATTATGAACTGTAGTGAGCTTGTTTTTAATATTACTGGATTATTGTTTTACATGATGAGGCTCAAACTGGCATCTTGAGACACTGTGACCACATTGTCTTCATCTCATAAACATCTCCGGCTGCTTCTTACAGTGTGATCATTATTAGGAGTACACAAAGCAATGCTGCATTTCTCTCTTTTTGTCAACATTGAATGTATCGACTTGTTTGAACAAACTTTATTGGAAAAGTCGATGGACAAAACCGACCAGGAGTCCCATGCTTACACTCAGTGTGAGATCCCATATCTTGGGGGTCAATGTGAGCAGATTGTGGCCGTGCAGAAAGACTCATTAAAACGTGCAGTATGAATATCCAATGTTGACGTTTAGGATCAATGTGCCTGTACGGTGTCTGCTCAGCTTAATGTGCACAAAACTTTTTACAGCTAATAATACATTTGGGACCAGTTTAAGATAAAACTTGAGCTTGTCCAAAATAACCATATTTTAGCTTGGCTGAATAACCAACAGTAATATAAAAGGCAACGCTGGGTCAAAGCATTGGTCAACCCATTGGCACTGGGTAAAGTTAGCCCAATAATGCACTAGAGCTATATTGACTCAAAATGGATCAAATTTTGTTGCATGGCATAGCATAGCAACATTATTAAGGTAAAAGCACAGGTGTCAAAGACTGATAGTTGTGAATATGTTGTGCTTAAATGCAAACAGACCCTGAACTGATCTTCATCTGAGACTGAACTACTACTACTAAAGTGTTCAAATGCTCAGAGACCATTTCATTCAGCCTGAGAAAAACTGAACAAACAAACTTGTGTTCCAGGATTTATCACAGATGGAAACTCAAAGCTAGTCGGTAACGCTCGTCTTCGTCAATTGCGAGTGCAGAAGAACTCCTGTGAGATATCTGGGTTCATGCTTCAGCTTGTGCCAGACTGCAATGCTCCATATTCATGGGAGGTGGAGGACATGGGCTCCTATGGCCCTGGCTGGAACCCCTCTGTGGAAGGTAATACCTCTACAAGCACCTCCAGCCCGTGGAAGTACCAGACGCAGGCTCAGCTCAGGTCTTATCCCATCTGGGGCAAAATGGCGCTCTACAGGGCAGGCGGCTTTGTCGCGGAGCTCGGCCCCGATTTACAAAATGCCGGCAGGTACGTACATCAGCAGACTGGAAGGCATCAATAGGAGAACCAAAGATATTTCCTTTTTTACTGGACTGTGAGTTTAGATTATCCTCAGTGGGCTACGTAGGTTCAGTGACACTTCATTATGAAATATATAGACATCAAAATCTGTTATTTTGTTGTGTAAAGAGGCCTACAGTAAAAATATTCTTGTGTACTTCATTCACAGCACCCTTGAGTATCTGTTCAGGAACAAATGGCTAGATATGTACACCAGGGCCATCTTTGTCGAGTTCACTGTTTATAATGCTAATGTGAACCTCTTCTGCATCGTCACTCTCCTGCTGGAGACTGCAGCCATAGGTAAGCTTCAGGGTTTCCTCCGAAAATTACAATCATAATGTAATTACAGCTTTGCCAAGGGAGAGAATGTGACTGCAGAGGATGTGTATCACTATAATTATACCAATCTGTGCATCTCAGACTCTTGACTCAGATTTTGTTGCTTCACATCGATATACCATCCACCACATTGTATGAATGAAATCATGCTATCCTCCTTGTGTTTAAATAATATTACTCCTGTTGGTTTTATAGGAGCGTTTCAGTTCAGCAGCGAGCTGCACAGTGTCCGGCTTTACCAATCAGCTGGCGGCTTCCACGTCTTCGTCATGGTTGCCGAGATCATGTACATGCTTTTCATCCTCTATTACATGTTCCTGCAGGTAAACATTAACGTGACCTCGAAAGAATACGGTTCCAGTCCACTTAATTCTTTGGTTCTCTGTTATCCGCCTGAATCCAGATATTTAATAAGACTCGCAGGGGTTACTGAGGGCTTCACAAACCCAGACTCACATGAACCCTGTCACCCCGGCTTTGAAGGGAACATGCCACTTGCTTGTCAGACCTATTTTTTCAGAAAATCTGATTGTTTGCTACTGTGACTGGAGGCAATCAATCTCAAGGTGGATTTGCTGATGAGGCTATTGTGTTCAAAATGTGCATGTGGTTTCCGAGTCATCAAACTCAGAAACTGATTTGTTTCTACATGCAAGAACAATTTCTGACTCAAAGCACCTTGTTACGCTCCACCGTTCACGTTTCCTGTAATCTTTCACCTTAATGAATTGAAGTAGGAAAGAAAATATGAGGACATTAAGAGTAATGCGTTGAGGGTGTAGCTGTTGGGAGGATGTAATTGTATTAATCTCTGTCATTTGTGCTTTTCTTCCATATAGCAGCATTCCCCTTCAACAGTACAGTTTTCTCTCGGGCAGCAGAGTCATACCTCAATTATACTTTCCCACTTTCTTCTGGGACACTTTGTCCATTTTTGGTTTGTGTCATGGGCCTTCACCATCAACTTTAATTTCTGGATTGTGTCATGGGCCTTCACCATCAACTTTAATTTCTGAGACAGTAAGGTCTAATTGTGTGCCCTTCCTTGCAGCCCCTTGACACTGTTATTGTGATACAGGGATTCAAAACATGTCTAATGTGGTTAAGTGGTTTCTTCTTGCTGGCTCCTCTCATGTTACATGTGACATCCTCTTTTTTTCTAATGCTGAAAGGGCAAATTAATGAAGCAGCAGCGGTGGGCTTACTTCAGGAGCAAGTGGAACCTTCTTGAACTGACCATCATCCTCCTGAGCTGGAGCGCCGTGGCCATCTTCATCAAGAGGACCCTGCTCGGGAACCGTGATATGACTTATTACCACAACCACAAAGACCAGTGAGACTAACGTCTACTATACTAACCTTATGTTTGATCTTCAACATAAAAAGCAAGTGTCAAGCCAACACCCTCACAAGTGTAGATGTGCAGTGGGCTCTATGTTGTGGCGTTTGCTTTCTAATGCTTTTTAGCCATGTTAGCACCATGGTTCCAGGGATGGCAATGTCCGTATGTCTGTCTGCCAGTCCAGACTGATATGTTAACAACTTTAATACTGATTGCCGACATTTGTGGTCCCCAGATTATCAATCCTAATTGAATCAAATAAACCTCTGACTTTTCCTTTAGACTGACATTTGTGGGTTTTTTGTTTTAACGAAATGTCTCAACAATTATTTAATAGATTTCCATGGAATTAGGCACACTCATGTTCCCCTCAGGATGGTTTGTTGTCACTCTGGCGGGTCCCTTGGCTGGACATCCATCACCAGGATTCACTCAACCATTTGTCCAGTTAGCTTACGACTGGGACAAAATACAAACTGACATTCCCGTTAGACTCAGCTGTACTTAATGTTTTGTGCTAATTACAAACTCCTAAGCATGGTACCATGTCTGACTAAGATAGTGAACATGGTGAATTACCCTTCAGCATTTAAGTATTTTCAATGTGCTCGTGTTAGCATGCTAAAATTAGCATTTAGCTTAAAGCACCACTGTACCACAGTGCAGTCTAATAGAGCCACGAGCATGGCTACTCTAAATTTGGTATATTTGTTTGCTCTAAACTTTTCTTCTATAATCATTTCAGAATTTTGCAGTGGTTTTTCATCGCAGTCTTTTTCTCCTGTTTGTGATAGCGCACATCTTCACTGTTTGTGTAGATTCCCCAGTTTTCATGAGACAGCCACAGCAGACTCAACGCTCCAGTATCTGATCGCCTTCCTGGTCCTGCTCACCACCGTCAAACTGTGGCACCTGCTCAGATTGAATCCCAAGATGAACATGATCACCGCAACACTGCAGCGGGCCTGGAGTGACATATCCGGATTCCTCCTGATCATAGTGATCATGTTCCTGGCGTACTCCACCGCAGTGAGTATCTTGCCCCTTTATGAAGACCTTCCCCTTTTCCAAAAAGTGTTTCTGGTCTTATGCATTATATGGCTAAGGATATACAGTCAATCACTGCTAGTTTCTGAGTTATTGGTGCTTAAATAATACAACATTGTGTTGTGATTTTTTTCTCAAAATAAAACTTTTAGTTAGAAGTTGTATCTCCTGGGGTACGTTGCTCAATTGAGGCAAGTGAATAAGGTTTAAAAACTTTTAATTGAACAGGCAGAGTTTCATTTAACAGGAAGGATTGGGCAACAGGGGGAGTAAAATAAGTTAACCTTTTCCTCAGGGACATTTAGTATAAAATTGTCAGCATAATGTAATTGATATTAAGACTTTAAAATCAACATATTCCCAATAGTTAGTCAACATTCTGTGTTAGGGTTATTGTGCAGTGATGGTGGTGGGAGGTTGTCTTTAATACATTCATGAATTTTAATCTTTTCATTTAGAAAACGTTTTCTCTATCGCTACAGTGACAATATATGAATGCAGAGTATAAAATGCTAATGACCTAGCCTCAGTCTGTTATCTCCATTTTCTGTTTGAACAACTCCTTCTAGTGTAACGTGATTTATGGCTGGAAGATCTCCTCTTATAGAACCTTAGCAAATGCTCTTGTGACCATCATCAGTTTGCAGATAGGCATCTTTAACTACGGCGAGGTACGTGAGATCTTCCCCCAGCACAGATTTGCTATGTAAAATACTTGTATGTTGGATTTTCTTAAGTAATAATACGGACATACTGCAGAATCTGTTTATAAATAAGGATTTTACTTTTCTGATGTGGTCAGTGTCAGCTCATGCTGATATGAAAGTCTCCCTGTTTGCCAGGTTTTGGACGACACCCCTCTGCTTGGTGGATTAGTCGTTGGTTCCTGTATTGTGTTCGTGACATTTGTGGTGCTCAATCTCTTCATCTCTGTGGTCCTCATGGCATTTAACCAGGAACAAATATACCACAAGGTAAGCAACTAATCAAGATTTTTATACTGTATGAACTTCATGTTTATACAGATATTTGTAGTGGTCAGCGGTTTTCCAAGAACCACACTGGATTTATATCAGTGTTGATCAAAAAAGATAAGAACATTATAGTTAGTAACATTTACTGATATTCTACAAAGGTAAGTAAAAAAAAGGTAAAATAATACTCAACAGTTGCTCATTAAAGCATCTTATTTTTTGAGAATGCAAACAAAAGGTTAAGAGGCAGATTTTAAACAATGCTGCCTTCAAAATACTTTTAGAACATAATGTGAACAATACAAAGATCAACAATCAGATATGTAAGTAGTTTCTGAGCACATATGAATGATTTAATTTAGGAATTTTAATGATCCCTCATTCCAGCAGCTTGTTTTTCAGGAATTGTGCCTTTCTTGGAAACCTGTGCAGGACTTTGAAAAAGTGACTGAGCTCTTGGGGACAGCTTAGGTTCAATGATGTGGTTTATGATGTTGAAGCATCTTTTACCTACAGCTCCCTTCTGCCTCTACAATGCATGAACTGCCATAAGTACTGGGAGGAGGTGATGATAAAACTGCCATGAAAACTGAATAATGACAGGAAGTAAAACATATGGGAGTGCATAAAGGAGAGTAACTACAAAATAAAACAGGAAATGCGGTGCATGAGAGTCCATGCATGTCGTCACACAGCCAGGCTAGCATTTCCCCCTCTTTCCAGTATTTATGCTATGCTAAGCTGCTGGCTGTAGGTTCTTATTTACTCTGCAGACATCAGCGGTATTGATCATCTTTCTCATCTGCAATGGAAACGCCATTCCAAACCACGTTTCAGACACTGGATGGGACATCGGATTGATTCAACTTTTCAGTCCCATTCATACTAGTTAGACCTTTTCACACTTTTGTAGCTCTTCATATACCGTCTGCTATGTCTTCAGAAAAAGCTAAGCCAGTCAGTTTAGCTCCCATCTCACACTCTTCATCCATCTATGTTCACTCTCTTTTCATCTCATATCTGCTTATTTATACCTTAAGCTAGAAACTTCAATTAAGCCCTGAAATATCACACAACTTTCATACATCATTGGTATTATGGAACTTTTCCAGCCAGCGGTGCAGTTTCGCATCAGCTTTTCAACATCCAGTATTCACACCACGATTTCTTCAGAAATTGCTTTCTCTGGTTATGACTGATGATGAATACACGTTGGATTTCCAACCACGCTGACACTGAATCAATATTGATTCAGCTTCCATCTAGAAAGTCAGTCTGCAGCTACATTTCAGTTTACTCATATAGTGCCTGAGATACAGGCAACAATAGAGTGAAATGTAGTGTAGTGAAACAACATTGATTCAGCCATCACCTAAAAGGCAGTCTGTCTAAACTTTAGTTAAGTTAAATATGACATATTTTGCAAATAGTCTAAGAAATAACGGCAAGACCTTTCTGAAAAGTGACGTTAATGCTTTAAAGTCTAATAAGTTTTTTCCTGAAAGACCGTACCATACAAATTTTATTGAAATAAGGAAATAAAACACCCCCAGACTGCTAGACTGTATATGGGGTGGTCCAAACTTGTAAAACACACACTTAACCATGTACTGTTGGTGGATATTAGTATTATTAGATTGTTAAAAATGACCTTTGCAAATGTTTCAATATAAATAACAAAAGAAAACATGAACCTATATGAAAACAAATTTATAAGTATATGAGTAACTAGATGTTACTTCATACAGTTATTAGAAACAAAAACAAAATGCATTCAAAGCCACAGCGGGACCTGCATATGTCTCTCACAACACCATTTCAGTTGCCACACTATGTCACAGTGTCACATTCTTCTATCAGCGAAGGCACAGAGAGAGACGGAGGTCATTGTTCCATTTAAAGAAGATTCACGTTCTGAAATACATGTTCCAGATCCACAATTTGCCCAACTGAACCGCCAGACGTCTCATTATGCTCTCCAAATACCTGGTTCTGGCACAAGTTACGAGGCTGAAATCATAAGCTTCCACAGAATCTCCAAGGAAACTTCCATATAACGTACTTTTACCTGCTCATTATGCTTCTTCTCAGCATGTGCAGCTGCTACCAAGTGCCGAGCCTTGTCAATCCTCCGGAAAAGCTTCAGTTTCACAGACCAATTCTTCTGGCTCCTAAGTGTCTCCCATGCGAGGTCGGTTTAATCACTGACGAAGACAAGGCCAACAAAAAGCAGCTGAAGGCTGACACTGCCAGCCTGCACTTGAAATCATTTTTTCTTTGAATATGAGTTTCTCCATACTTTTTCTACAGTAAAAGGGAACCTATTGTTGAAATTGTACAAGAGTAGGTGCAAGGTTGTTTCTGCAATTAGAAAAATGTCGTGTGATACGCTGCAACTCTGCCAGTTGTCTCGTGTAGGCAAAACAACTGAAAATGATTCCTTAATGTTTGTTCATCGCAGCATGTTGCACAATGCAGCTGTCAGTTAGGTCCAGGCACTCGGCATGTGCCTGTTCCTAATGCAGGGTTTAAGTGAACAGTGACACATGAATGAATGACATCCATGCACAGGTGCTGAACGCACTGCAAAGTGCACAGTTGCAATTAAATACATAAGACATTCTAGACAAATATATGACCATATAATACTGTATGAATAAATAGAGTAAAAGATGCAAATTAACCAATATGTTGTGAAGGAGTTTAATAATTGATTGTTATACCTCAAGCCATTATGATGAAATATTTGTCATTTTATTATTATTTTTTTTAGCTTTTAGAATAACTTTTATTTTATAACGAAATGTAACTTTTTATGCTAATTAAGTTGTCACCAGTACTGTCCCCTCACTCAGAAACCATGGCCGCCGGGCAGGCTCAAGAAATGCTTCAGCACCAGAACATTGCCAGCTAGTTCCTGTTAGCTTGAGCAGCATCAATGTCAAAGTAATACTCAATCGACCAACTTGTTGCTGCTACAAAGACACAATAAGATCGCTTTTTGTTTGGCTAACCAAGGCTGCACATGCTGCCTGCTTAGCCAGCTAGCTAGCTGGTTTAGCCTGTCAGTGTTAGCTGCAGAAGCTAGCTGTTTAATTCATGTTTGCGTGAAGAACAAAAGGCTTTCTCTTTGGAAGCGGACAGAAGCTAGCTATCACCTAGCTAGCTAGCGGTTGTTGAACCTGCTGAGAAGCTGAGGGCCTGTGATTCGCTGAGGAGTGAGGGCATGTGACTGGTGATGACTGGTCAAGAAAAAAGACAATATAAATAAAGTGTAGCATGATTTATCATTGTTAATCTCACTTTTTGTGGTCCCCAGTAGCTGTGCATGAGATGCATGTGTTTCACATTCATACCTCAAAGACTACACATCGATACAAACTGAGATCATGGATTAAAAACACTCCTTACATGATATATCCGTAGCAGCGAGTAGTGTCAGGAGCATCTCTCCTATCTTACCACTCTAATTTTTTCTATCTTTCCTCTCTTACCAGCCCTCAGACGAGGAGGAGATTGTTGACGTGATGCTGAAGAAAATCTGCAGTCTTTTCGGGATCACATATAAAAACACAAAAGACACCCAGAGGCCTGATGTGAGCAGCGACAGTGGCTTGACCCTTAATAACAGCAGGAATGTCCTTAACAATTCCTCAGTCGATGTAAACATTTTTCAGACTTCTGACGACTCAGCAGACCTCTAGGATCATCGCTTTGAATATGTGTGCAATAATATCCACGTGCTCATGTTCATTCGCTTGCTCCCTGCTGGAAGGTCAGAGCTGTGCTGCTTTGGGAAGAGAGTGCGAGAGATAATTTTCACACAGAATTATACTGAACGCTGTCTCTGTGAATGGGATGTTTATTTTGACAATATTTTATTCACAAGAATGGTTTCTTCCCATTGACCTCACTCATGCATGAAAGTTACACACTTACATACACAACATGCAGATATATTAAAAGCTCCAAGAGCAGAAAAATTAAGCCCTTTTCTGGACAGAAATGGTTTAAATACTCATAAAACTCATAATTTTTTTTTTACTTTTCAGTGCAAAAGTATTCTCAGGCTTCAAGTAGATCCATGAAAGTTTATGACTAAGGCTGACCAGGCTTTTGCAGTTAGACACCCACTGAGTCTCTGGCTTGTTTTAATTGTACTGTTTTTAATTCCTGTTTGTTTAATCTTATTCATGTCATTTTATCATCTTTATTTCCCTGTTCTCGTATTCTTTTTATCATTTTAATCTGCTTTATCTGGTTTTAGTTTTATTTTGTAAAGCACTTTGTAACATTGTTAAGAAAATCGCTATATAAATAAAGTTCATTATTGTTATAATTTTAAGTAGATGTGGCAAAGGGTTTGGTATAACTCATAAATATGTCATTAACGGCAACATAAAACTTGCAAATCCATATGAATTTAAAGCATGTTTTACCTTGTAAAATAAAAGCATATTGTACAAATGACGCTAAATATTAAATCAAATACAGTGAAATATACGTACTAGGTTTGTTTTAATGCATGATATATAATTACCGTTATGTAATTGTGTGCGTGTCAAGTCAGTCATTGATTTGGCAACAGGCTGGTAACAGCAAGTGTAGCTTAAAACTACAGCAAAGCTCATGGGCAGAAATGTAGCAGAAGAGCTAATGATCTATTTACAGAGCAGTCAGACAAACAGTCAAAAATAATAACAATGCTGCACACAGCGTGACTCACACAGCCAGCTCCTCATCGAACAGCTCCCTGTGGCTGCTCCTTGTTTAAGTTACTCCCTTGCAAAAATCACAAATGATCTGCAGGCCAGAAAATGCTGAAAATGACTCTTGTCTTGATTTGTTGGTGTAATTTTTGATAAGTTGTTGTGGTGGTTACATCCATGTTTTGAATGTAAACCAGCAGCAGTGCTATGTGTCATTTGCATTGGCAGCACAACTCTGATAAGGTGTAAAGAGAGCAAACTGTAAACTGTGAGGTGGTTATGAATGAGATTACATGCTGCCTCATTTACCTGTGAATCTAAGGTGGGCCATCTGAATCCTGCATAGGAATGGTGGCTGCTGGATACTGGGAATGAATTGTAGATGTACTATAATGGATTTCCGTAATGTATTTTAAATCAAGGCCTATTTTATGTATCTTTTCACTCTAAAAATTGCTTCTATGCATTTCAGATGAGCACGAAAATAACTGACAAAAGCTACTATCCACAAAGCAGAGTGGACTTTTATATGTGTGAAATATACTGTAGGTGTAGGTGAAAAAGTTTTGTCTGAGTTATTTTGTGTTGCGATGCTGTGAGAGACGCCCCACCAGTGGTCCAGCACACAGAGACAGTACCAGTAAGGCACCAGGATCCAGAACTTTAATGTCACTTTGCTTTTGTGGAGAGCATTTACTGGGAACAGCTCAAGCCACTACAATTTGTCTTCACCAGCAACTGCTACGTGCTCTTAATGGGTACTATGTGTAGTCCAGTCTGTACCCCTTTGGCAACATGGCATCCTGACCTGTCTTGTGAGGTTCTTGTCAACAGGGTATTATGTTGCTCAGTGTTTGTCCGGAACCCAGCTGGACCCCTGAGCCCAACAGAACCGGCTGAGGGTCTCGAGCAAACCTCTGTGTGTGCTTCTGTGCTGCTTCTAGTCTGAAAAGAAACCTGTTCAGAGCAGGCCTGTAAGATGAAGGCCTGTTAGACGGACCACATCTGGGAAAACCTGAGGGAGTGGCCCACATGGGAATCTGATCCCCTGCGTCCCCCCTCCCTTCCTCCAGTGAAACCTTTTCATTTCATTCATGAACTCCCCTCTGCTGTATTCATTAATATATTCATCCGTATATTCATTAGTCATGATTTATAATGATGTATGCAATTAGTAGCTCCATAAACATCTAATTGATAAAGGATTTCATTAGGTGGGTTGTGTTCGTAGCATATTACAGCCACTGAGTCGAGAAATGATGCAGATTCAGACTGAAGTGATTAACTGGCCTTTCTGAGGGGTGGTGGTCCGACATGAATTTAATGCTAATGTTAAATTCTGTTACTCAGTTTAAATACTGATCATGATTGAAGTGCTATCTTATTCTTCTCAGCCTGTTTTTTTATATGTAATTACAATACATAGTCTTCTATAACCATATGGATGGTATGCATATATATACAATACAATATTACTGTCATAGTATTGTCATTGTAGATATTTTGCTGAATTTGAGATCAAAAGATTAATATGAAACAATATATCAAAATGTCATCTTTTAATTTCTGGAATTTAAATTTTAGAACATGGCCCCAGAGTGTTTTGTTGCAGAAAAACTGTGAATAGCAGAGCAGCAGAGAAAAGACAGGTGAACCGAGCACAACAACAGAAATGTGTGGAGCTGTGATGATTAAATCCTGTTGAGAATTTATTTCACATGCTGAAGAGGAGACTGAAGGGAGAGCCCTGAGGGGAGTCGTGTTGCTTTCTTTTAGCAACTCAATCATTTATTGTTTCCTCTTCCTGATCTCTTTAAATTCAGTCAGTATTTGACACATGGATGCAATCATTCTCTTTCCAAATCCATCCTGCAGTTGCCCAGGACGACACTTCAGCGAGGGCGGCAAAATGTGAGCCAACTCTTCATGAGCAGAGTAAATCACACAGAGTAACCGGAGCACCGGAGCATCCATTCCAAGGACTTGATTTTCACAGGGACAGAGCACTGTGTGTCATCATGGTCAAACGTTTGTAAAGGCCCTGGCTTGGTTATTCAGTGAGCAACAATTCTACACTTTGCTTTTGTTGTGGAAGAGAAAGTCGGGGGGGTGGGGGGGGGTGGATAATCCTCATACATACAAACTGTACACCTACAGTACACAAGGACCACAAATCACTTTTCATTTTCACTTTCTACAACTCTGTATACAACTATAACATGGCCTTCATATCAACAGTATCACACAGAGCCACTGCAGGGGCAACTTAGCCACTGGTAAGGACAGTGAAGGCACTGACAGACAGAGAGACAGCCACCAAAGACAGAGAGACAGGCTTACAGGTGTAGAGATGCAAAGAAAGACAGAATGAGTGAATTTGACTCAACTATTGTACAGTCTGTGTATGCAAGTGTCACTGAAGCGTTGTCTCGATGGGATCGCTTATTTCAGCTCCACTAGCTCGACAGCGCTGTAAGGCCTCGGGCGTCTTTGCAAGTGAAAGATGAAACAGCGGCTGTGATTCTCAGCGTTCTTTGTTGAGTTGTGATTTTTTTGGGGGGGAAAAAGGCCGCTCAAAGCCGGTGAGCATTTGAAAGTTTAGGAAGGAGGTGCACTCGCAGATGGGAATTTCAAAATAAAGGCATAGCATAACAGTGATGATACGGATCGATTTCGCTTTGCATAGATTGTGGGTCATTGGAAGTCTTCTCTATGCTCGAGCCAGAAGTGGATGTTTTGCACAAGATCATGTTGAATATTTTCAGTTTTTCAAAACTTGATTATGAAAACATGTGCAAAAATGTGAGAAGCTCCGTAAGCTAGTCAGCAAGGCGGCCAGTCACCATCACAGGCCCCTCTTACCCCACAGTCAACACAGCAACACAACTGAAAGATATGTTTAATATTCATACTGCTGGACTGAAATTAATGTTTAAACAGATAAAAAAACACTTAATGTTGGCGAACAGATCCCAGTGAAAAGGGAGAAAATGAACCTTTTCACGCCACCTTACTGCTGTTCAACCAGCTTTGTTAAAGTTTGTTAAATCCTTTTCCTGAAATCCAGAAATTCAGTATGCAGTAAACCTCTTGCTGCTGGGGGACTCTGAAGAGGATAAAAACCTTCACCATGTGACAGCAACAACTCAACGTGCAGGACTGGCTCTCAATCGAGAATGAGCTGATTGAGCAGCTACAGGGTCACTCAAAAGTTTGAATTATAACCTGCTTATATTCCTTTATTCATGAGGAAGGTCCTCCTCTTCCTCCAGTCCTCTTTTTTGAATTCAGCTCATGTGTTTGTGCCCAAGGCCACTCCTCTTCTTCACGTATCCTTCAGCATGAACAGTGTTTGTATGACCACATATTGTCTCATTTTCCCAGTCCTGCAAAAATATTAATTCACTTTTTTTTGGAGGGATATGAAGCATTATGTCAGATTGTAAAATTATTTAATTTTAAGCGCTGCTGCCAGTTTTTTCCGCCTTAAAACGCGTCTGGATGTAAAGTGAGGAAAAGGAATAGCTGTCTCTGCCACACCACACACACAAAACACACATGACTTGGGTTCCCGTTTCTTTCTTTGTCTTGTGTTTGGTCATAAACAGTCTTGAAAACGAGCTTTCAATCCATAGACAGCAAATTACCAACAGGTTTGAAAAGGCTGTGTGACAAAAAAGGGCAATCAAATCTTCACTTCCTGCTTCCATTTCATTAATTGCACAGACACATTTGACGAGGAATGAAAAGACCAAATGGCTTTATTGGATGTTTAATCCAGGAAAATTATCTGTCTTTCTGTCTTTCCTGGAGAGAAATGATCAATGGACTGTATTCACATAGCACTTTTCTAGTCTGACAACCGCTCAAAGCGTTTTTTGCAACACAAGCCTGCAAACTTTCTAGCAGCACTGTTGACTGTATAATAACGTCACAACTAGCGCACATGTCAGGAGGCAGAATTGACAGCACAGTGCGGTATGAACCAGTTATCCAACGGGTGCTCACGTGAGAAACGTGTGCTGGAAGGTGTCTGGGGGTTTTTCAGCACCTGTGCTAATTTTAATTGCAGCAATGAGAAACAAAAATAACAACCTAATGCTTCTTTTTTCAGTCCCATGGCATCGGCTTTCCACCTGCATGCAGGAAATCGTTTATTTTGTAGGGCTGCATGTGCAGAATGTTAACGTTAAAAATGGGATCTTCTGGGATGAAGAACAAAACAGAAGTGCTTGTATTTTGTGCAGTTTTATTATCGGTGCGTATGAAGTTTTACACATCAAGCTCACTCTGTGAAGTTTCTGAAGTGCATGCAGAGTATCTGAGGGGAAATCAGCACGAATAAGCTGCTTGCTCTGCAGGGCATTTACAGCTAAGTAACAAGTGCCATAAAGAAGAAAAACCTTTATTGCAAAAGACTGGTGAAATTTCAATAGAATGACCTTCATGCAGTTTTTGATCAATAGGCAATGAATGGTTTCAGAGGTCAAAAGAGAAGCTGGAATGAAATTGGCTGAGTTTACTAGAAGTAAACCAAACTAAGCTAAACTACAGAATGGCTGCAGTCACTGACTCATTGCTCTACTCAGTAGAGTAGAGTAGAGTCTACTGACTGATGTCAAAGAGAGGAAAGTGGGACACACAGGGACATTTCGTTGTCTTCTGGTGAGGGTTTGTGTCTCGCTGCGACATGTGTGACATGTGAGCGCCACAACGCCTACCTATTCAGACCTGTGAGCACTCAAGTTGTTGCAGCCTCGGAGCCCACGGAGAGAAACATGATAAAGAAGAACATGGAGCTCCATCAACCAACGACAACTTCATGTGTCACCTGCTTCAGAGGATCACTGCTACCCCTGAACGTGGATATGGAGTCGTCGTATTTTGACCACAGGCTGTTTTGTCACTATTTAATGGATTTTAAGATGTACCGCATCAATTTCGCTCTTGCAGTGTTAATGGAAGTTAAAAATAATTTTGTGATTGCGATCCAAAAGTTAATGGGTTCAACTGGCCAATGCAACACTGTTCCACCCAGTTCTATGAATATCATGCTGATTTTTCAGTAATCCTGCTGACAGACAAACAAACTGAACTGAAACCATAGCCTCCTTGGCAGCTGTTGTCATGGGGAATCGAGGGTTGTATTTTTCGGTCCACGGGCGGTGAAGAGGTACTCCTTCTGAAAATCACTTGATGTAAGTGACAATGTAATCTCGTGCCTGTCTCAGTAGTGTGACAATGGAGCCTCTTTGCAGATGAAGAAATGGATTCTGTCTGCACTTCTCAAGAAGCTCTCAGGTGATTTAAAAGAAAATGCATGTGCTGCTCCCTGCATACACCAGCCTGCCTCCTAAAAGTTACTCCATCTTCAGACACAGCTGATTATCTTTCACTGGTGCACACGTTGACTGTATGCAGGAAGAGTTTAAGAAATGTTCCTATTTGGGGTCAATTTAGTCAGAGGAATTAACAGATTTATCATGTAACCCAGAAAACAAGAAAGGATGGAACGGAAGAGCTCACTAAAACCATCTGGACCCTGTGTAGGTAGTGCACTCCGGACCAGACCTTACACTGAGGAAAAGGTTCAACTACCCACTATGAGAGGTGCAACAGCGTTTCACAGTGTTGACCAGTGGTTGCAGTGCCAATGCAGTGCTCCCGCTATGCCTTCAGCAGTCATTTTCGAAGCTTTTCGATGCAGCTGGGGTTACTTGCACCAAGCTGAGCTGCAACCAACCGCGACCATTCAAGCTGTGCTGGCATGGTGCATGCTTGTACTATTAACTTAACTTACTTTACTGTTGACCAATACATTGCATTTCCTGTAGCTGCTGTACAACAAAAGCCTCGTGCTGGTTGGCCGGTGGTTTAATGTGAAGCAGCAGGAAATATTCAGTTTGCATCAACCACAACTAGCTCTGACACATCTCATGATATGCTAATTGTTTTTGGCACAAATGCAGTCGCTTCTCTTAATTAAAGATGCTCTTAAAGTTGTTTAGATGCAACTACATGTGCTTATTGAGGATGCCGGTCCAGTATGGTCCACAGTACGTTGGCTGGGAGTTCATCTCCTGGCCACTGCAGAACCCCTGCTGCTTAGGCAGCCAACTATGTAGCAGCTCCATCACTGTGACATCTCTCCAACCCATGCATGTCTAGAGGTCCTCTGTGTGTGTGTGTGTTTGTCTGTGTGTAAGAGTTGTTGTTAGAACAGTGGAAAGACAAACCAAAAGGGTTGTAGTGAGTTTTATTTTGTTTCTGTAGAGTTTGAAGTGTGTTTTACAATGATAAAATGGCCATTTCTGTTAATGGAGTCTGGTGGCTTCGGCGAGAGTAATACAGCAACCATTTAAGGCTAAACAGAAAAGACCTTACTCCTTAACAGAAAGGTCTATCTCTGGACGGATCTTTTCCATATTGTTGTCAGACACTAACAATAACAATCCGAGCCAAACAGACGTACACTGATGGTGTGCAAACTGCCGGCTGCAGCGCTCTCGCTGAATAAAAGACCTATTTCAGAAATGTGTTCACCGCTGAATTCTCAGCGTCCTGTTTAGCAGCTTGTTTGTCGATTTATTCCCGTCTTTCAAACAGCCCTGTCCCTGACTGTTTCGAAGCAACAGGTTGTTTTCTGTCCCTCTGTCTCTTTAGCTCTTTTTTGCCTGTCTACCCTCCCTCTACTCCAGTGAGCACAATGTTTTCTGCAGCTCCCCTGGTGTTTCCTATTTTCCCATCTATGAACTTGTTGATCAAATTACCAAGTCCAAGAACTGATCTGCATACTGTTTTATTCCCCATTTGCTACCCCAACCGACTCAAGCCAATCGTTTGATCTTGCCTGGAGGCACGTTTGAAAGTTGGTTGCTATTTGCCCACAATTAGCAATGCATGACAAAGAAATGATGGTAAAATATCAATGAATCTTTATTTTTTTATATTTTCTTGTTTACTGATAAAATCTTTTTTTTTAACTTTCATGAATAGGCATTGACTGACTTCTTATGTTCAGGTCTGTTGATAAATCCAAGTCGCTTTACAAACAGTAACTGAAAAGCTTTTTTTTTTTTCCCCTTTTCAGTGTGTGACTGCTTCTTATTTATTCATCCAGTGTATGTGTGCGTTGCATTCAGTGTCAGGGCACCAATAAAAATGCTATTCTTCATCACTACATTTACAGTCCCATCCCAGTAAATATAAATGTTGTCCTGTAAGACAAGCACTGTTGTCCATGTAACATCATAAAACTTCAGTTAACATAACTACATACAAACTTGGATAAATTAAAGGTTATGGACTCCCGAAAGGGGTTCACCCTGTTGTGTGTGTTTCTGGTCTGTGTGGGATGCAATGTCTGTTAGGAAGCAAGGTGAGACATCTGCAGCGAATTAATGAATCAATTTTGTTATATTTGGTGCACTCATCATTATGTGTGTGCACCTATTGATAAACTGATATGTCAGCAGTACTGTAAGTCTGGCACTGATTTTTAATTAATTTGTTTTTGATTTTGAAGCTTGCTGTCTGTTTGTATACTTATTCACCTTTACCTGAGGCCAGCCTGAGCTACTTCTCAGATGAGATAAACTTTGCTGGCATTCAAGGGAAACTACCGCATGCTAGTTACATTGATCCAGGTCGACAGATCACAATGGTCCTGTTGTTTTGTGGGCTTTAATTTGAGGGATTGTTTCTCCCAGCAGAATCCTTGTTGCTGTCTGCATCCATTGAGAACTCCCTCAACATCAGGGGTCCGTTTCACAAAGCAGGTTCAACAAACTCTGAGTGTAACCCTGAACTCTGAGTTGATCAACTCTGAGATAGGAAACTCTGAGTTTTCGATTCCACAACAGCAGATTTGAGTTAGTTTGATTAACTCAGAGTAGGTTCACCTCGAGTTAAGCGCGTGCACCGCAACTTTAAAAAGACAGCATCAATGGAACCCCGATTTGAGGAGTCACCATGGCAACGGGGAAGCGGAAGGCTGCCTACTTCACGCCACTGGAAATTAGACATTTTAATGCGCTCATACAGCGAATATGAACACGTTTTTAGACGGAAGTCCAACACCGCTGCAGCTGCGAAGGAGAGGGAGACGGCGTGGGAGAACATTGCTGCTCGGGTCAATGCGTGAGTATAAATGTAATCCTTTGAAATCACAATACTATTACAGGGCAAAACTGCTTGAATGGTTGCCTATTAATTTATTTCATTTAGGTGCAATCCCGCGGGGGAGAAGCGCACTTGACAGCAGCTTAAAATGAATTATAAAAACATGGTTCAAACAGGTAAGACCTCTGCATGATCTCATGGAGGTAGCTACCTCATTTTGATCATGTTTTACATTGTAAAGTAAATATTAAGTGGCTCCCTTTCATTGTAAGATTGGTTATATTGTGTTCATATAATGTTTTGTTTTTTGTTAACGAATGAAATAAAATTTAAAAATGAAAAAAGTGTTCTCATCTATATCATGTTATGTTAAATAATTAAGCCTATATTTAAACTAACACAGACTTTTACTCAGCCAACAGAAAGAAGGCAGATGCACGAAGAACGGGTGGTGGCCTAACACCGATAAGTCTGGAAAAGCAAGAACATCGTGGTCTGATAACTATCTCCCGACGAATATTTAATTTTCTGCGCAGTATCGCTGCACCTTCATCCACGGGATCATGATCAAAAGACGTTAACATGCCATGTTAACGAAAAAAGTCACCACCTACTGTGCCTAATGGACTTCCCACTGACTGGTATTTTTAATGATTTTTTTTTCATAACAGACGGCAGAACTATGCCAAAACTCGTCTGCTGACTGAATGAATGAATGAGGAAGTGAAATACGGTGTGTGGTTGAAAGAGGGCGGAGACACAGAGAAACTCGAGGTTCCTTGAGTAAAACCTGGTCCCGACCAGGTTAGGTTCATAGAGTCAGTTACTGCGGTAACTGACTCAGAGTTTAACTTACCTCTGTCTGTGAAACAGGCTTGAGTTACCCCTCTTTCTCTGGTTTGACTTACCTTCCTATGTGAAACAGAAAACTCAGAGTTTCCCTCATTTCAGGGTTAACATACTCGGAGCTTTCAGTAAATCTGCTTTGTGAAACGGACCTCAGAGCTTTTTCCACCAAATCTATCTATGCAAGCATTTGTTTAGCACCACCATGTTTGTCTCAATGCAGCCACAACAACAGTCACATAACATTTTCGGGATATTTGTTTTAAATGTGCTCCAAATTTGCACAGAAGCTTGACTCATGTAATTTTTGGAGGAAGAAACAACCCAATATTTTCCAGAAAAGAAAAAGCTGAAATCATGAGCAAAAAAATGCACCTTTGTTCAATAATATTGAGCCATTTTATAAATTGAGTTCTTGAAGAGTATTTAATGGTTAGATATCTTTAAGAGATTACTGGATCATTTTCTTGAACAAATGCCTTCTTCTGAGACAATGAATGAGATCGGTGTAGATCCAAAGGAGAAAAAAAAGTGAGGTGAACTTTAACCTACATGCAAGCGAACATTAGATTAACAGCAAAATCTACATTTTAATGTGGCAAAAGACTCCAAACCCCCACGTTACGAGTCCTATTGTCGAGCAAGCAATAGAAATAGTTCAAATATACAAGATCATCAAGGTTGAAACAAAAGTCAAAGTTTGTGATGTTAAAGGATCGAGAAGCCGCAGTTCAAAAAGGAGCGGCCTGTAACCTCGCTGCTCGTTGGACGAGAATAAAGTGATTCTTTTGCAACAACCCACATCTTCACCCTGAGAACTATCCACAAGAAAAGTTTGTTCCACCAGTGAAGAATCATGGTAGTTTGCAAACAGATGAGCATGAACGCTGTGCTCACCTCCTCATCCTCCACTCCTGGAGTCAGAGCCACTGCACCTGCAGGTAGTCCCACAGAAAAAAAAAAAAACCTGGAAAACGTGTCAGGTGTAGCCAAGCTGCAGGAATATGAAGCATATTAAGCTTTACACTTATTGTTCTTTAATGCTGCTTTAATGCTCACAGATTGAATACTGCATTGAAATTATGCTAAAGCAAACTGGCCATACAAAAGCATGTTCGTTGTCACATTCAACTTGCTGCCAATCACCTAACGATCGTGTTTAAACTGACTCAAGAGTCAGAAATTTCATGTGCGTACAAGCTTTGAGGCCACAGTGGCTCGCTCTTATTGGGAGTATGAAGACTCAGTCCTATATCACAAACAGCCTCGTGACGAGAGCTGTTAAGAACAGCCAGAACATCAACTTCTGCTCAATCAATATCTACTGAGAAACATTTGACAACATAACTGGAAATTGACTTATAACATAAAATAAAAGTGTAAATAAAACAAACTCAACTTTTGGGTTAAGGTTACCTAATATGTTTTTTATGTTTTGATAACTCAGTTCTGTAAGGAAAGTGTTCTCTTATAGAGGCTCTTTTATAAAAGAGTCCTGTATTGACAAATGGTTAGATGTGTGATTCAGAGATCAGCGCTCTTAATGGATTCTCCATAGCAATCTCCAAGTGAGAGATTCAGCAGGAAAAAACACTCGAAGTACCTTCAGTTAAAGTGAAGCATTGTGTGTTCTGACAGTGCTCAAGGTGCTCGTATTGTCTGTAAGTCTGAAGAAAATATTCTGAACATGCAGGTGGAAAACATACACCTGGAACATGCATAAAGCGCAAGTGAAGAATTAACTCTTACTGATTTAAATGTGACAGACATAATGATACGCCTGCTGCCACCAGCTGAGGTGGTTTGAAAAGTTTTTAAAAGTTGTCCAAACCGCCGGAGACAGAGGCTGCACTCATCATTTCTAAACATATGGTGTGCAAGCAGAAGGGGTAAAATGTTAAATTAGGGTGTGAAATCACTAAATAATTTGATATATTTGGGTTGATTATCCTCTGTGGACCACCTCACAGTGAGTGTTCCTCAAGCACAGGATGCTAGCAGAGACCACCTCGAATCAACTCGCGAAAATGTTCTTCAGGAAGATGGTGAATGAAAAAAACATTTAATTAAGTGCCACATTGTATTGTAAAAGCTTAGATCTTCAACCTAGTGCATTTAGTGAAAGTGGTTAACGTCCATCCCTAAATGAATCAGTCTATTTTGCCTAATGGTGAAGCTGACCAAACAAAAACACCATCAACACAGAGCCTTCATCTCTTCTCTCTACCTCACTTAAATTACTCCCACTTACCTCCTACCTCCTTCACTTCACTCATGAATTTTAATCAAAATTGCAGGAGGCAGCGTTTTGGAAATTAAAGCCCGCCTCTATGAGCCGCCACCCTCCACTCTCGGGTCTTGGATGGAGACTTTTTTCACAACGTTTCGATGTGTCACAGCAGGAGAGTCATCACACCTTCACTTACTGTCCAGTATGAACTCATGATTCAGGGTCATGCACTGTGTCTGGTTTCTGCCTGGTTTCTACATTGAGTACATCCGAGTGGACCAGGCCTCAGATCCTGCAAGTTCAGAAGACGTCACACCGAGCCAGCGTGAATTCATTCAGGATCTCCATCAGCTTTGGTTGCACAAACTTGAGTTTTTTTGGGTTTTTTTTGCTAAACCTGCGTTCTTGCACGCCCTTCATATTTAATATTATGATCCGAGTAGCAACAACCAAAAAAAATGCTCTTTAAATCTGTGTGTAATACCACAACTGAGAAAAGACAACAAAAGTGTGTGTTCTAGAGAGAGAAACTGCATATTGATAACTGTTACACCCTCATTTTAATGAGTCTCTGCTATGACAGTTACTAGCAGTGTTGTTGTCGTCTATATGGAGACAATGTTTTTGTCTTCATTGCTAATTGCAGCATGTAATGTTTCCATATTAAGCAGCTGAAAGGAGGTTGAACATTTTACCTGAAAAACAAACAACACAAGCACCTGTTTTGTTTTCAAATGAAGCAGATCAGAAGCGCTAACAAGCTTCATATCTCGTACCCTCGATCGGCTAATGAGTCACCGCTGAGCCGCGATTCTTTTCTGCAAACGCCCAACAGGGCTCTTATTCGTCAGACTGTGGCTTCCCTGCTTTTCTGCTCCATGGTGGACTGCAATTAAGCAAGACTCTGTGACAAACCACAAGAGCGGAGGAGTGTGTCTTTCAGTGAGCACCAAAGTGGGAGAGAAAGGGCAGTCGTAATAACATACAACATAACCTGCAGGTAGCAGTCAACAGGCAGAGCATGCTGATCTGTTCAGCACACAGCTTAGACGCCTTTGATGTTGTTGCATCTCTAAGCTCGGTCTTAGAGATGAGAGAAGCTCAATACACAGATAAGTGGAGGTTAAATGATGCATTTCCAGCTATGGCTTTGTTCTGAAAAGTTAACTCTTGCTTCTAAAATCACACAAACAGACCCAATAACATTCAACTAAATGACGCCCTCAGGCAGCAACATGAAGCCGCTCATACTGGAAGCAAGCTGCGCAAACCACCAACCAATCCTCTTAAAAGCAAGCGACTCACCCCGTGCACTAAGATCAGCAGTTAACAACATGTAGAAAGGAGAACTTTGTAGGTGAATTCCTGCTCTTTTGGCAGAGGCTAACCACCTTCCTCCACCTACAGGCCCTGCACTAAACCAACGCTGGGTCCAGACATCTGCCCGATAACAGCCGGACCAGACAGACGCACGGCGTCTGGAACAAAAAATGGACGCTGAGTGCGACAGTTGATCGTTTTCTCCAGTGTTGTGCACAGCAGTTGACGACAACCGATGGCACGTCTCACAACGTCCTGACAAAAACAGTTTTTTGCCTTTGACGTGTTCCAAGCCAACACGTTCTGTTGACCAACAGAAGCACAGAACGCTCCTACGTGCACAGCATGGTAAGATTTATGACTCTTTAATCGTCTAATCTGACACATATCAACCCTCCATCCAAAACAGCAAACATGCTGATCCCCCAAACGGCCTCTTTAACAGTCACACTGCGAGATGTTTTGTAGGAGTACATGCTGCAATAATTTCAGGGCTTTCTAAGTGTTTTGAGGTCACACTGACAAATACTGTTCAAGAGTATGAAAGCAACAATTTCAGTTTGAGTTTTATGACACTCAGGTCATTTTGAGTCAAATATTAAACATGTTCCTGCTACAATTTCAGAGAGCAGCTCGACGTGTAGCTGCTGAAAACATTAAACATTTAGAAAAAGTTAGCAGGGAAGAGGGGAGGGTAAATGGAGCAGGACAGGAAAGACAGACAAACAAACATCACAGAGAAAAACAGCCAAATGCATATAGCACATAAACAGACAAGACTAAGACAAATGCTTTCAAGTCGTTTTTTAAAGTTTCTGTTGGAGCAGGAGTGGCACATGTACAATAAAGATTCTCTTTTTGTGACAAACACTGCACAAAAGGGTTCGTTTGGTGTTTTTAAGTGGGGCTGAATGAGATTACAAATCAATAGTCAGGGTATTACCGTCAGCGGATGCTGGTCAGCCCTCGGTTCGGAAAAGCAGATGGGAGTTCTGACATGGAAGCTAAGCCACACACGGCTGTGGACGTGGCAGCAGCTAAACGTATTTTATGCACCTAAAATAATCAAGTGTGTACTGCATTTAGAATATTTCCACCGCTTTGCTTTGCTGACAGACTGCTCATTCCAACAGCAAACTGAAACCGTAGTATCGTTCTCTTCAGAGAAACCAGACTCCTTTGACAAAAACAGTAATTATACCTTGCAGAACGGGGGAGTATCCCATCTACCCCCGCCTCGATTGGTTAGTTTGTTTGTGTTGTTGTGTGATGTGGTGTTTTAACACGTTAGTCAGATCTAAACTAATCAGTGAAACACAAACAAAGTAACAAATCGAAGCAGCGGTAGAACAGCACCTCCCATGTTAAATCACAGGGTAAAATCACTGTTTTCGTCAAAGGAGTCTGGTGCATGTGAAGAGAGACTAGATGTCTGTGGCAGTGAAGCAGTGACAATATTCTTAATGTGACATATAAAATACATTCTGCTGCCGACCCTGTCCACAGCAGCACATTGCATAGCAGTGCTACCACCTACTGTCATACACTGACTATGGGTAAGCACCTCATGCTACCCGATCTCAAAAACACCAACTTCAGCTGCGCTGACAAACACGCGTGCACAAAACATACACAGAACAATTAAACAGCCAACAAAGCCCTTCACAGTCAGCACAACAGTTGATTGTAAAAAATAAGAAAATCATGATTTTAATGCTGTCTTCATGCCACATTTGATTTGCAATAAAAACCGTACCTACCACTGACCGTGTGTTATGTCGTTGCTTAAAAGCAGAACTCATTGCAGTTGAACCCAGTTATCAACAGTTCAAAGCAACAAAAGCCAAAATTGTCCCTGCACATGTGCACATCAATGCATCTCCCGAAACAGTGAGCAATATCTTCATTTCACTTCACCTCGATTGTATATTCTGCATACCCTTCAGTTCCAGTCGCAGATGTAGCTTGCAGAGTTTCTCCTCTCAAAAAGTGCTGTATGAGCAAGCGCACGAGTTCAGCATGACACTGAGTTCGTCCATGAAAAGGATGCATCGTCAGGACGCCTCCTCTTCTTACTTTCACCTGCTGGAATTGTAATTAAGCCAACTGCATGACTAGAAACTCCTGTAAACGGCTGCACATTTTCTATGTAGCTTTGGGACACATGGAGAAAATGACATTCAGTTATGTAATGTTAATGAACAAAGGTTCATCAAGTCTCCTCATTCAAGGAGATGAGTATTATTCTACATCTCTAACTTTTAATAAAGCATCAACCTTTTTTCTGACCACCTGTTTCCCTCACTGTGTTCTTATTATGTATATTTCTCATGTGTTGCTGTGTGCTTTGTTCATACTCTGCCTCTTCATTATCCTCAATTGTGCTACTCTTGTTATACACAATCAAGATGACAGCAGGAAAAAGGAAAAGAAATGGCACTGCCCTCCATTTCTACACTTCTGAAGGTTAGAAACAATTGAGGTGCACTCCGACACACGCTGAAATATACATTTAGATGTCTTTTTGTTGTTTGAATTTCACACTCCTGCCTCCTACGAATACATCCACACACAAATAGTCTCCAGAAGGGACGAAAATTCTTCATATTTTTCACACAGCGAGCGAAAAAGCGCAGCTGCGGTGGTTGGGGAGGTCGACACACGAAGCATGTGCTTTCAATAGCGGCAGCTCGGGTTCATGGCATGAGTCAAACTATCCATGTTTCTTCATTTTTCCAACCGTGTTCCAACTCAGCTTCATACCTGTGGTTTCGTTAATGTATATGTGTAACTTCTTTCACATGAGGAGGTTCAAGACATTTTTAGATTTCTCATTGTTACAGTGAAGCTCTTTGTTTGTCTTTGATGCCCTCTTTAGAGCTTGACTGCCCTGATGCAGCTCCACCTACAAGCTTCCCCATCAGTCTCTACCCTGTTTTGGGTGCTACAGTGTTTCCTCCTCATCCTCAGCTGTCGCACCAGGACTAATAACAGGCAGATTTTCCTTCAGCGAGATATCGTCCACCCGCTTGGGGCCGCTGTCCTCGGGTTCTTCAGGTATGGATGGGTCTGAGTTACTGATCACGTATCCTGGGAGGGTGGCGTGCATGCTGATCACTGGGGCACCTGCGCTCCGATAAACGCGGCTCGACGCGAGCGTGGTGGAGCGCGTGGAAGGGCCTCCACCCGCCAGGTGGGACTGGCTGCTGGTGCTGTTGTTGTTGAGGCCGACAACGACGGAGCCGTAGCGGTACCGGCCGCAGACCACTGGGCCCTCCCACTCAAAGGCCAGGTTCCAACGTGTCCAGGTTTTCTTTATCTCTGTCTGGACCTGTGGGGGAAGAACAAAGACTAAATATCAAGAAATATATTGCAAAGTTACCACAGAGTGCAGAAGGAGCCCAATGTTAAGACATTTTATTGCAAATATCTGGGTTGTCCTGATTTGATGTATGGAATCATTTTCTATGAGCAGGTTCATTTTTCATTTCAGGTCTTTGCAAATGAGCCGTATAAGCATCCCACTGAACTCTTGTCTTCACCAGCTTCGTCTGTAGTTTCCATCTCTGCCATTTAATTTTATAACCGGTAGCAAACACTCAGTCTGCCCTTTTTTGCGGTGAGATTACACTATAGCCTCTACGAATTACTAAAGCAATGCATTAAGAGCAGGTTAAAGCTGCGTGGAGCTGCAGAGCAGGGTGTTAATGGTTGGATGAGACCCTTCCACGCCACATAAGTCATTTTGCTTGCTGTTAATGAAAAGCAATTCCTATAGAGAGCTCAGTTTCAACAGAAAACAAAAATCCTCTGTCGAATTTTGAGATGTTTGTTTGCAGTCACTCGGAGGTTGAAAGGAGTGATTCACAGGATACTGAGAGAAAAAATATTAATGGCAGAGAGGGTTTTCTGAAGATGAGAGTGGCTGAGAGTGCTGAGTACAAAGAGAGAGAGAGAATGACTGATAACATGATGGCACTTTTCATCACACTTCATTTGAGAGGGCAAGAAACAGATTTGTTTGAAAAAAGACAAGTAGCTAAAGTAAATCACTTTTTAACGATGAGTGTTTTGGCAATCCTGCTTTATTTATTAGACAGCAGCCGCGTTTCCATCTACAGTCAAGTGAGTTTTAAGCAAAATTTTGAATTGTCGCAAACAAACCCCAAATAATCAAAGAACATTTTGTTTCCATAAACTGGTTCGGAGCGAGTAAACGAGGCTGCACGAAGCGTAGTTTCATCAGAAGTTGCCGATATAAGCTACACTATGCATGGCGATTATAAACAGAGCAGAAGAAGAAGGATGTTGAAAACCAGAAACAACACAGGTTGCCTCCGCCGCCTGAGAGAAATGAAGAGACTTGTGCAGAAATTTGTGTCATTTGAGCACGTTATGACACAGCTAGTATTGGCCATGTTTCATGCTGACGAAGAGCGTTATGGGAACATCTGGCGAGGTGAAGGCAAAACCACCTCAAGCGCGCGTAAAAAACTTTTTTTTCACAAACTTTGCTGTTTTCTGCAAGCTTTTCGAGTGGGATATGTCAAAATGTGCATAAGAACGCCTTGATAGAAACACGGCCGTGACATGGAGAGAAACAGGAAAGGCAGGTGAGAGAGAGAGAATGACATGCAGCGATGGATCTGGGCCGGACTGGAACATGGGGTGCTGTGATAAGGACTCAGGCTTAACACATGGGAGGCACTGTGAGCTACCAGGGTGCAGGTATATCACTTTTCTACTTCTTCTCTGTAGAGAGTAATTCTATACCCTGAAACCTAACTGAAGTTCATTTTTGAGTACTTTGTTTGCTACGTTTGTATTTGCTTTAGTTCTGCAGTGTTTGTGCTTCTTCACTGTGATGAAAACAGCTCCACTCACCTCTCCGTTGCAGTAGCAATAGATGATGGACACAAAAAAACCCTGAAAGGAAGAGATTAATACACATGTCGTGAGCTCAGATGTGTGAACAAACGTCTCGTACAGTGTGATGATCACAGTCATTCATTCCATTCTTATCAAATTCATACAAATGCTCGTTATCTGCTACCAAATGAGGAAGATCAGGATGTTCCAGGTTGCCTCTAATAGTGCTTATTTAATAAAGAAAAGACAGAAATCTCTCTGGTTGTTTCACCTTGTGTTCCCATGACGATAGGACGTTAAAGTACAGACACAGCTTTGAAGTGATGGATTTATGGGAAGATGTGTGTCCATGTACAGCGTGTGTGTCTGTTTGGGTGTGTGTGTGCGCAGCTCATCCTCGTTTTCAGAATAGCTGGATGTTGAAACGGAAAAAAGAATATTGGCTATTGTTGGAAGTAGAGATGAAATGGAAGATCCTAAACGGTTAAGTGAGGTGTCAATCAAAAGGTCAGAATGTGGCAACCCTCTGGCCCTCTGTATTAACAGCTGTTGACAGCTGTAATCTGTTTTTGTAATCTTTCTTTCCATTGGTTTGCAGCTCAACTTTAACTCTTAATTAATGTTTCTTTTTCTATTTTTTAAGAAGGACTCAATCTTGATTTACAACCCCATTTACAACAGTCAAGACTCATTTAGAATTTGATGCCAGCAACGCATTGAAAAGAAGTTGGGACAGTGGCACCAAAAGACTGAAAAAGCTGTGAAATGCTGAAAGAAAACAGCTTGTGGGTCATCTCACAGTTAATCAGGTTAACTGGCAACAGGTGAGTCACATGATTGGGTATAAAAAGAGCCTCCTGCAGAGGCTGAGTCTCTCTGAAGTAAAGATGGGGAGGGGTCCACCACTCTGTGACAGCCAGTCAAAATGTCATTAAAACAATCAACAATCTAAAGAAATCTCTGTACAGAAGGGACAAGGCTAAAAACATCACCGCAGCCACAAATGCAAGTGGAAATTCTACCATGCAAACAGGAAACCGTTTATAAACCAGATCCAGAAACGCCTCCGCCTTCTCTGGTCCTGAGCCTCGAACATCAAGCGAGAATGAAAAAACGTTCCACTTTCTAAATGACAGCGGTTGATCTTCTCCAAAAAAGAGCTGATGCAACAGAGCAGTAAACACGACCATGTCACAACTTCCTGAAACATGTTGCTCTCATCAAACTGAACGAGGACTGATGTGTTGTGCTATTTTCAATTAAATATGGAGTTTCAGTGTTTTGCAAATCCTCACATTTTGTTTTTTTAGCATTTTCCACAACGTCCCAACATTTTTGGAAACAGGGTTGTTGCACTGAGACTAACTCATGTCTCAGTCTGAGCATCTGTTTGCACATATGTGAGGGGGTGGACACTTTTTTTCATAAAGGCACATATGGTTCTCATCTCTGGGTGATTTGCATGTGATGGGTTAAAGACATATAGATAAATAACCCAGTAGCTCCTCAGCTTCCCAAAGTGTTGTGGGCCCGCTTACATCTGATTTACTGCTGCAAGCGGTTTGTGTGTTCAGGGTTGAAGCTCATCAAAATGAGATTAAAAGATTTTCTGCATAATGTTGCATTGTAGTGATATTTCCAGTTGAAATTCTAACAAGTGCTTTTGGTCAAATTTGAGCTGTTTTAGAAACTAGGCTGAATATCGTTACAAATAGTAGACAACAACACATTAAATACTAAGAATCGTAGATGATAAACAAGTGCCAAGTTACTATATAGACCTCAATACGCACAGTTCAGATCTATGTTTATATGTATGTATTATTTTCAACAGGTGCAAAGCTATTTGCACATCCCTTGTTCTGTGGCTTCAAACCGTCCTCATTTTGGCATGAAATTAGCACAATTTCATGCCAGGCAGCAAAGTAGATTTTTGGCTTGAGTTGTCAGACGTGCACACACAAACCAAAACACTTTTGTCTTTTTTTTGTCAAATTTGCCTCTTTTACTTCCATTCAACTTATTTAACTAGTACACATTGCGCACAAATGCACATTAAAAAGAAACCTAATGTGATTTAATTGCTCAAGGAATCAGTCTGATGTCTTTTGGTTGGCTGCAGCCGTCAGATTTCAGCAGCAGTCATGTGCGTTTCATCTGTTGGCAGAATTAGCTGTGCATCATTATGAAAGGGTCATTACTTAGATAAATAAATCTCCCCACAGGCATCTAATAAAGCAGAAACAGGTGATACGCTAGAGTCCCTGCCCCTTTAAAAACGGCTTCACAGTCATCTCATTTCGTTTATTAAAAGATTTTTGGTTTCACAAAGTAAACATAAAGTCAGTTTGGGTCATAAAAACGCTTGATGAGAAACATTTCATGTGAGGCTCACAGGTTTGTTTAGGTACAAAACTACTTGGTTAGGTTGAAATTTTAAGCTTTTTCCTACTTGGGGCCTACATCACATTTTCAATGTACTGAAGAGACAGTTTATATTGTGTAAAAAATCTCGTGGACTTTATACAGTAAAGGAAAAAATATCTATCACTATAATTAATTTTCCATGAAACGAGCAATCATTTAGAGAGCATGTGTCACTATTGTTGGTCTCATCCATTTAAATTTTTCCATGGAAGTGCTCATTTACTGATTCATTCATTATGCTGAAACTGAGAATTAGTTAATAGCTCATGACTGTAGGTCACTCCTGAACACGGTCTGTATGCCGAGTTCAAAAATAAACTCTGATTAGATATGAGCTGTAATTTAGGAAACATTAATCCCAAACTCACACAAAATTGCACATTTAAACAAAGGCAGAGCTGAATTATGACACTGAATCTGACTGACTGTGTGTGTGTGTGTGTGTGTGTGGGTGTGGGTGTGTGTGGCACCTGAAAAGAGTTGAAGAACAGCTCGCAGTACATGCGGACCTCCCAGCTCGGCCCCTCAAACGTAGGCATCCCGACAAAGATGATGTAGTGGATGCCAAACACCAGCACTAACACGAGGGTGGACTTGGCCAGTTTCCTGGACACACACACACACACACACACATATACAGAGCAGCTGCTTTGGACCATCAGTGTTTGAGAATCCAATCATTGCACAATGGTGTGTCAGACAATACACTAAACAGTTAAAATAAACATCAAAAACTTGTGACAATAAAACATCATAACGCTGGAAAATAAATGATGATAACTGATAAAAACAGGAATAAAACTAAAATATACTAATATGAAGAGCAAGTGCAGTCAAAGTCAGCCAATGGAAACATGTACCTCTGTCATGTGCTGCACTGTTTTTGCATAACCATCAACATATTGTGAATATGTGCACTGGAAAGCAATACTGGTACTGGTTATATATATATATATATATATATATATATATATACAAAGCCTTTATTAGAAAATACTTTAAAAAGTAAAAAAAAAAAACTACAACAATGTAATTCAGAAACCACATTTGAGATGTAAATATATGAATGTATGAAATACAAAAGAAGAATAATTAATACTGGTGGAACTGCTTCGGATATTTTAGGAACCTGTTTTTCTTTGGGCTCTCTGCAGTCCACTTAGTGATTAGACTGAACAGATTTTAACTGGGATCAGTCAGTCCATCATATGTTCAGCTGATATTCAGTGATCCAGTTCTGTTATTTAACCGTTGCTCAGTGGCATCTTCCTCTCTTTTTCCACTTTCATCTCCAAAACATTACTTTTTCGCAAAAGAACATATCTGTAATAAGGACTCTCTACAACCTAACAGCATGAAATAACATTCAAAATATAGAGTTGTCCTTCCAGCCATGTGACTGTACTGAATCATGGTTTTCTGGCAGGCGACTGAATGCTAGTGTGTGTACTTTTATAAAGGAATTTTTATCTATTTGTCAGTGTTTATTGAGAACAGCCTACAGACATGACATATCATGGCATAACTTAACAACAGCACGAACTTGTCCAGCTTCATGTGTGTGAATGCAAAATAAAAATGTCTGAAATGCAAGTTTCTTCATTTGTAAACAAGAAATTTGAGCTTCACATAGCAGCGTTGACTAAAGGGAGATAACTTCGCAGGAAATTAGTTTTATAATTACTGGGCTAATGGTTTCCAACACTCTAGATCAGGCAAACTACTACATAAAGGGCCGTGTGGCTGCAGGTTTTTGCTCCAACCAGTCGAGAGGTCACCTGCTTATCAGCTGAAGACTGAGATCAGCTGATTAAATGAGGCCAGCCTGGTGTGCTCCTTCTTGGTTGGAATGAAAACTGGCAGCCACACGGCCTTTTCTGGAATAGTTTGGGCATGCCTGCTCTAGATACTGAGATCAGTCATGATTTTCTCACTGACAAGCTCACATTTCTTGCACAGATTGAAAGTTTCCTGGCTTGGATGCAGAGGCACAGGAAAATATTTCAAACTTGTCCTTGAAGGAATTTTCTTCACTGTAACACTGAAGCGTAGGAACGTCTTTCAGCTTATTGTTTAGGCTTTGTGTTAGTGGAGCCTGCATTATAAATCCTGCAAAATAACCCTGGGTCTCTGTTTCCCAAAGCGTAATAACAGCTTTAATATTTATATTGATTGCAATCCAACATGCAGAATACAATATTAACACACTGGAAGATGTGCACAGTGATTCAAGCAAAAATATGCAGTATATGAGCACTGCAGCCCTTCAATGATGGATATCATTCAAATCTCATCAGACAAAGGCTGCTAAAGCTCAGAGGAAAAACACAGAGGGCTTCCTTTCATCCTCTCTCTATGAAGAGCATGTGGACTGTATGCAGCAGCAGCTCAGTGTGTGCAGTCGACCCAACAGAGGTCAGGATTCCTGATTGAAAAAGCAGTTACGTGTGTTTTGGGGGGTTTTTTGTAGCTTATCCACAAGAAAATGATAACAAATGCAGGCAAAGAAAAGTTTGACCAATTTGGACAACCACAGCAACTCAGATCTGTATGATGAAGTCTGCAGTATACGAAGGGAGAACATGTTGTATGCATTATATATATATGCATTTGTTCATTCATTCAACACATTTAAGACTCAGTGGCAAACTATGGGATAGTAACTGTAAGTTATTTCTAATTCTAACTACATGTAATCAAATCAGATCACTATGCTGAACACCTGCATAAATTTCAATAATGCAAAACAGAAAACTCTGCAGGATATATATTCATGGTAATTCAATTCAAAGTGCTTAGTCCAGCAAACAGGAGGTCATTCAGTGATCTCCTCCCCTGCATTCCCCTCTCTGCATTTCTGGTTTGACTGCTCATGTGAAAAGAAAGAATGTACAAGGTTCAGCCGAGGTAAACTATGATAAATGCGCCGCAATCCAAGATGCAATTTTCACTTCCACTTTCGTTTAGCAATTACATTTGTTTTAAAAGCATGCAACGTAACTGCATGACTTCAGTTTAAAACTGAATCCTCACTTGTTTTAGCTGATGTTATTCATCTTCCTCTCTCTGGCTTCCAAAGCAATAAACAGCTTGAAGACTTGTGGTTGAAATGCATCAGAACTTGCTTTGTTTTGCCTTTTAGAGTCATCTTATAATCATCAAGGTCTGCTGCGGCTGATCACTATCATCTGTTGTGGCTCGCATCCAGCTCATCCACACAAAGCAACCTCGCCCGCAGCATTCAATACGGTGCCCTTCTCACAAAAGTACACTGCAATCAGAAGGTTTTTATCTGACACACTGACGCCAGTACCAGCAGGAAAGAACAATGGTGATAATTGCAGATGTGGAAATGCTAAAACAAATTATATCTGTGTGTGTGTGTGTGTGTGTGTGTGTGTGTGTGTGTGTGTGTGTGTGTATTCATCAATATCAACAACAGCATCACTTGGCTTGATTTAATTTCAAGCCAAGTGATTAACACACAAAAAGTGAATGTTCTGTGTGTTAATAAAGCACAAATCAAAGGCGATCGATCAATCCTCACCAGGACGATGCAGAACCTTTTATAAAACGACACCATGTATTTGTGAACTCTTTTATTCGTGTTTTCATTATAACAACCAATGTGTTTGGAGCTGAGTGTAACAGACAGGGTGGTGAAGTCAGAAATGACTGAGAGATGGACTAACGCACTGTTGAGTTTGGTCAATTGTGGGATTTGTTAACAATTACAGAAATGTAGAATAATACCAGCTTTATTCTTTAAGGTTGAAAAGACTTGGGTCACACCAGGGTCTCTGTTATGTGGTAATTACTGCTTTTTTTAATGTGAAAATCTGGTGAAATCTGACATATTTAAACCTCTTTGTTCAGTGAAAATAATTCTGGCTCCACGCGCTGGTTTCCCCGCCGCCTCTCTGATGTCTGACCTCCGTCTGGCTCCTCTCCTCATATTTTTCCACCTAAATCGGTGAATTAAGGGTTTATTTCAACCAAACCACAGTTGGTGGTGATTGTTAGAAAAGTGGAAAGATAAACCAAGAAGGTTTTGGCGAGTTTGACTTTGTTTCTGGAGTTTGAATGAAGTGTGTTCAATGATGATAAAATTACTGATTCTGTAAATGGAGTCTGGTGGCTTTGGCGGGAGAAATACAGCAGCCGTGTCTGGTATAACAAAAAGCTTGTTACTCTCAAACAAATCTTCCTGGACACATGGACCAGCATTTCTGAAACTCTCTCTGAAAATTCTGAAACACTCTCCCTGAACAGATAAATCGCTTCCTTTACGCTACTTTCAGTCGCAAAACAATAACATTATGCACTTATTTGGCATAAGGTGCTGGCTACTCCACTTGGTCTCAACAATTTTAAGCTCACCTTCTGTAATCAGCATAATGACTAAACTTTGTTAACTGAACATAAAATCATGTTGTTGGTCATAATTGACATATTGGCATTTAATGCATTTCACTGCAGTTCACAGCAAATCAAGGTGAATTATATTATTTCACATTGAAAGTGAGGGAGGCTGGAGATTCTGCATCAAACTCAGCTGATACAAACCTGTACTGCTTCCTGGTGTCGTATCTCCCTGCGTTTGTCTCTCGAATTTTAGTGGCCAACACTCGCACGATATTAACGAACAAGATGAAGTTGAGCTGAAACAGAAGAGCAAAGATGGAAAATGATTTATTTATGCAGTACATGTGCGTGGTCCTAGTACCTGTTACTCTAATTGACATATATGGAAAATAAGAAATCATTTTTAATTGCTAATGACGTTCTTTTATACAATGGATAGACTAAATAACATCTATCTGTTTAAGGGTGAATCCAAACGTGTGTAGTTGCCATTCATTAATATTCACAAAAGCTGTATTATCACTGCAAATTAATCAAATTAAAGAAAACGATTCAGAACGTGTTTCCAAAATTGTTGTTTGCATCAAGCTACAGTATCCAGCAGAGAGAAATGTCACTTCGCTGGTAACACAAACATATCAAAGCGACCAGAGTTCCTATTCCTCCACCATACAGACTGTAAACCATGAAACGTTTTAAATTTTGCTTAAAATATCTCTAACTATACCATTTTACACAGCCATTATCTGTACAATTATCTGCTGAAGGTGTTTCTGTTTATCACACGGTAAGTCTTGAATGGCTGCAGGTTAATTTTGTGGACAGTAAAACACTTTAGAGGTGCATACAGGCCCTAAAGTGGTCTGTTGTAGTGTTCTGTGGAGTCAATTCATTTTTCATGATTACTAAAGAGGTTAAAAAAGCTCATTTTCTGCCAAATTCTAGTATTTCTTCTCAAAGTCTTTAATGAGGTTGCGGCAAAGTAGTTTGAAAGAAGCAAACTGAGGCTTACGTTTTCCACAGCCAGAAATCCAGACCCCTGAATCTGCATCATGCCTCCAAACACTACGTTCCACTTGGATGAGGATATATTCACAGCTCCAGAATGAAATTCTTACATGAGAGACTGGCTGTGATTTGAAGCTTTTAACCTAAATCCAGAGCACCTCTGCATGCAGTCACATACTCTTGACTTGATTTATTCTTTATTTCTTCCTCAGTGCCTCACAAAAATACAACTGGACTGGTGAGTATGCGTGTATCAAGGAGGAAATGCTTCACTTGTAATTGGTATCAGTGAGAAAGTGCTGTCTGACCCTGAAAACCCAGAGAACACATGGCGTAGTGTGATGACAGGGTAAAATAGCATTTAGACTCAAGTCAACCCACACACACTATATTACTACTTTTCCTAAATGAGGACTGTGACGGCACACACACACACACACACACACACACACACAAACAGCAGCTCTCCACATACATTTGAGGTCACCCAAACAGTACTGCTACTGCTTCCCAGTATTGATGCACAAACTTTATATCAAATTTAGTTTAGAATTTTTGACATATGAAGGATGTCTGTGGAATAAAATACTCAATTACTATGATAAACATTATGATAAGGTAACATCAATTTTTATTTACATATTAAAAGTACAGTATGGAATCAATGATGAGACACTTTTTTAAGACTGGGCTGTATCACAACACTGTGGATATTATGGTATATTATTGTCCACATTATATCTAGTTTCAGCCTTGTACAGCCTTGAGCTTACATGCTAACGTGACCTTAGCAGGTAATTACCATATTCACCGTGTTATTTTAGCAATTAGCACGCTAACATTTGCTAATTAGCACTAAACACTGGTAAACGATCATAGACATGTCTTAAATTGGCTCCACAGTGTGGACGTGAAAAAAAGTTTGGTTGAGGAGCTAATTAAATGCAGCAGGAATTACTCACAAGCTTCAGACTGAAATCATCAAACCTCATGATTCCTTGCAATGTAATCAGGTGAAATCCATCATTTAATAAAACACTGGTTGGCCAGGAAGCGAGAGTCACGCTCGGCCCTGTGTGACCAGCTCTCTTTGTTCAGTCCTTCAGTTGTTGGCAAGCCACTCAGAAAGTGATTGAAACATAGCGATTAAATACTTACGTAGTTCGGAAAGTAAAACTGATTTCATGGGGCAGACGCTTTGTTTTTTTTTCTTTTCTGAAGTTTGTTGTTGGAGCAGCTCATGAAAGACATGTAGCTGTTAAAACGGGACTACATTTTGTTGAAAAGTTTTGTAGATTATAACCTTTATTAAAATAGAATTTTGAAACACAAAACTCGATTAAATGCAGGTTTACAAAGAGCGTGCCCCCGCAGTAACAGTGATTTTTCTAGACTCGATTTGTCTATATGGAAAGCGAAGGGATCACCAAAGTTCATCACAGTTTAACCAGAGGGGACGTGAATGTCTGGGACATGGTTCATGGTTTAACCAGCTGGAGCCGGCGTGCACCGAGGACAATCAACCTACAGAGCCACGCTGTTACAACTCAACGTGAGCTTGTTCTGTTTGAATATTACAACCCCGTCAGTAATAAGAAGCCCAAGGACACAGAAATAATAAGCGTCCTGAGGCGAAGAGTTCTCAGAATCTTTTGACACATTGGAAGTAATTCGTTGCGTAGTGAGTGAGGATCGTTGAATTGAATCTACGCTCTTTTTTCAGCACTTTCTCTATCTTCAGGAGGTAATCTGACAGACCAGCAGAGCATTAGCCCTGACAGAGCAAAGCTGTCTCTGATTAGAATCTGCAGCAGATTTTTTTTTTTCCAGCTTGGCAGCAGCTTAACTCGATTCCAGTCGAAACATGTCTTTCAACAAATGTGTCATTTTTCGCAAGTTTGGTCAATAATCCAGAGTGTTGTGCAAAAATGGTGCAAACAGCAAGACGCTGCACGACCAAGCACTGTCTTCGTCTCGCCTTTTCTTTCATTAGTGCGTTTGTGTGGCTGGCTGCAGCGCTGAAAGAAGACAGAGAAAGAGACTGTTGCTCATGATTGCATTCGCATCAAATACCGTTGCTTGATGCCATGAAGCCAATTTGAATCTGAACGAGAGGAAAATAGAGAAGCGAGAGCATCTTCTACTTCTGCACCACCGCACACTGGAAACTAACATGAAAGTACATTTTTAGTCATTTACTTGACGTTTCTCTGCAGGGAACTTTGATATACGTGAGCTATCTGTGTGTGTTGGGCACGTACATGCATGTTTAGTGGAAGGAAAAGAAGCTTTTCATTTTAAGTACCATGTCTGTACAAAGAAATTCTGACTTTTTAATGATTTGCCTGTCTTGCACTTCTTAACTTGCTGCTCTTTCCTTTTTAGAATAATAAGATTAACAACATGCACGTTGGACCAGTTCTGAGGTCCCTTTTTGTCTTACGGTTAATTGTGCTCGGACATTTTTACTTCAGCTGGTCTTGCCATGACCATGGTGCAGGTGTTCTTTATTCAGTAATTGGAGACCAATGCTGGTGGGAATGGTGTATGTAATTGTCCGTCCTGTGCAGCTAGTAGTGCCAGCGCATCCACGCTGTGTCTTTGCAGCTATTTTCACAGAGTTTTCTGTAACTTAAAGGTGACTGAGTGTGGTCATTACATTATGTGTGTGCATCAGTTGTAAAAATCACAGAATAGAGTTGTTTGTGCCCGGCAGCTGTTGTTCCACACTGTAGATATATTATGGGAATAAAGAGAAATGTCATCATCAATGTTTTAATTGTGCAAATGAAGCCGAGGTTTTGCAGAATCATCCGTCTCTGATGTTCTTCAGGTGATAAGTTTGGTTGTTTGACGCCAAGAGAAAAGGAAATATGAAGAGCGGCAGTCGCTGCGACAAACAGCTCGTGGAGGCAAGTAAGGTAAAACCATTAGCGTACAGACTGCTTCTCAAACTACAGAGACACACAGGCATAATACACATATTTTTAGACTGAATGTGACTCACACTGAATGTGAGGACACCATTATCTATAATCATTGTGTTTTTAAGATTTTTGTCAGTATTAAAGCACTGAAGTGATAGTTGTCTGCACACCCACGAGGGCTCTGCAAACAGAAACTGCTAATGGCTATTAATGCTTTTAATGGAGAAAAAGTTGTAGACAATGAAAGCACCTCACTGGTTTAACAGCATGTCACTGTGATTGAAACAGAGGTGGAGGAAGTATTTTTACTTGGGTAAAAAGTAGCAGTACTGTGGTGTAAAAATACTCTGCTGCAAGTAAAAGTTAAGCATTCAAAAACTTAAGTACAGAAGTATTAGCATCCAAATCTACTTAAAAGTACCAAAGTGAAAGTACTCATTATGCTTAGACTCATATATAGATAATTATATAATTATAATAATTAATGATGTAATAATGTGTACATCACATCCCATGTTCCTGCTTGTAAAGACGGGGCTAATTTTTAATTACTTAAAATACTGCTGTGTATCTTAATCTGCAATAACACATCATAATTGATTGGTCGATTTGTATTCTGTATTAAAAATCAAAATCTGAAGAGTAAATAGATAAATGTGGAGGAGTAGAAACTATTTCCCTCTGACATGTATGGAAGCAGATGTATAAAGAGGCAGAAAATGGAACAGTCACTGCAGGAAATCAACTGAGATTAACTACAAACATTAGAAATCCTGAACGCTCTGATCACAGCAGGCATCTTCAGCTCGCTGCTGTGACAAAGTGTTGAGTGAGGAAGGGAAGTTTAAACTGAATGTGATGCTGTGAGAAGATTAGGAAGCAGTTTTTTCTGGATTTATACCCAAACTCAGACTCAGTAACGTCACACACGCAGTTTACTTAAACTGGCAACAGACAAGTTTTCTGCTTTAACGTATCATCATGAAGTAAATGCTGATTGCACAATGTGATGGCTGCAGGATAATGACACCGTCAGTGTTTAGATATGCAGGTCAGTCTACCACCAGGTACAATCTACCGGGAAGATGAAGGCCAACTAGCGATCCAGTTTCCACCGTTTCCATCTGCTTTCATGTCTCCAATTACATTGACTGAATGAACTCAGGCTTCTTCTCCAGATGTTTTCTTACTTGTTTGCTCGAGTTAATTGTTTCTTTGTGGAGATTTGGAAACAAATGTGGTGAGTCCTGTGTTTTTGGTCGTTTCCGGGCTCTAAAGGAAAAGTGATCCTGTTGTCTTTGCAATGGCGGCACCAACTGTAATACCATTTAGAAACACTAGAGGGGGTTGAAAAGTTCTCTGTTTACAAGTTGCGTCATGTACCAGAGGTCCGTTCCACAAAGCAGGTTCAACAAACTCTGAGTGTAACCCTGAACTCTGAGTTGATCAACTCTGAGATAGGAAACTCTGAGTTTTCGATTCCACAACAGCAGATTTGAGTTAGTTTTATTAACTCAGAGTAGGTTCACCTCGAGTTAAGCGCGTGCACCGCAACTTTAAAAAGACAGCATCAATGGAACCCCGATTTGAGGAGTCACCATGGCAACGGGGAAGCGGAAGGCTGCCTACTTCACGCCACTGGAAATTAGACATTTTAATGCGCTCATACAGCGAATATGAACACGTTTTTAGACGGAAGTCCAACACCGCTGCAGCTGCGAAGGAGAGGGAGACGGCGTGGGAGAACATTGCTGCTCGGGTCAATGCGTGAGTATAAATGTAATCCTTTGAAATCACAATACTATTACAGGGCAAAACTGCTTGAATGGTTGCCTATTAATTTATTTCATTTAGGTGCAATCCCGCGGGGGAGAAGCGCACTTGACAGCAGCTTAAAATGAAATATAAAAACATGGTTCAAACAGGTAAGACCTCGGCATGATCTCATGGAGGTAGCTACCTCATTTTGATCATGTTTTACATTGTAAAGTAAATATTAAGTGGCTCCCTTTCATTGTAGAATTGGTTATATTGTGTTCATATTATGTTTTGTTTTTTGTTAACGAATTAAATAAAATTTAAAAATGAAAAAAAGTGTTCTCATCTATATCATGTTATGTTAAATAATTAAGCCTAAATTTAAACTAACACAGACTTTTACTCAGCTAACAGAAAGAAGGCAGATGCACGAAGAACGGGTGGTGGCCTAAAAGCGATAACTGTCTGGAAAAGCAAGAACAATATTTAATTCTCTGCGCAGTATCGCTGCACCTTCATCCACGGGATCGTGATCAAAAGAAGTTAACATGCCATGTTAACGAAAAAAGTCACCACCTACTGTGCCTAATGGACTTCCACTGACTGATATTTTTAATGATTTTTTTAATAACAGACGGCAGAACTATGCCAAAACTCGTCTGCCGACAGAATGAATGAATGAGGAAGTGAAATACGGTGTGTGGTTGAAAGAGGGCGGAGACACAGAGAAACTCGAGGTTCCTTGAGTAAAACCTGGTCCCGACCAGGTTAGGTTCATAGAGTCAGTTACTGCGGTAACTGACTCAGAGTTTAACTTACCTCTGTCTGTGAAACAGGCTTGAGTTACCCCTCTTTCTCTGGTTTGACTTACCTTCCTATGTGAAACAGAAAACTCAGAGTTTCCCTCATTTCAGGGTTAACATACTCGGAGCTTTCAGTAAATCTGCTTTGTGAAACGGACCTCAGAACTTACTTTGTTTAACCAAAACATGATCTTTTCCTAAACCTAACCAAGTACATTTGGTGCCTAAACCACAACTGCAACTGTTTCACAACATTAACCACATGTTAGTGAGGTTTTCTGGCAGCTCACACAAATGCTAAACAGTACCTTGTTTGTCTGTGTGTAACAAAGTGTCATATTTGACAACTTCGGGAATGAAACACACGTTCATTCTTCCCTCACAGCCATCAGCTGCAAATTATCAGCTTCTCGAGGTGACATTGACAGTCTGTATTTCACGCTCACAGTCTTACCCCAATGGCTGTCAGGATGGGAACCTGGTAGATCCACTTAATGTTACCAGCACTTAGCTCCCAACACCTGCCGTTAACACAAATTCAGAGAAGAAGATGAAGTTAGAGAGGCAGGAAAAATTACAGAGCAGAGCAAAGAAGAAGGCGGGGTGTGTTATTCAAAAGGCAAATTAAAGCTGCAGAGAAATATGAGACGGACTGAGAGGCACAATGGAGCTTAGAGATTATTAATTGATTATGTTGCATATATTGCAAACAGAGGCAGAGATATAGAGTCAGGATGGACAACAAGAAACTGAGAATGGTGAGTGGTGGCCTTATTTACATAAAGCTTAAAAAGCTCTTTTTCCCTTTTCCTCAGATATTTTCAATTTTCAATCCAAATTACAGTTTTATTTTAATCATTTTTTTCATGATAAATGTTTCATCTTCCTTAATGTTCTGTCTCCATTCTAAATTCAACCTTTGTTTCCATTTTTATTTCATAACATTATTTCCAAGTTAGTAAGTTTAGAGCATTTTCCCTTTTACTCACTTATCTTCTTCAGGCCATGCCATGTACACTACTCTCATGGGCATTAGCTCCATATATGAAGCATTACTTTCGCAAGTTTGGATGTATTTTTAAGCAGTTTTATGCAGTTGTATCGCAGCCATCAAGCATACCTCAAGTCTGCCAGTGTGTGTTCGTGATCTTCAAAATCACATCCTCAATGTAATGTGATGGAAATGGCATGAAAGCATAGTCGCAGCACATTTCATGGACTTCCTTTCATAGATGCCAGTACTTTCTAAACATTCAGGTGAGGAGTTGGAATAAAGGCAAAATTAAAAGATTGAAACTAAGAAGGTGAATCCATTCATTCAGAATATTAACCATCATACAATATAATGTAGTACATCAGGGGTCCGTTTCACAAAGCAGGTTCAACAAACTCTGAGTGTAACCCTGAACTCTGAGTTGATCAACTCTGAGATAGGAAACTCTGAGTTTTCGATTCCACAACAGCAGATTTGAGTTAGTTTGATTAACTCAGAGTAGGTTCACCTCGAGTTAAGCGCGTGCACCGCAACTTTAAAAAGACAGCATCAATGGAACCCCGATTTGAGGAGTCACCATGGCAACGGGGAAGCGGAAGGCTGCCTACTTCACGCCACTGGAAATTAGACATTTTAATGCGCTCATACGGCGAATATGAACACGTTTTTAGACGGAAGTCCAACACCGCTGCAGCTGCGAAGGAGAGGGAGACGGCGTGGGAGAACATTGCTGCTCGGGTCAATGCGTGAGTATAAATGTAGTCCTTTGAAATCACAATAATATTACAGGGCAAAACTGCTTGAATGGTTGCCTATTAATTTATTTCATTTAGGTGCAATCCCGCGGGGGAGAAGCGCACTTGGCAGCAACTTAAAATGAAATATAAAAACATGGTTCAAACAGGTAAGACCTCTGCATGATCTCATGGAGGTAGCTACCTCATTTTGATCATGTTTTACATTGTAAAGTAAATATTAAGTGGCTCCCTTTCATTGTAAAATTGGTTACATTGTGTTCATATAATGTTTTGTTTTTTGTTAACGAATGAAATAAAATTTAAAAATGAAAAAACAGTGTTCTCATCTATATCATGTTATGTTAAATAATTAAGCATAATTTAAACTAACACAGACTTCTACTCAGCTAACAGAAAGAAGGCAGATGCACGAAGAACGGGTGGTGGCCTAAAAGCGATAACTGTCTGGAAAAGCAAGAACATCGTGGTCTGATAAATATCTCCCGACGAATATTTAATTCTCTGCGCAGTATCGCTGCACCTTCATCCACGGGATCGTGATCAAAAGAAGTTAACATGCCATGTTAACGAAAAAAGTCACCACCTACTGTGCCTAATGGACTTCCACTGACTGAATTTTTAATGATTTTTTTAATAACAGACGGCAGAACTATGCCAAAACTCGTCTGCCGACTGAATGAATGAATGAGGAAATGAAATACGGTGTGTGGTTGAAAGAGGGCGGAGACACAGAGAAACTCGAGGTTCCTTGAGTAAAACCTGGTCCCGACCAGGTTAGGTTCATAGAGTCAGTTACTGCGGTAACTGACTCAGAGTTTAACTTACCTCTGTCTGTGAAACAGGCTTGAGTTACCCCTCTTTCTCTGGTTTGACTTACCTTCCTATGTGAAACAGAAAACTCAGAGTTTCCCTCATTTCAGGGTTAACATACTCGGAGCTTTCAGTAAACCTGCTTTGTGAAACGGACCTCAGCAGTACTGATGACCTCAACAATTACCACAGAGCTAATTCAACTCCTCTCTGACACAGTGTCAGCGACACAACAACAGCACGCTCAACAATGGAGCTCAATGGAGCAACAAGCTCCATAAAGATCCATTTTTATAACTGCATGGTCTTTTTCAGGTCACTGACTGTGAATTCACCTGCTGTGCTGCAGAGAGAGCAACAGCACGCTATTTGCCTTCTGCACTGGTACACAGCAAATACCATCATTCTCTGAGTCTCTGTGGTGGCTTGTTTGTGTTCAAACAAAGCTGCAGATATGAGGACACAAGCATGAGGTAAATAATTTGAGCGGAAAAATGCACATAAGACTAATAAGATGAGTGACGGCAGTGACAAAACAGGAGAAGACAAAGACAAAGTAATCCCTTACATCTGTTGCATATAACAGGGTTAGTGTTTATGGTCGCCAGTGAGTCTGAGCTGAGAGGAAACAGGTCACAGGGTCGCCATACATGGACAAAAAGTCAACAAATGGACAATTTAGCAAATGGGAAGTGCAACCAAGATAGTTTTACAACCTTCTTGTTGTCATTTAATTATGCATTTATGGTATTTTTTCTATTTTTGTCTACTTAACGATGGCTTCATTCGTTTGCTCTGTTGAACGCTTCGCTAATGAGGTCCTACTATCTCTGCTTTGCAGTGCATTAACCGGTGGATTAGGTCCTGTTTGTGCGCAGGTGCCAAATAAAGCCTCCCAGTATTTGAAAAAGAGGCAGATATGTTTTGAACAGGAAGCAGCAATTATTATTCAGCCTTTCAACCTCACATAAAACAGCTCTCGAGACAAGACAGAGGATTAAACTGCATGCTGCACTTTTCAGGACGACGGGCTGATTTTCAGTGTTTCGACAGCAGCGAAGCAAACACTGAATGTTATCAGGTGGCCACTGAGAGATGTTTGGCAGGAAATACCATTACGGCGGAATTGATGAAAATCACCTCTCAGCTCAGCGGTCAAAACCTCTGATGACTCTCCTACAAGCGGATAATGGAGGTGGATCGTTGTAATAGGACAAATTAAACTGGCGCTCCTGTAGAAATACCAGACTGCACCAATAATTTTACCTTTTGTGTTTCTAAAATGCACTCAATAGCCGACAGTATGCATATGTACGAAGTTTGTGTATTTTTGGTCTGTTTTTCGTGCTTTGGTCCAATTGTCAGCATGACAATACCCATGTGCACACAGTGAGTTTTGTGCACACCAGTCACGTTTTTTACATACAGAGCCCTGCTCTCAACCCCCTCCAGCTCCACTGAGGGAGCTGACTGTGAGCCAGGTCTTATTGTAGCTAAACTCACTCTGGGAATGGGAGCAAATCCCTGCAGCCGGATTCTGAAACCATGCGAAAGCCTTCCCAGAAACATGGAGGCTGTCACAGCAGCAGATTAATGTCCATGGTTGTGAAATGAGAAGTTTAACAATCACATATGGGTGAAATGATCAGTGTCGTGAAGTGCACCAGACATGAGAGCAGCTTTTAAATGAGAAGCTCCTTAAGAAACATTTATTCAGAGCCATAATTAAATTGTGCATTCATTACCTTTCACTGATGATTCAAATGTCACCACAATTAAATGCTAATTATATCATGCAGAAATTATATTTGTGTCACTTTTCTTGTTTAGTTTACCCTTTAATAGACTTGCTGACCTTTTTTTTTAATCTTGGTATTTCTCAGTATTGTTTTGGTGTGAAAAAAAAGACCATTTACACCCAGCGTGACTTCTCTCACCTTGCATCAGCTAGTGTTGCCCTGACAATCGCCCACACTGCCACAAAAACAGCTGGAACACCTGAAATTACACACAGCAAACAATGAGCGGTGCTGATGTCATATACTCAGTCTGCCTGATTCATAGGTCATAGGCTCGTTTAATATCCTTTACACAATATACAGGAAGAAGGAGTGAGACGCAATTAGGCATCCCAAGTTAATGGCTAGACCCTTTTAAGTCACACGGCCCACTTTCTTAGTCAGCGTCCATGAAAGAACCAGACTCTGGATGAGCATTAACTCTCTTGTCGGGTGTGGAGGTGAGGAAATGCGTTACTGAAATATTCATCTTACTTGCTGATTATGATGGAAAAAATAAAGCCCTGACAGAAAGATTTGAAGACCAAGCTTGACATCATCCATGGTGCATGGTCCTCAATAATTTCCTGCAGTCCCTCAAACCAGCACAGCCTATCACCGAAGCCCTTGGTCACCTAAGCAACGGAGCTTCTCTTCCTATCCGAAGGGCACCAGTCTCCCTCCAGCTGCATTGTACTCCAGTATAGCAAAACAGACCTCTCCCTTCACCTGGATCCTGAGCTGACCTGACCACGACCCTGAGTGCACCGTCAATTTCAGTGGGGCCACCTTTGATTCCACTTTCACACCACTTTTGTTCCATGATTTGGTTAATTTGTAAAAGACTTCTTAATGAATCACCGGCATAAACTTGATCCCAGTGCTGCCTTCACTGCCCAGTCTCCAGTTCTCTTCTGAACATGGTCAGACTGTGTCTTTTTTGAGGTAGGCTACTTGATAACCCCAGATCCTGCTTTACAGTACACTTTAGCACATGATAGCATTGGGCAATTTGTAGAGAAAATCACTCCAGCAAAGACTAAAACAATCTTTTGGAGGGGAAAAGGCACAGAAATGCTGCATTCGTACCAGAATAGAGCCACCCCAACAACCAATGAGGCTTCATGCACACAGTCCAGAACTTTAAAGTGAATTAGTTTCTTCTCAAAGGTCATCAGCAGTAACTTCAACAATGCACACATTATCTCTGCTGACCAATCCTCTGAGTCAACAGCTTTTATTGTGCTATGAACAATGCTCCTGTTTTTCAGTATCTTACTGAATTGTAAATTTTACATTACGTAGCTGCTCAGAATTCAGGTCGTGAAACGGGCAATGTGATTTGAACTTTTACATTAATGATAAAAATGACTTCTGCGCCCTCCTGAATGGAGCTTTTTAAGCAGAAACGACTGCATTTGATTGCGATAGGGCAAGACGGACTCAGACGAAATGTCCCTTCCATTTGCTTTACGTAGACGCTGTGTGTTCCCTTATCTTTCAATAGATAATCATCCAGGTGGACATGCTTTGATGATGCTCTGTCTTACCTGAGGCTGAGAGCTTTGTGGGGGTGTGACAGTAGAGGAAAGTGCAGGTAACCACTGAGCACAGCACTCCAGCAGGAATGTCTTATATTTACTGTTCAACATGATGGTTGCTACTGATAAACCAAAGGTAGACTTCCTGGTCGGTTTCCCGCCTGTCTGATTGTCTGCACCACCCTAATTGTTTCCACCTGTTCATTGTTACCTCATGTGTGTATATATAGTCCGCGTCTCCCTTTGTCCTGTGCCAGATTGTCTTGTGTAGCTGTCTTGCGCCTTGATAGCTCTAGCCGTGCTCCAACTCCTTTGATCTGGTTACATTGACCTTACATTGTCCTTGCATTCCGCCTTTTGTTTGAGACTCCTTTTGATACCTCGTGCCTTTAGTTACTCCTGATAACCTTGTGATTTTTGTTGTAACTTTGGATAGCCGTGGGCCTTTTGTTTGATACTTTGTATTTCCAGTGTTCTGTCGTGTGCCTGGGACTTTTTGTAATAAATTCAGCCTGAGGGCTTGCACCTGCCTAAGTGTTGTGGTCCTGCATTTGAGTCCGCCATCTTGAAAGCCCAAAGGCTTGATAGTTAGATCTCACAGAATGTTTGTAACTAACAGAACCAGAGATGTTGCACGTAAAAAGTCTTCATTTATAGTCCACATTTACAACCATTCCGAACACAGCATCAGTTAGCAGGCCTAAAGCTGTGAACTCGAGTCCTACATGTGTGTAGGAAAGATGCTGCAGCAGAGCAGTGTGTGTTTGTCTTCGTAATGTAGCTCTGTATCTGCAGACAAGTTTAACCCCACTGGTCTTCAGCATATTGTCCCATATCAGCAGGCAGCAGAAGAAACATTCAGTTGAATAGTTGTGATACTGCACCGTACCGACACTGCAACTCATACTGGGGTTTTTTTAGCCATGAAAACACTGAGTCTGATTAACAGGACACTGCCTCTGTCAGGAGAATATCTGTAACATGAGCATGCCTGCTTTCCAGTTGTCGTACAAACAGTGGTTTAATTAACATGGAAGACTCAGCAATGAAGTAAGCAATAGCATAATCATAATCTCTATTTAATGCCAGCAGTGTTTGTAATGAAAGAGGGTTTCTATACAGTCAAACTAAATGGAAATCCTGCTAAGATACTAAACTGTGCGGCATAAATTTGGTTAACTGTGCATCATGTCCATCATTTTTCATTCGTGGTGCTTCTTTCTGGTCGGTTGGTCATTCCAAATCCAAAATACAGCACAGTGTGCAACGCATACTGATACTTTCTGTACTGGGAACATAATCAGACCAAACCTAATCAGCCATTTAAATACGCAGAAGTACAAACGGAAAAGAGATGGAGAGAGGAGACAGAAATCTCCCCTTTTTCTTAACGTGAATTCAAAGAAAAGAGCAAAAAAATATGTGTCCGGGGACAAAAATCCACTTGTCTGAACATTCTCACAAGAACAAAAACACTTCAATTCCAGCAAGTCTTTTTCATATTGAATATCATCTTTGTTCCATCTTTGATCCATTTATTTTTGACAATAACTGCTACTGATCTGTTTCAGAGCTACACAGTTGCCTACAGCAATAAAGGCATTTGTTCCTATTGAGGATATTTCTTTTCTTTTTGTGCACTTTGTATGCACCAGACATCTGTATATTTAATTGTACACTGACATGCCAGTACTGCAGGTTTGCGCTCTGTATTACCAAAAACTTTCAGCACTGGATATATTTCTGCTAAAGCAATTGGAAGATTGGTTAGAAAGTCATGCTGCACCACACCATGCGTGCTCTATGAGAAATATGTATGCCTCTACTCACCCCATCCGATGAGTGTGAAGCCCCAGAGGTATTTGGAGTCTGATCGGAAGGCCATGAAGATGAGACTGTGGAGGTAGAGGCCTTCTACCAGGATCCAGTAATAGTTGGTGGCCAGAAAATAGATGAAGAGCAGCACTGTCACCTTGCAGCCAATCTGATAACAAAGTATGAACACTTTCATCACATCCTGTTTGTAATAGTGTGTCGACATATTATTGTGATCAAAGTGGAACAAAACTGGACGTTGCCTTTAAATCCAGTGTGATTTCTGTGGGGGACCCACTTTTACTAATTGACAAGTATTATTTTTGATTTCAATGATTAAATATCTTAGCAGAGAACCAGCTGAACAATGAAATAATAATATAAAATGATGTAAAATGAAGCCTTTTGTCTGCTAGATTCACACTCGGGCGTCTCGTTTCCAGCAGGTACAGTGGTGGAACTGGCTTACAGAGCTGCAGTGGTGTGTTTAGTCTGGTTGTAACAGAATCCTTGTGGACTGGATGCACCGCAGGACTCAATGTGTTGATCCTAATGCAGGTGCGTGATGAGTATTATGCCTGCACTGGACAGCTGGCCGGACAAATCTTTGCCCCTTCATCTGTAGAGACTCAGCAGGATCACAGGCCGATCATCACTTTAATAATATGCTGATGTCATATGAGAGAAAAATCCTAAACTCACTGATGTATGAGATTATTATGAGTTAAAATGAGTTTTTAGAAGCCATTTTTGAGGCCAGTCAGGCAGCTTTAAGTCTCATTAGTGGTGATGGCAAATGAGAGTAAAAAAAGGAACATTTTCGAATAAGTGATGCAAAATTTCACTTCTGGCCACACAATTATGTTAATAAATGAATAAATTGGCATCTGCCTTCACTCTTACAACATCGATGAAGTGTGCTCAGCTGTAATCAACTTATATGTCATACTTCACTTTGCCATCCAGAATGAATAAAACAAGCATATCTCCATGCAGGATCAGGATCAGGATTTTGACATCATGGTTCAATGTGCAACTTACACAAGAGCCTTCATCACACGAGTCCTTCAGCACACATACATGTGAGACATCTGGTATCTAGTAGTTTTTGCATATTCATAGATTCTGTATGACGATGATTTTTCTTCCTCATAAGACACAAATTATCATTCAGAGCATTCTAAATTCTGCACAGTATCTTCAAGCACGTCTGGAGGGGATCTTAAAAATTAAATAAAACTCAATTAAAACTCATTTAAACTAAATAATAAATGCACCTATAGGACCACGTACCAGAGGCACAGAATAAATGCACTGTGGATGTGGGCATTAACCATAGACAGTGCATGCACTTGTGATAATAAAATGCTTCAAGTCTGCGTGTGGTTATTGTGTGCTGCAAACATGGAGCTGCTCTCGTAGCACCTTAAATGATGCACTTAGATATGTAAATAAATCAGAATATCTATCTAAATGTTTCTGACTCATCTCACTTTTATCCAAATCTATCATTCACTTCTTTTGAAAGATTTTCAAGGGCCAGAATTAAACTGCAGGGTTTAGTGCAAATCAAAATAATTGCCTTCAGTCTTTACAGGAACAATTATTCATGATTCAAATCACCTGAATAAAACAAGCAGTCCTGGCCTTTGATGCCAATTAGGGATTCCCATTTTTCTCTCAGAACTCAACATTGTTTTAATTAATTAAAAAAATTAGATAAACTAAAATGAATGAGTGCGATTCCTTGTCTCGCTCATGACTGGATTCTCTTATCCTTGCTTTTTTTCCACTAAAAGTTACAGGAAGTTGATTCTTGGATGCTTCGACATCCCTGGGACTTAAAGTTATGAAAGACGCGGAAGGCTACAACCGTAGTTTCTCACACTTTTATTATTTTTTCAATGTTGTGCGAGCGTGACCTCCAAACAACTCGTATTGTTGTGACTGTAGCTGGAAACCTGATCAGGAGACATGATGTCAAGAAGATCTGTGCACAGAGTGTGGGCGACTGACAGATAATTGCGCAGCTTCAAAGAAGATTGAAATGTGGCATCAAATAGGAGGAGGGTTTGCAGCCATTTTCTCTGCACAGACGGATGACTTTACATCATTTCGATATCTTGCTCTTTAGCTCAAAGCAGAGCTATCAGTGCTCATCAGCACACTGTGTATCGGCCACCAAGGTTTGAACTTTGCCAACATGGAAATGAAGACATTCATCAGCAGTGTAGCATTCTGGACTTGTTAATAACAACAGGGTTTAACATCCACAATGTTTCAGTATTAGAACGAGCTATTTCTGACCATCACTGTTTGTTTTTGATGCCAAACTAATCTAAACAAAGAGTAAAAGGGAATTTTTGGTTCACAGTCACAGTCAGCAATACCATGTCACCTGCTTTAAATACTGCTGCTCCACTACAGGTTAAAAAGACGTCATCTGACTGAGCTCCCCGTGGTTAAACAACAGCAGCGTTAATGAGATTAAGAGAATTTGTCGAGCAGCTGAAAGAAAACGGAGGAAAAGTACAAAGAAGCCATGACTGTCTATGACAAAGCACTATGTCGAGCAAGGAAGTCTACTTCTCCAAGGCTACTACAGAGAATGCTGGAAACTCAAGAACATTATTCTCCACTATTGACAAGCTACTCAGCACCGCCCCCACCCATCTACAGTCCTCAACATCCAACTGTGAAGAACTTGCATCATTCTTCACGAACAAAATAACCTCAATCAGAGCCAGAATTGCTGCTGATGTGAACACAGATGAGCTCAGTAAAGCCTTTAAAAAAACATTCACCTTATTACATTAACTGAGCTGTGCACTAACTCCTGTACCTGCAGCATTTTTAAAGCAGGTGTTTGACAGTGTTTCGAGTCATCTGATGTCCTGAAGATGTCTTCAAAACAGCTGATTTTTTTAAAATAGTGATTTATTTGTAGTAAATCACTTTGAGTTGCATGTCTTGTATGTAAGGTGCAATACAAATAAAGTTTATAATTCTTATTCTCATTGTTGTTATTATTACTATTATTGCTGGTCCTTAGTCACTGTTTGGATTAATTAAATATAAGTCCCCATGGGAAGTTTGTTGCGGAGGCTGACTGCGACTGTCAGAAGGAAACTGTAGAGTTTTAATAATGAAAGCATCCTGTGCACTTTTAAGATTTAGTTCCTGTCATTTTCCTCATGCAACCCTGCAGATGCCAAACGAGTGATTTCACAACACACCTGCGGCGTCTTTATCTTTATTCCTTTCATCGTTTGGGTGAAATTAGAGAAAGCGTTCCTTAAAAAAGAAAAAGAGAACACATTTGTAGTCTCCTGAGGCTATAAATTTGTCAACCTCGTCTCACATGTGCAGTGTTTAAAGGCAGCCTGCTGACTCTTCTGACAGAAAAAGAAAATAAGGAACATTCATTTAGTTTCACAGTGCTGACAACTGCATTAGAAATGAGGAGGGTGCCTGCAGCAAAACAAAAAACAATTAGGCTGTTTTTAATCACCTTCAGAACCAAAACATTGTCTCCCATTAACTCTTCTTCTTGATTAACCTGTGATTTTCTTTACTAAAACTGTACGTTTGGATGCACAATGCTGGATCCAGCCTCAGGGCCTCTTTTCATCAGGCAACCCTCCCAGTGCCTTTCACTAAGCTGAAGGGCAGGGTCATGTTTGGCCTTGAAAATTGATTCACAAGAGTGTTATTGAATTTGTAGTTATTTTCACTGAATGTGTCCATCGAATTAATTGGACACTCGTCCTGGAATATATAGCAGATTAAACTGCACCATTTTCATGAACACAATAACCAAAGCTGTGAGCGTTGGGTGTTTAGAGTATAATTACACCACTGTATGGTGCAACTGCATTGAAATTCCACATTACTGACTATAGTGAGGGTTTAATAGTGCCACATAATTGCCTCTAATGCTTACAGTACTCAGAATTCACCGAGAGGAAATTAAGCTGCATTTAAAAAAGAGCAATCAGCAAGCGAGTGAGGGAATACATGCATGCATATTCATTGTTAATGGGCCCCGGCACACAGGTGAACTGGCAAATTGCCTGAATGTGAGCACTTCAAAATCCATATACAGACATGTGTGTGAGCTTTAACTGTGCAATAGCTACCTGTATAGACATTTGCTTCCTAGATATTTTCTCTTTCACAGCTTATTGGCTATAACGACACTGATGTTATAGCCAGGGGAACAACCGACATTTGATTCAGAAAACCAAACACCAAAACCCACCTGGACACACACCACCACCCATAGACAAGACACAAGTAGTCCCTTATGCCTTGTGTAAAAATACAGAAGTAAAACTGAAGCTTCGGCTATCTGAGTTAGACAATGTCTTCTTTGTGTTATTTTCCCTCCACTGCAGCTTAGTAAGGAAACACTGTGCAACAATGCTGCTCGCGTCACATCAGGTGTTCAGAAGACAAACAAGGCAGCAAATGAGCCATTATTGCTACGCACACAGAAACCACGCGCAATTCAAGGACACACCAGGACTTCATTCAGCTCGCATGAAGACAGGCCGAGCCTTCAAATCAGTCACCACTTTATCAGACCTGAGTTGAAAGTAGAGCAGAACAGCTACTTACATACTGAGACGTGTCCAGTGGTGCCATGCTAACTGTTTTTAGGTTGTCCAACAGGGCAGAATCAAAGTCCTGCAATCCGGCGCTGGAATGGACGACTTTGTCCTTCACGAAGATGCTGACGGCCCTCAGCATGAAGGAAACGAACAGGTGCATGTGGATGTAGTTTCTGGTGCAGTGAAGACGTCTGCCAGGAAAACACATAGCATTCAAAGCTATTGATTAATCATCAAAAGCACGATAAAATACAATCGAGACGACTAAGATGTTTGTGTCGAGGGTTACAAACAAGGAGTTCAGTTGTAGTGGTAGAAAAAGTATTCAAATCCTTTGCTTCAGTAAAAGTACTTATACCACACTGTTAAAATACTTCATTACAAGGTAAAAGCAAAATGTACATAAAATACGAAAAGTGAAAGTACTCATTGTGCAGTAAAATGGTCCCTGTCAATGTTTTATAGTGTGTTACATCTGATGTTTGTTGATTCATATTACTGCTGCATTAATGTGTATGATGCATTTTACTTTTACTTCATCCTTTAGTTTATCAGCAAAAATCATAGATAATAAAGATACTAAAGTAAATGTAGTAGAGTTAAAAGTACAATATTAGCCTCTGAGATGTTGTGGAGTAGAATAAAGTTACAATAAATGGAAATAGTTAAAAAGTACCTTAAATTTGTACGAAAGTACAGCTTGAGTAATCACACTCAGGTACATTTCTGTTTACATCACATAAATTACATTTATTTAGGCTCAGGTTGGCCTGAAGGTGAAAAATGGACAAAAAACATGGAAGAAAAAAATCCTTGTTGGAGGATCTCGGTGGGACTAACACTGACTGTAACTCCCGGTTTGATTCCAGCTAAAAGCTTTGGTCATTCTCTCTCCTCCAGGTTCTCCACCGTCAGCTGCACAGGTTGACGGTGGAACAAACATTTCAGTGGCGTCTGTCAGAACACACACCACGGCGACCACTGACTGCACTGTAGATCCACCTGTGCTTCAACAGGAAGCAGGTGAGTCCTGTGAGACCTTTCTGTAATTTCTGTCAATGTCCTGAAAATCAGCCGCTGACCAAGCACCAGACATGGAGATCTTTATGTATATGAGGGTCTCACTTATTTCTTTGGCTACTCTGCACTTTCACTGCTTTCAGTGCCTCTCTCATGGTCTCATCGACTGTCTGACTGAAACTAAAGCTGCACGATTGCTTCATCATGAGTTGATTATCAGGAATCAATTACTGTGGAGAGCATTTTGCAATATAATTTATGAAAAACCTTCATGTCCATCTCTTTTTACTGGCCTCATTATGTTGTATTACATATCCTGGGTAGTTGGGGTAATAAGATGATTGCTGGCTGTGCTTTGCGAAGGTTCGCCTTATAAATAAAGCTTCATACTGGAGGGGAGGCATATTGTTGACAGTGACAGCATCTCTGCACAGAGAGGAAGAGCTAAGAAGGAAGAGCACATATCAAAGCTGCTTAATGAAGTCAAACACATACATAGTAAATAGGCGACCTGATGGCTTCCTGTTTGAAGTTTTCCGATACAGACATGCAGCTCTGATCACCGTGGGAGCTTTCTTCTTACTTTTCTCATGATAAAATCCACTCTTGTTGTGAAATGCTTTCAAAAGTCTCTCCTTGTCTCCTGTATTTTCCTCCCAGGCTCTAAATACAAAGGCAGGGTCACTTCAGTTGAGTGAGCCACATAGAGTTTCAAGTGCGCAGGGATTTCCAAAGGGTTTCTGAAGTGTAGACGGTATTATTATACCTGAAAAGTTTCAAAATAAACCTGGGGAGCCTTGCACATTAAATTACAACATTAAAGGCAGAATAAATGTTGAAAAAAATGATCTATGATCTTTTGACCAAGGTGGCAGTTTGTTGGCCAGAAATGCTCATTCAGTTTCTTTTTATTTGCTTTCCTCCACATCAAAGTTTATTCTCCTAATTTCTCATGCATTTAATTTAAAAACCATCTTTACTCCATCACAGAATGGATGTAAATTGATTCACTTCTGTGAGTTGTTCTGTTTTTCGTCAAGTGAGTGTTTACTATCATTCCTTCATTATTTCATCAGGAAAGACAAATAAAAATGATGGACAAGAAAAAAGAACAATTAGAAATCAACAAAATGTAAGAAGTGCCCGATATTCTAAACGTATAAGCTTCTCATATCAGGCATCAATAGCTTCAATACCTTCCACTGAAGTGCTCTGAAAATTCTGCACAGGAAATGACACCGTGTAAAATCAAACCACTGCCACTTTCCAATAAGAAACATTTTCAAAAGGAATCAAAATGTTTTATTTATGACTCAATATTTCTTTTTTCAAGCTGTCTGTGGTGGTGTCACAGCACTGTCCACAGTGTGCTTTTATTTTTTTTTTTTTCAGCAGCAAACCCTTCATTTCCATAAAATCCACCAACACCTCACTCCACAATCGAATGATTTGCATGATGGCATAACCTCAATTTTGCAATTTTGTCATTGTGAACACAGAACAAGCATGGTTACGAATGTAGGCTGCATTCGGAACAGAGCAGGATAGTCCGGACACAGAGGTAAAAGATGAAGAGAGCAGCTGGTGTCACAACCAGCTGGATAACATGAAAAGTGTGTTATCCTCAGGTATTACACCTGCATCTAGAGGAGAGGAAACACCTCCTGTTGTTTCTGTCTATAGAGTGAAATCAGAGGAAAGACAGCACATCACTCAAGCATTAGGGAATTCTCTCATACCTGAAGTATCCAATGATGAAGATGGCCACCAGCAGAGAGCTGAAGGACACAGCGTAGCCAATGGTATACATGACATACAGCCGCTCAAAGAAGTCTTGCTGCGAACAGAGAAATATTTGCCGTTCAGTTCATTCTTTACGGTGTAACAGACTGAAACAGGATGATGTAATGAGAGCGAGAAAGCCTTCACCGCTGATGTTTCGGGGGGTTTTGTGTTTGCATTTTGACGGGAGAAGATAAAAGTAGCAGCTGCTCTGAGTATTAAAGCTGAAACTGATGATAATGCTGCACATATGCCAAGTTAAAGAATGGAGCTGTGGCCCATTTCCTGAGCTCTTACTGTGAGCGTGCTTTGTCTGAAGTTAATCAGAACAGAAAAAAGTGGATTTATGGAGTATTAGCATGTATGTTGCAGCCTTAAATCTTTAATCTGTGGCAGATAAAGGGCTTTGCGAAAGCTTACAAACCGGAGACAACATCAGGACCAGAGCACCTGTTTGTCTGATAAGATAATGTCACCTTTTCGAGCACTGGTCAGACTGAGAGGAGCTAGAAGATCCAGCTGATATCATGAACAAAAGACGGCTCCAGCTCCATCCCTGGTTTCTTTTCATTTAATACACAGAGCAGAAGGCAAAAAGTCCCTCAGGTGAGATGGTTGATGAAGGGACTGAAGTCAAATTGATTCATATTTTGCAAGCCGCCGTGTTTTTGCTCCGAGTCAAGTCTGAAGTCTTTGAGATTTAAACTTTCATGTCATGTTTAAAGATCTAAAGTCTGAGCATGACAATTACAAGTGCTGAATGGCTAAAATCCTACCAAACACACATTTTTAATGGAAATAACTGATGAATCAAAGCATGATAATAACGAGTAAATGCACAGAATAATGGTGAGCCCTGCTTTTCTTCTTCATAACTGAAGAACGTTACATGTTGGAGGCTTGTTTCGTGTCACATGATCTCCTCTCGGGTTTAAATGAAAAGATTGCAAACCTGGATCAGGATATGTGTCCACCTCGGCCTCAAGTCTTTGTGACTCGAGTCTGACCCGTGTCAAAGTATCATCCAAGTCTAGCTCTGATAAGCAATGGATGAAACCACTATCCTCAGCAGGTTTTCAGTAAAAAAAAACTCTGATAGAGCCATCGTACACGTCCTGCACAGCAACAAACAACAGGCAGACAAAGCTAGCAACTAGCTATTAAACATAATGGGGCGTTTAGCAGCTAAATAGCCAGATTTTTCCCACTGGAGTTGGTGGAGACCAAAACAGAGCTAAAAAGAGAGAGATTTTTGGAGTGGAAAATGAATAAGGAACTACAACAGCACACAGAGCATCATGGGTGCAAGGCTAATGACACGTTAATGAGAGACTCAACACTTAATTAGCTTCCAGCTGGTCGGTTGGAGCACAGCTTTCACTTAGTTTGTCGAAATGTATGACTTTCAAATGCATCTGTGCGATCAGTCACAATCATGAAATATGTCTTCTTTTCAGACTTTTCTCCAATGGTGGTCCTATGGGCTGTAAAAATGTATGTAAGGGAAGGTCACGCTTGAAAAGAACTGCTAATAATTCAGAGACCTGCAGCCTGTGATGAGCTGTCAAAAGATGACACTGTTTCGTATTGAAGAATAACAAGCAAAACAAGGTGGGGGCCACTGTTTTACAGGATGGTGAGAGCTGCTCATTTGCTACACCATCATGTGATAAGATGTGAATTTGAGCCTCTGTGCCATCAACCAACATTGCATAATGTGTCCTTACGATGAAGCACACAGCCGCCTAACATCTGATTTTATTTTCCAGAGATCATCTCAGGCTGCTCACATCCAGCCTCCGCATCGGCTTGACCTTGTAAATCCTGTGGGATTTACAGCTTTGACTGCTACATATGCAAACAAGCTGCTGCAGATACATTTCTCAGTCATACTCACTCTCCCGTCCTCATCGCTGGGCTGAAGGAAGCGCAGACACTCTGAGTAGTTGGTCCAGGTTTTGTTCCAGCGGTCCGCAAACACCCAGGAACCGTTGACGTCACACTTCCTGTAAGCATGTCCTGTAAAAACATACTTTTACAAGATTTTGGATGTTTACAACACTTTAAAAAATCTTTTGGCCATTGCTGATTGAAGCATCTCATGCAGGTGGATCTGTCAACCTACTAAAGTAAAATTTTAATGAGTCTTGATATATAAAAGGCCTTACACTCCCATCATAAACCTGCACATGTTAATTTAATCATTTGTGTCATTTACATGGACACTTGAACAGAACAGAGCCTCCGTTTCTGTTATTAATAACAATAATAATGTTAAATCATTGACCTCACATAATAGCTTTTTCACCCTAAGCACAAGTCTAATCATCCAGAATGATTGAACACACTGTGTGAGTGAGTAATTTAGCAAAACAGAAAATGCTTTACGAAGTACATAAACGCTCTGAATGCGTCTCTACATTTAATGTTCTTTGCAGTCTTGGAGCTCTCAGTGTGGTTAACCTTTGTGATTGAAGTCGTAGATGTAAGACGGGCAGGGAACCTTGGTAACCAGCCCAGGGGAGCCGTGGGGCCAACAAATAAGACCGTCCCAGTCTGGAGGACACGTCTCATCTACAGTGAGAAGAGGAAGAGTTAGTCAGCGTACACATACTGTCATCTGCTCATTTCTAAGCTTTATTTTTTTAGCTGAAAATCTCTTTTGCTGTTTCTTTTGATTTATTTTCACAATGTGTTGTGAAATGATTAGTCAAGTAATCAGTTGGTTGGCTGACAGAAAATTGCTGTAATTGCTGTTTTTATAACCCTTTAAGTCATTTTTCATGCAAAAACATTTCATTCTTTCAGCTTCACAAATGTGAGGATTTGCTGAGTTTTCTTATTTTAATACATTTTTAATAATTGTGAATAGTTTTGTTCATCACTATTTTCTGAATTGTTACAAACTAAACAATCAATCAGTTAATGGATAACATAATCAACCAATTAAGATAATCATTAGTTGCAGTCCTATACCAAATAGTTAAAAATTAGCTCCAACTACAACAGCAAATCGTACTTTGACATGAATGCATGAGTAATTGTATTTTAAAACTTTCAAATGCAGGACATTTACATATAACAGAGTATTTTTACAGTGTGGTATTAGTATCTGGTAAAACAAGTACATTCCTCTTTCACAGTTTTTTAGAAAACATAACTTTTTTTCTCCGGTTATCCCTTCACTCACTGCTGATTAAAACTGCTAAATTATTCCAGAGGGGACTAGTTTTCTGCTCCAATGAACAGACATGAGCAGCTTGACACTGCTGCTCAGCTGGCAATTAAGTCAGTATACTCACTGCCGCCTGATGACAAAAACAGAAACCTGTCAATCAGATCAATTAAAAAGTGAATTCAATATGCCTGTGAAACTCTAATTCCTTTTTGATGTAACTTACTTTCAGGGTCTGAAAGCTGTGAAGGTTTTCCGCATTTTAAGTGGCCAAATAACGACTTTATAATAGTATAATTGGAAAAAAAAAACAATGGTTTGCATTGGCTCTGGTGTGAATCTCCCTAAATATCCTTAAATATCCCTAGAACCCAATTTTCTCCAGCTCTGCAAACGCCTAACACTTGTTTTTCCGTCCATTTATTACATGTTTCAGATGTAATGACTGTTTTTACTCTTTAAATCGACCGAGCATTTGAATGCATGAATGAAACTTAATGCAATCTTAAAACAAGCCTTTTCAGAATATCATCTATAGTGAATGCCAACAAAAGCTATTAACAGAAAGTAATGGCTGTCAGTGGATTTTATCATGCAGGATGTAAACAAAACCAAAAAGCATTAAATCTACACCTCTGCTGACTCCTCTCGGCTCCAGCAACGAAATGACTGCGCTCTTATATAAGCACAATATTTTAAAGTGCAGTTTTCAGACAGAATGCTCTTTAAGTCATACGTCCACAAACATTAGCATTAATCAGTCAAAAAGGCTGCATTTGAAAGCACTAATTGCTCAGCTTCTGGCTGCCAATGTGATAATTCTATGCTTCCATTTAAAGCTGAAAATATAAAACTGTTTCAAGCTCAGTGTTCTTGTGGCAGGATGTAAGTGCCATTTCACATCAGGCCATGTCACACTTCTTTAGTCTTCTTAACCCTTCTGTCCACTAAGAGTTTATCAATCCTAACAAGGCATAGCAGGGCTGTCAAGCGTCAGATGAAATATTTCTACAGCACAGTTTGTGGCACTGCTGCTCACGTTTGTACCTGTGGCTCCTGGGTCAGTGTTGGAGAGGTTCTGGTAGCACTGCAGTTTGACTTCATAAAGGATGTACATCTGCTCCTGAGCAGAGAGAGGACCATCGAACCCCATCTGTGGAGCACAGCAAACGGCATCAGATCTGTGGCCCTGTGTCGACATATGTGTGGAAATCACTTTAGCTTTTGGCTTTTCAGTCACATTTGGGACATCGTGGCCATCTGCTGTGGGCAAGTCATCACAAAAAAAGCAACAGACCGAAATAACATTTTTATTTCACTTTTTTTGTGTTTTTTGTCCCTTACATATTATTATGTATTTTAGCATTACAGAGGTTTATTCATGTGTTCATACTTCACATTTTTCATTGTTCTCACATTCAAAGCACTGCCATGTAAGCTACAGACATGCTATTGGCGTCTGCTGGTAGTCTCACTGGGCTGCTAGTGCAGCTATAGACGTTGGTTGGTAGAGATGGGATTTATGGCTCTTTGAGGGGAGCCGGATCGTGGTGAGTCGTTCCTTTCAAAGAGCCGTTCAAAAAACTGGCTCATTTGGCTCATTTTTATATTTATTAGGTTTTAAGAAGGCATTCTGGCCTTAACTCGTTTTATCTTGGAAATAACCACTGGGAGGAACGAATTTACATAACCCACCAATATGAGTTTAAATTATTCTGAAATATTGATTATAATGTTATTTGACATGTGTGGATTAGATGGATTAGTCTGATCTGGATTTATTGTAAATATTCCACAGGGTGGCGCCACATCACTCTGCTTTGACAGTGCTTGGCTTTTTTTTTGTTACTGGCGCACTCACGTGAAGGCAGCGTATATCGCATATCTAATAAGCACCATGCAGCTGGGCAGTGCTCCTCCTCATGTAACCAGGTAAAAAAAAAAAAGAACGGTTCCCAGCTGCGACTCGGTTCATGTTAACGAGCCGTTCAAAAGAACCAGTTCGTTCGTGAACGTCACAACACTATTGGTTGGTGAATATGATCGTCTACAGTGCTGATCCATTCTTCACTAAGCCTTCACTCATCAAGAGGAAAGCTGGGACACTGTGTAAAACAGAATGTGATCATGTGCTAATCTGTTTTAAAACATACTTACCTGAAAACAGCACAAAGACAATATATGTTTGAGCTCATCAGCTTCATTGGTTTTTGTAAATATCTGCTTATTCTTATTCTGCTGATTGTGGATCTCTACAGTAAAAGAATAAAGTCAAAGGTAGCTGGACCTGCTGTTTAATTCTCAATACATTTCTTCCACACATCCGAGAGGCTTCATCACTTGGTGGGCTGCCTGAGACATTTCAGCTTTGTTCTTGATGTCATGCGAGAGTCATTTCTGTCGCTGTGCAGTCAGTTAGCGTCACTTCACACAAAGTGTGAACTGCCATGAAATTGCTGGGGAGGAGCATCTGTGTGCAAAGCATCTCCATTTGTCCAGCCAGTTGGCAGATAGCTTGACAGAGGAGAGAAGGAGGGGGGGGGGGGGGGGGGGGGGGGCATTTGACTTGAACTGTGTCACTGCAGCCAAAAAAAAATGCCTTATAAGATTTGGGAAAAGATCTTGGTAAAACAGATCAGCATCCGGTTGTGAGGATGAGTCAGTGGTTCCAGTTAGTGCTGTAAGTCAGCTGATCGTGGACGAAACTAAGGAAAGATTGCATGGTGTTATTCGAGATGTACAGGCGCTGAGGAGTCAGCTTGAAACGACGAGAATGGGATGTTACGAGACTGAAACGAAGCTAAAGTCGTTTGAAAACCACACATTGACCTTAAAGCAGGAAACGGATGGAATGAACAGGAGGACAAACATTTTGATTGATGGGATTGTGGATGAGACAAGAGAGAACTGGGGCAAATCAGAGGTTAAACAAATGCTCTTAAGCAACGTGGGACTAGCTGGCACAAATATTGATACTGAGCGTGCCCAGAGGATTGGCCAGTGCTAAGGAATATTGTAAAATTTTTGCTCTTTAAAGACAGAGTGTCCTTTCTCCTTCCAAGAAATTAAAGGGCACAAACATCTGCATCAATGAAGACTTCTCAGAGGCCGTGCAACTGAGGAGGAAAGAGCTGTTGCTTAAATTGCAAGCTGCCCCAGGGAAGGCTGATGAAGCCATCATGAAGTACGATAAGGCGGTCATTATGCCCAGGAGAGGACAGCCTCAGTCAACACCTTAAAGCGGCTCATGGTTCTACATTTCTTTTATTATAGGATTTGTCTCTGCCTGCATGCAGCCTCAGGAACGAGGTTCATGAGATGTCGTTTATAAGGAAGGTCCAACATTCAGCTGGAAAATGAAGCTCTCACAGTCTCATGAAGGACACAACCAATATAATAAACTCTACCTGTAACTCATTTATCTTTCCCGAAATTATTCCAACATTGTATCATGAAAACCTAAGAAATCACGTCATAGCACTGACGTTAGCCCCGAAAGCCAATGAAAGATGACAGCTGGAGCATTTCTAAATCAAAACATGTTTAAACTGAATAAAACATGCTTTAATACTATCATGCTATTATTAAATAACAGTCTGAAACATTGTCTTAGCATAAGAGAGTCTACAGCCATGTTAGCTAGTCTGTGAGGCTGCACCCCGACAATGATAATGATAATATGCTGATGTGTAACAGATATAATGTTTACCATGTTAGTTTAGCTTGCTAGCGTGCTAACATTTGCTAATTAGCACTAAACACACAGAACAGCTAAGACCAGTGGGATTGTCATTAGTTTTTGCAGGTATTTCATAACAAAGCAAAGTTAAATTAAGTTAAATAGAGAGAGATGCGCCGCCACCATCTGATCTGAAATGTCAGGTCAATTAACAGATGTAGAAGTTAATGAACACATCAGAAACGGAAGTAGTCTCGAAGGCGCAGCCTAAAGTTGTCACCATCTCTACTTGTCTGTAGGCCCAATTATTCTGGTTATTTCACAACCACATACACACTGAAAATTTGAATAAATTATGGATTCATGCAGCCTCATAACCTGTATATCTGTCAAGTCCATAGAACCATCTAAAATGAAATTCCTGACAGACCATTAAGCAGAAAAATCAGACATAATGAATGTCTTATATAGATGATGTCACCATTTTCAAGTTGTACTTGCTTAAGAGTCTGTGTGCAACAGTCACAATGAAAGATGGTGTTTACTGAAGTGTCATTTCCCAGTAGTGTTTATTGCAGTAAATCACTTTTAATAATGTCTCTCTGTTCCATGAACACTGCAGCTGTTGTTGCAGGAAAGCTTGAACTCACTAACTGGACCTCTGCTTGAATACGTTAGAGATACTGAAGAAGACTCTCACACTCCTCACATGTTGGCCTTTCACTATTAAAGATACCCTGGAGGCACATGAAAAAAAAACACCCTTCATTCAAATGTAATGCAATATGTTTGGGTTTTTTTTTTTACAAAAAATGTAGATGGAAAAACCCTCCGAGCACATCTCTTCTTCCTCACTAAGAAATGTAGGATCTATACATATGCAAATATTAGGACGCCTGCAAACCACAGATATCATGTCATCTTCAGAGACGAATGAAGCATATGATTCCTGTTTTCATGCACAATCAGGAGGGAGCCTTTTATCAGCAACACATCGAACAAACCTCTGAATTGCTCCCCACATTACAATTTGTTCAGCGATTCCAACAGGTCTGGTGTGGTGCCCATTGGGCCCAGGTTGGACATGTTGTCCTCTCAGAGTTTAGTAGGTAGGATCAGCTAGCTAGCTAACTACATCCATGAAAGATTATTACTGAAAAATGGCAACGCAGTGTATAACAAAAATAAAACAGTTTGTGTGATCATTTGCTAATCCTTTGACACCTACTCAACTGAAAACAGCACAAAGACAATATATTTAATGTTTTACCTCATCAGCTTCATTGATTTTTGTAAATATCAGCTTATTCTGAATTTTATGCAGCAACACGTTTCAAACAAGTTGGGACAGGAGCAACAAAAGACTGGGAAAGCTGTGGAATGCTCCAAAAACACCTGTTTGGAACATTACACAGGTAAACAGGTTGATTGGTAACAGGTGATAGTATCATGATTGGGTATGAAAGGGGCATCCTGGAAAGGCTCAGTGGTTCACAAGCAAGGATGGAGCGAGGTTCACCACTTTGTGAGCACATGACTGTATAAAGGAGATTAATACAGGGGCTCAGGAACACTTTGTAACCCATTCTCCGTGAACAGAGTTTAATGCAAATGATTGCATTATGTTCTTATTTACGTCCTACACCGCATTTAGCTTTTTGGAAATTGGGCTTGTAGCATCTCCTTCCTCCTTTCCTTTTCAAGGAAAACATGACGTCAGGCTGACTAAAAGAGGTGAAATTCAGTCTGAATATGAGGCTAAAGCCCATTTTAAAGGAGAAAATAGAAAACAATCAAATAGCTATTTTTGGGCTTTAAAAAAACTAGAGGAACACTTGTTTAATTGTCCTATTTTTACACTCTTTTTGTATATAACATACATATATATATATATCATTTTTTATTGTCGATTTGGTTTTTCCTAAGTCTCCTTTTTATTCTTGCTGTCAAGAACTACTTGGCATGGGATCAATAACGTTTAATCTTATCTTATCTTATCTTTAGTGGTCCTGGTGTTGAAGGTGCTGTCCGTGGTGCTGACACTGTCATCACTGCCAACATTCAAAACCAACCATTTGAAATCTAATCACGTCTATCATTTTATTAGGTCTGACTCTTTTCAGGGGTTGGCACCAGATATCATCTTACTTATTCTCCTGATTAGAAACCAAATACGCTACCATTAGATGCTGGGAAGACCTGATAAGATAAAAGATTCAAAGTGGTCTGGAAAGCGTAATACGTCCAGACTGTGAGACAAATTGACAGTTCTTGACGATTCTTGACACAACTCCTCAAATCAGGAACAAACATCAAGCTAATCATAAATGCACAAGCTCAGCAGGGAAAAAGACACACATGCCAGCTTCATATCAACAGGTTACAGAGCTGTTGAGAAGCTACACACTGTGCAGGCAGCCAGTTTCTGCTGTCAGCATTGTGATCACTTCTCTGTGCTTGGTCCTTTTGTATGAGGTCAAATACCTCAGCAGCATTGTAATACTGAGGACAGATAAAAGATGGACACATTGATTCCATGCAGACATATCAGTGTTCTTTACAGCTGGACTCAGTGTTGCTACATATTGCCTTCTTGTGCGACTCCTGGATGTTCTGCAGGGGATTCTTCCAAAATGATATGATTATATGTTTCTATCAAACCTTTCTGAGCAGCTTAGAGAGGAGAATGAAGGTAAAAATATGATTTCAGAAGAAGAAAATAGTATCAAAGCGTTTTGCTACATTGATGTATAATCTTACTTACCTGTGCGTCAACCAAAGTCCAGCATGAGAAAAAGTTTAACACTGATATCCACACGAACAAGTTCATAGTTCACCGGTCTGCCTTCATCTCCAGCAGGGTAAATGGTGCTATCTCTTCATTTGAGTTCCTGAAGCCTCACACTCGAGGTGAACATCTCCTCTGGTGTCGGCGCATCCTCGAGTAAGAGCTCCACATCACTGGAAAGTTTCAAGTTGTGATCCGAAGCTGAGCTGCGGGAAGCACGCGGCGGTGGGATCCATCGGATCACACATTCCACGTGGTTTTCGCGTCCAGGTTCTGCTCTCGTGCGCTCGGAGAGCAGTGACTCCTCAGAAATGAGGACCGAGTCACCGCTGCCTCCGCAGAGGGAGAGTCCCGGACGCACTGAACACATCAAGCAGCTCTGCGCGCGAGGGGAGGAAAAGTGCGCTTCACGTGTCGCGAGTGCCACAGTGGAATGTAACGTAAGCTGTAATCAATCCGCTCAGCCTGCGCGCACTCTCTGCCACAGAGTTGGACGGTGCGTAAAAGCTGCCTCTGGCCGCTCTAAAGACGCCACCGTGTGACATGTGATAAAGAAGAAGAAGAAAAAGATATTCTCTCCCCTCGCGCATTAATTCATGGCACGCGCAGTTGGCAAAGGGGACCGGGCACTCGTGCGTCACCTCTAGCTGCGTCTCTGACGCACAGACATGTTTTCTTTTTGAATCAAGTTCAGCTAAATCGACAAACACTACTAATACCCAGCATACATGAGTCTGAACCTGCAACATCGTCATTACTTACAGGACTTGAATTGTGACAATATTGTTGTGGAACGCTCTAAAAACACCTGTTTGGAACATTCCACAGGTGAACAGGTTGAGGTGAAAGTGTCATGATTGGGTATGAAAGGAGCATCCTCCCTCACAAGCAAGGGTGGAGCGAGGTGCACCACTTTGTGAACACATGATTGCCTTTTCACATAAGAGTGTTCATGTCATCCATTATTGATACAGAATATTGATTGTAGCTGCTATAAAACACATAGATAACACTAATGCAGTTAAAAAATGTCAACTTGTCCACAAGACTCGACATTTGTTGAATCAGAAATTAGACGCAAAAGAGGACCTTCATTTGCTAACAATACATGTACAAAGACAATATGTAGAATACTTAATCAGGATCAATAATGACCTCGGGCTGCTAAGTCTTGTGATTGTTGTCTGTGTTTGAGTCAGATGAAGCTGAGAGCACACCAATCTTCAGCCATATTTCACATGGTCATTTATTATGCTATGTGTCACATAGTAATTTTGAAGGAGAAAGTTTTGCAATAATGGTTGAAACGAGAGTTTTATTCAAGGACATGTCAAATATTAGTTTAAGTGGCCATTTAGAAGAAATTGATGGAGCCACTCCAACATAATTAAAGGATAACTTTCGTTTTTTACAACCTGGACTTTATTTGTAGCATTTAATACGACCATTTAGACACCCAGACAACTTTGGTGGCATTTGGAGTCGTTTTGAAGAAATTAGCCCCAGAAGAGCGGCGCGTATATCCGTATGATGCGAGTAATTGGGGCACCCGTGCGTAGCCTCTATAAACGCATAATCTGCGGCGAAACTCGTTCATATTCCAATATTTTGTTATGATATGCTGGTGCTATTCCCCTCTGAGCCCGTGGTGGCATGTTATCAACATCCAGCGTCTCTAGACAACTACTTCTGACGTGGATGACGTCATTTTCGAGCGCCGCGCGCTGCGAGCAACCAGCCACAACACGGCATTATACGGATATACGCGCCGCTCTTCTGGGGCTAATTTCTTCAAAACAACTCCAAATGCCACCAAAGTTGTCTGGGTGTCTAAATGGTCGTATTTAATGCTACAAATAAAGTCCAGATTGTAAAAAACGAAAGTTATCCTTTAAGTATTTTGGAATAAATAAAATTATTTGCTTTGCTGCAGGAGATGATCATTCAAGCTGCAGAGACACAAGCCTGCCAGACTCTTCTCTCTTTCACAGTACATGTGTGCTTCAATCAGGTTGCTATTTAAGAAGGCACGAGAGCAGATGGCACCTCATCATGCTTTGCCAGCTTTCGTTCTGTGTGAAGCGCAGCTCCTGGTCACCTCGCCTGTCACTGTTTATTGGGGATGAATCTCTGATTGTGTTGCCCAGCCTGTAGTACAGCGCGTCCACTGACAGAGGCTACCTGGTGACTCATTAATGAGTTCATACATCATGAACATCACACTGTGTGTAGTTTCCTGTTCTCAGCTCGTAACTGTTGATGGCACTCAGCTGTCAGATGCATTTGTGTGGGTATGATGGTAGAATAAACCACTTTACAACCTTATGTTAGCAGCGTAACATCAGGCAGGAAGGACAGCGAAAAATAGAGGAAAAAAGACACATTTACTGGCCAACAATTTTCTTTTTTATAGAATAGAAAGAGGTCCTGGAATCATGCACTCAGCAGGCTATGATTATTGCATGATTTTACACCCGAAAGCTTATTTTTCCTCTTCTCAATTATAGTGGAAAAGGTCATCCATTTATGTTTTCATGAGCTCTCGTTAGCGTGCCACAAAGGCCTCTGCAGGTTCAAACCATCTTTTCCTTAAAGACACTTAAAGTGTTGAGAAATCAGTATTTAACCCCTGATATGAAGATTCAAGATTCAAGAGATTCAAGATCGTCTTTACTATCACTGAGCATAGCATGTCAATGGAGGTGGAGGTGAAGTGTGCAATGGCTCTCACTCCAGTGAGGGGGCTGCTGGGGGTGATAATGAAAACTCATTAAGTTCAGATGGAAAACTGTGTTTCTCTTCGCTGCTTGCTTTGACCAGACAGTTACAAAAATCTCTGGAAACATTTGCACAGTGTTAAAACGGCCATTATCACCTTCCAGTTTTATTCCTATAGGATATGTAGGTATAGGGGTGTGTTGGTCCTCATCTGTTTCCTGTGCTGATGGTGCATTCCCAGCCATTACTCTCATTGTGACGAGATGTTAAAGGTCAAGTGCAATCATTGGTTCGCTGTCATCACTTCCCCTAGAGGCTTCAGTCGAATGTACGTTCGTCTCATTTCTAATCTGAAGAGCTTGTCCGTCTCAAAGGACGCTGCTTCGCTCTGATTTTGGACCCTGCTCTCATGTTGGAGATATGAGTAGCACAATGTTGATGTTTTTGACTGTGACCAGCATAAACAAGGACACACATGACTCAGCGTGTGAGTCAGTTATAAACATAATGGGATTTTGAATGCTGACTGCTGCGTTTGGGAGTGCAGTTCATGCGGTTATTCTGTTGTTTTAGCTGCTGCGGCGTTTGGCTCTGAGAAGGTGCTGAGAGTTTGTCTTGAATGTGATATGTTTTGTGACGCTCTCCCACTGACTCTGCCTTTCCTCTTCCAGCTCCTGCTCCTGTAGAGGCCATTGTCATTTCAATGTTGCTCACAGTGGAGCTGAACAGGAATTTGGCATTTTAGGTCTTCTAAAATTAAATGCTGGCATATTTGATAGCCAAAATTAAGCATTTCAGTCCAAACTATTATATGTTTTGTAGAATATACAAATACTATTGATTTCATTCTTAAGTTAGCCACAAAAAATGTGCTCATTCATCGTTAGAAAGCTCAGTTTGAGAGCTAATTAGCATTTTGCTGCACAGTTAAATCAACAAAATCAGCCCCCTGTGGCTAAAATTCTCATGACGTGGCTCCACATTGGTTTACGTGATGTCATATATTGTGTCTAAAAGTTGAAATTTTAATAAAAAAATGTATTGCCAGTAATGTAGTTGCATGTCACTGTATTGCTTGTGCTTCACAAGTTGTCACTGCTCTAGCTCAACCTACCTGTTATCTGTGGAAAGTTGTGTTTCAAACTGTTTATGCAGCGTCTGTTTAGTGAGGTGATAAACAGAAATATACCGAGAGTACATACCTTGCTTGGAGACATTGCTTTAATTGAGAAGTGGTTTGTATTGCCCCTGTACAGACTCCTGCAAATTAAAATCAAAAGCGTGCTTGTAGGCCTGTTTTTTCTTGCAGTAAATTAAATGTCAAAGCTGAACAAAGTGTTCCCTTACTGCCTCGTATTTAAAAGTAATGAGAAAGAAAAGCGAGAAAGAGAAAACTGAAGAGAAGGATGCAACTACTGGAAGGACACCCCCCGGTGCGCTGAAAGCCCCGGCCCTTGTGGATGTTCCTGTGGTAGATAAAACCTGATTAAGTGCCCTCCAAATGTTTAAATAGTTAATAGCTCCTTGGGTGTTCAGTAGTCATACTAAGTTATAATAAGTCCAGATCAGCTTTCAGAGAGTATATAGCTTCCATATTGAGACATATGAAATGGGCGTCTCATAACAAACATGGAGAATGACAGTGATTCAGAGTTGGATGCCAGCCTCCATTCAATCATAGAGGACTGCTCACCTCAACACCTTCGTCACCCTCGTTACCGGAGCAATTAGACGTACCCACTCGTCTTTTCCACGATAGAAGGTCTAAGGTGTTGAACACTGATGTGGTGGCGTGCTGTTGCTAGCTAGCTAAGCTAATTTTATCTCTGTGCACAACACATCTTATTTGGTTTTACAGGATGAAAACATGAAACATGAAAACATTCATTCTCACTGAAAATGTCACTGTTTTAATCACTGTGTTACCTGCTATAAAAAAAGTGGTTTTAGTTTCTCAAAATGTGAAAGACATTAAAATTGTCCTTTGTTCTTGTAGATTGAGCATCTCTGCAAGCCAGACCAGCAAACAGTTTAATCTCTTGTGTTTAATTTCATTCAAAATAACGACACACAACAAAATATTCAGCATGAGAGCAGAAGTGGGACCATATTGTCAGGTCAGGCTGATAAACCCGGAGTTATTACTCTTATTTAGGACTAAAGCTGGAGTAGGATTGTTTCATGACTGCCAATGAGAAAATGAAACCCTGTGCCACACTTTAGGAATCATTCAACATCTGATGCTTTCTCCTTTTTTCTAAAAGTGATATATGATTTTATCTGTTGTGTTGACAAGACCAGGACTACAGCCTAGACTGAGTGAGTGCCACTCTGAGATTCATAAAAAACCTGCACGAGTTGCACCTGTGGGGTAAACCGCTGCAGATGGCACCGACATTGTTAGCGCAAATGCATTTTTCATTATGGGGCTTTATGAAGAACACCAATGAAAAACATTGGACCTGTCAATCACCATCCCCCCCGCCTTTGTATTTCAACAAATCGTTCAAGAGTCATGATGGAGTGAAGGGAGAAAATTATTTACTGATTATTACAAAGAGGAAATGTTGGTACACATCAGAGAGGGAATAAGAAAAATCGAAAAACTTTTTGTTGGATGCTATACGGTGATGATTACAGTCTCATATGCAGTAGAACACAAGCTGCATAGAGATTGTCTTTGAAAGGTCTTATCATTCTTATCATGCTGATCAAGGTATTTTAACCCGATCAATCGTTCCTTCTCAAACATATCAATGAGACATGTGTCCATTCACTATTTCAGAGGTGACTACAGAACTTTTTCTTCAAACATTTATTTGAAACATTCAACTAACTTTGCAGATTTTGATTCTACATGCAAATCATAAAGTGTGATGCATTATCACGGATCAAACTACCCAACTCCACTCTCCTCTGTCCTGTCTTAAAATGAAAAACACTTGACTGCTGCGTCTGTCCAATATGGGATTTAATTAGAGAGCTGAATGTTGTCATATTCAAAAGGGTCTCACTGAACATTTTGCTAAATAGAATGACACTGTTGAAATTATGGAAATTAATGCAAGCCAGCACAAAAGCATCCAGTCTGATGAGTGCCGAACTTATTGCTTCATATTCAGTTCCAGTGTACTGTAAATTCAAGCTTTATTATTGACCCTCTTATCACATTGCATTCACCAAAAGAATTTGTTGAGTTGTGGGTTACGCATGCACTACCGTGTGCATCTCTGTTGCCCCGAAACGACTCCAGCAGCAGCTGAACAAAAGGTTTTATAATAGCGTGTAGTGGTGAGACAGCCCCGGTGGTGTTTCGCTCAGAAAACAAACTAAAATCAATAAAATCATATGAATAAAAGCAATAAATCTTTGAAAAGGGTAGATGAGAGCTCACTCTGGCTCTGCTCTGTAAATGTCATGATGGTCGCATGCCACAGAGAGCAGCAACAACTGAAATGCATTATCAGCTGCTGATGAGGTCCAGTTGTTGCTTTGCTTACGTGATGTATTTGACAGATCCCCGGAGAGGGACAGTGAGGGGTCAGCAGGCAATTTGAAACATGATAAATTAATTTTTCTCCTAACTAGCAAATGTACATATTTAGCTCCGTATGCACCAATATCACCACATTGCATTCTGTCCAAGACTTCTGTTGCGTACTTCTTCATAAAAGTATCTCTTCATCTCATAGGCATCAATGATGACACTTATGGATGATCATGATTTTGTGTCATTACTGCTTACACTACTTTTTTTTTATATAGTGGATATAATTACACACTCAGAACAGTAAATATATGTGACAGTAAGCACTTACTGTGAAACACTTCTGGTTTATAATAAGATTATAATTGCTTTCAAAATTAAACCAGTGGTTTCCATAGTTTTCGTCTTTTATATAAAATGAATATGAGCTGGGGCTCCTTGTTTCAGATGCCAGCAGTTCCACAAAGCAGACATTTACCCTGAACTTTATTCTTCTAGTTTCTCTCAATAAATTATCCAATATTTCACAAACAAATCGCAGCTAAGCGAGAAGTCCAGAAATGAATACAGATTTGTGTCGCAGAACCTTCTTTCTTCACCCATTATTCATCTCATGTCGCCTCAGATTTATCTTTTAAGACTTTTCTTAAGAGGCTGGGTGAGTCACTCATCCTCCCCCACCACGTCCAGGTAGGCAAGGAATGTGCCGCAGATAGCCAAGAATTTTTTAATTGAATTTGTTCTCAAGAACCTGAGTCCTTCCCTCTGAATCGTGTCAGCGATGCATCTCTGGAAGGAAAGGTGAGAGGGTGATTTCCATTCTCTCAAAATGAGTCTTTCTACATCAAAGACTGCTGCATGGCAGTGGTGACATAGATGGGTAAGTCTTGTGTATCTTGTGGATTTAGAATAGTGAGGGCAGTGGACATCTTTGACCTAGATCAGCTGGTGTTGACTGTTAACAGAGCAGGATTGTATTGTAGACACACTTCTTTCCCATGCAACTTCAGGTAAGTCAACGTCCAGTTCCCCTTTCCAAGCCTCCAAAAGATATGAAAAAAATCAATGCTTCCCTGGAAGGATTTCAAAGTTATAAATCCTGGATTGCACATAGTGTCTTATTTGTAAGTATTATAAAAAAAATGTGAGTGAGGCAGCTCGATTTTCTCTCTCAGCAAACTAAATGATGCAAACTGTCGGTGAAAAATCGTCAAAGCGTTTGTTAAAAAATGGACTGTGGTTCTGTGTGGTTTCAAGAAGTTGACTGCTAGGATTATTAGTTGAACTGTAGCATTAGCACTAACTTCGGTGGATTGACAGCCTTATTGGACACGTTTGCTTTTGGCATTCTCAGTTCTCTCTCTGTTTTTTCCTTCTTTCTTCACCCAGTAATCATCTCATGATCCCTCAGATTTATCTTGTGATGCTTTGGGACCCAACCCCTGGCTCCATTTATTGTAATATATCAGTCACAGGGGCTGCAAAATGAGTGCTTTCATTTGTAATACTGTAAGTACATCTTGCTGACTGCGAAGCGCTTCTGCTTGTAATAGAGCATTGTGACAGTCTGGTATTAGTACTTTTACGTTAAAGTCCGGTGTGTAAGATACGGCTAGAATTTCAGTTTAAAAAATGAATTATTATCAGCAGAATGTGAAAAAGTAACAATTCTGACATTATGCCAGTGACATCTATGTATTGTGTTGCTATGTGTTAAGTCCTAAAGTTAGCATGCTAACCAGCTAGCTGTGGCCCATCCTGTCTTTCCATTTTGTACCTCGAGAGGCGATAATCCGATAGTACAGCCCACTGTAGCTTCAACTGGGGGATGTGTGCGAGTTTGCTATGTTTCACAACCTCTTTTAGCTTTTTAAATCTAATAAATAATAAGAAAAGAAACTCACAAAATGTCAAGAAAGGAAATGTTCTCCCACCTAATTTTCCTTATTGAACAGAAAAATACAAAAGTAAACCTTCTGAATTCAAGTTTCTCTCTTCTAATAAATTATGGTAAGATAAATTGCTGAGTTGCCAAGTGCTAAGTCATTAGAAAACATGTTTCATTCAAACTCGACAGAAACATTATAAAACTCCTGAAAACTGTATGGTCTTTCCACAATGACCAATTCTGGTTTAATTCCCCCAAGTTAGATTGATGAGCTAGTCATCTAGCTAGCTGTACAGCCAACTAGGCTAACTCGCTAACAGCAGCTGGTGTCTACTGTCAGTCAGTCCACCACTTTCATCCAGAGTGGACTATCATAACAGTTATTAGATAAATATGCACAAACATTTGTACAGACATTCATGGATCCCAGAGGATGAACCTCGATGACTTTATTGATACCCTGGCTTTTGTTCCAGCGTCTGCACAAGGTCCACATCTGTGGTTTTGTGTCAAACAACTATTGGATAGATTTCTGTGAAAGTCGATATGCACACATTCACCAACGGCTGTGCAGGATTAATTTGCAAGCACAAAAACAAGAAACATTGACTACTTCTTCTGCAAACACCAAAAATAAAGAAAACACACTTTTTCCTCTACTATTCACTCAATAAATATTTGCTTACTAGAGGACAGGATTACGATAACATCTAGCAGACGGATATAGTAGAATAAGCTCAGAGGCAATGAGTCAAACCACAGGCACACCAACTTCAGGACTGACTGCTAATTGAATTTAGAGGTTACTGAGATCACCAGGGTTTATGCGAACACTTGCATGCACCCTGGGGAACCTTCCTGTGACACGAGTGACCTTTTATGTTCATAAAATCAGTGGAGTCCCCAAACTTCTTCTCTGTTCCTCATTACATTTGCATTTCACTGTTATCTCAGTGTTTCCAAAGGACCAAAAAAAGGATTTTCATACAGAGGTGCATTTACACCTCCATCTCGCCTGTTCGGGCTCATTTCTGATTTCTACGATACCGCCTGTTTTCTCGTTCTGACCTCTTCTCTCTCTCTCTTTTTCTTTTTTTTTTTTTTGAAATGTTATTTTAAGACTTTTCTTAAAAAGCTGGGTGAGTCACTCATCCTCCCCTGCCACGTCCAGGTAGGCAAGGAATGTGCCCCAGATAGCCGAGAATGTTTTTATTGAATTTGTTCTCGAGAACCTGAGTCCTTCCCTCTGTATGCATGAATCATGTCAGCGATCCATCTCTGGAAGGAAAGGTGAGAGGGTGATTTCAATTCTCTCAAAATGAGCCTTTTTGCATTAAAGACTGCTGCATGGCAGTCAGAGAGCACAGGGGGGATTGTGATCAGCCAGGAATCCAGAACCCAGACAGTGTGCCCTCTGTCATTTGACATCTGTCACTCACTGGTGACATAGATGGGTAAGTCTTGGGCATCCAGGATTTAGAATAGTATATAGTATATAGTTTCCAAGCCTCCATAACATATGAAAAGATCAACGCTTCCCTGGAAGGATTTCAAAGTTATGAATCCTGGATTGGACATTGTGTCTAACTTGTAAGTGCTATAACAAAATGTGAGCAAGGCAGCACAATTTTCTCTCTCAGCCAACTAAACGACACAAACTGTCGGTGAAAAATCGTCAAAGCGGTTGTTAAAAAACGGACTCAGACATCTCTTTGCATAGTTGTGCGTCGGTGGTTTCAAGACGGTGATTGTTAGGATTATTAGCTGAGCTGTTGCTAGCATTAGCACTAGCTTCGGTGGCTTGACAGCTTTGATGGAGAAGTTTGCTTTTGGCACTATTGGCCTACAAGTGAACAAGACAGGGTCTAGTAATGATTTTGTCGAGGTCGTGGAGAGGAGCACAGATAAAGCACACTAGCGCCCCCTACTTCATTCTGACCTTTTTTTCCCCACCTTTCTATCACCATTAGCACAATTGTCTTAATGTGTCTTCACCTTTCTTTAATTTGTGAGGCCATTTGTGAAGATAAAAAGCAATGGAACAAAAAGCTGGTTGTGAAGCACATGACATTTGTCTTTAAGGCAACGCGGCTGCAGTCATACGTAAAATATTGACACACTTGAGATCTTTATTTGTTTTTAAGATTTGATTAAGTAGTTGTTGAATTTAATCTACCATCAAACTGCACATTAAATCAAGTCTGTCCAAGTTCACCGAGGTAGAAATTTTGACTTTATAGTGCTTACTTTCTTTGTTTTTAATTTCATCTTCACATCAAGTTGTTTCTCCCCCTGTACATTTTGGCACCATATCCCATGTAATCACATGCACACACACACACTCCCACTCTAGAATGGAGGCTGATGAGCGCAACTTTGTACCGCATGACCCTGAAATTCTACGAAGCTGAGACACATTTGCTTTGAAATGCTATCAAAGGGAAAGCCAGACTGGCTGTAGCAGTAAATGAGCGTACCGTTGCGTTAATTGGCAAGGCTCTGCTCTTGGAAATGCTGTTAAAATGAATCCAGGCAGCTTGGGAGAGATTGTGCAAGATAGCAATCAGCAACACAGCCAAGACGTGTTCGCAGCTACGTTATCAAAGAGCTGTCAAAGGTAATATACAGCACAAGGTATGAAATAAGTGTGATTGATAAGGAACCTGATCTGGGTTGCTATATGAGGTCATGGCGGAGGTGTCTACATGGTGGAGGGAGAAATTGAATAGAGCATAAGATGTGCGACATGCGTGAGATGAATGAGAAGGATCAACGCTATATATGAGCACAATGAGAAGGTGTAATTGAAACGCAGAAGTGACATGATGGTGGGGGACATGAGCTTTTCCAGCCAAGATCCACTGGTTTCTGATGATGTAACAGCGATGTGATGGGTGGTGGCAGCAAGGTGGCCGTGAGTGGTCAGTGACAGCTGAGGACACCTCTCATTCACCACCTCGCAGCTCTGTGTGGATTAAAGAACGTCAGCCTGTCTATTGGCTCTTTTCTCCCTTTAACAGCTACGAGTCCTGTCAAAATGTATTATGTATGCAACACATCTACTTATTTCAGGTCTACTTCCGCACTGTGTATTTCCATTTAAATGAGCTGTTTGTATTAAAAACAAGCAATTTCAGAGGACCTACGGAATGCAATTTTAAATGCAAAATGATTTTTCCCGACACTGAAATTGTCTTTCATGAAATTGTTCTAAGCAGGTTTTCGATCCCTTGAAGTAATCTCTCGCACATCCCTTCTGGGTTTGCAAACGTTTGTGTTTGACAAAGCTTCTACTTCTCTGCTAATAAGAGAGGATGAGTCTTAAGTTAAGTGCTGACCCCTGGTGGTAAGACCCTCAAATAGCAGTTAAAGGTAAAATGTGTTAAACTTTTGCTTATATCCAAGAGTCTTTCAGTTCATAATTTGATGGAAAATCTGCAGCTTTTTTTAAATGACCATGATTTCTTTCTGCTGGCCCTCAGCTGCTTCCGTGATGCTTGCCATGACCGTATCATTGCAGATTATACGAGTGTTTGGGCAACTTTTCTGATCAAGTGAAGGTTAAATTCAAGCAATGCCTAATCTTTCAAGCCTCAATTCACCACTCCATCATCTTAATAACCCTGATTCCCATCTTGCAGCTCTCGTGCCTCTCACCGTATGTTGAGCACCTCTCCTTACCAGACTCACTCTGCAAAGAACATGAACATAAATCAATAGCAGAGATACGGTACCTGCTCTGTGTGCCGGCCGCCACTTCCCAGAGGGGCTTAAATCAATGAGGCAAAATGGAGCTTTCAGCAGGCTCAGTGCTAAACTCGATGGACCTCGACGGCGCTGAAGATTAATGAGGCGGGTTTCTGCTGAACAAGCCAGTCCATGTCCATCCTGACTGTGGTACACGGCTCTGATCGCAGGCCATTCAGCAGTGAGTTAGTGTGTGGCTCTGCATTTTAATATCATGGATCCATCCAACAAAAAATAAAGCAACCAGTCAAGTAAAGTCACAATACTTGTATTTCTTTATTGAAATATAATCAACCCCTGAGGCTAGATAAAAAGGCCACAGTTTGTTTGTGCCTCGTCTAGCTCCTCAGTCTGACACAGCCAGTTAGAATACAACAGACCTGTCCAAAAACACACATTACACAACTGCTGTGACAACTCCAAATTTTGTTTTTTGTTATCCAAACTTAAAGAGTACACGGCCCTTTACATACCGACAAAATTTCAGGACAAACACAACTCAAATCAACTGCGTAACTTCAACAATACTTGGTGTCTAGTTGAAAAAAGAATGCTACCTCTCCAATTAATGAAAACAAAAGTGCTCAATTTAGCTCACATATAACCCAGGGTCAAACAACCGACACATTAAATTCACTTTCAGCATTTGTATTTGGTCTGCCTGAAATGTGAAGACGGCGCAATAAATCAGCAGGTTCCTTTGTACCAGCCATAACGATTAATTCAAGAAAGGTAACTTTCTGATTTCAAACTGTATTTTGGACCTCAAACCAAAAAGTTAAACAACTAGAAGACACCTGGCTGGTACATGAGCTCAGTCTGCTTAAAGGAACTGTGTGACAGTTGTGGGAATGCAGTTATTCACGTTTTCGATAGTTAAATAAGAAGGCCGATAACTTTCTCAAAGCTGTACACTAAATATGAAGATATGAAGAAGAAGCCAGCATGCCGGGTATCTTAGCTTGGCATAAAGACTGGAAAGAGCTAGCCCTGTCCAAAGGTAAGAAATAATCCAGCACATAAACACACATAAAACCACGACTCCTCCAGATCAAACAATCTAAATATAACATGCTCAATAAGTGAACTTCAGAGTCGCTGGTTGGCTGATCTAGTTACATTCAGGCAGAGCCAGGCTAGCTGTTTCCCTCTGTTTCTAGTCTTTACGCTAAGCTAACTGAATGCCGGCTGCAGCTTCATATTTAGTGTACAGACATGAAAGTATTACCACTGCTCTCATCTAGCTCTCAACACTGTGAGTAAGTGTATTTCCCAAAATGTGCAACAATTCCTTTAAGAAATTTCACATTGAACAAACAAACATATTTAAAGTTGGACGACAAACTTTCCTTATTTTGACCCTTGTGTGATGACATTTTCACTTGTGAGGCCATGAGCTCCAGCAAAGCAAAAGATCCATTTGCTTTTTAAGTTCAGGACCAAATTCTGTGTCTTCATCTTGGTCCACAACACATTACAGGTCTCTTCATATGGGGGCTCAAAGGCAAAAGGCCTACGACCCACTGAGAGTCCCAAAGAAAAAAAAAGGGGGAGTTTAGCTTTTTGTCCAGGTCTGGGACACGCTGAGGTAACATAGACATTAATAAATTATTCAGTTGTTTAAAAAACACTTTGCAAGAATCATATCAATAATTCATATCAATAATACAAAATGGTATCAAACATACATGATGCAACATTTTCATCAAACACATTCAGTATTTTTTTTTTCTTTTTTTTTTTTCTCCCCTGTGATCCAGAGTCTGTTGCTTCATTGCTCAATGATCAGTACTTCAATGTTTGGTGTCCTTCTCTGGAAACTCTCTGTGAAGTCCCTTTAACAGCAGATGTAGATTAATACTGTGTTCCTTCTTTTGCTGAGGTTGATTTTCCACTTTCATGCTGAGGTGAATTTGTACGCCATTCAATAAATGAGTTGCTTCATATTCGACCTTCGTAATTCAGAACTGAGTAATATAGAATTTTTCTTTCAACACCTTTCCAATGATTAAATTCCAACTTATTTGATCGCTGTTACAATCATCGCCAAGGCAACAGGCATACACAGGCACACAGGGCTGCAACACTAATCACCTATTTGCTTGTTTTGTTATTCGATTTTACATTCAAATTGTTTTTGACCGTGCCTTTCGCTTCACGTACAGATTTGAACAGAAAACAGCATGCCAATAGGAAAGTCAGAAATTGTATTAAAAGTGCAAAAATGTATTCCTTCGAGAGACGGTATTCATCCAGACAAAAAAAAGTTGTCCACTGAAACTTTAGTGCGTTAACAGTACAAGCCATTTCATAGGTTATTAAATTGTACATTCCTATCCACCTCACAGCTACAAACATGAATACACTGAATGTCTTGTTGCTTCGAGTGTGTGGTTTTCCTACAACTAAACGTAGTCTGTAGCTAGGTTAGCATGGCTTTAAGCCCTCTGAGCATCACGCTGCCTGGTTCAGACGGGCCCTCTGACTCTGACGTATTCCCAGGGCTACGCTGCGCATCCTCAAACTGAAGGAGTGCTGTCCTTTACGGAGCATGAGTCGTCTTCTAACATTGTCCTGAATTCAGCGGTGCAAGTCTGAAAAGCCCCAAGATTGAAATAAAGTGACATCACATTATTTTGGTTAGTGGCCAGTGCAAATCAGCTTCTCCAGCCTGTTTCGCATCGGAAACACGAAGCTCTCGCTATCCCTTATCTATTCTATGTCATCAAGAATTTCCTACAGATCTTTTGTAAAACAGCATTGAATTTGTTTACATTGCCACCTATAATTAGATCTTTTAAAACACAAATATAATTGTAAATTTCTATATTTTTTTTAGATACAAAACACATGGAAAGTAACTTGAATCTGTTAAGACCACAAAGACAAAAAGGGCTGTTGTTCATACAGTACTGATGAAGACTGCACTCATCAAACCACTGACTGAAGAGGCAACCTAAATCAACCATTATTATTTTCAAATATTTGATGTAAAGTGGCTTTCACATACTGTCATTTTTATGATGGGAAAATAATCCATTTATAAGAGTATGTGTAAAAATGGCCGTCAGTGTTGGTATGAACCCCTTTATGTTTACATTAAGTGGAACCACAAACACCGACCAATCTTACTTTCTTTTACAATTACAATATTTAAACACTTATTCAACGAGCTGATAATGTTCACCTGCCAACCGATATGACACATTTTCTCAGCATCACGTCGCATTTCCTTCGCTTGCTAAGACACATCCTTCCATCCTCTCTGAACTGACATTTCAAAACCCGAGCATCACATGACCACGAGGCACACGTCACACCCCCATGACTCGCAGTTCGCCTGTCGGCAACACCACACAACATCTATTTTCACTACCAAAATCACTGTCGCCACTCTCATATTCATCCGTCGTGCCCTTATGATGTCCGCTCTACAAAGAGAGAACATAGGCAGTATATCTAAAGATCACACAGGTGCTCTTCTTCCAGAAAATGGAGGAGTGTGAGGACAGAAAGCCGATGACCAGCATGTTCTTCCTCCCTTGTCCAACATCCGGGAGATTCTGATCTCTTCGCTTTTCCACACACAGTCTGTCATCTTGTGCCACATTTGATATTAAATTCAAAAATTACACTTGATTGAGAAACAGTTCAGTAACACTGTACTTCTGTGTTGGATACAGGTGGGAGGAATCTAAAGACCTTTGACAGGGACCATAAATTGAGGACAGGTGGCATAGCACTCATTCCAAGGCATTGTGAAGGGCTGAGGGGACATCAGTTCAACATTTCAGCTTCACTTCTCCTCCCGTCCCCCCACCCCCCTCACTTTTGTGCTCCAGTGGTTAACCACTGCTGGGAGTTCCTTTGGGGACGTCCCAAAGGTATGTAGGTGTGCATGTGGGTGTGTGTACGTTACGAATGATTAACAGGATGGGGGAGGTCACAATATGGCACAGTGGAACCTGTGGGAGCCTGCGGAACGCTCTGCTCTCCATTTCATCTTCTTTTTCTTCTTCTGGTTTCGCTCTGGGACCTGTTGTCTGTTGCCGTGGAAAAAGAGAGACATAGGAGCAAGAGTTTGACAAAATAATCTTAACTCAGGATCAATTTACTGGCTTCTTCTGACACCATACAACATATTAATCCTGCCACAGTTATTGTAGTGTCTGTTTATCCACCATATAAGACCGGTACATTCATGGTTTATTATAAGTCAAAGCTAGGGTTAAAGAAACAATTCAATATTCTAAGAAATACACTTACTTTCTTGCTGAGGGTTAGATACCAAGATTAATACCACTCTTATGTGATTAAAGTAAAAATGAAGCTACTGTCAACAGTAGTTAGATAAGTTAGTTAGAAAGACTTTTTTTGTGTGTGTAAAGTGTAAAAACACAACATGGTTTTGTGCAGGACTAATTCTTGATCAGGCACAGTTACCTCCTGGAGTTGTGTTGTCACCATGAGGTTGACAGACAAGCTAGACTACACTCACCAGCTGCTGGCCCTAGCTTGATATTTACCACACAGACGAGAGCAGTATCGACCCTGTTAGCCAGGGAGGGCTGAATCGAGGGCAACTGGACTTGGTTGTAGAAACTGAGGAAGCCCCTTGGATGAGAGGCGAAATGTTTTTCAATTCCCTTCAGCCAAGTCCAACCCTTTTTGGATTATCATGACCTGCATGACTGAGAATCTTCACACACATATTGATCTTCTCACACTTCTTGGCAAGAAACCAATAAGTGTAGTACCCTAAATGCCAAATTATTTCTTTAAGAAATTATCCGATTACTTGCCTGTTCAGAGTGAACATGTGTCCATTGTTCTTTTCATTTTAATACATTTCTTTAACCACTTTTTCTTTTTTTGCCTGTGACTAATGCAGCAGTAAATCCAGCTACTGTTCACAATTACAATCGCAGCTACACAAGTGAGTCATACTGAGTTTACAGCCAATCCATAGTGTGTGACAACTCACACAAGTACAAAGTGGACTGATGGTTTCTGCCTGAACTGCTGATGCATCAGTCAGAAAAAAGCACAGTCATTATTTCTTCATCCACCTCTGTATGACTGGCTTTCTACAGTATGGCCACAAGGGGGCAATGTTGATACATGGATCAACTGCTCGGTTGTGAATGAAGAGAAGCGTTTCCTCATGAGTAAATTAAAAACCTGCCATGAGGACAATGAGAATTCCCTGTAATCTGGATTACTTCCTTTTTACAAATACAGAGGTGACTGCCGTTGTGTATTCAGGTATCTGAGTACTACTTGTTGACTGTTGGTCCTTGCAACAAGAGAAATATGAGAAACAAAATATGACCACATGCAGAACATGGACACAAACCAAATTCTTCTAAATTTACACACGTGTCAAGACAGGAAATAGCTGTGGGACTTTTTCTTTGCTTTTCCACTCTTCCTAAAAACACTTTCACTGCCCTCACATGGCAGTTTAACACTCTCTAAGTGCCTCTAACCTCTAAAGAAGTGAAATACATGCTTGAAATAAAGGGGTGGAGGGTGACAACCAAAGATTTCACAGTCTGTACCTTATGGAAATCAGAGGATAAATATAAGTTAACTTTGAGTTACCTTATAACACGAACCAGCTCATGAAAGGCTTTGTCCACATTCATTGGAGGATCCTTGGCACTGGTTTCAATATAAGTTATCTGAAGACACAAGCAGAAATAGTCCAAATCCAAGCAAACGTGATATTAAAGTGCTATTAGTTGCTACTGACTCTATTATACTAACTATATAGACAACATTGAAAAAAAGATGGACATAAAAAGTCTGAAGATAGAATGAGAGGATACTGTTTGTGTGTGTGGCAGAGTGTCTGTGATTCTCCCTGAATCCCGCTGGGCCAAACTCATTACACAACACAGAGAGAAAGTAAACTCAGCAACTCAGAGAGCTCTCTATCAGCCTGAAGGTTCTTTCTTCATTTGACAGTCATGTCTGCCTGCTTCCTGTTTCAATGGTCAATGGTGTGTTGAGTGTATGCGTGTGTTGTGCGCTGACAGTACATCCACATTAAGCCAGTTAAATTTGTAAACTCATCTTTTTCTCTGCCTTTCAGCCCTTTGGCCAGACTAATTCAATGTTTTTATAACAGAGCTTTTCGAAAACAGCCTCCAGAGTGTGTAAATCCTAAAACTCCAGCTTGTAATTCCTTTCTAGTCTCTGTTTCTGTGAATACGCATTTTAAACGTCTATACAGTCAATCCCCATTAACCTGTATTGACACTGTGACCATGAAATAATGATTTGGTCAGCTTGGCTGTCAGATGTTAGCTGTGATGCAAAGTTTTGTTGTTTGAAGAAAAGGAGATTTAGGCAAGACCTCCACAAAAATGTGTGTGTGTGTGTGTGTGTGTATATATATATATATATAAAGCTTAACAATAACTTGATGATACAGGCTCAGACTATCTATGCGTGTGAAATTTAAACGCTGTCTTTATGTGCATCCACATACATGCATATGTGTATATATATATATATGTGTGTGTGTGTGTGTGTGTGTGCGTGTGTGTGCATAGGCAAGTGTAAAAACTCCTCAGTTACAAAAATCAGTAAAAGACAGAAAACTAGGTATCAGTGCAGGAAAAATTTCACTTCTCACATTATGTTTTGCAGCCATCTCTTGGCCCTGGTCAGTGGTGACCTTTCTCAGATGGACCAAATCCACTTTGTTTGCCACCAACACCATGGGGAAGGCCTCCCTGAGAGGAAAACACACGCACACACACTCAGTCAGGTATTCCCGTATACCTGAACAATGCATTACCAAAGGAACTGCATTGGTTTCAAAGTGGTTCTAAGTGTCTTATGGTCTAGAGACTATTTTAAAGACCTGGCAGGTTTGCATTTAGACTAGAAAGAGCATCACATGGTACAAAAACTGCCTGGGAGGTGTCAGATTTCTGCAACACTCAAATGTTGTAGAAAAATGAGCTACAGTAGAGAACCACTAAATATGGACAGACTTGCTCAGTTCCAGTTTCTATTTTTGTTCCATCTCAAGCTCAGTTTTATTGGCTACTGTCAGTCACAGTCAGAGAACAGATGCAGCCTCTTCTCTCACGGCCGACACTCACAACGCAACTGATTCGAATTGTGAAAACAAATCCGATGCTCTGCCCAACTGGGCTGCAGCTCGAGGAAAGGGAAGCAAAAAACGAGATCCTGATCCTTCACCATTCTAATCCTGAAACAACAATGTACCTAAATATACTTAATGTACTACATATAGTTAATATTTTGAAATGTAGTCCTTAAATAGGTCATGTGAATTGTCAAATCAGTCCACATGAGATGATGATCTGATGGAACACACTGAACCTTATTTTAGTTTTTTTTAGATTAGTTTAGGCCAAAATTTCAAATAGTCTTAATTGGTGCCGCACAATCACAAGAAGAATGGCAAATAAAATCAGTGGTCAGAAGATTGTGGAATAGATCCCCAATCTCACCGTATTGCAAACATCATTACACTACGTCCGACAGAGCTACTTCCTCTTTTGGTAACTCTGGCGTCCAGGTTTGACTCTGACTTACTATATTTACCGTAGTTGAGCACACACAGATTTTCAATGCAAACAACAGTTGGTTGTATTGGACATTTTGAGTGCGTTCTCTTTTGTTCTCACTTCCAAATAATCTGGTTAAGATGGCAAGGACAAACTCGTAATAGCCCTTGTAGATGTGATTAACAGGATAAAAATCTAGCATCTATATAATCAAATAAGGACACAAACTTGGCAAGATTGAACTTGCAATCTGTGATTTGGTTTTCAGGTTTTAGATTAAATCATACCGTGAGTAGGAATGCTCTAATGATTCACAAATCATACCTCAAATTTTCTTTGTTGTGTTTCTGCTATGTACCTCTCAGCTGAGCAGCTGTAACCTACCTGTCTTTGACCCGTAGTATGAGTTGATGGAATCGGTCAACATGTTCAAAGCTGGCCTTGTCCGTCACAGAGAAGACAATGAGGAAGCCATCTCCTGTCCTCATGTACTGTTCCCTCATCGCACTGAACTCCTCCTGGCCGGCTGTGTCCAGCACTGTGAAGATGGAGGGACAACAATGTACCACTTAACCTGAACGGGTCTCTTGCTTACTGATTTTTTCATTCCAAATAGATGATAAACATATTTCATGTGGGCTTTGAGAAGTTTTTCCTACCACATTATAACAGTACGACCATATGTTTTTAAATGTGCTTTTCAGTGGCAGTGGCAAATTGCTCATTTTGGCATTTCCAGTCATTCTTCTTTTATTTTTATTGCACCACCTGATTGAATTTAACAGTTAACAAGGTGCTTATCAAGCATGCCAAGACCTATAAAAGCTGCAATAAAGAGTCAGAGTTATTCCAAATATAAATTGTTGAACCCCTCCTAACCAAAAGCATTGTTACATTTCTTTACTAACGAATGTAAACTGACCCAGTTGGCAGTAATCATTGTACGATGATATTTTGTCTGATTTTGTTGATTTTGTTACTGTGACCCATTTTAATTTTCTTCGAGCACACGGTCAGAATAAGAGTTTGTTTCCTCCACAACTTGTGTGATCACCTCCGCTTTCATAATCCTGAGAGAAAGACACATGTAGATTCTAGTGATCCTATGACCCAATGATCTTTCCTTGAGTGTCGCCCCCTTACCTAACAACGGTGCCACAACAATTGGTAAAGGCCTTGGACTTGGAAATACACATTTGCATAAACTGTGAAACTGATCTTTTTAAGGAGTTTTCTAATTCTTTCCAGAGCTTTATACGTTTCCAACATAAATGCAATACTTTATTGAGGGAAGGGTAAGATCATGGGATGATGCATAATTTCTCCCACATGCAACTCTTGTAGGGCTTTTTTCTAAATGTCATTAATTTGTTCAGGGAGTTGCTATTCCATAGTCAGCTCAGTGTTGGAAACAGCAACCACAGGAATGTAGTTAAAAGCTGAAACAGATTTTAAAGAACAAATACTCCCTCATTGGTCAATTGTGGACATTTTCAATTGACAAAGAAAAACGGAAAAATAACTAAAACAGAACATTAGCATAGAGAGGTAGGATCATTTTTAGCTGCACATGCATTTCTACTCACCATCCAGTATTGCCCACTGTCCATCTATCTCTGTGTGCTTAAGATACGAGTCCTCTATCGTTGGATCATAGTCTGGCACAAAGATCTTCTGGAAAAATTGGATTGTGAGGGCACTCTTGCCAACACCACCATCCCCCACCACCACCAGCTTGTACGTTGGCAGGTTGTCACTTGGCACAGCGCTGGTCGCCATGGCTACTGGACAGTGGTGGTAAAGGTGGAAAGTAGGCTAGTAGGTGGCTGGTGAGACGCACCTGGCTGCAATGGAGGACCGAGTGATAGAGAAAGAGAGAAAGAAATAGACAATAGAGTGGGGAGGGAACAACAGACAGACAGGGAGAGAGAACAAGGGAGAGAGGTGTTAAGGTTTTGTTGCAGCTGCTTTTTCATCACCATGGAGACCACAGACCACAGCTAGGAGTTGTGGATCAAAGCAGAAAGATGGAAAAAATAGTACAAAAAATAGACAAAGACAGGCCAAAAGAGAGACTTCAGCACCCTTTAAGCCCACCTACAACACAAACGTTCATAGCTGGCAAACAGTAATTTAGATTCTTCTCACCAGAGAAAGACAAGTGAACAAAAGCTGTACATGGCTTTAAAATACGGCAAAAATGTGAACAAGTCAAAGTAAGAACATGTTTAAGTGGAACAATTGACTTTTTCTAGGAGAGGTTGATGTTTTTCCAGTCCATTTAATCCAATCTAGCAGCGATTATAGGAACAGCATTTTATGGGGACTACTGTATCGACTTGAGCATTTATGCAACATATGCAGAAATTAAACCGCTGAACCCTGCAGAGTTCTGTCACATGGCAAGTAGTAACATGAGCCGCCCAGAGTGCTAAAGAGGTACCTGACTTTCTGATTCAATTACTTGTTTCGCTGTGGTGGATATCAGCATGCACAATATAGGAAGAACCCATCATGAATGGGTTTTTTTTTTCAATTCAACAATAATACTTAACAAAAACCTCAACTATTTTAATTTGAGTCATGAGACAGAGTCGCTATTTTCTTTTTCTGGTTAAAATCGAGCTGATGCTTTCCTTAGCCCAACCGCAGTGTGCTGAGCTGTGATCATATATATTTCTACTGTGGCCTCAAAGCAGGGGATAACCACACTGAGCTTAAGGTCCTGCTTTGGTAGGTAGTGCTTAGGCTCTAAACTGATTAGCGTGCAGGCATGCAGGTGGCTAAAGGGAAAGCATCATTCTTAAAAGACTTGCTTTGTTCAGCTTTTAGCACTTTAGTAGCTTCAGTGTAACATATAGCTCTCTATTTTCTACACGCTGCACAGCACAGTGATGTCACAGTTAACTGTTCAATGTTCTATTCATTTGTCATTACACAGTAAGTACTGTATAAATATATACATATATTATCCTACATTAAAGGTGCATTAGAGGCATAGAATCATGGCTATCATTTAGTGGCAGAAACGTAATCCTGGTAGCATGAAGGGGAAACAACTTGCAACCCTGGAAAATGACAAATAAATGACCTTGATTCCTTGAGCCACAAATAAATGAGAATTTTTGACATAACACTCTTTTATGTTTTAATTGAGACTGTGTGAGCTGCTGTCAGTGTGTCAGTATCCAACAGGTCAGCTGGCTGAAGAACAAACAAGCATGAATAAAGTTCACACTTAGGCTTGGCATCAAGATTGCCATTTGCTATTGGATTAGCATCGTCACACCCTCTATCTGGCCTCTTTCCCCACTGGGACGCACGGCGAGTCACTGAGATGCTAAACCACCACAGGAAATAAACTCAGCGCGCTCCCCAAAAAAAACAGTTCTCTTGCGAGACGCTGCGTTTTGTACTCTGCACTGACATGAAAATGCAGTCTTTAGAGTTTATGTGGCCAGAGTTGTGTTTCACTGCTATGTTCATGTTGTTTTGTTCTAAATGATATGAGCCTCGCTGTTTTCTGATCCACCCTCCTGCAGTTATATTGGAGCCGTGAAGTGCTGGGAAGTTTCTGACCTATAGTAGCGCTATGGTGCTACTTTTCTACACGTGGGTCCCCATTTTGTTTATCTCACGCAGACGCACAAGAACACACGTGCATTTGTGGATTCACATGTGTGAAGCGGTTCACATTTCACACTAATCCGCCGAGCTACAGGTGGTGGTAACACACTAAGGTGTGCTGCAATGTGCCAGCTACGACAGGAAGGAAGAGGACTGCTGGCAAACATGGATAAATGACGCTCGACAGGTTTTGTTAGTGCTCAATGATACATGCAATGCATTTTGGTGAGTAACACTGAATGTAAACATAGCTTTTGTTTGTTTACAGAAAAACTCCACAGTGTACCTTAAAATACTGCTAATGCAAAGCACACACTTCCTGTGGCTCCTGCTTCATATTAAGAGCTTCCAACTGGGAACCACAAAAGGCTTTTATTGTGAAGCAGCTACATACAGCCACATTTGGCACCATGATTAATGTCTGCGATTCTGATGAGAGTTGGTCTACCAAGATCTACCAGCATTCTCACATTTTTTTGTAAACTGATGTGATTTAAATATGAGGAAGAATAGTAAGAGAAGCAGTGGCCACAATAAAACTGGATGGATGAAGGCTTGTAGGCAGCAGGCCTTATTGTTGTGTTGCACAGAAACCCGCTGGTACTGTTCTCACGCCATTGGCTCACTCACAGCGTGAATAAAACAACTTTATGCAGAAGCGGCTAAAGCAAGCCTTGGTGAGCCCGGTTTGGCCCAGCAGTAGAAACCAGGCTAATGACGTCTACTCTCAGTAGCCAACTACAACCACAGCGCCAGCAGAGAAATATGATGGCTTCAACACAGATGGATAACTGTAGTTTGTAATTATGGCTTTTTGAACACAAAAATAAACATCCATCTTGCTAGAATATGAGAGGTTTAACAGAGGTGTATTTTTTCCACACAAGTGAAGTACATTAGAGGTTCAATATAAAAAAATCTATTTAAACATTTGCAAATGAGTCAGACTTCTTATTTATTTATTTTTTTAACAATTCTGGGCAACAGCTTGTACAGTACTCAACAAATGTGTATTTTTTTCAGATTCTACCCATTTTCAGTAACACTGTATGGTTAAAATCACTAAGGGTAATAAAACAGGAGCTTTGATATGTGTCACCCTATCTCATGCTGTGATGGCAAAAAGCTCACCCACAGCTGGCCGCAGAGAGGGAGAGAGACAGACAGAACAAGACATGGGAGGGAAGTAAGAAATCGGAAACAGAAGAGTGAGGGAGAGGAAGCAAGGGTGCACGAGGATACACACCAGTATTTTACCATGTGCTCCCCATTTAAGGCCAGTTTTGTCATTGTCATTGCTCCTTTTACATGATGATACTGAAAGCTCTGTTTTCAGACGTAAAATTAATGTTTAAAATAATCTCATCGCAAATCATTAGAATCATTAAACACCAACTTTTTTTCTCTCAACTGTGAATTGCAATTGTCCAAGACTGAAAAGGATTCGGTTCAGCTTGGTCCAATCATTCATGACGCCATCTTATAGTCTTGCTGTTCCTGATAGCGAACATTTTAAGATGCAAAGAAGAGTAAAATACAGGTTGAAGTCAAAGTGTCAATCAAACTATGCTAACTTAAAAAGGTACCCTGTAGAGTTTTTGACCGCTGGTGGTGGTACTGGGCCGTGTTTATATAAGTAGATGTCCCATTTTGGTCCCCCACACAGGAGATACAAAACACATTCCTGCTGCCAGTTTCGCTATCCCACTAATAAATAGTTGCCATTGGTAAGACAGAAAAACAAAGTAATGCAGCAAAGGGGAAGACTGCAAGCTAGCAAACAAGGACGTAAACAATTCAAGATTTCTAATATTCAGCAAAATTAATATGTAAATGCTTTTCGAGGAAGGTCTCAAGGAAACAGTACACTTTGGTGAGAAACCCTGAATGTAACTTTGTCCACCTTTAAATATCCGTATACATGACAAGACATGACCAAAATATTCACTGTAATAAATTACATATCTCGAAAAAGATATAGATTTATATTCTGTGCTGATTTAAAATTAAAAGATGGGCTACCTGGAAGGTGAGAAATCTTGAAATGTCTGCTTTAAAAACATTTTGGAAGTAATGTTAAGTATATCTGATTTGCGGTGAATGCGTTGCAACACGCATTCTGCTGATACAACCCATTTCAGTCAAGCCATCCAAAGTCATACTAATCTGAAATTGAACAAATGTGAAATAAAACAAATCTACTCTGTCTTGACTCTGTAAGATCTTCAGATTTCTAGCTCTCATTAAACTGTATCGACAGTCAAAAGCAGACAAAAAAACACATTCACTCACTACTAGCTCAACACCCTCACCACCCACGCACCCATTCCTCCTTCATCCACCAGGAAACAGCTGTCAGCTGGCTACAGTCCATCCTTTCCTGCCCAGCACAATGGAGGGAAGGAAGATGTTTCCTTCCTTTCCAAAGACCAACCAGCCAATCAGCCAGCCAAGTTGGGCAAAGAATTCTCAAGCCAAAAATTCCTGATGTTAAAAAGTCTCTTCAGTCAGTCAGTTGGCTGGCTGTCATAAAGTCACGAAGCAAACGTCGCTGCCACGATTTCATTTCACATGACACCATCACCATCACCACACAGATTTTCAGCTCTGTGCAGAAAAAGCACAACAGCTTGAGAAGCACCTTGAAACCACAGTACCTGCCACCAGTTGTGGTTTTCAAACCAGTCATGCTGGGTTAGTCGAAGCCAAGTCAGGTCACCACCCTGTACGGTGTGTCAGCATTTCCCTCAGTGAGTTTGCTCGGCGAGTGCACAATCCACTGAAACAACACTCACTGTTCTGTGAGACTAAAATAATCCACAGACACCAGTTTAAACCAAATTCCTCTGGGAGTGGAAGCTTTGCAGAGGAAATTTTACTATGTGTCCAACCAAAGTTAGTCATCTGACCAATGTGGCTGGCTATATGGCTTTTACAAACCATGAAGTTTCAGAGGGCCTACCCAGCCTGCAAAGGACATACTGAGTAAAGTACCCAACACTTAGGCTGCGTGCACACAAATGAATCTGAATGCTTTCCTCTCCGTTTTGGTCTTTCATCCACACTAAGCTGGCATTTTCCACCCATGAAAACGGAGCTTTTTTGATTTGGACACGCCTGTCTCGTGTTATTGTTATGGACAGGAGAAAAAGAGCTCGCCCAACACAGTCATGTATAGCTATCAACCCTTTCTGGCATGATTAAGTACTTTCGTATCACAGTATACAATATGTATGACCTATTTTGCATGACAATAACTGATCATACAATACGTTGTAATAACATTATGTAAAACAAGTATTGTCATGAACACAGATTATTTATGTCACTCAACTTTGAGCATTAAGTATGGCTTTGATTTACAAACAGTGAAGATATTCTTGTTAGCTTTAATCAATAAGTAAATACGCATTCGAATTAGTTTCTCATATCTGTGTGCTCGTCTGTACAGGATGGCCAACCCTGACCTACGTTATTCATTACATGTGCAACATCAAGCTGCCGACCGGATTATGTTTTCTGTTAGCATAATCGGGAAATATTGTGAGTCACAAAAGTGTTGATACTGAACGCATCACTAAAATGTTCACTGACAACATATTTCTTTTGTTTTCCACCAAAATATCTAATCTTGCGATGCGTCATCCTCTTGTAGTTGCAACCGCATTATTCAACTTTTCTGTTTAGGCGCTCACAGCACCTGACGGAGGTAAAGGAAAGCTCATGGCCTCGGTTTACTGCAGAAAAAGATCACAGTGACTTGAAGGACGAGGCACGATGTGTTTATTAAAGTTTCACCAAAACAAAAATTTTTCCAAATTATAGACAAAGTGCTTTTGTTGCCTAACACTAACCACAGACTCAGGATGGGACCAATGCACTCTGGTGAGAAAATATGTCCAGTTTACATCCATAATTCAGTTGAATGCATTTTGCACCACAAAATGAAACGGAAAACAATGAAGTTATATATCAATGTCATTTCTAGGAGACTGGGTCGGACTAAGACATGACAGAGTAGGAGGCAACAAACTGGGATTTAACCTGCAGAGACCAGAAAAAGCTGTCAAAATGGTCAAGCTAGTCACCCACACCCTTTACCAGATGATGACTGTAGAGCAGAACTTAACTTTTGTCCTTTTCTTTCAGCCTTTCCATGAGAGGCAAGCTTTTAGAGCCGGTCCGATGGTGCTGGATAGAACCACCTTTTGAATTTCTTTCCTGTTTCAAACCCTACCTCCATTAATCAGAGAAACCTTCTTTTTAAATCCACAAAACTGCTTCAAATCACGCATCACTTATGTCCAAAACACAGCCATTCCAGCACAGCAGATACAGTATACAAAGTTGCACACACTGGATGTGCAGTAGTGTGGCACATCAACAGCACCTCAGAGCACGTAAATCATTCTATAAAGCCTGTTTCATGTGATTCCTCACCTGAAGAGACAATCTCCACATCTGCGACTAACCAGGAAATACAAGTTTCTCCTCATCCAATGTGACAGCTGGAAAGAAGACAAAAGAGAATAAACCAGGCAATCCCCAGTGCCTCCTGGTGTGTTTTTGACTTCATACTTTGTCGTCACCATGACTCCATAAAGCCTTTCTGGGCTCTTGAGAAGTAGCCAGTTGCTGCCTTGGGAAAGGATAAAGGGACTTCCCTCTTCACATGGGAACAAAGCAGCAACACGTCTCACAGAACAGGAATAAGGAGGAACAGTGGTGCACACCCCGGCCTGTACTGTATCGTTGATATCAACACTCATCGATCATTCAAAGGAGGTGTTAAGACTTAGTTCAGTGAGTTCAAAATATATTAAAGCTCTCAAGCTGCTGTCAAGTGACAAACTCCAGCCAAACTCCACCCTTTTTTTTATTGGAATGTGAGCTGATCTGATCTTTTATTTTACCTTTGACTCATGAAAACCATTTAAGAAGTCCCTGACTCTTTGGAAGAACTGGGCTTTCAACCTTGGAGAAGCAGTTTGCTGGTTCCTGTCATCAAGACAGCTGAGGTCACAGCAATAATGTGCTTCGGGGCTATCTTTGTCTGAGAGCAGCGGCAAATACAAAGGACCCTAACACTGCTGCCCTTATTGTTTTTATGATCAACATTTTAATGATTCCTGTTTGTTGGTTTTATCCTATAAGGCATTTTGGAAACCCTGTTTAAGAAAGGTGCTAGTTGATTATCATATTATTATAGCATCTCTTTACCAGCATCAATTCCTCAACTATTAATGTAGTCAAAAATCAGATGTACGTACAGCCCTGAATTCATGCACCATGCTTGCCAACATGGCATCAAAGATGTTTTTTTTTTTTTAAATAATGTGGCTCTCTGGATGAAGCTTACACATTCAGCATCTCCTTCACACAAGTACAGCTTCAATGTAAAATGCAATCTGAGCCACAGTCTTATTATACAGGGGTGTTTCCTTACTGAGACAGTGTTTCAAACTGATGCATATTTGAGCAGCAGTAGACTATAATAATGATACTGTACATTCAGATGCCTTTACACTTTAAACTCGTTTTGACAAGTAATTTGTTGTGTACTGAATGACTGTTTTAAACAGCTACACATATAATTTATTGTAATTTATGCCAGAAACTGGAGGTAAGGAAAGTCAGCTGCCCCTCATCGCATTTTCCCCAATGATGACAGACTTCATACCCAGATATTTCACACCCTGTGCAACAACTGGCTGAGAGGACAAAGTGCAAATAGCCTGACAGAGGGCTGATCACATGATTGTTGGTCATCACCAGTGACTAACTCGACACAGTCTCCAGTCACACTGAACTGTTTGAGAGCCCATTTGGCCATAAATTACACTGATGTCTTTTTTCATAATACTACACAATTTTCAGAAATCCTCTGTGGATAAGGCTGCCATTCACACGCAACTCACACATACAAGCCACACATCTCACTAATGTACTGTGACTTCATGGGGGCATTTCCTACTCTGACCTTTTCATTCATTCTGATAATCTTACTCTCTTTCTGGCTATTTGGGAATTTCAACCAGAACACAGGATGTCATTAGTCAACCACTATCAGGCACCAGTGACACTGGATGAATGATTCAGTGCTTGTTATTGTATATGGACAACTTATTTCCAAGTGCATTTGGGATAAATGCTGCAATACTTCAGGTTAGGTTACAATATGTGACACTTTATTTAAAGTTTGAACTTAAAATCACTGGCTGATTATGTAGTACGTGTCTTTGAACAACCACATACACATGAGACACCACTGACAGCAGTCAATCATCGCCCAAAAGGAAAAAAATTATTGACAGGTAAAATGTTATCGCCCTCTGGTAAATGTTTTCTCCGTATCTTGTTGCAATTGTAACTTCATCAGTGATGCTGGAATTGATTGGATTAAATGTTTTTCATGTTTTATTAAACAAAAACAGGTTCAAGTATTTGGACAACCTGAACAATTGCGGTAAATATTAGGGATGCACGAAAACTGTTTTTTAAAACCGATACCGATGGCCGATAACTTTCAGCTCCTAAAGGCCGATACCGATAACACACACATATACCATCATGACATCAATACCTCAAACAAAACCAAAAACAGCGGCGCACAGTGAGAGGCGGTTGCTACGCAACGTACGTGTTTACTTTCAGAGCTGCTGCACAGTGAGAGATGTGACAGACGAGTAGATCATTTTAAATCAACAAAATGTGTTTTAATCACTATTTTATGTCACACTATTGAATGGTTTAGTAGCAAGCCGTGTTCTAAGCGGGATAACGTATAGTGAGCAGGTTCCTATGGAGAAATAAACCCCACCGCTTTGTGTCGGGCTTCTATGTCATTCTGAAGAAAGATACATGATCCCTTACTTAGACTTGTCTATGTAAACAAACTGAAAAAAGGGCATTCCATAGTAAGGCAAGCGCCATCATGTCCATGATTTAATCTTCAATAACCTTAGCCCGTTGGTCATCTTTGGCAAATTTCTTGGATTTTTTGAAAGCCTCGCCGACGTGTGTCAGTCCCGGTGGCTTCTTTGCGGCTGCCTTGCTAGCATTAGCGTCTTTAGCAGGCCGGGCGTCCTCATACGCTTTCCGAACTCTGTCAAAGCGCTGGTTATGTTTCAGGTGGCTGACCAGGTGTGAAGTATTAAAACTTGTGCAATTTCTCCCTCCTCGTGGAACTCGCTTGGAACATTTGTTACGAATAAACAGCGAACAGTCTTCTTCGGAAACTGTGAAGAAGTCTGAACTCTGTTTTCATAAGCACGCTGTGCCGCATGCTGCATTCAAGGTGTAACGTACATTCCCCCGTTCCCTCATTTGGTAGTCGTTCTTTCGGTCGGCCTTTTTAAGTTCATGTTTCTATTCCTTATGTGTAACATGTGTAAAAATGCTGCGAATGTTAATTCAAGTCAGCAACTACCAAAATTATGACCGAGTTATCGAGTTGTTTTCTGGCATGAGGAGGTATTCTTGAGAGTTTTTCTGATTATGCCAATGTCACATGAACGCAGCATTCACTGCAGGCCATTCGGATCTCATAGTGGGAGCGAGGCACTGCCGTGCTGACAAAAACACATATGTTATCGGGGCTGTTGGTCATGATATCGGATTTATCGGAACGACGTCATAATTTCATGTTATCGGCCCAAAAACTATCGTGCACCCCTAGTAAATATTTAGGCAATCTGATTCACTTTGATGATTTAATAAAGATTCAGAAGGTTACCTGGGTCTGTACTTAAGGGGCAAAGAATTCAGCAAAAGCTTTCAACCTAGCAACAGAAACTATGGCCTCAAACTTACATGTCTGAATGAGTGTCAAAACAAAAGGCACTAACTCAGCTTGATTTCTTTGCATAGAAAGCTGAAGAATGTATAAACTAACCCCCGGTTACCAAGGAAATATACTAACAGTTTGAAAAAATGAAGTAAAAGTAACATCTGTTAGGGAAATCAAACATAGATAGTGATAGAGATTTTTCTTAACACTGTTTTGGAATATAGGTGGTCTGAAATTACATTTGACATTTAAAACTGAGCTGGAGTAAGATGCTACACAATATTCAGACCAATGGACTAACATAGAAAACTGTATCTTATTTTTAGTTATCCGGGTCCACGCCTTGGCTAACAGACATACAGTTAAATACATCTACACATGGAAGTTGGAATGCCTTATTGTTTTAGTATTGAGCAACACTGAGGATATTTGTCTTGCTCAAGGGCACCTCAGATGATGAAGAAGAAGACCCGCATTTCTAATCCATTTCACTGCTTGATTTTGTCAAGGCTGCCTAAAACGTTATGGCTGCAAGCCTACTTTTTGACACAAATAGACCAACATTTTGCAACACTTTCAACTATCAGATGTACAGTGGCAGAATTTAACTACTCAAGTAGATCTGAAAGTAAATTAGAGGTGCTTATACTTTACTTGAGTATCTAGTTTTCATACCATTTTCTAATTCTACTCCACTACGTTTCAGATGGAAATATTGCACTGTTCACCCCAAAATATGTTTTATTTTCAATTAAACTATCCACCAGTATCTACAAGTACAGATGAAACAATCAGTTAGTTAATCAATTGGTCAATTGGCAGACAATTAATTTGGAACTATTTTGATAATGGTTGACTCATTTTTCATGCAAAAACATTTCATGGTTCCAGGTTCGCAAATGTGAGGATTTGGTGCCTTTCCTTTGAATTATTTTTAATTTATTTGTTATCATTTTGAAGTTTGGACTGTTCGACCAACATGCATTAAGAACAACTAACCGATTAGTTGCAGTCCTTAAATAGTCTACAACAATAAAATCCTGCTTTGACATGAATGCATTAGTAACAATAATCTAATGATGTAACATATAACAGTCACAGGGGCCATTTTTCTCCAGTGAATACTTTAAGCACACTTTCCTGATTATATTTACATATTTTACTTGACTCACTTCTTCCATGCAGGACTTCTACTTGTAATGGAGTATTTTTACTTAAGTAAAGAATCAAAATACTTCCTCCACCTGGACAAGACACCATATGCATGCAAGTGGAAACTGGTATCTCACAGAAATCACTATTTAATAATGTACACATGCAATAGATCAAATACCTGGGAAACTCAGCATCTGCCAGTCATCCACGGGGTAATTTCCCCCTAGTCAAAGGTCACGATTAAGGTTTAGGGAAATTGTGGAACAGCATGTAAAATACAGCTAACCGTTACTCTCGCAAGCAACGTGATCAGCAGCAGGGTTTTACATTTCCATAAAGTTATGATGGAAGGATAAAGGGGGATCTATCCGCAGACAGCCAAATTATCTGGTGATTTCACTTCGCTATTAATAGTGATTAACGTGTGTGTTGTGTGAGTTTGTGTGCGTGCGTGTGTGTGTGTGTGTGTCTGCAGACGGACTGGTGCTTCTGAATGATCTCATCCTATGATTTGATACATGAAGAATCTCTCTGTTCTCTGTGTCCAGCGGTGAAATCTGCACAGCATTTCGGAGCTGGGCGCCACTGTGCGTGTAAAAATGGTGGTGGTAAAACACTGCATATCTCTGACAGAGGATAAAAAGGCAAGCACTGTTTTTGTTTCGTCCCCACGGGATGATTTTGACACACAAGAGGCAAGGCCCGTCTGTGTGTGTGTGTGCGTGTGTCTGTGTAGAAGGAGAGAGAGCGCGCGAGCGGTCGTATGGAAAACCGACAGTAGCCGCCCCTGAATAACGGATTTCGGTTGCTTCATCTTTCTCTTCAAGTTTGCAGCAAAAAGGAATTTCCGCAAACGTGATACAGTCGTTCATATTCTCAATGAAAACAAGCTAACTTCCCCTGACTGTTTACTGCGCTGTCATTAGCCGAAACAACCCGGTGACAGTTAGCTAGGCTACAGTAAGTTGTTGATACCCTGAGAGTAGTTGATTTTACATTAACGGTAGGTGTTGCCTTCACTGCCCGTGAATACAAACGTCCGCATTCACTTCTTCTTCTCTGTCAACAGGAAAGCTACTTACCGCTGTGAGCTTCGCTGTGGTGAACACAAAGAGACGTCCTCACACCGACATATTCCTCCTCATCTCTCTCTTTCTCGGCTTCAAACCACCGCCGCCCTTTCGCCACAGACGGGAGTGTGCTCCCCACATCTGCGAAACAATACGTTGAGTAGCTAATCTTTGTATTGCAACAGCTGATGCTATAAATAGAAAAGCCCTAAAAGGGGTGGACGCCGTTTTTTTTGCGAAGACATTAAACCACTAAATGCTGGTTTTCGGTTCAACATGGTTTCCATGTTTAGGTGCAATTTCAAAACAATGTGTTCGTTTTCCTATAGGAGGCATTTTTTGTGCTAGATTTTTGAAATTTCACGAAGCAGTGAGAGAGTTCCCCTTTTTAGTGAAATGGACTGTTCTTATGCTCTGTTGATATAGCGGACTTCTTTAAAGGGGTAGTCCTGTCAAATTAACCGTACCTAATTTAAGGACAGTCAAATGGATTATATCTATATATTATACTTTCTACTCCACCACATTTAGATTCAAAATTCAAGATTCTTTATTGTCATTGAGCATGACATGTCATGTCAATGAAATATGCATTGCAACCCCCATGTTAGAACAAGATAATAAGAAAGATAAGAAAGATTAGAAAGAATAAAATTAAGATAACTAGAATAAAATAAACCAACATGCAATAAAAAAATATTCGTAAATGCAAAATATACCAGAATGAAAATATACTAAGACAATTAAAAAAAACTAAACAATAAAACATACCAGTGAAATGTGCCAAAAGATTAAAATATACCAGTGAAATTTACCGACAGCAGCTGAAATATACTAAAATGTATATAAACAGTAAACAATAAAATATACCAATGAAATTAAATGTACCAATATACTAAAATTTATATAATTTAGTTAAGTCTGTGTGTACTTAAATGTTAAGTACACAGAAGGGCAGGTGGAGGTGGAGGTGTAGGTGTAAAAGTGCTTTACACATTCCGATTATTAATACAATATAAATAACATTGAGTAAATACAGCAAATAAATTGTGATGTATTATAATGGTTATTATGGTTTAAGCTACCCAAGCAGTATGCAAAGTAGTTGAAGTTATCCCCATCTTTACCAGCTTAAACATTAGAGATGCTACCACATGTATGCAACAGTAACTATTATCCAGTGATATATATGCTGTATGTATCACTCTGAAGTGGGCCATTTATTTCACATACTTTAAGTATATTTTGATGTTAACGTCTGATTACTTTTACAGTAAGGATTTTAATTCAGAACTTTTACTTGTAACCCTTGTACACTGTGGTATTGCAACTTTTGCTTAAGTGCTCTTCCACCACTGGTGGAGTGTATCTATGTTTGTTTAGCTGAGTCATTAGGCAAAAGTCTACATTATATTGGGTTGTGATTTTCCTTTCTTTTGTTTCTCCTATACTCTATGATCAAGCCTGATAAAACCTCTCTTCGAATAATGTTGTGCCATTAGTAGAAAGGCTGGTGACACAGAGGTCCACAAATCTTACTTATGCATTTTTATTGCATAATAAAGCGACAGGTGAGTGATGTATTCACTCTTCTGGTTCTTATTTTGTTCTCCAGGTGGGTCTGTAGTGAGCTCATCACCTGTGAATTTCTAAACATTATCATGTTCAATAAATGTGGGAAACCTTTCAGTTCAAATGTACTGTATGTCTACCTAATTCTCTCCACTCTTTCATGAGGAAATTCAGATGATATACACACATTAGATTTGGAATCTAAGTCACTGAATGCACATCAAAACAACCCCACATTTAAAACACCATTTCACTTGTGAGAAATTTACATGTGGTTCATGAATTCGCATACAGCTTAGGCAGATGTATTTCGGGGGAAAAAATAAAAAATAGCCATGTGGTCTTTACAGAGGCACATTCATTCACCAAAAAGAAATAAATTGAAGACCTTTTTACTCAATCATCTTGTAAGTATGTAGCTCATAATTACAAATCTGTATGTCATAATTACGACTTAACTCATAATTACAAGAGCTTATATTTATGAGTTTGTTTCCTTGTAATTATTCGATTTTTTTTTCTCTTAATCCTGAGATGCAAGTCGTATAATCATGAGAGGCTAAATCACAATTATGAGTCCAAAAGTCTAATGTATGAGATATGAGAACATTTCAGTTTTTTCCCCTTTATTGAATGCATTAGACTTTCTGACATTTCACTTGTGGAAAAAAAAAAATACATGGCACATGTGGTTTTCTGGCATTTCACATGAAAACATGCCTTGTGCATTTTTTTGCACTATAAAAGACAATCATTCAGCATGAAGTGTATTCAGTAACAAATGTGTGCTCTTGCCTTTAAAAGGAAGATTCTGCAGAAAAAAAGGATTTGACACTGCAGCCTCAGTTCATTTAAACTGGAGGTCAAAGAGACGGATAAGGATCTGATCAATCAAGTGTGTGTGTGTGTGTGTGTGTGCGTGTGTGTGTGTAACACTAAATGATTGAGAGCAAAAGAGTAAAGAGATTGAGAGAGGTGCTTGGTGATATTGAGAATAGATTAGGGCAGATGCTGTAGGCTACAGTTTAATTTTGGTGAGCAGTGAATAAGCATATGCGTGCCCGACTCTGTACCAGCAGATCTGCGCAGAAGGAATAAACAGGAAAAGTCTATATTGTTTGTGTTACAGGTTAAAAACGGATTATGAATCACTTTTGAGCAATCGTATTCCTTTCTGAAGAGTGTATTCAGTAAAAGATCGGAAAATAATTTTAATACAAGTGTCAGGGGTCATGAAACAACGGCTAGTTGCTAGTTAAAAGAACTGCTTTCCAGAACCCTCCATAATTATGAGGTTGTTTGCTAGCAGATGAGTTTATTCTTAATATCAAGCCACAGAGGACAGGCTGCAACACAAAGGAATGCTGACATCTCATGAGATATGTCTTAGCTGATATATTATTTAAAGAGAGATATAACATAGTGTAGTTAATGCGTGCACACAATGCAAGTATACACTCAGAAACATGAAGCACACACACATGCACGCATTCTCCACATTACTGGCAGGACTGTTTATGATGTAGCAGTCCATTACCAGTAACCATCAGAGATGTATGTGTGTGTGTGTGTGTGTGTGAGAGAGAGAGAGCAAAAGAGAGAAAGATGTAAATAATTCAATTGAAACGAGGAAGAGGGAGCTTGATACGAGTTTTGCCTCTGTAAATAATCCTGGCATTTTACAACCCACAGTGACTGAGTGATGCAGACTAAAGAAATCTCTGTATGTTTGCCCAGGATTTCCAGGGAAATCTATTGTATTTAAAAGCATGTGCACATACACACAGCGAGACACAGCAAGCACACATATATGTTAACATATCTTTGGACTGTCAGCACTTTAAACAAACAGAAAGAAAGAATTCACAAAGATGTCACACTAATTGCAGCGATGATTCGTGTAAATGGAAAAACACGAACAGATGAGTGGAAAAAAACGTCACTCACTAGGGGGCACATGTGGACGATTGTTAACTACCCACAATTGCGCAAACCCAGTCTGTAGGACTGTCTGGACGGTGGGGGAAAAAGAGACAGAATGCTCTATAATGTTTTTCTTTTGTGCTGTTTTCATTTTTTTTAAGTCATTAATAAATACTGGTGATGAAGATTAGGGAACTTTCTAAAGGTTAAAGGTGCAAATTTGTACCAATTCAGGTTGCAGTAAAAGTACAGTAGCATTCCTTCAGTATGCAGTATGTATAGTGGCAGCTTCGCTGTCCATGGTAACAATTTAACGCTGCATCATGTTCTTCACCAGATTGTTCAGTTTACCAACATTGCAATAATGCTGAGGCCAATCGCTAACTCTGGTCACTACTTTTCTCTTGTTTGCCTGAACCTTGATTTACTCTGTGTTACCTTGTGCCTCAGGTTTATGATCCTCCAGTGATCTCTGTCTGCCAGCCTCAGTCAGCGGCTCGCCAGTCCACCTCACAGCTCAGCCCTGCTCCACTCTGGTCCAGCTCTCCAAACCCCATCTCACCAACTTCTTCATAAAACTGCCTTTAAACTTTTGCAAACCTTTATCCGAGTCCTGCTTTTGGGTCCTAAATTAACACAGCCTTACACATTATAGGTGTTGCTGCTGTTAGCCAAGCCTCGCTGGTGCATTTATGAAGTCGTACTTCAGCTGAATCCTAACGTCAGCATACTAACACACTCACAATGACAGTGCCAATAAGCTAATGCTTTGTGTTTACTATGCTCACTGTCTTAGATAAGTGCATTAGCATGCTAACATTTGCTAATTAGCAAATTCAAATTTTGAGCTCATGATGGCAGCAGTTGAAGAACCCAAACCACAAGTGTCAGCCTGAAGGTGGCGCTACAGGAAAAATCAGCAGATTGCCAAAATCATGAGGATAAATTGTCTGGAGTCATAAATATCTGTGCAAAATTTCGTGTTGATCCACCTGAGAGATATCTCCAAAGTGGTCATCCGACCATCCCTGAAGCCATTCCACTACAGCATGGCTAAACACTCACAGGTCACTCTTCCTACTGTACTGCTTTTCAAGAATACGTTATAATGCCGGCCAAGCTAGTTGTCAGCAGTAAAGGCAGTATGAAGGTAGATCATGTTCTTGTTATTACTGGTTGGTCAGGTGCCAGGATGACTGTGTGGATGGGCTGAGGATTGCTGGTGAAGCTTTCAACCTCGTTTTTCTTCATTTAGAAAAGGGAACTGATCTAGTCAGTATATTTAAATCAAACAGCAACTTTTTATCATACATTGATTTGCCAATTTTTACAAATCTTCAGTTATGGAAGAGTCCATTAATGTAAACATGAGCTGTCCAGTATCTTTTTTAGCATGAATTCTGTCTTTGTTGTTCCAGTATGTTCGTCAGAGAGTAAAAAGCCTGCTGTGTTTGACGTAAGGATCTATTGATTTAGGCTTTGGACGACTTGTAGGGAGCAATCAAGAGGTGGTGAATTGATTGACTGGGTTACTGATTTATTCATTCATTGAGAGGTCACGCCACTGGCTTGGACGGGAAGTTGATGGGATCTTAATTTGAGAATTGATTGCTTTGTGTCTCCTGAATACTCCTCATTTATCTTCAGATGCTGCCGCTGGCGTTCGGAGGGCTCAGTCAGATCGAGAGAGCCTTTCTGATGGGAGCCCTGCACCTACAGTCGCAGGAGGACCAAAGTCCATGAACACAATTACACTAAACCAAATGATGTGTTCAAAGATTTACCCCACAGGAATTTTTGTAGCATTTAATATTGATTTTCTCTTAAAGCGCATCAAGTGTCCAGCAATTTGACTCTGAAAAGTGCTACTGACATTCAGCATCATGGGTCATTGCGCACCAGTGACGTCTGTGTGTGTCAGTATTGATGCACGTATTGCATTTATGTGCACGTGCATCCATGTGTAAAAAAAACACACCAAATCCAATGCGCACAATTGTCCAGTAAATAGCTACCTTGTCCTCTTTGTAGAGGACGCTGCCCTCTTGTGAGACTCCTGCACCATTTGACTTTACACATGAGCACACCCACATATCTAAGGTCCTACAGGAAGATCAGTATGCAGCCGGATTGAATTTGGTTTGGGTTTATTCCATAAAATCAAAGGTGCTGATGGTGGTCTCGCTGCAATCCGAGTTCAATGTTGTCCCTTCAGGATGGCTTGAAATGCCAAGGACCAAAGGGTGCCGGTGCAAGAGGTCACTGCTTCCGATATCATCCTTTACAAAATGCTCATGCAATCTGGTTCCTGCCTAAATCTTTCCACTGTCACAATAATGTGGCTTCTTCCAGCATACATTGTGCAGAAGGCAGAGAGGAAGACGATGGAAATGCAGGACTGACACATCTCTGTATGAAGTTGATCATAATAAAATAGTAAAAACAACAACAATAATAATAAACTTTAGCTATACCACTTTTCTTAACAATATTACAATGTGAGTCCAGTATAAAGACAGATGAATAGAAGATAGTGAAGATAAAGACACGTGAACGGCATGAACACACAATGTAGCTCAGAATAGAATAAAATACGGAACAGAGTAGACTAAGACAGGGGATTCTCTGTGTCTCTCTCCCTCGAGACACACACACATATTACACCCATACACACAGACACACACTTCCATCGCCTCTTGCCTGTTTCCATGGAGACAGTAGTGAGCTGCTTCTTTCCACTAGGATCACACCGTCTGTCTTGATCACAATACATATGCACATGCACATGCAGCCACACACATACACTGCAAACTGAGACATTTTTCAGCCTTCCCAGATGAATTTGTCCTACATGCTGTCAGGTTTATCCCCACATGTTCACGGCCATATTAACCATGAATCATCACTCGACAGGTGTTGTGTCAGTGCTATAATATGAAATCTATTCCTCTCTGCTCAAGTCTGTAATTTGCACATTTATCCAATAGCCTGTTCCAGATTTTGCAGATTTATTTTTTTATGTGATTATAAATACTCATGCATTTTAAGTGATGTGCATTAGTTTTCATATTTTGTATTTTAATGAGGGCGAGAGGGGTTTGTAAGGATGAAACATGCTTTGAAAAAAAACACAGTAAATGGCCTGTAAGTAAAAAGTCTTGCAGATAAAACATCGTGTGTGTGAACCGGCTGAGGTGAGGCAGCTGTCAGAGTGGTGCTCACCCTCTCTGACCTGCTGCAGCCTTTTGGTCTGGTGGATAAGATTTGAAATGAAACTAGAAACAAGTGATCAGTATGTTGCTGAGCTGTACTGTACAAGTATTCTTTTAAAGGGGTGTTTTTGGCTGCTCCACCCTGGTACACTTCCACCTCAGTACATAGCACCACACTAATTTGGCATCAGAATACCAAGGTTCATCCAAGGCCCCGTGTTAACGAAAACCCTCTGAATACAAAACACTTCTTGTGCTTCAGCAATTATACAGTGTGATCTTTAATATTGTGATCAGAGGTCATCACGGGATCATGCAGTTAGTCAAAAATACAGAAGGATTTCTCACTACTGTCTTAAGCAACTGCACAACTTTCACTTCCTCCTCCTCCATGACACCACTGCCATGTGCAGCCAGTGACTGCATTACAATCTGTTGTGTACCTGGGTCCCGCTTTCATTTGCATCCTGCACATAAGCACCAAGCTCAGCCACACCATTAAAATTTAACAACAGCTCGCAGGCATGCAGCCACACCTCAAAGCTTTTCAAACGAAACACGTTACAGCTCAGCAGCAACAGCAGCCACGCTTGTTCACCCCTTCCCCTTTCTTTAATCTGCGCCAGACTGTGTGCATGTTTGACTTGATCTGGAGTAACGCAGAACGTGGAACATCTGCATGTGCAACAACACACAGCAACCGCAGTGGCAAGGGTCTCCTGAAGGAATGGAAAATATTAGTAGAACAGTAATGAACCGTTCCCACCTATTCATCACACCCACAGATGACAGCAGCGGCTCAGTAAAAAAAAAAAAAAAAGATGTGGGGGAGATCGGCTTTATTTTATTCTGGTAACTTTTACCTGTTTTGTTACTCATTTTCTTTTCTAATCCTTCTGATTTTTATTTGATTTCTGCTGACTGATTCTTTTTTCACCTACTCTGTACAATTTCTGTTCTGCTGTTCTGTTTATCTAAAAATAGCACAAAACATATGCATGCAAACAATAAAGATATTCTAACATAGCATTTACCTCAAATGACCTTAAGTGACCTCTTTCATCCAGGAGTCACTACAGTCACTTCAAATTGCATGCTGTCCTTTTTTTGCATTATAAAGTCTATTCTGTTATTTTCTATTCACCTCTGTTCTATTCCCAAAATGGGCCTAACTATGATTATATAATTTTTATGAAGGCATAAGCGAATCTAAAGTGTCGACTTTACCACAATCTGGATGACTTGGTTTCCATGATGATAAATAAATAAAGACACTGCTGAGTGAACAGACTAAACAATTTGTCATCTTGGAAAACTGAATGCAGTACATGCAAAGAAAATATTTATTTTATTTATAATATTTTATTCAGGAAGGTTTTGCACTCTCCAACTCTCCATCCTGGATTTCCTGATAAAAGCACATTCACACTTGCACTTGTCTCTGCAAATATTCACTCGCTAATTCATTTCAACTGAATCCTGTTCTGACCACCAAAGTCAAGAATGTCTTTGCCGTTGTTTGCCAGCTCTGGCTGGTTCCAGCTTTTAGTAGCAGATTTTAGTAGCTGCTTGTGTATTTACCATCTACACAAAGAATTTTGATAATAATGTTTAAACTTATACAGAAACTCCTGCACCAAAACATTCTGGGATGACTGAAATAATTGGTTAGAAAACTGAAATGTTTGGTTTAGCTACCTTTTCATGAGATGCTGATGTTTTTGGCTCCATACGCAAAGACAAAGACGGTTAACTTTTTATAATCCTGTATTTTTCTCCTGGGAAAACTTTTCATTCATACCGGAAGGGGGCGCTGTTTTGTTGTTCGACAAGTGTCACAAACCGGAACAAAGAGAAGAAGAAACATCAAAACAGAAATGGCTTTAAGCTGGTTTGGTCCAGGGAGCGAGCTCTCCTGCCCGGTCTGCCAGGACACCTTTAAAGACCCCGTTCTTCTGCCTTGTAGCCACAGCTTCTGTAACGCCTGTGTGCTAAAATGGTGGGGAACGAAGCAAACACTTGAATGTCCCCTTTGCAAGACGGTGTCTTCGACTAATTCACCGCCCCGTAACCTGGTGCTGAAGAATCTGTGCGACGCTTTCCTGCTGGAGATGGAATCTGGGGTCGTCTGTCGCCTGCACACCGAGAAACTGAAGCTCTACTGCGAGGACCACCGCACACCTGTCTGTGTTGTCTGCAGGGATTCGAACAACCACAGAAACCACAAATTCATACCGGTAGACGAGGCTGCGCAGTGTTACCGAAACGACCTCCTGAAGAAGATGAGGCCGCTACGGGCGAAAGTGAAACTCTTCAGTGAAGTTAAAGTGGCCTGGGAGAAAATAGATCAAGACATTATAAACCAAGCTCAGCACACGGAGGACAATATAAGAGAGGAGTTCAATGTGCTTCGGAGATTTTTGTTACAGGAGGAAACGGTCAGGGTTGCAGCACTGAAGGAAGAAGCGGCGCATAAAGGCAACATGATCAGGAATAAGATCGCAGGTTTGAGCGAACAGATTAACGCCATGGAAAGTACCTTAAAAGCCATTGAAGGAGGGCTGTCCGATGAAGACACGTCATTCCTGCTAAAAGTCGATGCAATAACGAAAGAAGCTGAGCGCCCCCTGCCGGATGGCCCAGAGCAGGTCACAGGAGCTCCGATCGACGTTGCCAAATACCTGGGAAATATGAGCTTCAACGTCTGGATCAAAATGAAGGCGATAGTGTCATACGCACCTGTAATCCTGAACCCCAACACTGCCCATCACGAACTGCACCTGTCTGAAGGTTTGACCACTGTCAGATGTGGACCAAAACAGCCTCTTGCTGCAACCCCAGAGAGGATGGAGCAGCACCGCAGTGTCCTGGGCAGTGAGGGCTTCGACTCAGGGAGTCACAGCTGGGATGTGTGGGTTGGAGACAATCAAGTATGGGCACTGGGTGTGATAGCACAGGAAGCCCAGAGGAAGGGAGACATACCATCTGGGCTATGGATGGTGAGGTTTTGTAATGGTAAATTCACAGCATTCTCCCCATCACGTTCAGTGTCTGTCCTACCTCCGATGAACAGGCTCTACAAGGTCAGAGTGCTCCTGGACTGGGACAGAGGAAAGCTGTCCTTCTCTGATCCAGATACTAACGCCGTCATACATACTTTCACGCATGCATTCACCGACAGGCTGTTTCCATACATCAACACCTGGAATGACCTCCCACTGAAGATATTACCACTGCAACTTACCGCAACAGTAACACAGCTGTTGGACAACTGCAAGAAGATCACACTGATTCAGTGATGTACATACTTGCCTTCCATCTGTTTTAGCAAAAAAGAGCATATTACTTTTTTGTGATTTTTCTTTTATTTGATCAAGCAAAGGAGGAAAGTAAATAATTGATGGCTGTGAATGCTAAATATGTAACCTGGACACAACAGAATGTAAACAAAAAATATATATATATACAAAAGACTATTGACTATGCACTGTCAAGGTGTGGTTATACCATACTTAATGTATTTATGAGCTAAAATGCTACAGCTACACTGGCGACATTTCCCTAATTACCAAGTGGTAGCAGGGAGTTACTTTGAACTTGAACATAATTTCCCACTTTGTCATATTTTTCTCTGTCTTGCACTTTAAGATACCATCACGGTGGTTATTCAGTGATGGACGCAAACTGTAGTGTTGATCAGTGCTGTACAGATAAAGTTTTGATTGATTAATTTCAGTGTTCTCTTCAGTGCCTTTATATTTTATTATAACTAATTCCACATTTGTGTGCATACATTTAAATGGAGCCATTTCTGTAATTGTAAAGTTTATTACATAAAGAAAACAATAAAGCACTTTGCAGAAAAGAGCGATATTACATTATTAGGCTGTGTGAAGGGTAACTGAACTGGTAAATTCTGTTATTCTATAACAAGTCACTGCACTTACTTTATGCTTATTGATCATGCTAATCGGTGATCTACATGGTAATTACTTCCATTAAACACTGACCAATTTTTTTTAATGTTTTACGTCTTAATCCTGGTTATATTAGTTTTATTTTTAATCTTGTCAGTCATGGCTTACACATGATAAATGTTTTTTCGTGCTAATTTAATACGCAAACATGCTATCAACCTCGGGATGAGCTTTTGCAATTTAGCGAATATGTTATTCTGCTTAACATCTCAAGAATGCTGCGTTTCGTTTTTATATGAAATATATTTCGTGCTACTAAAGTCATGTCACATAAATGATTTCCATCGTACGAAGGTCTCACATACATTCTCACGAAAACATTCGAAGAAACAAACGTGCCACTTTTCAGCCCAGTGTCGTAAAACTGTCGTGCAACACCTCGACGACAGCTAAATTGCTTTACGTGTAAAACTTCACTGGCATCACGTAAGTGTTCCGAGCTGTACGGCTGTCCTTGTCAAGATGTGGGGAACATGTGAGTTTTAAACAGGTTTTCTCGCTTTCAAGACAGTAAACTTAATTTATTTTAGCCCTTTTGTGTTTGCGTTCAGTGAGGTAATGCTAATAGCTTTTCCTTGTTGGGTCAGTAATCTTAAGGTCTGTACAATGTAGATAGCATGAAGTGAAATACTATCTACAAGCTCAGTTGATCCGTTTGTAAAGGTGTCGTTGGTTAATGTGGGGCATTTTATAGTCGTTTTCTAGCGTTTTAGTTTTGTGAATGTCCAGGGATAGTGATTATCGTGTGTTTTTATGCTAACTTCAATTCGGCAGTGCTGAGAAAATCAAATATCGCAGCATTTTGACTCGGTACCGTGATGCTAAATTAATATATAAATTGTCCTGAGCCTATAGTGTCAGGTAAGAAAATTGCCTTTAAGACCAGGAAACGACGACATTTAAGGTTTATCCTATATAGGATCATCCTATCAAATTATGGTCTGTTATGTCGATAGATTTCCCAGCATAGCATGAAAGTAACCCTCAATTTAGAGCTGCAACGACGAATTGATTAGTTGTAAACTATTAAATTAATCGGCAAGTATATAATAATCGAATAATCAGTTTGAGTAAAATTTAAGAAAACAAATCTAATTTTCTGACTCAATCTTCTTAAACATGGATATTTTCTAGTTTCTTTGCTCCTCAATGATAGTAAACTAAATATATTCGGGTTGTGGACAAAACAAGACATTTGGGGACATCATGCTGGGATTAGGGAAACTCTGGTAGACATTTTTCACCATTTTCTGACATTTTATAGACCAAAATTGATCGACAATGAAAATAGCAAATCGTTAGTTGCAGCCCTTCCTCAGTTGTTGCTCATTCATAGCATTGTTTTACTAGACATGAGCTTTATAAGTGGACTGGAACATACAGTAATACAATGATCTAGTTGCGTCAAATATTATCTTCTCATCCAGGAGTTATCATGTATGCCTGGAGCAAAGTGAATATTGTCTGTGATGAAGGAGATGTTATGGATGCCTCGTGTTTGAAGAGAATATCCCTTCAACAGGACAACAAAGGTTCAAATCTCTGCCTGCAGTGATCTTGAGAACCTGCCTAATGTCTTTTGAAAGGGAGGGAATTTTACAACAGGAATTTGTCATGTTTCTATTGAATTCACTCTCTGCACATCTATAACATGCAGGCCTGTTGTTATCCTCATTGCTGTCTCCTTCACAGATGCCACTTACTGAAGTCTGGAACACCTAACTGACACCAAATCAGTTAAAAAAAACGGGACATGGCGTCTAGGTTCCTCAGGTACTCAGTGCTTCTTCAGAAGTACCGGACTCCGCTGCTTATTGCGAGCTGTGGCGGGGTCTTTGCAGCCAACTTGTTCTACCATGTTTTCCCTCACGTGTCCTACCGTCCACTCTATCAGGCCTGGTACAAAGGAGAGCCAGTCACGCTGTCTGAGAAGCTCGAGGATGTTTTCCAGCAGGTAGTGTGTGTGTATGTGCAGAAGTTTCAGTTGACCTCTTTTAGTCTTTCTTTGCTCTCTCGTCTCAAAGTTACGTTTAATAGCAGTTATTGTAAGCTGAGTTAGATTTCTACAATTACTTGTAAATAGTGAAGATGAGATAAAGCACCCAAAGAACACGACACCCAGAAATTAACCACATTGCCAAGTACTGAATTATTGAAAAGGACAATATTTGAGCTGTCAGTTATGTCAGGGTTTTTGGCATGATATCCATGCACAGCCTTTGTACAACAGTTAAACTAAGAAGAATAGTGCAAAAAAGATACAGACCTTTTCATTTAATCTGTACAGCACTCACAAAGATTCCATTCACAAAACAATAAATTCATATTCATGGAAGTGCAGTACCAGTGTGCAGTAAAAAAGTGACAAACTCCAAATTTCACTGTTGTTGTCGTCATTTGTAGGTGATGAAGGATTATGGCATCAGCTCACCAAAGAATTTCTCTGCCTTCGCCTCCTTTGGGTTCCATCCGGTTAGTGCTGGTGTCCCTTGGCTTCCTGCAGGGGCCCAAATTGGCATCCCAGCAAACTTTAACAGCACGCCCGATGACCTGAGTGGAATCACCAACCGCACCATTTTCATCAACGGCAAAACGGTGGACTGGAGCAGCGATTCTGGCTCTGCTCTAAAGGAGGCGCTGGTGTTCTCCCAGGAGGCACAGAAATTTGCCATAGCACGAGAGGTGGCCCGCTTGCAGTCCGGAGGACCTGTTTTGAGTGCGGCTGTTGCCCCTCTCTGCCTGGGTGGGGTTTGGGTGTACAGTGTGGTGCTGAAGCAGGTGTTGGGGCTCCACGCCGGGCCTGTACTGTTTCGAGTGGTTGCGAACGCTGTGGCGCTGGGGCTCGGGGCCGTGTCCTACTTCCTCACCTCAGATGCTGTCGGTCAGTGGCTTGACTTTAGTGCAGACCGCCATGCAGCGGGGGTGTCCCGTGATTATGCCAAAGGAGGGGTAGAGTTTTATGATAAGATCCTGTCCAGAAACAAGACCCTGCGCTCCCTGATGGGACAGAAAGGAGAGGAAATGTATGCTCCCAGTGGGAACTTGTTTCCTGCTCACCTCCTGCAGCTGAAACACACACCGTACACATTAAGAAGAGATGGGATCCTCACTCTGCTGGCAAAGGAGAAAGTCTGAAAAGAAATACTGTGTTGAGAATTAAGATAGAGGTTGCAGGCCTCACCTGAACCTGTAATGATCTCCTGTATGTTCTGACTAACTCTGAATAGACTGTGGAAAAAATAGCAGGGTGGGAGGGTTCCTGAATTTTTTTAGCAACAAAAAACCCCAGCCCAAATGAATCATCAATTTGTCATCTCACATTGTTCATAACTCATTGTTATTTTGTGCAGTATTTTATGATGTGAGGAACAATTCAAATTACAAGACAGTCTTGTAAAGTGGAGTGTCTCCTGTTTTTTATCCAGCAAAGATTTAGATGGTTTATTCTGCACCAGGTGTACAAATAAACATTTCTGAAACCTGTGCTGAAATAGATGCTGTTAAATAGACATGGCTGAACGTTTTTTGTCATGCAAAATGAGCTGTCATCGTATTTTTCCTCTGGATGTTACAGTTAGGTCCAGCTAGGACAATAAATGATTCATGATTCCTGATTCCTGGAATGACCAGTGTTGCAATACACTCATTTTCACAGGTCTGTTCACCCACATACCAAAAAACTTGTTTCCTTACAATTATTGGCACATGCAAACATGGTTTTGTTTAGTTTTGCTTTTTTTTGTGCCAAAATTTGGCATGTACATTATAAGATTTCTGCTGCAATCACATTACAATCAGGGCGAATGGAAATGTTTAATGGTGTTTGATCACAGCCCTGAAAAATTACATTTTAAGAACTAAACTAAGCTAAATCCTTTAATATTGTTTTTTTTTTTTCTCAAAACTTAAACCCCTTTATTTCTTCTATCTGTTGAATCAGTTTATCAGTTATCAGAAATGGAAGGCGATGCACCACAATACAGGATAATGACCAGGCAGCACCAGACAGGTTTTCTTTTGCAGATCTTCAGCATGGGCACAAACTTTTGAACACATTCAAGGGTTTGACCTTGAATTTTAAGTGTTTGGCTGCTCAGCTGAATGTTGTGTCAGTATCTTCAGGTGTGTTACCAGTCAGTGAAAATCAGATAAAACCTTTATGGAGGAAAATGTGTAGAATTGTTATGGAATGGACCAGCACTTATAATCTGTGTACTTAAGTGTTTTGGTGTTGTCAAAATTAAAATGCGAGCCATGAAGAAATGAACTCTCCCACAGAACAGTTTCATGTACCATCCATACGCGCGTACATAATGTATGTTGGTATGGAACTGGTTAATGCAGTACTTTCCCAGCACGTCTTTAAAAAGAAGCTCCGTCTTTTTTGTTTTCCCCTGTGCTCTTTTTATCTGCAGTTATCTATTTGTCCTTATATGAATAACATCTAATTGAGATAATGAACAGCAGCGTCCTTTTGTTCCTCTCATGCCGGGTTTCCAATAACCTTTAAGGAGAGTTACACTCAATGTACCCACACATCATTTGCATGACCCTAGCTAATTTGTTTAACGATAGTAATCTTAATATGCAGCTTATTGTGACTCAGAGCTCATCATATAGCACCCAAGTTCCCTCAGGTCGTCTGTCTGCATATTAACAAGGTTCAGATATGGTGTTTTAATTACATTTCCAATCTTGTACCCTGTGGACTGAACTAAATATAGAAGCATGTAATTAATAGTGTTGCAGACAGACATACAGTGACATTTTACATTATTGTCCTCAGGTAGACCATGTCATAGAAGTAGCTAGTAAGTATAATCCAGAATCCATGTGTATCTGTTCTCTAACAGGTCAATAGGATCAAAGCTAGAAGGCACATGTCCCAATAAAATCTGGACATAAAAAGCATGCAGACGGCACAACGGTTGAGGAGAGGGCCCGTTCTTAATCAGGACAGCTTGGGTTCACTGTTCTCTGACAGCAAGCATCCTGTCTACGTTAGTGCCCTTGAGCAAGATGCATGCTTTTTACATTAGTGCCCTTGAGCAAGATGCCGAATTTGCTCAAGATGTATGGTTGTGCAGCAGATAGTGAGCTTTGACACCCTGCACTCTTCATCAAGAAATGGATTCCCCAATATGTGAACTAAATATATTTGTGGTACCAAAATAATCCTTTTATTGTTGGGTCATAATATATTGAAAACACAGAAAAAAAAATACATACATTAACTGATTAGAAATGTTTCAGTGAAAAATAAAAGCTTTGACTGAATTTTTAGGTCTACTAAATCGTTTCCCTGACTACAAAGTGGCTTTTTGGATATGCATATCAACAACACTGGGCTTATTGTCTCGTTCTCACCACTCCGCTTCATCTGCTTACTTCATTGTATGCCAAAGAGAGTAACTGTACAATGGTCCTTTGTTGGTTGTATATAGGCTGTTTCTTTTTTGAGCCACTTGAGGTCAGTACAGCCCACATTACCACTCACAATTTGCAACTACCTTTCCTTCACTGTGTCTGTGAATGGCAGGGCTACAGACTCATTCAGTCTGAATGGACAGGCTTGAACTTGAAGTGAAAGAGGAAGCCAAAGTAATTTTCATTTCATTTCATTGGTATTCATTTAAAAAAAATCAGACACATGTAAGGGCAGGGCTTGTTTCAAAATGAAATTCAAGTTAATATTACACTCCAGTTTAAATAAAAAGTTTGTCCAAGTTTGTGTGTTTGTTTACATCACAATATCTGAAATGAATATGGCATATATATATATATATATATATATATATATATATATACTACTCCACATTAAGTACATGCACATACACTTTACAGTGCATTATATGATAAATAAATATTTGTGTTGTATACCTCTGTCAGTGCTTGAGATCAGAGTTTGTGGGCACAAGTCAATTAAATTTTTATTTATATGGCCCAGTATCACACATTTGCCTCAAGGGGCTGGTGAAAATGTTTTGACAGCAGCATTTGATTGACAGAAAAAAAAACTATCATTGTGGCATTTATAATGCTTACAAGTGTGAAATATTTAAGATTATAGCCTGTTTGGGGGTTCTATTCAGGTGCGCTCGAAAACAAACTGCGCGCCTCCCGCTCCGTGGCCCCGCCCCTGTGCGCACGGTTTGCGCCATTACGTCGCTATGCTGATCGCTGCTGTGCTGCAAGGCAGGCAGGCAGGCAGGCAAAGCAGCTGCAGAGAGACCAGGGAAAGCTGACTACAACGGACAGGCTCATGTTGGGAAAGTCAGAAACGCAACATTTGCCAATTCTGTGATTTGGTGTTCAAATATTTTCACTTGTAACCTTTTTGCTGATCACGTTTCTCTATTTCTACGCCTGTGTGGGAATATATTTTTCATTCTGTCGACCTGAAATGACTGCTTGTCGCCGTGTCTAGCCAATGGTTACTGCGGGGGCTCCAGTCTTGTGGATTATCCGTCGTCGCCGAGCCAGTTGCATGGTCGAGCCCGGAGGAGGCCCCGCTCTGCTGGATGGATGTGTGTGAAGCAGCGCCGGACTCCGAGTACTGATGAAGACGGTGATAATGATGATGCTTTGGTTTCATCGGCAGCGGGTGAACTGATCTTGGATGTTCGGGCTATATCGCCCCCACACAAACCATTTCCTCATACAACAAAAAATATATTCCTTAAAAACTGGACGCCCCTGGAGCAGTTTATGACGGTAAGAAAAGACACTCATTCACAGGCCACCAGTTTTCACAGCCAGCTGACGTTAGCTAGCTAGCTAGCTTAGCGCTGTCACTTTTACCCAAGTTGCTCCCCGCACAGCTAAAAAGGCTAATGTTGCGAAATAACGTTTGGATAACGCTTATCCAAAGGGCCTGTTTTGTGTCCACAGTTATGTCTGTTCGAGTGGGATCTCACCAAAAGAAGTAGAAAGTCGTAATATGCATTTTATTCCTCAACCTTAATAACCAGTGGTTGTGTAGCTTGCTTGTTAGCTAGCTGCTTCCCAGCCCATTCAATATCTCGTAGCGAAACAGCTAATCCAGTGTGCGCAGTACTGGTATGCATTTAAATGTTTATTGAATTAATAAAACTTAGTGCGACCTTCCTCAAGTCGACGTTTGTAATTACGTTATATAGGCCGTTACTCGCAAATTAATTATACAGTGTACAATTAGCCCTTTAATGACAGAGTCCAGTTGGCGTTCAATGGAACCAGTGCGGCGCTAGTTATGTTACGTATGTGGCTTTAAATATGACATCTCTTTATCAACTGAAATAGCTATTAATTATTGATTAATGAGTGATTTGTTTTGTCGCGGTTCGGTGTTGTTTGACCGAGTTAATGTGCTCCGTTTACCATATAGCACCAGCGGCAAAGAGACACAGCGAATACAGACCCCTCAGTTAAAATCGCTGCGGGGTTTTGTCATTCATTGCTCGGTGATTGGTGAAGCACCGGTTGTTACAAGCGTTCTCATGTACGTGTCACATCCTAAAAATGTCACACGAGAGGGCCCATACGGATAAGCCGCTTACTGCGACCCTGCTTCTGCTTGTCCAGCGTCCAGTAATTGTTCATTTATTTATTTATTTATTTTGCCAAGTAAATGAGAGAAAACACTCGTGTCTGCTGGCCGAAAAGCTGCTAACTATGTGTTGTTAAGTAATGGATGTGAGGGTTTGCTGTGATGAGGCGTCCTCCTTTTTTCGATGACGTAATCCTCCACCATCCGTGCCACATCTTTTGGGTCGCAGTCGGCTCCTCTGCTGCCTGCTGCTTGCCAGTCTGCTGCCGCTGCTGAGATCATATGGACCCTGCTCTGTCCTGTTTGTCAAGCCTCCATCTCTCCCTCCACGGCTCCTTCTTGTCTTTCCCTTCATCTAAACTGCATGGTGACTTCAGGGGCATGGCTCAGAGACACAGCTGGTTCTGAATGGGATCTCAGCAGAGGAGGGAATTGTAAATGAAATCCAGTAGCTTGGTTTCAGTTTTCCAGGTGTTCTCTGAATCAGCAAACCGGTTGCTGATCAGGATTGGGATCCCCAGGGATGCGGTACGGGGGCACCGGGAGCGCCCCAGACGCACATGAGATGCTGTGTGTATCCTGTGAATTTATTGTTTGTTTGTTTGTTTTTTTATCTGTAAAATTAAACAGTAGCAACTGTTTTGTCAATAGTATCCAACTAAACAGATGGGGGTAGCTGAAATGGATGTGTTTGACCTGATGTTTGTGGTTGGTCTTGACCTGAATACACATGGGAATCCCTGTCTGAGGCTGATGGTTGCTGAAGCTGAACTACTTATCTTGGGAATTAGGCCTGCCATGTTGCACATTTTTATTTGGGACACCATTCCAGGCTGTTGATTGCCACCATATAATATATTAAAGCTGTGGTAGTAAGGATTATTTTGCAACAGTGGATTTTGAGATCAGCCATAGTAAAGATAGGAGATTCAGACACTCAGGTTTCCTTAATGGCACAATCCTGCACATTTCATCTCTGATGGTACTGTGGCACTTTGGCAGATTGTTGGCAGAACATGACTAAAATAATGCAGAGAGTGAACTTTAAATTTATTTGCTTCCGCTATGCCCAAACGTGAGCAAGTCCTGAGTTTTAAGAGTGGGTGGACACAGCTGGTGAAGATTAAATTGCCTATGGCAATGGCCCTGGTTTACTTGAGCAGCACACCTGAACCTGCCATCCCCATGGCATACAGCACAAGTGTGTGTGTGCGTGTGTGTGTGAGACACAGAGAGAGAACAGATAGGAAGAAGTGAGGAGTGGATGGATGCTGGAAGACTGAGGGGGCACAGGTGTGGCAGGGGTAATGGGGATAAACTGCACCTGGTAGCAGGGGTCAGGGAGATCTCATGGGAGCAAGTTGGGACTTGGTATCATCAGATCCCAAGACAGCTTGTGCTAATTTAACTGTGGATTTCGTGCAGAGGCAAATTGTAATTTACCCTTTCTTGTTTATTTCTTGACAATATTTAGTCAACCTCAGAATTTTATTGTGTTGCATAACAATTGCCAAAAGCCGACTAACTTATTAATTCTGCCGATTGTCTTCACTTAAGATGACATTATTCTCAGTCTTGGGGTGTAGCCTGAAGGCCTGTAATACTTTATATGCACAACTGTTTGAGAAACTGTTGGTCAACTTTGCCTTAAGCTTGACACCAAAGGCAAAAATTAGGTTACCTTTTTTTGAGAACTTTCTTCTTTATGCATCACTCGATGATATTCTATTGTTTTAGTTGGAACTGAAAAAGCTATGAAGTGAGATACAGTGTTGAATAATTCTGCTTTATTGCTAGCACTACATCTGTAACGCTTTGGCTGATGGGTGCAAGCTTAAGGCTGTTTTTATTAGTGTTAATATAGTAAGCAAAGACGTCCAGCAAATTCATGCCCACTTTGATATCCGTAGATCTCTCACCATCAATTTACCATGTAAATTGATGGTGAGAGGCAGATGTGTCTGCACAAGTTTGGCTGGTGCTTGTAGAGAAGATGCATAAAGATGACAGCTTCCTGGTTAAACATCATAAACCAGCCCACATAGCAAAGAAGTCAAAGGTCAGCCATTGTTCTTGCCGGTTTGAAAGGCAGAGATGTGTGTACACTGTGGGAGCACAGAACGTTGGAGAATGTGTGGAACATTATTTGCTTATATTCTGCCTCTCTTTTAAACAAGAAGTCAATGTTTAGTAGGGCTTGTGCAAAATGAATGAACAAGGCCATTGGACAAAATGCCATTTCCTTATGTATGTACGATGTTTTGGAATTCTATTTAGTCTCAGAATTGTGTCAGTTCAGGAGGATGTCATCTTTATGCACCCTGAGCTTTAGCTTCTTTCCTTCTCGCCTGCTTCTCACCTCTTTGCTTTGAGTTGTCTGCTCTTCCTTTTTTCTCTCTATCTCTGCCTGACACCTTATGTCTGGTTTGTCTCAACGTTGAAAAGGCACACCCTCAGCATGGTGCTTAGAAGTGCTGACAGCTTAGTATTGGTGTTAACTGACAGTGTTGGTAAGAAGTCTGCAGGCTGGGTGCTGCAGGCAAGATATATTATCAGGCTTCAAAGATGCTAGCATTTGCGTATCTTACTTTAGTTGGCTTCATTGCCAGAAGAGCTGTTAAAAAAACTGTTGGTATTAATTCACTTTCACTTATTTCTTTTTAGTTTTTTAAAATCTCTATAAATGTAGTGCTGCCATGTTGCTTCTTTTGACCCCATACACAAATGAATGACTTGGTTATTAAGAATCACACTTTTGCATGTTTCAAATTGAGTGGTTATGTTTATTTGAGTGAGACCAGGCTGACTATGCTATGCTGACTAACTATGCTGACTGTAGGTGACAGCCCTGTCAAAGAGCAGCCTGTTCATGTTTAACCAAGAGGACCAGCTGCCTGCCCATAACCCTTTGGAAAGCTCACAGTCCTATTTGCAGCTGAGAAGCACAGTATGTCGAGCGGTTGATAGACTTCAGCCATTTCTGTTAACAGTGGTTGTACACCAACCCAGCTGTTACCAAGCTTATTCATTTAATGTTGTGCATCTTGCATCAGTAATTACATGAAGGAAAATTACTCATTATTCTGAAATATGAGGCAAAATAGTCACCATATATTTACAAATATGATTAATTTGATGATTAACTGCACAAGCACAATTGTGCCTTACATGGGACATGCTAGTAGTACTCTCAGATCACATCCATTGTCCCGAACTACAGCACTTTCAGCCTGACTGACTGGCAGTCTACATGTGAATAGCCCTCCATTCAAATAAATATCCAGCCAGATAGCTCTCAGAAAGGCAGCTAGTTAGTGGTCTGTTGCTGGGGCGGATATGGCACAACTCTTTAGCGAAAATCATCTCCCAAGCCCCAAACACAGCTGTGTTTATTCTGTGCAAGATACCACAGCTACAGAATGCCAGGATGAAGGTGCCTCGACAGATCTAGACTTCCAAAATCGAAAGCAAGTAGTGCCATATTAATACTGACACATTAGTTTTGGTTGGTAGTAAAGAATAACTGTCAGGCTTTTAGAATTGTAGTCAGTAGTCACAATGTCTGTCAGAAAATAGAGGAGAAGATTCACATGTTTACATACTAAATCACAGTGATTCTTCATGTTTGTATTAGTATATAGATATAGAATATAGGCCATTTCTATGAAAACAATTAAATCGCCTAGGAATACCATTTCACAAGATGTGAGCTTGTAGTGGTTTTAGCTTTCCTTCTGTTCTTTTTAGGATTTTATTTTAGATGCGTTATTGTCAGATCAGGGTCACCTCTTCCATCCCTTCCTCTCTTCCTCTCCCCCCCAGTGTTGGTGTATCTGGATCATGCTGAACTAATCAGATGAAACTGCACATTATGGTAATGCTGTTCTCAGTTAGTTGGCAGTCATAATGGTTTGATTAGCTGAAACAGCATGTTATCCAGCCAGAGAGAGGAGCTAGAGGTAGGCCCCCTCATTCTTACTCAGGTGTGCTAAAATTTGTAGAGCATATCACATTCACATTTCTTCTATGGGCTCTTGGAAATCTCTCTGTTTGGTGTTTCTAAAGACCACTGGGAACATATTTTCCTGGACCTACGTCTATAAAATGACTCAAAACGCTCTGATTTATTCAGTGAAATTGACTTTTTACTCCACTAGCACACAAGCCTGTAGGCCTTGGCGACATAAATAGAGGCTCTAGATATCTGTTGTAATTCATCATCTGTATCAGCCCTATTATGAGTCACTTGTGTGTTCTAACCCAGTTTCTGAAAAATGCAGGGCTAGATTATGCCAGCAGAGCCAGGAGATAAAGATAGCTAGATTATAATTTAGAGGCTGTGAGAGATTTAGCTTGCTTTGCAGAGGTTGGATTAAGACGGTGCAACATAAAGTCATTAAAGGATTAACATGATCATTGATGATCACTGGGTATGTATGAGATGGATAGAAGCAGAGATGACCATCATATAAATGGAGGATTTGGGCAAAAAGGGGTGGTTGGACAGGCGTGCAAACAGAAGGGGACAGGGGGTTGCTGATTGGCACCAATGGAAAGGATAGAATAGGTGAACCAGTAGTAGATGTTTGCCTTTATTAGTGGAAAAAAAACACATAATGCAGGTTTAAGTCCCTGTACATGTTCCCAGTCTTTCAAATGGTATCTCTTGTGACTGCATTTGGCTTGTTGAGCTAGATTACGTCATCATTTTGTGTCAGTTCAGCTGCTGAGTACCTTCAGTCCCTTCTTTTGCTCAACATGTAGAGTTCCTTGTGTCTGACTTTCTACTCATTTTATCCATCCAGAGTTCTGTAATCTTATCTTAAAGTAATTAGTACCAACAACCGGTTACTATTAACTGATCAGTCAGAACTAAAATACTGGATGAGCTCCTGGGCAGTTTGTGTTATCTTTTGTTGAACACCATTTGTTTAACTGTGTGCAAATGTGTTTTGCTTACGGTTGCATACTTTCCTTGTCTAAGGTTTCTGCTTATGTTGACGTGTTCGTGAGCAACACACTGATACGATTGGGTTGAGTATACGTTGTGTGCACGTAATCAGGATGGATGTGTTTAAATGTTAAAAGTGTGTGCAATCTTTAGCAAAGCAAATGAAAGTGCAGCTGATGTTAAGTGTGCTTGTTTTGTGCAACAGGGATAACACTTGCAGACAATCGGATAATATGCTGTCAATTTTTGGTGCTCTGGATTTTTTTAGTAAAATTGTGACTATGCCACTGTCAGTGCTGCGTGACCACTCCCCCTTGCTTTAGTATGTTGGCAAGCTGCTGAGAGAGTGATATGATCAAGTTTGACTTTTCAGGGAAGCCGTCTGTTGAATTTGGGCACAGGGTTTGGTTTATTTCAATCTAAACATACATACATACATACTAGAAATGTAGTTTATGTACTCTTGGTCAAGCATTTTAAACAGCAGCGAGTCTTTCAGATACAAAATGCCCTCAGACTGTCATTTAGGGTAAGATGATGAGATCAGTCCTTCCTGGCCACCACTGCTCCATGCCATTATATTATTATAGAATAACCACTGAATGATATGATCATGCCTAAACATTTCTCGTCTGAAAGCGAGGCCTCCTCTCCAGTGCAGCCCCACCTCCACCTTTACATTCCTCAGGTATGTGAGTACAGCTGGCTCCTTACTCTTTACTCAAGAGTTATGCTCCACTGCGTGTTTTGGCCTGTCCTTTCCTTCACTATCATCCTTCCCACATACCCCAAAATGGATATACTGTACACAGAAACACAGCAATCCATGCTGTTCTATGCACATTTACACATCCACTGACACACTGTTTCCCAAAGGTGTATTGCGATATGCTCAGAAAAGAGTTGTAGATCTGTTGCCATGTGCCTATTATAATCTGCTGCTTGTGCAACCTGAGCTTAGTATGTGTGTGTGTGTGTGTGTGTGTGTGTGTGTGTGTGTGTGTGTGTGTGTGTGTGTGTGTGTGTGTGTGTGTGTGTGTGTGTGTGTGTGTGTCAGCTTCAGAGCCTCAGGTCTGCCTTTGAAACAGCTGCTTAAAGAGCCTTGAATATCTCAAGAGGTCAAAGGACACAGTTGCTTAAGAACAGGGGGTCAGAGCCAAAAGTGGATTGCTTGCCTTATTCTGCTGTTCCCCCCTCATGAGAAATGACCAAGGTTTCATCGTTTCTGATCTCAGGTCGAGGCGAAATGTTTCCAGTTGGGGTTACAGGACTGGTTTACAAAGGTTTTTTTCCTGAGTCGAACTCGATTAAAATTACTACAATCGTGTAGCTAAAAAGTGGTGACATTAGGGGTTAAAGAACATATTTCCAACAAGAAATTTTTCTCTCCTGATCAGAAATAGGCCTGCATTTACAAATGAGCAGTAATGAGTGGCAGTAAATGATTTACATTTTGGCTCCATCATTAATTAAAAGACTAGAAGCAGGGACTCTTACGGTGTCTCTAAATATTCAGTTTCCTGCCCTCTTTTTCAAACATGTAGTGTGTATTTGTGTGACACTTGACAAGGTTAACCCAAAACATCAACAATTTACATGGTAATGCCTTGTTTTATCCACCACTTGTTTTGTTTGGAGATAAATGGAGGAAGCATGATACGATTCCATATCTAATTCAAACAAGAACATTAAGAGCAGTCTAAAAACACAGGACATTAATACTGCTGTTTCAATTTCATACTGCTTCTCATTTCTCCACTCACTGTTGGGCTTGTTTTCTATCCATCCCTCATGCTCTCATTTCTTTTCATCCTTACTGGTCTTTCAACCTGGTCTCAATTATGTCTCTAGGTAATTTCTTCTGTATGGTCAATAGACATGTGCCGAATGTAGGCGGGGACTGTGAAAATGTCCTCGCTGTGAGGTGATGCAGTGAGGAAAGCAAGAGGGAAGGGGTAGGCAACATGCACAGGGAGATCTGGTTACAAAGGCTGATGGGCATACTTTTTAGGAGGGTGTGTCCACCCACGTGAGCTTGGATCACCTTCCTGTGCACTTTTGTTGACATCTGGGCCCAACCTTCCTCAGCTTTAAAAGAGCCGGAGGATAGGAATGATTGTTTCCTCAATCTGACTTTTTAACAAGAAATCATGGCTCCATTGACCCTTTAGTTGCATTTTGCAAACATGCTTAGGGTCAGCACAAGTAGAGTTTATAAACCCCCCCCCCCCCCAGCAGTGACTCAATTTATGATCTGCGTAATGTAGAATTTAATTAAGCGTTTGAATAAGCATGTTAGAAAATTAATAACTTTATGCTTCATTTAGCCTTCAAGAAGGTAAACAGACCACCACAGTAAGACTGTGTTGCAGCTGGCACAGCTATGGTAACCTCAGCATAAGAAGTGAATGTTAGTTGTCTTATATTGCTTTCTAACTGGCTAACACAAATGTAGCTATTGGTGTGGTGAGTTAAATAAAAAGCAGAAAAAAGCATCTGCCGTGAATGAATGAATGAATGAATGTGTGGTAGGACTGTTTTACTGTACGCGTAATATTTTTAACATGGATAAAAGTTTATGAAGGTGTTGTGCTGACTGATACTCAGTCATGTAAGTTGATGGCAACATTTTACTCTGGAGCCCTGTGAACTCATTCTCTGATAACAGAGAGTTGCTGAATCTCAGAATAATACATTGGATGGTCTGTCAAATAGTCTTTCAATGTATTTTACTGAGTCGATTGTCTTGTTATGTACTGTAGCAGCTTGATTTTTCTGTGGGCATTTGTCTAGATGTTTCTACATGTCTGACAGCCCTGGGTTTGCACCAATCCTCAGTAGGAAAAACAAATTGCAGTCTGTGATTTTGCATTGTCAGGTCGTGTGTGTGTGTGTGTGTGTGTTTGCGTGTGTGTGTTTGCGTGTGTGTGTTTGCGTGTGTGTGTTTGCGCGTGTGTGTGTGTGTGTGTGTGTGTGTGAGCTTATATACAGTATCTGTGCATGCAGAAAGAACATAAGCAAAATGGACAACCATACCCTGACTATGTGTGCGCGTTTTTGTGTGTTTGTGAGTGTGTGCGTGCGTGTGTGTGTTTGAGAGAGAGAGAGAGAGAGAGGAACAGGCAGCCTCGTCACTATTTTCTAGGGCAGGCTATCAGGCAGCGAGGCAGCAGGGAGGGATAATAACAGAAGCTGTTACATTCTTGTGGTTTCTCTGATTTCAGCATGAGGCAGGGGGCTGGCTCTGGCTGACTCACGGCTGCGCTATCCCAGCATGGAAGCTACTAGCGAGAGGACACAATACATGACATTTCTTGGGCTCTTTAATCTAAGACACATTAATTAAAGGACTAGGAGTCTGTGCATATTTCAACACCTCTTGCTCAAGCATTAACCTAGCAACTGATTAAAACTAGCTAAGCTACCACCATGAGCAGTGGAAATAATTTTGTTCCTCAGGCCAGTTGAAGCCCAATTTTAGATGCTACAGTTGAGGACTGGCCCAATACCAAATATTTTAGTATATGACCAGTTGTGTTTCAATATAATGGCAGCATATTGATTTTTAGAGGAGTTGATAAACTGTCATAATTTCATGAATGTAACAAATGCACAATTTCATTTATCAACTCCAACAACAAAAATATTCTAAGAAGAACTTAGCTGCAGGTTGGAAGTAAATGAGATGCTATTGTGCATACGTACAATTGGATCAAGGCGACGAAACAAAAGCATTTAGAGTGATTTCACAGCAAGAGTTTAGATTATAGCAAGAGCAGGTGTTCATCTGGATAAAGTACGTAATGTGGCCAGACAGTAAATGTTACTGTGCAGCCAAACATTACGACTTAAAAAAGTAAAGTCAGTGTGCAGTGTTTGTTTCTTGTGCCTGCTCCCAGTGCCGTAGTCCATTTCCTTAACATTTCTATTCTATATGCATTACTAGATACTACATACTAGTATATAACAGCATTACTCTGAAGTTGAATCTGTTTCATTGGTTCATTTAAGCCCTCACTTAGGTCTGGGGTTGCACTAATCTTCTTTTGTAAAATCAGATTAATGCAGAACAGGCTAAATCAAGCACTGTTTAACCCATGTTTGTGAAACCCAGTTTGAGGTTGTATATCCGGTCAGTGCTGCAGAGGAAATGCCATCTGCTTAGTAACACTATCACAAATACTCAACCTGTGTTAGCCTAGATATATAGCATTTCTAAAGCTACGAAGAGCATGTAGTTTATTTACATTACCAGTGTAATTTTTTCATTAAACATGCAAAATTCTACAGAATACATGGAATCAACTAATAGCATTTGCTAATACTTCACAAATTTCACCATTCTTTCAATTGCTAATGTTTAATATATTCGTACATGCAAATATACGCATTTGGCTCCCATCAATTGATCAAATGTCAACACAAAATGCTGAATGTTTTGTCATGTGGTCAACACGTAGACAAAAAAGACGTTGTCAATAAGAATATTTAAACCACAACATTATGCACAACTTCTGCGCAATCAGCAATGTTTAACCTCATTCTCATGAACACTCGAGGCATACAGCACGGTGCTCTGGCTGCATTCAGGCAGGTTACACTCTGGTAAGCCGTAGCATGTTAATGGGACATGGTATTCTGTATCAGAGCTGCGCCAATTGTATGAGAAAAAGGCGGTCATTACCATGTCAGGACTTTGACAGTGCGCTCTGTTGAGTGATGTTAGCGGAAATAAAACATCACTTAAAAAGCCTGATGTTGGGGGATTAGTATCAGCTGTTTGAGCATGCACCTTAGTATTTTGTATGAAGCAAACTGTGGCCTTGAAAGGGATTAATCCAGACACAGATTTCTGCCTTTAACCCCGGGACCTGCAAAAAAAGCAACTAATTGCTGTCTCAGTATTTTTTCCCCAGCAGCAAACCTTATTTTCTACAGCGTGGAAACATTGTACAGGCTTTGAGGTGATTGTCAGGTAGGCCCACGCTTTCCTGTTTTGGCCCTGTTTACCAACCACAATGTGTTCCACCCACCTCCATCTCCTCAGCTTCACCTCTCTTTACAGCCAGTGGTATAGAGACATCCCCTAACACCTCTCCCACTCACACGCTTCTTGTTTTATGAGCTATATGATACATTCAAACAAGCTGATTAATCATCAATTGCCTGTGTTGCAGCAGCGCTTATAGTTGTGTAGCTCTGCGGGTATATAGGTTGCAGTAAATCCACTTTAAGGATATTAAGTTTGATTTTATATTTGGATGGCGCATTCACAGTACTGCTATCCCTGTCCCCTGTGTGTCGGCAAAATTATACCTGTTTTTCCCCCCACCTACAGAAATACTAGGCTTGAACCGCAGCACTGGAGGGTCGAAACTGTTCTGCTGTCTTGCGAGTAAATGTGCCATAAAAAGCAACATGGTAGACCATCGAGCTTGGCGATTAGTCAAAGTTCATTTTCAATTACGATTTTGGCTTCCAACAACTATGAAAACAAGATGAAGATAAAATAATAATAAACAATAATAACAATTATTGTGCTGCATTCTTCTTCACAGTGATACTGTCGTTTTGTCTTGTCTTATGAATCCAAATGATGCATGATGTTTCAAAATAATCGTGATTAGGATTTTTTGCCATAATCCAGCGGCCCTTGTGGAAGAAGCACATGTGCGTGCGTGCGTGCGTGCGTGCATGCGTGTGTGTGTGCAAAGACAGCAACAGCAACCGTTCATTCACTGTGGGTTTTCTGAAAGAAGTCACAAGCAGACCATCGTCTCTTTCTAAGATATTACTGTTGAAGCAGATTTGACTTAAAAAGATGGCTATCATCACAAAATAACATAGAGGGAGAGAGAGGCGTGGCACCGAGTAAAACTTGCACAGAGCTTCAAGTTTCCTAAATTATGCATCAAGCAGAATCCCTTTCATCAGCAAAACAGAGCAGACTCTATAAGCCTACAGTGTGTGCAGTCCGTGGGCACACACACACAGACTGGGCACACCAGGTACAGCTTTGTAAAAAAATCATGCCGAAGGCAAAAACTGCTTCTCTCAGAAGTGAACTTTTGTGCTGAAGGCACATATACAATTAATTTTCAGATATTATAAAGCAGCAGATGTTGTGCATGAGTTAGTATGTGTGTGGCTATGTGAACATGTGGGTTTAAATGTGAATGAGACGGTGTGTTTTAGCATGTTGTATTATTGTATTAACATTACCAACGTAGAAGCGATTTTCATTTTCCCACAGGGTTCTGAGGAATGGTGGGTTTAACACTGAACTTACAATTGGCATTTTTGCGAAGGGTACGTTTAGACAATATAACATTAGATATAATAATATTGTAAACTTGTGTGTTGCAGTCACATAGGTCACTGTACTTTTGTAGCCCAAGATAGGAACTGTCTAGATGCATCCAGGCAGGGAATTAAGGGCTCTCTTTCCTTTCCTGTTGCAGTGTCTTTATATATTTTCGGTTTCTCTTGTGTGTCTCGTATAATGCCATTCTGTCGATGCTTAATTTCAAGTCTAAGTGTCTGTAATAAACATAAACCTGGGAATTAGATTGTTTTGTGCTTTTTCTGAAGAGACCTTGACTCATTGTTAAAAGTGGGTAAAAAAAAATCTCTTTCAGTGCCTGAGCAAGTGACCTTTTGGAGGCAGTGCGGCATTGATAATATGGACACATTTTAGTAAAACCTTAATCAGCAGCAGGATGTGCAGGGCTTCCAGGAAAATGACTGTTGTATTGCCTCTAAAGGATTAGGCTGATGATAAAAGCCTTTTCCTAGTACTCTTTCCTCAACTACCTGCTGCCTATCTCTCATTTTAAATGTCAACCCCGGTCTAATTCTATTTCTCAGCAAAGAGCAAGAATAGAAGATCCAAGACTACTTAGAAAAAAGGCTTGAGTAGTGTGAGGGGAGATGGGCAATGAACGAGATGGGTTGAAATTTGATGAAATAAGTTCTGATTGGTTTAGTGTTTGAGTGTCAGGGCCTGAACAGCTATAGCTTCTAAGAATAGGAATACAGGATCATCCTGAGGGTGCAGTGGATTAAGTAAATCATGTAGTCATCATGACATTATCACATGCTATCCTCTCTGTCTTTTCCTAAGAGACTCACAGATTGTGTTACCATTAATCATGTGTTAATATGAGTATATTTTTATTAAGCTAGTCCTGGTCTGTTGTTTCACCAGTGGCTAAAGGAGACCAGAATATAATGGTGTGAATTTCTCCATACTTTTCCTGTCCTGTAAAAACACCATGTAGAGTAACAATACTAACGATTATTATGCTATTATTATATGAATAATTTTATATATACTATACTGTGCGTTGCAACAGCCCTTTTCCAGAGAGAATCCAGTAATTTTGTCTTCTTGACATTCTGCACTCCACACCAATGAATTACCAGGCAGTAGTTCGTTAGAATAGTTTCATAGCTGATGGCAGTTGGGTTCTTTCACTGTAAGACCCCATATTAGAGTGCCTTGGTGCATTCAGGCAAAAGCTAGAGCTTCTTTCACATGATCCGCATCAAAGTGCTTAACACTGTGTAATTCCATTCTTATTTTTAATGTCGGGAGTGTTGACGCCCCGACTCAGCAACTGCTCAAGAAAATCACTGCACCCCAACGCTCAGACTTTAAACTTTGACCTAGTTTGACAAAGAGTTGCTGCCTGAAGGCGGCAAGTCTTGTCATGTGAAAATCCTTCAGTTATAGTACGCGACACAGCTGGACACATGTGCATGTGTTCTGATGCACAGTTTAATTTTTATCCTGCAAAAATGTATTGCTGGAAATAAAATTTCATGCCAAGAAATATAATTTCAGAGCAAATTTTGAGGTTTTTGGAGTTGGATGTATAGGTATGTAAAAAATCAATTTATTAATATGTGTATGTGTGAGTGTCAGATCACCTGTGTTGCTGTAGATATTCACACATGAACAAACAGTTCAAACAAGCTTAAACAATTGAAATGCAAAAGAGCCGAGATCAGCTCTCACACACATGAATATGTATGTGTGTGCTTGCTCGTAAGTGTGTGTTGTTTTTTCTTTACAGCGTGTGGTGTCAAGGCAGCTTTCACACTCCAATGAAGAGAGGCTCATTAACTTACTGCTCATTGATCCCACACACTGTGCACACTCACACACTGCAGAGAGTTTTGGAGATCTTTTATCAAAATTAGAATAATATAATTTACTAGGGTGGTGCAATCATTGAAATTTTATTATCAATTACAATTTGGCTTCTGACAATAATGAAAACAGGGTAATCAAGATAGAACGATTATTGTAAGGCATTCCGTTTCGCAATAATGCTCTCGTTTTGTCTTGTGTTATAAATCTAGCCCACCCATTTCCTTCAGGGGTGCTTTTGCCCCTAACTAAAAGCCTAAACTCTCTCTCAGCCTGGCTGTGGCATGTTTAGTTCAGCTCACTGCGGCCAAGTGAGCCATAGTCTGCGTAAACCTGGTCAAAACAGCGTCCGCTTGGATTTTTTGAAAAGGATGAGAGTCTGTTTCAGCAATCCTCTCACACATTTTATGTACCTAATAGAAATTACATTATGATACACCAAATATTAAATACGTATTTATATTAATTATATTATGTATTATTCGTCTTCTTATTATTGTTATTATTGTTTTTATTATTATCATAAGACATTTACACACAATATCACCAAAATCTAAAAGAAGACAATAATGACAAAAATTAGAAAATTGCCAATTCAGTTCTGAATAAAATGATCCAAAAATTAAGAAAAAAGGACTAAAGGTTAAATGTGTAGCTACATGTACGTACAGTGTTGTTTCTGTCAGGTGTAAATGTAGCAGAATAATCTGGCAGAGCAGCATAACTGTAGCAGCGAGGGTGGGGGTGGTGGTGGAGCGCTTAGTGCAGAACACCTGGCCTCCCTGCTGGTGGGGCAGGAATGTGCAGGGCTGAGGTGGATGCGGGTGGAAATTTGCAGCGTGCTCAGAACACGACCCCTGGTAACATTTAAAGGTGCCAGCGTCAGCAGGAAAGGAAAAATCAGGGGAATGTGCTGCTTTAATCAAACCTGCATCTCTGTTTCTCTGCTCTGTTTTCCTGTGTGTGCATTGGTGTGTGTGCCCACATTACTGTAGAGAAGAGGGCCTCTTGTTATATAAATGAGGCAACGCTGTCCGGCCCTCTTATGTTTCCAATCTTTTTGTGCAGTTTAGCTTTTCGTTTGAATTTCCTTTAATTTTTTTTCCCACTACATTGCAGTGGTGTTAGATAATGGCCGTATGTTTAGAAACTCTGACTCTCCACTCCGACAAGCGATGATATTATTTTATTCTTTTCCAACTAATCCACTACACTGCTCTTTGTGGGAGGCGTTTGCAGGTTTGGTAGAATAAAGCTTTTTGAGATGATTCAGAGAAATGTAACAGCAGCAGTCTGTGTGCTGTGAATTAAATCAATTCTTGAACCAGCTGTGTGCTGTTTGTGTAATGTTTGTTTCTCTAGTTAGCCTGGTGGTTGATTTTTCTTTTACTGTGAATGAATAATTTTGAATGTTATAGTTAGATGTTACATGAACCTGCTGATGCCAGACGCCATGACAAACAAAATGCTGATGCTCAGACAGATCTGTGGTGGTGCCCGAGAAACATTTAAAAACCACCATAAATTCACATGAAGTGAATTTTTATTTTTTGTGTTTTGAGTAATTAGGTTAGATGAGCAGGAAACTTAAAAATATGGCGTTTCTGTGCCATTGCTAGGCAGCCACCATTTGTGCATTTGTGCTATATGTAAATTCAAAACATCAAGTGAAGTCAACCTATGTGTTTACATGCCCTGAGGAAAAACCTATATATGTGTTAACTCTTATACTGGTTATGATCATAACACTGTTGACATAGTCAGAGTTGTGTACATGAGGTGTCTATAGTTGGACTGTTTTCCTTGTCAGATTATTGCTATATATTAAGACTGACAGGAGGGACACACAAGTGGAAATACCACATTTTTAAAAGCACACGACGGGTTTATAACATTATTTTGGTGGGATTTTGCTGAATGTTGTCTTGTATATTAGACGAGAAAAGTGCAAAGAAATAAGAAAAAATTAAATCAACTATCTAATGCGATACCCTCCGCAGTCTGATCAGTTGTCACCAGGGGCTTACTTATTTAAAATCCAGCATCTCTGTGGAGTCGCACTGAATAAAGGAATGTACTTTTCTATATAACACAAGTTGTATAGAAGAGGTGTGTCGATGTCTCTCCCCTAATGTGCTCACCTGTTTGTATTGGTAGCCACGTTCTGTGCAGACATTCACATAAATTGTTGGAAAAGACTTATTAAGAATATGGCGGTAAGACAGAGTTCTACGTTTTGTGCATTTCTGCAAACACATTGTAAACATTTACTTGTCAAGGTGAAAAGAGAAAACTAGCTAACAAGCAGGTGTAAAGGAGAAAACGGGTGCAGGAAGACATATAGCAGAAGCTCCGATTAGATTGGAGAACAGAAGGACATTAAAGCTAACAGGAGCAAGGTGTGAGAGGTGGATGTGGATTGGCTGATATTATAAGGATGTTATGATGGTCAGGTGAGAGTACATGTGAGATGCCTCCAAAGGAGACGAGTGCAGGAGTGACTTTGTCCAGAAGGAGCTGAGAAGAGCGACTGCCGAAAACGCCTGACAGTCTCCATTATGTGCATCTTTGATTCAGTAGGGATCTCTGTGACAGGTGTGGGGTTTTATGAATGGCTCTGTGTGCGTGTGCGTGTGCGTGTGCGTGTGTGTGTGTGTGTGTGTGTGTGTGTGTGTGTAAGTAAATGGCTGCTCCCTGGCACTGATGACTGTAATTTGCATAATGGACTCACAGGCCATACTGACAGTTAAAGACAGGGAAGAGAGGAGAGGGAAAAACAAAGGAAGAGGAAAAAAATGTTTTTCAAGGAAAGTCATGATCAAGGAACGTTCAGAAGGGCTGTGGTCCAGGCAAAGTCAGATCTGATAACGGTGCATTTAAATCCTTTCATTTCAGAAAATTAGGATGCACTGGAAGGGTTGGGAGATTATACTGTCCTCTTTATACTAAGCCAGCTATCCTTTTACATGTCTGGTTGCCTCGACCCTTTTCACAACACAGATTTTGCCTTGTCTAACACGGGTGTAACTAATAACATAATTAATCGCTGCGTTGCTCCGCAATAACTGCTTGGCCGGAGCCTTTGTTAATGTTATTAGTTCCACATGTGCTTTTTCTGCTACAACAAGTCAAAATGTCTGGTATAAAGAAACAAACAGTGCTCTGATGAGTTATTAACACGGGTGAAGAGAAACACGGCGTTCATTTCACAGCAATACAATTCACATGATTTAGTGGGGGAAACACCCTGAACTTCATGTCTTCTGTGTGAAATAAAGAGCATTTCTTTGAACGTTTGAAAAAGGTTGCGAACCACTTAAATAACTGCTGTAGTACATCTTATCCATACTGCATTCATCTAAATCCCTTACCTTTTTAGCTCACTGAGTAACTCACCTAGTTTGACCCCTTGGCATTCAGTTGGATAATGTTTACTGTGAGTATGTTTTACTTGCAGTGGTGTTGAATCTCTGTAAAAACCACAGGAAACCTGATGGTTTGACACCGTTGTAAGTGAAATAAGTTTTTCAAACTGCTGCTATTAAGATCTAATGAAAATCATAGTCTGGAGGTATTAGTTATTAACCAGTTACCACCCTCACAATCAAAGAAATAGTTGCACAAATTAATGATTTAATTTCAGTTTTTATGATACAGAAAGTGAGTTAGAAGACATGACAATTTCAATGTAAAAACACCCCATTAGGGAGGAGAGTTAATTAAGGATGTAATAGTGTCAGTATAATACTTCTTTCACTAAGATCTTCTACAAACCTTCATTTTTAAAAAAAATATTTCTGCTTTTTCGTAAAATAAACATTATTTTGACATTGATTGTAAAATAATCTCAGGACTGGATGATACTGTTACCAAGAACACTGTGTAACAGTTGTTGAAGTTGTTCAAAATACATCAAGAATAAACGTATAAAGTTACATTATTCATAGCTCTGAGAGGACAGACGTCACTATCAGAAGCTGCATGAAGTGTTTTACTCAGGACACACTGACTGACACCCACCCAACTTTTTTTCTCATGTTGCATGTTTGTTGCAAAACAGAACAAATGTACAAATGTACAAATGGAGCATGTCATCTTAAATGTACCTTGTGCATTTTTGTTTACGCTTGTCTCAGCAAAATGGGCTCTCTATAAGTCCTTTATCTGACAACACAAGCCGTTCCTTCTTGCAGTCAAACAAACGCGTCAAAGTGACTTTTAGTGTCAAATAAGACGTGTTCTCGTTTTTAGATGAGGAAAGATGATAGCTGGAAAGTGTGTGGCTCTCTTTGTGTTGTGTCTTTGGCGGTTATTCAGCGGCATGTAATGAAAGAAGGGTGGATGTAGCTGCTTAATTGAAAATGGCTCCATACAGATGTGGCATTTGATGGGAACATAAACAGACAGGAGACACAGCCGTGAAAGCAAAACACATTAAGTACAATGTTTTGTCCCATTAGATTCTGATTTTCTTTGCTCAAGAGGACATGCTTTGCTCTTTACGAAGCCGATTGGATATCTGCTGCATAAAACAAAACATGCAGTTTAATTTCAGGTGGCCTTTAAGGCTGCTGCTGCGGCTCATCATTAAAATCTAATCTTAAACAGCCCTGGCTTGTGAGAAGACCGCCAACCCTAATGTCTTCTTTTACAGCTCTTAAAAAATACAATGAATATAAAACTGACAAATACTCCATGTTAAAGGAGGGCTCCAATTCGCTGTTGTGGCACATCTTTGTTACGCTGAAGTAAGTGAGCAGCTGTGTGCTGGATTGGACTGTCTAACTTTTCTAATCAATGAAGTCAGGAAGGCTGACTCAGGCTTTTCATTCATGTACTTGAGAGGCTTATTCCATAAGGGTTCAGTGAAGTTCAAGCAGAGGTTTGCAGACGTTTGCAACTCTGTATAACTGAAATGTGATGAATTTGAGACTCACTGACCAACTTGACTAGACACTCTCCTCTTATAATAATCACCACAATTGACTTAATTACAGCAGCTCCTTTTAAAATTGAACCGCACTTAATAAACCACTTAATTGGGTTCATGTGCAGTAATTTGAACTTGAACTCAGAAGTAGCTCTAATGGATGATTACAATGTAAGTTTTGAATAATAACTGTATGTTGGTTTTTTGGGGGATGCAGACTGGGAAGACTTCAACAGTGGCTGGGCTTGTCATAGAACAACACTTCAAGATTAAAAAGAGGGTTTGTTCAAGTTATGTTCTTGCATGAATATATAATAAGGTAGGAGGTGGGATGCAGAAAACATTGACAGAATCTCAGAATTTTAGAATAAGAGCATAAGATTAAAAATAGCAATTTCCCCTGCTATTACGTGATTTCACAGCGCCTAAGCCAAATGAACAGGGAAGTAAAACTTGAGTGACAAGACAGATATTGTGTTTGAAAAATGAAAAAGCTACCTGCGTTTCTGGTTGATCACTGTATACAAGAAGGAGCGTTGCCCAAACGTGAGAGTAGCCTCCGTCAGACCCACTTACCCAGTGTGTCCCAGCTGCTAATGGAGGCTGTTCTGCAGAAGATCTCCTTGATGGAAAAGCAGTGCACTGTAGTGTTACATCAAATTCATTAATAGTCATTAAATTAATTAAATTACATTTTTGACATTGTATTATTGAATTTTTATGCATCCAAAACATGATTAGACACTTTCTGATGGGAAAATGTGCTTCAATCATGAATAGAGAATTCAGAAAAATTGAAACAGAAAACACACAGAATTTGGGGGAAAATAAAGCAAAATCTGAAATGACAGCTAAATAAACACACTGTCAGACAGCCTAAACTCTCACACATGCTGTCAGACTGGCAAACACATGCCCTTCATTTGATGCCATATACATTCTGTACACTTTCGGTTGTGTGTGAGTACCAAAGGCTGTCCTGCTACCTCTTATCCACAACCCCTTTTACTTTATCTGCCTGCTGTTGTTCTTTTTTTTATGCATGTGCTGCTTTAGCAGTAGACTAAGGCAACCATTTTAGCAACAGCACCAGCACAAAATAACAATTTTCTTAATTGTTCAGAGAAAAATTAACTCATTTCTCAAAAATGTTGCAAGTAGTGCTTTCTGTAGTACACTGCTTGGGCAACAATCTCTTCTCTTCTCTTCTCTTCTCTTCTCTTCTCTTCTCTTCTCTTCTTCAAAGAAACTTCAGCAATCAGATTACAAGCTGCACTGTATGGCTTTACCATCAGCCAGGGCCACATATGGCTATCCCTAAAGGAGGTCAAAGGTCATTCGCTGCCCACATTCCTTAAGCTGCAACTTCCCTGGCCCCTCCACCTCCCCCACGCACACACATTTTAAACACTGTCTGAATCGGTCAACGAACAAATGACACAGACGTGAAACAGCACTCTCTCTGCTGCTGTCGTTGCCCTACATAAAGTCCGTAGAATTAAAGGGATCATGGGGTTGGCCGGATGTTGTAGGGGGAGGAGGATGGTAGGTGTGCAACTCTGAAAACATTGGGAAGGAAGGGGTGGCGAAAACTGGATGAAGGTCAATGAGGGCGGGTGTTTGGGTCTAAAGAGGGACAGGTAGAAAGAGGATGGGTGACTGTGTTATAGGGCTGCAAAGGAAGGAAATACCGGGATTTTTTAAGAGCAGATGTTGCCCTTGCTAACTTTATATCAGGCATACCTCTTCGTTTTTAAGGCAGAATAACTTCAGTCTAGCATTGAGTGTGTGTCATGCCAGTGCAGACCTCCACTCTGTGCACAGTGCATGTTTCATCTCAATGTTCTTATTTCAGTGTCGTACGCAGAAGGAGAAAGATCTATGAGGGCTTTAAAGTTGTTTTTTTTTTTCTTATAATCTTTTCTGAAAACTCACAGCAGTCACAAGATGGCTGCAAATACACACACACACACACACACACACACACACGCTGGCACACATCTGTAATTGACCACCTGTTTGTCTGTGGCCTAGTTTACGCATTATGAAACATGGTGCAATGTACAATTCCTTTGGGATTCCTAACTGCTAGCCTCTTATTTCAATTGTTCCAAAGCAACACAAAGGGACAGAAGAAGCGTGTGTAGCACATCTTTTGAGTTTCTTTTGAAGAAATCGGGGGTATAAATAGAAATGTATGGGGCAAATGAAGTTCAGTAGTCGGCCTATATTGGAACTGGGAAAGGACATTGCATGCTTTGTAACTTTTCTCCTTTGAAGACTTCTGTTCTGTTGGTGTAAATAAGAAATTAGAGGCAGGGGAATCATAGTTCAGTAGGTAATGTTCCGATAACTTTTACTGTTGTGCTTCTTTGTTTGTGTGTGTAAGTTTGCGTGTGTGTATCCGGATTGAGTTGAGCTATACACAACCTGACGTGTGTGTCTCTATTTGTATGTATGTGCATGTGTTGATGTGTTGCAGTGGAGGTGTGTCATATACGTGTTTATATGAAGGGCGTGTATTCCTGTGTACAGACAGGAAGGCTCCAGGACCGTCTGTGTTTGCAATAAGCTGACAGAGCCAGAGGAGCCCACCACTGAGGGAAGCTTTAGGGTCAAGACACACACACACACACACACACACACACACACACACACACACACACACACACACACACACACACACAAAGTCACACTCCTGCCTGTTTGTAAGCTCTGCTGACTGCAGGAAGCAATAATGTTAGCGTGCTTCCGGAGATCCGGAGGCTTCTCTCAGGGGAGTGTGGCTGCCCTGTCCAGCTCAGCAGAGCAAAACTGAAAACACAACAGAGCAGAAAATGATAGAACATTGAGAATAGAATGGAAAATGGTCCAATAGAATAGTATAATAAACAATACAGTAGAGCAGCCGCAAATAATAGAATGAAATAACAGCAAAACAGAATATAAACGAGAAAACAAATTACACCTGCATGTGGAAGGAAAGAGCAAACACTGGAGAGGACTGTTTAGCTGAACAAAACAAAGTGAAAACTAAAATAGTTGGTGTAAAATTTTAATCAGAACAAAGCAACTGAGAAAAAAGTGCTCACACAAGTGTTTGAGACGAAAATAATTCAGTTTTTGCTTGTAGATGTGTAGACTGATTCATGAGTTTGCTGCAGGCTTAACAGCAAGCCTGAGCTATCTCACAAAATCAAATATTACAATATATTTGACCAAAAACACTGATAACTACATTGTGACAACACTGAGGGGCCGATATTTAGTCGTTTCCAAAGATGTTTATACTCCGGATTTGTTTTTTTGAGTTCAGATAACTTAAAGTCACATACGGAGGGATTTGCACACGACGGAGACGTTCCAGTACTGCGGGCTGTGGTCTTTAAGTTGTCTTCAGCTGGATGGCAGAAAAATGTTAGGACAGGAAGAGAGCAGGGAGGATGAGCCAGCCTGTGGAGAGAGTCTGTGTGTCAGACCTCATCATCTGTGTATCCCGTTGCTCTTCTACACTGTGAGCCAGTGATAGGAGAGCATCCCTCTGTCCCTCCCTCCTTCCTTCCTTCCGCATGGCTTCATCTCTGCATTCCTCTCTGCTCAGCTCGCCGGTCAATTCGCGCTGTTTCCCTAGCTGACAGTGCTGTGGCTGGCATCAGTGTGCGTCCTGCTGCCACTGAGGATGTATTGATCTCACCAGGTTGACTTACAGCATGACCAGAATCACGCCTGGTCGGATATTACTTGCTAGCTGTCAGCCACTGGATCACACACTTCCTGTATTGCAGCTCAGTAGCATGTCTTTGTTAGACTCTTTCTGCCTGATAAACCCCCTCATCTTTCAAACTCCACACCCCCAGTTTGGTACAGAGGCCGTGGTTTCCCCTAGGCAATTGTTAGAGTAGGTGGAAAGCACTGTTACCTACTGAGCTGAATCAGACACACACTGATGCATCTCATATTGTGATCAGTTTAGTAGCTAAATGACGACATAAACGGTTTCCTCACTCATTATGTGCTGCGTGATATGGCGCCTCTGTTCTTTGCTACTGCAGGCCGATGCTGTATTTCATAACAGCGTAAGAATTCCTTCTGATCCTAGTGGGGGCGGTCGTTAATTTCAGGTGAGGTAGTGTGCCACTGTGAAAAACACTGTAAACTTTCCAGTAAAAATTATAGTTTCCCAGCCCCACCTGAGATAACCCTGGTGACATCATCAGGGATTATTTTTCCAGACTTCTCCAGGACCACAGATGTTCAACCGTTTTCACATGCTAAGAAGTGCTCCCCTTATATAAAACTTATCTTGACGTGTAAAACCGGTTGAGTAATCCTTTTACAGATACATTATTGGTAGATTGGCTGATATTCCTCTGAATGGGTCACACCAATATGATGGCACATTGATTATGTGCTGACAGGGATAACAGTTATTGTTGGTATTGTTGGAATATTTGGGTATCATGTCAAAAAAGTGTTCCCATTGACTTCTGTTTGAAACACCTATCAACCACTGTCAATCATTTAATGGTAATTCCTGTAATGCTGTAAAAGATGCACAACATATGCAATAAATTATACAGTGTGCACACCAAAGCCACCTGTTAGAGATCTAATAATGTCATGTTTTTGCATGTATCTTGGATGTCTGGAGATGAGAAGGTGGGCTGTCCCTGCGTTTAGCGCTGGCCTCAAGTATAGATTTGTGTATGTGTGTGTGCGTACGTACACAGTGTGCACACCATCTGCCAGTGGTCATGGTGGGGTTTGTGCTGATGTATAGTGACAAGCGGCTCAGACACTCAGAGGGCCCTCCATATATACTATATACACACACAAATATGCTCACACAGAGCCATCGTTACAAATACAGCTGCTCTTGATGACGGGGCCATGACCCATGCGGGGTTATTATGTCTCCTGTCAAGATAGATCACCGAAGAATAAAAATAGCAGGAGGCGGCAAAGGAAGGGCACAGATCCCACTGCAATGGCATATGTTCCCCAACAAAATACGTAAGAAAATGAAAATGATTCTGTAAGTACACATAAACAGAAAGTTGGCATGTGAAACCCTCATTGTATATACACACAGATAGATGTTTGTTGTTTTGAGGATAAGTGGACTGTCAGTCCTTTTATAAACAATAATTTAGCATTTATGAATTTATCATTGGCAGCTAAAATGATGACGGCATCTTAACAAATATTAATTATAACATCAAATAGAATGAATGTTTTAGCTGGATACTTTACAGTTGAGTTTTTAACTTTATAAACAAATATGACTGTAAATGTGAGACGATACAGATACAAGACAACTTTAAATTTTGGATGCTTAACATCAATGGACATAAATAATTTTCAAGGAGTAGTCAGACATGTTGAGATGCTTATTAGCTTTGTTGCTGTGTATGCTAAATATGAAACCACCACCATTAAGTGGTTGCAATATTCCTTTAAAGAATAAATAAAATATTTTTTTATTTAATGTTTATTTGTAAGTATGTAGCATTAACAGAGTTCATACTCCCCAGCATTTATCGTAAAAACTAAATTGCAATCCCTGTTCCTAGATGGGCCTTTATAGATACACAACATAAATTAATCAAACTTGAATCAGGTAAAAATAAGTGTAAATGAATAACAAATGTAAAAAAATACACTATTGCATGTTAATAGACATTATTTGCCAATACCAGTATATCAATGTTCTTAAACTTCTGTAAATAAAAGCTATTTCTTGGTTATCCATTCTTCTGTGGCAGAGTGATGAGACACTACAAAGTATAAGAGGCTATTTTATTTTATCTCGGTAAACTTGGATTCAAGCCACAAGTGACTAGTTCGCAATCTACAAAGACAAGGAAAGCAGCCAGACGTGGCCCCGGTAATAACAGGCTTTGGTGTGCTCTAAATGGAGCCGCTCCAGATTGAATTATTGTTATTTATTCCCACTGATGAGCAGACAGGGCTCCTTCAGCCGCAGTTTGGTTCACAATCACTTGAACAGCTCCAGTTAAGGCAAGTGATAAATTTCAAAATATTGATCAATTCTGTAGAGAATGCCGCACAAGCGAAGCAGTCATTATTATTCTACTATGTTTTATTGTAGAGTGTCTTAGTGCTGGGCTGCTGCATGCTTCCTCATCCCCTGGTAGGGAACATGCAGCTTGCCTTCTCATTGACATTCTTTTCTCATGAAGCAGTCCGTCTTTGCCGCTTCGCCCTGCTTGTACAGGCTTGCCTGGTTTTTTGCCTCTCTTGATGAAGTATATCCTGTTGCACTGTACATTTGCTTATTGTTTTCTCTGTTGACCGACTTTTCCAATGGCTGTTTTCTTACCTTAACACACCTAAATAGTCATATAGTACGTGTACATTACAAGCGTTGATATAGCGATGCTCCACTTGTTTTTCTGTCCCACGCTGTTTCTCTTACTCATCGTTTTCTCCTCTCGGCTGTGTGTTTGCTCGTTGCAGACCCTGGTAGGAGCGTGATGAGCGCACGCTTCCGCTTGCCTGCTGGCAGATCCTACAATGTCCGGGCGACGGAGCTGGAGCGAGACAGGCAGCACACACAGGTTGTGTGCAACGTACTGCTGCTGGACAACACTGTCCAGGCATTCAAAGTCAGCGTAAGTACCGCTCTGTCTCACTTAACATCTTTGATGCTTTGGATGTGAAAGAGGAGACACAGACGGAGAGACATGAGGTGTTATGGGAGCTATAAATCAGTAAAACCTGAACACACAGACATGATGTGTATATTTTTAGATTCAGTGTAGCTTATACTTCCTGTATGTATGATTATCTCTGATGTCCATCACAAATATGGTGTAGAACATAGATGCTCCTCGCAACTCTAGAATTTGCCCGAGAATCATCACATTTTTAAGGTGTCGGCTGCACATCCATGATTACTCATAAACATGAACTGATAAATGCTAATTCAGCACACTTTTAATGGTGTCACTTTAGCAAAATATAAACAAATGCAGGCAGAAAAATTAAACAGGCTCATTTTGTAGCCCACAGCTAACTTTTGCTAACTCATATACAAATATTTGCCCTATGTTGAAAACTGGGGTTTTGTTGGTTTGAATGGAATATGTTCAGCAATAGAATCAACCTGCCCAATAAACATTAATACATATGACTTGGTATTATTATCGTGGGCTGATTGATCTCTCTTTTCTATTCTCTTTGAGTTAGAAACCCATTGATTTACTTCATCCTAGCTGAAGAAAACCCATCAAATTCATGTGATTATCATCCATTAAAAACTAGAAATTCATTAAGCCATGAAGTGAGGAGTAAATGAGTGAGCCCTCAAATAGTAATAGGACATTAACCCAAGCAAACCCTAAAATAGAAAAAACAATATTTGACCTCCTCCTCCCTGTCGCACTTCCTCCCTCCACTTCTCCCATTACTGTAAATTTCCCCTCAAGCCCACCTCAAATTAACTTGAGAGTTGGTGGGGGAAAAATCTCTGTGTGTCTCTACAGACCTGCGGGCGTTTAAAAAGCATCCCACATCTGTTGTATTCTGCTGAAACTAAAAGGTTAAGATGCCGTTTCTCACTCTGGCTTCCCTTACGGGCCCAGAGGTTTGATTGTGTTGGTTGATCAGACACAGTCGGTCTTTATCTTTTTTTTTTTTTTCTACAAGCTTTCAGTCACATGCAGTCATACCTTTAGTGGAGGGAAAGTGAAAATGTGTGTGTGTGACAAGTTGGCTTGTGACTGACATTACAGTCGTCTGTCACTTCATGTGATAACACATTTCCTTTTCTCTCTCTTTCTTTGTGTCTTTCTTTATGTCTCGGTCTGTCACCATGTGTTTGATCAGATTTATGCAGGGAAATTCCCTTTATGACTCAGAAAATACAATTCCGCTAATAACATCCCCTTTGACAAATCACATCCTGTTGGTGTTCAAGTGTGCGTGTGTGAGTGCAGCTCTTCCATGTGAGCATGAGAACATGTCTGTGCATGCACATATATCTGGAAAAAGCACAAATATGCACATTATGATTGTGCCATTCAGAATGCTGATATTAAAACAAACTTTTTTTATGGCCCTGCGTCTGCGACAGCCGTGGCCAGAAGCATGTTTTCGGGTTGTCTGTACGTTCCATTCGTCATATCTCAGGAACGCCTGGAGGGAATTTCATCTGGCACAAACGTCTACTTTAGGGGTGCACGATAGTTATCGGGCCGATAGTTATCGGGCCGATAACATGAAATTATGACGTCATTCCGATAAGTCCGATATCATGGCGAACAGCCCTGATAACGTGTGTTTTTGTCAGCACAGCAGTGCCTCGCTCCCACTATGAGACCCGAATGGCCTGCAGTGAATGCTGCGTTCATGTGACATTGGCATAATCAGAAGAACTCTTTGTCGCTGGGAAAAATCAAGAATACCCCCTCATGCCAGAAAACAACTCGTTAACTCGGTCATAATTTTGCTAGTGGCTGACTTGAATTAATATTCGCAGTATTTTTTCACATGTTACACACAAAAAATAGAAACATGAACTTAAATAGGCCAAAAGAACGACTACCAAACGAGGAGCTTTCAATAATGTGACATAAAATAGTGATTAAAACATATTTATTGATTTAAAATTAGCCTACTCTCGTCTGTCGCATCTCTCACTGCGCAGCAGCTCTGAAAGTAAACACGTACGTTGCGTAGCAACCGCCTCTCACTGTGCGCCGCTGTTATTGGATTTGTTTGTGGTATTGTGGTCATGATGTTAGGTATATGTGTGTGTTATCGGTTATCGGTATCGGCCTTTAGGAGCTGAAAGTTATCAGTTATGGGTATTGGTTTTAAAAAACAGTTTTCGGGCATCCCTAGTCTACTTGAACACAAGAATGAACTGATTGGAATTTGCTGGTCAAAGGGTACTGTCACCGTACATAACATATTTTTGGCCAATGTGTTATTGGATAAAATGATGACACATTATATCCAAAAGGTCAAAGGTCATCTTCACTGTGACATTATGATCATTTACTTGAATCATACATGTCAGTATAGTCATAACTTTCATTGCACTATATAGTCTTCACAACATAAACAAGTCAGGATGGATGTAAACCTCAACTTGACTGTTTGTTCTAACAGGGGAATCTGTTTAAGTCTGACACATTTAAATTTCCTCAGTCATAATGTCCCATGAAAATAATTCCCGACTTAGATGTGAGAAAGGCTCTAAACGCTGTCTCCCCCTCTGCTTCTCTGATGTCCGCCCTCTCTTTTGCTCCTCTCCAATTTCGGTGAACTGAGAGTTTATTTCAACCAAACCAGAGTTGGTGATCATTGTTAGAACATTGGAAAGACAAACCAAGTAGGTTTTGGTGAGTTTTATTTTGATTTTCAAGTAATTTTGAATGAAGTGTGTTTTATGATGATAAAATTACTGTTTCTGTAAATGGAGTCTGGTGGCTTTGGCGAGAGCGATGTCGTGGCTGTTTATGCTTCAACTAAAAGGATTTTACTCTTTAATAAAAAGGGATCCTTTCCATAATGTTGTCAGACACTTACAATAACAATCTGGGCCTGTCATTGGCTAAAACAAGCACTTTCAGTGGACGTGCATCGACGTCGTTCAGTACTACAGTTTCAAAATTTGGTGTCCCCATTAGTCACTTTGGAAAATGCGTGCACACATTGGGAAATGGGATCCATAAATTCAATTTCTCCCATTTGCCAGGACATGTGAAACCCTGATGCACGGCACAAAGTGGCAGACATTTCAGTGGCGTTTAAAATGTCATTTGGTTATTGAAGAACATGATTAATGGATTAAAATGGCGTTTGTGATATATGCAGTATTTTTCAGACAATGTTTGATCTGACTGTTTTCTTACTTTTAAACTGGTTTAAGCTTAAACTTTAAATAGGTTTAATTGACAAGAAATTAGTCATGAGGAATGTCCCTATTCTAGTCTTTCATTGAGAAAGAGAATCTGATGATGAGACAGCAAAAAATTCGTGTTGGTTTTTGTTTTTTGCTGGTATGTCTTTCACTTCCTGCCACTCTTTGCTGTTCTGCTCTTTCTATGGGCACCACCAAAAGGACTTGAGATATACACAGAGAGGAATCTGTGGTTTTAATGCTGTATTATCAAATCCACATTGATTCAACCAAAAGATTTGCATCTGCATGTTGTCATCGTGGCACAACAACTGAATATGTGTGAGTAATAATACAAAAGACAGCACATCAATAAACACAGTAGCAAATAATCCGGATTATCATTTTAGCTTTAATAGTGTCTCTTTTCTAAAACCTCCCGTCTCCTTCTTCTGTCTTTACATTTCTCCCTGCACATTTCTCTCCCTCTGTGCTTCCTGCTCCAGACTCCCCCTGTTCCCCCCTCCTCGCCTCCTTCTCAATGAATGACTCGGTCTCTGTCAGTCTCTCTGTCAGTGTCATTGATCAGACCCCTGCAGCAGCAGTAACTTCCTGGAAAGCCAAGCCATCCACAGAGCAACAATACTTCTATTGATCCTCTCCCTGGCCGACTGGCCTTGATTCTAGCGGAAAGTGAAAATCCAGAAGCAGTCACTTACTGTCATGGGAACCGGAGCATTTGTGGTGCGGGTCGGGGTTGGCTGGGACATAAGAGCTGGTGTTGACGATCTTACAGATGGGAAGTCTTTGGCTGAAACAATACCAGTATAAAGCATGATCTGGTGTATCTTGAAAGCCTAATAGATGACAAGAAATTAAAAAGCCCAGCCCACTCCTGACCTACCTCTCGACAAATACCAAAGCGAGGTCAAAAGCAGGGTTTATTCAAAGTAAAGCGACATGCAGCGGTATCCATAGCAACCACTTTACACCACATAAACATTTAGCTGTCTGCAAGAGCTGTTGGTAATCAAGTAGCTCTTAATAATGAGCAAGTAAAAGCAGCAAGAGGCGAAGGATAAATAATCCTGCAAAACGGCTGTAATTTACTGCTGAATGAGGCCTCTGAATGAAATACAAATGCAAGATTGCGTGATTTAAAATGGAGACCATGCTCTTTCCTTAACCAAGTGCTTTGAAGGGCCTTAACATAACCATAAAAGTCTTAATCATGCTTTGGTTGCCAGAAATTGCAGAGAGACCAAATAAACATAAACAGCGAATGTTTTCCAGACACTTTTAAGGTAAATGTTTCGGTTAGTTTGTTTCCTTCAACCTGAGCAGTACTTGCCGATGCAGGTTGTGCATAAATGTAATTCCTATTTTAGGGACTTAACAGCCATTTGTGTACACATTGTGATCTCCCTAACAACCATGTTAGGGATGGCATGTTAGAGGGAACGGGTTAATTTCACTAAAATGTCACACAAGAATTAAGCCTTCTAAGCAATTAAAGACCAAGGTCATGTATTGTTGGAAATGTATTCTCTTAGTACAAGTAACTAATGCTGCAGCAGTTAGCATGCCACCTCTGTGAGTACAGCTGCTCTGTTTGTGTAAAATATGATTTAATTTGAAATGTGTGTGAGAGTTAGACATTTGTGTGGAAAGTGTCTGTGTTTGTGTTGTGGGATGGGTGTGGCTGTGGGAGCATTTTGCTTGCGTAGCTCCTTCTCTATCCAGAAATGCAGAGGTATGTGCGGGTGGAATATACTGATTCCTAAGTTGTGTCTTCTTTTTTTGTCTGTAGCCATAAATATATTAAGATTAGGGCTTTTTTTGTCCAAAGACAGGATTTAATCCTTAAAATTGACTCTTGAGAAAGATAATCTGACCACAAGGTCTATTTAGTAGCTGTTCAGGGTTCTTTTTATCATATCATGATTTTCATCATCAGATGGAGTTTTCTAGTTGTTATTGACTCGTAGATCACATTTAATCCTGACATGATTGAAAGCTCCAGAACAGCTACTAAACAGATGTTGTCGTGTGATTGAACCATGAACTTTTTTCTGCCAAACAGACCAAGCACCAGCCCCGGGTTGCAAACATCAGTGAGCTAGCGAGGGTGTTATTGTAAATAAGTGAAAAATAATGATAATTAATATTTAGCAGCCTCGAGAACGTCCATTCGCTCTGATTGTCAGCTCAACCTTCAGCTCATTCACAGCTGTAACGTGCAGCCGGGCTGTGAGACACAGGTGGTATTTCCTTTTCTCATGACTATAATATATAACCTCTGTAATGCTTGAATTGGTGGATTCATGTAAAGCAGTCACGTGTGTCTGTGTGTAGCGAGTGGGTCGATATTTAGATGGCGAGTTTGCCTTCCCGTTCGAGTCACCGTTCTTGTTTGCAGGAGTTTTCTACAGAATTTTGTGTGTGTTTTGGACGCAGAAAGAGAAGGAGAGGCGACTGCTCCTTCGCGTAGTTCCCTTCCTGTCAGGACAAGCTGCCTCACACATTCCTGAGTTTCCATCATTCTTTAGCACAAACACGTACACGCAGCACATACAGCTGTTTCCTGTGGAAGGAAAAGAAATAAGGGGGGAAATAATATGCATGCATCACTTTTTTGTTGTTTGTTAACCTGCCATTTCTTCCGGTCTGTCCAGTTACTTTAGATGCTAAGGGGTCTTTTCCTCTCTTACACTTTAGGTAGACCCTCAGGGTGAAAAACTTATCAGAGCATCACTCTCTCTCTCTCAGCCAGCCTCTTGTGCTCTGATCGCTCTGTCACCACGTCGCCCTCCTCTCTCCTCGCTCTCACGCACACAGACACTATTTCAGTCAGTGGTGCTGCTGGACTGATGAAGATCAACACAAAGAGCGTTTGTCTCACACAACCGCATCGTCAATCACTCTTTTTCTCTTTCTCCCTGCCCGCTCTCTCTTTCTCTCTCTCTGCGTCTCTATGACTCTCTGTCTCCCTCTTACTTTCTCTCAGTCGTCTGTTGTTCTCCCCATCGCTCTCTTTTCTCTCTCTTTCCTTTATTGCTCTCTCCTTTAGTGTGTGTTGTGTTACTCTCTCTGTCTTTGAGACTCTTTTTGCCACTGAGTATCTTGACCATGAGTTAGGCACAGTATGGAGTTTGTATGTGTCTATATGTCTCTGTGTGTCTATGTGTGTGTCCCTCAGCTCTAACAATGTATGGCTGTTTGCTTCTGCATTGGCAGCTATTGCACATTCGGCTCACATGCTTTTAGAATACCAGAAGAGGCTAACACGGGCACACACACACACACGCACCCAAATACATGTCCTTACACACAAACACATATATAAACACATGTACACACACACACACACACACACACACACACAGTGGTGATGGGTTTCCTGGGAGCGCAGTATAAAAAGTGCACAGAGGGCTCCCACATCCAGCTTGAAAAGCTGCTTCATACAAAGGGGAAGTGGACACACACACACACACACGCACACACACACGCACACACACACAGTCTCTCAGACATGTCTATGAATAGCCTTACTTGGGGAAACATCATATTAAAGGCTTACATGGGTTTTTTTTTTTCAATTTTTTCCCTCATTTTGTCGACCCCAGTCACTTGGTTAAAAGACTTTTTTTGTACTTTGTAAATTCAGCAGCCTGATTGCCTCTGAGTCAGTTTGTGTGATATTTTGTAATGTAAGTGTATTCCATCGACAAGTCTGTAGGCAATTAGTCAGATATTTTCTGTCCATGTTACAGACGCACCGGTCGATGGGTCGGTGACTGGAATCGGGTGGTTTTCAGCGTGATTGGCCTGACCGGTGACTGGCCGATTGGTGTCAGATATATCTGATTCCGTGCCGGTCAAATCTACACATGCTGCACGCATACTGCCGTCAATAACCTGCAATCAATAACCTTTACATAGCTTTTACACTTCCGAGAAAGTTTACTTTATTTAGTTCACACAAGTGTTTTCTGATCACTTCTGAACAGCTGATCCATATTGAAACGCTCGGTTGGTTTTTAATGCACCAAGTTAAGATTCTAAAAAAAAATTAATCACCTGACAATCAGACAGCATAGATGTCATGACGGTCGAATTTCAGGGGCCATTTTTTTTTCGTTTTTTCCAAAGATGCGTCTTCACTGGCCAGCTTCCTATGGATGTGAAAAAAACATTTCCAGCTTGATATTCTGAGAGGTTCCCTTTCATCAGATATAGCTAAATTACCTTGCCAACACTTCTAATAGACAGCAGTATGGTGTATTTTTTTTTGTATTGAGATGTGCATGTTTGTAGCAGTCTTATTTCTTTTATCATTCAAGCATGATAGTAGAGCTGTAGGGAAGCAAGCAAGATGGGGAGAAGCGGCATCAGCGTTGACTCACACTTAACAAGGCTTTGACAGCAGTAGAATGCTAGCACACACACACACACACACACACACACACACACACAGCGTTAAAAGACTGCCGGTGATCCTAGAGGGCTGCCATGTCAACATGTCAACTGTCAACTATCATTCCATTCGTTCCCCCCACACTTTCAGGGCTGTAAAAGTGTGTCACCAGGGTAAAGGGGAGAGATGGAAGGCTGCGTGCGTGCGTGCGTGCGTGCGTGCGTGCGTGCGTGCGTGCGTGCGTGCGTGCGTGACTCTGTTGTCCCATGGGAGCTCTGATGGAGTTACACACTCACACACACTCTCTCTCACTCAAAGTTGCGGCAGGATCAGGTGTGAATTTCTGCTCCACTTGTGGTCCCACAGTTTATCCTCTCGCCCTTCCTACTCTCTCATGAAACGATGCAATATTTATGATCTGTTTAATAAATGATTCCACGTTTTTTGTTTTTTTTTCAGTCTTTCAACCTGCTCGTCCTCTTTTCGTCCCATCTTCCCTGAAAGGGAAATGCCATTTTTTATAACCTTGGTTTCACCTCTGGCCAGCCACCGTTTGTACCATCATTCTTACATTTACCCACTGGTTCAATCACAAAGGTGATCCATTTGTGATTGAACCATGAATCCATTTGTTACATAGAGGAGGTTCGGTTTTACTTTCATATTAAATTCCTCTTACTCAATAACTGGATTAAACTGACTTTTTACTGATTACATGTATTGTAAGGCCCATGCTTTTGATTGTAAAACTGTTTCTAGTGCTTTAGCTGCATTCCCAAGTTTGTAAGTAAAAAAAAAAACAAACAATTGTAGCCAATACGAATTTTGGGCAAAAGTTACTAAGTGGAACTGGAAAGTGGAACTTGTAGATTTAAAGTTACTTAACCATGTTAAAGCACATTTAATTATCTTCCTGAACTCCCAGCTTCTTTCTCAAAACCTTCCTCTTTCCACGTCGCTCCCTTATGCAAGACTGACCACAGACAGACGGTGGTTTCAGTGTGAACTTTGTCACTCTTTCTTTTTTCTTTTTTTGCACAGTGCTTTGGTGTCTTATTTCAGTGAAGTCTTCCTCAGTAATACACTTCTAACTCTTCTGTATCTGCTGCTTTTCTAATCTCATGCCATTTTTCATCAAGTAATTGCTCACACATCAGGTCTGCTGTTATTGATCTGCCTCCTGTTCGTTAAGAGAATTGTCCTTGCAAGACCACATAAATCATCTGTAGTGTTTCTATATGTGAATGACATATTTATATTGTCTAATTAGTGATTTTCTTTATGAATGTAATGGGGTGTATGGTGAGATCGGATGCTTACCCAGCAAGCCAAGACACCAAATGCTACTGTTTACTTTAAGACAGCTGGTGAATGTGGAAACAGAGATCACATTCAGACAAGCTGATATGTAATTATGTCAATATGTTAATGGATATACACACACTACTGTATGTGCATATTTTCTCAGAGTATCCTCAGTGCAGAAATAAGGACTGAAAACAATAGATTTGCCCTTATAAAACGAGAAAAAGAAAAGATGTAAGTTGCTGAAGCTTCAGTGATTGACATATATACTACAAGTGTTATGTTGATCTTCCATGCTGACTTAATCTGTTTTTTAGGGCTATATAACTTTGCTGCATCGCCGGAGAGATGTCAGAAGATGTCACTGAGCAAACCACGTAGCAAAATATACGACAGTAGCCCACAGGAACACATCAGTTTAATTCTTCATACGTGTTCTTCCTCGTGTGGTCGCAAAGATATTGGACGGCTGAACATGCATGAATCACACATGAATCTTGACTTGGTGACACGCTTCTGTAGCAGTGTGAGCATTTAAATTATTTAGCGGCGCGAACAGGGGCTTCTTTGTGTGAGGAGTCCCAGCACTGTGCTTCAGTCGTCTCCACAATACGGCACAGGATATGGTTTAATCAGCTCCTCTCTGGTTCATGTGGCCCCGCTGTTTCTCCTGTGACCTTTCCGACCGAGGAATCGAGCAAGGGCGTGATTCAGAGACCTTCGTGCAAAGCAGTGCGTCCCGTTTCTCCTTCCCTCAGAGGAAATTGAGTAAAAAAAAATTCTAACCCATTGTGTTTTTTTTCTGTCTCTCTTCTGTAGAAGTCGGATCATGGCCAGGTGTTGCTGGATGCTGTCTTCAAGCACCTGGAGCTGACTGAGAGAGACTACTTTGGCCTGCACTTGGCTGATGACTCCTTGGATTCGCCAGTCAGTATGATGTTTTTGACCTACAGGAGAAAATTTGTGTGTGTGAATGTGACAAGTTGTAGGATGATAGATCATGACTGTGTGTAGAAAACTATCTAGACGGTGCATTTACTGTATGTGTCCATGTGCAGAGTGTTTGGGTATTTCTGTCAGGTGTGATATGTGTGTGTGGCCAGTGTTGAATAATTTAGGCTGTGTGTATTCATGCTGTGGAAGCGTTCTGGTGTCGCTAAGTGTCTCTTAATCAATATTTTACAGCGCTGGCTCGATCCCAACAAGCCCATCAGGAAACAGTTAAAAAGTAGGTGAAATCCACAAAACACCACCTTAACTAAACAGTCGGCATTTTCAGGAATTAGCAGAAAGTCGTAAAGCCAGGTCACTCAAGTCCATCTTAATTGGACGAAGTACTTTGAAGCTGCAGTCTTCAGTCCGGCCTCAGTGGCAGTAAAAAGTCCACGCTCCACCTCAAGCTAACTCCACTCAGTGTGCTTCAATATTCTGCCTTAAGAAATGATTAAACCACATTTCAACTCCACTCTTTTTTTTCATAATGAGTAATAGAATTTGTAACATGTAGAATAATTAAGAAGTAGCCCTAGTGAGAAATGCAGTCCTCCTCGAGCTTTGATTGAACTGTGTTTCAACTCTGTTTTTGTGCTGAGTGATTGATTCATTGAGGAATAACCGCAGGATTTCATATTTTACACAGTAAAAACTGATGTGTTTGTATAAATGTAGGCTTGCTTTTACACTTTGAGTGTTATAATTATTAGTAGTAGTCGTAGTCGTAGTAGTAATATATACTATTCCACTTGTTTATATCCCGTGACAGCTGAAAAACAGTCATAGGTGCGGAAGCTACTTAAATAATGTCAGCACATCAATCAGTATCACTTTGATCTGAACTATTGGCTCATCTTCTGAAGTAGAGCTTTCTTTATAGTTTTTTTTTCTTCTAAGGCTCTCTGTGTGTGCAAAACCTACATTATCATAATAGGCATTAACACACGTGCTCAGATTAACATTCAAGTTCTTAGATAAATAGATGCAGCACATCTGTTTATTTAGTAGCCACACATGTTGTCTCAATCAGGTATTTGAGTGTCAGATCTGCCATGTTGTGTTTTCCCCTCTAACTGTTCATCATCATTTTTCCAGGAGGGTCTCCCCATAACTTGAGCTTCAGAGTCAAATTCTTCGTGACAGACCCCAGTAAACTTCAGGAAGAATACACACGGTAAGACACATGCTGATTATCACCCACATAAATGCTCAATATTGTCTGATGGAGGGTTTATTTTGGAAAGCTGTTAAGATGGATTTGCACTTAATGCAAGGGTTTAACAGGGGTCCTGACATAGATAGCGGTGGTGTAGATTTTGATTTATAGTTCAGTGTTTGATTTTGGGCGACCGCCAGCACATCTCTAGACTGGAGCCTCATGCAAGATCAGGTTCTATCGTCTTTTAATTATATCCCCTACAGTAACTGTGTTTACATGGTTTCATTCAATTTGCGATGCAAGCGATGGTGGGAAGATCAGACGTGTTTCACTACAGAATATAAGACTACTAATGCTGTGCAAACACCCTATTTACTGTATTTTGTTTCATTCAGAAATGTAGAGCAGTGATTTCGGTGAGCAGGTTTCAGTAGAAATGGCTTTGCTGGATGTGTATTACTGGAAAGTCTATCAAATCTTTTTTCAGTTTGTTTTATATATTTTTTTATATAATAGTATTTGTTTTGTTGAATTGAACAGGTTTGTTGTGATTAAAAGTAATTGCACATCATGCAAAAAGGGCCATATTGTGTACTGTATGTATATGAATAGTAAAGGTATGTCCTCTCTGTAGATAGATACTAATATATAAAATGTTCAATGATGATCTTCCCAGTATCACTGCCTCATTCTCTGACTCAAGCCCATTAAAAATATTTCAAAAATGCTTTGTTTTAGACTCCAGCCCACAGTTCTGCAACCATAAGCTCTACAGCACTGAGTTGTACATAAACAACGTGCAGAGGAGGCGTCACAACGCCATATCACCTTTTCTCCCTGGTGTATATTTCAGCCTCTCAGCCATGGCCTCGCTCCCTGAGCCTTATCAACACTTTCTATAGAGCCTGTCACAGTGAATCGTGAGCCTTGGATGTAACGCGCTGATCTGCTGTATTGTAAATTCAGGTCACGAACAAAGAACACTCCTGATAGTTTTGTTGGACTGTGTTTGTAACGTTGATGGTGTAGCACACATCAGCACTGGGTTAAAAAAAAAACCAAAAACAAGTGCTTGAATGAGGAATGGCGCCTTAAAGTATTGCTCCCTTAAATTTCGGTAAAACTAATTGCCTTTTCTTAAAAATACTTATCCAATCAGTGTATATATACAGTATAATGTCACTCATATTTGTTATGAATGCACATGACAAGAACAGCTTTCTAAAAAAAACAAAAATCTGCTTTAGTTTTATTGCAAAATTAGCTTTACATGTCTTTACATCATGTTATAGTTTCCATTACCTCAGTTTCAGTAGAGGTAATGGTTCACTGGTCTCTTATCCTAATGTGGTGTGTTGATCCCCCTCAGGTACCAATATTTTCTTCAGATCAAGCAGGATATATTAACTGGAAGGTGAGTCTTTCTATCTGTCTGCATAGATACGAGTGGACAGTTCTGCCTCATAAACAGCTGCTGTGATAGGAATTATTATCATTGCATTGGATTTGGTTGTAGTGGAGAGTGTTAGTGGGTTTAACGAGGTGTATGAATGGAGGAAATATAATATTTATATGCTTACACATACACAGGAGCTCATTGGGCAGATGTAGAAATACACCCATTGCGCTCATTGTTGTTTTTGTCCGTGAGAATAAGCATAACTGCAGCTTCTCTCTTTAGTTCTCCAAATTAAAAAGAACTCATGTTTTGTTTTTTCTATATTCCTGTTATTATCAAAGAGAATTTTGTGTTGATCCAAGGCTGAATATCTGCATGTCTGTGTTTGTGTGTGTCTGTTCCTGTGGCTTCCAGATTGCCCTGTCCACACAACACGGCCGCACTGCTGGCTTCCTATGCTGTTCAATGTAAGTAGCTCCTAAAGCTCCCTGGATACATCCACTCTTCATAACGATGGAAAGGCAATTCATTAGGTCTCCCTTTAGCTACACACACTGTTAAACGTAATGACTGTGGTTGTTCCAGCGCATTTATAGCTGGTGCTCTGAAGCCATTGTGATTCAATTAAGCTGTGTGGTGATATCTGATATTATTCGCAGTGATATGAATATTCATTGCAATTGTGGATCGATTTTTACACTTGGGACTCGTCAAAATTAATAGTCAAATAGGGTAAAGTGGCAAATGGAAATGTGCTAAAGCAATAGCGACTGTGCATTATCCTTTATTTCATCTCTATTCATTGAGTAAAGGACAAATAAATGTTTTAGATGTAATGTCCAATAGAATTCACTCGATCCAGAGGATTTTTGTTGTGAACACTTTCATTTTAGAAACCCAGATTTTGCTACAGGCAACTTCATAAATTATACAGCACCCAGTACTTCTCTGTTTGTTGGTCCTTGCTTACAACGCTATTCCAACACCTCATGGCCTACATTTTTCCCAAAACCACTGGTTAAAAAAAACATCTCTACAGACCTACAGAGCAGTCAGTGCCAGTGGACGTTCACCCTCATCTACTGTTGTGTTTTAGTGTTTGGGTTAAATGCTGACTGGGCCCCTCTGTCATCAGAATAATGACTCCTGACACACTGGTCTGTCTGTCTCACTCGCTCTTTCTCTTTTATTGCTGCTCATTGTTTTTGTGCAGCCTGTTTTGCCTTCTGTCTGTTTCTTTCTTTTATCTCTGTTTAGTCTTTTTCATCCCTCTCTGCTTATCCCTTTCTTTTTATGTAGCACTCATAAACCCCCCCATGTTACCCCCCCTTCCCTCTGCTCTCGCCCTCTTTCTGTCTCCCACCTCTCTGGCATATTTTGGGGGGAATTTGCAGTGCTACAGTATATAGGTCAGAGAAGAGATTTGGCCTAGACTACCAACATCATGATACTACTGCTTTTACCCACACACATACACACACACACACACACACTCTCTCTCTCTCTCTCTCTAGCTAGGTCCATGTTGTCACTTCGCTCATTGCCAGCCCAGATTATGAAGATAAATGTTTGCTTTGGGAAAAACGGCTTGAAGCAGCTGCTATGCTGCTAATTCAGTTAGCTCGCCCAGAGTGCCAGCTCTGATCACTCTAAATCCCGCACTAAAGCTTGCATTCTCAAAACACCACAAATCCCACCCAGTAGACCTAAATTCTTGTTTAAAATTGACCAACTGTCTGAAAGCCATAGCAATCCCCTCCTTGGAAATAAGACATCTTGGTAAAATAAATCTTCAATTAACACGTTTTTCTGTATTTTAAAGCAGTAGATGTGGGCTTGTGTAATGCAGCTTTTTTTATCTACAAAAATGCTGTATCTCTAAACACGTTGGTTTTCACTGAGCTCCATAGTGTTGCTTTTGTTAATTTATTCATATTGACAGTGCTGGTAAACACAGTCAGGTTTCCTGTCAGTGGTAACTGTTCATTAAGTTAAAGCATACACACACTGGCACACAATTACCCGTAATGCATGTAAACCCATCATCACAAATGGAGAGTTGAATGCCTTGTTTGTGCTTTGTTAGTCAGTAACATCATTATAAGGAGCCTGATCTCAAGCTAGTCTTTCCACTTTGGGCCAAGATACAGCTGAGTATGGATTTCCTATCAAAATATGAATAAAGAATCAGGTTGTCAGCCAGTGTGTGAGCTTCATTGGCCCTGATATTGAACCTTGTTAAAGTAATAACTGCAGCATAAAATAAAACCAACACTAGTCTACTGTTCTCAGATGTAAACTATTGACTGTACATATATTTCTCCCTGGAGCTGTGTGCACATCAATATGCGGGTGAGCTTGAATTGATTCGTTGGTCAATATGCTTAGGCTACCGGCTAGTAGGTTAGTCCAGGGACTACTTGAGTGAATTGATGCGTTTGAGCTTCAACCGCCAGCGAGTGAGCTAATGGCTTTGGGGATTCATTCTGAGCCCCTTCTCTCTGAGGGCTCTGAAAGCTAACAGAGATGTGGGAATCATTTCACTCTGGCTGTTATCTGCAATCACTCCGTTCTTCATCTCCTTCTAAAGCTTTACTTTTGATTCTGCTGTCTTTTGTTATTGTGAGCCACATTTAAATGCCTCTGGCCGTCTGCTATATGAAGGGAATTCATTAGAAAAAGGCCAAAAACACAGCTGGTCATTCCTAATTGATTTATACTTGCCATGTAGTTTTTGGCATGTTTTTAAAATAGCTGCAATATTCACACACAGCTTTTGGCTGAGCTTGGAGCAGCTTGGTATATGTTCACATACTGAGGGATAGTTGCTCTGATAATGCGATTGTAACAGGGTTGTCGTTGTCATGATTTAGGAAAAAAAAACACTGACACACATGTATAAAACAGCACACTCAAAAACAGTGTTGCCTTATTGCACGAAATGATTTCAATCTCTCAATAAGCTGTAACACCAAGTGCATATTCAGTGTCGATGCTGTATGTGCTTCTGGTGATAATGCATACTTCTTATTAGAACAGGATTGTCAGAGACAGTAAGTCATTTACAGTTATAGTGTGAATTTTTTTTTTAAGATGATGCCTGAAGTCAATTCACAAGTGCCAATTTAACTCAAGATGATGAGGGTGATGGTGATGGTGAATGGCAGATGTTGTTATTGAATCTATGAAAGAATGCATGAATCTATGGTAACATTTTCAGCCAACTATGTATGTTCACTCTAGTATAGCACACACTGTCACACAAAAAATCTATATGTTACAATCCTGTCACATTAATTTCTCTAAAGAGATAATTATGAAGCGCGTCTGTGTCTTTCCTCCTCTCTGCCTGTTAAATTGAGAGGGTGTTGATGTGTTGACGTTATATCAATCCCTCTCTCTCTCACTGTAGCTGAGTTGGGGGACTACAGTGAAACGGAGCATACAGCAGGGTATCTGTCAGAGTACTGCTTCATCTCCAACCCCCCACAAGACTTCCACAAAGAGGTCTCCAAACACCACCAGCAGCACAGGTACACTGAAATACACAAACAAGCACGTTCAAATGCACTGTGGAAGTAATCTGATTCTTCATCCTACTAATACTAGTACTAATACAGCACTGTAAGAATACTCTCTTACAAGTAAATGGCCTGCATTGTAGATTAATTTATTACAAAAGATGAAATGTGTTTTACTTGAAAAGGATCTAGTAACACGTTCTTATAAAAATAAAACTTAGTAAAGTAAGAGTATGAAAAGAAGATACTCAAGCAAAGTAGAAATACCTCAAATTTGTTCTTAAGTAAAATAGAAGTACTTAACAAAAATGCTCAAAAATGATTTGGACTCCAGGCCTTGAAAAGATCCTCGTATGTCCAGACAAAGAGGCTGTTTATGCCACTGTCTTGTCAAATGTTGTTATAATGACACCATGTGTTGCAGTAAAAGTAGTTACTGCTGCCACAAATGTGCGTCATTTAGAGCACCGTAAAAATGGTAAAATATGTTTTTCTTAAACTGAGAAATATGTAAGAAAACTCTCTAGTTTATGCATTGTATGGTGCGCACATGCAGATGCACACAGACACACATGACTTAAATGCCACAGCTAATCTTGTTTGTTTTTGCGCCCATCTCTCTCTCACCCCCCCTCTCTCCCTCTCCCGCTCTCAGTGGTCTATCTCCTGCCCAGTCAGAGTTTAATTATCTGAACACAGCACGCACGCTGGAGCTCTACGGGGTAGAGCTGCACTATGCAAGGGTAAGTAAGGTTTTATTCTGCGACTGTTAACACTCATCTGCTCTGGTCTGTGTGTGTTTGTTAAAGACATACACAGTCACAGACATATACAGTTTGTTTTTCTGTGATAATGTTTGTCTAGTGCCTCAGAAATAGCCATGTGGCCTGCGAAACATGTCAGAGTATCTGTGATCTCACTCTAGTTGCCTCTGTCTCCCACAAAAACCCTGAGCAGTACAAGATAATTTAGTACATATCAACCACCAACCAGTGGCGTTAACATTTCGATCATAAAGTCCCGATCTGCACCCCACTGTTAGTACATGGTTGACCCTACGCTGTTGTCATTCCCGCAGCAGCTGAGGAGGACTGAGAACAGGTTGGAGGAGCTGCAGTGTGTACAGTTGGTGTTGATGCTCATACCCTGCAGAAATGCCACACATTGGCGTTCAGCTCTCACTGAAACAGCAACACATAGTAGCAGGGTAGCCAAGTCATTACTTAGATTGGTGTTGGTTTTATATATTTCTGTTGGAGAGCTATGTAGAAAACATGACGTGAATCTCAGTTATTGCCTGTCAAATCTCCTCTGGCTGCTCTGGGAATTGTGATAAAACTGTTTTATGGATTTGGACTTTAATTTGGTCCCAACTGTAAACAAGCTTTAACAACAATTGCCCTCAAACTTGCTGACAGTGAAGCTGCTTACATTTCATGAGGTGATTTTTTAATTTTTTTTCAGGTCAGAAAGTGATTTGATGCTGATTATTTTAGTAGGCAATTAAATAACTATTGCTTGCATCGTTAGGTTGGGGAGTTGCCCTGCTTTTATGTGTAATGATATGTTCTAGAGGAGTAAAAGGTTAAACATTTCTAAACAATATATTTCTGAACATCAACAGCTACAGAATAATCAAGAAAGAAACATGAAAGCCATTCCTTAAATGGGGTGACCATCTAGAAACTGTCATCATCATGAACACATTATGTCAATCTGAGGTGATTTATAGCCTCCACTCTGGTTTACCAGTTTCGTCAAATTTGGCACAAACGTTCATTCAAGGATATATACTGATTCGATTTTGGTAGTCAAGGGTCACTCATAGGATAAAATGATGAAGTGATGACATTTTTGTCCAAAAGGTCAAAGGTCAGCTTCACTGTGGCACCATAGCATTCTGCAAAAACAGTTTTCTGGCCATTATTTAAGACCATAACTCAGGAACAGAGGGGCAGATTGTGACCATATTTCACATTTGGTCAGATACTGAATTGGTGGCACTAATCTTAGCTGTCTGAAACAGCACTGATTGTATAGATCTTCTGTGCTGCCGGCTTTAAGATGTGGGTGAAGCATCCACACTCCTTCTTCTTCTTTGCAGTAGCGTCCATATTTGAAGCATTGCAGTCCACCACAAGCTGATTGGTTTTGCTGATATTGAGCTTCAGGTGATTGTTGTTGCACCATGTGATGAAGCTCTCTAACAGTCCTCTGTACTCCTCTTAAAAAATAGTCTCTAAGTGAAGACAGCATGTTTCCCACTGGAAATTATTATCTGGAATCATATTTGTCAATATAGTGATAACGTTGAAAATTTTTTAATTTTTTTAAATTTTTATCTGTGTGGTTTTCTTTCAGTGTCTCATTAACTTCTGTTCTTAGTTTGAGGCAGGTGCTGTTTTCAGCAACCTCTACTTGGTTTGTAGCTGTGAGGAAGCCTACCAAAAAACAAATTCTACTCCCCTCTCCCCAGGACCAGAGCAACACAGAGATTCTTATTGGGGTGATGTCTGCCGGCATTGTGATTTACAAGAACAGGGTACGGATCAACTATTTCCCATGGTGAGTCACACACACGAAACATAAAAGTACATGTGTCATTAAGTCTGTGGGTCCACTGCCTGAATGTTTCCGCAAGTTTTCTCTGCAGCTATTCTTTATCTAGTAAGTAGCCTCGAAAAACTAGGAACCAATAAGTGGAAAAACAGAACCAAACAAGTGAGAAAAGCTGTTTTTGTGAAGGGATTTGCGCAGTGTTCCAGTGAGACATTGCTGTCAGAGTGTGAGGAGAAGCAGATGTTGTGGGTGGTGTTGGTGAGAACTTTTGGACCAATGATGATCATATCAGATTTGTCACAGTTCAGTTTTAGAAAGCTGGCTTGCATCCATGATTTAATTTAAGTGAGGCAGTTGGTCAGGGTGGAGTTGAGTTGCAGTGGCGATGGATTTAGCAGATATGTAATCATCAGCTTAGCAGTGGTAGTGGAGACCATGAAAACAGATGAAATCACAGAGGGGGGGTAGGTAGAGGACGGATTGGAGAGGACCAAGCACTGAACCCTGTGGGATGCCATGGAAGTGAGTGTGTTGGGGGGTGCTGCTGTTAATGCTTGATCTGATTTTTTGAATTTCCATCCGTAGTTTCAGTTTGGAAGTAAGTCGGAAATTTCTGCAATGTGTTTGTTGGAAGGCAAAATATGGACAGAACAAGATAAAACATAAAGCATACATGCATACAACCTCAATGGTCTCAGTTACACCTGCTGGAAGCCCAAAAGCAAGGTTGCTGAAAACTCGCTGTTACAGTGAAACTACTCTGTGGCCAAAACCTGGCAGCTCTCAGGTGTGAATGAGTGGAACTGTGAATAGAAAATAGAGCAGTGCTGGAAAAAAACAAGCTTTCTCCATTGATATTTTCATATAAAAGCAGAGTCACTATTAGCAGCTCCACTGGACCAGTTGAATCTTCGCTGCCTTGCTTTCTGTGGGTCCAGCAGTAATTGCTAACAAGGCTAGAGAGCCAGATTTCCTCTGATCATGGGAGTCAAACTGTGGATATTCTGTCACAAACCCACCTCTCTGTCCATCACTCTGCTGCCAGCTCAACTTGATCCGCCTCCAGGGACCCTTTTTGCTAGAAATGTGCTGCGTAATATTTTGGTAACCTCTCACATAGTGTTTATGACCTGGCGTATTAATGTTTAAGCCTGATCTTTTGGAGAATTATGCAGATGATTGTACCAGATTTTTTGAGGGGGAGGACTTCATGTTAAACTAGTTTTCCTGGAAATATTATAGACATTAAATCTGCTTGCTCTCCTTCCCCTTTTATCCTCCAATCACCTCTCTCAGTGTAATTCACTTACTCTCATCACTCTTTATGTCTCTCCTTCTCTCTCCAAAGCATTGATTCTTGGAAATCTCCCATACTCTGCTGCTGCACTGTGGGAGGCTAAATGTTAATGGGTGCCGGGGGTGGGATAGTAACTACTCAAATCCTTGTAACTCCGGAAGATAATTCACTTGTGTGTAGGCTTAACACACACACCCACCCTGACCAAATGCACATAGCAGCTGGTGTGTGTGTGTGTTTCTGTGTGTGAACATCACTGAATGCCTGACAAGAGTAAGATGTTTGTGGGAAGATGAGTTGGAGTGTGTGGTCAGGTAGGGTTTAGAATGAAGGATTTTGTATTGCTGACATTGTTGGGACCCAATTCCTGAATCTAGGGACTTGCCTAACATTTGGGGACCAAAAGCCAAACCATGTCATTTTTAAGGTAAAGAGTTGGTTTTTGGCCAGGCTTAGGTTAACTTGCTGTGTAATCTACATAAATCAATGCAAAGGCCTCCTAAGTGGGGGAAAGAAAAACAAGCTTAAGCCAGTTTGTTTGCATGTGTGCGTGTGTGTGCGCTTGTGTGCGTGTGTGTGTGTGTGTGTGTGTGCATTTGCGAAACCAGTCAGTTGAGCTAAATTTAGAGACCAACTTTGGTGTCCCCAACAGCTGTCCACTACCATGTGAATGAAAGAGAGAGACGTAATAGTCAACAGTGTCTCTCAACCCTAAACTCACTGAATTTTTTTCCTCTCTTGTCATCCTCTCTTTAACAAAAGCTCACTGTTTCCACATCTGCCTCGGTCCTATCACTTCTCATGGTGTCTCTTCTCATCTTTTTTTCCTCTTCCTTGTCATAAATTTAACTCTAAGATACAGTGAGGAAGGGTCAAGAGAGAAACATTTAGACTTGCCTCTTTCCGACTGTCCACTGCAGCCTGACAAATGAGCCACACTTAGATGGGGCATGACTCACACTCTGCCTAAGCATGTGTGTGTGTGTTTGTCCATGCAAGTGTGTGTGAGTAAGTATGTAAAATATATTTAGCAGGGAGTGATGAGTCACAGCAGCAACAGAGCTCTAGGGAGGGATTATGTTACTCTGCTGCTCATCAGCAGACCGCTTACTGTGGCCGCGCGTGTGTGGTCTTCTGATTCCAACATTATTTAATGCCGTTTCTTCCTCTTTCGACGCATGACTGCAAAATAGACAGATTTATGAGAAAAGGTGCGTTGTTGAACCACAAGAATACTCTGGTGCGTTCTTACTCTTATAACCCATTTCCTCCAGCTATGGTAGGAGGAATGGATCAGAGGTTAAATGAACAGTTGGGATGTGACACATTGGTCAGGTGATTCACTGAGAAGTGTGCTTTTCAGTTCTATTTACTGATTCCTGAAAGAGAGGTTTGGACCTGCTGTGTCTATCTACATTGCCTGTCAACTCACCTGTGTCGTGCTTAGAATATGCTGCACTGGGGAAAGAGTATGGCTGAGCTTTAACTTGTGCATCGCAACATGAAAAACATAGTTAAATTTTTCCTCGCTTTTATATTTTAACCTTTCAGACACACTGATGTGCCAGAGGGTCAGTCATTACAAAGCTATGACTGAGTTTCCAAAGATACCGAATATACCAGGCCTGGTTCCAGTCCTCAGAATAGCCGTCCAGATCTCTCAGATTATCATTATTTTTTTCAGTGATTTAAATAGGTCTGGTGTTGTGCCCGTTGACGGGTGTTTCTGTACGTCGGGGAAGCAGTCGACCAATTAAAACTTTGTAGTCGGGGCAGGGAATATCAACATTATCTGTCCACATAGCCAGATAGCAACTGATGGTTCTGAAAAACGTTTTTATGGTACAGCTGTAAAAATGATGGATTTTTTTGGTTTGAATATTTCACTCAGTGTAAACATCACCCTCAATGATGGACTGGAACAAGAAACATATATTATGATGTGAGACAGTGTGGAATAAGATGTTTTTTCCAACTTTAAAAAGCAAAAAGGGAAAAATGAGATATTGAGGAGTTGGACAGATAGAATCACAGTGTCGTGACACATTATTGTTTAAATCAGCCTTGCTGTTATTAATGTTACAGGTTTGTATTAGTGCAATAACCATCAAATATCATCACTATTAATAGCTGGCCTTGGTCATCAGGAGGAGCACCATTCAGCAAACACAATGAAATTAAAAAGCCGTGATCATAATCTGACACATCAGGCAGGCATGACATTGTTTGACTCAATTGCACGGCATGTACCATCTCCTCTTCAGCACATTATTAGTAGATTTTGTTGTGTTACTAGTGTGAAACATTTTTTGTGTTACGGTTTCAGTTAAAGTGCTGCATGATTTTATTCATCTTGATCATTGAATAATTTTAAGAGTAACTGTTGTTCAAGATTGTTACACGGTTTTGTTTTGGGGGCATGTCTACTGCTGTACAATGGCTGACTTTTTGCCAATAAAAATGTAACATCAGTGTCTCAATACATGTGACGTTGTGAAGGGTGTGAAGCTGTGGTGACACTAACTTTTTTGATTTGTTTGTCTTTTCCTGCTTCCAGGTTGAAAATAGTGAAAATCTCCTTCAAGTGCAAACAGTTCTTCATCCAGCTGAGAAGAGAGGCGGTAGGTTAACACACACACACACACACACTTACACACACACACACTTCTTATCCCCAACCGCCTTCCCACAGTTGTGTTTTTGAACAAATCAAGTAGTTTAGCCAGTGTCTGTGTATGGGTGTGTTTTTCTGCACATACTGACTGTATAAATGTGTGTATATATGCTGTAGATGCCCTGTAGATCTGTGGTTGAATTTGTGAGTGTAATCAGTGTCAGATTAACCACCTGCCGTCTGTGTCCTGGTTGACTCTGCTTTAATCCCTTACTGTGTCCTGCTTCCCCTGTTTGACACATGCATCTCTTTCTCTTCTCAATGCAACAAAATATCCTACAGACATTGGATCTGTATACTGTCACAGCCAGCTTCATTGTTTATGTAAGAAAAAATAATTATTACTGAGATTTAACAGTTAAGTTTCACAGTTGTTTTATTTTCATTTTTCTCTCTCCCATTTGTTTTTCTGCCTCCTCCCTGAAGGCGTCTAGAGCGCTGCACAGGCATTGAACATATGTCTGTGTCTGTATACAACCTACCTGTCCGAATAACTTTGTATGGACATTAAAAGCACAAATGTCATCCCTGATAGTTTGAAATTCTGTGATTCCCAACCAGGGGTGCTACGATTTTGATTAAAATATATATCACCATATTGATTCAGCTGTTACATCTGAACACCACACAGTGCGATTGAAAACGTCTCATGTTAATTGCAAGCACAGAAACCTTTTAAGGGTAACGGATAAAAGTAATGAATAAACTGTTCTAATTGTTAGCTAAAAGTACTGGTTAAATAGTAGAATTTGTTAGCTAAAGGTTACGGACAAACAGTGGAAACAATTAGCTAAAAGTAACGGATAAAAAATTGAAACAGTTTGCTAAACATCACACAAACAGTTGAAACAGTTAGCTAAATGTAAAGGATAAACAGTTTAAACAGTTAGCTAAAGGTAATGGATAAATAGTTAAAGCAGTTAGCTAAAGGTAATGGATAAACGGTTGAAATAGTTAGCTAAATGTAATGGATAAACAGTTTAAACAGCTAAAAGTAATGGATAAACAATTGAAACAGTTAGCTAAAGGTAATGGATAAACAGTTGAAATAGTTAACTAAAAGTAATGGATAAACAGTTTAAACAGCTTAAAGTAATGGATAAACAGTTAAAACAGTTAGCTAAAGGTAATGGATAAACGGTTGAAATAGTTAGCTAAAAGTAATGGATAAACAGTTTAAACAGCTTAAAGTAATGGATAAACAGTTGAAACAGTTAGCTAAAAGTAATGGATAAACAGTTTAAACAGCTTAAAGTAATGGATAAACAGTTGAAACAGTTAGCTAAAAGTAATGGATAAACAATTGAAACGGTTAGCTAAAGCTAATGGATAAATAGTTGAAACAGTTAGCTTGAGTTTACCCGACAAAGCTATGGGGGTACATCTGACCAAAAGTTTTGTGGTTTGTAATATTTTACTATAACTTGAACTAATTTAGCCATTGCATATCTTTACTGCATGAATCTATCTTTAATGCATTACTGCTGAATTTAGAAACCGTCTGAATACTGGTCACCTACTGTCACCTCACATGCTGAATGAAAGTGTTATTCAGTGGCCCACTAACTGTTTTCTCCTCCCTGTGAACAGACTGAGACCCGGGAAACGCTGCTGGGTTTCAACATGGTGAACTATCGGGCCTGTAAAAACCTGTGGAAGGCCTGCGTGGAGCACCACACCTTCTTCAGGCTGGAGCGGCCCATCCCACCACAGAAGAACTTCTTCGCTCACTACTTCACTCTGGGCTCAAAATTCAGATACTGGTGAGAACAAGAGAACGTGGACACATGTACGGTCTCAGGGGAACATGGAGAGAATCCACAGAGTACACAGGGAATCTCTGAAAAGTTCTGCCTCGACAGCCAGACATGGACGCTGACAGACATGTACACTCACACGTGGGTCAGACTTGTGGATGCTTTGTCTGACTCTCAGCAGTAGTCATACTTCAGACATCAACAGAGGCAAAGGCTTGTTTGGATGTTGATGCAGTTGTTTCACTTCGGGTTAAGAGGCCGAAAAACTGGGAGGCTTGCGGGTGCCTCTCATGCTACCTTCCCCAAGAAACCCACAATTTAATTATCCTGGGTTTACCTCATAAAAAGAGGAAAAATATAACTGTTGTCTTTGGCCATGCAACCCATCTTTTAAGTTTTGAAGGAATAATTTGGGTGTTTGTGTCCATGTGCAAGCATCAAATGCAAGTCACTTGACAGACGTTGGTTTCATTGGTGATATACAGTACATGCTGTACCTCATACTGTCATGCACTCATACTAACAAATTGAAATGAAAGATTTTACTCGGCGTAATATACCATTGTCCCGTGACAACTTCACTGGGTACTTTTTTACTTCCCTTTTCTGTGAAATATGAGTTAGAAATGAACTGAGAGTCGGAGGTCTTGTGATGTATTATTGAGCAGAAGTGATGCAACGTGAGTGAGCCTTGATCTGATGTTTGGCTTGATGGTGTGTGTGCGTAGGTGTTATCGACCTTTCTGTGAGATACTGACTGACTTCCAATAAGGATACACTTTTGAATTGCGCATTTGTGTTGTTAACATGTTATTAACAGTGTATAAGATGATAACTTGTCCATATTGAATATGTTGGTCTGCACTGGCAGATGCTTAACTCTTAGTGCTGGTGTTATTTTAACTGATGTCTTCATTTTAAGGCAGACTTTTTCAGAAAGACATGAGAGACAGTAGCTCTTTTTATTGAAGAACAAACCTGAACTGAAAATTCCTGTTATGTGAAAACATGTCACTACATGCCTTATTTTCAGGAAAATAGAGCAAGTAAAAGTAAACTTTTTTGAAACCTCGCTAAACCCAAGAGTTAAAGATTTTCAGCCTGTGTCATTTTAGTTAAAGTTTTCCAAGACAGTCAACTGACTGTTGTTCGTGTTTTTCCTGTCTCTAGCGGGCGGACAGAGGTGCAGTCTGTGCAGTATGGAAAGGAGAAAGGCATCAAGGACCGAGTATTTGCCAGGTAATTACTGTGTCTTTCTTAGTTAGTCCAATCTAACCATTACAAGCCTCTAAGGGAACTTAAACAGTGTATTGTTTTTCATTCTGGCCACTATTAAATTAATGTTTTGGTCTGCGCAGATCTCCCAGCAAGCCCTTGGCCAGGAAGTTGCTGGGTGGGACTGACTGGGAGTCAGTCAGCAGGAACAGCCTATCAGACGAGAGACTTGAGACCCAGAGCCTGCCCACTCGCTCACCGCCTGGGACGCCCAATCAGTGAGTCAGGGTTCAACCCGGCTGAGGTCCACTTCAGCTTCATTTTAATTAGGAAATATAAATGTAATGATATTCACGATGGTTAGGAATATTTAAAGTTACTGTATTGACAGCAAATAAATTGCGCTAAATAAGTGTTTTAATTCATTCATTCATTAAAGCATCTATAGTTAACAGTTACAGTTCTCATGCTGCAGTCTCCTTTCAGTTATCAGAAAAGTTGTTCTGAAAAGCCTACCTCTCTTTGTTGAGTGGGCAGCCAGGTCTGCCAGGTGCATAAGAGACCATTTTTAAACTGCACAGTCTTTTCAGGACTGTATTGGAAAACATTTATACTGCAGAAGTGTGGAAGTCTCTGAATGTCAACCATGACCGCTGACCTGCCTGAAGAAAATGCAGTCTGAAGTTGGCAAAATTGTGATTTCAGTCAGAAACTGTCTGATTTAAGATTAAGGAGATGAGAGTTCGGTTCTGAGCATTGTGCAGCGTTTGATAGCAGAAGTGTCTGACACGTTTCACTCAGTACCAGGACATTTTGAGGTTTTATTCCCAGCCCTTTAACATTAAGTGTCTCTGCGTGTGCTCATCAGGAATTCACTGTTTGTACAAGAGGGCACACGGCTACGCCCGTCGTCTGTTGGCCACCTGGTCGATCATGTGATCCACGCTTCGCCCAGCCTCCCCGTCTTCTCCTCCAATCACAAGTCAGCGTCGTCCACACAGGCCAACAGCATCAGCTTGGACTCCACGCCGTAAGTCTCACCCCTGCTGAATGCTTGACGACACTCTGACTGTCACGGAAAACTTCCTTTGTGCTTTACTCTTGCTTTTGATGCACGCACATCCCGCCCACTTTCTTTTAAAGATGTTTCTCTTTTGGGGGGAAAAAAAAACACGATCAACCTTCGACTTGGTGGCAGAGAAATAAATTTCACTGTAAATTAACTGCCTCGTAATATAAAGCGCCGCTCCAAAACAGCCGCCCTTTAATTTTGAAGTTTAATTTTACTCATCGGTGTTAGTGCCACTCTGTCTGAGTCTACTGCTGAGTTGACTGGTTTTTAAATGTCTGTCTGAGTCTGTGGCTTCTCCGAGCAGTTCACACCCTCTCCCAGTGTCACTTAGCTGGTCCCATTGAAAAGATGAACCCTTTGAAAAACCGCCTGTAAAATGTGTTTATAGCGCATAGCAGGGCGGAGAGGTTGTACAACAGGGCTGAACTAGGAATTAGTGTGTCTGCGTGTCACAAACTATAAAATATATGGTGAATTCCTTTAACTACTACCTTAAAGTTCCACGTTTCTGTTTCAAGGCCTGAAAGCCTGCGAGTAAACGTTTGTATAACTGCTCATAAATTATTGTGAGAACAGAAAACATTGATTTCAGTAAACTTCAGTTCTCACATACCTCAACTCCCAAACCTCTTTGTTTGAGCATTATCTCAAAATGTTGCAGCACGGCCTTCCGCTCTTTGGTATTTGATTGCTAATTGATCACAAACCTGGCGGATTGTAAAGTGGAAATACTTAGCGAAGACTTAGACTCAGTGGTGCTTGGTGGACGCTGTGCGATCTTCGGTCCGAGCTAGCACGGTGCTAAACCATCTAATAATGTTCAGTCAGTGACAATGTTTGCTCTGAATGAAAATTCTGAATATATATATATAAACAAACCTAAAGCCACTTAATAAATGCTTAGAATATTATGGTATTATGTTTGATTGTCCAGCTGGAGGATTTTGCTATATTGAGATGGAAATGAGCCATTAGTGTAAGATGCACACATGTACTGTTGGCCTGGATCGGTTTGTGCTTGAGTGTGTGTGTGTGTGTGTGTGTGTGTGTGTGTGTGTGTGTGTGTGTGTGTGTGAGTGTGAGAAAGAATAGAAATGGAGGGATGGAACATTTCTCAGTTGGAAATCAGAGTGGTTAAGTAACATTACAGTGGTAGTTCCGCTGCCTACAAAGCTACACACACATACACACACCCACAGACAAACACACGCCAAGTTGTTGGCTCATCGCTCTGTTACAAAGCCAAAAGATGACATAATCACCTGCTCTCTCTTCCTCAGACAACACACACATTATCCATGCATATTATTTATTCTTCATCGTGTTCGTCATGACCGTTCTAAACACCCAGCTCAAGTTTGCTTTTTTTAAAACGTCACATTTTATGTTTAAATAATTCTTAAAATTTCAGTTAAATAATCGACTTTCACAAAAATATATGTTAGTAGTTTGGTCGTCGGTCTTTCCAGCATCTTTTCTCTGTCAGTTTGTTGACAGATTTGCTTCACGTATCACCAGAATTACCTCCTGAGTCTATTTCAGTGTTTTTACGTAATTTGCACACAAACGATCCTTTGGGACATCATTCTCCTCACGTAAACATGTTATTATCATACAGCCAATCATCAACATGCTGTTGCTCTCAGAACTGCATTAAGCTTTGAGAGATGATAACTCTCTGTAAATAAAGTTCACTAGCACAAGCACTCAATCGCAGATATAGGAAAATTTATGTTTTGTCAGTTTTTCAGCAAATTTCAGAATCCCAAGTTCCCAGTCTCCCAATTTTCTTGCCAAAATCATTTTACCACTCTATTGAAATTAGTTTATCCTCATTTGGGCCATGAAAAACCCAAGGGTGAGAAATAAAATCCTTCACAAACTTAGATCTGGGTGTTAGCTGGACCATCCTAATCTCAGATATTACCACTGGGCTGCAAATACTCAGCAAATAGTTTACTGGTTACAATTTCCTAAAGTTGCATTATTGCCAAAATGTTTTCTATCGTCTCTCTTAGCTTTGGTGGCTCTGAAATGCCTCCTCCAATATTTTCAGGTCCATCACTTTGCTCAGGCCCATAATCCAAATTTTCCCAATGTTCCTCCCAAGATTTTCCTCCAATAAAAACTAAATTAGAATCTGCTTTTTCTCCCACAGGCCACAGTTATATGCTGTGTTAGTTCCACACATAAGCCATACAACGAAGCCATAACCCCTGGGACGCTCTCTCTATAATATTCTGTTTTTAGTTGTGTAGAGTGAAAATTATCTGTTTAGCTAACCGCGGTGCACTACAGTGGTGGCTTTTAAAATGCAGTGTCTTTATTTCCTTGACAGTACTGTCAGGGAACAAAAAGGTACAATTATGCAATATACTTTAACACAACATTGCATGCAACAGTATGGTATGTTATGATATATTACTCTGTATGCTATAATCAGGCCGGTTTCTTCACACATGCAAAGCAAAAGATGGCTTTGGAAAAATAATTGTGCTTAAAAAACTCTCGGGTGTGCACTGAAAATGTTTTTGAAATTGTTCTTTTGGTGGTGCAGCATAGTGGTTTGCAGAAGCTTGTTTTTAGACTCGGTCTTTTCATGTACCCACATGTGAGCTGCTGTCACTGTGCACGCTCATTCACTTCTGTCCTCTGTCAGGCTTTCAAACGAAAAACCAGGGCTTAGTTATGTCCGGTTCCGACAAGGTTTAAATCTCCTTATCCCGGGGCCTGAGTTAAGTTGTGGTGAGGTATGACGATACTTGTATATTCATTTCACTCATCCGTGTCGTGTTGAGGAAACACAGTCATGTAGGAGGATGTGCAGTCTTGGCTCATGCCTGCTGTGCACTGCCCTCCTTCTAAAAGCCTGACCTGGCTTTGACCCATAATAAATGTTAGTTTCAGCATGTGTGTTTAAGACACAAAGTGGCACCAGTAGCAGCAGCCAAAACAAAGGAAATGCTCTTTGACTGGTGCTCTCGCCCCCAAGGAGTGCCTGCACACAACCTCACACACACACTTATGGATACAGGCATAGAGTGAAATGACTCGCCTTTACCCCCGAGAGAGTGTGCCATGATGCTGCTGAAAGCCTTACCTGACTGACCGTGTTTTTTCATCATACACACTGACTGCCTTTTATTGTCGGGATGATGGAGGGAGGGGGTGGGTGTTTTCTTTCCTCTTGCAGCCCTTTTATTGAGGTTAATGCATTGTGACTAACACAGTGCTATTAAGCCTCTCTGTCTCTTACAATCTCTTTCTCTCTCACTTCCCTTTATCTGTTTTTCTCTGTTCGTCTCATTTTCCCGTTCCACCAAACAAACAGGACAGTCTTCAGCTTGTGGTGTCTTTTGCTTTGTGCCTTTGTTGTCCCACCATCTTTAAAAGGCCAGGTTAAATAGCAAGTTAAGAGATTCATTTTGTAATTATGTACAATTGTTATGAAGTAGTGTTTTGCTCTTTACTGTGTAAGTATAATTATGCAGAATGGTGATGCAAAAGGGAATTATCCCCACAGCTGGAGCATGTCATCATGTCATCAGATTGCTTGGGAAAAATATTTTTGCATCAAAAACCTAACCTAACTTCCCAACCCTAACCCCTTTTCTTTATTTCTGTCTCCTTCTCTCTGTCCCTGACCTTCTCTCCGTCTCCTCGCCTCCCTCAGATCTCCAGAGGGGATAGACAGCCAACCTCCAGCTCTGCCCCCCAAGCAGCTGAGCAGGAAGACCCTGAGCCAGATCATCCAGGCCCACTCCCAGCAGAGCCTCCTGGACAACCACCTCAACGAGATGTATGATGTTCCTGTCAATGCTGATAAGACCACGGTCAGTATGGCAACACGAGACAGTAACACTTATTGTATATTAGTAATGAGTGTCAGTATGTTTTCTCCTAATAGTTGATGCCAAGTTTCATGTGTTTTAATCGGAGCTCAGAGAAAATGACATCTTAAAGGATAACTTTCGTTTTTTACAACCTGGACCTTATTTGTAGCATTAAATACGCCCATTTACTCACTCAGACAACTTTGGTGGCATTTGGAGTCGTTTTGAAGAAATTAGCCCCAGAGGAGCGGCGCATATATCCGTATAATGCGAGTACTCGGGGCATCCATGCGCAGCCTCTATATAACGCATTAACTGCGGCGAAACTCGTTCATATTCCAATATTTTGTTATGATATGCTGGTGCTATTCCCCTCTGAGCCCGTGGTGGCATGATTAACATCCGGCATCTCTAGACAACTACCTCTGACGTGGATGATGTCATATCCGAACACCGGGTGTGCGAGCAGCCAGCCACAACCCGGCTGACTCTGCGGCGGTCGGCTACGAATACGCAATAACGAACCATAGCTGTGCCAAACTACAGCTAAACTAGCCGACCGCCGGTTCAGAGGGGAATAGCACCAGCATATCATAACAAAATATTGGAATATGAACGAGTTTCGGCGCAGTTTATGCGTTATATAGAGGCTACGCACGGGTGCCCCGAGTACTCGCATTATACGGATATACGCGCCGCTCCTCTGGGACTAATTTCTTCAAAACAACTCCAAATGCCACCAAAGTTGTCTGGGTGAGTAAATGGTCGTATTTAATGCTAGAAATAAGGTCCAGGTTGTAAAAAAAGGAAGTTATCCTTTAAGCTTCCAGTAATCAATACTTACTTACTTACTCATATATATTAAAAATGAAAAAAATAAACACATAGTGTAATACATGTGTTTGAAAAGTTTCTTATAGTTATCACATTTATTCAGCTTTAAAGAACTTTTTTTAGCCTCTTTTAGCATATTGTTTTGACTTTGAAGCCTAAACATTTCCAACATGATGCAGAAGAATTTGTTTTCCAACTTAAAAAATACTATTGCCAAATGAGCCACGGCCAGTATTCATGTGCTGTGAACAAAGCAGTATGTGAATTTCATGTATCTGTGTCCAACTTTGCTGTTGCAGCTAAATGGAGTCGTCCCTCATGATAATCTGGTCCTGATCAAGATGAGGCCTGACGAACACGGACGTTTCGGCTTCAACGTCAAGGTGAGATCTGGTATTAGTTGCGAAACAATGGAGAAGTCTGATCACATTCTTATCTTTTTTTTTCCTCGGCTCATCCTTTCATGTATCTCGCTCATTTTCCCTCTTTTTTTTCATGCCAAGTAGTCAAAACCACAAATTGGCACAAATTGTCTGCATGCATCATGACGTACTCCTTGTCTCAAAGGTTATAACCCTTCAATAGAAATAAAGGACATTTGTGTAAGCCTTTGGGCTGTTAATTGCCTACATTTATGCCTGTGTGTCTGCAGGGTGGAGCGGACCAGAAGATGCCCATCATTGTGTCTCGAGTGGCTCCGGGAACATCAGTAAGTCAACAACCACTCCATCTTGTCAGTAGATGACTGTTACTGTAGTAACTGCCAACAACAAAACAAATTCAGCTTCAGAAATGGCCACAGCATTTTCACACCAGAGAACATTTCTCTCCAATTAGAAACATTTTATGAAACTAAACAGGTTATGAAACAGGTTATCAAACTTTCAGACCTTCATCTTTTTTCCCCATTGTCTTTTCTCTGTCTTTCTTTCCCTCTCCCTCTTCAGGCTGACCTGTGTGTGCCTCGCCTTAACGAGGGCGACCAGGTGGTCTTAATTAATGGACGAGACATCTCTGACCACACCCACGATCAGGTGGTCATGTTCATCAAGGCCAGCTGTGAGAGCCACTCTGGGGAGCTCATCCTATTGGTCAGGCCGAATGGTGAGTTGTTCCCATTGTTTGGAATCTACCGTGTCTTCTCCACCTCTCATCTTTGATGAATACAACGGATGGTTAAAAAGACTTTTGACAGCAGTCATAAACATTCCTAAAGACAGGTTCATGATTATGGTTACAACATTGTCATGCCAGTCTTACACACACTCTTTAAAAAAGTGTGACCTGTTAAGTTACATGGAGGGTTTTATTTACTGCTGTTGTCGTTACACTGTATTAGATTGCTAGGATGTGAGGAATGTCACTGCTACTAGAGACCTTGTGGAAATGAGTTGTCAGGAAACATCTCTAGTGCTGTCCAATCAAAAGCAATCAACAGCGTAAACAGGAAGTCGCTGTCATGTCACAAGTTGAAACATAAAGTACAAAAATAATAGTTTTAGAGGGCTAAGCAATATATGAAGCTCTGCTGCACGGAGAGTTGATAGCTATTGCTAGTTGTCAACTTTTGTGTCTAGTTGGGCTTTCACATGTACAGTGAAATTGAAATATACAGCTTTCAATGTCAGAAAACCACAATACACTACAGGTATGGAAATACAGTAAATACACTTACAAATACCACAATACACCAATGAGCATGCAGTGCATTGTAGACAAATATATAAAAAATGAACCAATGAAAAAAAAGTCTTACTAATTCAGAGCACAATTAGCTAAACATGGGTACAACTCTGGCTTGCTTTTAACCAGCACTTTTGTTGTAAAAGATTTTATATCAGGAATTGTGATTTCAGTTGTGTTCCAGAGTTGACAGGCATTTATGGAGAAAGCTAATTGTCCAAATTTAGTTCTACGATGTGGTATTTTATAGTTGCCATTGACCATGCTTATAGTTATCACTCTGTTGCTGTCTGGTCTTATCTTATATCTGGAAAGACTGTGGGGATAGACGTCTGATACATTTAAAAACTAATTAAAAAAAAACAGAAATGAGTAGAGCTCTCAAAGCAAAGTAGATTTATCTTTTTCTTATGTGACAGTGATGGCACCTGACAGGCTTTTTGCCTCAGATTGTATAAGGATGTGAGGTGTCTGATTGTAGATGGTGATGCTTTAGCCCATACTGTCATACAATATGAAAAGAATGAGAGAAACCATGAAGTGCATAAATAACTGGGCTGCCTGTGGGAGCAGTATGTAGCGCCTGATTAATTTGAAACAGTCCAGGTTGGTTTGTAATGGAGAAACGCATTGAAACTGCCTTTTGGAAATTCAATGCCACATCATTATGTTGCAACCACGGATGGACATCATTCATGTATGCAGTTCGAGTCCCTGCTGCCACGCTAGGTACCTTAGCTGGTTTGCTTTGTTGTCACGGAGATAGCTCAACTGTCATCATATGACATCAGTATGGAAGTTTGTCATGTATCAGGTCATGCAATTTTTTTTTTTTTTCAGTTGGTCCAGCCACGTGCATTACAGTTACATCTGACAGTTGTTGGGTGTAACTACTTAATAACAGCTAATCTCTACCTAAGAACTGCTTTGTGTGGTGCAACCTGTTTTAATTTAGTGATGCATGAATCTCCACTTAGCAAGCACTGAAGTGATAACCAGGCAAAGTACAACATACGGACAGCTGGTGCCTCCCACTCCTGAAGATTAACAGCTACACATCTGGTCTCCAGTTTTGCTTCTTCTGTTCTGTTCTGTTCTTTTCTGGGCTGCTCACTTTTCTCTCACTTTTGTAATTTTAAGGCAGATCTGATGTATGAAGTCGTACATTTTGCTTTCTGTAGAGCTCAGCTATATGTATTCACCATATATAGAAGCGGCAGAGCATTCCCTTTAATCAGCATCGATGAAGTGGGAGGAGAGCTTTTAAAGATGATGAAACATTGAAATTCTTGGAATTTTAACTGGGTCAAAGAGGGATTTATGTTTCTATCCTCTCTTACATCAGAGCAGATATAAGATTGCATCAATGTATTGAATGCCTGTCAATTCCCATCATTTGATGTGCTGTTTTTTATGAAATGTAGGCATATAAACATTTGCACATTATATATTGTGCTATGATGCAGTGCTTTGGTTGTTGCATGTTTTCTTTCTTTAGTATTTACTTAAAGATAAAGACTCCCCCAGCTCTCAGCCTACTTAAACAGCTGTGTGTATATAAACTGTGACATGTTTTTCTCTTTCCCATCCAGCCATCTATGACGTGGTGGAGGAGAAGGCCGACTCGGAGCCAGATTTTCAGTACATCCCTGAGAAGTCCCCTCAGGACCCCGGCCAGCTAGACCAGCATGCTTTGAGGGACTCCATGGTCGCACTGAAGGAAAGCCTGAGCAGTGGAGCCATACTGGCACAGTTTGATGTAAGGGGAAATAGAAATAACCACACACATAAACAGATACTGTGCACATCTGCTCACACAGAGATGCACACAAACTTGTGGAATTACAGGTTACAGTCAGAAGTGTTTGATTGATCGATGGGTGTTGAGCATTTGTTGCACGTTTCTTTCCTCCTTCACATTCCTTTTACTTCCTGTCCTTTATCGTAACCACTTGACAGCTTCTTCTTGAAGCCGTGTGTTGTGGTTTTACTGAAGAAGAATGTCACACACACACATAAATCCACACATAAATACTTAACTTGTTTAAGTATTTTCCTGCATTTGAAACATTTACATATTTACGTGCACAAAGAGGGCAAGTAAATATTTGGCATTGACTGATCTTGTTCCTGTTACCACACTTTTGATATACGTTTGTGTTCGTTTTCTTACAGCAACTGTACAGGAAGAGGCCGGGGATGACCATGCTGTGTGCCAAATTACCTCAGAACGTTTCCAAAAATCGCTACAGAGACATCTCTCCTTGTACGTGACTGCACACGGTCGTCTCTTTCTGTTGACTTGTGTTTTCAAATATGTGCTAACATTAGCCGCTCCATCATACTGTCTTTTTCTCTCCCTCTGCAGATGATGCCACGCGGGTCATTCTGAAAAGCACAGATGACTACATCAATGCAAATTACATCAATGTGAGCTGGTTCCTCCTTATTTTTTTCTTTCATCTCTCCATCAGTATCTCTGTGTTTTCCTCATTTGAGGCGTGGTGGGTGGTCTTTTGCTAACCATCAAAACACATGTTGAAACACTGTGGTGGCCATAACAAATTAACCACATCAGTTTTACAAGCAAATGACATTGTGAGTTAATGTTTTGCATGTTCTTGAGTCACCAAGTTAAACTCATGGCTAGTTAGGCTAGCGTATGGATGCTTAGGGGGTGTGCTTTTTGGAGGGAACCTTTCTTTTTTTATTAATTTAAGACCTTTGATGACTGGCTTCATCAGCCTTTGGAAGCAGAACTTAGGCCTTTGTTACATAAATACCTTGTAATGGCTGTGTGGAACATTACAGATAGAGTACCGTCCTGGAAACAGCAATGAGTTAGAAAATAATGACATGAGGGAAGAAAAGTGTTTTGTCGTTGAATGATCATTTATCTCTGTGGTTTAATTAATGATAATTGTGAGTGTGAAGGACACTCGCCCCCGCTTCTCACTTGTTTAATCAGCCCTTTACATCCACTAATACATTTTGTCATGAATGTGACGATTTATTAGATAGAATACGTCCTGCTGCCTATTGTCAGTCTTAGACGGAGACCTTCAGTGTCATTTAATTTCTATTTGCTCTGTATGTGAAGTGTTTGGATATTCACAAGCAGTTGGCATTGATGGAAATTTAGAGTGACTGGTGGTCTGATGGTGGTTATAGTTTTCTGAGGTGTTTCTTTCCTCTTTTGTGTCCCACTGTGATGCAAAAAGTATCCATCTTTTCATCTCATCATCTCTTTTAGACTGATGTGACATGAGAAGAATCTCCTTGACAACTTAAAGTTAGCAGATTTTTTTTCTATGTCAAAAAAAGAAAATTATAATTAAATGGAAAATTGAAAGCAGTGCTCTTTCGAAGTTGAAAAACACTCATAATGAATATATCTTTCTGTTTATTTAAGCTTGTGCTGCTGTAATGTTGCCGTTCTGTGATGGCTTTCAATACCGACTTGAGAGTTATGATAATGTTACTATGTCTGGCCTTTTAAGTTGAAGTGTTTTAGAAAAACCTGTGAACATTTAGCTCTCTGCACGGCTGAAAACACACAAAGCACATTCTGTCGGTTGAAATTAAGACGGAAGAGAAGCTGTAAAGTGACGTGCTTGTAACTTAACATCTCTATGGGTGTCTCTCTCTCTCACTCTCTGTAGATGGAGATTCCAGCCTCCAGTCTGATCAACCGCTACATAGCATGCCAGGGCCCGCTGCCCAACACCTGCCCTGACTTCTGGCAGATGACATGGGAGCAGGGCTCATCTATGGTGGTCATGCTGACTACGCAGGTCGAGAGGGGGAGGGTAAGTAGAGGAATTCTTCAAAGACAAGGAAACAGCATATGGATGACAGCATTTTCAAAAAATGGGTTTTCATTGTCAATGAATCCATTCATAAAAGCTTTTTTTGTGCATGTGGAATTGCTGGATGCAACTATAAAGTCTGTTTAGGGCCAAAATAATGGCTTTGTGTCATGAAACGCATGTCTATTTAGTTATTTGCAGCGCTCTGCAAGGAGTTTCTGCAACTTGTGTCTTTTTTTAATTTGAGCATTATTTGTTAAATACACAAGAGAGTAAAAGTTTCATTCTGTGAAAATAATCCAACTAAGATCTCTCAATCATCAAACCAGGTGTGATTAAAAAAGACATGCATAGTTTGCAAAATTCTCCTGAATTTAGAACTAAGTGTTGTGTAGTTGTGTTGAGAATTTATCACGTATACAGTTGGAGGTTTTAGATGATTCAGGATTGACTGAATATAATGTAGGTGCTATATATTTGTGTATTAGCCATAATAGCAAAGAGCAGATTGCTAACTTAAGAGTTAAGAGATACTGGTCTGTGGCAGAGCCTGACATCTGACCCCTGAGCTGAGAATAGCAGTTGTGACCTGTTAAGTAAATCTGATGTTTAAGTGTAAACATAATACTTTTTGTGTGTGTTTTTAGGTGAAGTGTCACCAGTACTGGCCCAATCCAGACAGCAGCGCCACCTACGGAGACTTCACAGTAACGTGCCACAATGAAGAGGGCAACTCTGCCTTCCTGGTCCGGGAGATGACGCTAATGCACACACAGGTAAATACACACACAAACACACACACACACACACACATTCAAAAGAGAAAGGAAAAAATGGAAGAAGCAGGGATGGAAAATTAGGAACAAGAGAGTGAAGGAGAGATAGTGTGTCTACCAGAGCAGGTTAGAGAGGAGGGCGAAGGCAGCGCAGAGAGAGACACTGGGTCCAATCGAAGAGAGGGACCAGTGTCTCAGGAAGGATGAGCCACTGAGGACCCCGAGGAGGTGTGTTGCCATAGTGACCAGTGTGGGCTGTTCTTTTTCTGGATCCCGCTTGCTGCATGCGGGCCACGTATTGGGATATGGTTACCATGACAACCCCAACCACCCCAGTCAGTCACATTGCTGAAATAGAGAGAGCGAGAACAGAGGAACCAAACAGAGGAAGAGAGGAACAGAGAGTGGGATGATGTAGTGTGGAAAAAAAATAGGAATGGAGAATATAAGTTTGTCTCATTTTGTTTTGATGCTCACAGTCATACTTTAGTGTGTTACATGAACTTTTATTTTTCATCCAAACTGAGGGCTTTTTATTTGTTTTTGGATGCAAAATGATGCCGTGTCATTGTGTGTTTTGACTGTAACATGTATGTAAAAGCTCATCTAAAATGCTGGCACAGAGGACAAAAATCAATGGAAAATTAACTTTTAATGGAGGACCAAATGTTCCTGCTGTTTCCTCATGATTTCCTGCTGTCTGTGCTTTCCTGATTACCTCTCTGTGTGTTGTCCATGTATCATGGCCTTTAAAATATATGGCTGTAGGAGGAGGCAATTAGCATTCTCCTCTGCCTGTGATTGTTGCTATGGAGATAGGTGTGTTACCATGGCGATGCAGGGAGGCAATATTAAAGAGGAACACAAGGGCTCCGAGTTGCACAAACGGTGGTCAGTAGCTATCTGTTGAAGTGTGTGTGCGTGTGTGCGTGTGTGCGCGTGTGTGTGTGTGTGTGTGAGCGAGCTGTCACCGTGTCCCTGCTGGGTCTAAGCCTCGCTTACTCTTACTTTCTGATCACATTACCTTGCTCCAAAAATTCTGTGCGTCTGGTTTTTCTTTCTGTTTGAATACACAAAAGAGGAAGTGTGACATGCCTTTATTTAGAGATTGATAGCAACATAAAATTTACATTTTGTAGTACAGCCACAGAATATATTGTCATCAGTATTCGGTGTTTCATAAAATGGGAACGAGCAACTTGAATTACCAAGTGGTCCAGTGGAGTGGAAAAAATAAAACCACTGTTTGTTATTCACACCACCTGTTTCATAACATCTTTAAAGGCCACAATTCCACAAACAGGGTACTGTGTAGTCTCCCCCAAGGACACAGAGCTCAATGAAACATGCTAGGAGGTCGCCCACATGAAATAAAAGAACCTCTTTTGAACTGGTTCTGACTATGAGCGATATCTGAGAATAATTAATTTATTCTCAGGTATCTGGACGGCATGAAAATATATTAAAAAGTAATTTTCCTTCTTCTTCTCCTTTCCTGTGTGTGTTCAGAGTGAGCAGCAGAGAGAGCTTACCCAGATTCAGTACCTGGCTTGGCCAGACCACGGCGTTCCTGATGACTCCACTGATTTCCTGGACTTTGTGGCGCTGGTGCGGACCAAACGGGCCGGACAGGACCAGCCGATGGTGGTACACTGCAGGTACAGTTCTTCTTACTGGGAAATATTTGTGGTGAACCCAGAATCAGCTGCTTTGTGTGTTGTTTGATGAACTCAACTCTTAATTCTCCATCGCGTCCAGTGCGGGCATTGGTCGGACAGGGGTTCTGATCACCATGGAGACAGCATTGTGTCTAATGGAGTGCGGCCAGCCAGTGTACCCTCTAGACATCGTCAGGACCATGAGAGACCAGAGGGCCATGATGATCCAAACACCTGTACGTAGACACATGGATTTGTCTGTCAGGCTGCTCCCAGCCACTTTAAACCATCCTCTAAAATCTCTCTCTCTATCTGTCCATCAGAGCCAGTATCGCTTTGTGTGTGAGGCCATCCTGAAAGTCTACGAGGAGGGCCTGGTCAAACCACTCAAGACCGCCATCTACCAGCAGAGAGAAAAGGTGGACGAGGAGAGGGAGGAGGACAAGAAAGAGCAGCAGAAAGCAGGTGAAGGAGAAGAGACGGCGACGATGGAGGAAGGGGAGGCGGCTGTGGTGGAGTTGCTGGAGGGAGGTCTGGACGAAGAGGATGACGACGACGAAGAGGTGGAAGTGCTGGACGTGGGAGAAGTGACGGAAGAGGGAGAGGAGGAGGAGGATGAAGAGGAGGAGGAAGTGGAGGAGCCGAGCGTCGCGAGCGCCACCAGCGTGACCAGCGAGACCAGCGCGAACCCTGACCCTGATCCTGCAAACCCGTGACTTTTGACGGGCGGTCAGGGCTCACCAGGAGGAGGCCAGGCGGCCGGAGAAGAGAACAAAAGCACTGTTGCACTTTACGCTGACAAAAAAACGGAGAAAAAGACAAATGAACAAACAAACGTGAAAATCATGGACAAGCTAGAATAAAAAAAGAAATCCAGCTGTGTTGAATAGGTACCATTAGGGGATATTGTATGTTCAGGGTAAAGAAAAAAAGTATTCAAAGAGTGAAAAGATAAAAGTACGCGAGAATAAAATGTGGATGGGGAATTGCTGTAGTGCCATAAGTACGAAGGGGAAGGGCTGCCCCCCTTGATGGAAAGCTTTTCCCCCGTTTTATTTCCCCCAAAGGGTCGCCCTGTCCCCTTCTGAGCGAGTCTGCCAGACGGACCTGCCTTTTTTTAGTGTCCTTTTAGCTGATAAAGAGATATACCTTATCTTTTGTTCCTCAGAAAGAGTATTTATTGTGTTTTAGTTTGTGTCAAACCCTGTCCACTGAACAAAAAAAACTTGTACGTTTGTTTGTATGGATCTAGAGCTTCATGCTTTCCTGATTAAATCTTAGGTAGTCAAGTAGTGCGATTCCTATTCTTCTAACTACTTCTTGATTTCTTTTGCTTTGTGTAGGAAAAAAAAACAGTGATTTAATTTATTGTACTTGGTTTTATCTTTCTCAGCTTTCATGTCTCAGCGTCTGACAGCACAGACTGACAGATGGACAGCTGAAAGCACTTTGTGTCTCACCTCTTGTTCGATGCTGTGGCGAGTTGTATTCTTTATCCTGCTTTGTGCTGTGTTTTTGAGCTTACAGACACACGCTCTGAAGCGGCCATTGTTTGGCGTGGTGAAGAACATAACTGGTTTACAATCCTCAGGGCCTGTGTTTACTGGGCACCTCGCTTTCACTCTGCGTCTGCAGACCTCTCACTGTAAGACGTAATGAGCAGCGAGCGATTGTTCAAACAAAATTCTCCTCGCGCTGCAGAATTAATCCGACACAGGAAGATGAATACAGTGTCATAAAAAGAGGCCCCAGTACACACACGGCCTCACTGAGTTACAATCTAAGCTATTTCCCAGCCGTCATGGCTGATAAAGCTAAGAAACAAGGCGGAGGTCAGTTCATTTTCTTTTTCAAATTCATACACAGGTAATTTAATAGCTGAATCAAACCTGCAGGTCACTTGCAGCTGACAGAGTAGGCGGCAGGGGTCCCCGCTGAAGTGTCCTTGAGCCAGACACTGACCACAAAGCCCCACTGTGTGTGAAGCATCCTGTAGACTGGTTTCCCCCTGAGCAGGACAACCTTAAGCAAATGTCCATCAGCTTCGTGCAGCCCAAAAGTGTCTCGCTCGCTTCACACAGGTCAGTGCGTTACAACCCGACAAACAAATGGTGGACATAGGTCGGCCGTTAGTCCTAAAGATGTTGAAAGCTGCTAGAATTTTTATGCAATCAGTATTTGTTTTTTTTCCCCGAAGGTTTCACACACAGAACTGCCTGCTGAATTGACAGTGAACTGATCTCAACCTTTAGTGTGAATGGTAAAAACTTTGAAGGCTCCCTCCACTGACCTCCCCGCATTTCAGTCCCGTCAACTGGAGCAGATCTCTTCTCGCACATTTGCTGTTGAGACTGTTGGATCTTCTCTTTGTCTGAGCAATCGCATGACCCCAGCATTAAACTCAGTCAGACTAGTTATTTGTTATAAATTTCCTCATTTGGTCCGTTTTGTTTTTCAGAGTTTGGGTGAGGTTCAGAGGTCACTGGAGCGGGGCTTTAAACCAACCTTTGCTGTATCGTTTTCTTTCTAAATCTGTCTGATTGTCTGCCAGAGAACACAGTTCAGAGTTCAGAGAAGCAGCACAAACAGAACATTCAGCCAATACTTTCCTCTTTTTTTAAATTGATCTTTCCCAATGGTACTTCATTTTAAGGCACATTTTAAGCCAAGATGATGTGTTAACGAGTGATAAGAGACTAAATGATGACTTGTATTTTTAATTCACAAAACCCAGCATCAAGTTGCTTGTTGAGTCTTTTTATTTCTGGTCTCGGTACAGGTTAAGCTGCCATTGTTCTTTGCATAGCGGCATGGAATGAAGTGCGGCCTCTTCATAATATTTTTCTTATCGGCTGCCTCAGTACCTGCTGCCATTGGCTCCTTCCATGGATTCTGCTGGAAAAACCTACTGCTGTGAGTGTGTGAGAGTGTGTGTGTACTCAGATTTCAGTCTTTTTCTCTGTACCGCTCCCTCCTCCATTTCTAACATATAGTTGGTTATCTGTCTGGTCTAAGCCTGCTTGTCCATTAACTGGAATGAACGGTTGTGCCATAAAGGCACAAACCTGATCTAATCCGATCTCAAGTTTTCCTGAAGAGGGGCAGAAAGAGCCTTCTTGGAGAGTTTTTTTAGTCTGAATCTTTGCCTGTGAAATATTTCAAACCATGCTCATACCTCCCTTTCAAACAGCTGAGTCATACTTTAGCCACACGGAGAGGTGGGATCAAGAAGAGCCGAGAAACAGCTTTTCTCTTCACTCTCTACTTCTTCTTTTTTTTTTTTTTTTTTATCTCTCCTGTATTGCGGCCCTTTCCCAAAATCTGCCTAAATCCTTCTCTCAGGCAACATCAGTCATTTCAGCAGAGCCCACGCAACATCCACAGTCCATTCTTCTCATTGTTCTTCCCCAGATGCCTCTCTTTTGGATCATTATACATGGATCCCACTCTCTCTGCATGGCCTCAAGGCAAATGACACATCTGAGCAGAATACCATGGGCACAGTAGCGCAGTATCAAGCTTGTTTTCCACAGTAGGACAAAGTGAATCCAGCCAGTGAATGACTGACTGAGTAACTGTTTTCAACTTTGTTTTATTGACACTTACACATTCATTGCAGACCCTGCATGCATGAGCTTCTAATCAAAAGAACAAAAACACCATTCAGCCCCCAGTGGCTTCTTATCATCACTTTCTGTATTCAGCGGCAGGGCCAACCACATCAAATTACCACCAAATCAAAATTAATTAACGCTTAAGGCCTCCCGATAAAGTGGCATCAATAACAAGTTCACAAAACCTTGACAATTTTCTAACAAGAAAATAAAACATCGGCCCTGCAGTGAAAAGTTAATAATTGATAAATCAGGGCTGCAAGAGTTTCCATCTGCACAAAGTGTCCAGCAGTGAGCTGTCTGTGTTCAAAGCGTTTCGTTGTTGACACATAATTGGTACTGTCTGTGCGTTTAGGGTACTGATCAAAGGTAGTTTGGAGGGGACCAGACATGGGGAGGGCTCGGGTTAGTTGTATTTTTGTAAAGATGAAAACAGCTCTAGTTGGGTAGGGAAAGGACAGCACTTTGTAGAAGGCTGGGTGGCAGGTAGTGCTACTGAAAAAAAAAAGATGGAGACATAAAGCATTGTTAAAATAAGTTGTTCTTTTTTTTTTTAATTTGTCATTTTTATTTTGTTTGAAATTAAGACCAGTAGGGAACAAGAAAAAAGAAAAGAACTCCTAACTACACAGTGCCACTTGTTAATTTTGTGTAAATAATACTAGACCATGTAAATACAATGTTGTATATGAAAAAAAATCTTTAAAATAAAAGGGAAAATCAATTGTGAGCAGAAAGATTTTGTTTTTATTTTATTTTTGATTTTTTTTCCCCTCCTTTTGGATGATTCAAATGTGACACAAATGGTGTGTATTTCAAGACTGCTATTTCAAAACTTTTGTTTTATTTGAAACGCAATCTATAACAGCGAGTGTATATACAATGAAACACAAAACAATGAGAAATGTTTTACCGTATCATACCCTTGGTTAACTCCTACCTGTGTTATAAAAACCTTTGTCCTCAGTTGCTTGTTTCTTTCTGGTATCGTGGTTTTACGGTGCTTTGGACATGTCTATAAGCTTGATTGTGAACAATTAAAGCTTGTCTGTCAAAGCATGGAGACGTGGCTTCAGATCACCTTGCTTTTCCACACTGTAAAAGTGAGGTTGGGCAATGTTAGAGCGAGCAGATGAAAAGGACGGCTCCGGTGCCAGACCTCGACAAGAATCGCTTATTTTACATTTTTAGATTTTTGATGTTAGGAGATTTAACCAGAGTGAAGCCATCAGACACACGAGGTAGCCAGACTGCTAAATCTCTGATGTCAGTCCTCAATGAAAATGACACTAACACTAAGGAAGCTTTCAAAGAAGAAAGAAAATACTGCAAAAGTATGTTTTCTAAGGAAACAAACCACTGAATAAACAGCTTCCCAGCTGTCTTGAAATAAGCCAACTATCAAGATTTATGATAATGCCCAATAATTTGATAGAATAAAGTACTTTGTATCTAATCATCTGCTTTTATAATGATATTATCGAGCCAGAGGCCACAATGGGAGCTATTACTGCACATAAAAGCCCCAGAGTGAAAACAAAGATGCATCTACTGTACTTTCTGTAATGGTTGGGACCAAAAGCACAGTTTTGAAACTGGTGTAAATGCAGTACCAAAAAAAAAAAAATTTAAATGTTACATTTCAAATTTATCTATGAACAGTCACTGTACTTACTGAGGTATATCAGTGCCTATTGTAGGTCTACAACTATTCAAGGAGGCCCACTTAAACCTATCTGTGTGTATAGATGTGGAGTGCAGCTGGGTTATAACAGCAAATGGTAGGTCTACATTGGGATGGATTACTAGTATCATTTTGCAGAGCATAGGCACATTTTTGAGGCAGTACATCTCGACACTTTGCAGAGTTAAAGTCCACACATGCTGCATCTGCCACTTTGCCGTTCACATGCATTTTAGTGATAATCCTGCTTTGCTGCAGACAAAAATATGGCTTGTTTATATACACACAGCAGCTCCCGTAAAGAATCAGATTTTGGGCTTTATTGTTGGCACTGCTTTGCAGCAGCTGGGAACAGTGATGAGTGAAACGTTTCAAAAACATCAAATACAATGAATTCCATCTTTGAAATTAATAAAGACAGAGAGGTCAGAATAAACTTGAAGGCACACTCGTTGACAGGGGCAGGAGGCTTACTACTCTTAAATTACGCATTTTTACCCATATGTTACTCTGGTAGCCTAAATGAACCACAGGTCAAACAGGTCTGTTTGTCACTGGCCACATTTTATAAACTGTTATTCCCAGACTAACCACCAGAGGGTGCTGCTGCCAAACAGTGCTGTAGTGCTCTGTATGGTTTCAAATCAGAAAATGAATGAGGAGACTAATTCTCTAACACTGCAACTTTTAAACGACCTGCAGAGTATTTCATCATTATATGAATATTTGTATATTTCACTTCATATAGTGTATGTTAAACAGCATAGCAACCTTATTCTCTGGCCTCTCTTGTATAACCAAACGATACTACAACCGGACTTCTTAAAAATAAACCGCCAATGGAACTATGATTAAGTGTAAGTCTTTTAGGTATGACAAAAAAAACTGCAAAAAAAACCCCACAATTTAAGTATAGCAGCTAAATAAAAAAGAGGTTTGTCGCTTTAAAAATGCTAATCAAGTTTTTGTTAGGGATTTATCGTGACGTCACATCCTGAGCAGAGCTTTGCCCCCTACTTTTTGTTGGGACCTGGGAAAGAAAATTACCCCGCAGAGGTAACGAGGTGGAGAAAAACAGAAGGAAGAAGAACACGTTACAAACCATGGGAGTGTGCGGGGTTGCTGTTTAGTCGTCTACAATGCAAGCGGACGTGCTTTCACCGTGAATTCATACAAGGAGGTTTCTGTAAGTATCCCTTCATCCAGACCTCCGCGGATCCACAAGTGGCTGCGGAGCAAGTGTATGTCGGATACAGCTTTCGGAGCTAAAGGCGGCGTTTGTTTTGCTGTAAGAGACGCGCTTGTGTGGTCGGAGTCGTATGCATTGCGTGCATTTGTTGCTAGCGGTTAGCTCCTGTAGGAAGAACAAGCGCACACCTGTTGCTCTCGCTTACACCAGGTACTTCAGGCCTTAACTGTTTATAATTGTGAGGCTAAGGGTTCAAATATCCCATTGCTTATTAACATGATTTCAGCGATGCCTCACACATTTTCTAGCGAGTTTGCACATTTCCGACTTTGTGAGGGGTTTTGACAGCCCGGTCCATCACGACGGTTCATTTTCTGACCTGAAACCACAAATAACGAGCAAGTTTTGCACATCTTAAAAGTCGACTAACGTTAGCTCAACTTCTTTAAATTCATCTAGCTAGTGTGCAAGCCTCATCTCAAATTTCTTCTTTGTCCGTACCTTGCTTTTATGTTTTCGTGGAGTAGCGTCACACAGTAATACAATTATTATTAACTGACGTTTAAGACATTTTTATCCTTATTTGATGTTAAGTTAGCTTGATTATAGTAACGTTATAACGTAAACAAATGGCATTCAACCGTTTACCGTTACTGTTATTGTTGCTAATCAAGGTAACTGCGAGATAACAAAATAAATAAACGCTAATTGGAAACAGGTCACAAATTCTGCCTCTCCTCAGCTGAATTATATTATATGAAGTGATACCCATGGATGTGACCTAGCTAAGTAGCTGTATTCGGTTTTTGACTTGCTAGTTGATGAAAGCTAACTTTGTTAGCCAACATTTAGCTAACTTAGTCACCTGTACGTCAACAGCCTATATACAGGTCGTAGCCAGTCAAACGGCCGTTATTTAATTAAAATAACCATATGTTTTCAAAGAAGTAGCTATTTTCCTCGTCTGGGTCTAGAATATCGGATAGATAATTCGCTAATGTTAACTAGAATTATATATGATATTGCAAACAAATATGGTGCACCTGCCAGATTGCAGGTTCACCGTTTTCTCAGTTAATGTCACATATTCATGGTTGATGACTAGCTTCCTGTCAGATCATATTACAACAGTCTGCACAAAACAATGTAATACAACTACAGTTTCTAACACAGGAACAGACTCTGCATCTCATGTTTCTGTGGTCCTACTATGCAACTGCAGTCCACCAGACAATCCTCCCCTTTATGTTTTATAAGTAGACACTATTTTAAAATCTGAAGGCCTACACAGTTTACAAATACAGATACAGTGACCTCTTGTGTGTTAATATCTACCTTTTCTCTCACAGGTGTGGTAGTGTAACCTTCCCTCTCCCCCATCATGCTGAGTTTCCTGCGCAGGACGCTGGGGCGACGCTCCATCCGGAAACATGCAGAGAAAACCCGGTTAAGGGAGGCCCAGCGTGCCACGACACACATCCCTGCTGCTGGGGACGCAAAGTCTATCATCACCTGCCGCGTTTCCTTACTGGACGGGACGGACGTCAGTGTCGACTTGCCGGTAAGGAGGCTTGCTGGAGTTTGAGTATTTGAGATTGTGTGTGGTCATTATGCCATAGTGGGGACGTTCACCAACCAGATGCTTGTCCAGTCATCATATCGGAGGTTGTGCACTCTTCTGTATGTGATTGAAGGGAGCAGCAGGGTGTCACAGCATTTGGAAGGACACTTATGAATTAACATTTAACCCTGAGACTTGCAACGCCTTAGAAACCCTGTAGACCTTTTAGTAGCTATACAAGAAGGTTGAGTTTATGCAGTCAAGGTTCAGTCCTTGGCCAGTGCTGACACTAGTGGTCTTACAGAAGGGAAAGCATGAGGCTTTAGAATGGAAAAACAACTACGTTTCAGGTGTTTTTTTTGTTTGATTGTTTTCAGCTTTGATTTCACACCCACCAACTCTCTCTTACTAACTCTTTAACTAGATAGCAAGGCTTATTTGTGTGTGAAATACAGAGGCAAAGACCACACCTGGGCAAAACCATACTTGATTTTTGAACATTCATGTAAACCTGTAATGGATGTCTCAGTGTCTCGCTTTTCTGGTGTTGCAAAGAGGACAGTTAAAGTGACTGGATTATACTTCCTGACAGATCGCTGTCAAATGCGCATTAACTGTAACCGACAGTGTTTATGTGGAAAGTGAAGAGCGCATGAGATGTACCAGTGACCATTGTGTGCCTGTGTCAGTAGAGCAGTCCTTTAAAGCCTGTGTGTGTGTGTGTGTGTGTGTGTGTGTGTGTGTGTGTGTGTGTGTGTGTGTGTGTGTGTGTGTGTGTGTGTGTGTGTGTGTGGAGAGTCCTGTTGCTGATCACCTGTAATTCCATGATCCTCTCTGGAGAATGCAATCACATGACAGCATCACATGACATGTTGGGCTCATCACCAAGTGGACACAGAGCAGAACTTCACTATCTCCTCTTCCTTCTCTCTTTTCTGTCTCTCATCTCTTTTTTCTTTTTCTTTTTCCCATGTTATGTTTTTTGTTTCTCTGCATTGACTCCTTTTCAGTCACACCATAATCTAATTTAATAATATAGTTACTATAAATCTAGATCTAGATGTTTCCCGCCATGTGATCTTTATTTTTGCCTGGTTCACAAATTTCTCTACTTTGTGTTTCCGCTGGCATTCCATGTGTCAAACTGTAGCATTCCAGTGAGGCCAGGCGGGTATCTAACTGTCCTGTATGACTCAACCTTATCTTGAAATCTAGCCGTCTGGCATGAAAGGAAGACCTGCTGAAGAGAGTCTTATTAGTTAAAACTAAAAAAGCCAAAGCAGCAACACTTAGATGTGGTAAATGAAAACAAATTTTAAATTCCTGACCAGCTTGTTGAGCAAGAATGCATGAATGTATTTAATTCAGCTTGTCTCACATGTGATGTCACACATTTTTGAGTGTGTGTGTAATGCCTGCCAAATCATTAACATATAGTCCATCCCATCAGCTCAGTATTATGTGCATGAAGAGGTTGGATTGGTATTCTCATTCAGTGTGTTAGTGGAATGTTATCTGCTTGGACTGTTTCTCTCTCTCTCTGTTCCTCTTTCTCTCTCTTGCTCTTGCTCTCTTATGCTTGGGACAGAAATGATTGGAGTATTTAGGCTTTTTCGCCCGTGCTGTTAGTTCTGATTCTTTAATTGCATATTTTATTGATAGAGTTAATTGATTTTTCCCTAACCTAAGTGTACTTTCATGCCTTCAAATCTCTCAGTTGCTGTGTGCACCAGAAGGAAGGTTTAAAATTCAGTTGGATTTCTGAATGCATTTCAAAGCCTTGGCCTTGTGTTAGGTTTCAAAATTAGCTTTTTTGTGTGCTCCCTTTCCCACAGACACAGGTAGGTAAACTTTTCTGTCTTATCATCCAACCACCTCTAAGTGATGGCACAATAACAAAAACACACCACTTACGAGCATTGCTCTGTTTGAATGCCTTACTTTCTAGATTTCCATTGTCCTCATGACAACATTGCCAGCACAGCTAGGGAAGAAGTGTGGAAGAAGTGACATCAACAAAAGCATAAATCCACCTGTAAAATCTTCATTTAGTTAGCATGGTTTCTTTCCCAAACATCCCAAAAGTAGACATATAGTGCAACATATGTGTTTGAAATGAGTTTCTGCCGAGTTTCTAATCAACACTCCCTGTTGTGTCAGTTTTCTTGTTATTTATTTTGCCAGAGAGTGCAGATGCAGCATGACAGATACTGTAGTGCCTACTGAAACTGGAGGCACCACTTTGTTAAGGCACCACATGTGCATCCCCATTTTAAAAAATGTAAATGCTCACTGCTTTGGCCTCCCTGAGGGTGCAGGGGAGGGTCAGCCATATTTGTTAGAAGCAGTGAAGTAAAATAAGAGCAGAGGCATGTGCTTAAAATGTAACTAATTTCATCTCATAGCTTTCTCCAACACCTTAGGTAAGGAAGATAATTTAGAAATAGACTGGTAATTGCTGATGTTGAGCAGGTCAAAATTAGGTTTCTTTTAAGATGGGTTTCACAATTGCATGTTTAAAATAAGAAAGGAAAATATTAGAGACCAAGGAGCAGCTAATAATTGATAAGATGAAAGGACTGACAGTGGGCAAGATGAAGGGACTGACTGTGGGCAGTATGTCTTTTAAGGGGAATAATGCTCAGTTAGGCAGATAATTTAATATGAGAGACAGTAGTTTCAAGGAAATCGATTGAAATGCTTTTGCTTCCTTGCAACAGAATCCAGTTGGAGAAATAACAAGCATTTTTGCTGTGCTACTGTGTCTGAACTGTTCCTAAACACTCTGGTAGCAGGGTAACATGGGAAACTGAACTTTTAGTGGAAGAGCATGTGAACACAGACACAAACTCTCTGAAAGTTAAGCAGCAAGCTGAGCAGCTTTGCAGGGGAACATAACAGTTACCCTCTATCTGTGTTGCAGCAAGACTTATCATTTAGTTCAACAGAATCTGAGAAAAAGCTAAACGTAGCACGTTACTGCCCCTTTGCTGGCAGTCTTTATTTTCTTTATGCATAGCATATGGTGTAAAAGCCCCCAGGAATTGTTGAGTAGGGGCAATGATATCTATAAAACAGCTTCAACACAATTTGGTTGTCATTTAAAAAGGCTGTCGGCTGGCAGATATTTGGGGGACCCCCTGCTAAATGGCACAGTTTGTTTTTCTGTTAAGAAAAGGTGGCTGTAAATAGACAACCACATTGTAACTGAATAGGGCTCATTCACATGCTTTACTGGCTTCCAGCTGTGTGTGTGTGTCCCTAGTATGTAAGGCCACCCAAAGCTGTCTCCTAGGGATACCTCTGTTCAGCAGCATCCATGTCCATACATAATTCCACACAGCCTTATGATTCACATTCCTTCCTTTAAATGTATTTACTTCACTGTCTCTCCTCTTTATCTTTCTCCCCCCACTCCCCACCCTACAGCCACCCACACTGTCACCTCCTCCCACTTCCTTTTCTCTCGCTGTAGATTTGTAGCCCAGAGAAACAGTTAAGCACATACATGCTTTATTTATACAAAATAAGTCCTTTTGTTGATTGTAGTACAGCAAGTTGTAAATAATGTGCAGTAATAAAATAACAGCTTGAAAGACACATTTTTTTACTTTGTGTTATGTTTAGATCCCTGATTTTCACACCTAAGGTAAATAAAAAGCAGCACTTTTCTACTGATAGATGTGACATCACTGTACACAGTGCAGCACATGATGGAGTCAGGACTCATGAGGTATTCTGAAGAGCTCAACAGTATAACATTTCAAACTTCAGGCCAGTCTGTGATCACTCCAAACTTTAAATTAATTACCATTAACTGGTATATAAATTGATGCATCATTGAGGACTGACAGAATATTTCTTATCTCTTGCAGTGTAGTGGGTTATCTTGGCCCTAAAATTATAGGTTAATTCCCATTTCGGACAGCCATGCTATAAATGTTTTTAGAGAACAGTCAAGTGCGTAAAAAAAATATTCTTAAAATCCCCTTGTTGTCTAACTCATCCTAGACATTGTGTTTTGGCCCTTTTAAAACGAATGCATTACCATGGCGGTTGACATGTTAACTGCTGTAGATGAGAATATCTGCTGAATACCTCAATTGTAACTTAAACATTGTGTCTGAGACACAGAACTGTATGCTCACAGGCCAGCAGAAAGACTGCAAACAGCCAAACAATACTGCAGGCTGTACAACAAGGCCTTGGGTGCAACACACACACACACACACACACACACACACACACACACACACACACACACACACAATGAGTCCTTTGTACTCTCTCCCTGGGTACTGTAGGGGTGCGGTATGCCTTGTCAGCTCTGCCAGCTAGCATGGGGCCAGCCTCCCTGAGCTGCCCAGGAGCTCTCTTGGGGTGTGTGCAGGGGGGCAAGGGGACAGGGAATTTTCTGGAGCCCCCATGCTCCTCCATTCCTCCTTCAGCCACTGTGATTCGTCCCTGATTTCTGTACAATTTTGTGCACAGGTTGTGAAGTCAACCTGATTAAGACAAGACTCCAAGCGGATGGAGGTGTTCTCTAATGTCGAGAACACCTCCATCAGAGTGCATTAAAGCTCAGTGACCCAAGTTTAATAAGATAGGAAACAATGTTGGCTCACTTGGAAAAGAAACACACAAAGAGGGCTTCTGGGCACCTCTGAATGATTGGGTATTTATTCGTAGTGTTGTAATAAGAATTGTCATTGTTGACCTGGCATCGTGCCCATTGTAAGTGCCACAGTGGAAGGTTGTTGCAATGGTTCGTGTATCGTTAAATAAGCATGTATGAATAAAAGATCCTTACACCCCAGTTATTAACTGATGGGAAAAGTTTTGGACTCCACTAACAGGCCAGTCACATGAATGCCATGCTCAGTTAGCTCTCTCCGATGTGGTGACGTTGATATTTCACATGATGGCTCAAAGAATGTTGTGGCTCTACAAAAGATGGCAAAGTATAAAGTCAGTCATATTCATGGTTAAAATTACACATTAAGTGTGAGAACAGATATGGATAAAGAAGTTGTTGATAAAAAAAAAAAAAGGAATCAGCTGCAGACTGGTCTTGGATGGTGTCTTTTCCTAACACAGTGAAGGACCCACACAGCCAGATGATCACATGATGCATCCAGCCACCCCAGTTCACTCAGCTCCTCAGCGTCTGGGGCACTTCAACCCCCGTTACCATGGCAGCCCTGTCGCTGTGGCTCATGGTGGGGTTTGGAAGTTGGATCTGTGTGTGTGTGTGTGTGTGTGTGTGTGTGGCCGCATGTGAGAGAGAGATCTCCCAGTCCCAGGCAGAACACAAGCAGTAACTGGTACGACCTTGTCAGAAAGGGTAACATACAGTATTTCAAGCTTGGAGTACTGTGTGGTAATGTTTTCTCATATCTTCTGGTCTTCAAAAACAAGTCAGATGCATACCCAAAATGCTAGGTTCGTCAGTTAATCCAAATAAATCACCGACTATTTTGATAAACGAATAATTGTCATTTTGTAAGCCAAAATACGGGCTGGTTCCAGTTTCTTCAGTGTGAGGATTTGATGTGTTTTTTTTGTCATACATGATGGTAAACTGTTGGGTTTTGGACTGTTTATCAGTGAAGACATTTGAAGACCTCACCTTGGCCTGTGGGAAATTAAATCCTGTGGCTTTGTTTAAAATGGGAGTAAAGACTGGTCCAGAAATTAAGCATTCACAATTGCCAGTATGAGAGGCACAGTCATACTGTGGTGCAGATTCCTGTGTTGTAATGAAACCTGAGCTTTTGAATGCCAGTTTCTTCAGGACTCTTGATATATTTATTATCCTGAGACTCACTTTTTCTTCCTTATCTTATGAGTGTGAATATTCACACTGTAAATTCCTTTTTGATATCACTAATTTACAACCGGATTTTTTCTTCATGAGACAATGAGACAGTTTGTCACTCAGGTGTCTAAGTCCTGTCTTTGTGTGTTTCCCTGATCAGAAAAAAGCCAAAGGTGAGGAGCTGTTTGACCAGATCATGTACCATCTGGACATCGTAGAGAAAGATTACTTCGGACTGCGCTTCATGGACTCGGCGCAAGTGCCGGTAAGAATGGAGATACACATTAGTCTCTTAATATTTTGAACTGTTTGAACTGAAACTTTTTAAGTTTTGTTTCACCACAATTCTGTGGGTTGCCTAATTTGTTGAGGTACAACATTTGGACAAATAGATGTAATCATAAATGCCTTGCAATGGGGAAAAGCTAATGATACTCCTGTGATTGTTGAAACGAATAGTTGTAATTAATCCCAATATCTACTGCATTGAACTCATCAGAATGTTACGCGTGTCTTTAGTACTGTTATTTTACACGTCACCATTTCAGGGAGTCTTCTCAGCTGCTGTTCACAGCCAGACTTCCGACTCCAGTCCAAATCACTGTTCACACATTTGAAGGAAGGCTTGAGACAGGGACTTTTCCCTTCCAGTGAATGGGCTAAAGGGATTGGTTCTGGGACTTTTGTCAGCTCTGGGAGTCAGGCTGTGCTCTGAGACAAACCGTTTTAAGTCATTGGTCCGCCACTGACCCTGTTCCTTCACCCTGATACTTTGTGAAGGCCATGGAAGGAGGGAGAGGAAAGATGTAACTGAAGGGAGGGACGCTGAGGAGAGGGCTGGAGGTAGAGAGTCAAAAGGGTGGGAGAGAGAGAGGAAGGGAGGGCCGTAATAAGGAATGTGGGGGAGAGGAGACTGGAGAGTGCTGTGAGTTCCTCTGTTATCTCTCTCTCTCTCTAAGTTACTCATGCACACACACACCACCACCTCCTCTCCCTGACATTTTTCATGCCTCATAGAGCCTGAACTTCCAAGAAGAATTACAGCACAGAGCAGAACACAGACTTTGGTGTTTGTATGTCTGTGTGCATTTTGACAAAGGGCTTCCCAGCATTCAACTTTTAACTCACAGAAAGGAGGAAAAAAGACTGTATTTCAAGCAATGTTGCTGTTGTGTGTGATCTATTTTTTAACACTACATTGTTGAATCTGCTGTGTGTTTTAAATTTTGACCATCGTGTTGTTTCAGCACTGGCTCGATGTTACAAAAAGTATCAAAAAGCAAGTAAAAAGTAAGTATACAGAGGCCCTGCCTCTACCTGTTTCTTCAAACATGCATATTTACTTTCTACATATCAAAACACCCTTTAAAAACAACCTCTAGACTCAGTGCACTGATTTAAAAATCTGTTTTTTTAAAGAACAAAACACTGTTCTTTATAAAAGTGTGGTGCTTTTAGACAAATTCAGTACATTTGCCCTTGTATTTTGATTATTGCATTGTACTGTATGATGCTCAACCATCATTTTGATCTGCCTTATAGTTGGTCCACCATACTGCCTTCACATGAGAGTAAAGTTTTACTCGTCAGAACCGAACAACCTGCACGAGGAGCTCACCAGGTGAGTTAAGCCACAGACTTTGCCGTGTGCGTGCGTGCATGCGTGATCCAACATAAAAATGAAGTGCTGTCTGTTTTATGTACAAAAGTAAGAAATGAAGGGTTCCTGCAGGGTTACTTTATCTCGCTCAGATAATTCAAGGTTTAAAGCAATGTAGCCTAGAGCATTCTGCCAGTTTGGCATAGATGGGTGTTTCTGTATCATATTCCATAAAACTGCCAGTGTTAGTCACATTTCATCATCATATTCAATTGTATTGTTTCTTTTTTTCCTTTCAGATATCTATTTGTGTTACAGTTAAAGCAAGACATCCTCAGTGGCAAGTGAGTAATTTCCCTGCAATTTAACTAAAGTGCTGTCCACCTTAATGAAATACTATGTATGTGCTGTGTTCTGTTTATCATGGTGCTCCAAAATAAATGTTCAGTGAGAAAGCCACACACAGATAATTAACATTACTATTGAAGAGACCTGCTGGTGGCTTATCAGTTACATGCTGTGGCAGTTAACAATTTAGAAGCCTTTAACAACAAACAAGCTTTATTTACATTACTAGAACATCCCCAAAAACATGGTTTCACCCTTTTATCATAAGGGACCTGTAGCTTCTCCCCGCAGTGCTCACTCATTGCTGGTCAGTGTTTTACTGGCCCCTTAACATAACTTGTTGTTGATGGGTCTTGTATTTGTCATAATCAGTTAGCCTTGTTATTTAACCTATTATTTCACATAATATAATGATGATGATAATGAACATTGAAAGTCTCTTGACAAAGACAGTATACTTTACTATATAATATATATACTATACTGCCTGTCCTCATCTGTTAACCCTCTAAGCATGAATCCATTTGTTGTGTTGGTTGTCATGGCCATGTTACTGTAAGAGGCTTACAGGATTACATGTTGGTGAACAGAGCAGAATTATTAACAGTATTCAGTAAGTGGACTGGGAATTTAAGTGTAAGTTTTTACCACAAAGGATTTTTGAATAATAACAGGAGGTGATAGAAACTAGGTCTCTGTGAAGGTCCTAAGGGAATTTTAGTGATCTGTGGCAGTGTTTCAGCTTCATTGATTTTGCTGTTGCTGGCTCTTACAATGTTCGTATTTTCAGGTTAGAGTGTCCATTTGACACAGCGGTGGAGTTGGCTGCCTTTTCGCTACAGGGTAAGTACCCCAAACTCCAACTCTCCAACTCTGGTTTTGGTGATTAGGATCACCTCTGTAACAGCTGCCATAGTTTGTCCAGTCTACTGTATATGTAATGTTCTTTGCAGAGCACACTGCTTTGCAAACCTGAGATGTGCATTGAGTTCAATGCACAGAAGGCTTGTGTGGTAAACGTAGGCTGGTGCATGGTATGCTCTCACACGAAGGAGCCTGGTGATTTTCAGACTGCAGTGACTATTCTTAGAGCTAGTTTCTATGTGTCCACGTATCTTAAATCGGTTACAACTCTCCCACACGCCTAACAGACGTTGCTCCCAGCCCCTACACTTACCTTGTAACTGGTGGCTCATAATGTCCCCACGTCTCAGTTGAGCTGTGTCTCTACAAGGCATTCACCAGACAAACCATGTACTCAGGAGTGGAGCCTTGTGTCCAGAAGAGCTCCACAAGAGCTTTCCTTGATCTTTTCGAACCAGTCATGGCTGTCTTTGTGAAACACCATCTTCTTTGAGCGACCCCTCTGGCAACATACACCCTCCACCTCAATAAGACTGCAAAACAACGAGCAGTGTAGCTTTGGATTACTACAGAATGAATGGGATTGCAGACACATCTGAGATGTGATTTTCCCAGACTGCATTTAGGGAGAAAACTGTTAGAGCTCCTTCAGAAGAAATTTAGAACTGAGCCTTTGCTCTTCTGCATTAAGAGGAGCCAGCTGAGGTGGTGTGGGCAACTGGAGAAGCTGAAGGAAGTTGTTTTGGAAAGGTATATTTGGGGTTCTCTTCCTGCCTATGGCCACTGCAGCTTGCAGTAGAAAATTAACAAGTAATTAGTTATGTTGCTGAAATATTTAGTTCATCACACTTAAGTGGCAACTTCAGAGACAGTGTTGCTTCAAACTCTCCAAAACCCCTGTGCACTGTTCTACTTAATGCCAGTGCACTCATTTTTTTGTAAATCTCCCCATGACTTAATACCCAATATATTTTAATGATTTAACAAAATGAAAAACAAAAAAAAACTTTAAAAAAAATCTGATCAGGTTTTGCTGTAACATAAACACACAGTACAACGTAGTGAAATGCAATCTCTTTCTTTCATGACATTTCTGCGACCACTGCACCTCTCACCTCTACTACTTTAGTAGTTTCAGTCGAATGTTTGTGTAGCAGCAGGAATGTTATCTCCTGTTTCCTGGTAATATTTGCTCTTCGAACTTTCAGTTTGGAAGTTTAGAGTAGGACAGCACAGGACAGGTGTCCACTTCAGGGCAGTTGATGTTACCATAGCTACATATAGTAGTGGAGAAGACATTAATTGGACCTTCTCTTCTACCAAATGTTGAATGCCAAAGAGCCCATACCTTTTTAAACTACACATATTGACTGTAATTCTTAAAAATGGAAGAGCAGTATAAAGAGTGCTGCTTCAGACAAACAAAGATTGAGTCATTAGAGACGTTTATGGGATGGGATTGCGTGCACAAACCCATGGACACACACACATACACTGAGTCACTGTGGGGTAAATGCCAGCTCATTAGTGTTCCATCCTCTTCAGGGGCCCCCTAATCCAGCAGCCTTTCTGTTTTCTCTCTTTCCTTCAGTTGAGCTTTCTCTCTTCATTTTCTCTTTTTCAGAAATATTTTGTTGGTCCACTGACATTTACTGGGATAGGGATAGGCTAAGATTATCTTTTCTCTCCTCTATATCCTGAGGCTTTGCTCACAGCTGGACTAGCTAATCAGTGCAGGCCTGGACTCTGCTATCTACCCAAACACAGCAAAATGTAATCAGAACCAAGACTTTTCAGTCTCTGTCCTATTTCTCTACTGTGCCTGAGATAAGATTTTTCAAGATTGTTTTCAACAGACTAGCCACATTTTTATCAAGTGAATATTTGTTTCTTTCCTGCTTTGATCTTCTTTTTGTCTTTTTTTTTCACCTGATAAAATCTCTGACCTCTTGTCCAGAGGGAGGTCATATACCCATTGGTCCCTGACCTACCGCTCAATAAGTTTTGTGTGTTGTGACATGGACAGAGGATTTGTTTGTTATATTGTGCATTAGGATTACTTACTACCACATTATCAGGCACTCCTCCTGGGGTCCTCTAACTGGGGTCGTGGGTAAAACCGAAAGTAGTATTTTAAGAATGTTGTTAGTCTTCAGTTGAATTACCAGTTTATTAGATATATCTGTACTGTCTCATGGGGTCCACGACTACAGCTCCACAACAAATCTATCTTGCGAACCCATGCTGCTCAGAGTGTGAACTGATTAGTCTGTTTGTGTGTTTTCAGCTGAGCTTGGTGATTGTGACCCATTAGACCACAGTCTGGACCTGGTAACAGAATTTCGCTTCATCCCCAACCAGACAGAGGAGGTGGAGCTGGCGATATACAACGCATGGAAGGAGTGCAGGTCAGAATTTCCCTCTTATTAATCTGCTGCGTGTATCAAAATGAATATCTTTGAGGCGGAATGCATTTAAAAGTGGCCACTGATATGCTATGAAAATAAATGGATGTTCTGTAGCCTGTGTGGGCTTCTGCTGGGACCATCACAGGCAACACTTCATTAATGCACCTTTTTCATCTCCTCTGTTTCAGCTTGGAGCTGCAGTTATGTTTTCGATAATGCGAACATTTCTTTCTGTTCTGTTTCTCCTCCTCCTCCCATTTTTCCTTCTCTCCTTCAGAGGTCAGACACCCGCCCAAGCTGAAATTAACTACCTAAATAAAGCAAAGTGGCTTGAAATGTATGGGGTGGACATGCATATGGTCAAGGTAAATGACACTCTTCTTTCACACTAGCATGGACTGTATAGCCTGAATATGAAGTGAACGTGGAAAGAATGTGCATAAGAACATAAATATGTGAAAGGGTCTTTCTTTTCATGTCTGCTCTACAGGCAAGAGATGGTAACGAATACAGTCTGGGTTTGACACCGACTGGAGTTCTGGTGTTCGAAGGACAAACCAAGATTGGGCTCTTCTTCTGGTGTGTTTTACAATAATTTACTGAAATAGTTACTTAAATGTCTCATTTGAGTTTTCTTTATTCCTTCTTCCGTGTGTATTTGTGTTGGAATTTCCCTGCTTGTTGTTGTTGTTGTTGTTGTATTTGTTTGTTTTGTTTTTTCAACTGTTGTAGGCCCAAGATCACTTGTCTGGATTTCAAGAAGAGCAAACTGACACTTGTGGTAGTGGAGGATGATGAACAGGTGAGCGCACACACTCACATACTTGCCGTACAGTGGAATGTTGAAAATGCAGAACAGGCATTCGATGACCCACAGTGATCCCTCGTGATAACAGTATATCATTGACCCAATCTAAACACCAGACTCTACTAAGTTTCAAGCATTGTATCAAGCAAGTATCAAAATGTGCACAGAAATGTCTCAGATCAATCCAACCACACTACATGCTTACTGTGTTTCAGTCACACAGACTTTACAAAAATATGGCAAATTATTTTTAAATACATTTGTACTTAAACACTGTACATTATTACAGCTTGTAATAACTGACCCTGTCAGGGTTATAATGCTGCCGTTTGCTGCCAAGAAAAAACAAAATTATTTAGAAACTCAAGTGGATCATGAAGCCATTTCTTTGAAATCACTTAATATAAATTGTACAAACAAGAAATATTCCTCTTAAAACCGTTGTTTGAAGTGGTGCCCAAGCCCAAAAAGAGTTTAGTTCCAAGTCAAAATGAAACAAGACTTAGTATTGTACTACCCAGAGGCTAGTGTATATGAGAGAGTCTGTTTATGTCCATCCTGGAGGTCTGTGAGTGAGGTTAATAAAGAAGCCCACCCCCTCTGGTATTTCTGGTATGCACCATTCTCCTACACACACACACACACACACACGTACACACAGTTCTCCCCTCCCAACTCTGTCCTAAACAGTTACATACTGTAGGGTAGTTCTGTCAACACAGGAGTTTACTGTATTTACTCTGATTCTAAATTCTTTATTAGGATGCTTGTTTGTCACACACACACACACACACACACACACACACACACACACAAACACACACAGCCGGAGCATCAGAGATGAAAGCAAAGGAGGGATGGATGGCTGTGAATCAGATCAGGGGAAATTGCATTGAAAATAAAGGACTGAATAACTGAATCCATTTGTCAAACACATTTCTAAAAACAGGTGGTTAGTGGGAATGTCACTTTAAGATTACAGTTCATCTGTGAGCTTGTGTGTGCTTCTGTCTCTCCGTCTCGCTGTTTACTATTGCATCTTTTGGGAAGAACCAACCCCCAAACAATCAGAGGATCCAACTGAAATCAAGTTTCACACTCTAGTTCAGCAGTGTAAAATTGTGATCAGACCTAAAAAAGCATGAGAGATTTTGAAGAGTTTTGCTATACTGTGTGAGATCACAGATGCAAGCATTTTACACACACTTTGAATAAATTAGAGGCTGTGAATCAGCAAACTGTCAGTGCTTTCTGAGCATGGTGCTCTTTATAGATCTTGTTATGTCAGCTTATTTGTGTAAACGTCTGTGGGTTTTTGTGTGACTTTGGGTGAGATAGTCAGGAGAATGTCAGGAAGGATGTTTGTTTTTAATACCCGTGTTTTGGTTTGAATGTGGAATACAAGAGATACACCTGAAAACCAAGGAGAACAGGGAAATGAAGCAAAGAACACCAAAGAGTCTGCAAGTTTTTCAACCGGCTGTGGTGCCAGGCAGGCTTTCATTTAGGCTGCAATGAGAAATCTGATTAATGAGGCAGCATCTACACAGAGTGCAGTGCAGCCATTCATTCTTCACATATTAGTCTCCTTCCACAATAAAGAACTTGCACATGAGCTTTGTTTTACTGAACCCAGTTGGCTAGGACTGAAAGACTTTGAAATGACAAAGTGTTACATTTTATCTTGTATAACTGATGGATGAAGAATGGCACAAGCACTCCACGTTGCAGGTCCCATTATGGCTGTAGATGTCCACTTAGTAATGTGCATATTAAATGTCGCTGTCTTGAAAACTTACCTTTTTACCTTACACCTGTCCTGCCCAGGGCAAAGAACAGGAGCACACCTTTGTGTTCAGGATGGACCACCCCAAGGCCTGCAAGCACCTCTGGAAGTGTGCTGTGGAACACCATGCTTTCTTTAGGCTGAGAGGACCGGTAGAGAAGAACTCTTCTCGCTCTGGATTCATACGCATGGGATCACGCTTCAGATACAGGTAACAGATGGATGTACTGCCAGATCAAAGGGTTGAGGATGCTTTTAGGGTGGTGTTCAAGGGTCGCTATATCCTTTTGTTCCAAATATGCTGGGTTAAAGTTTCATCTCACTAAAAAAATGATGTAAAAGTAAAAACAAATCTCTTAATTTTCATCTAAATTAGGTACAAATATAAAACTTATAAAAATAAATGATTGTGTTAAGTGCTCATTCCCTTTAATATAACACACCGAAATCATCACTGTTCGCACCATTGCTTTTCCAAGTGCCATAACAAACTGAATCTACTTTTTGGAGACAAATTTTCATACATGTGTCTGAAATTTCTGCTGGTTTACTTTGATATTAAAGAGTCTCTGGTCTGTATTTAAAAAATCTGGTGTGGTCTGCATGGGTGCTCTTTGTGCAGTGTGTTATCCGCTGCACATCCTGAGCACCAGTGACTTCTAGCTGGAAGGGAAATGCAGTTGAAATGTGTCTGGGGAACAAATGCAGCCGGGGCTGCTTAAAAAGAAGACTTTGAGGGGGATGGGAAACTGCTGCTGAGTTAAACGCAACAAATTTAGAGAGCCACGTGTTTGTTTCTGTACCATGTGTTTGAACATATCAACAGAGATAATCCTAGTTTGAGACACCGTATCATTCTCTGTACATACAAAAAAACCCACCTGTGTACACACAGATACTTACAGTGGTAGAAGACAGGCACTCAGTGTCCACATACCGCAGTAGCCACCGAGTTCCCTTCTATGTGTGTTTAAACATTACCCAGTTGGATAAGCATTGGCAGTAATGTTGGTTTAACACAGAGGTTACAGGGTTTGTTGTTAATAGAAGGTTATCGCTTGAATGGATCCAGAGTTCAGCAAGGGTCAACGCTGTGCCTTTTGTTTTTTGGACAATGGGATTTGTCCAAGATTGTATTTACCAGTTTGGCCTGTGTTGATCATGGTTACCGCTGTTAAGAGTCTGGAAATAGACAGAAGTCCTTGCATGTGTAAAATCTGTTGTTTTTGTTTGTTTGTGTGATCAGTGGAAAGACAGAGTATCAGACAACCAAGGCCAATAAAGCAAGGAGGTCAGCCTCCTTTGAGAGAAGGCCCAGTCGACGTTACTCCAGAAGAACCATGCAGAACAGAGGTGAGGACGGCACTCACACAGCCACACACCAGCACGGCGCATGTGAATATACAGCCTGTAAACATAGCAATCAATTTTAACACTTGAGCTAAAAATACACAAATTCAAGCACATATATCCAGAGTATATACACACACTCTATGGCACATTGCCCCTGCTGCAGAAATAGAAATATGTTGCATGATGTAAACATGTACACATCCTTGTATTCTTTGAAGCATGTTTTTGCTTCTGTTTCAGAATCTGAACATTACACTCACTGTCTGTTCTTCTTCTTGTTCTTACAGGACACTTACATCCTCAGGAGTGAGTACACTGATATTTAAACATTGTGATTGTGCCATTTCCTGATAAATGACTTTATCTATCCTCTCGTTGTTTTACCGCTTTAATTCACATCCACATCAGTTGATCTGTGTAGAAACAGCATCTCATTTTATTTATCAGTTATTGTAGTACTGCTTATGTGTAATCCTGTTTAAATGTATTTGTTTTCTTTGTGATAAATATTAACAATGGAAGGGATTGCATTGAATTGATTGCTAAATTTCATATGCATCTACAGTGATCAGGTGCTGTTGCTTAAAGAGCTGTGACTCACACACACACACACACACACACACACACACACATGCTCTCTCTTAATTCATTCGTAAGCCTTGACTGTAATCTTGTTACAGAGCCTTTTGTTATAGGGATATGTGTGTGGGCTAAAGACATGATGTCAGTGGTAGTTTTAAGCTGTCATGGGACAAGTTGACTCAAAGCATGGTGATGACAATCACTCCTGCAACTTTTAATCGCGCCTGATCGGACAGACCTAGACTGTGACAGTGCAGGTTCGGTTGAAGGATCAAAACATGTACAGTATTTAAAGCTTTGTTGAAAAGATGCAGCATTAGCGTATTAAACAGGGATGGGGATTTGCAAATTGGCACATGGATAACCTGGCAGACTTAAAAAGAGCATAATGGAAAAAGTATTGTCATAAATTTAGCCAAATTGTATGTCTGCATTGCCCCAAGATGTGGTTCATGTGTCACACAAATTACACACTGCTCTGTGTAATTTGCCAACCATGGTGGCCACTCAGCCAAATTTACATGAGTAATGTGCTCTGTGAAAAGCATTGTGGGAGATTCTAATAGTCCCTGGTTTATTTCTTAAGTGTTCAGACGGCTCTGAAAACCAGTTCAGTTACTTACAGCGTAAATCCAAGTACAGTATTCGGAATTCTTTAAAGGATGTTTGTTCTTTAAATAAAATCTGAATTTATTTCTTTCCAAAGGGTTCTTTCCTCAGGCAATGGAGTCAGCTCCAGCAAAGACAACAAGGTGAGGAGCAAAACGGCTGTGTGTACGTAAATCCCTCCTCCAGTGAAACAATACAACAGACTTACACAAGTTCTTGAAGTCAGAAGTAAGAATCAGACTGCAGACAAGAATACAAGACCAGCAATTCTACATGTTTAATGATAGAAAGATTTCAACTGAGTTTCAGTCTCAATCCCTTCCAATCTCATATTTCTTTTGTCCCGTCTCTACACCTCTACCATCCCTTCTCTCTAACACATATTTTCTGTCTTTCTACCCCTCTTCAGGTTTCCTCCAGTAGAGGTACCTGGACAGCCTTGCCTGTGGTCAGCCCAGTAGCTGCTTCTGCCTGTGGACCAATGGAAATCGAGGCTCTACCCAGGAGTCCTGGCGGAGAAAAGAGGAGGTTAGTAACTGGATAATTCGAGTTTTCTGCCTGGTTCAGAGTCAGCTCTTTGCATTTGTGCCTATTTTATTGCAGCCCTGGAGAGGTATATGCACTTTAGAAAATGGATGGATGACTTTTATAAGTTAAATTCCAATTAATTCTTCATACTGTATGTCAGTGTCAGTTTACAGCTGCTCACTGATGATCAGGGAAGCAAGACCAGGTTAGGAAAGGGGTGGGCTGACTGATCCCTGTTGGGTGCTGAGAGAAGTGAGTGGATAGCTAAGTGTGTTTTTCATCGTCTAATGCCATGAGAGTGGCTTAACATGGCTTATCCACTGACCCTGGCTTGCTGTGACCAGGGAAAGGAGGGAAGGAGACAGAAAGTATTTCTGTGTGCATGTTGCATGTTTGGCTGTTCTATTTCCCCGTTTTCAAGTTCCTGTTATGTTTTGAGACTGTGCCTGTAATACAGGTTATGTTCTTGTAATGTTTCTATGGAAGTGTTCTCAGAAACACGATGGCCTTAATGAGAGTTTTGCTTATGTGTCTGCATGTGTGTGCGTTAGTAGAAAGTAGCACATACCACGTAAAGAGATGAAGAGGCATTCTTATCAATACCACGCATATTACCTTTCTTTTGTTTTTTGTTGTTTTGTATCTACAGGCTCTATTGTGCTGTATTTTTTTACCTCTTGCTCCTCAGTCTGAATTGCTATCTCTGAGCGGTGTCCATAAATGTGCTTTATGTGTAACTTTTGTCTCCGATAAATCTGAGGATGTGGATGCATTTTCATTTGTTGTGTAAAGCTTGTGTTTGTGAATGAACATGCAAATTTACCTATGCATACAAATATGTATGCACCGTCCTCCATAAACCTGTAATGTTCCCCTGTGTGTTCCAGTATTAACATGTACTGAGGACAAATTGGTCTTTTGTGGAGGCAGACCAGGTAGGTACGATCAAACGCTGAATCTCGCCATTGCCCTGGCTTTAACCAATCAGTCGCTGTGCAGCGGCAGGCTTTCTGATTTTGGCTTTGGAAAAGGGTTTTCTTGCCATGGAATTGTCTCCTATGATTTGCTGTCTGTCCGCTTTTGATCAGCATGAAATGTCAACCCAATCGGTGCAGGGAATGGTGTGATGATTCGGGGTGTTCGGCATCTATGATTTCAGCTGGATCTGTTCTGTTCAAGGCTTTGGTGCATACTAGTGCTTAGGTGTCTTTATTTTCAGTCATCTAATGTCATGCAGTGCATCCTGCAAACCACCTGCTCCACTATGAACCCCTTTTTATCCTCTAAACTGTAAAGTAGTTCACAGGATTTAATAATAATATTTAAGGATGAGTCAAACTTTGTTTGCCAATCAGCTAATAGCCAACGTTCATAGTGATGCTAAAGACTTCGTGTTAGCAGAGGAAATTAGCATTTTTGTGGTGACACACAAAACATGACTTGCCTACTCTGGCTTTCCGAGAACAAAGCTCATTCAGGTTTACAGCTCAGGCTGATCCTGTTTCTACAGGAAGTTTCTGGTCAGTTGTATTAAGGATTGCTCATCATTTCTGTAGAGTAGGGGCCCTTTTTTCCTTTCCTTTTATTTCCCTTTAAAACAGGATGCACAGACATGACCTTAGATAATGCCAGCACGTAGATAGTGATGAACTATCACACTAAGTTTACTGTACCCTCCTCTTTCAGACTTTGTTGACTGGGAAATCCTAAAGGATGCAAATACTGATTATTTTTTTCACAATGTCCTTTAAAATGCACTCTATTCATTTTACGCTTTACAGCAGGGCCTCTTGATATTTTTACTTTCCAGTTCGTGTCCATTTTCAGTGTGTTTAAGCAAGATTAAATTCACCTCATAGACTGTTTAATAGATAACTGACAGAGCTTCAGGGCTGAACAGTGAAACCAATTCGGATGTGCATTAAACCTGCATTCTTTCTAATGTCCAGCAGGGGACGACTCCACTAGCTGCAAAAAGAAGTGCGATTGTAGTTTATGGTCTCAATTGTGAATGTCTTCTTCAATACAGCATGATTTTCATTTTGTAAATTATGATCCCATTTAGAGAAAAATAGACAATAAACTGTTGTATGCTTTAGGGCGTGGCTACTTTGTGTTCTCAGTCAGATCCAATCAGGATAGAGGCGTAGCAAACTACCATGCGTATCGTCTACAGCTCCACCCTCTCGTCCAAATATGGTCACTTCTGACTGGAAAAAACAATATAGTGATTGTCGTAATGCCAAACTTGAGGCTTCAAAACGGTAGTCCACAAACCAGTGGGTCACTGTGGGTGTACACTTGGTTCACAAACAGACCTACTGTTTCGTTTTAATAAGACCTCCCTGGTACAGGTCTCATTGCTCTGTGGTGTTCTCAAGGCAGTGTTTTTTCACTGACACAAGTATAACAAGTTCTTGTGTATTTTATCACCGCTGAAATTACTCTGAGATGACCTCTGAGCTCTTGTTTATGCTGTCAAACCATGGCAACCGTTTACAACTGACTCCGTGGACATGAGGAAGATGCTTTGAAAGAGACACTGCTGTATCACTAATACCTCAGACTAACCCATCGTGCTCTTCCCTTTCCCCTCCCACACGTACTCCCTTGCTTTTAGTAGAATGTCTCTGTTGATTTTGCATGGAGCACTATAGCCCTCAGCTGTTCTGATAACATGTGGAGTCAGTCTTCTCTATCTCTCCATCTGTCATCCTCTAGCTTTACCAAACACAGAAGAGAATGAATGCTGTATATGCTTAAGCCTATTGTACATACATGTTAAGTTATGATGGGATGCCCAAATGGTGACAGTATTATCCAAATTATATACATGTCAATATATGTATTACTAGCATAAATGACATTCAGAAAAGTCAGTGAATTTATGAATTATTCGGTTTTTAACAATTCAAACTGCCATGTTTCATGTAATGGGCCTGTACTTGTATTGTTCCCTTACTATGTTAACTAGCTCACTCTTTTAAGATCTCCTGTAGTGCTGTGTCTGTATCTGTTGCCTTCTCTCTGACCATCGCCTCTCCTTCCTGTAAGCACCTCCACTTCTCTCTAACTTTATCTGAAGTGAGAGTAGATAGTAATCTTAGGTCAGTGCCGTTGGAATTACTTCACCACATATTATTCTCCATTGCTAACAAGAGAGTATGTGCAAAATACAGTCAAAGATCATCAAGTTAGTAACTGTTTTACTGCAGCACTGAGAAACTGTCTGCTCCCTTTGCCTCTCATACTCCCAGTGGGGCTGTCAGCCTGAATAAAAGCTTCCGGCTCAGGACCTCCAGGACTGAATATATAAACATAGACTTGACATAAGCCATCAGACCTCAGTCGCTAGAGGTGCAAAGCCAGGTCACTGACGCTCCAGAGACATCCAGTCCACTTCACTTAACTCAAGTGCTCGTGTCACAACACTTGTCATGCACACTAGTGTACAGTGTGGCTGTAAGTTACATGGCTTATTCAACATCCTGACACTGCCTGGCCCATCACGACCATGAATGGCTTATTTAATTATTTTTATGTGCACTAAAATAACGTTCTCCCAGACTCATGTTATGAGCTGCCTCAAATTCTCTTCTGCTCCTTCTCTATTTTACTTTATACTCCTGTTAAACTAGCCGTTTCTTGCTGTATTATCTTTCCCTCCCTCATTCATTTGCATACAATCTCCCTCTCCTCCTTGCTGTTTTCATTCGATGCTTCCCTTCCTACCCCCCTCCAGTCTCGCGTTTGGTTTACCTACACTCTCACTCACTTCCCATGTCTTCACATCCCCCTCCTGTTTGTCGCCATCCCCCTCCTCCACCCTGTTCTCCCCAGGTCTCCTCTTTCCTCCATCCTTCCTGCTCATGTCTCATCAAAGCTCCCCACAAGGAGTTGGACAGATCCGAGGACCTGACAGCGGTCTCACCTCTGTACTGACATGAATTGGACAGCACGCTAATAAGTTGGAATGGCTCAGCAGTGACTCGCCCCCGAAAACCGTCCGGTGTTGGAGGACACATTTGTTGTGAATGCAGAGATTTCTTATTAACTGAAACATTCCTTAACACAAACCGCTCAAAGTCCACAAAGCCAGTCTGGTAACACCTCTCACAGACTGGTACCTCTCTATGCGTGCTAACACATATGATACTGCCCTTCTCTTGCATTTCCTACCACTTTTCTTGACCCAGTGACCATTCTGAAAGAGTAGCCTCCTTTTCCTCCTACTTTTCCTCCCTTTCCTTTCTCTTTATCTCCATTTTGTTTCACTTTGTCTCTCTTGTTCAGTCTCTCCTCTTCCCTTCCCTTCCTCTGTGCTTCACTCTTAACCTCATGGTGAAACTCGCTGGCTGGCCTGAGATGGTATCAGTGTGAGGCTTAGGAATTCAGTTCCACTCTCGACTCTGCAAGGAAACAATAAGTCACATAGTTCCTGGAGGGTTTCACTAAGTCCTCTCCTGTTGTGTTTTTTTTAAATATCTCAATTGTTGCTGTATTGCTTAAGTTTGAGTTCCATCAAGTGATTTTTATATTAGAAATTATGATTTTCTCTATGTTGTATTTAATCTGCCCTACACATTTCATGGATCTGCTGGTAATGTTTCAAAAGGTAGTTGGGTAAGAAGGTCAGTATCTCTTTCAACTCCAGAGATTTGTCTCAGAGGTCATTAGCCTAGCTTAGCACAAAGACATAGAGGCAGGAGAAAAGACTTGCATTCCAAGATTATATTTGCACATTGTTTCACGGGTGTCGCACACATTTTAGAAGAGCTGATGCATTTTTGTCTTTTGTTGAAAGTGAGCTGTTCGTCCCTACTTCCAGTGATGAGCTAGCCTGAACAAAAACTGACCTTCTCATCCAACTGATTGCCAGAAATCAAACAAGCATAATTCCATTAAATATTTCAGACCTGAATCAGAATTGAATGTAAATTGCACGTCTGTTTTAGTACACTTTTAGTGCACATTATGGAGGGTTCTTATGAAATGACCCAACCATCAGCCTGCACCTCAAACTACACAGCCGTGTCTTGCACAGCGCAACCAATGAAGATGATTTTATAATATTATTGCTTAGTTAAGTGTTTACAACATAACTGGCCAAAGGATGTATATCTTTCTGAACTTTACACTGAAAATAATTTCAGAGAATAAATACAGGATTACTCTTGACACAGGAGAGTATGTAGCTTTATGTCCCGATGTGTATCATTTTTCTTTTCACACTACAGTATATCCACTGTATCCACAAAATTATTACCAGGCTGTTGGGCTCTTGTTCAGTGCAGAAATATACTGGTATGTCGTATCTTCTTTTGCTGTCATTTAAATTGTACCCCATCTCTCGAACACATAATAATTCCGACTTGAAAGCGTTAGCCACAAGCAAGGGGGTTGGGAAATTGTTGCTGCTGAACATGAAGCACAGTAACAAGGGAAATCTACACACCTTTTAAGATTAAACAAGACAAGATATTGGCTGCTACTTAGCATTTATCACTGGAGATCTCCCAATGAAATCTTTTCAACTGTGCATGTGTTGCATTTTGAGTTTTCTTTTAGCATTTCAGTGGAAATGCATTTATTCTTCATGTTAAAAAAAAAACAAAGAGAGCAATTGAACAGCACATGCTCAAGATGAGACAGCTGAGTGTCTAATGGCCATTTAGTGTTTGGTTGGCAAGCGTCTGTATGTCCTTGGTATGTGTATCTATGCTTTTTTTCTGCTTCTTGGTCTCGTCTTGTCTTCTGTGTGTTTATTGCCCACACAAAGGTTGGATACATCCTCACCTTGTCCTCCATGGATCACTAAACATGTGGGAGTGTTTATATGCATTTTGTATGCGACTCCTCAGGCAAAGCATTGTTCTTTTCTTCACATGTTTGTGTGTGTCGTGCTTTAGCTCCTGCTCTCTCCAGGCAGCATATAGTAATATATACTTCACATGTTTCACTGTGTCTTCAGGCTACAGTCATATGAGGTAATTACTAGGCTGCTGGACAAGCTTCTCCTGAAATCCATGTATCAGATGTTTTCCTTCAGGTTTCTTGGAATTCAGAGGATACCACATTATTTCCCAGAAAAGTTATTGCTTGCTTTGACGACTTATTTCTACAGGCTAAGTCATTCTTCTTTATGTCTTGAGAAGTCCTCTCAGCAAAGTTATTCATTTATCTTGCCTCTGTGGACACTCAGCTCACATATCATTCTGGTAGAAAGTACAGTCTTTGTACTTTCTTGTATTCCTGATAACAAACCAGTTTTTTTTTATTCTAAATGCAGTGGATGTATACATATACTTGCCAAACCCACTGCAGCACCCAAGCTTTATCAAAGAATTATCTTTTCAGATATCCTAATTACTGACATAAACTACAGAACTTTTATTTTCAGATATATTTTTCTCAATACAGTGGTCTTAATGGGCATTGTGTTTTGTTTTTTGTTTTTAGTTTTATTATAATTGTGTTGTTTGTTTATGGGAAGATATTATAAATGTCTTCTGATATATCATCATGGGCCAGTTTTGCCACGCTTGCAGAGTCTATTCATATCTAATGGATACTGCAGGTAAGTTATACAGCTGTACAATCCTAAATTCTTTTGTTGTAATTTTGGTTAAACACTTCATTATCTCCCCCATTGTATTTTTTTATGTTTATATTTAAACAGAATTATATTTAACCCCCCCATGTTGATCTGCTGTTCTTTTTTTCTGTCTCTAGCCTGCCTGTGGTTGCTGACCTGATGGAGACGTGCATTGATGATGTCCTCAGGGCTCCTGTCGTTCCCACAGTCACGGCTACAGACGAGGCCGGACCCAGCAACGCATACGCCAGCCCCAGTGTCAGCGGAGAGGACCCTCTCAGCCTCAGTGGTGAGGCTACTCAAAACCTACTAACAAACATACCACAAAGTGAATTCAAAGTGACGATGAAAGTTATGTAGGAAGTGTTGTGGCCAAACTCACAAATGAGATAATATTTGAAAACTGGATTTAAAAGCATAATCTCTAGTTGGGACAATGTGTAAATGTTATGTTATGTTATGTAATTTCTGAGTTTTGTATTTATGAATTGCTTTGTGGGCCGGATCAAACAGTAGGGCCCGGAGGCTGTATGAAGGATGTTACTAAATGGGCTCAGGAACACTTTGTAAAATTGTTGTCAGTACACACAGTTCGACTGCAAACAATTAATTCTGTTTTTATTTAGGTTTTACACAGTGTGCCAACCTTTTTGGAGTCGAGCTTATATAAATATCTCTCCTATGCATGTAAATGTGTTTGTCGGAATGATACAGTATGGTGACAGCGTGTCAGACTGTGAAATGCTGGAACCACCAACCACCACTCAGACTCACTCTCCTTATTCACATCTTATACATTTTCCCTGCCTCTGCTCACATTCTCCTGTTATTTCCAACTATTGTGTCAGTTGCGTTGCGTCAGTCAACCCCCAGAGCTGATTATGTGCTTCTTCTTGTTGATGACAAGTACACAGAAGAGAATTTCTAGAGAATAACATTGAAAAGTGGCACATAATAAACATCACTTGTACTTTCTTTATAATCATAATGTGAAATGTGTGTGTATTCACTGGACTGAAAGATTACGATGCAGATGCGTGGGTGTATTTAAGTTTAACGTTGTGTCTCTCCAGAAGCAGCAGCTCGTCTGAAGCAGCTGGCGTTGGACAACAGTCCGCTTCTTGCTACTCCAAGAAATAACCTCAATGTCAATATGGCCATGAACAATCAGGTGTGTGATTGTTCATATTCGGTTGTCTTTCTGTAAATTTTTTTTAACCCCAGACCCTAAAAACTAATGAAAACTTTTGTTGCCTTCTAGATGTAGACTCGCAGCACATGTAGTATTTGCCCCAGTGTCGAGAGATTACAGGGGTTTCCTAGCATGTGGTCCAGTTTGTTCAGAAGTAATAACTATAAAAGTCTCTCTTTCTTGGATGGGATTTGGTGGGCCCCCTCCCATCCTGCTCCAACAGGAGGACGTGGTGAAGCTCACAGAGAAGTGTGGTCTGAGCAGTACAGGCAGTAGTAGCCCAGTTGTCACTCCACTGCGCACCCCAGAGGATCTGAAGAGTAACATCCTGAAAGCGCAGGCTGAGGCTGCTGCCCTAAAGGTGAGGAACAGACCGCACACAACTGGACAAAAAGGACGAGAAGCAAGTGCAAAGACACTAATTAGTCAGATTATTATTAGTGATGCAAGTGTAAAACTGAAGTTTCAAGAGCGCCCTTACTGTCAGTTACTGTCACCTTTGATGCTTCTAATTGCTTTAGAAAATTTAAATAAAGGGTTTTTTTTTCAAGAATATAAAATAAATAAGCCTTAACAAGGTGTGTCACAGCAGTATTAACTTGTCCATGTTAATGTCATAGTTGCAATGTTATTCTGGATGAAATGAGATGGAGATGCATGGCTGTATTATCTCTCCCTCTGTTCCTCCCTGAAGGGACCTTTGGAGGAACATGTCCTAATGGTTGGAGATAAAAACTGTAACTTGCAGGAAGCTTCTGCCAGGTATGACCACACACTGTAATAACAAATGTTACACATTGTACACTCTGTACATACAGGAGAAAAGACATTGTCCCTTGTGCTCCATTGTCTTGAAATTGGGACTTTTCCCTCCTCCTCCAGCTTCCTGAGTCATGCCAACTGTCAACACATTGTCTCAGCCAGTCACAGAGCTCCCTGCTGCTAGAGCTGATTAACTACTCGAATATTCATGAGGATTATTAGCATAGTTCACAACATTACATCACCTGCAGCTCGCGCCCCTGTTGCTGTCTTGTATCAGAGGCGGTCAGTGGTTCAGGATTATAAGGGGAGAATGAGCCACCTTAGATTTGGTAAATGCTATTTCTCATAGTATTATTATACATATATACATATAAAATCAATTTTAAACATTACTTTTTTCCCCATCTTCCCTCCCTGTACCCCATTCAAGTCGGATTCTTGTTGAATTTGTTTATTATTGTGAGATTTTAAGACCGCCTCATTGTGTATTGTGACTTGTGTTTTTCCTTTCTTTTAATATTTCATGCAGAAAAGTCACATCATATGTGGACACTCTCAATGACTGGCACAAAGCTAACATACGTACTGTCTGTTTCCAGGTTAAAGGCTCGTACTGGGCGAATGGGCAGTAACTCGTCTCTGTCCGTTAGCAGTCGCCCTGACATCCAGGAGTCCTGGGACCTGCTCAAGCCCGCCTCACTGGTCTCATCAGCAGGGGCCAGGTCAGTCTGTGTGCACTAAATGCTTTTCTGTGTAGTTTTTACTCTGCGCGTGAAAAGTAAAAACTAAATACTATAATTTGTCAACAAGGTTCTGTATGTATTCATTATTCCCACTGGCTGAGAACCAGAGAGAGAAACTGGGAGGAAGGATTAGCGGAGGAGGGAATGTCTGACAGTAGCGAATTCCTAATCCTTCCGAGAGGACAGACACACATTATATGTGTTTTTCTCCTTAATATAATTCAAAAGATACATTTTGTGAATATCATTATCTACATTTTATTTAAAACGACACTGTGAGTCTTCATTAAATCCTTCATATATTAGTATTTAGGTCGTACAGAAGTTTTGTAATTGATTAATTACCATATTGCCCAGATAGGGTGCAGTAAATTATAGTTCGCTGTGCCTTTAACTTCAAACACATCTTATGTAATGAGTGTTCACTTAACCTACTTCAGCTGTTAAGATCCTGAGAGTAGGAAGGAAGAAAAGGCTTTGACCATTCAGATCTGAGGTAAAGGTGAATAAAGGAGGATAGTTAAAACTAGATAGACAGACAGATAGATACTTATACTTTATTTATCCCAAGCTGGGGGGGCAAAGATGGGGTCCCAAAGTAAACACTGGGGTGCACACAGTTTTTCAGTTCTACAGTTCTATCCCCATTATAGAATTTTATCTTACAAACACTTATGTAGGCCTACACCCCCCCAAACAGAACAGAAAACAAATGTAACAATGAGCCATTGGATGTAAAGGTGTTGCTTGTTCTTTGTAGTCTCTGCTGACATCTGTTTGAGCTGTCTGTGTTAGTGTGTGTGTGTGTGTGTGTATGTGTGTGTGTGGAGTCACATGACTTGACTTCTGCCTGGTTACTGCTGGCGTCCTTGCTCACTAAGTGTTTACAGTAGGATGACACAAATATACAGACACACGCAGAGGCTTGGCCAGACAGCTGGCGCTTAGGCTCATTGATGCAGTAAATGCACATACTATCCAGGCTGGTTTCCTTCTCAATAATCAGTTAGTCAGTCACAAAACATTAATCAAGGACAATTTTGATCATCCTTTAATAATTGAAGTAATTTCATCTAAGAATCTAGCTTTTCTATGTTTAATACAGATGTAAGAAATACCTTGAGGGTTGTTGGTTTTCCAAAACAAGGAAATCAAAGACCTCACCTTGGGCTGTGTGTAGGACTCAGATATTAAAGAAATTTCTCGAATCATATGAATGAGGAAAATGGACCAATAAATGTACAGATGAAATAGGTTTTTTTTACCGCTGTTTCAAGGATGAGGAACTCGAAATACATTTCTGTTTGTGTGTGGATTTATCTATCTAGCGGAACACAAATCTGAAATTCCGTCCTTTGCTTATTTTTGTCTCTTGCTCTGTTCATCAGCGCCGAGAGGCTGGCGGAAGATTTAAACCCCTCAGTTCCCAAGATGTCCTCTGAGACTGCTGGCGAAGGCATGCCACCAAAGGTAACATGATTATTCACAGTTAAATGACTTATTGTGGTGCATTTACATTTGTTGCCGTGGAAGTAATATCCACGTGTATAACGCGTTTAATGTTGTTTTAAGGCACAAAAACAAAAATATTGCTTTTTTTTCACTATCACATGCATTAACTCATACAGTTTCTGTTCAATAAGAATGTATTATAAGCCCTGCCTGTGTGCCTGTCTTGATTTGTTGTCGTGTTGAAACTGATTGGGATTTGTGCAAGTTTCTTTCTTTGTATGTTCTGATGAAGAGTGTTTGTGTCGTTCTGCAGGTTAAATCAGAGGAAGCTGACCTGCAAAACATCGTCCCGCTGTCTGACAACCTGATCGATTTCACAGATCCAACTCCTGTTGTAAGTGTCAGTCCACTGCTCACGGTGACCTGCGAATTTAGTCAACTCCTGAAAATGTGTTTTTTGTAAGCACTTTTGGAAAGGACAGGCTTTATGGACTTGCTCAAAAACACTAGGAAAGACATGTAACAGTACATCACTTACTCACCCTCAAACCTTAAACCTGTGTCCGCAGCCCAGACCGAGTGCGAATGCTTTCAATACCAACAGGATTTAGCATCAAGCCACTTCTATTAGAGATAGGAATGTAATGTTAGCAACAGGAATGTGACAGAAACTGAATGTGCTCCTTTTAATGTAATGTAATTCTGTGGTTAAACAGTGTTGTGTTTACTAGACTTGCAGTCACAAGCCTCCAGCTGTGATCTTTGGAAGTAAACCTGTATCAGCAATTTGGGCTCAGAGGTGGGTGAATTCACCCCCAGAAGTTAGTATGGTCGATGTGTAACATTTTTCTGATTGTCTCCCAGCTACCACCTGTGCAGCAGCCCAAACCTGTCATCACACCTCGCTGGATCATTCCTACATCTGCTGTGAGTGATCAGCCTCTGTGTTAACGTGTCTGACTCTCTCTTGTTCAGCTGTCTACCTGTCTGTCTGGCTTTGTGCCTGTCTTTCTTTCTACAGGAATCTTATAAAATGTTCTTATGTATGAGGGTTTTGTGTATTATAATTTAAGTGTCCATTGACTGGGTGATGCAAGGCTTATGCACTTGCATAGCTGCTGTTCACTTTGGCTGATGTAGTGGCTCCGTAGGGACTGACCTCCTTCCTTCTCCCTCATCCCCTTCTAATGCAGCCTCCTGGCGTCTTTACTAACGGCCTGCTCGACCTTGACCCCCCTGCTAAGGTCAACCCTGTCCTCCCTGCAGATGGGGGGGCAGCTCTCACCCCAGCCCTCCCCCACCTCGCTCACACACGTAACACCACCGCCAGGTAAACTTCTTCATAACTCGAAGCACTCAAAGGTTATTTTTAAAGCGAGCTTGGTAGTATGCTGACCCCTGCTGGCCGAGCAGGAAAATGCCTCCTTTAGCTGAAATCCCAATGCAAACCAGTTTTAAGTGAAGTGCTTGTAATTCTCGCTTGGCCTCGAGAAATCGTGAGCTCACTCTAAAGGCTTTGACAGTGTCTCTCTCTGTAAAACAGTGCTAGTCACTGCAGAAGTTGCTCATCCTGCAGGAGTCCTTGATAAGCACAGCAAAGGTCACAAAATAAAAAATTTTTTTGTAGAATAATTCTGAAGAGAACAGTTATAACTGAGCTCATACAAAAGTAGAGTTGTGAATGATGTCAGCTACGTGATGGATGTTTTACCTCTTTTATGAATGCAGCAATGTAATTGTTTTTAAAGCAGTGTATGTCAGTAGTAGTTTCAGTAAATCTCTGATGCAGTCATTTTGCCTCTCCTGTGTCCCGCAGCACTGTGGCTCAGCAGCCAGCCTCGGAAGATGGAGCCAAACCCAGAGGTCTCCTGACCACTGAGCTCTGATGGAGAAATGAGGAGCAGCCATCACAGCATTAGTCTCCCTGACTGCTTTCCCCCCTCACCCCCTCACCCATTCACATACAAGCAAGCTGGTCCAGGTGTGCTGAACACTGAGGGCTAAGAGGAAAGTGGAACCCGGGAAGAGGCAGCTTACACAGCACCACATACACACAAACAGGTTGAACTACACAGGAAAATAATAGAAATATGATACAGACACAGCCTAGTTTTTGTAAAACAGTTAGCACCAGTATTAACATATTTAGGAGCACCTAACTTCCTGTTTTAGTTTACTGTCAGTCACCTGCCATTCATGTAATCCATCCAGTCAACCAAACCTCGGTCTGTAATATCTGCACCACCTCCTTGTACATGGCAAGTGATAAAAAGTCTCATTATTCAACTTGTTTGCTGCAGAGGTGAAGTTGGGGCTGACACACTAAAATCTCACGACACTGTAAGGTACGTTGCATATGAGCATCCACCACTGACTTGTGACTTGAAAGGGTAGGTTGTCTTTTTTTAGTGCTGCTTTCCTCTCTTCTTTTTTATTCTTGCTGTCTCACTGGTAATTCACACCACTGGATCCCTGCGACTCTGAGCTTCTCTGTACACACAGATCACGCAGCATGTCGAGCTGCTGAAGTACACTGGATGAAGGACTGAAAGGAAAATCTATAAACAAAGACAGATAAAAGAAAGACTTAAAGGGACTTAAAATGTTGATTCCAAGAGATAAAAACACCTGGACTCTTAACACGATGAAACGCGGACATGGCTCTGTACTGTCCTTGTAGCACACTACAAACCTTTTTTTAAACTCTAAATACTGCTCGTGAAGCTCGACTGGCAGCCACTGGAAATGAAAACGCTGGATTATCTTTGCAACACTGGACCTTGAAAGAATCTTTTCCAGTGAATGACCGTAGACGTGGTTTTTCAACTGATGTTTTTATTGTCCTGCTCTTTTTGTGATGTTTTGCCCGTCTCAGTACTTTTGAATTGACACATTTTGGTACCAGCATCATTTGGGGTTGAACATCACTAATGGCAGTTAGTTGTGTCTCTTTTTGTACCCTCTATGTTCTGCCCCTCTGGAAACTCTTACCACGGAAGTATGAAGTTTTAACATTTTGTCTAAAACGTGATCCTCACTTGAAGTCACTGTTTCCATCTGTGACAGTTTTTTTTATTTACGTTCATTTTAACTTCTAAATTGGTGATGTAATTGTGAAAGGGAACACTTTGTTAGTGAGCTGGAGGTGAACACTCGTTCCAGTTTTTGGATCACCTCCCTGGATATCTGTAATTTGACCCCATTACAGCACATGGCTCCTGGTATTAACATGTTGTAGTGACTACCCTGCCTTATGGAAATGAATGTATTCAAATAGTCTCATCTGAGAATGCTTGAGATGCCTCAGTATGAAAACATCCCTGACAAATCCCTGTGAAATATCTTAAAAGCTGATTTTGTACATGTAAAACTGAGGCCTAATTCTAACTTTTCTGAGTTGTTAATGAAGTATATCACCTTTTTTTTTTAAGTCTGGACCCTTACACGAGTTCTCACACTACACATCTGTAGTTTTTTATGTTGTTGATTTCATTATCTGTCTTGAACAAGGGAAGCTGACTGTTTTACAATGTCTTCTTAGCAGTGACGGTTATTTATGCTACTACTCAGTGTAATGTTCAAATGTGACATGTTGTCCAAAAGTGTCGTAGCGTACAGTTATAATGTGTTGTCAGTATAATGGCATCAGCTGCCTGTAGATATGAAGTAGATTTATGTATATTTTTTGAAAGGTACGTTGGCAGTATTGTTACTACACTCTGAGGAGATTTCAGCATTGAGGTGTTTTGTAATTACAAACGAAGTAAGGAACGTGTTACTGATCAAACTGGAAAAACACAGATTGTCACGTCTCAAATGCAATTTTATATAAACTTTTATTTTTTCCTGGAAAACCTGATCATGATTCAGTAAAGCTTTGCTACAGTAGGATTCAATTGTTTTTTATTCATTTTTACTGGTTGGCCACTGTTGAATTTAGGAGGTCTGTGATTACGGTTGGATTTCTGCAACACTAGACAATCTGATTTACTACGGTGCTGCGGACCAGATGTGATTTTCTTGTTAAACCAGCTATGAAACAATGACTTGGATCACTGTGAGGTACAAAATCTGATTTTTTTCAGGCCTGTTTAAATTCACTCGCTCTGCTCGCTGTGAGAAGTAGAACTATTGTTTTTTATAACAGCTGACTCAGCACAGTCAGTTAAACTATAGTTTTGGCAAGTTCGTTAGGACATCTACACAACATGTGCACAAGTGATTTTTCCCAATAATTGGTTACAGATGGATTATTTCACTCATAATTCACTAAATCACAATTCCAGTGGGTCATCAGTTTACATATACTGAGATGGTTCTGCCTATAAACAGTTTGGAAAATTCCAGAAAATTATATCATGTCTGTAGAAGCTAATTGACATCATTTGAGTCATCTGCAGGTGTACCTGTGGATCTATTTTAAGACCTACTTTTAAACTCAGTTCCTCTCTGCTCGGCCTCATGGGAAAATCATAAGAAACCAGCCAATTACGATATTAAACAAAGTGAAGTGGCCATAGCCAAGCCCTGACCTCAATCCAACACAACATTTTTGACCCGAGCTGAAAAAGCGTGCACAAGCAAGGAGGCCTGTAAACCTGACTCAGGCACAGCAGGTCTGAGACGCTCGTTTAAACCCACCTGAAACGTTTGAGCCAGGTTAAACGATTAAAAGGCAACACTACAATATACTATCGAAGACTATGTAAACTTCTAACCCTCTGGGAATGTGATGAAAGTAATAAAAGCTGAACTCTAAATAATTCTCCCTACTTTTATTCTGACATTTTATATTCTTCAAATAAATTAGTGATCCTAACTGACCTAAAACAGGACAGGTTTGCCAGGATTAAATGTCAGGATGTGAAAAGCTGAGTTTAAATATATTTGGCTTAGGTTTATGTAAACTTCTGACTTCCACTCTGAGTGTATTTATATTTTTAGCACCATCCTATAAAGAAAAACCCCTTTAAAACTGTTCATGTGGTTCTCTTGGATCTTGTTAGTTAACAGTTCTGTCAAGTATCATCGGTTAAGTTAAAGGTAATTTTCAGATTAATCAAACTGATTCTCGAAACGTGTGGATATTGAATGATGTGTTGATGCCTTGTCTCCATATACAGACTTTTATATTGGCCTTTTTCACAGCAGATATTTGTCATGCTAGGAAAAGCACAGGTGTTAATCATAACCTGAAGGGTGGCTCTGTTGTATTCAAGCGTCCCATTGCGTCATGATGGCACGAACACTACCAGGACCCTGAAACTGAAGCAGCTAAATGGAATTCAGCCAACATTCATTTTATATTTACAACTTCTATGTAAAAGACCAATTTCTTACCAGTGTGGAGACATAAAGCATCTCAGTATACACAGGTCTTAAGATGACATACTTGAAATTCCTCTGCAGAACGGTGGTCATGAATGGCAGCCTGTAAGTCTTCCTTATACTGACCTTTTCAAGAGATTAATGTACTTTCAATGAAAGATTGTTACTCTGACAGACACACTGAGCCTTCAACTGTTGCCTGGTGGGAGCACTGAGAGTTCATCCAAATGGCACCTTCACTCTCAGCTGAGTGAGTAGATGAACTGTTTTGTTAACATGTCTCTGAAGTCCAGTTTTAACACCGGTTACCAGTCTTTGGTGTATGTTAGTTAATCCACCACCGGATGGCAGCACAGTACCATTTTTTAACATTTGGGTAGACATGGAGTTGAGCAGCTGATTTCTTTTCCTCCTGCATCATTGACTCCAATTCGAGACCACCTTATGTGCTTCATGAAATAATATCTAAGGCGTTAAAGAAGTTGGGACAATACCTTCCAAGAAGCTATTTATGTGTTTGAATTTGAACTAGCTGAACAAATACCCTTTAAAGATGGCACCATCTACACCTCTATGACACACACTGCCAAAATGTTTGATTGACCGTCTAAATGAAGTGTTTGCTCATTTATGTACGCACCGACTCTTGAAACAGGCTATAGCTGATCTCCTGGTGAGATAAAGCATACACAGCACCAGCAGCAGTATTATGCTCGTCTTGACCTCCAGAGTGCAGTGAGTGTGGTTTTTTTTTTTAAATCAACATATGGAATTATAATTTTCTTATCTGATAGATTATTAAAAATTCTACACAAACCCGATCACATACTTGAAAAGGATTTCAGTGATTATTTGCTTCACCATGTCTGTAAATCACAGTCTGATATCTCCCAGTTCAAGATTAGTGTCTCATTTGCTCAGGAAAGTCAAAGTTGTTAATCAGGTTCGATGAGAGCGATGTGTGCAGCAGGTCACAGCAGTTTTTTGTGAGCGCGAACAAATGAGGAGTAATGCCAACACACGGCTCTCGTCCTCAAAGTGGTTTCAGCTGCTTTTTCTAAATTAACTGTCCACCATCTCTTCAGCTGCTTCATTAAGGAGGCGGGATGAGAGAAAAGCTTCTAAAAGCTTATTATGGACTGCAGTTCTGTGGTTGTTGCCTTAAAGAAAGAAAAACTTTCTTCAGGATTGCATCATGTTAGAAAATCTTCAGTCGGTAGAATGAAAGCGAAGACTGCTGTTATTTGTCAATTGCCGTATTGGTTTACATCTCAAAATGCAGTGATTTGAAACTGATTGACTGTGACTGGTCCCTGCTACAGAGCAACGCATAGCTGGACCATTATTAAACAGCAGACGGCCCACAGCTCAATAACTCAGCCAGGACTGCTCCCCTCAGCAGATGGGCAGACTTTCCCCCACCTTCCAAATGAATAATTGATTACGTACACGGACCTTATGCCAGGTCATGATTGCTTAAGCATGCTCAAAGCTCTGGGTGGATTCATGGAGATTTGGCGCAGCACCCGTGCCCTGATGTCACCAGCTCAGATCTCGCTAAAAGAAAACATAACACGTCCTCTCTTTAAATGATTTGAAGGTTGGATATCAGGACTATGAGCATTATTTATAGCCTATGACCAGCTGTCCAATGTTCAGTTGCATTATCAGAAAGGCTTCATCAAACGAAGGTTTAAGGAACAAGCTGAGGATATACAGTGATGAATAAATCAACTTGTGAAACCCTAAGATCAAAAGAAAAGGTAAAATTTTACAAGCGTGCCAATTGAGGTCCATTTGTTCTCTTAGTAATAACCCTCAAAGGCCTTTTTGTTAGGTTATTTGTTGATTATTTACAGCAGACTAGGTATTTGGTGCACTTGTGAGCTGTATAAAACATGGACTTCCTCGTTCGTTTAATTTTTCATACTTTTTATCCACACACAACTTACTTAAACACCAAGAATAATGTGTGTTTGACTCCATACAGTGAGCTAACAGAATTAGCCACCACCCCCGCTAACCTGACCGAGTTAGCAACTGAAAGAAATGACCAACATCAACAGAAATTTGGACAGGTGACTATTATTGTACGAGTGAGTCCAAACATGTGTAGCTAGTTAGCAATGTAGTATAATTTTCTAAAGTTCCTATAGCAACACTGAGTACTAACAGTAGGTTCATAGTTTAATTGGACCCTCCTTGCTCTGACACAAAATGTTAGCATGCTAACAGTGGTTGTTTTTGGAACGACTGACAAACTGAGGTGAATTACAGAGACGCTGCGAACTGAAGAAGAATTCATAAACGTCCAACTACGAGAGGAAAAATAAGAGAAACTACTGGAAATAACAGAGTTTCTGGTGAGTCAGAGACTGCTCAACACAAACACACAGACACGATTGTGGTGCTTGTTGCTAGCTAGCTTCCAGCTAACGACTGTACAGTTGGTACATTGGCCATTTTGAATAATTATGGACTGGATAAATTGGTACATTGGTCAAATTCATGGAAATGAGCCATAGTGTCATTCTACACACACCTAGAGCAGTAATTTTTAAAACGTTTGTCAGTATTGCTATGCAGAGATTAGTCAACATTTAAATCAAAATCTGTTGAGTCTACATTAGAAAAAAAATGTACCTGTATCAATGTGTCCCTAATTAAAAAATGTTTTTACATTCTGGGTTACATCCAGATGCCGACAAAACGTACTTGACGCCTGTCCTCACATCTGTTTCCACTGCTTTACTCTGTTCTGACGGCGATGAAGTTTGCCGTTTGTGCCGAATAAATTGACCTTCATGAGAAGTTTCATCCAGAAAAAGATGAACAAATGGTGGAGCATCTGGACAGGAAGAGAAAGCGAGAGCTTAAGGTACTGCTTCGTGTGTGTGTGTGTGTGTGTGTGTGCGTGTGCTTGTGCGTGCGCGCACTTCAAGGTTTGATCATTCCTCCATAGAGCTGGTCTCTGGTGCATTGAGAGGTCCTGCAAATTCAACAGGTAAACCGGTATGAGGAAAAGACAACTTCACACACACACACACACACACACACACAATACAGATGGGATTCTCTCTGTCAGTCATTACAATAAAGGCTATTGTGCCGTTTGGCTAGCTGTTGCAGGAGATAGCATTCTCTGACAGGGCATTTTGAAAAGAAGCTTATACATCTCAACTATCAAAAAGGGCTTATAGCCTCGGTGTGTGTGCGTGTGTGTGAGTGTGTGTGAGTGAGTGTGTGTGTGTGTGTGTGTGTGTGTGTGTGTGTGTGTGTGTGTGTGTGTGTGTGTTAGAGAGAGTCTGTGTCTGGTTGGTGCGGGGAGATATTCATAGTCAAGGCTTCAAGATGATAAAGACGTGAGTGAGCGGTAATTGATCCCTAAAGGGCTGCATTGTGCCATTCAGTGTGTAGGCCACTGTGTGTGCGCACCAGGTGAGGTTGTCTGCACTCAAACAGTAATTGTGTATTGTTGCTCTGTGTAAAACTAGGTGGAATCTTCTACTTATTGATTTGCATCTGTGTGAGGTGTAGCTACACTTATTTACCATGACATACACCATTTCATTCATAACACTTCACTTTGCACTGGTCAGTGTGTTTGCCTGTTTGTCTGTATGCTATGCTAAGTTAGCTGGAGCATTGAGCTGCTAAAAAGACAGACACTTCCCCTCAGGAGTGGGTGGAGAACAAAAACAGAGCTAAAAGGAGAGGGAATAGTTGAATAAAAAACACAACTCCAAATGAACGTTGCTCCGTGTGATCATATGTAAATGTGTTTATATCTGCTGACAACAATTCACAAGAAAATCAACTAATTCCACTTTAATGTTTTGTTAGGTCAAAGAGACAACAGTCACTATTCACGTGGCCTCAAGAGGTCGCTACATAAACGTAAACCCGGTTGGACCAGTGCTGTTGTGTCTTATGTTTCAACATAGCAGATAGTTCAGCAGCGCCTCAAAAACCTCTTCATGTCACCACAGTGTCATTTTTCCACTAAAACCCAGCTGCACGCCACAGACAATGTGAACATGGCTGCCGGAGTCTAGAACCAGCGCCTCCCTTAGCCGTTCTGGAGTGACGTATTAAAATACACCCCTCCAAATGTCAGCTCGGTCTTTTCAAGCCGTCCAACAAGTGACAGAGATTCCCAAACACATCAAGCGATACATATGAATGAGACTGTCTCCCTGCAGAGGAGAGAGGGCTGTTGTTGCTGTTATCAGTATACCAGGTTCAATGGCTGGCTGTGTGTGTGTGTGTGTGTGTGTGTGTGTGTGTGTGCGTGTGTGTGTGTGTGTGTGTGTGTGTGTGTGTAGAGGATACAGTAGGGATTCTAGGCCTGTTTGAAAGCAGTGAGATTCAGTGTGTGTTAAACACAAAGAGCAAGAGTCACTGGCAGAAATGGAGTCGTGTGTGTGTGTGTGTGTGTGTGTGTGTGTGTGTGTGTGTGTGTGTGTGTGTGTGTGTGTGTGTGTGTGTGAGAGAGAGAAAGAGAGAGAGAAAAGGAGTGTGTGTGGGTGTCTGACGGGCAGACAGCTTGACAGAGCTCATCTGTGGCAGTCGCCCTCCTGTGTGTTATCAACAACGCCCAAACGGGCGCTGCCAATCATCCCACACGCCAACGGGACCACACATCTACCCACCAAGCCATACCAGAGACGCACACGCACACACACACACACACACACATGCACACAAACACCTGGCACCAAGTCTGCAGGAGTGTCTATGTGCACACACTGGAATACACACACGTATCAGTAGGTGATGTGTGATGTTGCATGCCTGTTCCCTCACTGTCATCTCACACACACACACTGGGAGCAGGTGTCACTCACACACAGACACACACACATACAGCGTTATAACTGTACCCCCTTTAAAATACTCAGTAGCTCCACCTCAGGTGTTGAATAATAAGCTTTCTCTGTCAGCTTGCATCATCAGCTGCAGCACACCTGCTAACGCACTGGACTGATGTCACACTGTATCAAATTATGGCCGACAGATTGCCCCATTATCCCCTTGTTAGACCGCTTTCTTCCAGTTGTGCACGCAACGTGAATAATTTCAGAACCGCGTTGACATCTTGAGGTAACGCGGTAAGTGTGCGCTAACAGGGAGGCAGTAATGACAATAGATTTGAAATTCAAGAGGCCGGCACACCACAAACAGGTAATTACGTCACCCACTGTCATAATAACTGAACAGAATTTTAAGGTTGCAATTAATGATGTTTTCATTGTCAATTAATCTGTTGATTATTTTAATTATGTTCAGGCTAAAGTCCAAAGATGGTCAAGCTACAGTGAAGTAAAAAAAAAAAAAAAAGGTAGGAAGAAGCTGGAACCAACATGTTTTTGATTCCTTTGCTTGATGAATTATTCACACGACTGTGATTGATTTTTGTTGTTCTCTGTACTGTTTTCAAGCGTGTGTGCTTTTAACTTAAGATCATGCAAATGTAATTGAAACTATTAAGATGTGAAACTCGGAAAACATTTGAAATGTTAATGAAGTATTTCATTAGGAACCGAACAACATGCCAGGGGTTAAAATATTCGGTCCAGAAATCTGCGTGAAGACTCGCAGCAGTTTGTTAACAGGCTGCAGGTGCTGCCGCAGTTTTGACCTGGAAATAACAGCCAACAACGAGCAGCAACATTAGACAAGAAGCAAAAATGTTTGATTGTAATGAACAGTTGACATTTGCTAAACAGAATAATGCTTAATGAAGGGAATCACACATCAGCTTCTTTGGGTCCAAAGAATCCGGCTTCATATTGACCTGAATTCTGTTTTAACCTGATCAAAGACGGAGCCTCTGCTGTGATTAACAAGCCAAAACAGTTTGATTTCGTGTCAACCGTGTAACCCACAGCAGACTAACAAGCTCCTGGAATGCCACTGAATATGTTGGCAGGGTCCAGGGGGTCACATTCATGCTGCTCACAAAAGAAAACAAAAATCCAAACTGCAGAGTACAATGAAACCTGACCAGATGAAGCCCGAAACAATTAGGAGGAATCAGAATGTGGCCCAAACCCGTCTGGCCCGATCGAATTTGGCCTGAGAATCAAAGGACAGAAGGAAGCATAGAAATAGACAAAAACAGACAAGCACCGCAGCCAATTTTCCCAAAGTGCTTGTTGACCATCCATCATCGAGTTTCTCCTGGTCGCTCAGCCCTGTAGGAAATGAAAGAAACACGTGTTAAGCTCTTGAACTCTTTAGCTCCTCGATCTCAACTGACTCACAAGTCAGTAGCCACCAGAATGAAGCAGTGAGAAGTCCTGGGTTCATATTCTGTATGTCTACAGCGCACAAATAAAGCTAAAAGCTTGTTTATGTCAACACGTCTCAGCTTAACTTCCCATAGTAATTAGAACAACACAGGAAACACTTTGAAGTTTCACTGATTGCACTTGGGAATTATATGATTCGTGATATTTACCCTTATTTAGGCCGCTATGGTTAATCAGGTGGAATAATAATGCATATTTAAATATTTATGCTAGCGTGATGGCATTTAGTAATCCCTTTTTATTTTATGAATGTGCTCATCCACTGTGTCCATTATGATGGTTTCGTATTGTGTTCTTATTCCTCGTATTGTTCTGCTTTCTATTTGCCAGCGTTTCTTCCAAATCCACGTGCGTCCCTTGTGGTTGCCGTTTCCCGATCTGCCACAAACACATCTGTCACACCAAACATCGTTTCCATAACAACCATTATTGAGATAGGCAACTGCAGTCTGTGCAGAGTGTCAATTAACTGGAAAGGGAACGATGCACAAGCCTATGGACACACATACTGTCCACGCCAATGTTGCATACACACACACACACACTCGTAAATATAGTCAATGACAGCATGGGTCGCATTTGCTCAGCTGAGGATGTTATTATTCCACCAATTCAAACCGAAAACAATGATCAGTTACTCATTACGCTGCCGTTTCCATCGCTGTTTTTTTCTCCGTCTCCATTTCTTCTCTCTCTCTCTCTCTCTCTCTCTCTCTCTCTCACACACACACACACACACACACACTGACTGATAGCAGTGCATCACTTCCTGGTTAGAGTGTCAAGCTGCCTTATTCAAGTTAATTAGCAAAGTGTAATTCTGTTAGTCTGCAGGCCTAAATACAGAAGGGTCTCTCTCTGTGAATGTGCCATAGAGACACCATCTGCTGAGACAACAGCAAAATATATTATTTATATTTTTCCGACTCGGTTTTATCTTAAAAAAACAACACTGGTACGGAAACAGGGCTCAAGGGTTCATCGTGCGGCAACAGCTCATTAAAAGACATTCAAGCGTTTGTTCGCAGAGAGCAGCAGTGGTTCGGATAGAAGTGTGATTATGAAGTGTGAAAATGAATGTGAGTGAGCATTGGGCAAAAACAGACGACTCTTGCAGGTGTGCAAGCTTCACGATGTGGTCATTTTAAGAGTGATTGCATTGGCGTGTTTTTGAACAACCTGCAAAGAAGAGAATAGGTATGTTTTAGATATGTTTTATGATAAAAAAGGGATATATGTTAATTTTTATGGGAAAATATTGCAAATAAATTAGGCACAGAGATGTTCATATTCCACACAAGATAAACTGTTTGTCCAATACAGAACTAAGTGGAGCTGGAGTTTGTGTTTGGTGCTAGTGAACGTTTGCATGCTAACATGTTAAAGAAAGATGAAAGCATTGTGTGCTATACATCAGCAGCAGCATGTTAGCATTGTCAGTGTGAGCATGCTTCCATTCTCATGTTAGCTTTTAGCTTGTTGTGCTCACAGACGGCAGAGGTTAAAAAACAAAATGTGACTAAATTTTGCCATGGAAAATAGACTTTGGCATTGAAAGGAAACGCTGACACTGAAACACTTGGCACTGAAAAATGTTCTGAAAAATAAAATAATGACATTGTTTTACTTAACTTTTTCCAATACAAGTGTTTTAATGGCAGTATTTCCTTTTTCAATGCCAAATTTTGTTTTCGATGCCAAAATTTTAAGTCGTTGTCGTAGCCCCATACTTTTGTTCCTTAAACTGCACAAAATTAATGGGTGGACACTGTTAAAAGGAAACCGCCTGGTTAGCTCAGAGAGTTAGCTATTGGCTCCAGCGAGCTGATCAAAGTCAAAGGATTTTATGATGATGGTGCACAGAAAATGCACGATCAATTTAAAAAAAAAAAAAAAAAAAAAAAAAAAAAATATATATATATATATATATATATATATATATATATATATATTACTAACATTACAAATTTAAGAGCCAGAATAAGTCCATCTGTGTTATTACCTTGTGCAGGATTTTTTGCTGTAGAGTCAGCTGTGTGTGGTCTGTGTTCGCGTTATCACTGCTACAAGCTGCTGTTTCTCACTGTAATATGCTGACAGATGTTTGTCAAAGTGGCATCTGGTTAAAGGGAAGAAGTTTTGGACAAATTCACCCCTAACCAGCAATCTCACTGGTTTCCAGCAAGTTGCTTTATTTGTAAATACTGAAAATGGCCGTATAGTTACAATTGACTGTCAGTTCTTTTCATCAGAATTGTTGAATTTCTCTAAAAGCTCCACACAAAGTAGTAGTGAAACAGGCTGCTTGTATCATTATCTAATGATTCTTTAACTACGGCTGACGCTGTGGGTGCATACTCACAGCTAATAATTGCAGTTTTAACAAATTTCAATTAAATAGTTTTGCACTTACCAATTATTCACCAATGTCACAACAAATTTATGTAGGGATTCTGGTGTCACTTCCAGCACAGCTCCAGCCCACTTTAACCTGAGCTGAGGTCTAATCAACCCAAATAAGTGACACCTGTGTGGGTGTGCAAAAGGGAAATGGAAAAGCAGGAACGCAAACCAAGCAAGAGCATGTGAAAATGTACTTTTATGAGACGCTGACTATGAAAGAGACGAATATTGGAACAGGAAATGGAAGGTTGGTCGCAGGGGTAACCGTCCACTCATCCTTACAGACACAAATTTCTATAAACACCAGTTAATATGGTCGCCAAATGTGTACGTACGCTGCATTTCAATGACAAATCTTCAGGGGCTTTCACAGAACAAGGACAAGAGGGGCAGAGGATATTAATCATCAGATCCATGAAGAGAAACTCAGACTGATGGAGGGTGAGTCAGTCTGAATTTTGGTTTATTGTCATTTCAGTGTGTGCGTGTCAGCCCGCACGCAGGAAATGGAAGTGCAGTGCTTTGATGGTTCAGCACAAAGAGGAAGTCGATGTGTAGAGTTTTGCTTGTTTTTTTGAAGACGCTGTTGTTGTCCTTGTCATGTGTTTGTTTTTGTGTTTAGATGCCCCAGTTAAAACTCGACGCTTTGTTCCTCAAACTAATATGAGCCCACACGAGTCTCAAAACAACACTCGCACACGCAAATTTTACATATGCAAATGTGGTTGCCGACACAGCGTTAGTCAGGGATTTCAGAGTTACTTTAATCACCAAGGGCAATGCATGCAGAGGAGTTCGGAGAGGCTGTGCATGAGTTTACAGCTGAAGGAGTTTCAAACCGGCAGTGAAATACAGAGCACGCAGAGAAAAGTCATCCTGCGGACAACAGACTGCGTCGACTTGCTGTGTAACTGAAGCTGCTCACGTTCCTCCTCATAACGTCTCAGAGGATCACATCACATGTGACACCTCACGTTTTTTTCACTGGATGGTGCAGACTGATCCCAGACAGTCACATAAAGGAGAACAATAAGTTCAGTGCTGGGCTGCTTCATTTGAAAAAGTAATATACCTCATAACGTGTAACTGTGATTCTTCTGTAGGCCTGAGCAGCAGTTCCACAACCTGACGTGTTTTATCCCAACCTGCCCCTCATCTGGGACAGCTCGCAACGTCCAACACAAAGACTGGTGAGTCTGACCAATAGCAGCACAGAGCGCTCTTCCATGCACAGGTGAACATGGTGAAGAGGCAGAGAAATTATATTATTATTGCTGTTATGTGGAATAGTGCCGCTTTCTTTCTTAATGTGTGTAGAAATTGACGCAGTTTTTTGTTTAAGTTCTTGTTCCTGGATGTTTGTCCCTGGCACTTCCTTCCAAATGACGTCACATATGTCGTTAAAGATGGCAAGCTGTGTTGCTTAATCTGACACATCTTATTGTGCAGTCTGAAGCTGGCATTAACTGCTGCACAGTGCTGGTTGATAATTGGTCCCTGCTCTTCAGCAGTGTTTTTGACAATTTCACCCTTATCTAAAACTCTGTAGAGGCTTTTCAGCCATTAGACAGATGCAAACATATTTTCTGTTCAGGTGCTTTGACAGCTGTTTTGCTTTTGGATTTTGCTGCCAGTCAGTTGACTTTGACATGAAAACAACTTAGATTTTATAACAGTATTTCTTCTCTGCAAGGCATAAATTCATAATATTGAGTGTCAACAGTGTTCAGAGCGTCCTGCCCTGCCAGACGCACGTACCCAAAGACAAAATAAAATGCACTTTTCACTTGGGCGCACTGCCAATACCATGAAATGACACAAAAAACTTTTAAACCTTTAAAAACTTTAAAAAATTAAAAACTCACTTGGCCTGTAGCTGTAATTTGATCACAGAAGATCAAATGCATCACAGTACAAAGCTGCTGGGGAAGGCAAAAGTGATGCATTTAATTGAAACCAAATTTTAATTTCAGTGTCTTTGGTTTGAAAGAAACACAATATGATGCATATTATGATTTAATGTAACAAAGATTTGTAATGAAGCATATTTCATCAGGAGTCTGAGTCAGCTGTCCGATGCGTTGACAGAAAGATGAACAAATGGGCAAAAAACACCAAGATAAACAAGCTTTCTGTAGGATGCAGACATTATCTTTTTGCATGAACTCTGACTGTGATGGGCCAACCATAAAAAAGAACACTGAAATTGTCAAAAGTGAATAATCTTTTTAATTTAGTCAGTGTGTGTGTAATGGTGAGGAACACACTGAATAGGGCAGAATCAGTGGCATGAATAAAAATGATTGTCTTATTAGAAAAAAAAGCCAGTGTAAGGGCAGTCGCTACATCCCCACAACCCCATGCTGCGACATAATGCATCATATTTCAGTGACAATCAAAACTATTACCATTGCATACACGTACATGCATGCACATGCACATGCATGTATAGCATCATTTTCTCAATGAAAAAAATCATAATAATAACAACGTCAGTCGTGCCCAAACCTATGAAGCACACACAGAATAGCAAACAGCAAGTTAGAGTGAATAAACTGAATAAACGTGTAGAAATAACTTGCTTATAGTCGGCGACATCTTTCACTAAAAACGTGGCTTTATGGAGAGGAATGTCATTCTGTCAGTCGCACCAACACTTTGATCCAGACCGAAACATATCAACAACTAGTAAATGGAAATTTTTGAACAGACATTCATGGGCTTCATCAGATGAATCCTAATAACTTTGATAATTAATTTAATACTTTGGTTCATAAGCAAATACCTGCAAAACTAATGACATTCCCATCAGCCTCAGCAGTGCTCTGTGTTTATTGCTAATTAGCATATGTCAGCATGCTATCTTGCTAAATTTCGATCATGACCATGGTAAACATTATACCCGCTAAACATCAGCATGTCAGCATTGTCATTATAAAGCAAGTACAAAGCCGCTAGCATGGCTGCAGATGCTTGTTTTCTTATATACTTCATATGTTTTGCAATTGTGCACCATATAACATCTATAGAATAATAACATCCACTAGTTTTACTTTCGTTTTTGTTTATTTGTTGTGTTTTGATTTTATTCAGTCTTTTTTCTTATGCTAAGTACATTGAGAGCAAAGTTTAAACCAGTGTCCTTCCTTGTATTTGCACACAGACTTAGCCCATAAAGCTATTTCTGATTCTCATTCTAAATATCCCTAGAAGCTCACCTCTTGCTTGCTTTGTTCTTTATTCTTACTTTATTCAAGGGGAATAAGAATGTGTATGTTTTTTTTTGCCAGTCTGGCTACACAAGTGTGTTTTAACGAGACTGATATCACTTTTGCAATGGTTCACTGCATCCCCCTTTTAACTCTTTTTAACATGCACACGCCCATGCCCACACACACGTCATTCACCTATTCACGCAGCCAGCTTTGTGAATAATATCAATTCTCCATGGGAAACTAATGAGCAGTGGACAAGCCCACCGGCCACAGGGGACACAATCCATTCCTTCACACTGGGCGTCTGTCAGAGGCTGTGTTGTGTCTGAGTGTGTGGAGCTGTTCGCTCAATGATCTGCCATATGGCCGCTGTGTCAGACCCCTCCAGGACTTTTTTTTTTTTCTGGAGAGTCACCCTGTGGTCCTGACTCTCTCTGCCCAGACGTGGCCCACTCACGCTGGGCCAAGACGGAGAGACAGTGAGCCCCCCGGATGGCAGAGGGAGGGTGGAAGTAGAGAGACTATTCTATAAAGGAAATAAAGACATTTTAACATTTAGAGAGGATGAGAAACGGAGAATATGGGTTGAACAAGAAAGATGTAGAGATTATCTTTTGATGCCTTAAAAGGAAAAGTCGGTTGGAAAGAGAGGGAGGAGACCTGGATGTCAAAAGAGCCTATAGTGAAGATGGAGACGCTGTCAGATGGAGAGAGGAGACAGATTGAGGAAGACACGCAGAAGAGAGAGAACTATTCAGTTGCAAAAAAGGGGAGAGAGGAAGAGGAGGAGGGTAAGATGGCGCAAACAGAGAAGAAAAAGAAATGACGAGAGAAGGGGGGGAGTGAAAGAGAGGAAATGGAGTGAGGGAAAGTGAAGAGGCCAGGTGCAGTGGCAGAGCAGATGGAGGGAAGGGAAGAGGGAGGGAGAGAAAGAGTGATGGCAGGGGGGAAACAGAGAGAGCAGAGAAGTTAATGTCTCCACTGTTGTGTGATGGGGCGTGTCTGTTCCAATGCCAGGCCGCTTTTCTACACACTCATTTAAAGACCCTGTTTCTTTCTCTTTTTTCTCCTCTTCTTCTCCTCTTTCTCTTTTCAGGCTTCCTCTTTCTTCGCTCTTTGCCTCGATTTCTTGCTCTTTCTCTTGCAGATTCAATTCACTTCGCTGGCGTGACTGTACATCACGGAAAGGCGCTCTGAACTGTTTACCAAAATGTGACTTCTCAACAATTCATACAATTCAAAGTAAATGAATAATGGTTGACAACACAGAGTAGTCCACGGTAACCAGCATCTGTGTACCTGTTACTCCCTTGGTTTAAAAGCATGATCAATTCTCACATCTCACATAAAACAAGCTGCTGAAAAGCCTGAATATAAATGAAGGAATAGTTTGACATCTTGGGAATTGTGCTTATTCACTTTGTTGCCAACAGTTATATGGCAAGACTAAAAACACTGAAAAATAAGGCTACAGCTAGCAGCCAGTTAGCTTTTCTTAGGTTTAACACAGGGGGAGCAGCTAGCCCGGCTCTGTCCAAAGGTAATAAAATATGGCCACCAGCACCTCTAAAACTTACTAAATAACTACTTATATATTGTTAGATTTGTTGAAAAAACAAAACAAAAACAAGATCCTGACTGTTTTTTGTTTTGTTTATTTCCTTTTATGGGGATTTACATCGTGGATTACTTCCTGGTTGGGCGCAGTAACTTCCTGGTTTATCAATCTACTCATCTGACTCTCAGCAAAGAAAGCAAATAAGCATATTTCCCCCCAAAAAAGTGTAGTTTTAAGTATCTGTGCTTGTGTGTATTTGATGTTTTAATCTTTCCATTATCTCAGTGTCTACACACACACACACACACACACACACAAAGACACTTCCACCCGACACCAAAGTCCTGGAGACGGTTTGCCGTCACAGAAACGGGGGGAAATATCATGAACAGTCTCTCTTCTTTTCTGCCACAGGGTCGCCGGAGCGGCACAGACATAAACATAATAATCCCTTTGAGCACCGCGGGGGGACAGGATGCCCATATATGGAAGCGAGGAGAAAGGGAGGCGTGGCGGGCGCTGCAGGGCCGCGTTGGGGAACTTGACATGGCGGAACGGCTGAATTATATTGGAAGGCCTGAGAAACAGTCGAGCGTCCAGACTGTTGGAGTGGAGCGACTGTCTGTCTAAGGCTGGCACACACACACACACACACACACACACACACATACACAATCTGCTTGTCTGTCCCCTTTTCCTCTTCCCATTTCCCCCTCTCCACGCCTCTGTCCTTCATGCCTTTTCTCTCTCTGAAACACACATTTTTTTCAAACCCATCTGTCATCCACGGCAACTTTTACTTCCTTTTATTCTTTCTTTATATCTGACTTCTCTTCTGCCCCTCCAGTCCTCCCACTGTTTCCACCTCCGTGTCCCACACCTGTTAGCTTTGTGTGCCCCGTCCAACATTTTCCGCCAGCATCGGCTAAACACCGAACGATCAGATTTCTACTCCTTCACAGAACATAAAAGCTGTTTCTGGTGTCTTGTGTCAATCCAAAACTCTCATATTTAAAATAAATCATGTTTACTGTTAAAAATGTCCCCCATATCATGAAAAGAAAAAAACATTTTGAATATTCTTCTTTTTTTTTTTTTCCTCTCCCAAACAAGTCCCAGTAAAAACTCTTCGGAGTGGGGAAGTCTGGTTGCTGGGAAAAAAAGCCACTGTGAAACCTTTGATGCTTCGAGCAGCACCTGGAGGTTGTTCGATGTCCTCCAGGATCCATTTATCCATATCTGTTTATCCATCCATTATATATAACCAATATCTGTCTGCACATAATGCCGTCGTTCTGCTTCCACATAATGTAAATGTACTTTTGTCAGCTCTGACCCCCCTCCCCTGTTGCGTTTTCTTTCATTCTCTCTGTTTTTATCATCCAGTTGGAGGGTGTAGGGATTCAGGGTGTCGTATGCGAGACAGACTGTGAGGCTTTTAAGGCAAATAAATAAATAAGACTGACTTGACTTTACTGGGAGGCCGTTTATGAAATACTGAGGAGTGAACATGCGCTTCCAATAATAAATCCACTTCAGATTCAGTTCATGCAACATTTCTGCCTGGGATGATTTACACATTACAGGCTAACATGCTGTATGTCCTAAGCTTAGAAACTCAGTCATTCTCATCATAGATAACTGTTTTGGGTGCTTAATGCACCCTTTATCAGCATATCAATCTTTCCTCTCACTCTTGGAGGGAAAAAAAGCAAATATATGTGTAATTTAAAAAAAAAAGTTAGCAGAGGACCATATTCTGGTTAAATGACTCCCCTTGAGGGGACATAGCAATCAGAGCTATGCAACAACCTTGTTTTATGTCCGTACTACAACATGCAGGCATCACTGGCTGGTCCACAATTCTATACAGCTCTGCACTATATCAGCTATATAAATGCAAAGGTTCACAAATCAAATAATAGTCCATCAAACACCTTAAAGAGGATATGGGAGCAGCCACAGCAGCAGGCTTCTGACTGGCTAGCAGCAGCTAGCTGTATTGTCACAATACCAACATTTTGACTTTTTGATTCCAAAACCAAGTTTAGTGTCATGATGCTCGATACCGTAAAGATACTGATGATACTGACTTAATACCTAACAGATCAGAACTCATTGTCCGATCTTTTAGGTACTTTTGGATCAATTGAAAGGTGGCTGTAATTAATTGTAGGCTGACTGGTGGTTGATTGCTCGGTGGTTTCACTTGAACTCTGTGTTGAAAAGAAGAGGTCTTTACAGTGTGGTGCTGCAAAGCTGTGACATCCACAGAGCGTACAAAATACATTTACAATGACTTTTCATACATATCACAGCAGACTGCTAATCTATGGTTACATTTACCGGGTGAAATGCTAATATATTTTGTATTATAGACCTGGCCTGCACAGTGTAAATATGTTGTTCTATGATGATTCAGTCGTTTCAGCTCAACCGTTACTCCGGCAACATAATCACATTTACTTTAAACAGAGGCTTCCTGTTTACTTTTTCACATTCACTAATGTAGCTAATAGCGCTATGCTATTTAGCTCATAAACTTTTTTAAAAAGCACCGAAACAAGACCCCCAGATAACTGTAGCTTAATACATTTGTCGTTTTTGAACTCAGGGCAGGCGTGCCCTTGATACGCTACACAATTGGCATGCTCCGTACCTCATTTAATTTAGCACCTCATCATCAAACTGCCAGCTGGCTAGCCAGCTACCTTATTTGCTAACCTGTCGTGCTTTGTACTCGTTGGAGAGGTCTCGGTGTCTGTCCCCGAGGTGCTTGGCGAGGTTTCCTCCCCCGCACGACGCTGTTTTACAGCAGCAGCAGTTTTGAATGCATTTTGTCAGTGGATTTATCATCAGCGTCGGCCCTGCAGTGGACTTCTGGAGCTTGTTTAGTTAACGAGTGCAGAGCGTGGAGGTAATAATTCTGAGGATGACATGCTGTCGATGTCTGTAGGCATGTGGAGGCAGCTGAAGCTGAGGCTCATGCTGTGTTAACAAGGATGAATTCATAGGTGTGTGTCCCCTCACCTAGACCCTGCAAGCACCTGGCTTGCCTGTGTTACTACTGCTGCCACCTGGTGGAGATTCAGACAAATTATAAAATTATAAATTTCATCCTCTACACCGCAGACATATTAGACATACAAGTACTGAACGTTAGAAAATTCTAATATTGAGTACTGAAAGCACTTAAATTTCAGTGTACTGTGCAGCTCTAGTTGACAGAGGTATTTAAATAAATCTCTCTGTGTGTGAAGGGGTTTGTTGTCAATGTTCAGCTGATCTGACCACTGACCTCACAATTCTCCCTGAACAAGAACTCCATTTATCCTGCACCCATCTTACTAAAAACCTGCTTTTACCATAAGTCAATGCAGTAAATATTCTGCAATGAATGGATTCCATGCTAAGTTTACCCAGTTAGCTCCTGGACTGTTTGATTAAGTTTCACTGTAGAACAGCAGGACTAAAATCCTGACTGCGTCCTCATTATTTAAAGAACACTCTTGTGTTTCTCTGTAACTTCACACTTAGATAATTTCTTAAACTGGACGTCTCAGAGTTTCATGGCACCAGAGCTTGTTTAACTCCCTTACACTCTAAATAGCTTTCACTGGCTTTGATCAGAGCCTTTCCTAGTCTGCACTGCAGTGAGTCATTAGCAAAATATAGCACTTAAAAAGCAAAGTCTGGGTGGATTGTTACATGTGGGACTTGTGTCTTTTTTTCTGGGCAGGAGCGTGAACAGAGCTGGGGACGGGAGGTGTGGCGGCGATGGTGCTGATGTGGATTCCTGCTTGTGTAGGATTAAATTTGATCATTAAGACCTTCTGCTCTCACCATCTTTCTTTTCGCCATCACTCTCCTCCCTCTGCTCCTCTGTCCTGGAAGATTTTAAATGTTTAAACAGCGACTGTGGTCAGTCATCAATCACACTGACACAGATGATTACTGAAGGCACACACACACACACACACACACACACACACACACACACACACACACACACACACTCACAACCTCAGTCATTACTAAACACCTAATGGACACGCAGCCAGGCACTGGCCTTTAAGCACTACGTCTGTCATGTTCACACACACACACATACACACACACACAAACACACAAACACACACGTACACACACATTACACTCTCCATCACTCAAGCTCATTAGCCTTCTCTTTTGCTTCATCTATCTTTTCTCTCTGCTTTTTTCTCTCCCTCTTACATCCATTTCTCTTTGCCTCCATCTCTTCCTTGCACAAAAAACACACCTTTTTTCTACCTTTTGCCTTCTTTCTGATGACTGGTCTCCATATATGTCTGTCTGTCTCTGTCTCTCTGACACATCTGAGTCTTCATTTCTGTCCAACGGCATCTCCATCTCCCTCCGCCTCTCCTCCCACCACACATGCAGGGCGTCGTCCTCTGTAATAAATCTCGTTTCCTGTCCGTTGAGGCTGATGCGGCCTGCAGCTCTATGCAGAGTGATAGATGATACAATATTGAGCCATTGTAAAGCTGCGACTGAGATCTAGGGTTCTCATAAGAAAAGGGCCTCCATAGCCTGTAGGGAGAGAAAGACGGAGAGGAGAGGGAGGACAGAAGTACGCAAGTGAGAAGAAGGAAAGGAGGAGCAGGGATGTGGGAAAGGCAAAAAGAAAATGAGTATTTATACAGAGTGGAGAAAGGGGAAAAGTAAGGTTGACTGAGAAAATGAGGCACATTGGTAAGCGTGTGATCATGAATTATTTAGGTGTTTGGCAAATAAAAAATGGCTGATAATTTATTTCTACTGCAAATAATAATCTAATAAATTATTGGTGACTATAAGTGGTGACATATGAAGGCCAAAAAGTCCAAAAAAAGAAGCTTTGATTAAGCATTTGGTGTGTTTTTCCATTTGAGAAAATGCAGTTTTAGACCCACCTGACGCTTCACATGCTCATGCTTTCCTGAGCTTTAATCCATCCTGCATCACGCAGATGACAAGCAGTCCCTGTGAGTTTGATCAGGCTGACAAATTCTGTATTAAAATAGGACAAGGCGTCCATACATTTGTGCACAAAGTGCTGCGAGTGTGTGTCACACTGTTTGCTGCAGTGTTGAGACTGATAAACAGAGCCACCTGTGGTTCTCTATTAGGGGTAATGACACACACACACACAGTCCTCCAGGAGCATTTGGACGAGCAAGACTGTACACACACACACAGCGGCACTGGTGTAAGCACAATGAGGCTGTCCTCGCCATAGAAACGACGGCAGTGTTTAAATATTTATTATGACTTATGTTTATGTTTTCCTGAGACGCCATCTCTGGTGGTCATGATGTTGTTATTGTGCTGTTTGGGTGCTGAAGGTGCCGAATTTGACAGCTTTTGTCACCTGCAGCTTCTATTCAGTCGAGTGTGGCCCTGTTGTCTTTTACACTTTTTGCTTTTCACTTTGGCTAACTTTTAATCTGATCTGATGCAGACTCGTTTTTATCAGAGAAAACAGGAGTTTGCTTACCTTGTTGAAAATCAAAGCCTTCCTGTGGTTTGTCAGTGGAAAGCTTTTAATGTGAAGCGGGAGCTGTTAAGTTTGCATCAGCTGCTTAACAGAGAAATTACAGCTTTGACAGGAAAAGAGAGAAAACAGACTCACGCCTGGTAGATAAGAACAGACTTCAACCTACAGAAACTGCAGGATTAGGTTATAAAAGATGAATCTTGTCAGCCTTTAAGGAAATGCATGTAGTCTTTCTCGTCACACGCAGGACCACACATGTTTAGCAAATCAGTACAATGTGATATCACAGTGTGGCTTAGGGCAGACTCGGTCATTGCCCTGCTTCCTGCTCAACGGTGCTGCAGCAGTCCACTGAAAGAGTGGCAGAGATGGATAATTATGTCTTATAATTCAAATTCTGTGAACACAGATGAGCCCTCTGAGGCAAAGCCTCCATGAAACGAGCTTGATAAACGAATAATCGCAGCTCACACAGACAAAATCCAGCTGAAGTTAAACATAGTTCTCAGAAAGCACAGCATCATGTCAGCTAAACGCTTCCCTGCGGATGTTTCACAGTAAAAGTCTTCCAGCGAACAGAACTGTTTGTACCTTTCTGGGACATACTGGCCAGTTTCTCGCCAGTGGTATGATTTTATATTATTGAACTGCCAATGACGAGATGTACTGTACGTGCAGCAACAGAAGCTTGGGAGAACCTCAACCCTCCAGTGAAGGTACAGTTTCTCTGTGTTGTTTCTGTCCCCACTCCCCTCCTCACATCTCTCATCTGAGCTGTGTTGGATGCATCCAGTCTAACTGGCGTCAGGTGCAATATAACGAGCCAATAACTCTCCAGGTACATGGCTGCAGTTTTGGACAAGCCTCCCTGTGGTAATTATACTGTATGTGTGTGTGTGTTTTATAAACTATCAGTACCGATACACTTTAAGGCTGAACTGATTTACATAAAAGATTAAAAGAAAAAATTGTCATGGTGGCTGTTTGCAAACAGTTTGGTGTTTACACATCATCAAGCACAGAGCAACAGTAGCACTCGTGTGGAGTCATGTTTCTGTCCACCTGTTGAATGTAAGCTTCATCGTTAAATGGTTTATTTTTTTGTGATGTGCGATGCAGAGTCTGCACAGGGGGATTTGTGTTGATTGTTTCTCTGCACCGTTCCCGTGTCTGACTTCCTGTCTGGCTCGATCTGCTCTGTGTAGATTGACACATTGTCCGTCAAAAATACTGTAGACTCGACCCACTTCTGGGGTGCTTCTGAAACGGAGATGGAATGCACCTGGTGGAACTGCACGCCTTGCATATGCGCCTGGTAGTTTCTGCCCACTTTTAGCTCTGTTTTGGTCTCCAGCAACTCCTGTGGGAAATCTCTGGTTCTGTAGCTGCTAAATGCTCCAGCGTGTTCATCAGCTAGTTGCTAATGTTTGTCTGCGTGCTGTTTGGTCCTGGACAGGTAGTGTGCAGCTGGTTTATCTGAGCGTTCTTGCTGCCTGTGGAGTAGAAGGCAGGACATAAAGGCACGAGGGCCAAATTGGTTGAGAGCCACTGTTTAATTCAGAATGAGCTTTTATTTACAGCGGCACGCTGGGGTTCCTCAGGTTGGAACAGTTGTTGCTCAAAATCACCAGCTGTCACTCACAACTGCATGCTGAGAGGAGACTAGAGGACACACGCATGCACATACATACAAATACACTTGAAGGAACACAAAATGCACTGCGCGCACACACACACACACACACACACACACACACACACACACACACACACACACACACACACACACACACACACACACACACACACCATGCTGTGCAGGAAGTGTTGGGAGTCCAGTAACCTTCTCTTAACTCAGCAGGGAATGGATGAACCTCCCCTAATCTTTCTCTCTCTGTCTATCACCTGGGGATTTACTGTGTGTTCATGTATTTTCTAGCTTTTTTGTGTCTTTTCATTCTTGCATTTTGCAAAGTGCCGACCACCAGAGGTGGGTGAAAATCTTTTGGAATCCACAATGTAAAGAAATATTTCATCACAAGTAAATATCCTGCATTTTTTTTTAGTATCAATAGTAAAAGTACTCTTTAGCCCAAGTGTGATTAGGTTTAGGTAATAGAAGAATTCTGAAAATATCATGTTTTTGGTTCTGCTGAATGAAACCTGACACCAAATTCAGCAGAAGACGTCAGTAATACATAAAAAATAAGTTTTCTCAGGTAATGAACATTATGATAAACCAGACTGTGACCTTTCTGATGATTCATCACGTGACGCGGTGCCCCTCCACAGGCCGATAATGTGATTCCTATAACATCTGTAACATCAGTAATGTCAGGTGAGATGCACAACCAAACATGCAGAGGCCATAAAAGACTGTTGTAGATTTATGCAGAAAATAAATACAACCTGTGAAGGAAACATGATTGCACTTTTTCTAATGAACTTTAAGCATCAATTTGTACATGACGTGAAAGAAGGACAACACAATCTCAGCTTAGATGACTAAACACATAGTTCAAGGTACGCTTACTTCTAATGACTTCTTAACAGCCAGGACAAACATCCTACAGAATCATCCATCACAGTATCATGAAGTCTCAGAAAATTAGTACTAATATTGATTAAAACTGAGCTCCACTGACTAAATCTTGACTGAAACAAAATATGACATTAAACCAGCTACAATTTTCAGTAAATGACGAAGTCTGAAACAAAATGAACATTGCTGTACACACACTGCTGCTTTTCCTTTTAATCGTTTCAATAATTTTAATGTACTATTAATGATCTTGAGGTTTGGATTGTTAGTTGGACAAAATGACTGCATTAATCACTATTTTCTGAATTATTAAAAACTAGCAAATTAATGGAAAACATAATCAACAGAATAATCCATAATGAAAATAATCATTAGTTGCCGTCCTTTACAAAACAGTTCAAAATGAGCTCCATGCATCAGTAGATATAATGTAATGATATAGTAGAGCAGTCAATCAGTACTGCATTGAATACTTTTAATACTTCAAATACATTTTTCTGATTATACTTTTAATTGAGTAACATTTCAATGCAGGACTTTTACTTGTAAGCAAGTGTTTTTACAGTGTAGTGTGAGTACTTTTACTTCAGTAAAGGGCCTGAATACCACTGGTCAATACACATGCATGGACTCTTAAAGGGAGTCATCTGTCACTCTCCATCAGGTGATGAATATTACACCAGTCTGTCAGCAATCCAATAAGCACACACTGCCCCGAGCCGCTGGTAAATGCACAACATGGAGAAACACAGAAACACACTCCCAGACACACACAGGACACCACACAAATAACCACACACAACACACACACACACACGTATACACTCTGAGCTGTGATTGATGTGTTGGAGCTCTGTTCACATGAAGCCATGGGGGCTTTATTAGAAAATTAATGATAGAGGACTTCCATCTATTTGAGAGGTAAAGAGCGCAACACACACAGACACAGACACACACACACACACACACAAACACAGAAAGAGAGGCATTATTAGAAACCCCATAATTACGGACCTGGCTTCCATCATTAATTATTTCGTCTCTGGTTTGATTATGTGACATTTTTCAATACAAAATACAACAGAACAACCAGCCTCTAAAGAACGCCATCAAATAGAAATCAGCTGTCACATTTTCAAGAAAATCAGCCATGTGTGCAGACTGACCGCAATGCATTTTAGAGTTCATCGGGAAGGAGTTTTAAAGAGCTCACTTTCCATAATCAGACAGACTGGAAAAATGATGTCCAACCTCTATCCTCTCTGCTTTGAATTCTTCTGGCAGAATATTCAGGGTTCGTCGACGCGTCCCTTCATACTGACGCCATGCTGACGCACCAAGAGGTGTTTTTGGCTCCAGGGTTGTTCAAAGCCACCTGTGAGGGTGTACAGTATGTACTGAGGGTGCATCATGTCTGGCAAATGTGGTTTTTTTTGTTTTGTTTTTTTTTAGTGTGCATGTATAGGATACTGTTGCAAAATACTTACTTGATCACCTGTAGTTCTTTAGGTGTATCGTTTGGGAATTTGTAGCTCATTGCCTTCCTCCTCACAGTAGGATTTTATGCTGCTTTATGGTATTTTGTGAGTAGGTCCACGGGTGTGAGTTTCCCTGTGTATCAACTCAAGTCAAATCAGATCAAATGACAGTAGAGAGCCTATATAACCTGTAAAAGTCCATGAATTAATTCACTAGATGTTAAAATCTTCTAAACTGGAGTTACTGTTGGTGTGTTTTGCACATGTTGGAAAGTCCACAATGATGTTAGAGATAAGCTGTTTTGTGCAGTATGTAGGGTGCGTGACAGCAGTTACACTTTAGATGTGGTTGTTAAATCTTTTGTCTGTCCGTGTTCATTTTTATTAGCAAAGAGTAATGTGTCAAACATTCATGGTGAGAGCAGGTTTTTCATTTTTAGACTCGCCTATCTGTCGCCTTTGCCAGCTGAAACGACAAAAATGTCACAGGTGGTAGACGATACTAGCTGTAGCTACTTGACATTAATGCCTGAGGTAACCTGCCAAAATGAATGCTGCAAATTCATGTAAAGATTCATCCGTGCGAGTTCAAAATGTTTCAGCTTGAGCAAAACTTTTGCCTGTTCTGAGGCTTTATCAGTCTACTTCACGAATGTACAGAGATGAGAGGGAAACGGAGAGAGACCAGAGGGGAATAACAGACAGAACAGGAGTTTCTGGCGAGTGTGAGCTGCCTCACACTAACACACTGCTCCACCTCTTTTAAAATGCTCTATTTTAATTGATTTTATGCATTCTTCATACTCTATTTTAAACTGTTTTATTACTTCTCTTCAGTGCGTTTTGTTTGTATGCATTGTCTTTATTCTAAATTCATCCCCACTTTTATTCCTTTATATTTTCCTTCATGTTCCTTTAATCCTTATGTTGTAAAAGACTTTGAGCTGCAATTCTTTTGTGAAAGGTGCCATACAAAGAGTTCTTCTTCTTCTTTTTCTTCTCTTCTTCTTCTTCTTTTTCTTCTGAATTAACAGGCACTCCCAGAGACTGTCAGCGCGCCCGTTGCTTGTCAGCTTACAGCTAACATCTACAGTTACTATATTAGCTGTGTGGGTCAAATAATCACAAACAGCACAAATGAAATTGTCACAAATGAAACCAGGTGAAATGAGACCTTCCCATTATGAGGGACAGACAGGAGGCTGAACTCCCGCTGAGGCTGAGCTCGCCCTAAATACACCGCCGACACTCTTAGTCATTTAAAAAAAAACAACCCTTTAAAGTGTGAGTTCATGTAACGGCGAACAGCTCACAGAGTGAGAGGTTGCTCAGTGGGCTGATCGGGTTTGATCCAACACATATTGACAGATCCGTGTGGGCATGAGCCTTTGCAGTAAAGTAAAGTTGGCTGTGTGGGTGAGGACAGGGAGTGCAAAACACAGGCACTCTGCTACTGGTGCCAGCAACAACCCCTGCAACACACACACACACACACACACACACACACACGCACACACACACACAGTTGTGCCACCTACCCAGATGAAAGCACTGGCTCTGTGGCAGACCACTCTGTGGCTCCCTCGGAGGCCCTGTAGAGGGCTATTGTTGCTATTTATAGGAGAAGGAGTCAGCAGGAGGCCTGTCAGTGTGTACTGTACAGTGTGTGTTTGTGTTTGTGTTTGTGTGCTCGTCTATTTCTGCAACACATATTTTGCAGGTGTTTATGCTTACTTATGTTCTATATCAGAAGAGAACGTGTGTGTGTGAGTGTAGTGCCTACTTGAAGGTTTTCAGTAAGAGCTACAGTCGCACTGTTGCTTCATAACTCAACACACACACACTCACAATCCACTGAAGGAGAAAAACCGCAGCCTTGGATAGTTTAAGAGTCTTAATGTCAACAGCCACCACTAAAAGCACAAGTGTTTGCGGCTGAGCAGCCGCTTTAGATAAGCCAAAGGCTACCGAACGGAAAGACTGATATCATCATACCAGAATGTGCTTCGCTGTAAATGTGACTGATGAAATGCTTTACAAATGAGTGAGAGGGACGAAAAATAATAAAACAGAAAGAAGCAGGCGAGGGGACCGCTGATGATAAAATGTTTCATAAGAGGGGAGAGCGGCGAGGGAAGATGAGATGTTTGAGATGATTTACAGAAGGAGAGAGGCGGGGACAGAAGAAATATGGAGTGAAGCAAGGGATTAATGGAGGAAATGAAGAACAGAGGAGGAGTAAATGATGAACAGAAACAATCAGGGTGGATTAAAAAAACAGAGACATGGAGGTAAAACATGCAAATAAAACATTAATTATACAAAATAAAGTTTCTCAGGTGAGCTTCGCAGCTTTACTGTAACTTTTTCATCTGGTGAAAATTCAGGGACAGTTGCCAGCACCTGGCAAGCATCCAAACAAATGAAAACCCAAAAATGAGAAAGCAATAAACCTTATGGTGTGATTAGATTTACAACAATCTTATTTGTACTGGTGGAATGAGAAAAAAAACTAAAAACGCTTTTGTCTGATGAAGTGTAATTTGATTTAGCAGCATGCAGCCAGTGAGTTCAGGACATTAGGAGAGCAGGGTGCTGGGAGCTGCCAAGACCGCGAGCAGCCCTCTCACCGAGACGCCCACCCAGGTGGTGGGAGATAAAAAAAAAAAAAAAAAAGAAAAGAACATGTAATGGATTTTATACAGTTGGTAAAGGAGACGTTTTGCACTTAGCTCACTTCATGTTTTGTACAAATTGAAAAATAAGACTCAGTAAGAAGCTGCGCAGCATGCAAATTTAATTTTCAGCTCGTTATTTAAAGTATGCTTCTCAGGCCCCTCTCTGCTGATATTGTTGCTGCTCAAAATGATATTCAAATAATTCAAGTTAATCAATTGACGCAAATTAGCTGGGAGCAGCTAAACCAAAGGAAAGAAGTGGAACAAGTGCAACGGTGAAAGAAGGCAGAAAGGGAAAAATGTTCAATAAATATTTGTTTTCTATGCACAAGTATTATTTCAGTATATTAAAATGATTTGGAGGGCTGTAAGACTGACAGGAAATGTTGCAAACAAGGTGAGGAAGGAAGGAAAGAAAGGAGGAAGGAAAGAGGAAAAGAAGGAATTATGCTGTTTGCATCAATTTGGTTTCAGTTGTTTCTGTCTAAGCTGAAGGCAATATACTTCATCTGCATCGCCTACGAGCTGGAAAAAGTGCAGATAACCAAATCAAGTGTGCTTCTGCAAACCCAACAGTGTGGGTTTGCTCACACATGAATGTGAACACACACACACACACACTCAGAGAGAGAGGAAAATTGATTCCTCGGGACGTGTGGAACCTTAAATGAAGCTCAATAATGGAAGTATTTAATGCAAATTTTGAGGTTTCCCTTATTAGATTTTGTCCATTAGAGCTGTTATACATTATGCAAATGTAATGTTTGTAGTTGACATTATATTAGGACTAATGGTTTATAATAGAGTAACTCAATGGTTAATGGTGTTGCCTAACAGCGAGAGGGCCACCAGCTTTCTGCCTTTCTGCTGGAGTCGCACATACACACAAACAGCCCGAGTCTCTCCTGCAGCTTGAACAGCTTTGTGCGGCACATAAGTATTGCTGCCGCGCAATAAGCACCACATTTACCACATTTATAAGGGGAATGCCTGTTGGTTTATGTGGGAGCTGGGTGTGTTATAAAAGACAGAGAGGCGGGAATGGAAAAAATATAAGCAGGGCTGAGGGAGTGATATAACAGTCGGGTACAGTTTGCAACGAGACTCATACAGTAGTGGAATTTGCCTTTTCTTTTTAAACATTTTTCTCATTAAAAAATTGTTTTTTGGGGAAATTCCCAAAATATTAATGTCTAATACTTTTCATTGTGTGTGTGTGTGTGTGTGTGTGTGTGTGTGTGTGTGTGTGTGTGTGTGTGTGTGTGCAAGATCGGTTATTTTGTGCTACTAAGCAGAGAGTTAAAATCTGTGTTAGTAGGCTACACTCTCAGCAAAGGCCAACCACCAGAGACCAGTCTGAAGTGTGTGTTTGCATCCACGCTGGTATGCTTGAGTTAGTGTGAGTCTGTGTTAAACTGCGTTCGGGATCTGGAAGGATGAGAACATAAGAACATAAGACTCCTATTGGTAGTCGGGCTGGCGCATTATTATGTGAATGCAAATGAGGGATCAGCCTCGATCTTGAAATTCTGGGCTGTTGAAAACATTTCCTCATCCCCGAGAGGAGAAGACGTTGTCAACAAACTGTTATGCAGGGAGAGCTGCAGTGGATTTACACACTGAACACAACTGAACCGTGCAGATTAAATGAGGGAATTTGTTTTCTACGAATGTTCTGAGAAATTCATCCATTGTTTTGTTTTATTGTTCTTTGATGTTTCCTGAAAAGTTTTCTGATTATTCTTTTATATTGATGCAGCATAGATGTATTTAAATGTCCACACCAGCACTGCCTCTCGTTGCTCTGATGAAGACATGCTTTGTGTTGCTGCACCTTTATTAGTGCTTCAATCTCCATCTTTTCCAGATTCTGCCTCTGTTGAAGCACCAGTTGAGCTTTAAGAAGGCTGATGCACGGACAACTTACACTTCACACTTTACTGTGAGTGTGTGCAGACATTTTGATGCTTGTGTTGCTGTGTGTGCACAGTGAGGTGTGTGTTTTTATGTCAGAGGCAGCGTGAGAACCAGGTCAGTCTCCTGAGGAGAGGAGCGGCAGATGGATAAATGAGGGCAGGACTGATGAGAAAACGTAGAAGAAAGAGTTGAAGAAATGCTGATGCAGAGAAATTGCTGATAACAGCTCTCTAAGCTAATTAGCGGTCTGAATTAGCATTGTACTGTATACAGTTGCAGCCAATTAAGAAGGAAAGCGATGCAGATGGTCAGGGATGTGGGTCAGTCTGGAGTGAAGTTATTTCAGCCTTTTCAGACTTCTCTAGATCTGAATCTTGTTGTGGTTTCACATGAGCCACTGCTTTCCTGCTTCAACTTGAACTGTCACTCATAATTTCACACCGTGTGTCATGTCCAGCAGACAGCTAATTATCCCAAAATACCATAATATTTGCCCATCATTACTTTCACTTTCTTACTTTTAAGATAAATTAGTGGAGTGGGCGACAGACTTCCTCTTTGTGATCTTGCAGCTAATCTCCAGCAGGCCGGGCGCTTTGGTTTGTGTGTTTTCACGGGTTAATTAGGAGCAAGCTTTCATGGCTCGATTAAATGAAGAGCATCTTTGATCCTTCATGCTTTGGTCTCTCATGGGTACAAACAGCAGAACACCCCTGAGACAGACAGACAGACAGACAGACAGAGATGAGGTGAAAAGTAAAAATGAAGAAAAGGAAGGGTGGAAAGTAGGAAAGGGGAGATAAAGGGAAGAAAGTATGGGTTTATGGTTTATATATATATATGACACTTCTATCACTGCTAGTGTAGCATATTGGCATGCTAGCTAAATAGCTCTAAACACAAAGTACATCTGAAGCTGATGGGAATGTCAATAGATACCGAAGAATCAGACCAATTATAATTTTGACCTGATGATGGCGCTATGAAAAGTCAAGAGATCACCAAAGTTATTTTAGTTAATTGTAGCATATTGCATATCCCGCAGGGGAAGTGAGTGTGTGGACCAAATTCCAAAGCAATCCATCTAATAATGAGACATTTTACTCAATGTCAACCTCATGGTGGCACCAGAGGTGAAGTTGGGGAACTCGTCAAAGTTGTTAGGATTCATCCTGTGGGGACCATGAATGTCTGCACCAGGTTTCATGGCAATCCATCCAGTGGTTGTTGAGAAATTTGAGTGCGGTCCACAGTGGTAGACAAACAGACTATTGCCTTTCCTACAGTCATGCCGCTAATGTGGCTACAAATATGCTAATGTGAGCAATTTATGTTGTGTTTTTATGTGAAAATAGTCATGATAGCGTGAGTTTTTGTGTATGTTGTAAGAAAAGGCAATCCCAGTTTTGAATATGGAAAAATGTTGAAAATCTTTAAAATGTAATTGTAGTTTAACCACTAATCAACTTTTTAAAATCATTCTGGGCCTTAGTAGGCAGCTGATTCATGTTTTTTTCTGTTTGTTTCTTTGTAGAACTGAAAGCATATCTGTCAGTGCTGCAGGATGATCTTGTTTCCAGTAAACTATAATGATCAGTTGTTCCTTCAGTGTGTAACTATACTACTCTAAAGTTTTTTTTTTTTTGTGAAATTTGGTTGAAAACTTTGATTGATTAAACAAAACCCCTGAAGAGCCGAAGGCCTTTTCGGAGATTAGCTAGCATTAGTTAATTAGCACTAGCAATAATCAACTCCTTCTCACTTCCATCTCGTCACATTCAGAGGCTTGGTCAGGACCCTTTGGCATCACTTTTTACAGCAGTGAGTCTCCCTTTAGGATCATTTTTCAACATACAGAGTCGTCCGATAGACTTCTGTAGACAGACCGTCCTCACTCCCAATAAGTTAAATGACATAGTGTAAAGAGCAAGAAAAGCTCGCCTGTGGAGGAGATTCAGGTGGTTTGATGGGTTGAATGCAGGACTTTCCCCCAGAGTTTACATCCCGTGTGAAACCAAACATAAAGAATCATTTCTTTTGTAAGTGAAGAAACATAACGTACATAACTTACTGTACAAAACTAACATAGTTATTTTAATCCAACCAAACAAATAAACACACACCCGTAACAACACAAACACCAGGAACCAAATCACTTGTTATTTAGCCTTTATTAAATAATAATAATAACATTAAAAAAGAAATTTTTCTGTACAAAGTCTACAAACAACAGTTTGAGTTATCTGGCCAGTGCCGTAGGGGTGTGTGTGTGTGTGTGTGTGTGTGTGTGCGCGCGCCTTAATGAAGTGTCCATTTGTCTGTGTGTGAGTGTGTGTTTGTCAGTGTGTACATGTGTGAATCCATCGAGACAGAAGAGGTAATACTATCTGGACTTCCAGAAGGAAAGAGAGAGAGACAAAAGTGTGTGTTTCTGTACTCACTGATCAGTAATGTTGCTGTTTCATGTGTGTGTGTGTGTGTGTGTGTGTGTGTGTGTGTGTGTGTGAGAGAGAGAGAGAGAGAAGGAGAGAGAGAGATAGAGAGACATTATAAGAGACCTCCAAGGCACTTGGAAAACAGTCCAATGAAAAGACAGTTAGATGGACAGAAAACCCTCCACCTCTCTCTCCATCGTTTCCCCCTCCACCTCTCTCCATTGTTCCCCCCTCCATCTCTCCTCCTCTGACCATCTTTCAACACCTTTTTACAATTCCCTTGTTTTCTTTGTTTCATCTCAGCAGGCCTCCTGGTTGTATCCATGCACGCCCTCAAACATGGAGAAATGAGAAAAGAGAGAGACCGGGGGCTCCAGGCGAACATACAACAAGTGTTTCCTCTCTTTTGCTCTTTAAATTCACCCCCCCAGAAGACAACAACTTGGCCTGGATAGTTGACAGATTCAGAGACTAACAAAGAGGACTTTCTGGGATTGACCTTCATCTGCTGCAGCCAAGCAGAGAGAGAAAGAAAAATACAAAGCAGGCAGGGAGACATTTTTTAAATGTCTGAATCGCTGACTCGCCTCCCGCTCTGCCTTTTGGTTTCTTGTCTCTTTGTTTTTAATCCTTCTCACTGTGTTGTCTCTCTCACCGTCCACCTGTCCTGCTGACAGTCTCATGTTTCATTCTGTTCATCTCATTGGCTGCCTGTCCTCTCCATCTGTCAGCTGAGCATCTCATCGGATATGTTTACATGCGGAGAATCACCTGCCGACGAACCTTCTCATACGAATCTTTCACAGACTTTGACTGACCGTGTCGACAAGTTAATTAAATGTTCCCACAGTTCCAACAAGTCTGCAAGCCCAAATGTGTCATGTTTAGCTGCAGATAGTTTAGTTCAAATGCAAGGAAAAGAGATGTCAAGTCTATCTGCTGCCATGTTTTATATTTTATGTAAAAATATACCCATAATGCATCAGTCTCCCATGACTTCCATTCATATGCAGCTAATGTGCTAATTTTTCATTTTCTTACAACCTCTCATTGAACTTTTAGAGATTGTTTATAACTGTCTAACCATAAGCATAAAAACTCAAATGATGCTTTAGTTGCCACATGTGTGCATATTGTAGGAAAAGGACATGAAAAAGGCTGCAGATATGTTTAACATCAGCATTTTGTTGATATGTTAATAAAAAAGCATTCTGGGAGGCATTAAAGGTACCCTGGAGTTTTCGTCTAAAAATACAAAGCAATGCTTAGATTCGGTGTTCCTCATTAAAACTGGTTGTAGCAAATGAATCGAATGCATTTCCTTCCTCATAAAACAAAACCTCTTTTTCCCTCATAATTTAAAATCCTGCATTGTTGCTCATGCTTTTAGCTTAACGTCGCCTTCTTTAAAACCGCCGCAGGGTGCCTTTAAGTTTCCACCGAAATGTATTTAGTTGAAGCCAAAAATGTGGCACATGAATGTGACTCATGTGAAACAGCTGCACCAAGATGTTCCCATGCAACCTGCATATGTCTGTAGGTCCACTACTAGTTTGATGATTGGACTTCTTCTTCTCCTGCATGTAAACATAACCACCATAATTTTTTTCGTCCACGCTCTCTTTCTTCCTGTCTGTCTTTCTGTGTGTGTGTGTGTGTGTTTGTGTGTGCGTGTTTGCGTCTCCTCCTGTTCATCAGTCTCTCCAGCAGCACTGGCCCTCCTCGATGGCTGTCCTCCGATACAGCGTATACTGTAGTTAGCTTAAGGCTCGATTGTGTGTCCAAGAAAGTCGACGGTATGATTTCCGTTCTCCTCCTTTAGTCGTTTCCACCTCCTTCCGTTTTTTTGAGCGTCCTTCATTCAGGGGGTGACGCTAAGACCGGCGGATAACAGGCAGCACGATGTATCGCTCGCTGTCCGTTCACCAACCGGCCTCTTTAACACTCGTTCAGACCCCCTGTGCACATACACAGCTCTTTGGCAATCCATAGGTTGCAATAAAACAATCACTGACATTTTGTTCACACAGTGTCTGTCCATCATTTGGGCATCATACAGTCTGAAAAGCAAAAAAATATAGATATATACCAAAGACAAACCCTAGAATATTGAATCTAAAGCACGACTCCATAACAGCATGTTAGATTTAGATAAACCTCTGATTTTCTGTCCTCCACCTTCCTTTAACGTTCCTCTACTCTTTGTAAAGACTGATAATCTGTAATGGAAAATGTGCCAAAATAGAAAAGGACTGAAGTAACAGTTAAGACCATGGAGTCCAACACAACGCTAAAGAAAGTCTAAAAATGGCGTAAGAGCTCTACAGGGCGGCTACGAACTGAAGCTGGCTTTTCTTTACTTTTTTTTTTTTTCCCAAGTAGACACGAGCCTAAAACAAAACAAAAACAGTCACCATTACTCTTCTATGCCACTGGTTTCACAAAGCGCAGACCGAGGGCAGACAAAGGAGCGAGCGAGCGCCACATGGCAGGCTAATGGACGTTTCAAACTCACAGAACTCATATCTAAAACTTTCAGAACAAAAAGAAAAGGTCCTTTTTCATCCTCTTTTCCTTCATCGCCTTTAGAAATCTAGATTCATTTCAGTTGATATCTTTTAAACTTCTTTGGGGGGGAGGGGGGGGTAGGCATTCGCTTGATATGTGTTGATTTCAGTCAAAAGTACCCACGTTAAAATGGTCCACTGGTGCTGAAGCCTTCACGAACAGTCAGAAGCTGAGACTTTTTCATTTCTGCATGCCGTCTCTATTGGCCACATTCAAATTCAAGATAATGAGGACAAACGCCCCCCTGCAGAGTGCCAGTCATGGGTGCATGTTAATGAAATTCTCTTCTTCATTAAGAATCCCATGACCAAGATTTTATACAAACACCCAAGACTGTGCTGTCATCTGTGGTCCAAATGTCCAGATTGTCATGGGTGCTGTAGTCCGTCTCCTCTCTAGCTTCATGCCAATGGCTGGTGGGTTATATTCTATGATAGATCTGTCATTCATATTCATTTATTCATTCCTTCATTCATTCACAGGCTTTTAGAATCGAGCAGGCTCTCTCCTGCAGGCGGAGGAGATGTGGTACTGTAGGTAGGGGGGACTTGGGGTCAGGTGTTCCCCCAGTTTAGGCCTCATAGCACATAGGTGAGGAAACTCTGGGTTGAACGTTACCCCTTTAGACATCAGAGCAGGATACTAGGTGGGGGTGCTGGGGATTGAAGTAACAGATAGTGCTTCGTGTTTTCTTTGTCCAAGCCGAGAACAAAATGACTTTTGCAGGGGATCACGGGACGCGTCCCTCCCCATCGTTCTCCAGAGTCCTCCTCCTCTTCATGCCTCTGAGCAGCACCTCTGCTGGTTTATCTTCACTTTATGCTTTATCCCGTCGTACAGCTCAAAGTTGTAGTTCTCCAGCGTTGTGGAGGAGCGCGACGAAAGCCCGCTGTAGGAGCAGGTGCAGTAGAGGAGGAGTCCCGCGCACACCGCCCCCAGCAGGACGCCCAGAGAGCTCATCACGATGATGGTGAGGAGGATGGGGTCCAGCGTGTACAGCCAGGCGTTGTCCTTGTCTTTCTCTGACACCAAGGTGACGGAGGGGGGGTCCACATCAGAGGAGGAGGGGGTGGAGAAGGAGGATGGCCACCCTGGGAAGACGTAGTCTGGAGAGAAAAGAGGGAATTTTAGAAAAACTACATAATTACAAAAAACTATCCAATGCCAGTGGTTTTACATGTGTCAGCTACAAGTTACATATTGATTTAATTCAACCGTTGACTTCCACTGACTTCTGTATAGTTTGAAATTCAATTACTACATGAGCAGGCTTTTGAAACTTGATCCGTTACAGTGAAGTCTGCACAGATTCTTGTCAGCTACATAATTGCTGTGTGGCACTACAGTTCAGGTGCGACTTGACTTGAGAAGGTCACATGATTACAACCATAATGTGACACAGACTTGACACATCTTGCAAGTGAGTTTCTGCTAATTGGGAAATTAATGTAGAAGCTAAGGAGCTGAAACCTGAAAAAACAAACCTTTAAAGTGAGACTTCTGCTTCTGATACCACTTATACAGCAGAGTGCATCTAAAGTTAGCTAACCAAATTAGCCACCATAGGCTAGTGGCCATGTGTTTGAGTGTAGTGATCTGAGCAAAGGTCCATTTTATTGCTTATAGATTTAATTTTTCATGTGTAAGAGAAGAAATGTGTCCTTGCTTCTCTCAAAAGTCACTCACTCTCCTTTTAAGGAAATTCATTTAACTGCATTAGAGGCACACGTGCAACATTATGGCTAATTCTGTTAAGCACAACCCCGTTTGTTACTGACTTCAAAAATGGGAAAACTTTATGAAATGAAATTACTTTAAAGGCGCTCCCTGGTGTGCTTCGTGTGTGTTGTGAAAGAGCTGAAGTGTGCACATCTAGTTGGCAAAAGCAATCATGCTAATCCACTTAATGAATGTATACACACGAACAAGCCAATCTTCAATTAAGTACTGCATTTAGAGTGTTTAATGGAAGAGCACACACACACACACACACACACACACACACACACACACACACACACACACACACACAGGGAAGCAGTAAACAGACTTAGTTTAGTGAGGAAAAGGCTGAGTACTCCTCTTGTATCTGTCAAGGGGCTGGGATAAACCAGGGATAGTAACACATGCATGTGGGCACACACACACACACAGGAAGCAAACCGTGATTGTAACAGACAGATGTTTTCTAGGTGCCCAGGAGGAAGATGTCTGTCTCACTTTGTCTGCCATGGAATATGAAAGAGGAGGAGAGGAAACACACACTACCATGCCTGCATGCACACACTGACACACACACACACACACACACACACACACACTTCTCAATGCTCTCTCACACTCTGCCCCTGTCTGTACACACACACACACACACACACCAGAGATTGTCTGTCACTGTTGCCACAGGCTTTCTTCTTGTGGAACCACAAGTAAAGCAAAGAGCCACAAGCATGCCTCTGCTTAAAGAGCTATTTCACTACTCTTTCGGGTGAGACTTGTAAAACAGCCAGTATAGCCTCGGGCTGAGAGGAGAGGAGAGTAGAAGAAGGTGGAACAGAGGAAGGATTCAAACCTCACCTCCATCGATGGGCTGCTTGTGGTTGAAAACAGGATCTTTTCCGAAGTCCATGGGCCTGGGCTCTGTTAGAACGACAGGAAGAACAACAGCATGAATCTCAACCGTCCGCTCCTCGACACGTCGTGATAACATCATCTCTCATGTTGTCGGCACACAAGCTACATAAGTAGATGGAAATCAAACGACACAAACAGCTCAAAGAGTGAGTGATTTTGTTTAAACTTTCTGAAGAGATCAGGCAAAGATCTCCCCGATTTAACAGGGATTTAACCTCCCTTTTGTTCTGTGCTCAGTCTATCAAGGGACAATAACATCCGGAGTTCCTGAACGTTTCGCCGAGACTACCTGCATAAAGCCGGCAAGTTTCATTATGTGATAAGCATCATTTGCTTAGAAATGAGAACAGAGATTGAAGAGATGTGGGAAGAAGTAGACGGACGGGGAGGAGAGAGTGAAAGAAAGGGAGACTGAAAAAAAAGACGCACAAAAGTATTTCATAGAAAAATATCGCTTTTATTACCTTCACATTCCCCACAATGTATTTTCTTTTTATTCCAAGACCATGAAATTCAACAAGCTAAAATACCACATTATATTTCCAAGGCAGGCCGAAGTGCAAGGCTTTGAAGGGTTTGGAAGCTCAATTCTGCTTCAGTTCAGTTTTATTCAAGGAAATTGATATTACAATCCTCAGAAAAAAAGAGCAATATCTGGGCAGCTGATAATCATTTATTGCTGTGGCAAAGGAACCAAAAACACATTATGAAGTGAGGCCTTAAATAGATATAGATATTCAAAAGACAAGAGGTGAAAAACTAATTTAGTAGATATGAAAAAAGATACAGAGGCTCATTTCCTCAGTTTGATAACGTCATTTTTTCTATGAGAGCATTTTAACATCCAGATTGTACCTTCTAAAAACAGCCTTTACGAACTTCCAGCACTCTTCGGTTTGTAAATAATAGTAAGAGATTGAAAGTTTTTAATAAATCCTGTCATCTGCAACATTAAAGCGTTTGCTTATGGATTAAATATGAGGTAATTTCCTTTAAATTAAAGAAGCGACTCAATCAAATGTTTTAATTGTTTAAAACTGACTCAAAATTGGCTTCCAAACCCAATTAAAGAATAAGCACAAGAAATGGATTCAATTTCATTTCAATTCAAATATTTCATCAACCTGCAAAGCGATGCTAAATGGAGTATTCCCTCTCAGATGTTTGGTTGAGCAGAATTTGCTTATTTAATTATTTGATTGCGAGTATCGGCGCCTCCATCGGCTTTGTATGTTTCTCTGTCGTTCAATATTTAATTTGCTTGAAGAGCATGACAGTGAAATCCAGCGCAAGGCAAAAAAGACAATCATGAAGTCGAGGGTCTTTCCTCCACAGAGGCAGAGAAAGTGCACAGTAAATATAACAGCGGTGTGGCCGAAGCCAGGGATGAACGTTTAAGCGGTTTCCCACCTCAAGGCTGCTTTTGTTCAGTCTGAGTGAATCTAAACTAGTCACAGTTTGAATTAAAAGTAATTCAAGGTCATCCCTCGCTGAGGCCGCGTTTCAGAATGATCAGGAAAAATCTTTCTGATTAATATAAAGAACGAAAGCATTAAAGAAATCAAACAACAACAGTGCTTCATTTGATAAAAATGACATCATCAAAGTAGATTTTCCACAAACTCAACGTGTTTGTACTTTACCCCTAAAACGTGTGACTTCACATCACCGAAAACTGAGGGCGAAAAGTGAAAAGCGAGAGGAAACGAGTGAAGTACTTCTGATCAAAAAACATCTGACCAACTGGATGGACGACTCAAAGCACGCAAGCTTGGAAAACTCCAGAATGGGCTGCGTGACTTCAAATACTGTTTGCAGAAGTATTACCCATCCTACAAAATAAAACAGTAGGCAGTCAGACCTGAAACAACGGATGCCTGCATAGCTAAACGTGTACATCCTAATATTTTTTGGAGGTCTTACTGAAATGTGCCCTTCATCTTCACACTACGCTTCGTACATGCACATGAAAGCATCTAATCAGTCCTCTCTTCTGATTGTGCAAATGTACGATCTCACAACAGACCCTCCAGGCTCCGAAGTCTCCTTTCTCACAGTCAACGGAAACCACTAAAGGCCTCGACAAAACATTAAATCACTAACGCAGAGACAGCGAAAGAAGCAGGATGAAAAAACTCGGACACTCTTTGGACGACTGTTGAACACTTTCTAATGATCCTGGCTTAAAGCCCTCAGGCTAGGATCCTGAGAAGAATCATCATGCGGATCTGAAAGGAGATTAAAACTCCCCGTAGCCCCATTTTATCTCCACTGTCCAATTAGCAAAGAGAAGAATAAAAAGGGGTCTTTTTTTATACAGGCAAAGACATGGATGGCTCTTTGGCACCATACGCTGTTCCAGTGGGGGCCTGAGGACCTGTTAGAGTGCTTTCACTCGTAATATTTCTCCAGGAATCAGAGGAGGAGGAGGCAGAAAGAAAAAAAAACAGAGATGGCCTGAGGACTAGAAGTGCTTACTGCAGGGTTTTATGAATGCAATCAGCTCCATTAACTAATTAGAAATATTAAAGGGCTTCAAAGTAGTCTGTGATGGAGAAGCAGGATCGGGAAGTGAGGGAAGGTTGATTTAAAAGCGCCGCATGAAAAGACGCCAGCAAATTTTCCAAATCTTGCAGAAAGTTTGACAGAGGAGAGAGAGGAGGGAGGAGAAAAGTGCACTGCCAGCACAACATAAATACAGCCATATATCACTCCTCTATTTGAATTTCGGACCCACATTGATTGGGTTACAGCACGAGGCTGCTAGGCCGCGTCATATAATGTGTAAATCATACATGAGTCGATTGAAATGAAGGAGACAGGGGACGGATATGTGAGCAAGGAAAAGTGAAATACTTGTTGACTAAAGCAAGAAAAAAATAGCATTTTATGAGCCCAGTTTGGTGAGTCAACAAAGTCAACCAAGAGATTTTAAACATGCATGAAACAGTGATTTAAATGGCTGAATTTGTTGGAAATCCGCACTCTTTGCTAACACGGGTTTGTGTTTGTTAGACAGTGTGTGCCCTGCTTGTAATGTGTGTCTCCATCACACTGTCTATTCTGCCAAAAGACTTCTTTCATCTGCTTTTGTGTTTGAAACAACCTGCCCTCCTCCTTCAATTCTCTCCCTCCTTCAATCCAAACCCCAACCTGCCTCCCTGTTAGCCCTCCTCTTGGAGTAAGAGAAAAATCTATCTTTAGAAAGTATAGAGAGCAGTTCTTTTTTTTTCCACTTCTTTCATCTTCCTCCATCTCTGGGCGCATTCTTTGGAGGGAAAGGGGGCCTCGCTTAATGGGCCCTTCTCCTCCGAGAGATTTTGCTCTCCTCCATTTCTGCCTCTCATTTTCTCTCCTGTGTTTTTTACTGGAAGGATTTGCGATGAAGGGAAGGAGTAGAAGAGGAACAAGCGGGTTTTGAGAAAAAGGCTGGGGGGATTTGGGCATGAACAAAATGATGTAGGGGGCTAGCACACAACGCGAGATGGCGAGGTGCTGAGAATCCCAGAAAATAAGCATCGCAGTGGTGCGCCCTACAGTTGTGGATCTGAATAGAAGCTGAATCTGGGCGTCTCTTACCAAAACCAGGCAAATTGAAATATATTTCTTTGTTTTTACATCATCTGAGTAATTTTCTAATGATGTTTGCTTGAAGCCGGGTGCTTAAATGAGGGCTGCATTTGCAAAATGCAAGTCAAGAAAAGTGGTTAAGATCATCACAGTGAACACAATCAACATGACTGCTGCCTTCAAACAACAGTGGGTATCAAAAATAAACGCTGTATAACTATTATACATCAGAAGCACATGAAGGCCTATTGTAGCATGTGATTATAAAGAAAAATATGGCATTTAATTCACAACCAGTACATTACTCAACTTATCATATTACGATTCACAGTAAATGTAAGAAATTGTCAGAAAATCATGAGAGCCTTCAATAAATGATTGTTAAGAAGCAGAAAAGTGCTAATGTTACTCAACATTGCAAAATAACGCGTAACCCCACTTCAAAAATGCATCATGTCACACTCATCTGGTAAATTTCTATGCAAACTCATCTGCACTCCATCAACATGGGAAAATATGAAAAAGAAAATGAATGCTAACACACATACAGTTAAAACAGATGAGCAGGAAAACACCAAGACAGCTGCGTGACAGTAGTGCTGCACTGGAATCAGTCTTATTTGACAGGTCACGCTGACTGACATGATCAAAAGAACTGACTGGTGATCCTGGATCAGCGCTTCTCTAAAAGGCTTCATACGTGAGAGGCTCTTTCTCACAGCATACGTTTGGTCTCACCTGTCAGATAGAAGCAAAACTGACAATTCACTGCAGCCAGAGGGCCACATTTTCAGATTCCCAGGCTGATATGCAAAACATCCTGTCATCATTCAGCACATGAAAAGACTCAACAGATTTTAACTTGCACAGACTTCAAAGAAAAGTACAACTGCAGATTTTTAGTAAATACATATGTTTTTAGATTGGTTTCATTCACCCAGTCTAATGTGTGCAGGTCATACAGAGATGTTTAGTTTGAACATTAACAGACACAGGCATTATCTGTGAGATCCAGGCAGAAACCCCCCCCCAAAAAAAAACTGTAGAGTCCACTCATACTCTAACTTGACACTGAGGCACAACCTCGTTCCGGAGGTGAAGAGGTAATTGTTTTAAAGCACATTTTTAAGAAGGCATATCAGGATGTAATGAGAAAACTAAAAACAGAGTGAGACTCAATTATCAGCCGGTGTAAAGTTTCCGTGCATGTGTGTGTGAGGCTTTTGAGCCTTGTGTGTTCTGACGCCGGGAGTGTGTTTGTTTCTACGTCTGCGGGATGCCATGTGAGCTGTCTCATCCTATCTCTCCCTCGTGTAAACCCGACAGCGAACAGCACAACACTGATTCCTCCCCAGTCCACAGACCCAAGCAGCCACAGCCACGGCGGTCGGGCAGCTGTCTATCTGTCACGGCTGGACGGGCGGCGCTAATTCTTCCTGCGCCTCTTCCTTTTCTGTTCTTAATCTGTCTCTGTCACTCTCAGTCTCTCAAAGGCCAGTGGACAAGTAAACAGCAGCTTCATTCAGACCCAGAGAAATAGCCCTCTCTCTTTATGCAGCACGGATTGTGACTCCTATCTCCTTGTACCTGTGTGTAAATCCCTTCTCTCTCGGATTATTTGTAAGGCAGGCAGTGTCCAAGATGCAGATCAGAGGAGGAAAATATGCACTAATCAGGCTCGCATCAGCCATCAGAATGGGCAAAAGTTCTTTCATCTGCTCTCCCTGCTGAAGGGTATGAAGTTTAATGTCAGGAGTTCATTGTGCCAGTTACAGCCAACGAGAAAGTTTAGCAAAGGTGTGTCCTGATCAGTAATTCGATCAGTCGTCAGCAACAGGAACTGCAGTGTCTCTTCCATGTCGATTCTCATCAGTGAAGAGTGGAGATTATGCTGCTGTTGATCATTCATTTCAGGGAGCTTTCACGCCCCTTTGATCACTTTATTTGAACAAAGCATTCTAATAAAATTATATCATTCACGTGTAGTCCGGCTGTTCTCAACACTGGGAATCATAGCTGTCGTCTTTCTCCAGCCTGATGGTGAGCATGGGTTCAAGGCTCTGCCCGGTACCTGGGTACAGGTGGTTTTGGTTGGGGCTGTGCATCAGGTTATAGCTGGGGTTTTGGTTCTGGTAGCAGTTTGGGTGACCTTGCTGAATTGGATGCTGGCTGTTGTGGTACATCACTGAATGATGATGACTACCGCTGGTCTTCTTGGTCGCCCAGTGGTACCGATGGCAGCAAAGTATCACCACCACGGTCACAGTGACCAGCAGCAAGAGGGCACCGACTCCTGCCAACACATAGTACCAGTAGGCAGGGACAGGCGGCACCGCCACTGTGTCTACTGTGGGCTCCATCCCAGACATGGCACCCCCTGGAGGGCAGGAGGACACATTACCGGTTGGCACTATGGACGAGAAAGGCAGGCATGCAGACCGCATCGGACAGCTGTTAATTGTCTAATTGACCATTTCCTAAACCCTTCGCCCAGGCAGTGATTGTCAAATCATAGCTAAGCAGCAGCAGTCAGGCATCGTCCGTCAAGCTTTGGATCTCCACACATGCTGCATCGTGTGTGTGGGGCTGACAAGAGACATACTAAGCATTTAGTCTGGAGGGTGTTGTTTTTGTATCCCTTCCAACACCAAAAACAAATTCATCTGCTCCACTGTAAGCAGCCATCGTTAGCATGTCTGGCTAACTAGCTTACTTCCTACAATAGCAACGAGTGCTACTTCTCTGGCTAGAGGGCACAACATTAACTAGCTACCAAAACTAACCTAGGCCTGCTCACTTAGTTTGTGGGGTCACAAACAAGAATATAAGCCAAGCAGCCAAACAGGGTTCTACTAGAATGAAACAAGTCTGACCTGTCGTATAGCTACCATGCTAGTTCAGCTAATTAGGATGCTGATTTTTTACCTGGGACATGCACCTTTAGGTCTTTTTTTAATATCATGTATGTAGCCATGAAAAACATGTTTACGACCACATTTACAGGATTCTCTCTTTAAAATGTGCGTGTTCAACCAACTCATGGAGCTAGGCTAATGCTAGCTTACATAGCTAACTAAAAACAGATGATAAAATATGCTATTTCAGATAGCAAAGGGTGTTTTTTGTCTTCCTAAAGTGTTTTGTTATCAATGTAAATTGCAGACATGCGGAGCGAGATTGGAAAACTTGACAGAGCCAGTAACTAACGGGGTCGGGATTTAACAAATGGTCAATTACTGCAGCAGTGTGCTAAAATGTTGCCTCGCCTTCAACAAGACATAATATGTAAGATCAACAGCAGGCAAAAAACAGGCTGTCAGCTTCTAGATTTAGCTCACTTTCCCAATATCTAAGCATCCATTTGCATTTAACGTCTTTGTTCACCAAAAAAAATAAAAAATAAAAAAAAAATGCTGATGCATATTTTTGCTTTGATTGTGCTGAATCCACTCAGTATTTCTGGTTGATGCAAATGTCACAAGCATTAGCTGCACATTGACACGCAAAGGCTCATGCCATGCGTTCAGATTCAACCGGAGAATGCAAAGCCTTGATTATGCAGCGGCTGGCTGATTTGGACAAAAGGTGGGGGAGTGTTAAGTGGTTGTATTTGGTGGGATGCAGCTGCTTTTATCAGGGCAAGATCACGCTGAAAGGAGTCGAGTGGAGTGGAGAAAGAGATGGAGAGGGGAAGAGGGGAAATCAGAGAGAAATTACAGGGGTAGAGAAAGGATGAGAGAGAAGGCATTATTGGGAGAAAGAATGGAGTGAAATAGAGAGGGGTGGCAGAAAGTGAGGAGGGAGGGGAAGTGAAGAGAGAGAGCTAATCCTTCCATGATATCTTTAATCCTGCATTAGAGGGTTTGTCTGAAACTTCAATACTCTGTCAACTCACTGTGAAAGAAAGCCGCCGAGAGAGAGAGAGAGAGAGAGAAAGGGGTTGTGGAAGAAAGAGAGAATGCGAGCAAGAAAGAAAGGAAGAAAGACAGAGGAAATAGAGCCGGGGCAAGCGAGATGGAGGCGAGAGAAGAGGGAAATAATGAAAGGACAGAGGAAGGAGAGGTGCACAGGAAGACACAGAACGTCAAGGAAACCAGTGAGCTTCATTTTGTCTCTTTTTTTCACACATACAGTCTTTCAGGGTTTCAAATTGGCTTTGATTGTAAAGCAGTGCTCCGAGCAGCCTGCACGGAGAGCCTTCCCACCAGTGGATTAAGACACGGATGATTTCAAGGGCTGCAAAAATTGACCCTTATTTTACTGCTTTTCTTTTTTTTTAATCTGAAGGGGAAAGAGCGCCGTTCCGAAAGCGAGCTAAAAAGGGAGGCTTTCAAGGAACTTCAGTTACTTGAGTTCACTGAATTTCGGTGTTTCTCATTCCAGGTCTGACACTTCACACATCAATAATCTTTAAGCCTTTATCTCAATGAGATACTTAAAAAGTTCAGTTGAAGGTGTTAGTTCTCTCTGTAGTCAAACTGAAGCCAGAATTATCTCCTTTTCTGTGTGTGTGTGTGTGTGTGTGTGTGTGTGTGTGAGAGAGAGAGATCGGTCAGTGTGCAGCCAGCCCTCTCTTGCCAGAAGCCAAATGCCTTCCTTGGTTGCCATGGATACAGAAACCCAACAGTGTGGCGCATTGGTTCATATCACACCACAATGATGCTGCCCGTCTACTGTTAACCACCGACCATGTTATCAGGCTATAATTAAGGAGAAATATTATAATTTTATCCCCAGTTCTCCTTCATTTTCCCATTAATGTAAGATTTTGGGTTACTTTTGTGTCAACAGATTTATTTCATTTAACATATTTCTATTCGTCTTTCTCCACTGAGCACTTTTATGGACAGAATAAGCTTATTACAATCCCTTACAAGAGACCTCACCTGCAGGACGCTGGCAGAAACCACAGTTTCTGACCAGCGATGAAGAGGTAATTATATATGTCTTAATCATAGATCATAGTGGATTTTAACAGTTTAAAAAACCCTGGTGTCCACCACCACAACCCACACACTAACTCTTCAACTATCCACATCAAGACACACTCGATTAAATGACAGCTGAGGCATTTATTGACAGCATATTTGTAATCAATGTTGAGACTAACATGATGCAACTTTTGGCAGTATCTAGTACTCTAATGCATTTTTTTTTTAAAACATGTAACTAAATTACTGTGACTTAAGGCTTACTTCTCTGTTGCTTTGTAGCTCGGTGAACTAATGAATTTTAGCCAGCTGCAGGATGTCGTCTACGCTTCCTGTTTGATTGGATCCCATGCATGGAGATGACATGCAGAATATTCTAGTAAAATGTAACAGCTAAAAGCTTCTATCCACTGTGAAAAACAGTCTTTCCAACCTTTTGAAGCACCTGGACGAGCAACATCCCTCTGTGAAGCTAGCAGCTTAAGACCTGAGCACGTCTGAAGTTATCCAAGGCACTCCACCCAAACAAACTGGATTTTAATTCGGCTCCAACTCCTGCAACAACTTAAACTAATAGCACGGCATGTTGTGGAAAATAAACAGCCTCTTTCTGCTGTCGAGTCACCCACTTTCAGTCAACGAGTTTGCAAGATGCCCTGCTCAAAAAAACCTTTTCCAGCTACCTGGAAAATGTGCAAATGTGCAAAATGCAAATGAGCAATTGAAATGAAATGTTTGCTCTGAAGTGAGCATTTCAAAGTGGACATTCAAAAATTAACTAAAAAGTGACTTATCACAGCTTTTTATTGGTAATCAGTAATTTATTTACTTTTTTAATGAGGTAACTGGTTACTATTCTTCAGTAAGTAGCTCAACACTGTTTGTAACATATGCAGTAAATCTTGAAAAGGGTTCAACTACAGCTGCTCACACAAAGAGAAACACTCCAGTTCTTAGCTCACTTTTCAACAGGCGCCCCAGAGGAGAAACTGAATCCTTCTTTCCGGGGCTCAGTCTCGTGAAAACACACGTATGTTGGACCTGACACTGCTGTCGTGCTGGGAGTCACATGATATCTGGTCACGATTCAATAATCTAAGAAACCTGCAAGCATTAGGCCAAATACTCAGTGTATGAGCCAGGTGACGAGAGTTTTCTGAGCCTGACTCCGGGCTTTTACTATTTTTGGGAATGGTAGTTCGGTTTCTTTGAATTGAAACGTGGTGAACAAAACCAAGTGCTGCTCAAGTATCTGACAGTATTCAAAGAATGTTTTTGATCTATTCACACACTGGAAACACACACGCAGTCACACACTGACTAAATTAAGCACCCTTCATCATTTAGCCCCTGGCTTTAAAAGCATCCTTCCACCTGCAGTGATAAAAAGTCATTAAAGAAATAAATGTGTGCACCAGTTTTAACCAAATATGATCCATGTGGACACCAATCACCAAATGCAAAACACATCTACTACACTGTAAGGAAATTCAGTGTCACCGAGGCTCCTTAAAAACATCAACACAAAACTACAAACTAAACAAAAGAGTTTCAGGTCCCGTCCCAGACTTTGAACGCAAGAGATCCAGCATAATCTGCCTAAACACTTTTTATCTGCTTTGAGACTGGCCTTTTTGAGGAGGAGGGAGAGAAAACGAAAAGGGGAGTTGGATGGTGATCAGCTCTGCATTTCATTCAGGTGGGATCAGCAGTTTGCTGGGCAGAGCAATCGAGTGAGAAGGGGAGAGGAGAGGAGAGGAGCAGAGAGGACGAGGAAGAAAAACTGAAAACAAACGCAAGGAAGGGAATGAAAAAGAATAGCTGAGATGAAAGTAGAGAAGCAGAAAGGAGGAGGAAGGAGAAAAGTAAAGAGAGGGAGGAAGACGGACTCCTTGTATGGTGCTGAATGCAGAGAGAGAGCTTACATGAGGATGAGGAGTGACTGTGCTGTTCTCTACCGTTAGAAGAGCAGTGAGGGTAAAAGTTAAAGACAGGAGAAGCAAGTTCTGCTCAGTTCTTTTCATTTCACTGAAGACGACCAGATGGAGACTGTTTCACCGTGTGAGCGGTTCAAACGCAACCGCAAGATTTTAACCTTCGCTCCTGTGTCATCCTAAAAAAATGAACGCTGATTCAGTAATCCACTGTTGGGCTGCGCACCAGAGGCGCAACCACGTACCACGACTCCTTGCATACATGTATACCAATGATACAACACGACGTAGTGCACCCCGATGTTGCTCTGCTGCAAATGCACATGTCTGCCAGCGGCGCTAGTCTGTGTAGAGGATAATGTAGTTTTCTCACCGAGGAACAAACCAAACTATTTGACCAAGAGTATCAGCCCAGCATGCAGGGAGTCATGCTGGAACAATGCAGTGGATCCATTCCAATCAGGTTGCAATGCTGTCACCATCATTTTCTTAAATGTGGATGAAGTCCACCTAAAATCTACACCCGGACGAAGCCTTACTGTTTCACATGTAAGAAACCATAGTCACGAAATGATGTGATGGCTCAAGGGTCGTATTTTCAGTCAGAATAAGTGTGTTTTATGTCTGTTCAGCTGCATGTAACATATGTTGTGAACTAACAGGGTTACTCAGGCCAGTGCAGAGCTGCGAGCTGAGCTTAGCAACAAGCAGAAAGCACAGACATTTGGCACATGAAGTAGAAATGGAACAGGAGGTGGAACTTACTGGTTATGCCAGGAGTTAAGGCAGGGAGAGGCTCTGCAAAAGAGATAGAGAAAAGAGAGATGTTATTGATGACGGTTAGTAACTGGCATGTATGACGAAGCGCTGAAGGGATAGGGGCCGCTCTGATAAGAGCACTGATAGAAGCACAGAGATATAAATCTCTGGTGATTGAACTTCAGATGGCTCATACTGGGTGTGAGATTCAATCTTCTGCTGCCGGACAGCATCCAAGTTTTCAACTGACAGTTTGAAGGTAGACTTTTTTTTTTATTCTTGATGTTGTGATTGGTCAATCGTGTACATCTTTAGAGTTTTTCATTCTACAGCACTTGAGCTAAACTGAACTGGGGCATATTTTCATGATTAAATTTACATGCACAGTCCAACAGTATTGTTAATGATTGGCAACAGAAGTGCATTTTAATAACGGTTGAATTGCAAAACTGCAGGACGCTGCACTTTTCCCTAAAGTTACCCCTTTCTTAGAGAAAATTAATAAAGATTTGTCGAGTTCTGAGATGGTGCAGGAGTCTAAAGGCCCACAAATCGTCCTGGATGACAGTCATTTTTACAAAATGGAGAGAAAATAGAGAGGAAGACGAGAGTGTGGGCTGACAGGGTCGGAAGAGAGGAAGTGTGTCCTCCCTGAATCTCTTTCTCTCTCTCTCTGTCTGTCATTTCTGAATTGCTCTCACTTTGGTCTTTTTGCTTTGTCATTCTGTGTCTCTCCTTCCTGTGATTGCTCTCTATTTCTCCTTTCCAAAGGTGGGACACAAGCTGTTCGCGGCAGCGGACATGTTTGGTAGAAAAGAAGAAAGAAAGGGGGGCGGATGGGAGATGGGGGTGAAAAGAGTGAGAGAAGGGTGAGGAGAAGGGAAATAGAGGAATGGGAAGGAAGGGTGGAGGTAAGTGAAAGGGTCGTGGGAACGGGGAGTGAAATTTACTGCTGTTTATTATTTGCCGGAGGATATGACATCTATTATGAAAGCGAGAGGGAGAGAGAAGATGGAGAAGAAGGGAGAAAAACAGAGGGAAAACAAGACAGAATGGCAGCACAAGTAAGGAATTTGCAGCAGATGAAAGAAAAAATGATAAGGTGAAGGAATAATAAGAAAAACTATGAACAGTGGAGACATATTGGCAGAAGAGGTAAGAGTAAACATGTCCACCCTGTCAGTAAATAAGAGTCTCATTCTGGCCTGTGATTGGTGTAATATTTAACACAGCTGTGTGCAAAAGTGAGAAGCATCATTTATGAAATACAAGATAAACTGGCGTTGAGACCTCATTCTTGACCCGCAGGGAGATTTACGGCCTTGGAAATGCCACAAGTTAGTGGTGTGCCAAACATGAAATATAGATAATATTCTATAAAACAGAAAAAAAAAAAATTTCATTTAAATGTTGTTAAAAGGGGTGCAGAGTTATTTAGTATAGCGCTTCCATAAAGTTGTTGGACTGTAAGAGAAATCCTGACTTTTAGTTCCCAGACTGAGTCAGCTAAAGAAAACAACAACCCCTTGATCCTACAGTTCCCACAATGCACCTCGATGGCTGATCCCTGATGGGATTTAAACATACCATGAGGCCATGACGTGACTAAAAGAACAACTGGAGACCTCACCATGCTTTTATTGTGGTGGATGAGAATTTAAATGGAAAAGAAGTTGGACAGAGATGAGTTGAGAGATGAGTTCAAAGCGAAGCAGCGCTACACTGGGAAGCCCCTTTACAAGAGAGAGTGTGTGTGTGTGTGTGTGCGCGTGTGTTTTCATGTATTACGGTTACTAATGTAACACCACTTTCATGGTTTTTACATATCACGATACATGAGTGTGTATGTTTCTGTGTGTCCCAATATATGTGGACCTATCAGGATGACTTATACTCATTATGTCAGATGAAAAAACAAACTGTATGTGCGTGTTATTGCGTTTTTCAAACAAGGGAAATTTGAAGAATTTCAAACTTAATCCTGCGTCTAGTCAGTGCGTTTCGCGTAAGAGAGAGAGACAAAACAGGCATTTTCATTGCAGAGCGGCAACGTGTTGCTCTCTCGTGTAATCGCACACGAGCGTTTGCGCATTTTCCATTCGTTTATTTATTTATTTTGCCGCTGTACGGCTGAGCGGCAGGCCGCGACTGAATGGGAGACAAGGCTGGAGAGAGAATGGGAGAGAGACAGAGAGGAAGAATGAGAAGAATCATAAACGGTGTGGTGGACTGGTAAAGGAAAAGACTGAGGGAGAAAGGGAGAGGGCGATATGAAAGATAGATTAGAATCCATGCCCAAAGGCCGTTTGTGGCCTACTTTCTCTTTTTTTATATATATTTTTCCTTTTTATGTGTGTGTGTGTGTGTGTGTGTGTGTGTGTGTGTGTGTGTGCGTGTGTGTCTATGTGTGTAAACCAGAAACATTATGAGTTTTTTCCCTTCTCTCTCTCTGTCTCTCCCTCTCTCTCTCTCTCTGGTAAAAACATAAACGGTCTGGTGTGATGGACTGAGAGGACCAGACTGAATAAAGCCTATGCTGACATACTGATGAATGGACGGACAGGCAGACAGGCGAGCAGACAGGTAGACAGGTTATGGGACTTACGTGTACACTGCTCCAGCTCGATGCTGCTGCTCATGTGGATGTTATCTATTCTGATGTGGCCTCTGGTCGGGTGATCAAAAAACCCCTCGAACACCACCTAGATGACAGAAAAAGAGAGAGATTGTACAATATTACAACAGTTATATTTTTCAGTGTTACAGTGTTAAAGTGTTATAAGTAGAAGTTCTGCATTGAAAATTTCCCATGTGACTGCTATGTCATTATATATTACATTATTAGATTATTATGACTCAAGCATCAATGTAAAAGCAGGATTTTACTGCTGCAGTTGGTTGAGGTGGAGCTAATTTTGCAACTATTTTGCACAAGACTGCAACTAATGCTTATTTTAATTATGGATTAATTTGCACATTATTCCCCCATTAGTCGACTGGTTATTTGTTTTGTAAAAAATCCTGAATACAGTGAGAAGTGGTGTTAAAGTTACCCAGAGCCTGAAGTGAAGCCTTCATGATGCTTGTTTTGCCAAAGCAATAGTACACACACAGTACTCACATTTAGAAAGTTGGAACATTTTTTGCCATCAAACAAAGACTTATATGTTCAAAACTGAATCACTTCCGCTGTACTTGTAAATACTGTTGGGCAGTTTCATTTATAACATTGTATTTTATACCCTCTGCATATGTTTTGCATGCAAAAAAATAAGCTGTCAGGTAAAAAAGTACAACGCTTCCCTCTGAAATGTTGTGGAGTAGAAGTAGGACATGACATGAAAAAGTACCTTGAATCTAAACTTTACTACAGTCCTTGAGTAAATGTACTTAGTTACATTCCACCACTGCTGCAGACAGCTGATAAACACTTACCTGGTACTCCTTGGGGCTTTGGGGCAGGATGGTGCGGCCCTCCCTCCAGTGAGACCCCTGGTCTCCTTTTAGAGCCCAGAGCAGCGTCTCCTCCTGGTCACTGTCCCTCAGCAGGACCCTCAGGCTCCCCTGTGCCTCCCCCTGGAGCTGGTAGTAGAAGACGAGGCAGAGCGGGCCTTGCTCCGGCCCCACCTCGGGGCTCAGCAGCCGGGCTCGCTTGCGCTGGGTGTGGGCGCCTGCGTCCAGGTGGAGGTAGTTCCCTGAGAAGTCTGGTAGAAAGGTGCAGATGCTAAATCATTATAAGATCAGTGATGTATTTTTGATTAATGAGTTGTAACAAATGATAAATTGGTGGCCTTTAAACTGATAGACCAGCACTCTTTTTACCGTGCGGCTGTAAATTTGAAGCGACGTATAAGCTTTTCTCTCTGCTATTTGCATTTTATTCATTTAATGAGTTCCATAATGAATTTTATGATTTGTGAAGACAGCAGGCCCAACATACAGCATGATGTGGTAATGCAGTGGGATGTGGTTGCTCCGAGTTCAGAGCATTATCACCGTCATTCTGTGGTATGAGGCTTAACCGCAAATGAGGCTGCCATTTCATCATGGCCGCTAATGGCCACAGACACACACAAACACACACACAACCCTGCTAAACAGCCCTAATCAGTACGAATGCTGACACCCTGTTCTGTCGCTCGCCGCGCTTTTGCTACTTCGTCAGCACAGCACATCATACCAATACACACACAATGCACATGTAGTGTATATCTGATTCACTTCTCTTCTCTCCTCTCAGCTCAGAGGATGGAGAGGAAAGGAGGCAGGCCTAAAGGGAAGGAGTGAGTGAAGGAGTGAGCAAACATGGCGAGAGAGAGAGAGATGGTGCTGTAGTGTTTTCTTTTCCCCAAACAGGATCATAATCATTAGCTTGCTGCTGTGTTTGGCTGTTTGTCTAGTTTCTCTATTATGGCCGGAGCGTAAAAGCTTCGCTGGAGCTGCAAATAGTGTTTTTTATCGACATACAGACACGGCATGTGACACCTCATAAGAACAGATATAGAGAGAGAAGCTGAAAGAGGAGACTAAATATCTACCTGTCTGTCTGCCTGTCTTAAGCCTTGTTTTCTTCCCTCAGTTGAGACAGAAAAAAAAACACATTCCTCAGATTTTGCAGCACATCACATTTAATGAATAATGGATTTGGGTTGAGGTAACTCTGTTTCTGCACTGGGAGGCAATGAAAAAAGGGACCTAAATTACCGTTGCTCATTAAGTACAGTTAGAGAAAGTTGCAGTGTTTTTCTGTCTCTCCGCGTTTGATCTTGGCGAACGTACAAAGGGAGGGAATTAATTAACAACTCTCCATGGGAGGGATAGGCAGGGATGTAGAATTGGCTCTGAGGGAGGGAGGGAAATGTGTGTATGTGTGTGTGTCGGTGTCTGTTTGCGTGAGTGTTAGTTCATTTATGTTTATAGCTGTATGTGTGTGAGTTCATCTGTCAGTCACTGTGTGTGTGTGTGTACCTGAAAGTGTAGTTTATTGTTTTGAGTTTGTGTAGATAGGTGCAGAATTTAGTTTCAATGCAGAGATGCACTGTATGGCTGCAAAGGCGAACATGTGCAAAGACGTAGTGCAGAAGTAGTGCATGGCCAACTACGTACGATCAGTTTTTGCCGCTGCCTGCTGGTTACGATCGCCACAAAACCATTGAATGCAAATCATGCTCAAGTTGTTATGAGCAGAAAACAAATTAGATAATGTCTTGCAACTTTTCAGATGTGTACATTTTTAAAAATCTGGGCGCGTTTTTCTCTAAACACATTTGCGGTTGCAAATTTGTTGTATATAAATCAACAAATCCCTGGAACCCAACTTATCAATACACATTCTGGACTTAGCCTAGCTGTTTGGCCAAATAATAAAAATACATGCACTCATGCAAATACATGTTCCCTAATGATCATATATAATTATATGCTGGTTGCTCATGAGATTTGTTCAGTGACAGTTCCAACGATCAGCAGATTAATTAAGTAATTCTTCTTGTTGGAAACAGACTACAGAGATACACCTTTTTTGTCTGACGACCGCCTTCACACCAGCCTAAATGAAGCAAATCATTAGCAAACAGCTTGTTTGAACCAGCTAGGTGTATTTAAATTGTGTCAGAATAATTATCAGTCCATCTATTATCTTTAACTCCTTATCCTTCGGTGGGTCGTGGGGGGCATGGAGCTGATCCCAGCTATTGAGGGGCTGTCAAAGACTGGAAACAGGCAAAAGCTTTGGGGTTCAGGTCATCAAGAAAAGATCACAGAAAAACCTGGTTGGTTTATATTTTGCATCTCAGTGACGCCTCTTGTATCAAATCAAAACAACTCAAACTCAGATGTTAGAAACTGATATCATGATGTCAGCTTTTAGTCTCTTTTTTCTCGTTTCCTCTCTTATCAATAGCTAAACCACTTCCAACAACGAGCAGAGTGAAGGGTTCCTTTCGATGAAAACCTCCACAGGGTATAGAATTTCAGTCTTGCCCTATCTAAGATCAAAAGAATAACTTATGAGCTCTGTTCGGGTCGGATTTTCTCTTTTAAAACCCTAAAAGGGCTTTCAATGACAAGGGTTGGGGATTTGATTTGCATACGGAGACAGCTTCCAGACAGGGTGCCGCGCTAATGTTGCTGTAGAACACGACTTAATGTCATGTAGCTGTCTAACGCGGAGACAGCGACGCTGCTATGTCAATTACACGCAACCCAACACGCGCAGACACACGTGCGCACACGCAACACACACACAGCAGCCCGGTGTGATGTAGAGGCTCGCCTTATGTCACGGCCCTGTCTGTTTGTGAAGGAGCTGCTCAGTCAACCATGAACTGGATGGCTTCAGCAGATGCAGAGAAAACCTTGGTGGATGGCAAGGTCGTGTGTGTGTGTGGGTGTGTGTGTGTGAGTGGGAAAAAACCCACACACCTTGAGTGTTTAATACGCGGACGGTCCCACCTTGAGCGGTTCGTGTGAGTGTGTGTATGTGTGTGTATAGCTCGGGGGAGCTGGAGAGCCAAGGCAGCACTTCTGTCAAAGCCATCATCTGACTTATCTGACTGCTATGGGCAATGCGTGTGTGTCTTATGGGTGTGTAAGTACAGTAAGTGTGAGTGTGTGTGTGTGTGTGTGTGTTTGTGAGAGATGTGGAATGTACTTGAGGCAGTGAGTGTGTGTGTGATGGATAAAACAGTCTTGGTTATCCTCCTGCTGTCTTATTACAGATGGACAGATGTGGAAAAAGGCAAGTACCACTGAGGGAAATGGGAGGTCAGTGAGGAGAGAGCGAGGTGATCATAGTGATGGAGTGAGGGGGCTGGAAGTAGAATGCTACATAAAAATATAGAAACTCTATACTGTAGGATGAGTTAGAACTGAGGACGGATGGAAGGAAAGGATTGGATGAAATAAAGGAAACCAATGAGGAGGCTGAAGTATGTTAATTATAGTAAGCGGAAGGAGCAACAAGAGTGAATTAAACTTAGAAATAAAGTGGAAAAAGAAGAAAAAGTGAGGAGAAGATGACAACAATGGAGGAGGCTGTGGATTAAAAACAAGGTTGCAAATGAGATAAAGAAGTAGCAAACTAGGTTAGGGAAAGTGAAACTGCTAAAACTCCAATTAAGTCGTCGCACACACTTTCGGCAGATCAGAGTGAAATCCTTGCATCATAGTCACTGTCAGTGGTTCCTCCCAGCACTGGGACGCGCAACATTCCACCACAGGACGACCGCCATGCTCTTAATTAGCTACAGAAGTCTTTGTGCTGAGGAAGGTCAAACACGTCAACGCGACGATGCTTGCTTCTCCCTGTTTACAAAATGAGAAATGCCTTGAAATGGGGAATATCCAGACAGATGAGAACTGAGCGTGGTTCCGATGGGAAGTTTGCAGAGAGTTTGCACGCATCTGATTAAGGATCAGAATAAATAATAATTCCTATGTAAGAATAAATACAGGATGAAAAAAATTAAGGAGTTTCTTATTGGCTTCCTTGCACAAAAATGTAATATTATAATATTTATTAGTGAAAGTTTTTATTTACAGTTGCACTTTAGAGTTATAAAATTAATCAGACATAACCTACAATAATTAGGTATAAGCCTTGATAAATGGCTGCAGCATTACTGAGTGTTGTCAGTGACATACACCAGCAAACCCCCACATACTCAAAGCGACGTATTTCAAAATCATCCCAAAACTTTGATGGATTCTGGTGTTTAAATCAAGTCTCACAGCCCTCAGGTGGACAATAGGTGGCGTGTCCCTTTAAACCAGTGAGCATTCTTCAATAATAAAACATGCTCATGTCTTTCGGGGGATGTTTTTTGCAAATGAGTGCTGCAAACAGCAGAGGCAAGTGCTATATTGTTTTCATCCAGAAAAACATGTTTCAATTCTGAACTCTCTGATCCTACATTTTTCTTACTGCTGACGTTTGAGGAGTGACTGACACGAAACTCTAGTGACACAGATATTTCATATTGCTTAGATCATGTTATAAAATGTAATTGCACGTGACTGAAACTGCGATGTGATGTGTTACAAATCAGCACTCACTGTCTGATCCCAGCGCCAAATCCTGCCTCGTTCCATGTGCGCCGTGTCCGGCCGAGCTGCTGCTGCTGGCCGTGTGCAGGGACCAGCTCACGCCTGACTGGGGATCAGCCGACCAGCCGCACAAGCTCTGCTCAAAGTCGCATACGGCCGACAGGGACGGCGTGGTGGCTGTGGGTCGTGAAAGAGACACGCAGATTGTGAATGCAGACGTATGATGGTTGGTTTTACAGTTAATATAAGTTATTATCAAGTCGCCTTTTGAAGAGCTTTTAGCACTGTATCAGAATTAAACGTTTCTTATCAGCCTTTTAGGAGACTAAATGCCATGATGGCTGCATGCTCTTTATATTTATGCTGCTTTGAGAGAGATTCCCGGTGTGTTCAGATGTTTTGGCAATAGTGCTCATGTAATATGACATCTCAGTAAAACATGCATACAGATATTAGAGTAAAAGAGAGGTTATGTGGAGAGAGAATGAGCTACGCAGAAGAATCAGTGCCGAGGATAAAAGAAAGTGAAAAGAAACGGTAAAGCAGTTAAGGGGCTGCAGACACGCATCAAAAGGAGACACCTTTAAGAGAAAGCATGAGAAATGACAAGAGATATTACATGACAATAGAGAACAGAGGAAGCAGAGCACTAGAAAATGCACTTGGTATTCAGTTATGTAGCAACAAAATGGCTAAACACAGAGCTTCTTTAAGTACATCGCTATTCATTTACCCCAGTAAGGCCACTGGCCGGCCAGTCGCTGGCCTACAGCTGTGAATTCATATTCCCAGTAAGTGTGTGAGTGTGAGCTTGTCTGGCTGTGAGAGCTTATTTTTACTTGAACAGAGCTTCCTGCGGGACTCCTGAATCTAACAGGCTTCAAAGCCCAGAGGCCCTGTGGTGTACGATGACATCATGAGCTTGACCTTAAGAGCGTTGAGTGTGTGCACAAGTGTGTGTGGACAAGAGACAGAGACAAAATGATTGCTGTGTGTGTGTGTGTGTGTGTGTGTGTGTGTGTGTGTGTGTGTGTGAGTGTGTTTACCGGGTCTCATTGCAGCAGTCGTCTGTTCCTCTCTGGGCAGGGTGGGGGTCACGGTGTCAGGTACAGTGGTGGTTTCTGTCAACAGAAATAAAAACACTAAAGGTTAGAATAAAGTAGCAGAAGACAACAATAAAAATGTGCCATAATTTGGGTGCATCCCTATGGAAGCCCAGTTTTCATGTTAATGTATATTCATGTTTGCTATCAGCTAACAGGACGCTGTGCTAGCATGTCAAGCTAACTTGCATGGTGCTATTATTGGTAGCATGCTGCACTGAGCAACCCTTACCAAACATTCTCAGCTGCAGCATTAGCATGCTAATTAGCAATAACACATACTGTGCATTGCATCACACTTCATACTCAGTGCAAGCATTGTCATGAGTTTATATGCATTACGTAATGAATCGAGACAATGCTGGACTCACAATAACCAAATCTAAGCTCTTCTTTTGAAGTATTCACAATTTGTTCAGCGGCTGCATGGCTGAACACTGGAGAGCAGTAATATTTGAGCCGCCCAGCAGTGATGTTTGAGCGAAGGCGGATTTAGATATTATACAGTAACTGATGGTGTTTGTACACACTTCACTGCTGTTTTCCAGGACTGTGCATTAAGGCTGATGTTTGTCATGATCCAGGCAGTGACAGAGTGAGCCGAGGCAGTGAGCTGGCACTCAGCTGAAGACTGTGACACACCACACTCATTTTACCCACTGCAGGTTGGCACGCGCGCGCACACACACACACACACACAACACCATGATGATAGATGCTGCACTCAAACTGACCTTGGTGCACAGCAGCATGCGACCAGTGTATGATAGATCAAACAGAGGCAGGCACACACACACGTCAGCAGTGGGGTATGTCAGTGTAACCCCCAAGACCTTCTGGTTTTAATAAGCAGTTTCTTACTGATTCCTTTACCAGCGCCCTCTCTCTCTCACCCACACACACACACGCTGGTGTAAGTGAGTCTATACATTGACATAAGGGAACAGAAGATTGTCTGGCTTGTGTGGCACAACGCTGACACCACAAACCTCTCGCCAAATTATTCTTAGAAATGACTCCTTTCGCTCTCTTATTTTCTGACGTTCATTATATGGCCTTTCTTTTCTTTTCTTTTCTTTTTTCCCCCCTTCATCTATCGTTCGGCTCTCTGCAAATCCCCCTCCATCCTTCCAACGTCGCCCTGTCATCTGTCACAATAAATCTGACCAGTTTCAGTTCTGCTCTGCAAAACCACCATCAGCACCACAAAAAGCTCTCTCTGCACACACACATTCTCTCTCTCTCTCTCTCACACACACACACACACACTCACACACACACAGTGGATCTCTCTTTTCCTCTCTCCGGCACAGAAGTGAAACCCTATCTAGTGTTGTTTCTGTTTCACCACAACCGCAATTTTCTTCTCCATAACTCTTTCTCTCGCTCTCTTTGTGTCATCTCTCCCTTCGGCATATTTTGATTGCCTTCTCGTCCTTTTGCCGTCGTCTGCCGGCGGATCTTTCTCTCTCTTTCTTTGTTGAGATTGCGTCTCTTTCTTTTGCTCTTTTCCTACGATCTGTCGCTCTCCTCTCAACCTTTCAGCGCCCCTCACCGTGCGGTAACTCTGTCTGGTGTTATTTTATGTCGGCTCTAACCACCAGCACAGTAAATCTGAGACCACTGTTGATTTACTGCCTGTTTGGTTGTTCTAGATGTTTCCATGACTCACTTGGTGATCTATATGTTTGTGTGTGTGTCTTGTTTAATGTGGGCGCTTTGCTAGCCAATGCTAGCCTGTCCTCCAGTGTGCATTGTGTGTGTGCATAACTTTATTGAGTTGTTAACACAGTCTGCTTGCAGTGAAAATATGCAGGATTATTATGTAAGCCCAAACAGAGTGGTCTAACACACACACACACACACACACACACACACACACACACACACACACACAGAATTAGATATTAACTTTGGATAAGTAGCTCCCAGCTGCTGACATTAAGCTGTTTTAATTTGGTGCCCTTTACCACCGTAATTAGCCCCCCATATGGACGGGAGAGAGGGAGGAATGGAGATGAGAGGGGGGATAGAGAGGCAGAGATACATAGAGATGGATGGATAGAAGAGAGAGATGTAGAGAAGGGAACATAACCCTTTCCACCTCTCACCACCATTTTCCTAATTAGTGACCACACACAGCTCCTGTCAGCCTCCCGTTTCTAACTCCATCTCCTTTCCACCCGTCTAATCCAATTTTGCTCCTCGTCTGTCGTCTCCTCTCCTGTTATTTCTCCCTTTCCTCCTCCTCTTCGTCATCCTCCTTCCCCCCTTTAATTTACAACCATCAGGGCCCACTCTGTAGCTACTGTAAAGGTCAGTAAAATAATTTGAATGAATTACTTTATAATTAAAGTCATTCCAACTTATAATTTTTTAACTTGCTTTTGGAGGAAGTTTTTTTTTTGTTCTGCTGAACTAAATCTGACAGACAGATACAGCGTGTTTAGTCACTTGTGTGGGAAAAGTGAGGCTGATAACACGGTCGGTCATGTTTTAAACAAGAGGATTCAAACAGGGATGTAAAAGAAACACCAATCTTTACATCTGTATCCTGCAGATGGGTCATCCCGAACACCAGGGAGTTACAGCAAGCTGCCATGAGTCTCCGTCTCTGCCTCTCTCTCACACACACACACACCTCAAACGAAGAAACTGAAAAGGTGTTCGGTTCGGCTAACCACACACACACACACACACACACATAAGCACACACACTGTCATAAGCCCCAGGGCTCATTGCAAAGCTGCTGACTGAGCAGGGCGAGGCGGAAACACAGAGACGAAAACTGTTCAATTATGGAAAGAGCTCTGGGTATAAATCTACCTCTGTCAGCCTAAATAATGACTACTGACACAGTTTGTGAGTGTGTGTGTGTGTGTGTGTGTGTGTGCTTGGAGAAGAGAGAGAAATGGCGTCCCTACTCAAATTATTGGTGACATGGTGCACGTGTGTGGGGGGGTTCCCTTTACTTAATGACAATGTGATTGACTGACTGAATGAATGGCAGACTCTCTCTCTCTCTCTCTCTCTCTCTGTGTGTGTGTGTGTGAAGCTGGAAAAATGCCTTATCTATAACAGGAACCTCCACTGATAATTAACGATTATTAGCCATTGTACCACTGGCTGACATGTCTGCTGTTAGCATCCATTCACTGCGAGTAGAATTTCCTTTTTAAAATTTTCTGTGTGTTGCACAATACACTTGCTGATTGTTTCCCAAATTTGGGAAACAATCAATACTACAGGTTCATATGCATGAAACCATATGCTACATTTGGAAGGTGTAGAAATTAGTTCTTAGAGACAGGAAACTCTAAACTAGGATTGACGGTGGAGACGTGTTTTTGGATGAGAAGTCGTTGCCAGTGATCTGAATGACAAATCATACAACTGTACTTAAAAACCAAAAGTGCAGGTCTGATTTGTGCGTCGCAGTTTAAAGTGCTGGACTAATTACGGCTGCCTCTTCTGTAGATGAGTGGGTGGGAAGATGAGTTCTTTACAGCAGGAAACGCTTTCAAGACTAAATGCCTAATTAGCCCATTGTACAGCGAGCTACCAACAATATCTGGTTTTACGATAAGTGCTGCGCTGGACCACAAGTTTTAATGTCTGGCAGATGAGTAAGGAGAGTTTCTGTAACCCAGTAAAATGCATCGGCGGTATAAGACCAAGCATGTGAATGTAGTTAAAAAACCACCATTATCAGGGCTTAAAGAGCGGAGCTGTGCACGACACAGCTGAGACACTAGAAGTGAAGAAGCTCTTTATGTCAGTCAGCTACAGACAGTGAAACGCTCATTAGCCGACTGCAACAAAGCACCATAAGGTATGCGATTGTAATTGTAGCCTTAAGTGTGAAGCTAAGTACGACGACAACAACTTAGACGATAGAAAGATGCTGCTGGCAATGAATTTGCTAACTACATCAGCGAACAGTAGTTGGCTACAAAGGAAATGAGTTTTAAGTGTTGCAAAAACCATTAAGCTAAGTGCGCCGTTAACTGCTCTGGAGAGAAAAGACAGTTTCCTAGATAACCAAGCAGTTAGGATATGGTTTAAACAGATTCCAAAGCCTAATCAGCACCTTTTGGCCATTTAATTACAGGTAGATTGACAGACTGTATGTAAATTCTCTGTGTATCGTATGTTTCTCTGAGTGTCACTGACAATATGACCCTGTGATTTCAAACATCGCAGAAGCTAACCAGCATCAGAAACACCGACAGTTTGTCTACTGGTCTGTGTATTATAGCAAACGACTCAACTTGAGAGTGATTGCAGGTTCTTACTCTGTGTTTTGAGTTTCAGCTGGTGGCCTGTGCACCAAATTTAAATCACTTTTTAACACTTAATTGTCAGTGAGAGGACACAACAGTGAATTTATGACTCTGCAGTTGAATCAAAACTGGATCCACAGATCAGGAAGTGGTGAAGAAAACCTGAAACACTGCAAGCGGTGGTGGGCCAAACCTAATATACTGGAAAAACACACACACAGGCATGCGCCCACAGTGAACCAGCGCCCAATCCTAAGTGTTGCCATGTGTGATATCTGAAGAAGGAAGAGATAAATTCTACTGTCCTCCTGAACAGAACAGAGCACAACTGCATGTGTTTTTAAGTAAATGCACAACGTCTTTGGGTGTGTGTGCTTGTCCGGGTGCAGCGTATTGTGATGGTTGGAGCGTGCGACGCCGGGAGCAGCGCTGCCAGGCTTTGAACCCCTCTTCAGCGGTGGCCAAGTGATTTTTGTGTTGCCCCAGTGTTTCGCCTCGACAGCCACATGGAAACGTACTGGTGGTGTCGTGTAAAAACTCAAAAGCGGTGCTCCCTCTTTTAAAAACAGTGTCAGTTTTCATTTTTACACCCATGTGTTTGGAAACCGTGCAATACCTGATCTGCGGTTTGGCTTGGCTGCGGAGTCATGAAACATTTACTGCTTGTGGGAGATAATATTAGCCTTCAAAAGCTATAAAGTAAAGGTAGCACTGGTGGCAGGTTTGTTTTACGCTGAAGTCAAAAGGCCGTGACAGGTGAGGGATAACATAAGAACAAAAAAAAGAAAGATGGGTCCGTAGAAACAATGTGAGAAGAGCTAGAGCAAGAGGAGAGGCAAACAAATGTGTATGTGTGTGCGTGCGTGTGTTTGTGTGTATGGACCAAAATACTGGATCCCATATTGTAAATTGTTAAATTTTAGGGTGAATACTTGGATTAAGGTTTGGGTTAGGCTGCAGCAAATGAATGTAAGTCTATGCAATGGAAACAAATCTGTGTGTGTGCGGTGGGGGGGCTGTTACAGGAGCCTTGGCAGGAGACGGGAGTGATTAAATTCTGATGGGGAGGGAGTCACAGGGGTGGAGACGCAGCGGGTGCTGCAGAAAGCCACAAACATTTGCACACTGTGCCCCCTTCGCTCACATTATTTTCCATTCCTTGTAATGTGTTTCTACCTGTTGGTGTAAGAGAGCAGGGCCCGGTCCGCTCTATCTCTCTACCATTAAAGCAAGCTGCTCTGGTGCTACGCAGCAATTTATTATGGTTTGTTTCATTTAACTCTAAATAACATTTGCTAAAGCATTAATGAAGAATGAAAAAATAATGATAATATACATATAACAATATAAAATATTGATTAATAATGATATATTGAGAGGTGTTATTGGTGGTGTTTTGGCCACCTCATTCACATACATGAAGGAGGCACATTAATAGAAACATCTTTCAATGTAACACCATTAACATAAAGCAGAATTATAACTTTTCTATCATCTCAATTTCAGCAAAAACTGAAAAATTATAAGCTTCAAAGAAGTAGAATTCATGCTTCGTGGCTTTTTAAAAGTCTTGTGCAGTCTGGTTGTTGTCATTACAGCTAAATGCAGGATTGCTACTGTGATCTGTGTGGTGAGAGGAGGAGGGAGACGAGGCAGGAGAGGGAGGAGCAGGGGAGAGACAGATGAGTGGGTGTAAGTGAGGACACATCCCACCAATCACATGAAAGTATCTGGAGCCGAGCCGCGGCTCACATGTGAAAGTGATCAGCAATGTTGGACCCGGAAAACACACACACACACACACACACACACACACACACACGCATGCACACACTTGGCTAAACCTGAATGATTGGCTGGAGACCCGAAACAGAGGAGCACCTCTAGAATGTTCTAGAGCAAGCACTCAAAACAACATTTCCTCCTGGGTGCAACTTTAACTTGATGTGTGTGTGTGTGTGTGTGTGTGTGCGCGCGCACATGTTTTCCATGTCCAACTTCATCAACATGTCAAAGGCAGACACAGTGAACGTTCTTGGCTCTCACTCGCGCTGCACACAACAGCACAAGTTGCAAACGCGCTATTATCTTAACCTCTATTTCGACTCGCTAAATGGAAACTTGCCCCGTCTCTCTCTCCCGTCGTCTCTTCTCAAGGACTGGCCCCTGACTAGCTGTTGAGATGTTTCCTCAGGTCACCCGGAGACGACACGCTGCCAGTCTCAAGGCCAACCTCCGCGCTATATCTGGCGCAGCTTCACGCTTGCACACAGATCTTTTAGTGAGAGGCGACTGAAAGAAGCCATCAGCCGTGAAGGATGCAGAAATACCAAAACGCAGCGCCCCCATTGAGCTAATCATTGTGATTCCGCTGGAACGCAGATGTAAGAAGCATAATTTCTGTCAGAATCTGGCTGGCAGTGTCTAAGGTTTCGTGACAAGTGGAGATCCGCGATGCAAAGAGCAGCAACAGGAGCAGACGAATGAGGACAAAGATGTGATTAACCGCTCTGAGACACCGGACAAAAAGCTGCTTTCTCTCTCTCTCTGCCTGTGTTTTTCTCTCTGTTATTTTCCCAAAGTACCCCACCCATAACACTGCCATTTTCAATGAGAGATGAGAACGTAAGCATGTATTTACACAACTAAGAACAAACCTTTGTCTTTATGCCAAACAGGTGGTGTGTGAGTGTGTGTGTGTACATATGTGCCTGCCTGCCTGCCAACAACTAGGTGTGGAGTGAAAGAGATGAGAGCATAGCAGATGTTCTGATAGCTCAGTCATTTAAAACATGAACAAAACTGGCAGCTAGGCAGCTCTCACTTCACATCCAATAGTCGGGGGTTACAAGACCTAAATTACATGTTGCCTCCATAGCTAGCGTGAATGATCAGAATGAGTCTTGCAATAATATTCTGGCTTTTGTTTCTGTTTTCGCACCGGGGGTTTAGCGCCGTAATGAGATGCTAAACTACATTATTGTGTGCCCCCTAAGAACCCCGGATCCGTAATTTCAGATTTCTTCATTGTAATTGGGTGCCCAGATTGTCTCTCCCATGTGAGGAAATTGTTTTACAGCCCTGAAGCCAGGTCAGTGCGCGCCATTGTAAAAAAAAAAATATGAAAACAATGCAGGGGCAGTAATGGAAAAGCAATTTCTTTGCGAGCTTGTTAAAGCTGGTGTTTAGAGGATATGAGTTTGTGATTGACATTGGACCGCGTTGTCTTTGTCTCTACTTTTAAACAATGAATAAACTGGTCTCACAGCCAAACAACATGCTGCTCACACACACAGACAGACATGAAATGCTACAAATGGATGTTAATGATGATGATACATAAACAAGGTCAAACGCTTTAAACGGGTCCAGGTTTGTTGTTCATGTCACGAGAGGTGTGAGGCTAACTCCTGAATAATACAAAGGCCATTCTGAATGCTGCATCCACTGCAGGCTGGCCCGCGTGTGCATGTTTGTAAGTGTGTCAGTGAACATGTGATTGCCTTACACTGGCTGATGCCTCCTTTTATTTATTCATCACTTCATTAATTCGCTCTTTTACTTCCTGAGCTGCGCTGAGACCGGCGGGGTTGTGGCTCGACTGTATGTCTGAGGGACAGAAAAGGGAACTCCTACGATTCAAATTTCTCGAAGGGAGGAAGGGTGTCCCTGTTTAGGTGGGGTAATTCCGCGGATGTCATAATTGCTGAGGGGAAAATCAGGATTTGAGCCATTTTGAATGCTTCAAATGGAAAATATTAGATTGAGGAAGAAAGACAACCTCACAGGATTTAATCTGAGCCCAGATGGAAAGGTGCTATTAGGCTTTTCCTGTATGATACAGCCCTGTGTGTGTGTGTGTGTGTGTGCGTGTGTGTGTGTGCGTCTGTGTGTGTGAGCGTGTGTGTGAATTTATAGCAGAGGTCCACTAGAGTTGAATGTGTGTGTGTTTTTGCATGCTTGTGACTTATGTGTAAACAGCTGTGTTCAGTGGACTGACGCTGATGCACTCTGTTGAATATTTTATCTCCCGTTAAACTGGCAAGCGTGCATGCACACACACACACACGCAAACAGCGAGAAGAGAAACAAAGTCTATTTTGTGTTCAGTCAGATGTGCTTTTCAGTTTTATTGTTTTATAGCACCAGGAAAAATGTGAATGTGGCTGCATGGCTGGTGAGATCATGTGTTTTTCGGCGTTGTTGTCCTCACACCACTTAGCGTGGGGACAATTAAAAATCGGGCAAAGTCAAATCTAACAAAATCAACTTGCTCTGAGCCTCTAAGATGGGGGGTTGTCGCAGTGTGTGGCTGTGTGTGGTGTTTCGGATGGTAGCTGGAGCAGTTGCTGTGGTGTTCATGCAGAGCGGGAATGAACTGTTATCACGTCTAATGCACGGATTATGTCCAGAAGGCAAACATCTGGCACGCAGACACGGACCGGCACAACAGCAGACAATCACTGGAACAGCGCAATAGCCAAGAGGTTGATCCGCGCTGTGATCATGGAGATGGTGGCTGCAGATACAGCGTGCATGATGTCATTAGGCGCAGTAACGAGCGGTGTGTATGGGCAGAATCAAACGCTGCCAGTGCAATGACAATGGACACATGTATCTCCATTAGAGAGAAGTCATTTGCTGCCACTTATGATATACAACATGCTGGTAAATCAGTCCAGCACAAGGTTTCACTGTCATTTTGTTGTGCCTGAGGGTTTTTATATCAGCATTTGCATAATTTACACTCTGCTCTCTACCAGCTACCTGAAATTAAGGATGAATTAAGGATGTCAGAATTAAGGATGTCGGAATTAAGGATGCTGTTAAATGGTGTAGTGAATAAATTAGAGCTAAGTTTAAAAGAACAGTTAAATCAGACCTTTTTATCGATGCTATATCTGTGCTATGCCCGAATTTCATTTTTTAATGTACTCGAGGTAACCTGTTCAAACCTGTGCTGACAGAGGAGGATGCCCCCTCTCTCCCCATCATCACCAACCTCTTGGCTAGTCCTGACACATCTAGGATATATTGTTCCCTCTGGGCTCTCTCTCTCTCTCTCTCTCTCTCTCTCTCTCTCTCTCACACACACACACACACACACACACACACAGAGTTCAGAAATATAGAATTGTAGCAGCAGGTCATCGGTTGCAGCCAACAGCCCACTTCATGTCCACTGGGAACAGGTATGTGTCATTTCCTGTTCTTGTCTTCACCTCTAACGTGTCACAACCTGACCAAAGCAGCAAGATCTGATGGAGAGGAGGGGAGGCTGGCCATTCTTCATAACATGTGACAGGATGAAGAAAAACATCATCGTCAACTTCATCCAAGTCTATGTTGCTGCCGAATTAATGCAGCACGTTATTGCTTAAGTTGAGCAATAAATGTAGAGATTTGTACAAAGACCTGCTTTATTATTGAAGTTATCGTGCAGCTGAGAATAATTTGCTAGCCACGGCTAACAAGCTCCATCCAACAGTAGCATATTGTTATAAATGGTACTTGCACAGCTCAGTGAAGAAACATATATACTAATGGTCTGCATTCACCTCTCTTTGCATTAAATCATCATTCCGTTTACACAAAGCTTGAGTAGGAACATATATCAAATGGAATATATTGAACAGGCGAAGCCATTATTTTTAACAGAATAGATCAGGGATTGATCATGAATACTGAAACTCAGCAGACCATGAGCTTCACCTAATTCCAACTACACACTAGCAACATGTTATTAACATAATAGGCTGTGAAGACAACAGCTACACAGCTGGCCACTATTAGTAAAAGTCCCATGACCTAGACATGTTAATCCCTGTCCAGACATGCTGCAATACCTCCTATAGAGCTGGATGATTAACTCCAACCGCTATACAGTATGCACGGTAAGAAAGAATATGCACACACGCACTCGTGTACACATATATACAAATACATCAGAATGTACATACCGGAAGAAAGCACACAGGCATCTGAAATGCTCATAAGGCATGCACACAAATGCACACTAATTGCAGCTGTCCGAGAGATTAATGGCGTGATTTACACAGCGCATTTCAGTCACTAATGTTATGTTTGTAATTAAGTTTATGGATCATGTAATATACATGTGTATGCCGAGCTTTCATAATAATTATGGTGATATATGTTTGATTTGATAAAGATTGCTCTTATCATATTCGGATAATTTGCCTTAATTGTACTTTTCGAATGCTGCGTGCCATTTTATGTGTGGGTTATAAACATAGGAGGGCACTTTCTCTGTAAATGAGTGTGTTTATGTATTTAACTGAGTGCATTTGTATGTGATTGCACAAACGTACATTGCCGCATGCTCACGGCGTGACAGTGTGCGTGTGTTGCATGTGTATGTTTTTGCCTGGAGGTGTGTGTAGCCTCCTGTTTTCTCACATATGCACGTGCGTGTTCTTACCGGGCAGGTCGCAGCCGAGGACCTCCATCCTCATGCCGATCCCAGCAGGCGACCACCTCTCTGGAAACACTCTGATGTACTGGGCCACTATCTCATCAAACCTCCGCACCTCTGGAGTATCGTAGTGGCCGTTTCCCTCGAAAATCTAAGAGCAGATGTTGATAGTGATGTTATTGGTGCTTGGACAGTTATTCGACGTTGCTTTCCGATTCTCATTTTACAGCAAGGAAAAATAAGGACAAAACATTTCCTCTCCAGTATAAATGATGTGTTCCTGCCAACTTTTTACATTCTTAAGATCAGTTTGTGCTCTCAACAGGAAAATATGGCAGCGTTTTGTAGCCTGCTCCACTGATGACAGCTGCTTTTTCTACTGCACAGTACGATCCTGCTTTGGCTTGCCAGTGCTGATTCAAAGGAAAATGTGCAACAAGTATCACTGCTTGCTAGAGTTTGTCTTAAAGACAAAGCTGTTTCTAATATAGGGTTGGGAGATGGGATGAATATATCGGCTATTGGCAAGTGACTGAGTACATTGCTGGTTGTTATTTTGGGGTGATTTTTGTGATTTTATTGCACAAATTTATCATCCGCCAATAAAGAAAGAGTGAGAGCCGCTGCTCAGCCACAGACTCTCAGTCAGCAAGCTAACCCAGTAGCACGAAGAGGCCAGCAGCGGCAGAGAGAGGCAGAAGGGAAAACAGCATGTCGAGCGAGAATATTTTCAGAATCAGAATCGGCTTTATTGGCCAAGTATGTGCGCGCATACGAGGAATCTGACTCTGGCTTTGCACTCAATGGATTTGCAATTTAAAAAAGGACAAAAGAGACTTAACAGAAGGTTGCTATACCATACTAAGTTGCATTACGACACTATATGTCGAGCAAAAATACAAAACAACCAATATATACAATGAAATTTACAATGTGCAGGTATTTAAGTTGACAGTGAGAGTGAGTGATGAATGTATGCATTAAAGACTGTGCATTAATGGTTATGAATGGCCAGTCAGTGGATGTTTTGGTGTCAGAGGGTTAGTGACACTGTATGACAAGCTGACTGTCCATTTTCACATCTATATCAATGAATCAGGGCTTTATTTCAACCAAACCAAAGTTGGTGATTGCTGTAACTGAGGGAAGATGGACTAAAATGGTTCTTGTGGCCACTGGACAATTTTAACACATCACCCAAATCTGGTGTCTGAGATTCAAAATGATGAGTGTTAAGCTTTGCTCCATGTTTGTTTGAGGTGTGTGACATCTGTCAGAGTGGGTGCACTGACGCATCGTTGTGTGGTGAAGGCGGCATTGAGTATGAGCATCCTGGAACAACGGAGGAAGACATTAAAAGCTGCAGAGGTAGTTAAATTTGTCATTTCACCACTCCACTGTTCACAATAGCAAAATGGTGAGCCTGTCTCTCCAAAGTCATATAACTCTCCTAATCAGCATTGTTCCCAAGCACGGTATGACATGTGTCATAAAAATAACAACAAAGACTGTGTTTCCTTTGATTTTCACATTTTCTTCCCTTTTTTTTTTTTTTTTTTTTCTTTTGAGGTGGCGTGCAGCAGCCTCAGGCAAGATTTATTACAAGCTGAAAACCGACTAGACCGCGGCAATCCTCTCAAAATGTGGGCTGTGAAAGTTGTAATATTGGTTTCATTAATTGAATTGTATCTTCTGTCTTCCCCATTTCTAGAATAAAAAAAAAAAAAAACGTATGATGAATTTCCCAGGATGCTCATTTAAAAAGACAGGCAGATGAGAGCGAACAGGATTTCAGCATCAGGAGGAAAGCCAGGCACTCAGTAGTACTATTAAAGTGTTTTAAGACAGAGTCTCAGAAAGGAGAACAGAGTTTAAAGTGCCCTGTCTCACAGTGCGTTAGACTGCCAGCAGTGCTGAGTGGTGATGCAGGAAAGACATTTTTAATTAACACCCATGAGAGACAAATAGAGGATGAGGGAACGAGAGGATGAGACACAGAAAAGCAGGAAGAGAGAGTACGGAGGACTTAGAGAGAGGAAGACAGTAGCAGGGAGAATGAGGAGTGAGGTGATTAAATTGAATTATTATCAGAGCTGAGGCTGTAATAAAATGACTTTTTTTCCTGAAAATGACATGGCAAGAGAGAGACAGAGAGAGAGAGAGGGGAGGAAGAAAGAGATGGAGGGAGAGAGAGGGAGAGCGAAGAAGGATTGAGAGAAAGACAGCTATAAATAAACTACAAATGAGGGAGAACTGACAGTGACTATCAGAGAGAAGAGTACATATGTATGTGTCAAACAGAGACTGTGTATGTGAGAGTGTGTGTGTGTGTGTGTTAGTGTGTGTGTGTGTGTGTGTGTGTGTGCGCGTGTGTGTGTTCACCATGCTTTACCTTAGCAAACCCAGTCTTGCTGTCAGTGATGTAAGTCCAGTCTTTGCCGGTCAAGCTGTGCGCCAGTTTGTACTTCCTGACAAACGCCCTGTTCTCAGCGCTGGTGCTGCCCTCCAGCCCTCTGGCACCCTGGGTAATAATGCCACGCACCGTCTTGGGCACGCCAAGGTCCGCCTGCAAACAGAGTTCTTATTGTTAGCTCACCCTCTGCACCGCTGAAGCCAATCTCTTCCCAGATCCCCCCGCCTGTTGTGGGAACTCTGACTTTTTCCCGGCTTCAGAGCTCAGTCCCAGCTTCTTTGCATTTCTATTGTATTTCATGAAGCTCGCTAGTCTGTGGTTTAAAACGATGTCCACTGTGCAAATCACTTTGTTCTTTTGCACTTTGCTAGTTGCATTGTAATCCCTGTATCATGTTGTGTCATTTTCTTAATCTTGTCTCCTCAATGTAATGTCATATGGTTTTTTCAATTTTGTTCATAAATTTTAAAGTTATAAAGTTGGAAAATGGGGGAGAGAATAAAAAAAGGCTCAAAGAGGCAACATTAAATCACTGATGCAGTAAAATGAACCCCACCTGTAGCCACTCCTCTCCAGCTATTGGTTGTGTCGGGTTGGGAAACCAGCCTGACCGACTGGCCACCAGCCTGGCCGCCCCCATGGAGCCATGGATGTCTCTCATGGACGACGCAGAGATCTGGGAGTCTGGAAGCAGCCCAGACAGCATGCCTTGCAGCTCTGAGCAGGGCGCATCTGAACAGGAGACGTGGAATAAGAGTCCATGTTACTGACAATCATCTTCTAAAGCATGAAATAAACGTTTTGATTGTTTTCTTAAGCTACAGATGGAAACAGTGATTTCTGGCCATTTTATTATTAAAATCAGCTTGTGAACAGGGAACGTTGATGCCTTTAGTCCTGCAGTTCAAAGCAGAGCTTGGGAAACTTTCCTATGCTCTCTCTTTCTGTTTCAAAGACCAGTACAGCATCCGTGATTTGACAGAAAACACTGTATTCGAACAATAAGAGAAATTAATTGATGTGAAAAGGATACTGTGAATTGGACGTCTTGCATTGAAAGGTTGATGTCGGGGCTTTGAGAGGCTGCCAGGAAGGTAGATGTTCTTTGAAAATGTGAGGATGTAAAGTACGTAACAGGCACACAGTGCGCGGTACATGTTATTATTATCCTGTAAAAGCTTTTGGATTTTCTCCAAATGCGAGGACTTGGTCTCAAACCAAACTTAGCTCCTGCTTCATCTTACACTTGAAAACTCTTCATGAATGAATGTGACTTTCAGGTCAGGAATAATTTGCCGTCATGGTTTGATCTAATGGCGACATGCGCTGTTAAAACCACGACTGGTGTGCTGCACTCGGCTGCTTTCCATCAACACATTTCATTATTTTTCCTTCCTGCGGCTGCAAAGTTGATGCATAACTTTAACCAAGCTACCAAAAGGGGATTCTTCATGGGGAATTGAGCCAGAGAACTCCCAAATGGAGGAACTAAATGAAAGCGTGTTGCAGATCAAAGGGATACTGTTTATTACACTGACAAATGTGTTTTAGTCTAACAAGCATCAGAATATGTAATTTCCATGAATAATGAAAAAAAAAAAACAAAGGGAACAAAACAAAGTGACCATTTCTATTTGAAAATGGAGCAGGTGAAAAAAGTGATGGGATAAAACATGAGATGAAAAAGAGGAAGAGCGGGATAAAAAGGTGAGGAAGGGGAGCTAAAGGACAAGGAGGAGATAAAGAGATAGACAAAAGGTCAAACAGTAAAGATGGACTGTGCAGAGAGCGAGTGAATGGGAAGGGCGAGAACGATAAAGAGAGAAAAGGGGGAGAGAGAGCGGATTGACAGCGAAGGGTGACGCTGATTGATGGTGACATTCTTCGGGTCCACATGGAGATGAATGTTTAATGCCGTGACGTCTGCGGCCGCGCCTCGCTGTGGTAAATAATGAATCAACAATAAACAACAACAGCTAAGCAATGCTGGATGAGCTCCCTCTGGCTCTACGCTAGGCACAAAAACTGATTAGCAAGAGGAAAATTCTATTATTGCATTGTTTATTCTATGATTCTTATTTTTGCATCCATCTTGTTAAGCAGCTGCTCTCCAGCAGGGTGTTTTTTTTAATACAGGGGTGCAGCGGGAGTCGATGAGAATATCATCTTCCGAGATCACAGCAGCAGAAAATAGATAGATATCACACACCAGCATGAGGGCCCTTAAAGCTCACACACATATATGCATAGACGCACACGCACCAGCACGTAGAAGTGGAACAGTCAAGGTCTCTCACGCACTTCCACGATGTTTAGCCCACACATGGGGTCCCACTGTGCTTTTCCTGATAACAGGGTCTTACAAACACCGTAAAGTACACCATTGAGGCTCTGCCTCGCCGAAGCTCACGCACGCCTACGCCTACACAAGCCGGGCGAGTGGGAAAAAAAAAAATGATAAAGGTGCTAAAAATAAATGATTGATAGGTGCTGCGGGGCTAAAATAAAATGAGATTAAGGAAGGAGGGATGGAGGAATGAAGAGCTGAATGAGGCAGGGACAGGGAAGATTTAAGGGAAGGGACGGGGAGGAGAAAATGAGAGACAGTGAGAGAAAAGTGGGAATGGAAGCTGTCAGCAAAGGCAATAGAAGGACAGAGGAAAGAAGTAGAGTCAGGAGGAAGAAAAAACAGAGCGACACTGAGGAGGGATTGGCAGAGAGTGAGAAAAAAAGTAGAGAGCCAGAGAGACATAAAAGTGTGATTTAAGTTAATGACATGTCACTGACTGACTGCTTTATGTCTGCCTTTATAGGCCTGCGCAGGGCATTATCACATTCCCCCTGGTGGTGTGTTCGGGTGTGTGCTTGTCAATATGTGTGTGTGTGTGTGTGTGTGTGTGTGCGGGGAAAGTAAAAGAAGAGATACTGCATAGCCATTAGCAGGTAATGTTTGCTTATAAAGTTTTCTCTGCACGTTATAGACATATCTCACTGAAGCTGTGGTTCGCTTTCTCTCCGCTTACCCGCAAAGTTACAAACTCTCTCATCCTTCTCAACAAAAGGCTAAACTGAGTCTGAAGCTGCCAAGATTTTGCATGAAAAGTCAGTGTTTTCCTCAGGGCTTTGATAGATTGCAGACATTACAAGGCGGCAGAGATGGGCAACACGCGGGGAGGCATAAATGCTCAAAATACGCGTTGAGTTGGAGCTCACTGCTGAGAGTACAGTGAGAAGAGTAGGGTGATATATAATGCAATTTCAGGTGTTAAAATAAGGTGAAAAATAGGCAACTGGTAGACAAGAACACAGGCAAAGATGCCTTCTATATGCCACATCCCTGTCTCTCTATATCACACACACACCTACACACGCGCAAGCAGTACCATATTGTTTTGGTGTGACTGTGATTTGTGTGGGTGCTGAAATAGCCCTCCTAGATAAGAGCATATCTGTCCCTCTCAATGGCCACTACGATGGCAGCAGAGAGAGGCCCTAACCTAATAATGATACGGTGGAGCTGGGAAACACACACACACACACACACACACACACACACACACACACACACACACACACACACACAGTGAAATGGATTGAAACTCTCTTTTACCATTTCTATAACGCACAGACAGACACACAAACACAGACAGTCTAATTAAGTTTTATCTATTTATAGTATTGAGCTGATTATGCTGGTTGAAATCGTGTTTGTTTGCCAGGGCTGCAGATGAAAGCTGAGAGCCTGTTACTCTCTGATGTTATCACCCACACATCACACTCTAGTATTATTCTATTACGACAGAGTGTGTGTTTGTGTGTGTGTGTGTGTGTGTGTGTGTGTGTGTGTGTGTGTGTGAGTGGGAGACAGAGAGGGAGGATATGTATATGAAAGAGCGAGGGCAAGAGTGTGAGTGCACATGAGAGTGGGTGTGTTGTGTGCATGTGAAAGAAAGAGAGACAGATGAGAGAAAGGAGAAGGAGGTATGAATAGAAACACTGGTGGACTGATGGGTGGATGGGTTCTTTTCAGGGAAACGTTTTCTACCGAAGTTATTTGTGCAGCAGTGTGACCCCGCCTCTGACCCGGTGTAAAAGCCAGTATATCGCTGGTATAAAATTTGGCAAGACCACTACCGTGTTTTCACAAGAGTGAGTCCCATGAGGAGATGGGCCAGGAAAAGTCTGAGAAGCTCTACAGAGGAAGACGAGTCGTCTTTCTTACCCGTGATCTGACAGCCGTAGAGCTCGAACCGCAGCGCAATGCCGTTCTTCCACGTCTGAGGTCGGATTCGTACGAAGCGGGCCAGGACCGGCTGCGGGATCCGGTTGAGGACCACCTCCGTGGCATCAGCATTGGCATGGAAAACCTATGCATAGAGAGAGAAAGAGATGGGAGTCAATGATAGCACGTTAACGGCTGGTTTTTCTACAGCTGGAGCTCAAAGTCACTTCATGACAACTCATGAGCGCAGAATGGACGATGAACCTCACGGCCAACAAAACAAAGGATAAAGTTTGATACAAACCATTAAAATCGGTTTTGTTTCTATATGCTGGGTGTGTGTGAGAGTTTTCCATGAAAACGGTAAGGACTTTGTAGGCTTGACCCAGTATAATTCCTGGAGAGACATTTTGTTTACATGACGACACTTTAGTCATACCGAAATATTGCAACAAATATGGGAAGGATTGCCTTGAATTTTTCTACAGTCAGTTTCCGGGCGACATCGCCTGATGACTTTGGTGAAAAGTTCCCGACTGTTCCTCCAGCACCACCATGAGGTTCACGCTTGTGGTTTTGACTGAAACGTCTCAACAACTACTGGATGGACTGCAAAGGAATTTGGTGCGTTCACATCCCCTCTGGATGAAAACATAAACGCACACACTGAATGTACTGTTTCTGTTCATGAAGGAAGAAACAAATGCAAGGGTTTTCTACCACACACACACACACACACACACGATTTGAGGGCATGCAGTGTGTCATAAATCAAAGTGCGCAAGTATGTGGGAGAGCATCCTCTTCTCACGTCCTCTTGACTTAACCACACACACACAGAGCAAAGGAAAACACAGGCTGTCACCCCTCAGCACACACACACACACACACACACTGAAACGATATTAACAAACGACTCCTTCCGGACAAAACCATCTCTCTCTCAAACACACACACACACACACACACACACACACACGATATTGACAAATGCACTACTTCCAGACACAACTGTCGCATACATAATCACACACACACACACACACACACACACACACACACACACACACACACACACAGTCTTGCCACTGCCTCACAAAGTGCCCTCCGAGCTTGCACACTCCCCGCCCTGTGCACACGCAACACAAAATGATTTCCTCTGAAAACACACACAAATACAGATAAAAAGGAAATTGAATGCAAGCGCACATGGCCAGAAGCACTCTTTCTGTCTCTTGACACCAAGACTTTATATCTCTGTCTATCTGACAGAGTGTCATGTCTCTCTCTCTCCGTCTCCACAGGAAGACACAGCTGGGCTTCTCCTCCTTTCTGTCTTCCTTTTCAACATCTCTATCTATGCAACCCCCCCACCTCACTGCCATGCTGATACACTGCTGTAAATTAAAAAAGAATCTGAAAGTCTATGCTGTTGTTTCATTAGAGAACCTCAAAGGCTGTTTTCCCTCGTGTCTCTAACACGCTTTCTGTTATATTACATCAGTCCTGAAAACACAACATAGTGTGTTTATCACAGAGAGGAGTAAACCTCATTCAGCAGAGCCAAAGGCTTTGCAATTACTTGCTTGGGTACGCATTTATAGATGTTCGCTTTGTTTTAGGAATGCATGTGTGCGTGTGCGTGTGTGTGACTTCACTCTTTTCCTCCTGTTCCCAATCAATTAAACAGCAGGCTCCGTCAGGGGTGACAAAATATGGATGAAAGGGGTTTCTGACTTGGAGGAACTGGAGCAGCTACTGGGCCAGCTGGGAATTCAACCCATGGCGCACTGGGTGATACAAAGTCAGACCCAGTGAACTCATGCCCTTACAATGGCCTTAATACCAGAAACTGTGACCAGTTAAATGATGGAAAAATGCCGAAAGGCCCCAAAAGACTTAATGGGATTGTGGTAGCGGACTGTAATTACAAGTGTGTGTATGTGTGTGTGTTTGTGTGTGTGTGTGTGTGTATGTGTGTAAAAGTGTAATTATGAAGTCTCACTCTAAGGAGTCAGGGGCTTGCGGGTGCTTTCTGATTTCCCTTGGTGCACACTGAAACATTTCCTCAGCAAATGTGTGCACAGACCCACACACACATACACACACACACACTTAGCTAAGCGCTATATGTGTGGACATAACGTGGACATAACTGCGTGCATAGAGTCTTAGATGTTTTTCTGTGTGTGTGTGTGTGCGTGTGAATGTCTGACCTTGTACCCGCTCTTTGAATTGGTAATTGCGTATTTGTGTATGTAGCGGGCACTTCTGTATACATACTGTTCAGGGACACGAATGCGGAGTCCATTTTGTTTTCTTTTAGCAGCTTCGTTCAGGGTCACCAAACAGAGATGCAGCTCTATTTCAGCTCCGGCTTGATGCAAACCCCTCACTGTTACGACCGCCTCAGTAAACTGAAACCCTTTTAGCAGCAAGCTGAAAACACTGGAAGAGCTCACCACCACACACTGATTATCTTTATGAAGACTTTAAAAAGTTGTCTCTTAAATATTCTAAATCAATGCCAAGCTGACCTCACTGTCAAAATTTCAATGTGTTTTTCTACAGTTTTATCTTCAGATTAAAATTCCCTGCTTGGTCTTATCAGCCCACGTTAGAGCGATAGTTCACAGCAAGAGCAACGCGTGTAACTTCTCTTTGTTAAAGTAAACCTACCAAACACAGCTTTCAGGTTTACCTAAACTCTTTCAATCTGCAGGGTGTTGCTTGCTTGCAGTTTAATAGTGCAAATCAAAGTAAGTAGTGCCTTATTAAAACATATTTTTTCTTGCTATACATTCAACAGAAGCTTCCCCCCCAGGTTGTGGCTCTGCAGCATGAAGCCACAGCGAGGAGGTGTAATGGGATACACAGCATCTCCGAGGTCTTGAACTAAATTCACAGTTAACAGTCTCTTTCTAAAAGGCTTCTCCAACAATCAGCTAATGGACTGCACCTGTAACCCATCTCAGGTTATATTGTGTGTGTGTGTGCGTGTGTGTGCGTGTGTGTGTGTGTGTGTGTGTGACAGAGAAAGAAAGAGAGAGAAAAGAGGCGTAAAGTCAAGCATTCGTTCACCCAAGCCTTCCTGGTGTCAGCTTGCCTTCTCTCTTAACGCAGGTGGCAATATCAGACCATTAACAAACCGCCACAAAACACACACACACACACACACACAGGCAGGCCAAAACAAACAAACAGAAATGTTGTTTAACACCAACACTATAAGAACAATTCCAAGCGAGAGAAATCTTTCAGAGATTCAAATGGTGCTTTCATCGCTCAGCGACAGTCAAAGGTGACAGACACGGATTGAATACCGTTTTCTCCTTCATTTACACACGCCGTCTCCTCTGAATAACAAGCGTGCGCAGGGCAGAAGGACACATGTTGTGTAGCTGCTTCTGGTTTGTAGTCAGACGCCGACTAACCAAGTCTAGCGTGTAACTACTGGATGGAAGAAGAGGAATATCTCATTGGGAAGAAAAGAACAGGTGTGTGTGTGTGTGTGTGTGTGTGTGTGCGTGTGTGTGGCTGTGTTGTGTGCCTGCAGGGCCACAGTCAGTCAGCCAGTGAGGACCAGTGCAGACACATTGAATTATTCAAATGTCCGTGCTGCGTGTGTTGTGTGTGTGTGTGTGTGTGTGTGGATAGAGTTATAAAATAGTAAAACACCCCCCATCTCCTCTAATTCCATCACACACACACACACACGCTCAGACTTCAGGGAGGTAGCCTGTCTCTGACAGCTGAGTCTTGGTAAATGCGACAGTTCAGTCCACAAATCTCACAGACCAAATGACACATGGCACCCTAGGAATATCCCCCTTTGTCCCCTTCCTCTCTTTTTCTCCCAGATTTTCTTTCTTCATTTGTCACAAACTCTTTTCTCCCTCTCCCCTTTGACCTCACCCTCCCTCCTGCATTTTCCCTCACCTCGCCTCGCCCCACCCTCTTCCGACTACGCCGTCGTTTTATTTAATTTCCCCTCTCCTGACATCCGTCCAGGCTGCGTTGCTGAGACCTCTGATCTATCCAGAGGGATTTGTGGTCAACACCCTTGTCTGCTATTCTCATTATTCCTCCTCTCCTCCTCTCCGTTCATCCATCCATCCCTCTTTGCTTTGCTCTGTGGTTCCCCTGCGAACACCCCCCTCCCTCAGTCTCTTTCCTTCACTCACTTGCTCCCCTATGAACCTCGCTTTCCTCCCTTTGGTTTCTCCCTCTCTTCCTCCCTCTGCACAGCTCAGTTTCTCCTCTCTCTATCAGTTCAGTGCTTGGCTGGTTGACGTTTTGCTTGTGTTTTCGACTTCCCAAAACTTTCCTCTCATCACGATCCCTCTCATTCCACCCACGTCCCCCTCCTCCATTCCTCTCCCTCCCTCCATCCATCCTCCCTCCCACAGATTAAGGTGGGAATAGGAGGTTTTGGTCTTGGCCGAGGTCCAGCGCTGTAATGGCCACAGACAGCTCTGCCTGCAGCAACTCGGGAAGGCTACGTAATGACATTTGTACCACGTTGATCTTAAATGAACCTCTCGCAGCGAAAGGTCTCAGACTCCTCCAGACGAAGACTCAAACTGAGACAACATCATTTCTCAACCGGAGACCTCGGGTCACTGAAAATCGCTGCTTTTCTCTCGTCATGTGGGCAACCTCCCGTAACCAGGCCCGCGGCCAGTTTTCTGCTCTGAATCATAGAATAGCTGAAGTTACACCGACACCGTCATTATTTTACTTTTCTGTTTCTGTATAATGCAAGAGCACATGAGCAGTCAAATGATCTGACATGACCTGATGATCAAGAGGGGATTTGAAACCTGGCTGCTGCACAACACAAGCAGGAGCAGAGGAATACAGAAACACTCACGGATACAAAGACGGAGAAAACAAAGAAAGCTTGAAATACGATTCTAATAGAGAAACAGCACAGCACATTGGTTCTGCAATGATGATTTCTAATATAATCTTCTTCGCCCGGCGTTCCCCCCTGAGTCGTATACTTGACCTATCTGTCTGCCTCCTTCTCTGGTGCATGTCTTGAGTGAGTGTCTGTCATTTGTGAGGCTGTCAGTGCGATGCAGGAAGAAATGCTCTATGAATATTACTTCTTCCCTCCAAAACGTTTCTGCAAGCTAACACATATTCCATATGTGCCATCTGGTTCACAACAGGCCTTTAATGACATTATCAAATACATTACAGATCACACAAATCATCACGATGCTGTGTGACAGCGGCGCCGCCCCTTTGGGCTGGCTCCCAGATGTTTTAAAACCAGAGTGTGTGTGTGTGTGTGTGTGCGCACAGTGGCTGCTTTATTAAGAGTTACTCATCTGAGACAAGTGCTGCCATACAAGAAAGAGGTTGTAAACATGCATCTGTCCACATGCATGCATGTATCTGTGCGTGTCTTTGCTGTAATGCGCACAGACCGTATGCTATGCGCATGCTTTCCTTTTCTTTTCTTTTCTTTCTGTCCATGTGGCTCCCATTACTTTTTGTCCTCCTATAATGCTCTTGCTCATAAAACACTAATTCAATAATTCTTCCAGATTAACACACCCACATACACATACACACACACACCAAACCATCACTGTAGCCAAGCACAAAAAGTCATTTGTTCGAGCAGCATAAACTCGTCTGTCTAAATCATGATGACTTTCTCAGAAACATATGGGGGGATGGAGCACGAGTGATGGAGTGTCGAGGGAGGTGAAAGAGGGGAGATGGAAAAGAGTGGAAGGATGAGGTGAATGAAGATGTGAGGAGACTGAGTGTGCAGACAAGGAGGGAGGAGGAGGAGGATGGATGGAGAGGTTTTGAGAGAACTCGTGAAGGGGTGAGTGAATGAAAATGTCAAGCGAGAGATGGATGGAGAAACGGACAGTTCAGAGCAGGTTCAGGTTCAAATTAAGCAGAAAGTTGAATTGTTGGAAAAGCCTGGGGGGGGACGCCCTGATCCCATTTACACAGTTACACATTCACACCTGGAAGCTGCTCAGTACACCCCGAGTCTGATCTGCTGCCCGCTGAGCAGCTCCACCGGAGTAGCTGGGGTTAACGGCCTTGCTCAAGGGCACCTTCGTACTGATAAGTGCTGCCTTTCACTCCCCCCACCCAGATTTATCCCGCCAGCGCGGGTGACTGAACCTGCAACCCTCTGGTCACAAGCTTGCTACTCTAACCTTTATGTGGTCGAAAAAGAAAAAATGTTACACGCTTACAACTGATCCCAGCATGAAATCCAAATGCTGGATCTGCTTTCAATTATAAAACAACTCTTCCTTGAATTATCCTGTGAATGCAGACGCAGCATTTTACACACCCAGACCATAAAACACTCTGCCAAAAGATCTTCTTGGCCATTGCTGCTGAGTTTTTTATGTGTATCTTTCTAACATAAAACACACACTCTCGCTTACAAACCTAAAGTTGACAGCTCGGACGGCGAGGCCGATGCGGACTGGCGGCCTGAGGTGTGTCAGACGTAAGAACAGACATTAAGCTCCAGGATGCTGCCACCATCGTTTCATCGTCAGATAAATGACCATCCCTCTCTTCGTCTCTTTTCACCTCTCTCTGCTCTAACTTCGCCCTGCTCCCTCTTTCATGATTGATACACCGTCGCGGATCAAATGAAACGACTGATGACCCGGAGCTGAACCACCAGATTACTGCGCAGACTGACTCACCAGGGGGGCGGAGTGGCTCTAAAGACCCATACCAGTTGGTTTGAGGTTGTGCATGTGTTGGAAGGCGAGGGAGGGATATTCTTCCAGAAGCTGCTGCTGATTTATTCTAAACCCCTCCTCCTCAAAGACACACACACATTCATATGCACATGCACGCACACACACCCCTCTGCGTCTCCCTAGGCGCAGAGCTCTGAAGCAGCTTTCCAGGGTTATGGGGGAATCAAGTGGGATTATGGGTGGTGACACCAACAACTTACCCCAAAACATCATCATTAATCCGTTTTGCATATTGGATTTTTGTTGTTTCGTACCCTGGCGTCAGTGGAATATAGCTATTTGACTGAAAACACACCTGACTGAATGGTGAACTGATTGCTTGATTAATTGATCATTAAAAAGAGGTGGATTTACTTGCACATCATGCATGAATTAAATAACCAAAATTATGATTTTTCCATTCAACTGGACCTTTGACGGAGCTCAAAAAAAGCTGTGAACCTGATTAAAAGAACTTGCTTTACACTCACTTTCTTGTCCTCCCTCTATCATCCCTTGCTTTTATTTATTTATTTTCTCCCCAACTCTCTTTTTACACAACTCCCTGTGTTTTATCCATCAATCACTTATCTGCGAGTTAGCTACAGCTATAAGCCTTACGGGATCCGCAGAGGAACCCCAGATGGTTAGACCAAATCTCCCGTTTCCCAAAGAAGCATTTGTATGCATGCATCTGTGAGCGTGTGCATGCGTTGGTGTTCATGAAGGAGTAAAGGTTTACAGCACGAAGCTAGACGTGGCGTTAGACCGCAGGACAAACATGTGTGACCACCATAGCAGGGAGAGACCGGCTGTGATGGGAAAAACAGCCACAACCGCCAGAACGCTGCTACACTTTAATTGCAGTTGCAACCATTTTAAAGACCCTCGGTCCCGTCTGCTTCATTTGGACCCGGCACCCCGAGACCGCGCAGCACTCGCTGATGATTCATCGTGCCTGAACACCTCTGAGAGAGACAGTTTAGAGACCTGTCCAGCCAGGTTGACATTAGGCAGACCTCTGAGCAGAAAGTAACAGAAACCAGATGGGATGTGAAAAGCAGACTGCGCAGTCTAAGTGTGGCCGCGTTCGGTGATGTAAGGTATCGCTTGGAGCTTGGAGACGTGTGCTGATTCTGGCTCGGTCGTAAACCCCTAAATGAAGCCAACTGAGCGGCGGTGGAAAGGCTGTAATTGCAGACGCGGGTTTCATTTTGGGCTTGTGGTCAACTCTTGCTGCATATATTCCGTCTCATATTTTTCTCTCTGCATGTGTGTGCGTGTCGAGGCATGTGTGTCACCTAAGAGCATCCAGACTTTCTCCGGTCTGCATACTTTGCAGTCCGTCCCGTGGCATGCGCGTGTATGTGTGTGTATGTTCGCGAGTCTGAGCTTACCTTATGATTCTTGCCATGCCTGTAGACCATCCAGTCCTCGCCATTGGTGCTGACCTCCAGCTTGAAGGTGGTGACATGGTAAGCCTTTTGGGTTTCCTTCGAAATGGCGCCCTGGGTGGCGATACCTGTAAGCACCTTTAAAGTGTGAAGGTCCACCTGTTGGACAAAGAGAGAAAAAATGAAACATCATGAAGCATAACACACTGAAATCTCAACTAAATTCCAGAGCATTTCCTGATCTGAATCTGTGTTTCTGGTCTGAGTCAAACGCCAGACAAAACGCCATTAAAATTGGATAAAAAACACACAAATATACACCTGAACTTATCAGCATCCATCTCTCACCTTCACCACTCTCCTCTCCCCTCCCTCTCATCTCCTCCTTTCTCTCTCTCTCTCCTGGCAGATCGATAGTAATGACCTGGGGCTCATTTTAATTTCCTCCCATACAATAGCCATAATCACCTCCCCATCCTGATTGTGGATGCTACGCTACGTGTCTGGCATGCTGCTCGCTGTGTTGCATTATACGCGGGGGTGCAGGCTTCGCGCTCCTTCCGTTTCAAGGTCCCTGAAGTAGATGCACGTTTGTTTTGCTCCACAGTGCCCGAAAACGAGTAGATCAAGCAGAACAATGTGGTCTGATATTTTGATAGATTCTCTCAATTTGTATGGGACACAGAACTGCAGGTTTGAAAGAAACCTGAGGTCACATGTTTTAATCAACACAAGGAATTATTGTAAAATCAGCTTTGTTGGTAACCGAAAAGACTGGACAAGGATGTTCATCAAAGCCACTAACTGAGCTTTACATTCACTGAAAAGCTCATTGTAGACTACTTTAATCTGGGGTCTCACGTGTTCTTTTTGATGGTTGTAGCAGCTGCATTTACATTTATCCTTGAAAAGGTGGACAGAACACCTGCAACTGTTTTTAAACCCTTTTAGCGTTTTCATGATTTATGTTCTCTGCTACGTTGGGACAGTGATTGGAGATCCAACGCTCTACTTTACAAAACAAGGTTTTATATAAAAGAGCAGAGGGAATACAGACAAAGAGAGGCTGCAGGCAAAGAAAGAGCAGAAGATGAGAAAGGTTCTACTGTACGTTATAACATTTATTCTCCTCCATTGGAGCTGCTGAGACCTGTAGATTAATCACAACTTCTTGTGTGTGCGCTGTGTGTGTGTGTGTGTGTGTGTGTGTGCTGTGCGTCCCGCTGGGGTATAGCACAAAACACTGGGGGAGGTAAAATGCTGCGTTTGTTATCTGTCAGAGAGACAGGTGTTTTAGATTACTTCCAACACACACACACACACACACACACACACACACACACACACACACACACACACACACACACACCAGCACGCTTACGGCCAGACAGAGATCCACCAAGACAACTAATCAATAGTCCGGAACTGAGGAGAGGAATGGATGAGGAGAGGGGGAGTGAGGAGTGAGGGAATAAGAGAGAGAGAGAGAGAGAGAGAGAGAGAGAGAGAGAGAGAGAGAGAGAGAGAGAGTGGAGAAGGAGGTGAAGAATGAATATGAGGGAGAGGGAGATGCTAAGTGAGCCTTCTCAGTGAAGGTTTCTCATCAATCACAGAGTTGTTCGAATAACAGAGCCACCAGAACTCACATCATCAATCTGCACCACACCTCACCAGATCAGACCAGACCGGAACAGAACAGAACAGAACAGAACAGAACAGAACATCTACATAGGGGTAAGGGTCCTAGAGAGAGATTTAAACCACACACGTAGCTCTTGAGCCAACATAGCGACACACACACATGCCTGAGCTGCATGGGTACACATCAGCAAACACACACACACACACACACACACACACACACACACACACACACACACACACACACACACACACACACACACCGTTACAAGAGACCACGGGGTGTAAGATGCAAGAAGGAGAGGCATGTTGGCATTTATGACAGCTGCTTGTCAAGACAGGGGGTGGCGCACACACACACACACACACACACACACACACACACACACACACAAAAGTACATATATGTACACACACACACACATGCAGGGGCCTTTCTCTGTGCTAGGTGTTAACGCTGGGGAACAGCTGAGAGCCTCTGTGGAACGCAGAGCCTGACCACAACACCAGGGAGACACAGAAAGACAACACGAGGGAAGGAGAAGACTCATTTTCAGCCATCTGTCAAGTCGATTTTATGCAAAGGTCTGACATGTCACGAACAATAAAATCCCGATCAGGGCTCTTTCCATCGGACGAGTCCTTCAAGCGATTCACCTTAAGCAAATTCTTTAATGTCAGCTAATTTTGAGAGTGAGCCGGACAGAGTGAGCTGTCAGCTGCCGTCGAGGTGATACAGGAAGGAAGCGTGAGTCTGATGGGACCTTGGCCTCACGCTGCCTCTTGGCTACAGTCCCTTCCTGTGTTTGCCGGCCCAGAGTGGAGCAGAACTACTGCTTCTACTCCACATCTGTCTGTGGCTATCTGCGGCTGTGTCACTCATAGGTGAGGAGCTCGCCTGGCCCTTGTCTGATCCCTAACTGGCTCCTTTACTGTCAACCGAACAAACTTTTGATCATTTCTTTGATGCAGCACATCTTGGGCTTTCTAATCGCGGGGTTTTCAGAGGATGGAACGAAGCAAACCTTGACAACACAAGCTTTTTTAGTGGCATGATTTTGCGGTAAGGTTTAAAACTGAGAATCAAGAACCGGTTGCGACGAAACTTGCCCTTAAAATTCTGCGTAATAATGAAAACTGCATGTAACGCTGGTTGTAGGAGGAGCTCAAAGCATCAGCGCCTTTTTCAAACAAGCTTATTAGCAATGATAAAGCAAAACTTGCGGGCCGTCTCTGAAAGGCCACAGGAAGGTGACACCCAACAAGATAATCTGATGTTTGCAGCAAGCAGCTCACTGAAGAGTGCCCAGCAGACTGGTTTGAACTCATTTCTCTCTCAGGGGTGAGTTAGCCTCCCCCTCTCTCCCCCAGACAGCCTCATAACTCAGGCACAGGGATGGCACAAAGTTGGCACTGTGATAGAATGCAGGAAACAATGCCTTACTCCGGCATCTAGCTGCTAAACCTTGATATAACTGCGCCTCCCACTCTCTCTCTCTCTCTGTCACCCACACACATTCACTGACACAAATATAGCTGTGGTGGAGTTATTATGTGTGACATGTCAACACAAGAGGAAAAAAACATGATTAAAATACGAGTGCAATCTGTTTTTAGTTTAGGCAGAGTAAAGTTTTTCAGTAGGAGTCTGTATTTTAGGATCAGGATCTGTGGATTTGTGGCACAACCTGACGAAAAAGAAAAAACCCTTTAATAGAAATAAGCTTTTGATGTTGCACTATGTGTACCTGAGGTTTATTCTATATATTAATGAACTGTTCGTCCAGGACTGTGACACTGGTTTGCATCCTGCATCTGTGCTTAAGTTTCAGCAACTTCAGCACTTTGTTTGAGGTTAAGGAAAGATTGTGGTTTCGGTTAAATGCTAATAAACATGTTTTGTCTTGTGCTTTAAGTCACTGCAAACTTTTTCTGGATTAAAACCAAGACAAGGATCTTTCCTTAAGCTTAAGCAAGTGCTGCAAGTGCCTAAATATATTGATGCTGTCACTACAAGCAGTTATTATAATGCAAAATCAGATTTCACTTTACTGATAACAACATTTATTTTATATATTATTATTTTACAATTGCAGTAAACGTATTTCTAGGGGACGTGGTGGGTATATAAATATATATATATGAACAGGGTCGTTTGGGTGCAGGTTTCTGAGGGGAAACTCGTACCTGTATGTACTCCCTGTTGCTGTCTTCGTTGGGCGTCCATCCGTTGTCCTTGTAATTGAGTCGGGCCTGTCGTGGCAGCCAGTGCTCATCGTAGAAACTTGACGAGGCTGTGATCTGGTCGTCCGTGATCTTTCCTGACTCCAGACCGAATGCATTGCTACAGTGGAAAGCTACAAGAGGAGGAGGAGGAGGAGGAGGAGGAGGAGGAGAGATTTAGACCAACATTCTAGCTTTTCCTTAAAATTCAAAATAAGAAAGAAACAACTTACTCTCACTGACTTCCTTGTGCGTCATGTTGTATCGAGCCGAGAAGCCATCTTTAGCCACGGCCATGTCGGTGTGGAAGGACAGAGAGAGAATCCCGGTAGATGATTGGATCTCAGGAGGCACCCTGGTCCCACAGTATCGACCAATCAGAGGGCCCACTGCCAATTAGAGAAGCGTTAAAATTCTGCCAGCAACTTATACATGTCATCCTCAGCGGTGGAATGTAACTAAGAACATTTACTCATGTACAGCCTTTCCAGGATGCTCCTTTCATGCCCAATCATGATACTATCACCTGTTACCAATCAACCTGTTTACCTGTGGAATGATCCAAACAGGTGTTTTTGGAGCATTCCACAACTTTCCCTGTCTTTAGTTGCTCCTGTCCCAACTTGTTTGAAAAGTGCTGTCGGCATTAACTTCAGAATAAGCAGATATTTACAAACATCAATGAAGCTGATGAGGAAAATCATTAAACTATTGTTTTGTGCTGTTTTCAACTGAGTACATGTCAGAAAGGATTAGCGCATTATCGCATTCTGTTTATTTATATTTTACACAGCGTACTACTTCCTCCCTCACCGGTCATCATTTGCTGGTTTGACTCATGACACAGTACTCTGTGCTCTCACTCGTCCGGGTGTCAAGATGCTTTATTACTGTTCATTCCTTTATCAATCCCTTAATCCTCACATGTGTTTGTCTCTGTCTTTTACTACTTGCATGGCTTTTTCCTTTCTTCCATTATCTCTATCACTCACTCCCACACTGACATCTGCTCATCACTCCGCCCTCGCATGTCATCACCTCTCTTCCCTTCATCTATCAACTTTATCTCCGGACTGGACTCGGCTTTACACCGTGCGCTATAAGTAATATATACAGTATGTGTGTGTGTAAATGCAAGGATCTAAGTGATTCCTCCACTGTCTTCTTCTCTAAAACCACAACTTGTACATGTCAACACAAACAGATGAGTGTGATTTAGAGCCTTAGGGTGCATGTGCGTGTGTGTGTGTGCACATGAAGGGACGGGAGCAGAGATACTAGATTCATCCTGCTACTCCCTGACTCCTCTCTCACACTTACAGATGCACACACAGAGGAGGCTTGTGGAGGAGGAGGAGGAGGAGGAGGTGGAAGATGAGAAAATAGCCCGCAATCGATCAGAGCTATTGATTTTTTTCTTCCCTTTTGGAATCGGTGGATATTTGAAATAGGGCTCTTGAGCAAATAACGGTAATAAGTCTTTTCTTGATGGTGGAGAGGAGAACAGGGAGGAAAGAGGAGAAGAGAATCTGAAATTCACAGATTTCACTGAATCATGTTTGCATAAAATCCCGGTCAAGCAATTTTAATCTGGATTTTTTTTGGGGGTTTAATATTTCATGCTCACAGACAGAAAATGTCTAATTTAATTTCTCTTTTTTCATTTCTTCATGTTTTTCAATGAGTTTGTGTAAAGTTGACAGAGTGTCCACGCCTGACCCCTGCAAACATACATGTGGAGACACACAGTGATACCAACGCCATTGCCCCTCCCCACAGTTCCTCTCTCTTGATAACTTAATTGATTTCTTCCTTTTCCTTTGGATAAATAGATCTTTACGCCTGCTCTTCATCTTCAACCTCTCCTCCCTTCTTCCAACATGTGGTCTCTCTCTTTCTTCTTTTTTCTTCCTGCTCAGGACTCTTCCTTCCTTCCCTTTCAACCTCCTCCCACTTCATTTCACCTTCCTATCTTCCTTCCTTGTACTCTCTCTCCATCACTCAGGGCAGAAACCTTTCATCCCTTCTTTCTCTTCTTCCATCCCTCGCTTTTTGCATTTCTGTTCGTCTTCATCTTCTACTTTCAACTTTGCTTAACTCCTCTCGTCTTCCATTTAATCCCCTGAAAAGAAGGAGCGAAGGTGTTGTGGCTTTTTTTTTTTCTTCTCTCCTTTTATCCGCCCTCTTGTCTTCGCGCCATCTCTCTGACTTTTCTTTCCTCCTCAGGCTAAATCCATATTTATAGTAAAGTTATTCATAAGAAGAAAAGCACCATTGTTTGCTCCGCTCTGCCACTGATGCTCTTCAGTCTTTGCTGGGTGATTTCTAAGTATCTTACAAGATTTGGGAATTAAGCAATTAAAAATGTCTCCATACAAAAACAATTATCAAAACTAACCTAAAATAGTATAAACTAAAACAGCAAATATTTGTTTTCTGAGACAAATCTTCAGTCACACCTGCTGAACTCCCTTCAAATCCTCCTATTTCTCTTTTCTCCCATTCCTCTTCTGGAAGGCAGACCAGAGGTCTCCTGGTCTTCATTTATTCATCCTCCTCTTTGTTCCAGTCTTCCCAGCAGTGTAGGAACTTTCGCTGCCCTCCCAGTGCTCTTCTTTTTCTCTCTGCCTCTTCCATCTCTTGAAACTAGATCCAAGATCTTCGGGCCTTGGATTCGTCCTCCTAAACTCTTCCAGTCCTCCCAGCAGCTAGACCAGAAATATCCGAGCCCTCTAACGTTCCTCCTCTCACCTCCCCTCTTTTCTCCCTCCTCTCACTGACTCCTGTTTTATTTTCCCCTTGAAAAGTTATGCTGTTTCTCCGCAGCAGGTGCCAACATCCTGCCTGTGAGCTTAGCTTTCATCTACCAACGCATAGCTACCAAAATAGCTGCTACTCCACCTCAGTCAATAATGATGTAGGCAGGGCAGAGCAACCACCATTTTAACTTTGCTCCGGGTACTGACTCATGAAATTACTGTTCATCTCCATCAAGATCATCATCATCATCAACACTTCTATCAGAATTTTAAAAAAAAACCCTTGCTCCCATTGAGTGTCTCACCTCCTGGCAGACCGTCCCACACTTCCAGCCAGTCGTACTTGCAGTCTCCGTCTCCGCCCGGCAGGGGGTCGTTCTCCAGGTCAAAGGTGAGGAAGGTGAGGGTGACATCCATGCTGGGCGGGACAATGATGATGAAGGAGCACTCCAGGTTGTGGGGGTATTTGTCGGGGAAGCCCGGGGACTCAATGAGGCCCAAGGGACTGGTGAAATTACGGGAGCAGTCTGAACCTGGGATGCGGACAAAATTAAGAGACTTTTATTCAGTAGAAAAGAAATGTTCATCACAGTCTGAGGTTGGTTTAACTGTGTGAAAAATGCTCGCACAACATTTATTTAGAAAAGGCCATAGACGTCAGATTATACTTCACACTAATTACTCTAAGATACTCAAAGGTGCTTTCAAACTCACAAGAAACTTAAGAACTCCCAGTTCAGCTATCTCAGCTTTCTTGGCCAGACAGAAGTCTATCTACATGAGATTGACTCTGACTCCACATTACGTAACTTAAAATGCAGCTAATGTGATTGTTGGGAACCCTGCAGAAGATGAATATCCAGTATTTACAGCACAGTTATGTCTGCTGAAGCCGTAACTCGTGTGCTAAGCAACAGTAGTTTTATGTAGATGTGAATCTTGAGGGTAAACATCAAACCCAAGAGTGGTGTAACTTCGAAAATGGGCGTGTGGGGAGTAAGATTCATTTATTTGCAGCCGATTCAGGTGTAGCAAAGAAGAGTAACATGACTTTTTGTAGCTGTAGACATGTAATGTGTCACCTGTAAAGACAAAGATACAGCAGGAGAGCAAGACTATAGAGGACTGAGTGCACAAGTTTAGGTGTCCACATAGACAAATGTATCTAAAGTGCACTAGAGCAAGACGCTGCATGAGTAAAGCTAGAGGAATGAGACAGAGGAAAACAAATAAAGACGGAGAAAAGAGAAGAAGAACGCCAGTGGGAAATAAAACTGAGCTGCAGGAGAGAGAGGGCAACAAAGAGGAAAATGAAAACATGTAAGTGAAAAAGACAAACGGGAGTGAGACGGACAGACGTAGAATCTGTTGATAGCATCATGGTTGGGTGGTCTGGCAGTTATGAGACGCTTTAGATATCATCATACATGCACACGCGCAGACACAGACACACCCACACACACGCAAATGATCTGGGGGTAATCTGGGGCTCTTCATCTCTGAATGACTGTAATACCCTCTCCATTAATACTCACACACACACACACACACACTATGGATGGTATGTGATTGTACCAACTGGGCCATTATTCCAGTCCAGCCAGCCATGTATGACCAAAGACTCAGACAGACACACACACGCACACACACACAGTCTAAGCCTCTTATGGTAACCCATTTCTCTCCAGTCTGTTCGGGTGTCTGCCATTGTGTTTGCGTGCCTCCATGAATAAATAAAGAGAAAGTGAGTAAGAACACATTAAGAGAGAGAGAGGGAGTGTGTGTGTCTGTGTGTGTGTCCATGTACAGTTGCGTGTGTTTGCAACAACCTGTCTCCATTTGATGTGTTTCAGGCCCATTTTTCATGCATCTCACGTGTGTCTGACACAACAGATACACATTGATTTTAATCAATACAGCTGTCCACACTGGCTGCCACTCTGTAATGGGGAATACTATTTTTTCTGTCTCCGCTCTTCCTTAAGCTCATTCTAGAATTTCACTCATCCTGTAAGGCAGCAGTTTGGGAAAATGTGTGTCAAAATGTGTCACCTGACTGATTTAAGATGACAGCAGAGTTACAATAGAGCTTTGACGCATTGAAGAAATTGAAATACACCATATACTCTTTCGCTTATCTATATGTTATATGTCTATGTGTTCATCCATTGTCCTCTACAGTATCTATTTTTAGTGTGTGTGTGTGTGTGTGTGTGTGTGTGTGTGTGTGTGTGTGTGTGTGTTAGGATTGTCTGTTTGTCTTTATTTCTCCCAGTTCGTCTGTTTTTCTGTCCCACTTTCCAGTCTGATTTGGTTGTTATTTTAACATTCTCCCTCATGCAGTGACCTCAGATGCAAACACACACACACACACACACACATACATACACACACACACACACACACACACACACACACACACACACACCACACAGAGTCTCTCACGGGGTTCCCCTTGCGTCTGGCCCCCCTGCAGAGTCAGTTGCTGGGTATAGCACAGGTCTGCTTGACGATGAGCATGTGTGTGTGTGTGTGTGTGTGTGTGTGTGTGTGTGTGTGTGTGTGTGTGTGTGTGTGTGTGTGTGTGTGTGTGCAGAGTGAACGCCTGACCAGTTCTGTTGCCAGCAGCGATTTTATTCCCTTCTCATTACTTCATGTTCATGAACATCGAGAAAACACTTGTGCCCTCCTTTCTCCTGCCTTCCTCCACATTCTCCCTCGTCTGTCTCCACCTTGCGCCTCCTCCTCTCCCTCTTTTCTACTTTTCATGCCCACTCACATCCAAAAACTAACACATTTCAACTCACTTTAATATATTCAAAAATGCTCGTACTGAATCCATGTACATCTGTCAGTTTTTTTTCTCTGAATTCTCTTTTCTCTCTCCTCATTCATCTTTTTCTTTTCTGATCTTTCTTCCTCTCCTCGCTCCTGCTGTTCTTTCTCTACCATCTTCCCATGCATCTTTTCATCCTCCACAGCTCCATCACTCCCTTCCCTCCCACTGTCTCATTTCCTATTCTTTTCTCCTCACTTCCCATCTGTTTGAATTGGATAAGTGTGAAAGAAACACGTGTTTCACTACGGGGTAATGTCAGAAGAAGAGTGTGTGTGTGTGTGTGTGTGTGTGTGTGTGTGTGTGTATGAGTGTGTGTGTGTTGCTCACTTGATCTGGTGCTGCTGCTTATGGATCGCCAATCTCTGGGAGACAGTTCAAGGTCTGCTCTGTGTGTATGTATGTATGTGTGTTTGTATGGAGAGCTTGCATGCAAACACCTTAATTTACCTAAATTATGAGTGTATACTTCCTAAATAAATGTGTGTCTGTTTGTGTGTGTGTGTGTGTGTGTGTGTGTGTGTGTGTGTGTGTGTGTTTGTGTGTGGTAAGCTGGCATGCATCTACTTTCATTCAAACAGTCTTTCATGCCAATGGGCTATTAGTCAGGATCAAACCCACAATTATTCCCCCCTTCCCTCCACCAATCTCACAAACACACACACATAAGAACACATGCAGACTTTAACATATACACACTGACACACACACACACACACAGCAGGCCCACACACAGCTCAACAGTTCCTGCACAACCACAGCTTGGTTTTTCCATGTGTATAGTTAGATCCCACCTCAGTGTCATTTGTTGTCAGTCAAGCTGGAGGCTCGTGGTCCTGAAACTCTGGCATTACATTTTCAGCCTCTGTCGCTGAATCTCAGCAGGAGTCTCCCTCCATAATAAGCTCCCTATTCAAACAAATTACAGCTGACATATGAAATCAAACTGTCACAAGACAACCTCCCTTTCAGCTACCCAAAATGCAATTTGCTAAAAGCTGCAACCCAGCATTACTCTGATGATGTAATTCAGGGAAATATCTTCAGATTTATTCTTGAGTTTGACATGTCGATGAGATTGAAGATTTTCAGTCTGTGATAACTGAAAACACTGTCTGCTTTATTCTAACATTTACACACAAACCAGTGTAAACAAATATTTTCCACCAAAGCAAAAATAAAAAACCTCCATCAGTAGGTGGCAGACTGAAAACAAGCTTTCAACCTTGTGAACAACAATGTAAACAAAGCCAATATCTGAGTGAGTGTCACAATATTCTGCACTGAAATCCAAGGGAATGATCAAACTTCTATTTCAAGTGTAGGTGCGTTTGAAGGAAATCACACCTCTGCTGTTTGTTCTAGCAAAGAGCACCTTTCGCTCCTCACTGGGTCAGATCTGGATACACTTTCCTCAATGAAAGCCAGAGGAGGGAGGAGCGAGCACTGTGATTGGATGGACTGTGTGATAAACCGACTTGATGGGTAGTGGGACAGAGGCAGAGAGGAAGTGCCTGAAGGCATTTGGTAGAATGTAAACAACAGCAGTTATTGGAAGGATTGTCACAATAGCTTCCACATTACACCGCCTGAAGAGTTTGTGCGTGTGTGTGTGTGTGTGTGTGTGTTACTCACACAAATCTGTTCACACCGTTGCACTCTGGGGACTCACTCCTCATTTAGGTCAAAAGATGGCCCCCACAAGGTAAACCATTAAAATTTCAGGTTAAGATTTGTTTTTTGGTTCAGGTTAAAGGTAAATTTGGTGAAGCATGTTATGGTCAGGATAAACGTCAAGGGAATTAATGTAGGTCAATGAACTGTCCTCCTAAAATACAAAAATAAATTATGTGTGCGTGTGGGTGAGGTAACATTTGCGTGCAGACATGCAAGCTGCCTTGCGTTTGTGAGTAACCATCAAGCCCGCATCAGTGCGTTCATATATGTCTATGAGTGTGTGTGTGTGTGTGTGTGTGTGTTTGGGTGTGTGGGTGTGTGTGTGTGTGTGTGTGGGTGTCTGGTGAGTTCTGGGTCACAATAACAGCTGGGGGCACACTGCCTAGACAGTGAATCTTGATTGGCTGCCACATTCTGGTAGCTGCTTTCGTATTGGCTGGAATTTTACTACAGTATCCATAGTAACAGAGCTGTAAACAAAAACAAAACAAAAAGCGTGACATGTGCTGTTTCTTCTTGTGTTTACATAGTTTACGTGTTTGTCCAAGCCATTAATTTTGATGTGTGTTACTAGCATGTGTACGTATGTATTCAAGCTTGTGTTTTAGGTGCATGTTGTCTATGGGAGATATAGGTTATTGTGTATGTATGTGTGCCACTTCCAGACTGATTAGACTGTTAATCTTTGAGGGGTCCAGTAATTAGGACACAAAGAGAGTGGAAGACAATCTCCTCCTACATGCACGCACACGCAAACCTTCTCATTACTCAAAAACACAGACCCCCAGCAACAGCTAGGGATTGTGACGGAGACCCTCCCCTAAATGTTCAGTCAAGGGGATGAAGGGATCGAGAGGAGAAAAGCAAATTATCAAGGCCAGCAACACTGGATAATGAAAGAGACTGAATAAGTGGATAACTTAATACCACATTTCCTTGTTTTACAATTCAATGATTTTAACAGAAAAAAAAGGCAGATTTGTGTTTTTAAAGAGCAGATTGGTTTCAATTCGTTTTGAGGGTTGGGGGTTAGAGTTGGGGTTAACTTTTGCGTGTCTCTAAACATACAAATGATTGTTTGCTGTCCCAAATAAATGCTCTCAATACAGTAATCATGGTTTTCTTGCAGCAGCTCAGATAATACTTTCAGGAACAGAGCTGGTTTAGAAGAAACTAATAAATGGTTAAACTACTGACTTTTTTCTGTTAAAAAAGCGTTCAACAGCATTCAAAAGGAGAGAGTGATAAATTGCAATTGGAAAAAATAAAAACAAAAACACCTGCAATTCTGAAAAAAGTGAAAGTTTTAAAAAGACAAAACCACCAAAAGTACAGCAGTGATTGAAACCTCTTCACTCTAAGTGTCCCTGTCCTCGGTTTTACTCTTTTCTGTGACTATGAGAGCATATCTCACTACAAATACAGCAAATATATTCGCCAGCGAGTGGAGTCCATGGAAATACACCGGAGTAGAGCAGAATGTGCAGGGGTAGCACAGATAGATGCACATTTAGACAGTTCACTGTGAGGCTATACAGTGTGTACAATACACAAACACACACCCTGACGCACACAAAATCTAGTCACCCACGCAACCAGACGTTCTGCTGCACCTTCCAGGATAACAAGATCGTGTTAGCAGTATGGCAACAGCTTGAATGTTCCAAATGGCTCCATCATTACTGCCAGGGAAGGCTGGACACACACACACACACACACAAACACACACACACGCACATGCACACACACACACACGCACACACACACACACACACACACACACACACACACACACACACACAAAGTTAGACAGAGACAAACTAGAGAATATTGTAGAGTTTATCGATTGAAGCTGTCCTTTTAAAACAGAGATTTTGGTCTTGTGTGTAGTTCATGGTAAAACAAGAAAATCAGTCATTTCACCGCCTCAAAACAGCATTCTTTTGCATTTAAGTGGCAAAGACCTCTAGTGGATGAATCAACCAAACTTCAGACTTGAATACAAGAGACTGGTGCTCATTTCCAGCTTCAAACTGACAGTCGGTTTCTTTTAACCTACACCGCGATGTTCACCTGGCCTTAACCACATACTCATTTAACCCTGTAACCTGTAAGCACCAAGTCATGTTTGTACCTAAACTAAACCTTAATCACAACACGGTCACTTCATAAAACAGATTTACCTTTATCTAACGGCGACTTTAACAGCTTCTGGGAGGAACTGAACACAGATGTCCTGCTGATAGAGACGCTAATCTAAAGCGAAGTTCATGAGAATACGATTGTAGTTGTGTAAAATCAACAATGACCCTTAAATTTACAAAACCTTTCCAAAACCAGTTAGAAAGTCAACACTGTGAAATTTTTTTGCATAGTTGCTGAAAATTACATCACTCTTTTTAATGCTTTTTATAAACAGCGGTGATGAACTGATATTTGAATGTTTATGGTGAAATGGAAAAAAACTTGGTCGCTAACTACTGGTCCTATAACAGCTACTGTAACAGCAGACTATAAAAACCAAACAGTCGCTTTCTATGAAACAGAAACAGCGTCTCATGTTTTCTGTTTAGGACGTCATGAATCCAGAAACAATTCATTGATTCACAGAGAGAGGTTCGCAAATCGATCCCTGTCTCTCCGTCTCTCTCTCTCTGGGGTGCTGGGGTGTGAACACCGACACCCTTGTTGTTTTAAAGTCATCAGGTGGACTGTGTCAAGCGCAAAAGACACACACACACACACACACAGAAGATTTCCCAACTGGCCGGTGCCAGCAAGTGAGAAACACCGACAACCGCACGTGTTGTGTTAGTAACCTCAGCCCTCTGCGTGTGTGTGTGTGTGTGTGTGTGTGTGTGTGTGTGTGTCTCAGGGGAACAGGGCTCAGGACTCAATTAAGCAGACATGTGTGGAATGCTTTCAGGGGGAACGGGACAAGATGGCTGTGGGGCCGACACTATGCGCCCCTCTGTCTCGCTCGCCCTTGATCTCAATTGGTCTCGCTTTGGCTGACCCATGGCAGCGTGAAGGGGAGCCATGTGAGGCGCACACACACGCACACACACACACATACACATACACAAAGTGCCTTAAAGGGGAGAGATGTCTCGCCTGGACAGTCTAAAGGGCTCTCAAGGGTCCTCTGCCGTGTCTCTTGTCTCTTTCTCTCTGTCTCCCATGACACCAGGGAGATAAACGAGGCTTGGTCGCCTAATGAAGCATGTTGAGTCTTCTATGAGTAGCTTGTAATGCAGCTACTAATAGCTTATTTGGAAAGGCGCAATCCCTCTAAAATCCTGTACACTTAAGTCTGTCCATGTGTGAGGGACATTTACAGGGATGAAGTCCCTCGTGTGAGTTTTGGATTCTCAGCATGCAGACTTTTGGTAAAAATAACTTAAGAAAACTTTTCCAAGCCTTGTCCAAGCCGTCACACTGGGACATTCTGGAGTCCCGAGACCTTTGTTGCATATCATCCCCAATTTCTTCCTCCTTATTTTCTGACTCTCTACTTCCTTTCTACAGTTTGTAATAAAATGCAATTCCCAAAAAACTCTGAACCGAACACATACTGTTCTGCTTGTTTCAACGGCTCATTAACTGAGTGAAATATCAACACCAAAAATGCCCTTTTTCATCTGCACCGCTCACAGTCTGACAGACATTTCCTGCATGATATTAAGTCCAGTATTTGTTATTTTAGGAAGCCTTGGATTTGACATGTGTTTCGCACCCTGCTACATACATACAAAATCAATGTTATTTTCTTTGAGAAACAGTCAAAAACAACGGTAGCATCCTTTTACCGGTTTTGAAGATTTCGTAGCGCAGGGAGAAGCCCGCCCCCTGGTGGGCGTAGTCCGATACGAACTTGATGTGGAGCGAGGGCCCTGACGATATGATTGGCGCAGGGGCGATGTTGCTGCAGTGCTTCCCGAGGAGGTCGGCCGACTCCGAGTTCCCATCGTGGATCTCCACATAGTCATACCTGCAGAGGACATGCAAACGTTATTAAATACCTTCTCACCTGCATATATCGTGATTAACATTTAATTAAAACCCTGCACCATTTTATTACTGTCCTGAGATTTGCAACTTGAGGAAACTCTGGCTGTAAATGCAACACCACAGGGACAGTAATAACAGTGTTAAATATCTGCAACTGTTCCTGTTTGATATACAGACATTTAATTAATGTACTAATGAGGTATTTTGAGGAGGAAGGGAGACTTTAATTTGATAAAGAGGAAATTGTTAAGTCCTTCCAAGCTGCTTTGACTCTGATGTTACTACTCATGAGTTTTTTCATCTGGCAAAGCAGCACATCGGATTTGGCAACAAAATGGAAGCAATGAGCAAATTGTTTGCATCTATCAGTGGCTAGAGGAAAGCACAGTTAGTATCAGCAGAAGCATGGGTGTCATTACAATTCAAATGAATGCAGCAGAAGACATTGGCAGTTCGCAGATGGTGGAGGAGGAAAAGAGCCACCTGCATGAGGCAAAACAGAAAGAGAAACCTTTTTAAATTCTATAAATGCACTGTAATTGACTGATTATATACTCCAACTGCTACGGGCTACAGAACACCATTTTTATGGATTAGAACTGTATTATAATACAAACAAAAAGAGAGTGGGAATGTAAGATGATGCGCTCCCTTACAGCTTGCATAAGGAAACAGTGGTGTCGCGTGTGTGCCGCATTTTAGAGAATTCAGAGAAAAACGATTTCCAATCTCACACAATTAATTTATCTAATTTTCTACTTGTTAGCCTCAAAGTAAATTACAAGTTATGTGATATTTTTAAAGCAATGCAATGCAGTTGTTTCAGAAAAAGTGATGAACAAGCCTCGCATTGTGCAAGGAAACAGGCATAAACCAAGTAAATGTACCTCACATGTCTTTTGCTCTCTGTTGCACTAAAGTCAGGGCGTGAGTGTGCATGTGGTGAAGTTTTTTTAACTATGCATGACCTCGACAGCCTTTGATGCTCGGAGAGGATTAATGTGGAACAAATGACTCTAGTTTACCTTTTCTTAGGTCTAATTCAATAATGTTTGTAACTCAGCCTGAGGGCCTTTGGTCCACAGAGAAATTCACATTTTCCACTTTTTACAGTGGATTAACGTGCCTTCATCATTTTCAGCCTTAAATATCTCACACTTTTTGCTATTATATTGAAGGGGGGCTGTGCTGAATTAAAGCTAATTATGCTGGATGGTTTAATAGAGAGATTATGAATAACAAGGTTTTCTCAGTATGCAAAGTAATGGGAATATCAACAGCTGATATTAAAATAACCATTTCGCATCAAGAGCTGCAACTTATTTATGGTTCTTTGTACTTTTCGCTCAAAATCAGAAGCTACTCAAAATACACGCATGTTTTTGCTGAATGTAACGCAGCAGCAGAAAGCAGCCAGGGATTTTGTTTTATCCATTAAGGGAAGGTTCTGACTTGAAATCTATTTTTACTCCCATTTCTTTCATGTTTTCTGACCACAAACGTGTCTCCACACCCACAGCAGGAGTGTTGCCTCTGTGTCTGGATACCAAACACACACCTGCCCGGCTCCAAAATAGCTTCCTGGAGAGAAATTCCTTGAGCAACTTGTCATGAAAGAGCGTATATTAATCCTGAGTTAAGTCATTTCAGTTTCAACTATCATTTTGTTTTTGTTTTTTGTTTTTAATCTAAAGTAAAACTATGGTTGAATTCAATTTGCACATCTTCGTCCATCATATTGATCAGTTCTGACCACAGTGCCTTTAATTGCTCCGATATTGAGCTTTCTACATTTCTCTAAAGTAATCACATGAATGCGCCTCGACCTCAAGAGAGCCCAAAGTACACAGTAAACAGTTCAAGACACATGCTTTAGGTGCATCATTGATTTACTGTTTCAAAATACCACAAGTCAGTGGCTGAAGGCCTCCAAGTGATTCAACAGATGAAGGCGAGTTTCATGTACCAGGAGACGATAAAAGTACCACACGCGCTGTTCTGTTGCTGCTATACACACACACATTAAATATACATGAATATAAAAGAGGTGTTAATCTTTTCACTATTTGTTAGCAGGCCATCGCAGTTATGTGGACTATCATTCCTGAACCCAGAGGCCAAAACACACACACACACACACACACACACAAAACTGGTTTCAAGTGAGTTTACATGAGCTGACATGCACAAAACTTAATAAATGGTGGATATTTTATGCTTTGTTATATTGTAATTCTGTGTTACTCCAGCAGTCAAAGACAGTCATCAAATGCGTGTGTGTGTGTGTGTGTGTGTGTGTGTGTGTGTGTGTGTGTGTGCGCGCGCGCGCGCGTGTGTGTTTGTGTGTGTGCCAGTTCAAAGGGCTGTTTGACGGTTCAGACCTGGGTCTTTTAAGGGTTAAGTTAGACATTGGCTGGGTGAGGGTGAGGGTGTTTAGTTGTGATGATTAAGGTTAGGGTAAGAGGCAAGGGTCCTCACAAGGATAGAAGTACAAGGCTGTGTGTCTGTGGCTGTGTGTGTGTGTGTGTGTGCGTGCGTGTGCGTGTGTGTGTGTGTGTGTGTGTGTGTGTGTGTGTGTGTTCTTTCATTGTTTTTCTGACAGGTGAGCAAGCACCTGACATTATGCGGGTCATGCACCTCACACTCTCCCATCATGCTTTGTGTCTGCTTTGCGTGGAGCTAACACCGCAGCTACGACACAAGCTGTCACTGTGAGCATGTGTGTGTGTGTGCATCCGTGTGTGTGTGTGTGCATCAGTGTGTGTGTGTGTACGTGCCACAGATCTTGTGTCATATTTTCCCAAGAGAACGCCTCGTCCCAGTGACAGTTTCCTCCTCCTCTTCTCTGTAATGACAACTTTGTTTAACTCGTATCCTGACAAGATCTCTTTTTTTTCTCCTTCTCATCTTGGCTCACTCTTTCCCTAATTATTTTGCAGCGTTTCACTTTTGGCCGCTTTCTCTTTTTGTTCTATCACTCTTTGTCTTCTTCATTTTCTCTCTCAGTCCCCTTTCCCTCTCTAGCTGTCTCTAATGTGCTGTCAGGCACATAACCGGTGGCCAGGAGCCAACGTGTGGGTGAGGCAGAGGAGGCAGAGACTGAGGAGAGAGAGGATATTAGAATTTGTGAATATCTGAATTTAAAACTACCCTTTATCAGCAATGCTGAGAGGGAAGATGTAGATAGATAGATTTTTACTTACTTACTTAAAAATTACCAGTAATTTTCATAAAGATCGACAACAAGAAAATAGCTCCATCTCTTCTTCTTTGTCTAGTCTCTGTCGTTTATCACAGCTAACATCTTGTGAGGAGTGGGACAGCTGAGTTACACTACTGAGTATCAGCTTGCATGCATTTCGTGCCCTCCTGCTCTCCATCATCACCACTGTATTTTAATAGAGCCAGATTCACAGTTTTGCTGCTCTCATTTGCATATTTTCCTGTGTATAAAACCCCGATTTGATCACGGCTCATAAACGGTACCTGCTGCTGCTCTGGTGCTCTGAGGTACTATTTTATGATGGCAAAATCAGACAGAATAAACATGAAGATTGGGTTAACCGCATAACTTTACGGTCGCGAAGCTCTCCGACGTGAGCAGCCTCGCATTATGTCTTCCAAAGCTCAGCTTTCCTCGTCCACACTGGAGGCCGAAGCACCAAAACGAAGAGATTTCACATTTAGCCGGCAGAGTGTGGACGTAGCTGGAGGGAGAACATGACACTGCATTCACCCTGCCAACTCGTCCCCTCAGACAGACGGAGACAGGTGTCCCGTCCTCCCTCCCTGCAGCTCAGTGCCTTCAGGAGGGAGGCAGAAAGACACACACAGCTACTCCTTAGTCAGCACGCACACATTCACTGGAGACCCGCACAAACACACAAACTTTGTGTCCCGCACACAAACACACTGCTGCACACACAGAGCCTGTGGCCATGCACTCAGATGGATCTATAGCAGGGTTTGAGGTTTCCTCCAATCTGTCTCTGTGTAGGAGGAACACAGCTTCTAACAAACTGTTAAATCCTATCATCTCTCTCTCTCCTCTCCCCCAATATATTTCGCTGCAGCCAATCAGTGATTTTCTGGGACTTGCCAAAGGGAATGACAAGCAGCCTGAATTTGTTTCTCCCCCAGTTTTCCCTGAATTTTGCTTGTTGCGACGTGCTTTTTTTCTTGCTTACAAGGAAATGAGGAAAAAACAAATGTTGGTTCCAAAACATGTAACATAGGAGGTTACAGCTGTGGAGAAGGACAAACACTGGTGGTGGACATAAAGCACAGAGCTGTGGAAGCAGACTTAAAACTGACTAAAAGATTTGACATTTTGGGAGATTTATGTGTGCTTGTGCTTGTGTTTTGGGGGGTCGGGGTGTCGCATGAGCGAGAAAGCTCTCTAAAGCCTGTCTGACGTGAACCAAGGAAAAGGTTTGGACACAGACGCACCTCCACCCCTCCACCCCTCCTCCGCTCCTCCTCCTCCCTCCTGCTTTGGTCTTAATTGCCTTTCACACGTTCTGTCTCTCTCTCTTTAGGTCAGGAGTCGTCTTCTTACACCTGCACATTTCTTTCAAACATCAGGGGTGCCCTTAGCAGTAGACAGAGCGTCTGCACCACACACACATCCACACCCCCACACACACACACAAACACACACCTGCACACACACACACGGACTCAAAGCCTAAAAAGAGCTGAAAACAGGCCAGACTTGTTGTGATGTGTGACTATGTTTTCACGATGTTGAAAAAAAGAATGAAAAAAGCCAATTAAAACATTCCAGTGTTATGACAATGTTAATTGGTCCACAAACTAATTGGTTAATTGGTTCGTGGAACAATTAACATTGAGAATCAGCTCATTAAGAGCAAATTAGAAAGTAATGTAAAAGAACACCCTATGAAGTAAATTATGAAATTAACTGCAGTTACTGAGATTTGACATTACTGTTTATACAAACTGTTTATTTCTAACAAGGAAGACATTACATAATTACATTAGTTGTTGTTTTGAGCTGTTTTTTTTTCACCATCTCGTGCACATTTCGCTGAAAGAGAAGTGAAATCACCGGTGGCCCTGTGCAAACATTTTTAAAGGAACTGAAACAGTCAGCTATGAGTAAAATCATGCACACATGCACATGGACACTCGGTTAAAATAAATCCCTGAGATGTATTTTAAGATGGTTCATATGGAAGTAAAACCGGACTCTCAACAACAATTATGGAGGTGGTGCATTCAGCCGCACCCTCTGACTGTTCACAGATGCCTCCAGCAGCTCTGATAATTCCCATAAGCCATGACAGGCCCGAGTTCAGCAGCTGCTACTGATGTTTTTTTGTTTTTTTTACTGACTCCTACTTCTTATTCGCATGAATGTACATCCCTGGAGACAGAGGATTTCAAACTGTACACATTCATTAGCAACCATTACACAGTATTTGATACACAGAGCTTCATGTTCGCAGTGCTAAAACACCAAATCTGAGCTAAGAAAGCGTCTTTAAAATGTACTGATTCTTTTTAAGAGCAAGTTAATCATAGTAAAATGTTTTGTTTGCATGGACCTGTGGATAAGACTAAAGCTGTCTGTTTTAATTAGTTGTGCATTAGCTGATATTTATGAGTATGACCCACACATTCGCCCTCTAGGATATTAATATACCTGTGTGGAGTAAAAGCAGCTGTAGTCAGTCTGTCACTGAAGCAGTTAACAGAGAGTGAGGAGGATGACTGACCACTGTTATCAAGTAATAGGCCTGTTACTGCGGACAGATGGACAGTGTGTCTGTGTGTGTGTGTGTGTGTGTGTGTGTGTGTGTGAGAGAGTGTGTGTGTGTGTGTGTGTGTGTGTGTGTGTGTGTGTGTGTGTGTGTCTGTCCAGTGGTAGTCTCCAGGACAACCAATCGATTCCTCATTACGGCTTTAACACACATTGATCAGGGTCAGTCCTTCAAAGACACACACACACACACACACACACACACAAACACACACACACACTACAGTAACAGACATTGATCAGGCAGACCTTCAGGGCATCAGGGAATGTTAGTAAATCAGACTACTGATATTATCATCATTAGCTGGATAACCTGTGTGTGTGTTTGTGTTTGTGTGTGTGTGTGTGTGTGTGTGTGTGTGTGTGTGTGTGTGAGAGAGAGAGAGAGGGAGAGAAAGGGAGAGCGAGAGCGAGAGGATTTCCTAAAATCACCACCTTGGAGCTTTCAGACCTTCTTCAGTAACTCCAGGTCTGTGTCCAGAATCACTCTTCAGTCTCACTCTGTCTCTTCACCTCTGTGTCCCACCACACATCTGGATCTCTGAATCCCAAGGTGTTGTCTCCGAAGCTTTCTAGTAACATTGTCTTTCAGGTTTGTGCTGGGATGCTCGTGTGGACGCGTGACTCTCCTGCTGGTTGAGTCACTGTGACGCTAATTCAAACGTGCAGGCAGCTGCTAAACGCCAACAGCTGGTAACTGAACATCCACCGCCACTCCAAACGCTGTGCCTCTCGCTTCCTCTCTCTGTCACAAAGTCTCTTCATCTCGCCCCCCAACTTCCTCTTCTTTCCCTTCTGCCCTAAGGCCAGTGTCACATCACATCACTCCACCTTTTGCTCTGCTCCTGGTCGCGTCCCCGGGACTCTCGCCTCTCAGTCAGGCGTGTCTGTATGTGCGCTTTGTGATTGAACGTTACAACATTTCTATCACACTGCGTGCAGTTTACAGGTTTCACGAGAGAGGAGAAGAGTTAAGGAAAGAAAACAGATTTAACCAGCATGAAGTTAAATGATTGATTGAGGCAGAGCACGAAGACAAGGACTAAATCATTAGTGAAACCATTATCGTTGACTGCAGCTTCTCTGTCATATAAATCACTTCTTAACTCACTGCTTTGCTACGCACTTATTGTGTCAGCCACATAACCATGACACTGCCTACGTGCCTGCTTGTGTTTTGTGCTTTCACTGTATATACATTTATTTGAAATGCTTGCATCTCTTGTTTATGCAAGTGTGTGTGAGCCTTATACTGCAAGTATGTGTTTCTCTCATATCAATAATATAGATAGCATCTGCCTTGGGAGTGATATGAGGTAAGGGAGGACTGGAGAGGGTGGAGAACGAGGAGAGGATGAGGATAAGAGACAGACGTATAGAAAGGGGATTTATGTGATGGATAGGCACAGACTGGAGGATAAAAGAGGATGAAGACAGATATAGGCTGAGGAAAAGTCTATAAATGATAAAGAGAGAAGAATAGATGCATTTTAAGGAGCGAGACACGGGAAGAGGAAGGAGATGAGAAAATAAGAGAGAAAGAGAGAGGAAGGGGAGAAAAGGAGGAGAGCGTGGCATTTGGCTCGCTGCCTGTGTTTTCTCATATGCAATGCTGAATAATGATTTGGCCTATAAAAGATTGGCACTCCGCAGAAGGATGAGAGCGAGGAGATGGGAAGGGAAGGGGAGGCAAGAAGGGGAGAAATCAGATGGAAGGAGAGGGGAGATTGAATGAGAGGAAGGCAGCAGCAGAGGAGAGGTGATGAAGAAAGAGGCATGCAGGGAGGAGGAGGAGGGAAAAAAAGGTGGGACGAGGCGCAAGAGCAGACGAAAGATGATAGATGGCGTCCGTTGGGCAGTGGCGAGGGGGCGGAAGGGGTGAGGAAGGGTGAGATGAATGGAGGGGGGAAAAGAGGGAGAGAGCCAGGAGGAAAGAGGAGAGGAGAGAGAGGAGGTAGCTGTCAGGATGATTTGAGCCTGCCCTCAACGGACCCTGACGCTGCACTTTTCCCTAAGCAGCTGTGTGTGTGTGTGTGTGTGTGTGTGTGTGTGTGTGTGTGTGTGTGGGTGTGTGTGTGTGGGTGTGTATGCGTTCTTTCCAAACACTCCAAATAGAGATCTTGCTTTCAGAGACAGAGCAGTGCAGTGAGCTCAGAGGAAACTGTGAAGTAGACTGACCACAAAGCTCTGAACTCTCCTGGTAGCTGCCACGTTGAGACTTTAATATCACTTTCTGTCATATTAATTTGCATTTAAAGCATTCAACATTGAGGAGGTACCTTCCTCTTACATAAAAAAACACCTACACTTGCAACTGATACGGAGAGATGTCAGGGTGATGGGTCAGTTAGGGGTTGGGTGCCTTGCTCAAGGGCACCTTGGCAGTTCCCCAGAGGTGAACTGACACCTCTCCAGCAACCTCTGTATCAACTAGTCTGTGCTGGACTTCACCCTCTTGCCTCTTAGCCAAGCCCTTATGGACAAAGCTGCTGCTAGCCCGAAGTGGCTTTGCTCTATAATATATTTATGGAAAACTCAACTTGCTGCTGTGTAAAGACGCTGTCTTAAAATGTAAATGTGTTACTGTCATTAGCAAAACATGGACATAGTCTCTGTGACATCAGCTTTAGGTTCTGAAGAGCCATTGTGAAGCTCAGCGACAGCAGCTCCAACCAACGGCCTTCTTGCCAGTGCCTGTCACTCAAAGCAGCCATGCCCATAACTATGCATAACTTTAAGCCTTCATATAATTCAAACAATTCACCCCGTACGGTTGTAATGAAGGGGGAAATAAGCTATAGAGACCAATACTGTTTTTCCTACCAGGCTGTAAACATGTTTATTTCTGCTGAAAAGTTTTGATATGGGGGTCTATGGGGAATGGCTTGCATTTGGAGGCAGCCTCAAGTGGCCATTTGGGGAACTGCAAGTTTTCTGTCACTTCTGCTCGGTTATGTCTTCCTTGTTTAATCTGTGCACAAGCAGCCAAGTTGCGGTTTTACTGCAAGTTATGTGTCAGACTATGTGACTATGTGACTTCCGAGAGTCTCGTCATCACCGTGAGACTAAGCTAAGACAATGAAGTCAGAGGCTTATGTGTGTTTCACGTTGACCATAAGGCTAAATGAAGACAGGGCTTTAACGGTCTCATGCCTGATAACATACATACTCATTCCCTACAGATTCAGCTGCTGTCACCAGTGATGGACTAATGTGGCACCATGGTGCCTGTCATGCGATGGGAAACGGGAAGTCATGGTGAATCATGACGGCTACGTTCATTTTAGCTGGGGCACAAGCTTTTTATCCGTCTTCCTTGTTCATCTCTCTCACTCCCTCCAGGTGTCTCCTTGCACTTAAATTGCTACTGTACATGAATCTTAATGAAAACATCTCTCTCCGTCTGACCAACTCGCCATCGATTTTGCCTGCAGAGAGAGCAGAGTGCTTGACAAAATGTGATGCATTATAGATTACAGATTACCATCTTAAATTGTAATCAGGGCCATAATAGATTAGACTGCTGACATAATAAAACAACCCTTGTCTGACCGGGGCTTGCAGATTCATAACAGCGCTGTTTGTGTCGATAAAGGTTTTTTTTGTGGGCCAGATGCAACCGTATCATGAGTTTTTTTATGTGATAAAGAAAGAGAGAGAGAGAGGAGCCACATTGCCTGCTCATAATGACGTCTTTGTCCACAAACACAGATGACTCCTTTGTCTCAGCAAGATGGAGTGCCTGTGCATGTTCTCCATAAACTGAGGATTAACAGCGGTCGTAGCTGTAAATATACAAGCATGAGAAACGACACATACATGATGTTCTCATGACCGGGCTAAATTAATCTGATGGTTCGAGAAAAACAAGACATGTAAAGAAAAGAAAGAGAAAACATTTGACATCCCACAGAAACACACACTCTGCTTCTTCTCCTTGGCCTCTTTGCCTTCAGAAGCTAACAGCTCAATTTCAGCCTACCCCTGAACACACACACAAACACACACACACACACACACACACTCCTGATGTTGGGTGCCTGCAGACTTAAATAGCTCTGCGCTGTAGGGCAGTTGTAAATAACAGCCTGTTAGACTTGGGATGTTACCACCAACAGTGCAAATGTCTCACTCTCACTGATGGTTTAACGTTTATTTTTTTTTTTTAAATGTGACTTGGAGTTCCAGGAAGCAAACTGAAGCTAAAAGCATGTTAAGATGCACCGAAAGTCTCAGAACAACCACAAATATATATATACAGTGCGCACACACCACGATAAATAAATCAGAGCCTGTTGTTTCAGTTCAACCAGGTCTTTTCCACTGGGGAAACTACCGGACTTTAAATGGATGCAAGAAATTCTAAGAGAAACAGGAAAAGAAGGGCAGGGGGAGTGGAGAGAGAGAGCAAGCATCGAATTCATCAAACTGATCCGAGGATAAGAACAGGAGGGCAAACCAGAGGAATGACGAGGACAGAGAGACAGATGGAGAAGTGTGTTTTTCATTTCCACAGCACAGTGCGAGAGTAAAGCAGAGCAGAGCGCCTTCAACCTTTCAGCCTTCCAACAAACAGCCAGCCGGTGAAATATTGATGCTTCAATTTCAACAAAAGAAATGTCTGAATGATTTTGGTACATCTGAGTGGGGAAATTCACCTATCTATAATTGATACGACTGAAATGTTAATAACTGCATGGGAAAGCACCGGAACAGAGACATAACAGGAGGGTGTGTGTGTGTGTGTGATTCTGCATTTGTCTGCCTGCGTCAGTGGGTCTGTATCTGTGGCCCTTTACACCAATAGTGACCATTAGATGCCTGAGAGCCAGCAGTCTCTCCTCTACCATGTGTAGGATGGTTTCATACGTGGCGTGATGGCCACATGGAGATGAGTTTCATACACAGGAACGAAGAAGACTTCACAAGTTGTCTCTGTGTAATTTCAGTCATGTGTTTTGTGTGTCTCTAGTAGCTCTTCATCTCAGCGTCTTTCCACATTTTTAAAGTGACAAATTTGCTTCTACACTGCCTGTAGATTAAAAGCTGTCTTCCAACTGTCTTTTGGATTAACGTGAGCTGCAGCTCCTACTGTATCTGCATCTATCTGTGGGAAGGTGATTTCTTTGTTGATAGCCTGTCCTAACATTTTGAGTTAACTCTTAACTTTTTCACAGAGACCATTGCAGATGCTGGGCCACCCAGTGAGACCCCAGTGAGGCTATATGTGAACTGGGCTCTACAAATAAACACGACTTTACTTAAATCATTGGAAAAATCTGCAGATTCTCCAACATTTGTTATGCTTTTTGTCTCTTTTTACAGCTTTTATTGTTTTAGTCCATACATATGAAATGATTTGAATATAATTAAGATTTAATTGTGTAAACTCTCTGCGAGCATTTTCCTCATGATTTCCCAGCATGCCTTCCTGTCTGCCTTCATCTCTGTGTGCTGCATCTTTATTTCATGCTGCAGAGCTGTCGGCCTTTCTTTCAGTCTCACCATGCAACCGAAGCCAAACAGCCAAAAACAATGATGGACACCAAATCCTCTAATCTGTGTTAATTCTTCCAAAGTGTGAAAACCATCCTGGAACAGCAAATGTGTTGTAATTAGACTTTGATAATTAGAGGCAGGGGACAGAGCGAGGTCCCACAGTGATTATTATGGGATAGCTAAAGCCAGAGAAACAGGAGGAGAGTGGGCTGAAGTTCGCCAAATACGCTATAACTCTCACACAGAGACAGCCTGGTGGAGACAGAAACTCCGAAATCAAAACTCCCCTTAATTCTCATCCAACCTCTCAAACAACCTAAATCTTTTAATTCCCTCTTTTTTAACTCCTCTAACACTCATCCATCCATCCTGTCTTTACCTGCAGTCCAGTTTCTCTATCTCAAAGTGCGGGTTGAAGTTGAGGACGATGCGCTGCGAAGGCTCAGGAGCTGTGATGACCCAGCGACAGTTCTGGTGAGGCGGGTACTCCAGCGGGTAGCCGGGGGTGGTGATGTAGCCGGCGTCGCTGGCATCTAAATAGCCGCCACATGGCTCCGACGCTGGATGAGGAGAGAGAGATGGAGAGGGCGGCATTAGAGAGAGAAATCATCTCACATATGCAAGTTAAGAAAAGTCAAGTGGATGCAGAAGGGTGTTTATTTCACCATTATATCACCCTGTGTAATATATGGAAATCTATTTTTCCATAGATTAATACGCAAGTTGGCATACTGGAATAAGGTCAATGATTAAAAGAAAGGCTGACCAGATAAACCACAGACAACACAATGTAACTATTATAACTTCCCTCACAGCAGCAGATCACAGATCAGGGGTCGATGCTGTTTGCTTATCACGACCGACCAGGAGGACGCCAACATTCATGATTTCACACCGGCAGAAAGGGGCCAAAATGGATAAAATGCAGATAAGAGTTGTGTTTGCAGAGACAGGATATGAGAAACAAAGATGTGAGTGTGTGTGTGGATGTGGCGTCACAGGTCATCTCAGCGTCATGACATACAGAGGGTCCATTCTGACCCGCACACGCGCACACACACACACACACACACACACACACACACACACAGTGAACGAGCCCTCCAGATGCCACAGTCACTGTCACAGAGCGGATCCACTTGTCGGCAGTCATACGTCTGCGTCGTGTCACAAACAATGCCGCTCATTCACCGCTGCAGATGTACCCTGACATTGACGGGTAACTCATATATATCTGTGACACCCAACTGCATAACACACACAACTCCACTGTATTACATCTATGGCATCTATTGTACACCATGCTGGCTGCCCTGTTTGATGGATTGTGCAGACTTTCTACACGGGCTGAACTTCCTCATTGTTTAAGATCTGCAAAGCTTAAGTTAAACCATCATGGTGGATGTACTGAGTGCCATCTTTGTTAAGTCCAGGCACTTCCAATATAAGGGGACAGTATGAGACACAATCTGCCAGAAGGGACGCAAGAATCAAGCTAACATCCCCAAAATAGCACTCCACCAATCTAACTATATGAGATTTGTGTATAGTATACGTATTTAATAAACATAATGATATAATTTCTGTCAGTGCATGCAAAATATTTATTTTGGACAGTCTTCAGCCTTAAGTCTTAGTTGAGGGACAAATGTGCTCCCTGCTTGTTAAGTAGACTATTATTCTGAAAGAACCACTTTTTGATCCAAGAAATAATTTCTGTGACGAGACTGCTCATTTGGGCCGAAGCAGATTGATTTTAGACAAATGTTTTGGGTAAGATGGTGGCCACAGTGGACCAGGTTATGCTAATAAAAAACAGCATCTGTGAGTGTCGGCTGCTTACTGGGAAGTATTTGGCCAGCGAGCAACCCCTGAGATAATTTCCTGTTTATGAGAGGAAAAACAAACTCACAATCAAGCTCCTGACAGTCTATATTATAGCTTCAATCAGAGCCAAACGAAACCTGCGTCACAAAGAAAAACCGTGTGAACCTGCGCGAAGCAGTTGTGTAACTTCTTGGTCTGTGCCACCGTCTGGCACCGCAGCGCAATGACGTTTTATTTATTGCCACTGTGCTGAGTAGGGTGACATAGCCAAGTCAAACTACTCAGCAGAATACAACATATCTTCACGCTTTAAATAGACCGGCTACTGTAAACCTACTCTGAGAGGAGTCACACATGCAAACATTAACACACACACACAGCATAAACGCTTTATCTGACACCATCTTCAGAACCAATTCAAATAGGAAGGCGTCTAAAAATCTCACTTTTCTTTATCACGGCTGGAAATATGAACGCGCATGGAGCGGTGCATATGTGCTCCAGCATCAGCGAGGGGAGATGAATGTGGAGGTCAGATCTTTGCACGAAGTGATTGACACTTTGGCGTCTATATGTGGCGTCTACCTCACGCTGTCTGCAAACAATCAGTGATCACCCCTCTGTTGCTCTCTCTGCTTCTGTCTGTGTCTCCTTCCTCCGTCACGCTGCGAGCCAGCGAGTCCTGTCTGTCTCCTCCTATCTGTTTCCAATCTCCCTGGTGACATACAGTAATACAGGAGTAGAGTTACAAGGCCTATGTAACCCGGCCAGACGCATTTCATCTCAGCACCACCTGGATTAGTGTTTAACCACTCTGGAATCTCACAGCACCACCGGCCAAACACCACTTTTAGCACAGCGCTTAGCTAACTGTCTCTCACAGAAAATCTGGGTAATGCCGAGGCGATACAAGGGGGCAGCATCTAGAGTTGTTAGAGAAATGAAAGCGATTTATAACCTTTTGGTCTGGACTCATAATGCATACCTGGTTGTTATTGTGGCAGGTCTTAAAATGAAAAGAGTACAAATGTGTTTTCATTAGATTCAGACCCAGTGAAGGTTTATTCTACTTTGCTCTTTACTTTCATGCATCTCCTCAATCCAGTGGAATAAAACACCTTTTTTAAGCTTAAGTGTGGTTTTGGTCAAAGATTTGATCATTTATTGAGAATATTCTTACATTTTTTGTTGATAGGATGTGTTTTTCCTTTGTTTATCCATTTCTACTCAGACTAACCCCCCTCTCCTCTCCTATCTTCACCTCTGGCGTGCAGCCGATCAAGACAGCGCCTCCAAGTGCCTGATGAATAAGGTTGGCATTATGGAGAGGCAGGCGCTGCGTGTGCATCAAGTATTGTGTCTGCTCTGCTTTAAGGGTCTATTAATATCCGGACACAAACACACGCAAAGCCATTCACCAATTATCACGTCCAAACAGAGCAGGAAGTGACACACGGGGAGTTGATGAGTGCACGGATGACATCACATCCTCTTGCATGAATTTGATTTTGTTTGGATGTTGGATAGCAATCACACACACACATGCATTCAAAGCATGCTGAGGCTGAGCTCATCAGTCATTATAAGGCAGAGCCCCTGCACTGATAGATCAGTATATTAGTATACTGGAGGAGTGAAACATTTTTCTTTTAGGAGGGATAGCCAGCTGCTATCTTTATGTCTGTTTACCAAGAAACTGTATGAACACAGCTTCCAAAAGTAAATCTATAGCAATACTAGTCTGTATTCCACACCACAGCACCCATGAGGTGCATGCTGGGAAAAAAGCGTAATGTCTGTGTGCGTGTGTGTCAGAACAGAGGAGATGCTGAGTTGGGGAAAGCCTGAATTCATGATAAGAATTATCAAACAGGTAAAAGTGACAGGGAGAGACAGGCAGAGAGAGAAAAAATGAGAAAAAGAGATGTGTGGCAATAGAGATGATACAGTGGGTGTTGAGAGGAAGAGTATAATTTGTCCCATTAGAGTTCTACTGATGCATTCCCACATCTCAGCTAATTGTCACAGAAAACAAGTGTTATCATAACCACAAATAAGACCAAAACTGAAATAAACCAAAATCATCCTTTACTGCAGCATCAAACTGGACCCTAAACTTCTGTGGTGAGTTGGAGCATAAAGTTTACAAGACGGGATGAAACAGAAAGTGCCAAAACATCCCAGTTTTCACGGTCTCAGTTTGTCCCTCACAGAAGACACGAACATTTCACTGCAGTTGACCCACAAGACTTCACACAAGACAGCTTCTGTCGACCGCATCAGCATGTGTGAGCCTCAGGGAGGGGTTGTATTTAGACCACATATTCACAACAAATGTATGAACACAAACCGCTGAACACCGCTTATGGCCCTCTGGCGCACACACACACACACACACACACACACACACACACACACACACACACACACAGAATAAGCAGCAGTAAACGGTGCTAAGCTGTCAGGCAGGGATATAAGACAGGTCACTGCATTATTTATGGCTCTCCACCACGTTTAGTATTGCATCCTGATAACACCTATTCAGCAACTTTTTTTTACACACACACACACACACACACACACACACACACACACACACACACACAGATGCACCCGTACAGAAATGTGAGAAACTTGAACTGAAATTCGCGCACAGCAACATGCACAGAGGTGCACACAAACGTGTAGAAAAACACACGCGTTTCCACATGGAGACGCTTTGCAAAATTGAACTAGATCCTTGTTTGTTGGCCCCAAATGCAAATTTTCTGACCTTGTTTCTTAGCTCCCTTACAGATTCATCTTCCCTCTGAGTGGGAAGCCTGGTTTGACTCTAAAGAGACACTTTTCAGCCTGTCGCAATCGATTTGCTAGAATTCTGCTTACGTGCTGGATCACAGTCCGCATTCATTTCCACTGGCCCGAGCCCATAATGATAGCATTAGCACACAGTGATTTAGCAAGTGTTGGTGTATGAAAGTGTGTTTCATGTAGAAAAACGAGCGAGGGTATTATTTGGCAGATCAACTTATTATCCACCAACACTGGCCCAATACTCAAAGTCTCATACACTCATTACTGTGACCTTGTTGGAAACAGATCCCTGTATTTAACAATCAATATACCCTGACCATCTGCATCAACGCCTGAGGGAACAAATTGCTTATTTTCCCATTGATTTCCATGTTTTTTGTTGCTGTTTGCAATGCATTTCCAGTAAAATGGCTGGGTTCCAGAGTCATGAAGCACTCACAAAAAACGCTTCAAGCTTTGTTACCTTAAACAGCAGAAATACAGATACATGTGTAGCAAAAAGCCTTTGTGTGGCTGTGGGAACACCAGGAACACTGCAAATAACAGGCTGAAATGTCGTCTTTGGATCCAAACCAAGGTGCTTCTAGACACCGAAACCTGGGAAACCTCAGGAACGGACAGAAAGATAGAGGGGAGAGAAAGAAAGGGAGGCCAGAGGAAAGAGAGAAAGAGTAAAGCCAGAACATCTGTCTCTCATCATCTGAAAAGAGAAAGTCAGCAGCTCAGAAAAGCTCACTGGACAGAAAATACAAGGCTCTCGCACTCGTTCACTCACACACACACACACACACACACACACACAAACAGGTGGGGTTGTGCTTTTCTCCAGGTGCCCTGCATTAAGCCACAGTGGAAAACTACAGAGAGAAAAGAGTGTGTGTGTGTTTGTATGTGTGTAACATAGAGGGAGGGATGGCGGAGGACTACAAAGGAACAGAGAAACAAAAAGACTGATGGGAAAATGGAGAGAAGGGAGACGAGGGCTCTTTAAAAAACGAGGGAGAAGGATGAGTGTGTGATGCAGAAAGAGAACTGACATGAGAACAAGCTTCTCAGCTCAGGAGCAAAGACACTTAACTGAGCCGTGGGGCTTTAGAGAGACGAGCGAGGATACGACAGCGCAGAACGGAAGATACAGTAAAAGATTTAAGATCAATAACGGAGAGAGCAGCTGAAAAGACGACTGAAGTGGAGCAGTGTGACAAAGAGGAGAGGAGGTGCAGCAGAAAAGGGTGGATTTAAGGTTCAGGAATGACGAGAGAGGGAGCGTGTCAGGGTAGATTTAGTGCTCTGGGACGAGTAATCTCTCAGCCTCGATGTCCAAAAGTTTGTGATGAATGATTTGAGGTAATCAGGATGAGACGATGCACCATGAACACAGTCCTGCTAAGTAAAAGTCAAACTACAGTGTTTGTCCACTGCCTCCAGAAAGACACATTTTCTGATCTGACGCCCCTGAATACCAATTTATTGAAAAAAAATCTAAATCATTTTATCACGTGACAGCAATAAGGCGAATAACAATCACCTTACTCCCCCCATCACTCCCATCATTACCATCACAGCAGCCTCTTGTGAGTGAACAAATATTGATGTTTTGGGGCAGAATCGACTGATTTTGTCGTTTTTCTTGAAAAACAACCTGACGCGCCAGATGGTTTGTCACACACAACCGTGTGGGAAGTCGTCCATGGGAAGTGTTTGGAAAAGAGCGGGCACTTTCAAAGAAAAAGTCTTGGCAGGTGATTGGATGAACCACCTAGCTAACTTCAACCAATCGGATCAACGAACCATACGACGTAGCAGGAGAGCCGAAGCCGAAAACATCTCTTCTTTTAAGAAACGGTGTTGCTCTTTGCTCTTCTTTCAGTTAATAAAGTTGTGATATAACTGATGTTATAGTAGCATCTACACTTTAGTAGCCACGAATGAACAGTTGCTTCTCTACTCGCTGATGTCACACCGGCGAATCCAGCTGCATTGGAAATGGCCAGACAGTCTCTCACTACCAGCTATAATCACATGAGCCTTTAAACGCATTACTTTCTGTTTTTGACGCCCTGCAGAGCACAAGGACCCCGTGTTCCTATCTGGTCCCATTAACTTCTCTTGACATCGTGTTTATGCATTCCTGTTCAAGTTTACCTTCGATCATACCACTGAAAATGGGGTCAAGTGCTACATGCTAAACCTGATGATAACTCAAATGATACCAGGACCTTTTCGCATGTAGTTTGCCTCTCAGTTATAACAGGCCCATCTACTCTGTATAAATAAAGGCTGAATAAACACAGGTACTGGTACTGTAGGTTCCTGGCAGCCGCATCTCAAGACATACTTCAAATACCATAAAAACGAGTTCTGACCTCAGTGTTAAAAAGCATAAACACAGGTTTTAGTCTGAAAATCTTCATTATTTGTGTTTACTGCTGATCTTTTATTACCAGGATTTACCTTCCAACTGTGGAGCCTGTTATCGCTCATCTAGATATATTAAAGAGTCGGTTATGTGAAGCATTTGTGTTGAGGGAGGGAACCTGGATCTGGTGTATTCCTTTAAGCTTCTGTTCAAAAAGCAGTAAAAACAGCAAACTTAATGCTCTGCATCAGTCAAACAAGCTGTGTGAATGGATTTCCAACTGCTGAGCTTCATTCAGAGAGAACAGGGGAGAGAAAACATAGGGTGGCATAGATTGACGGGGTCAGAGAGAAAAAGTGGACAAACGAGTAAAGAGATTTCCCACCGTGGAGAAGTGGGGCGAGAAGAAGGTGAGGGAGGTTTCTTAATCAGAGCGAGGGAAAACACTGACAGAGGGAGGTGTGGAGAAGGAGACAGAGAGTGCTATTAAAGGAGAGGTGAAGTGCCATGAAAAGAGGAAAACAACAGGATGATTCAGCGTGAAGGGAAAGAGAAAAAGGAAAACAACCTGTGGCCTCGCACGGCACTGCTCCGGAGGGACTACTGACACACGCTCACACACACACACACACATTTTTCTTTGTGTGTGAGGCCTTTAGAAGAAGCGAGAACAGGCAAATGTTCTCATTTGAAAGATTTCCATGATCTCCCATTCCCTCTGAGGACATTTGTACAAATACGAGCACACACACACACACACGCTGATCACCCCATCCTCTCTAATTACCCCAGTCATTACCAATGGCCAATGAAGACACTAGAATACTAACAGTTTACTAATGACATGATAACTGTAATTAGAACATCCTGCTGGACCCACTAATTGTCCTTTCCCTTTTAGAGGCGAGCGCGAGAGGGAGAGACGGTGCCGAAGGTTAATTAGCTTAATGTTTACTCGCTCACTGCAAACTAGGTTGTTGATGTCGGTGGACCATGTTTCTGCTGTTAAACCACATTTACTCTAATGATGGGAAGACTAATATTCTGGTTTGATACATGCATTTGTATTTTTAAAAGCTGCACGGCTCATTTTCTGGATATTTGTGCCCTAAAATGAGAGAAAAGGAACAGAAAGACATGAGTGTGAATCACTCGATGACTGAGGATAACCATTCATCCTGAAACCTGGTGGAAAAGCAGCTGCTACCTGCAGCTCAATCCAAATGGAATCAGTTTTTGAAGAACCTCTCCACCTGTATGCCCGGGGATAATTACCATAATCACTTGTTACATACTAAGATGTTTAAATTTCACCTCTTTGTGAGCAAATCTGTGTGGTTTGTCCTCATGAAAATGGCCTCTGTTTGAATCTATTACAGCCAGTGAGAATCTAAAATATCCATCTGCTAATTCACCTCTTCAATCATGATGTAATTTCAGTCTTCTCAGGATAATTATTTAGAGAATTCTATCTTGTTACATGTACATAATAATCAGAGTATCTATTAATAATATATTTTACGTTGGCCAGAGAGCCTGTTTGACAGAGGGGAGGAATAAATCTGGCTCGGTTTACTGCAGGTGGCTCCACTCAACGACTGCTTCACACTCTGCTGCTTTCTTCTTATTTCACTAATGCCCCCTCGTGCTCTCTCTCCCTCTCTGTTCCTCCCTTTCCCCTCTCTCGCTCTTTTGCACCGCCGAATGCTCTCTCTGCGTCTCTTTTTGCTGCTTCATTGTGTCAGTGTGCTTCACCGGGGTGAAAGTTCACAAGCCCGTATTGCTAAAGCATTTCCAGGCCTTTTGTATAGAAAATGAGGGTAAAACATGCACAGGTGAGCTGATATCAGAGGCACTGATCCTTTCTTTTTTTTATAGCCGCTGAACTTTATTTCGCTCTCGACATTGAGCGTTTATTCGCTCACTCTTTGTTACTCTGTTGTTTGATTTGCCATAACGCGCTGATGCGTTCCCAGCCTTTCTAAAGCACGCTTGCCAATCTTCATATGCACTGAGTAATTATCCGTGGAAACACAAAATTACAGAGAAAGGAACAAATGCAGTTAAATGCATATTTATAGGAAATAATATCTGCAATATTTCAGGCTAACAGCTGATCTTTTCCACCGCAAAGTAATTACACAGAACGAACGGGTTCGTGGCAACGAGTCAATTCATCACGTACGGAGCAAAAACAGGGAATAAGCCCATTGTGTGAACAAATGACATGGTTGGTTTGTTTTATTGATGCCCTGTTGGAGCTTACAAAGCACTATGACCCACACCGATGCAACATTTAATTATTACAGGCCTGTCCCAGTGGGTAACAGCAGCTGCTTATGTTAGCTGTGGGGCTAAAGCTTAAGGCTAGAAAACAGTTAATGCGACAAAAAAGCCATCACAGTCACACAGAAACTTAGACTTTAGCAAAAGTCTTTAAATTCTGCAGCACAATGACTTGTAACAAATACAACCAAAAATGTAATCAATAGCAGACTTGGTTAACCTTAAAACTATGTCAGAACTATTTATTTCCCTTTCTGTAGGCGGAGTTGTTTGGAGGATTTTTCCACCCTAAAAGTTGGACTAAGCTTCAGACTTTTACAATCACATTGGTTTGGTATGAGCCATCAACAGCAGCCTCAAAAACCAGCCCTTTGTGCATACCTGTGGGCAGTTCACCCCTCTGCTAGCTTACTTCTCACACTGTGTGAGCCCGTTTCATCATCCAGCACATTTCAGCAGAGACACTATAGAAGCAGACAGCTGGTCTTGAGTGGCCAATTATGTCCGTTTATCTCCCTTCCAGGCACAGCTGTGATCAAACAGAATGAAGAAACAGGATCAAACAGCGAGGCTGAAAATCATTCTTCCGTTTCGTTCGCTTCTTTTCGCAGCTTCCTCCTGCCTGCTTCAGTCTCTGCCACTTCCTCCTCCCTGTTCTTCCATCCCTCCCTCCTCTCTGTCTCTATATATACACTTCTTGGTCTCATCCTTACTCATCTCTCCGGAGACGACGGAGCAGAGGCATCTGTGAAAGTTTACTGCTGAGGAAGCTCCATCCTGCACAGCCTACTGCTGCATGTGTGTGTGTGCGCGCTCCGGTGGATCTCAGGGTACCAGCAGGGAGATCTCAAAGGGAGCTTGAGGGAGTCCCCAGAAAAATGAAGGTTCATCTGTTGTCTTCTCAGAAAAATAACAGTGGTCCTTATATGAAAACAACAGAAATTAGGGTTTTACATTGGTAAGATAGGAAACTGTTGGTCTTGGTTAAAAGGAGAACTGGTAACAGTTGAGGAAAGACTGTGGTTAAAAAAAACAATGGTGACTGGTGGAAGGAGACGGAAGAGCCATCCTGGCGTCTGGTGTCGAAATAAACTCTCCTTCTTGCCACAACTTCCCTTTAATTTTTTGCATAATATGAAAATGTTAAGCTGTTGTTCAGATGTAATTTGCAAGGATAGGACAGTCTCGAAAATAGGCCGGCAGTTATCAATTATCTGTGAAAATCTAACCATTTCACCCCAACCGGCTGTTCACTGTGGCCTGAACTGACTTTCAGACTTCAGCTGAAGCCTCCACACATTGCGGTTTGTTCCGTGGCACATATCCTCTCACATCAGAGGTGAAATGTGATGTAAAGAATGCCTCCACTGTGCTCTCTGCTCACTGCTTTTCTCCAAAACAACATTTGGCAGGCGGGCCACTCAATCCAAGTCATGAGATCTGCAAAAAGCCCTGGCTCGCCTGCAGAGTGAGCCCTAAATCGATTAAATTTAGAATGCAACCAACTCCTCCACAGCTCTCCTCTCTCAATCCCCTCATTTACAAATTATTTACACACACAAACGTATCTTGAAGCAGAAAATTGGCCTTGAGGTCAGGATTTAAAAGCAGATTGTAGTAGTTCTCTATCTATTGTGCAGAGGCCCGCTATGAGCAACCATTAGAGGCAATGAGAGCGTGTCTGTTTGTGGTGAAAAACGAGTCATCAGCCCCACGATTTAGGCCGTCAAACTCTTTGTAAGGAGGCAAAAAATAAAGTTGTTGCTTCTAAATGCATGATGGGAAATTTGTAAATCTCTCCAGTTTTTTTAAAGCTAATTTGCTTTATAAAATTATTCCTTAGTTCTTATTGGCTGAGACACTTCAAGTTACCCATAAACGCACACCTGTGGCCCCTTAACAGTGCATTTAATTATTGATGCCTCTACCTGGAGTTACCACAGCTACGTTTCTTGAAACCAGACAAACTAACATACTTCTCAGTGAAGCTCGGTGCATAAAAAAGAGTTTTCCAGTGTGCGCCCTGTGCGTAAAGATTGTATTAATGATTAAAACATACGGAGAGCGACATTAAACGCATCAGACCAGCGCAATGAACGAGTCTTTGACCCTTTCCGCCTTCAATCGAATTCAAATCGCAGAGTTTGTGCTGTTTCTCTCATCAGAGCATGTGCGTATGCACAAAGGTAAACCGCTGATGGATGAGTGCATGCTTCAAACCCCATCGCGCACACGGACCGGGGCAGTGACGGACCTCGCCAACTGGCCGCAGCCTCGCTCCGTGGAGGCAGAGCGGAGAGGGACCTCCGTGCGTCTGGCGCCGGTGCTGGCCTCCGGTAGACGGAGACAGTAGCCCGGTCAGTTTCACCGCCACCACTTCGCTCTAACATTCGAAAGGGGAGCCCTGTTGCACGCACCTGTCAGCCTTGAGGTAACTGTCTTTCAAGGAATGTTATAAGACTACATCATAGTGACACCTTATGAGATAACGCAAGCGCGATAAAGTCACTATAAACTCTGAGCTGAGCAGCTACCTCACAGACCTCTGGCGCTCACATTGGTCCCTGTAGGCATATTATAGGAACATCATAGCGATTTTTCATTATTGAAGGGCCCTCCAGAGAACACTGATTGATAAAGATGTCGTTTAAAACCCTCATCATATGGTTAAGGTGTTTGTAAAGGCGACAAAAATCAATTCTGACATCAAGCCAACATCCTTCTGTTATTACAAGACGGACTGACTCCGGCAGTGGAGAGGGACGATGGAAACGTTTCGGCGCTGACGATGTGAATCTGTAAAATTACCTTGTTAGAAAGTTGCATTAACCCAAACCCAATTGTCTAAATGTGAATTAAATTGTGAGAGAAAGATAACTGATTTTCTGTGCGCTGATGGCTCGTTGCAAGTTGTCTGCTCGTTTTTTTCTTCCAACCTCTGGTACCGACCGAGCGAGATGGGTCAGTGCTACAAGACAGGGCATCTGCAGCCAGGATCTCTCTCCTGCTGTGCTGAATGAATCCACGTCTCTCGGCACTATGATGATAACGCATTATTGGAAAGCGAGTGGTACTATCGACTGCTTCCCTTAAAATTTTAAGATTTTACATTCTTTACGCATTGTGGTTTGACAGGGAAACACCACGTTTCCTCAACAGAAATAGTCCCATCCCTAATGCGTTTAACAGACTCCACACTTGTGTTGTGTATTAGGAAAATGTTCTCCAAAAAAAGCGGGTTAATTTCCACTTGCCACCTACGTGTGACAGCGTGATTTGAGCGGGCAGCGAAAGTGTCAAACTCACCTCCTTCCTCTGCTTTGATTGCTGAAGGCAAGAGAAAAGCCAGTAAACATCCACAAAGCCATATGAATAAATCCATCTTTTCCCGAGGAAAGCGCCTCTTCTCCTCCTCTATGGTTTTATTCTGTATATCTGAGACAAAGCTGCAGTCCAAAGTCCCCTTTTCTTCTCCTTTTCCACAGTTCTCTGTTTCTTTGGAGCGCAACTCAAGAAGTGCCCAAAGTCCACCGCAAATGCCGGGCTGCGTTCACCGGGCTTTCCAAGAATATCGCGCCGGTTAAACACTCTTTGTACGAGCTTAAACAGTGTGCACTTCTTCTGCTGGGAAACCCAATCTGCGCAAATCGATCTGCAATCAGCACGATTTCTACTCTAAACACAATTTAAACCCTCAAAATCCATTGCGGTGCGCACAGACGGCAGCACTGTGTCCCCCTGTCAGTCTCAACGCGCGTGGGAATAGAAGCCTCGTCGACACGCTGGTTGACAGACAAAATCGTAAAATTTGAAACAAAGTGGAAATCACTGGCTGAAGGCACCAGGAACCAACGGAAACATCTGCCCACAACCATTAAATCAAATTAAAACCTGAAAAAGTAACGCGAGCGCTTCCTCCTCGTCTCGATAAAATATCCCCAAACCTTTCCCAGTTGCGTATTTACTTCTGAGCCTAAAAGTGGTGAGTGGGAAAGAACAAAAAATTCTCCCATCGATTTTCCTCTTGATGCACTGTCCCGATAACAGTCCGTTCTTGCGCAAAAGATAACACAAGATCTCCTGGGAGAGGCAGCTCCGGCGTGCGTGCGTAAAACTGATCGGGAGCAGACAAACGTGCAGCCTCTCCGCTGTCCTCCTGCAAACTGTGCGTCTCTCCGCTGAAACGCGCTCTTCTATACCCTCTCCCGTTCACACACTCTCTCTCTCTCTCTCCTTCACGCTCAGTGTATGTCTCTCTCTCCCGGCAGCTCCGGCAGCGCGTTCCTTCCCCTCCGATCTCCGCCGGGTTTGTGGCAGTGAGCAGGACTGCTCACTCAGTCCCCTGTCTCGGTGTGCGTGCACGCCGTGCGCGCGAGCGTGTATCGGATTACAGTAGGCACCTCGGCCCGCCTCCATATAGCCCCTCACTGATTAAAGAGCAGTTTCATCTCCCTCTCACTCCCTTCTCTCTCCCTCTTTTTTGCCTCACCCTCTCTTACCTTTTTCCTCTCTCCCACTGATGCATTGGCACCAAATTTCTCCATCTTTTCCCATTTCCATTCACTTCCTCTCTTTTTCAAGATACTCCCTCCCTCCTCTTTTAATTCCTCCCCATCTCCCCCTTTCTTCCTCCACCTTTCTCTCTGTCTCCAGCATTCAAGGGAATAGCGGGAGGTGGAAAGAAGAAAGGTAGGAAACAGGGAAAGAAGAGGCCCACAGCACAGCTTTATGAGCTTTGTAGTAGTGCTGGGAGCTTTAAAAGGAGCCTGGTGCTGGTTTACAGCAGGAAACGCTGCACATGTGCACGTAAAAACTAATCAAAATGGAAAGGAATCTGATAAGTGACTTGATAATCAGATGCCAAACATGCTTTTTACGAATAATCTTTGACTTGAAGATTAACAGGAGAATTTTCTTTCTGAAAAATGCAGATTTACTTGTCATGCAGAGCAGCCATTGCGGTAATAACGATTTAGCTCCTGGATGCAAAAATGCAGTCCGGGACAAAAAGCTGTTTACTAAGGGCACATGGGTCAGCGGTGAACAGAATCTAAACGAGGGGAGGAAGATATAGACAGCAATATGATGCTGAGGCGCACCCACAGAAATGAGGCTGAATGGCAAATAACCAGGGGATAATTTCACACGCATCCAAGTGGACTGAACTTCTGCACACTTGCTGTTTAAAACTGTGTCTCCGTCTCAGTCGTAGGACACAGGCTGGATGTCAGTGGGAGGTGTGTTTTAGGGCTTTCAGCAACACCAAAGCCTGCGGTCTGAAAAACTAACCAAATCTTGGCTCTCGTAGTGGCTTCCCAGGACACACCCTGCACGCATTCACACACAGATGCACACACATGCAGCCCATAATGACACAGCTGAACTCACCATTGACCGCTCAGTAAAAATCAGGTTGTGCCCTGAGTTATTACGTGGGAAGAAAATCCCTTCGAAATCACACAATCGCTGTTGCCATGTGGCACATATTTATAGCGCCCTGAACTTCTCTGACACAAGCTTCTCTGAGAACAAGTGCTCTTACAACTGAGACACATGCTCGCTGATATCACAATCCCGTTTGTTCTCATTTCCTGGTCAGCTTTGCTTTTGCTGTAACTGGCCCATGATTACCAGCGGGCAGGTGAATCACTGGTCTGAGTTCAGGACGGTGACATGTGACACACGCATGCAGGCGCACATACACGCCATCAAGCTGTCACTCAGATGTTTCCTAACATCTCTGGAGGTCTGAAGGTATTAAGTTCTTTTTTCCATGACAGGTCTGTGTGTGTGTGTGTATGTGTGTGTGTGTGTGTGTGAAAGAGAGCGAGAGTAAGAGTCACCCTACTCATTCCTTGGGTCCCTCTAGTCGTTCGACCCCTGTAACCTGTGCCTCTCTCCCCTCTTGCTCCCCACGTCCTCACTGAAATTAAACCCACCCAGGCCAACTGGAACCTGTCAAGAGATGAGCGCAGAGAGAAATCACATGCAATGCAATACTGAGCTGCACTTTGTAGAAATGTCTTATTTTGATCAATAGAGAACAGGTACCGCTCCTTTAATCTTCAAACTGGATTGAAAAAAAGCCTCCTTTAACGTCAGTTTTTGCAGCGGTGCTCTACGATGAACATTTTCACATTATTCTAATCTACACGGAGGAATTCAGTCCTCCCATTGAAGTGAAATAATGAAAACGGTGTAAAATTGCAGTTCCAGTTTTGGTTTCACACGGGAACAGAGCACGCTGAATGCAAAAAGTACCTTAGATCTTAGTATCCACAAGTTGGCAGGGAGACTTTGGACAGGAAAGCAATAACCTCTGTGAATCATTCTGAATTCACACCAACTCGCCACATGGATTCAAGCCTTCTGGACTTTCCCTTCACGCATTCTTCTGTATAACTTACAACGGTATGTTGTGAAACTAGGATATGCTAATCCATGACACCTTTTCTGCTTGCCAAGGAGTAGACTGGGTTTCCCAGAAGTCACCACTGACATCACCGAGAATCCATTTTAGGGAAATGGACAGAAATGCTGCTGGTGCTCACAGACAGTCCGAGTGTCTCTGCCTCACTGAGCTGCTTGTTCTTATGTGCGTAGCACGTTAATATGAACACGTAGGGCTACATTTAGATGATGCCACTCTATTCAAGTATCTAAATCTGGTGTTACAGTGATGGAGTCCAGTTTGAGCAACATATCCACAAGTATGAAGGTTTATCAGCCACCAGCACACAGCACAGCGGTTTATAACACCCAGACAGAGAGACAGGATTTCACAGTGGAAACTATTTTATCTTTTATCGCAACAGTCATGAGGTAAACAGTCACAAAGTGATCTAATAGGCATGCACTTGCACCGCAGTGTTCGGCTGAATGATGACACTTCAGTTCACAGGCTGTATAAAACATCAACGTAGTCTCTATGGGTGAAGCATGGGTGCAGCTGAGGTGGGCCACATGAGGCCTGGTTGCTGAAACTTTGCAGCTAGCTCCCACTCAAAGCAGCCATGCACATGATTATGCATAAATGTAAGCTTTAATATCATTTAAATTAGTGAGTTATATATAAATTCATCTTACTTACGGGGAAATTAGCTTTACAGACCAAAACTTTTTTTTTGCACCAGGCTGTAAACATGTTTATTTCTGCTGTGGCCATTTTAATATGGGGGTCTATGGGGATTGACTCACTTTTGGAAGCAGCCTCAAGTGGCTATTTGAGGTACTGCAGTTTTTGAGACATCGCTGTAGGCTTGATTTTTCAGCCCTGGACGTTGCTACTTGGTTCAGCTATTTCGCCGGATGACCCTGGGTTGTTTTGGGTTAGCAGCCCCAGTGTGTCGCCATGCTGCTCTCAGCCAGGTATGCAGGACTTCTGGACCACCAATCGTGCTGAGAGCCCTGAATTTGCTTGTAGATGCATTTGCAAATAATACTTGGACCCTTACACACATACTTGCATTCTATCTTGGCTACATATGGTGGAATTTCTTCTTTAACCTACTGTATCTGGTCGGACATTGTATGAATTTCATTTTTTGAGCAGAGAAAAAGCACACTATTGTTGAAAACGGCCAAATATGGCACATTTAGCTGTTTTTATTGTTTTAATGGCCTCTCTTGCTGCTGCCACTCTCCTCGCAGCCGCTCTGACTGTGTCATATTTACCTTGGAAACAAGGGAGGTGTCAGAGCCGTCAGAGCTGCTCGTCAGATGGTCAAATAGCTTGGGGAAACCCCCCTCCCCCCAGCACCTTTCCGGCGTCGGATTGTGAGGCGCCATGTCCGTCCACTTCTGTCACTTTCCAAAACCGACAACCTGATGTCTGCGGCGGTGGCGGTGGCGTCACGCTGTGATTGGCCAGCAGTGCGGAGGTGAGAAAGGAGCCAGGGTTTGAATTTCTCTCTCTAGCTGTCTTTTCTGTCACTCCACATGTGAGCAACCAAGAGCAAGACAATGAATGCCTTCCAGGAGAGACTGTCTGAAAAAGTGTGTCCCCCCCCGCCAGCCATTCACGACGGCCGCCTTTTGACACTCCTGATCTACAGCGTCTCGCTGGCTGAGGTCATTAAGTCTCTCACAGAAGTTCAGTCCAAACGTCTCACAATTAATAAAAGATTTTGTTTAAATGACAACATTCAGGATTCTGTTGGGTCTTTGATTCTGAGCAGTGATCGATGTTTTTGTGTCACACTGGCCAGAGATCAATTCACCGCTGCAGCACTGAGGTGTGTTCTTTCTCTCCTCTCTCCACTGACTGCTAGATTACATGACGCCCTGCGTGCCAAAGCTGGTTTAATTTATTCTGCCATTTCTTCTACTCACACTACTGGACTGACTGGAGAGAAGTGAAACACGAATGCATTTATATAAAAACGTAATATGTGTGTGTGTGTGTGTGTGTGTTGCAACAGAGCTGTGAAGCCAGTAGAGGGTAAGGTGATCCTCGCTCTGCGTCAGGGGAAGAACTTGTCCGCTGGCCTGTCGACAAGCGCTGCTGGCCCTGTCCACACCTTGCCAACACTCTGCATCCTCTATCGCTCTCTCTTGTTCAGCTAATTCGATGAATGATTTTTCATTTCATTGGTTTCTGAATTTCGTTTTATCTCTCCTTCTTGCCGCCGGGTCACGTCAAAGTGTTCCTCCCTTGTTTCCTCATGCTTAATTTCTCAGTTTTTTTTCTTTCACTCATTTATTCGTCCGTCTGTTTCTTCACATTTCACCTTGTTTTTTCCATTTCCTTTCTTCTCTTCTCTCCCCACATTATCTCTCTTCACCCTCTTTTCCCCCCGTCTGTCCCTTCAGAGGCCGAGCGGGATTCACTTTCGGGAGTTAAGCGATGCAGACCAACTGCCTTGAGAGCCCCCCACGCATAGAGGAACAATATGAGCGGTTCTGTTAAGAGCCCCACGAAAGCAGGTCCCAATGAAAATAAGGTCAGTTCTGGTCATTGGAAACAACCCACAAACCAATAAAAGGCCTCTATTTGACCCAAAACAACATGCTTCAGCTTCTCCTCTAGTACCTTAAAAAACTTCAGGTCCTCTCTGAACTCAGAAGTGCCCTCAAGTCTTGACAAAGAGAAACCGTGCTTTTTAAAACATGAGGAGTCTTTCCTGCAAGTCACTGATCGCCATCGGTTTCTAAGGACTCCTGCCATTTATAATGTGATTAATATCGAACGCTTGCCCAGCAGAACCAGAATGTGAATATTAAATGTGACATAATTACCATATTTGCAACTCGAGCTGCAAACTTTTCGTTTTTTCCTTCACCATTTTTAGCACCTTTACAATATTACTGAACTGTGTCGGAATACTTAGCATGTGCGTGCACACATAGCTTTATGGGTTCAGGCTGCAATGAGGCCCAGTAATGTTGGTAAAGTAATCCAAAATGCTACCGGCCCGCTGTGATTACCATTTTACCACTGCTCCCCCCCTCCATCCATCTTTGAGGTTAATGGCACATGGAGAATGTGGAGATCTCAGAGGGACCAGCAGCTCTGAATCCATCAATCTCTCCTCACTCCTGTGCATATGTGTGCCTGTGAATAAATGTTTGAGACTTCAGAGCAGACTTGGTAGCACTTTTCGGTGTATTAGATATTTTTCTTACATGTGCGTGAGTGTGTGTAGTCACCTCCAGACTCCAGGGACGCTGCGGCGGCTGTATTTTGTCCAGTTTTTCACCACGGTTCAATTTCCTGTTCAGGATCTCTCCCAGCCCGGCGATCATGTTTCCTCCTCTGTTCTGCTCTTAAAACAGCGATGTTATAAAATGGGAGCAAAAAAATATTCGACATAATATTCACCCGACCCACGGCCATCAAAGACACACAGAGAGAGCAAATATTTACATGTGCATACATCACCCATGCACTGACCATATTTATCTGCTGCGCGGCAGATATTTCATCTCCGGTATGGGTACACAAGCACTGAAAACACTCAGCAATGCAAACACGCACACACACACACACTCCCTGTGGCCTCATCAATAAGCCATATTACTGAGCAGGTCTTACGGGAAGCCACAGTAAATTAGTGTGTCAACAGTTAACATGGGCTGCACTGACATACTCATTTACTGCTGGAGCAGAGCTGAGACATGCTACGAGGACACACACACACACATACATACATAGCAGGGTACAGATATAGACACACAGATCTGTGAAGATTTACACACATGCAGAGATGCACGCTTGCACGGACACACAGCCTCACAGATGAACGTGTAAAGGGACGCACACATACAAACACACATGCAGCTGACAAGTACAAGAATACATACAAACATACATATACGTCCTGACACCCTGGACATATATTCGACATCTACCTGTATATTATATGCACACATTTCTGTGCATTTTGTGTGTATGCGAGTGTGGACATTTGTGTCTGTCATACTACGTCCATGTGCATGTGTGTGCGTCTGTGTGTGTGCACCACCGAGGGCTGATAATCACAGTACAGCCTGTGGAGCCTGCAGGGAGTCCACTCAGCGATTAGCAAGGACACAGAGGTGATAGAGAAAGACACAAACACACACTCACACACACACATGTTCACTGATACATACAACGAACCAACAAGCAGCATCCAGGGATCGCAGGAGCCGAGCAGAGTCTGAAAATGTCTGCTCTTTCTAATAACTTTATTGTCCAGCTTTCTTCAGTTTGTCTCCTTTGTTCATTTCACTCTACCCTCTCTTTGCTCTTCATTTCTCTTTTACACTTACTCTGCTTTCCTTCTGCCTTTTCTCTCTCCGCCTCTTTCATCCTGTACCATTTTCTTGTCTCTCCTCTGTCTGACTTTCTCATTTGCTGCTCTCTCTTCCCGTAACGTTTCCCATTGCTTCGCCCCTCTCTGTTTCTTCTCTCTCTTTCTGTGGGTGTAGATAAGGATGTCCTCGCTGGATGTTTGACTCAGCTGGTAGCGCAGCAGCAGCAGCAGCCGCAGTTAGCACCTTAGTGTTCCTCAGTGGGAAATGAGAGGCACTGCAAAGATGTCAAACTGACTTTGAGTCCTGTAATTGAAATATTGCCTCACTTTTGGAGAAGCCATCAAATTGGTATCGAAGTCTTTTTCAAACGGACTGCAGTTAAAAAGCCGAAGCATGGAACGCAACAATCATGGGCTCGTAACTTAAGTGTTAATTATCTTTCAGACTAGATGTGGCATTTAATGTACACTCACAGCTGTTGTTTGACACATTCAGAAATGAAAGAGAGCCCTGCGTAAACAGACTCTTAGCTGAACAGTGATTATGCTGTAAGTCTATAAGATGAACTGCCATTGAGTTGACTGCAAGGTTGTCTAAATGACTTTTCTAAGAGTTCTGGCTGGAATTTACTCTGCATGTTTGTCTGTTTACTGGTGTTTTTTGCACAACCTAGAGATCATTTTCAGTTTGTGTGACTATGACTCAGTAAGTTGGGTCTTTTTCTACTAAATCTGCAGCGATAAAGTACAAAAATCTGACATTTAAAGATCCATATATACCTAAAAAGAGCTTCCAGTGTCCTAACAGCCTGCCCTGTTTGGATACTTTCCACCAGTCAGCAATGCACCTACTTCTGTCAGCCATTGGCCAGGTGTGCAGAGGTGTGAAAATGGACAAAGCTCCAAATGCACATTCCTCTCTACTATCATCATCTGTTACTTTCAATATGAACCACTGAACTGCACTGATTGCCTCTGCTTTAGCTGCAATTAGAGGCATTGTGCTTTCAAGGGAGAGATGTGAGTATAATTGAAATCAGGGTCAAGTTCTGAACAACATTTGGAACCGATAGAAGCTGATAGACGGGCTCTCTCAACATCACTGCTGCATGTTAGCGGATTGAACTGACACAGCTCGTTTTGAGGTGCAGCTCCAGTACATGTGTGCTACCTGTAAACGTAACGATCTCCGTCCCTCTGAGACTTCCTCCACTTATTAAAGCCCTCCTCTTCCTTCCTCCTCCAGCTTTTCGTTCCACCTTGAAGGACAGCAAGCCTAAAAAAGTAGGTACGACTTGACTCTGTCAACATGGTGGACGGTGCGTTGTCCAGCCTTGTTATGTTTGAGTTTGTGATCACCTTAAACACAGCGTGCTTAGAGTGGAAAACTGCAAACAGGCCAGGAAAGTGTTGCTTGAGCCAAACTGTGATTTGTGATACTGGGCTATAAAACATTTAAAATGATTGATTGATTAATTGCTTTCGTGAACTGGGCACAGCATTAATTATCTAAGGTTTTTATAATCCTAACAAAACTCTTTGTGCACGTTGGAAATAAAGGCACTGAAGCAGAGCATCAGGCTTATTTCAGGAATTTGTGCTCCCTGTTCCTGTTAAGTTGACATTTTACAGTTAGATGATTTTGGTGTGACAGCTGAGGTACCGTGTTTAGCACCATCAGTCACTGTCTGACAAGCCAAGCTCGAAAGAGAAAACCCCCCTTTACACTCCTCCCGTCACACCCTTCCAGCTCTCACCCCCGTTCGCACCCCTCTATTGTTTTCCTCACTCTTTTATCATTAGAACTTCAGATCATTCAGTTCATTAGTCACCCCATTCTTCTCTGTTTAAGGCACCACCAATAGAATGTCAGTAATTGGGACTGTATTTTAGTGTATGGGAACCACACAAAGTTTTCACAATCCACTACTTTCCAATTGCAGACAGTACAGTCATATGTATGCTGGTATTGTTAAAGAGAAACAAAAGACAGACCTGTTTATGGGCAAGTCACTCAACTGTAACACTGAGAGTACAGAGAAGTACGGGTCACTGGTCACGAGTATGTAGCGCACACACACACACACACACACACATGCACACACTTCAGCAACAGGATACACTGCACATCCTCCTCTGTCTAATGACAGTATCAGAGTGCGTCTGACTGTTTGAGGAGCAAATCTTTAGCAAAGCACAGCAAGAGTGGTTTTTCCTGTGTGTGTGTGTATGTGTGTGTGTGTGTGTGTGTGTGTGTGTGTGTGTGTGTGTGTGTGTGGGGGGGGGGGGGGGGGGGGGGTATCTCTTGTTGTCTTAGCTCACATCCAATGATAGGATTATCAGCAACGGCTTAATCACACACACGGTGTCAACACTCACACAGACAGAGACGGAGTGGTGTCTGATCACTGATAAGATGATGGGTCAGGAACTCAACACTGATAAAATGGTCTCTAACCCCGAGGAGGGCTGATTACACCGACTGCGTCACTGTGGGGGAGTGTGTTACAGCGTAAAGCTTCCCCCTCTGTCTACTCTTTCCTTTCTCCACTTGTCTTCACTCCCTTCCATCACCCTCTACACCCCCTTTTCTAACTATCCCTCTCCCCACTCTCTGCTAGGAGTCACTTCTTGCACCAAACTTTCTTCCTCCTCATATGCATCCTAACTCCACTCTTTCCTTCCTTATTTCCTACATTCATTCATATGAAGGAGACAGTTGGTGCTCCGCTCCCTCAATGCCCTCTGTATGCGAATGTTGACTGTAAACACCTTGAAGCGATCTGCTGTTGTCTTAGCTTGTAATTACGGGAAACAATACTCAATTACACACAAGCAAACACACAGAATCTGGTTTGGTGCACTGGGGGTTTAACACAGACAATTCAACACTGTTTTAAGCATGCTCTATTCACCTGGGGAGGTTTATATTTGCAAATACCATGTTTGGATTAGGGTGGACACCCACCCACCCACACCCACAATGAGTCTGCACTGTTCACAGAACTCATTTCCAAGCTTCCCCAAAGCTCATATACTGTACTGGTGACATTTCGGTCTCCTATAGGGGACTGAAATGGAAAATATTTTGACCTTTATGCGACCATACTTATAGGATTGGAGGGAAGGATTGACGGTAGGAGGAGTGAGACAGGGGATGGAGGGTCGGCGGGACTGAGGGATGAAGAAATGACTTGGCTTTTGGTTTCGCTGTATCTGCACAGAAAAATTGGAGGCGGGCAAAGGAGGCAGTGCAGGAGTGAGGGAGATTGAGAGGAATGTTGAATTCAGCCGTGTTAAAATCGAAAATAACACTGCGTTAAAACCCCCCCGAGAGGTTTCTGTGAGAAGATGAAATGAAAACAGGGAGGTCCAGTTTCGTAGTACGTCCATGAGGTTAAAAGTTTACCCGAAGCCAAAACACAGCACAGCACTTTATAATACTATAATATACAATTTTACAACTCAGGCAAGTTTTCACATCTACAGTCATTAAATCCTTCACAGCACATTTTGCAGTGTAAACAGTATCATATTTTCTACAGTGTATTTCTGCCTGCAGGTCAACTTGTGTTGCAGCAAAAATTTAGGAGGCAGATTCAAGTTGTTTTGTTGCACAGGTGATCAGAGATTGTGTTTGCATGCACTGTCATGACAACCAATATACAGATGGGGCACACCAGTAATCAGATTCCTGCCTGACCTCATTTTGGAAGCATGACTTCTTGTTTTAGCTATATTAACATTAGAAGATGCTTCATCTCTCAAGATCCTACAGACCGCAATGTTTCATTTTCCAAAAACCATGTGCTGGCCTACATTCTGGTATTGCAGAGGTTTGAGTGTGTGCATGTGCTTGCAGAGCCCGCCACAAGAGGCATGAAATGACCCTTAGTCTGCCCTGACTTGCCCGACAGGCAGAGCAGAGCTTTTCCTCAAAGCACGAACATGTGTGAATTTTACAAACAGCCAAACATTCAGCGGCGGAAGCAGACTTATTTAGACTTCTAGAGGTTTTGTTGTACTTAAGCTGGAATTACCTTAAATATGAGAATGCATCGCTACACGTAAGGATATCTTCTTTCATCCAGCTGCTGTGCAGCAACACACTGCCTGTCTAAGGTCTTTGCTCTTGCACATGCGCTCTAGAAAAAGCTCCCTCTGGCTGGAGGATGTAGCTGGGGACACCTTCTCTAATCCTCTGCTTCGATTACCAGAAACCAGACTTCTCATTTACATGACATTTAGGAAATCACCTTGCTGGAGAAAGCCAATTTACTTGCTCAAGTAACCTGGTTATGTAAGTGCATCTAAACATGGATTTTACTACAGTGTAACTGTTCGTCTGAACACGACCTGCAAGGAGCGCAAGTAGAAAGAAGAGAAAACAGGCCGAGTGAAGGAGAATTGCAGACATGGACTGTTGGATGCAGGCATGTGTTGCCTTCATCAGTGAATATTTACATGAATCAAAGTCTGTATTGCTTCATTCATTGTGGTTCGAGACAATGGTGATCCACCACAGACAGGAAATTATGTATTTGTTCAGAATAAATACAAGCAGAAGTGGAAAGCAAGCGCGAGCTGTAATTTCAGACGCTGAAAAAAGCTCCACCTACAGAAACCAAACTTTAAAAATGACAAACTTGAGAATTACCACTTTGATGATGTGAGTTAAGGAGGGAGTTACCAGGAAACAAATACACGGTTGTAGTTATGTTATGTTATTTATAGGACAGAGGGAGGAAGGGGGAGCAAGGACCAGAAGGGGGAGAGTGATATAATAATTGGAGTTACTTCCAGGGAAAATCCTATTTTTGCAGTCTGGCAGAGATAGAGGAACATGTGAATGGATGGAGGATTGAGGGAAAGGGTGGAATACACAGTTGCTTTCTGGAGAAAATCCTATTTTCTCAGTCTGGTTCTGAGGAAGGGATAGACAGATGGATCTCTGGCTGGCTGGCTGGATGGCTGGCTGGCTGGCTGGCTGGCTGGCTGGCTGGATGGATGGATGGATGGATGGATGGATGGATGGACCAAACTGTGATATGGGTAGGGCTGATTAACGCAAATAAAGTGAATAAATAGAAGACAGAGATGTTGAAAGGGTGTGTAAAGACATAAAATGATTATGATTGACTGGCTGGATGAATGAATGGATGGAGGGATGGATGGATGGATGGAGGGATGGAGGGATGGAATTGCTTCCAGTAAAATCCTATTTCCTGCAGCTGGTAGATTTAGCACCTGGAGCCTTCAGATTACCATAATAATCTACCACGAGGAAATAAACAGATTCTGGACTCTGGTTCTGTGTGTCTGGTTGTGTAAGTGTGTGAACGTGTATGCACATTGTATCTCCTCAATCAACATGTCGACTGCCTTTCTGTATCTGTGTGTGTGTGTGTGTGTGTGTGTGTGTACCGAGCAAGGAAAGATGAGAAAGGGAAATGAGGGGTTGCTTCCCTGGCCCACAAATTTGATTGGGAGCTGCCGCTTCAATGAGATGGTTGACCGCATCCACCACCACCCCCTCCCCACACACCACAACACACATACACACACAGATATTAGCGGACACTAATTGATTGAGGAGCGTTGGCTGATGGACAGCGTCTGAGATGGGTGGAAGAGATGAGGGGGTCAACAGCTGTTTCATTTCCCAGACCTACCAGAGTGTGTTAACAGACACTGCACACACACACACACACACACACACACACTAGTGTGTAATGTTGTCATGTGGCACTGAATGGCTTGATGACACGGAAAGAGGACAGATAGGAGCACACACACACGGTCACTCTTACGGTGTTATAATGCTATCAAACAAGCTTGACTGAGCACATTAAAGACAACACGTGCGCCGTCTCTGAGTGCATTCAAAAAGGAAAACACACATGCGCACGCACTCACACACACGCACTCACACACACACACACAAACACGCAGACGACCATGGGAGCGTAACATGCGCCGGTGTCGGGTCACCTTTAGATCGCTAACAGGGAGACATGAGTGATCATGTCTGATCATTAATCCGTCAAGATGAAATCTGGGTCAAACACCCAAAGATCATCAAATACTGCTGACAGGCTGCAGACGCCATGAGCGAACAATAAAAACATGTACGAACAACAACGCTATTGTCTCGAAATGTTTATTTTTAAGATTTATGAGCTGAGGCACAGGCCAAAGGCTGAACGAGCCCACTGTCAATAACCCGAGTGATTGACTGTCTTTCATTAAGTATGACACAATAAAGTTATTTCTTTGTCCACGAGAGCAGGAATGGTTCCACGAGTCAAGGCACGCTGTTTTGTGAAAACACAAAAATAAAAAAGAAACCCTAAAAGCTTTTATTGACATGACTGCATGATGACAAACAAGACCATTATCTATTGACCAGAAAGTTGTACATTTGTCACTGAGGTTGAAATGTTGATGGCTTTCTTTTATTCTAATAGCAGCTCTGATAATTGAGTTTTGATTAAAGTACATATTGTTGTGTCTGAGCGTGTTCCTGGAAAAAAACAATGTGCCACCGTCTTTTGCTAAATGGCCAATACCTGAACTCTGTCTCTTTTCGCTGTCACACACAAACATACACACACATGTGCATGCATCCATATCCTCTCTGCTCCCTCCATCTTTCTGCTTCCTTTTGATCATCGCCCTTTATGTTTCTGTTCTTCTTATAATCATCTCTCTTCCTTCTCGCTGTCTTTTCATCCGCCTGTCAGTCTCCTCTCCACTTTATTTCCCAATGTTCTCCCTCTTACCTCTTATTTCTGTCTTCCCTTTTACCCGCCGTCCCTCCCTCTGAAGTAACAGCACAGCGTCTCCATGCTTTAAACATCTTTCATCCTCTTTCACTCTCTAATTGGTCTATTATGAAGAGTTCAGCCAGGACAGAGTGAGGATAAAGAATTAAAAGAGTAATACTAGAACCCTGTGCAGCTGCTCTGTGTGTGTGTGTGTGTGTGTGTGTGTGTGTGTGTGTGTATTGGTGTGCACATCAGTGTTTTTGAACACTTCTCATCCCCTCCATCCGCCATCCTGCATGCATCCCTTTGCAAAAATTAGAAAAGTGTGCAGCTCATTAACAGAGGAAGGGAAGCAGTACTAGTTCTCACCTTTGCCTTTTCTCTTTTAATAACCAAGTATACACATTCAAAACATTTCCAGTAAAGCAAAAATCTAACTTTCTTTGTTTTGTCCACATGGGTTTTCTTTGCGACACTGCATTTGGCTAATTGCTGCCCCTTGTGGCCAGTGGAGGAATAACCACTGTGGCTCTCAGTGCTTATCAGAGCCAAAGAAATGTTTCCCAAACAGATCTGCAGGTATAGGTTTTTTAACTTTTTTTTTTTTTTTTTTAACCACCATCTCCTAAACTTGTGTTTTGGACCATTTAAGCAAAAACAGAATAAAACAGGGAGTATTTTGGATGTAACACAGCGAATGCAAAGCTCTAACTCGATAAATGAGACAATGGTCTACTCGCTCGCTGGGACATAATATTTGGTCTGTTTTATTTAGAGATGGGATGTACTGTATGTGTCACATGGTCAATATCACCATCTGCTTAACTGCGTCAAATTGAAATGTTACTAAAAGTATTAAGACCTCTTGTTTTTGCAATACACATTAAATGTGGATGATTTTCTGCATTTTTGAGGGCTTTCGTTGACCTGCGTCTTCTCTCTCAGGCTTCTTTGCTCCGTTTCTCTCTCAGTTCTCTGATGCTCTCTCTCCCACTGCCAAAACTCTTTCCTTTTAGCTTCTTCTATGTAGAACAAGCAACGTTATATTTTCTGAGCTGAGGGTGGATTTCGCAGATTTATCGACAAGGGAAGGGAGCGGAGGTTGGGGGGGGAGTCGATGAAAATGGAAAAGACCACTGTAGCTCAATCTTTTATGTTTTCTTCTTTCCCATCTGCCTCTCTCTCTCTCTCTCTCTCTCTCCCTTTTATAGCTCTGGATGGCCTTAGAACAAGGCACAGGATGAAATACAAAGGATTTAATGAAGCATCACACACACACACACACACACACACACACACACACGCAGCTTCTCTATTTACAGCTCCATCTCTTTAGGGTTCTTCTCTCACTCCACAGTTTTATGACGCTGTAATAAAACAGACAAAAGACAAATGGTCAGTGAAGGATTGCCTCTGCGAGGGGCGTTTAGTAGTCACTTAGTCATTCAGCTGGTCAGTTAGCCAGTCAATAAGTCGACCATACAGTCACACGGTGCAGTGACCAAACCCGTTGGCCGGGCTGTCAGAGTTGTGATTCAGTCCAGTTCCATTTCAACAGCAAGTCCAGTTTGTCAGGCAGCAGCAAGTTAGCGGTCAGAAACAGGCAAAAAAAAGAAAAAAAAAAAAAGAAAAATGTTTGGAAAATATGTCTGAACTTGGAGAAAAATCTGATCTTTGTGCAACTTTTCTGTTGAGGAGTTTTACCAGAACAGACAAACTCACGAACATACAGAGAAGTCTTTTCTCCTGCTAAAACAATGGCCAGCTCCTAACAAACACAGTTGGTCTGTTGGTGTGACCCCCTACTGCTGCCCCACTCCATCAAGACTAATGGGTTGTGACTCTTAAGCACGCACACACACACACACACACACACACAAGCATGCCACTGCAGTAAAAAAAAAAAAAAAAATCAACTAAAACATTCAGCCTATCTATCTGTCTCAACCATCTCTGTGACCTCCATTAAGTTGCCCTTCTATTTGGGTACGAGGTGGCCAAGACAATGAAACTCAGAACCAGAACTTATATAAAGAGAAAAGCCTATTTATCTATCCACCCTTTCTTCCCTCTTGCCATTTGTCTGAGTCATGTTTGCAGGGGCAACATTGGATGCATCAACCTCTTCGCCACCTGCACCTATAGGATCCCACTGACCCTCCTCGGCAAGCTGTGGCATGCGGTCCCTTCACCGTGTCCTGGTTTTATACCCAGACATGTTCTCTCTCATTCGTGCTGCTAAGCCTCCAAAAATACTGAGCTCGTCTTCATCTGGTGAGCAGTATCACCTGCATTCAGCAGCCTAAAGAAAGACAGAACCAGAACCAAGACTGTTTTAACTGGGTAAAACCCTCTTCACCAACACAGCCCTCACATGACCCATAGATACTTCAATCGACTAACTCAAGTTTTAAAGCGGAGATGGTGGTGATCAATAAGCGTTTGGTCTAGCTCATTTAATCGAATCAGATTCAGGTTTATTGCAAAGAAAGTTTTCACGTACAAGGACGTCTCCTTGGCATTGTGTTGCATAACAATAGAGAAAATAAGCACTGCAGAAGTCAGGAAACATAAACAGAAAAAAAATGTAAAAGATGTTTGTTTTTGAATGAAAGAGCTGCACAGTTTGTGCAGGAATACGCAAACGTTCACAGAGATTAGGATCAAAAAGATGTAAGCTACATGCAATGCACTGTGAGATGTGGAGAGTGTGCATTTATGTGTCTGTGGGGAGGATCTGAGTCTGAGGGGTTTCAGGTACTGAGTAATGGTGCCGGCTGTGGGGTTTCTGGTCCAGTACAGTGAGGCTCCCACCTGTGGCAAAGTGGAGACTTTTCCTCAATCTGACAAGAAGCCAAACACTCCTTTGCTCCCCGCCCTGGTGAACCAGGACCCAGCCCCTTTCCAGAACCTCGCCCTGCAGCCCGCAGACTTCTAATCTTCTTCCAGCATGCAAACCCATCCCTCAGAAATGAGTGCACAATAATGGTATGCTTGGCAGGGTTGGAACCTGTAATGTATACCAAGTGCCTCTCCCCAGAGCAGGGTGTGGACTGAGCTCGGCCCCTTTTACACTTTCACAATCAGCCACAAAGTTTTCATTCGCTTTCTCTAATGAGCCGACGTAACTCCCACCCCAAGAATATAGTTTCTCCGTTATGGCAGGTTTTGGAAGACGGTTTGTGGTTACACTAAGGGACCAGTGTGTAGGATTTAGTGGCATCCAGCAGTGAGGCTGCAGATTGCAACCAACTGAATGACACACTTCGTCCTTTCCAAGCGTAACATTCACCTGAGGCTGCCTCCAAAACCGCATCAATCCCCATATTAAAATGCCCGACTTTAAAGTATGTTTACAGGCTGGTGCTAAGAACGGTTTTGGTCTCTTTTGCTAATTTCCGCCTTCTTGACGACCGTACAGGGGGTGGATTTTTCTACAACTCCCTAATTTCAGTGCTATTAATGGTTAATGTTATGCAAAATTATGGGCAAGGCCACTTTGAGTGACAGCTCAGCTCCACCTCTTTGCCCATTTTTGGAATAGCTGGGAGTGTGGTGGAGTCTGCCAGAGCCTCAGAAACCTACAGGTGACGTCCATGTTTTCTAGAGTCTGTGAGCTACAGGTTACAGTTGTAGTAGCAGAGAAAACCCCAACACACACTAAAGCAACCTGATTAAATCTGAAAACGTTGTCTTTTAATCATGTCGTCTTGCTGTTTTGTCAACACAGTAAAATTCATTCAGTCTAGCACACTGAAATGTACTTAGCGTAATTGAATTGGTTTGAACGGAACTGAATTTAAATTAATTGAAATGAAATGACTGAATTGGGAGAGCGAGAGAAACAAGCCCTCAACAGGTGATGAAGAGCGAGTGTGTGTGTCAGTCAACGTATTGTTAGGCTAATTTCCCAGCAGCCTCCTGCAGAGACACATTGCTTCATTTCAATATCAAACGGCTTTGAAGGAAAGCTTTTTAAATGGCACACTAATTGTTCTAATGGTCTGTTCCTCAGCACCTCTCCTGCGCTCGCTCTCTCTCTCCGCTCCCCTTTTACAACCTCTCTCTTCTCCTTTCACACTGTATTATAATGACCCGCGCCCGCCTTTCTTTCTTTCTCTTGCGCGGCGCACACATGAACACGGATTTGTGAGTGACAGTTTAATGAGAAGTGCTTTTCCATTAAACAGACAAAAGGAGAGAATGCATCAATTAACACCCACTTACAAACAACGCGCACACACATTTCGGGATGGGTAAGATTTTTGTGTGTTTGTCGCAGACATGCACACACAGCAGAGACTGATGTATAGAGACAACAACTATGAGCATCACAAGTAACCAATGCAATCATCCCACTCTTACGCTTTGTGTGGATGAATGAATCTCTATTTCTCTCGCGCTCTCTTTTAAGCACATACAGTCGGTACAGAAACAAACGCCTGTTAATCTTTTGTCTTTGTCTACACACACTATGTACGTGCAGCTTGCAACAAACTGACAGGCGACAAGTCAGCCTTATAGAAACATTCTGCTAAATCACTACATTAGCGATTGCCACAGTAAAAGCAACCGAATTGAAGTTTATATTCAGGAAAGAAACACCAATTCATGTTTTTTTTTCACCAAATATTTACTGTATTTAATGCCGATCTTCACTTTACTTTTCATTTTTTTTTAAGCTGCTCCAGGTCCTCTGGGCAAATAAAGAGGAATTAGCCCAAACAGTTACTTTTCCACATATATTCTACAATCACTGTGGCTATATACGGAAAGCAGCTCAGTACGCTGCCAGGCAACTACAGGGCTGTTACCGTATTATAGGTACTGGAGTTGTGTAACCTCATATGAATGTATGCGTTTATGTACAGGGGTGTGTGAGCGAGTGTCATTAAAACATAAGAAATGCACCAATTATAGTCAAGCTACAACTACGGCAACGTTGAAATGAGTTGATGCAGAATATATATTTCATGCTTATCTTACACAAAGAATAAGTGATTTACAACCAAGAATCCAAAAAGTTTTTGACGCTAACCCTAACCCTAACATAAATAAAACTGAATGTGATCATTTGCTAAACCTTTTTGACATCTACTCAACTGAAAACGGCACAAAGACGATATATTTAATGTCTGACCTCATCAGCTCTTTGTAAATATCGGCTTATTCTGAATTTGACAACACTTTTCAAACTAGTTGGGACAAGAGCAACAAAGACTGGAAAAGTTGTGGAACGCTCCAAAAACACCTGTTTGGAACATTCCACAGGTAAACAGGTTGATTGGTAACAGGTGATAGTATCATGTTGGGTATGAAAGGAGCATCCTGGAGAGGCTCAGTGGTTCACAGTGAGGATGGAGCGAGGTTCACCACTTTGTGAACACATGATTGGATAAAGGAGATTATTACAGGGGCTCAGGAACATTCTGTAAAACTGTTGTCAGTAAACACAGTTTGTTTGACAATGATTGCATTCTGTTTTATTTAGATTAGATTTATATAAATAAATAGATGAAGGGATGCAGGGTTTGAGGGAATTCCATTGCACAACTCCACAGGCAGACTCGTCAATGCGCAGACATTCTGCGGGGCCAAGTGGTTGAAACCTCCATAACTCAATCTTAAATTGGTGTATTACCAAAAGTGTCAGTCTGAGATGAAGATGACACGCCATGGCAGGAACTGGAGATGTTACTGACACATGGCGAACATGCCAGACCGCTGGCCCACCAGGACGCCAGCAATGATGCAGCCACAAAAGGTTTAAGGTTTTTGGAAAAGCTGCGGGCTGCCAAAGCTGTATGTGCATGCTGCTCATATGAGTGAGTGCGCATGCATGTGTGCACTTGTGGTGAACATAAAGACAGACAGCAGAGGCAGAAGGGAAGATGGCAGGAATATTAAGTTCAAAAGCACACAAAAAATAAAAAAAGCACAGTTTCAAAGTTCATTTCCTGCGTTCTCATACGTCCACATGCACACACACCGATGCAGGCAGCAGGAGAGGGATGATTGGACTCCACCAGCGGTTTACAATAAATTAATGTAAACAAACAAATGAGTACCGGAGGTCTTCGCTCATGAACTCTGTTTTTTTTCCTGTATGAGAAGAGAATGAGGAAGCAAAAAGAGAAAGCAGAGAGTGAGAGAGTAATAAAAGAGAAAAGAAAAGCAGAAGATCAAGAGAAGGCAGGAAGAAAACAAAGAAAAGGAGGAGAAAGTGGATCAAACAGAAACCAGAGAAAAGGAGACTCATAAAGGTTCGAGTCTGTCAGGACACAATATTCACACGCTTGTATACATTAATATGTTCATGTATATGTTTCTTTGTGACTGTAGAGCAAAAGTTGGTTCATCAAATGTGCAGCTTGCAGAGTTTTCTGTTCATATCTTTCCTTTGCGGTTCAGCAATGAACCCAAAATGCAACTTCTGCACTAAAAACACTGTAACAGAGTTTCAGATGCTGCCTGCAGACCAAGGCTAGGGTTAATTCCTGGGAACCAGTGAGAGCGGGTCATCAGTAACATCTGTTCACCCACAGTCCTCACAAGATGGTGGAAGTCACTATTTGTTTTTTTTATCAAGTCAATATTAAACTGATTTTTTTTTTTTGCTTTGGTGTGTTTGTGTCTACCAAAAACTTTTAATGATCTGAACTCACTAACATCCAGAAAACTTCCACAGCATCAGTTTTCCTTTCAACTTTCTCTAAATCAGTGGTGACACGGTCTCAGTCTAGATTCCAGCAAGCAGCAGATAAGAAACTACTCTTCCCTCATTTCTCCTCTTCCTCGCCTTCATTTTCAGTTATTCTGGTTTGGTTTTCCCCGCCGCGCACGTCTGCATGAAAAGCAGCTAATTCACCTCCACCTACAGCCAGCTTAGCGAACAAACGCACACACACACAGGAGATAAAAGCAATTTCCATGACAACGCATCAAAGTGTTAAGCAGAAGTGAGCGTAAACACTGCAGCGCATGTTCACACACACGTTAACAGTGTGAGCATGCCAAACCTGTTCAGTCCCCTCCTGCTCTGTGATCACCTGTAAGGTGTTTTCACAGCCAAATACGACTCAGTTGTTCTCATTTACAGTTTTTTGTTTCTGTCTGAAAATGTGCTTCAAAATACTGATTTAATCACAGCTCATAAATATTACACGCTAACTAGAGGTGACTCCTAAACTGCTGCACTGCAGTGATAAAAGCCCTGTTTCATGATTGTGATAATGATGACGGAGAACATCAATAGTTCAAACGCCTCGCTGCCATTTTAAGATCCATCCACTCTGCAGACTCTGGCTGTGGAAAAGCTCAGGTGCGCTTTTAGGTGAAAAAGACATGGATTAGTGAGGACAGAGGGCGGAAACGGGAAGAAAAACGCTGATTTAATGTAAATGGACGTACACAGAGAGGATCCACTACTGACACAGACCTGAGACCTGCAGCAACAGAACAGGATCCCGCCCGGACCCAGTTAGACTGAACAGCTTGGACTTGGCCCAACTTTGCCTCATCTGTAACAAAATCTGTCTCCTTGCTGTGGGAATCAAGACCGCGATCCCTTCGAAATCCTCAGTCGTTCCTGATTGTGTTAACAGTGTCACAGCAGTGTCACACGGCGTCGCTATGACGACCAGAGAAGAATCCCACCTACACTGAGGGGCTGCCATCCGCAGTAGTGAGTCAAGTCGGGCCGAGCCGGTCCGTACCATGCATGTCCGTACCCTCCAGTGTTGGATATCAGAGCAGGTTTACAGAACTCATACTCAGTGGTTAAAAAATACCTGGTCCCACATTGGTTTCTCCTCATTCGCTGATCCCACATCTTGTTCCCGCCTACCTGCATGTGTCACCTTGGTAGCAACAATTACTCAGTAAATGTGGAGGATTTATCTCCTCAGGCTCCTGTCATATACAGACCGCTTGTGTGCATGTGTGTGCCGAGGAACCAGCACTACTGTTAGGGTTCTTTCACTGAGCCACTTCACAGAACAGCCGGCCCATGTTGGTGGACGGAGTGTGTAACCGAGAGGGAAAGAATAAGGCCGTGTGTGTGTGTGTCAGGAGGGCGAACGACTCTCAAAGGCGACATTCAGACTTTGAGGCAGTTCAGTGTTCAGTGGGTTGAGGGGAAGTGAGATAAGAGGCGCCGCTAAAAGCTTCCTTACTCTCACACACTCTGCCGCTTGTTTATTAAACAGGGTCAGGTTTTTTTTGTGGCGCTTGCGGCGTGCGTGCAGCTCGAGCGTATGACATCCTGAAGCAGAGCGGGAGGACAGGCAGGGAGCGAGGAGGGTGATGGAGATCGGAGGCGTGGAAGTCACTCGGGTGTCAGAGTGACGGAAGGGAGGAAGAGGAAGAGGCGAGAGCGCAGCAGATGAAAAGCGAGATGAGCAAAGGTCAAGCATTTGAAAAAAGGAGGAAGCGTGTGAGACAAACAATCCCTGATCTCTCCCGTTATTTCCCAACTTCTCTAAGAAACCGTTTGTTTTCTTTCCTCTGTCATGTTGACTGCTGGAACAGCCCTTGCTCGTCCGGCCCGCTGACCCAAAGTCTTTATTTGACTTGGACAGAAAGACACACACACATGCACGCACGCACGCACGCACGCATGCACGCACACACACAGCTGAACAAGGATAAAGGAGGAAGTAGCTCAATGGCACAAAAACAAGATAAAACAATTATTTACTGTTGAGCTTCACTTTTGAGAGTAACCTGATTTAAAGGGAAGGAAAGAGCTGGAAGGGAAGTGAGGAAGGAGAAGGAAAAGGTGCAGTCTGGCCACTATGCATCTGCAGTGTTCAAGATACTTTCACAGAGAATTAAAACGTTAGACAACGAGCAGCTCCGGTGGCTGCATGAACTTTACAACTGCAGCTGCCGGTTTCGCTTCTGAAAGAGCAGATTTTTTCATGTTTTGGCTTCTCTTAAAGTGTGTTTACAGGCTTTGGCAGAAAACCAAACAGATAGGCAGCGGGGTCAATAAAAGAACACTTTTCATTCAACGACTATTTTCCTTCCAAGATACACACACTCTTAAGAGCACTGTTAAATTGCTATTTTCACCAGCATCGGGCCGATTGAAACACTGTAAACAGTGTGAGTGCTGCTTCACTGGCTTTTGTCAGGACTGTCCAAATTACTTTTATTGACTTCCATTTGACCACTGGTGAAGAAAACAGTATGGACCTTACATTCCAGGGTCTGTGTTGATGTCAGTGCTGTTCAAGCAGCCCAGAGGAAGACTGCAGATACTGTATGTACACACCATATTCTCAGTGTCGTGACTCCTGCGTCTTCTCAGCAGGAAACCACTGCAGTCTATAGAGTCCAAACCCATTCAACTACAGTGAATAGAAAAAGGATCAAACATGTTCTCTGGCAGTTCTAATATGGCATTGTGGGAAATGTAGGAAATCAGAAGCTGGATCCTGAGTGGAAATTGCGGGTGAAGGGAACTGGGACGAACAGGAGGTCAAAGGATAACTTTGGTTTTTTACAACCTGGACCTTATTTGTAGCATTAAATACGACCATTTACTCACCCAGACAACTTTGGTGGCATTTGGAGTCGTTTTGAAGAAATTAGCCCCAGAGGAGCGGCGCGTATATCCGTATAATGCGAGTACTCGGGGCATCCATGGATGATGTCATTACCGAACGCCGGGCGCTGCGAGCAGCCAGCCACAACACGGCTGACTCTGCGGCGGTCGGCTAGGAATACGCAATAACGAACCATAGCTGTGCCAAACTACAGCTAAACTAGCAGACCGCCCGCCAAAAAAAAAAAGTCACCACCAAATAAAAAGGTCATACACTCTAATATTTCGTTGGACCGCCTTTAGCTTTGATTACGGCACGCATTGGCTGTGGCATTGTTTCGATAAGCTTCTGCAATGTCACAAGACTTGTTTCCATCCAGTGTAGCATTAATTTTTCACCAAGATCTTGCATTGATGATGGTAGAGTCTGACTGCTGCGCAAAGCCTTCTCCAGCGCATCCCAAAGATTCTCAACGGGGTTTAGGTCTGGACTCTGTGGTGGCCAGTCCATGTGTGAAAATGATGTCTCATGCTCCCTGAACCAGTCCTTCACAATTTGAGCCAGATGAATCCTGGCATTGTCATCTTGGAAAAAATCCATTGATGGAATAACCTGGTCATTCAGTATATTCAGGTGACCTCATTCTTTGAGCACATACTGTTGCTGAACCTCGACCTGACCAACTACAGCAACCCCAGATCATAACACTGCCCCCACAGGCTTATACAGTAGGCACTAGGCATAAAGGGTGCATCACTTCATCTGCCTCTCTTCTTACCCTGATGCACCACACACTCTGGAACAGGGTAAATCTGGACTCATCAGACCACATGACCTTCTTCCATTGCTCCAGAGTCCAATCTTTATGCTCCCTAGAAAATTGAAGCCTTTTTTTTCTGGTTAGCCTCACTGATTAGTGGTTTTCTTAAGGCTACACAGCTGTTCAGTCCCAATCCTTTGAGTTCCCTTTGCATTGTGTGTGTGGATATGCCCTTACTTTGACTATTAAACATAGCCCTGAGTTCTACTGTTGTTTTTCTTCGATTTGATCTCACCAAACGTTTAAGTGATCACCGATCACGATCATTGATGATTTTTTTCCGGCCACATTTCATCCTCGAAGACGATGGGTCCCCAATATCCTTCCAGTTTTTAATAATGCGTTGGACAGTTCTTAGACCAGCCCTCTTACTTATCACAATCAAAATAACCTGCAAACAGAACAGGAAATTTTCACTTACCAAGATTTTTAAAACAAGTAAAAAATATCCAGTCACAAAGAACGCTGGTTATCTTAAAAGCAGAGCAGCTAGACGAAAAACAAGACATCTGTCTTAATACAAAAAATGACTTTGTGCTTGTCAGTGTTGTCAAACAGCTTTAAAATCCTGGAAATTCTAGTTTCAAGCATTAAGTTAGACAGAACCAGTAGCTAGGTAAGATAATTAAAGACAAAAAGCCTGACACAAATGAAATGCACCACATTAAAAACAGCCCGGGAAGAAGATACATCGTCAGACCAAAATCAAGCAAACGTCGAGTTCAGATGTGCAGTACCGTCGAGGTGAGAATGAAAGAAGCTGGAGAAAAAAACCCAGGTGACCTTCTCACCTCCGCACAGACGGCCTGGTTCAGAGTGAGGGGGGTGTGAATGTTGGATCGTCAGTTTCAGGAAGTCAAAGAAACGGTCGAACCACCAGAATCCATCGACAGACAGGTGACGACGTATGACTGCAGGCTGAAATCCTGACAAATTCAATGCTGCATTTGGATAAATAATCAATATTCATCATCAAATTGATTAGTAAGTACATGCAGATAGGACATGTTTATCTCATTCTCGTATAACCTTCATGTACAGAACAATGAGAAAAGCACAGGGAGGAAAAAAAATGCACAATTGTTTGCTTTTTAGAAAACAGAACAGGCACCTTTCTGTTACTCAGCTCATTAAAGCTAAAATGCCAAAATAATTTCAAATCTAAATCATCGTTTAAGTAATCATGAAGTAAATGAATGCTTACTGTAAACTGGATCACAGCGAAGAGTAGAAACAGCTGAGAGAGATTAACCAGAGTAGCTGGAGAAGAATGGCTCATTACTGTGTGTGTGTGTGTGTGTTTATGATTATTATTCATGTGGAGTTGCTATGATACAACGAAGCCAGCTGGGGAGCAAGCACAGCGCTCAACCTCTGTTGCCCTTCCTCATTTATTAAACACACACAGAAATGCATGCCAGCCAGACCCTAAACACACAAACACACAACAATCAGACGAATCAGTACTCTGCCCGAGCAACGCGGAACACAAACACGCAGCCCATCGTCCCCTCGCTCATGTTAACACTCGCTTTATAGCAGCAGGCTCTGCGAGTGGCCTCCTCTGCGCCTACACACCGGCTCGTGAGGGCTGGGCGCAACTGAGACGCTGGAACACAACGTAAAGCGCAGCGAGACAGCACAGCCAGGAAGGCATGCGCGATCGTTTGATACACCTTCCTTTACTAACCTGCCTGCACTGCCGCCGGCCAATCGAAACAGAGCAAGGAGCCAGTTCAATCAAATACACAGATCAACAGTTGGTTACCGTGCAGCATTAAGTCTCTCCGTAGTGTTCCTATGGCGATGGTTGGAGGTTGTTTTTGAAAGATTTGAGGCTTAATATCACACAAAACAAGAAAACACACACACACACACACACACTCGCAGTGTTTATCCGTACCTCTGTGGTAGATCAGACCTGTTTGGTTTATGGCGATCTAAATCTTTGAAATGTAAACTTTCCAGGAATTAAGGAAAATACCAGGGATTATTTAATTCACCCAGTGGGTTTCTAAAAGGCTTTATTGGACCGAGGACAGTGGAATCCTTTGACTGAGGTTGGAATGTGAGAAGGCCCAGAGCTAGTTATGGCTTTTTCATATGAAAAACAACAAGGAGGAGAGAGCGAGTCCCCAAACCTGAATGGAAAAACAGGTTGTTTGTCAGCTCCTTCTAGCACAGCCCTTTACTGAGAGCGGTTTCTGATCTGCCTCTATCGACACAGTCGATAAGTTTAAAACTACTTGGGTAAAGGTAAGAAAGCATCACCTTTATAAGCGAAGCCAACGCAAAAACAGGAAGAACTGCAGGTCCTGAAATGACCACTTGAGGCTGCCTCCAGAAGCGAATCAATCCCCATAGACCCCCATATTAAAATGCCCATCCTTACAGCAGAAGTAAACACGTTTACCACCTGGTACAAAAAACGATTTTGATCTCTATGATCTCTCTTTGCCCATTTCCAGATTAGCCAGGAGTTTGGTGAAGCTGTGACGGAGCTACACGACGGCTCTTCAGAAATCTACAGCTGTCGTCACGGAGATGACGTCCATGCTTTAAACAGTCTACGGAGACAGCACGCAAACCAGAACGACCCCCAGCTCTGCAGACCGTCTCTGGTGTTAATCTCACAAAGTTTGCACATTGAACCATCCAAGACTTGCTGGCAGTGATATAATTGTGTCACGCTCATGATACCTTTGCCAGTAACAGTCACAAGAAGCCACTCGTCAGGAAAACACACACATGGGAAGTTTTAGTGAATTCAGCGAGGACAGTCTTAAATGAAATCGTGAGGATAAGACAGTGTGAAAATAAAGGAGCATCAGTGTTTCTGTTTGTATGTTTAATGTGTGCTAGCCTGCAGCACGGTGTAGGTGTATGTGTTTGGATGTATCCATATGCGTGTGCGTGCAAAAGATAACAAGGTTATCCCGGTCAATATGGTGATCAGCGCAATGTGGAGCAATCGATACTGTGCGTGTGTGTGTGTGTTCTTTTAAATGCACTCATCTGCATATTCATCACTTCGCTGCTGCTCAACATTCACATTTGTCTATACTTCACACGAGTACAGACAAATGATCCCGTGTGTGCTGTTTGTTCCTGCGAGTGTGTTCAGAGCAGGATGATCGGTCAGGAGGCAGCGAGCATGAAGTGGGTCAGTGTCGAGCTGCAGCGTATCTAAACACAGAGGGTCGAATGTCACTTTGTGTCAGTGACAAAACGATTATTGAATTACTCATCAAACTGTTGTTTGTCCTGCTGTCTGCAGATTCTAATGCGTATTTCAGTCTCACATGCTTGCACATCACTTTACACCTACACTAAATCAAATGGATGCGAGAGAGAGATGCACTTATTAGAGCTTAAAACAAAGCTGCAGGAAACTTAAAGACCTGAATTTTTAAAAAGTGTGCATTTATATATTTATAAAAGTGCAAACACATGTTCAGACATGGACGCACTGAGCTGAGCGGAGACAATGGAGAGAGACCGACCCTCCACAGCTGATGACGACTGTCTGGGGAGCAGCATGGGGTTCAGCAAAGACCAACAGTCCATGACCTGTCTGGACAAACACACACACACACACACACACACACACAGAAAACCCTGCGGTGTCATGGTAGTGCAGTCAGCTAGGACCTCATTATCACCTGGCTCTGAAATGTACTGTTGACCATTCAGGACCAACACACTTACACTTACACACACGCACACACAAACACACACACACACACACACACCTGGTTCAGGTGCTGTATCGGTTAAGGGTTACTGGGCAGGATTTGAACCACATCTCTTGCGACCACAGGGGTGTGAGTGTGTGGGCCTGTGTGCATACATTTGCAAGCGAGCCTGCGTGTGTGTGTGTCTCAGAGGACTAGCCAAACCTGCCCTTGCTATCGATACTCTCAGAGTGTCACACACGCCTGACTGACCAGCTACAGGAAAGAGGAAATGAGAGGATTTGGAGTGTGACATTTGCGCCTGCATTGAAGAGAGTGCACGGCTGTGTGTTTGTGCGTGTTTGTTTTCGAGTGCGGGCCGTGTTTCCTCGTCAGTCTGTGAGGTTGCACGGGTCAACGAGCTGGTCTGCGCGTGGTATGAGCGAGCAATCGAGCATTCACTCCTGAAGTCTTTGCTTCACTGCAAGCGTTTGTGTCGGGCAGAGAAGGTTCAGTGTATGTCAGAGCGGTGGCAAGTAACTCTAGTAGGTGAAATAAACTGAAAGGAAGTGGAGAGGGATGAGGGTGGATGAAAGGGAAGGAAGAGATGAGGAGAGAGGGGGAGGAAAGGTGGACATAGTTAACAAGAGGAGGGCATAAAGAAGGTAAAGATGTGGAGAATGAATAGATTCAAGCTAAATGTAGATGGGTGGATGCTCTGAGGGCCCTTTCACTCGCCCTCGTTTTGTTCAAACACCATTTAGACTCATGAGAATTTCTGTTTTTACTATTTTGGGCATTTTATGTCTTATCAGGTAGCTGACAGAGAGATGACAGGAAAAAGGGGGAGGATGAGAGAGAGATGGGGGAGTGAAATGCAACAAAGCTTCACAGCTGGACTCGAAACAGGGACATGAGCTTGAAGCCACTTGGGCACCAGTCAAGATGGACTGAAATTGGATTGGAAGTCATTGGAAGGGGATCTAGATGGAAAGTGATCAGTTCAGGGAGAAAATAAAACAGGATGAGGCAAAGCAGGAATAATTTCTTTAAGCCAGGATTTTTTCCTAAACCCAACCAAAGTGCGATAATTTCAACAATATTAATGTGTTTCTTATTGTTGTCAGCGAGCTTTATTTTGAAAGTGTAACATGATGTTGCTAGCTGGACGCTGAAATTTGTTATTCCTAACTTGACCATGGTGCCGTAAAAAGTCCTGACCAAGCGCCCATGTGGCAAAGGCAAACGCTGCATATGGCATGCTTAAAAACAAAAAAAACCCAAAATGTAATTTGAAAACAGTTATAAATGTTTTGAAAAAGTTAAATGGATCCTGTCAGCTGCACAGTAAAGTGTGACTGTATGTCTTCAACCAAAGCTGGCACTGGGAAGAAGCACATCTCAGAGTTTCTTTGAGTCTGGAAATGTTGTGAAACTACCTTTAGAGGTTTTTGGAAGGTTTGCCTTGCGGATGATATCTGTGATTTATCAATGCAGAGGCCTGAAAGAAGTTACAAAATGCTTTAGAAAAGATTACAGAGAGGCACAAACTGCCTCTTTGGTTTGTGCCTCTCATGTTTTCTAGCTCTGAATAAGAGTGTTGAAATGATCAGACATCAGAGGTCTTGCGTAACTTTGACATTTTATTGATAGTTTCTGTAGGCGGGATCCAACCACACAGCCAAAATGAAAGTTAGAGAAGAGGACTATTAAAATTAAGAATGATGTACCACCTCTCCCCCAGTAGTTACAGCCATTTACTGTTTTCAGGGCATTTTGCCGACTAAAATAAAGCAATGATTCAGTCCAGTTAGTCCTGTAATATTCAGATTTTGTCCGCAGTGAGCGGGAGAGGGAGAGAGATGGCGATACAAATTTGCGAGTGACAAAGAAAAGGTGAAAATGAAAAGACGAAAGATGCAAAGAAGAGAAAAAGAAAGCCGGAGAGAGTGGAAGCTTCTTTGATGAATTGGTTTGGAATGAGAGCAGAGTGCTGCAGAGACCAGCGAAAACAAACTGGACTGAAGCATTTATTTACACTCTGCTTCTCAATTAAATCAAATAGGCCACTTTAACGAGGCTGACATTTCAACGGCTTAATGAGGTAAGGAAAGCTGAGGGTCCTTCTGCAGGATGTACAGCAACTCTGGCTGAGTGTGTGTGTTTGGATATACATGCACATGAAAACACACCCGTGGCACACAGGCCTTTGCGTTTGTGTATAAGGACGCACATGTGTTTCCTTGCATGTCAGTTCATGCACGCCTGCACACGTATGTTTATTCATCTTCGGCGGCGCGGCCTCGATCCTCCATCCCTTTACCTCCGCCGCCGTCTCCACCGCTCCTCTGTGGCAGCGTTAGAGTAAACAGGACAATCTGGAAAGCTTCAGCGGCCGGCCCGGGAATGTTAACAGGCTGCGTCGTAACATTACACCTACGGGAGTGTGTGGGCGTCTGCAAGTGCGAGCGAGGGAGCGAGTGAAGGAGTGAAACAGGGAGAGGGAGAAAGGAAGGTGGAGAGTGTGCGCTGGTGTAATACAGCGAAAGAGAGAGGCTGGCTTGATGGAGACGGAAGGATGGAAAGTGGAGGTTTGGTTTCTCCCGTGTGTGTGTGTGTGTGTGTGTGTGTGTGTGCACTGTGAGGAATGCAGCACTTCGGAGCGGAGGGAAACTCCCTCTGTGGTAATGTTTTAAGCAGCTAATAAACTCTCATGACTGAAGGGATGAAACTCAACCCACACCAGGTGAAAGCCATTTCTGGCGCTTTTCTGTTTTGATGTGAGTGAACACACACATTCCTCTGCGTGTGTGTGTATGTGTGTGTATAAATATATGCACACATTTTGTTTATGTGTCTTCATGTGCAAAACGGCTGCATGAGGGATAAAAGCTTAATTCTTGGGGGTCTAATCTTGAGCATGTGTTATGTTCTAACACAGAGCAGAACTCTTGTTAAACAGATCCATGAGATACATCACATACCAAAACATAAGCCTCCATAACTGGACACCTGTCGTACTTTCTCCTTAGCTTACAGAGTGTAAATTTGTGGATATTAAAAAGCAGAACGTGATTGGCTTGGTCTTTTCTGCTTAGAATTTGACCATGAAACTCTTTTCTCCTCCTGCCTCCAAAATCCCTGATTTCAGATACCTAACAGACGCTTTAATTCCAAAAAACATCATCATCCACAAGCTGGATTCAGTAATCACGGCAAGTTGATGGAAGGGGCATCTGTGTCTGTAATTTGACAATCAAAAGCCTTTTTTTTTTTTCCTTATAAACGTTTGCATGTTCCGAGCAATCACTTACAAGAAATCTGTTTGTTGTGTGTATTCCAGCATTTGTGAATGTTTCCGTTTCCACAAGCCACAAACTGAGTGTGTTTACACGAGTTGGAGGAAAAAAAACGAAGAGGAGCTGTGGATAAAAACATATCAAGTGTTCACATCTTTTAGTCGAGTACAGTGACTGTGGCGTGACACATATGAGTGAAGAGACATTTGGTTTTATCTGGACAGGTTGTTGTTAGCGTACCTGTCAGGTTTGTTAATGTTCGCCCTCTGGACTCTGTCTTTGCTCTGCATGTGTGTAAATGCACGTCGGAGTGTTTGTGCGTGTGAGATGGCTGACAAACGAGTGCGCGTAACCGCCGACTTGCACACTTGTGCAAGTGCGTGCATGTGCGTCCTACAGAAGACAGATGATCCAGACCACAGTGGAAACCATCATTCCTTCCAGCCTCTACAAAGACATTTTGCACAGCATGAATAAGGCAACACGAGTCCCTCATCAAACACACACACGTACAGGCAGGATTTACAAAACACAACAAGCGCGTTTAAAACCCACGTCTGCTGTGAAACTTTGCAGCTTTTATTACATTGCAAAAAAAAAAAAGAAAAAAAAAAGTGTGACGCTCATCTTTTAGGCTCACTACTGCGCCTCTCTATAATTTAATCAGGCCTTTATCACATTACAACATTTACTCAAGTGAATAATGAACAAATCACAACTGCTGCAGAGCTTAAAATGAAATGACACAGAGAATAATGTCACAGTTTGCTTGTTAGCTTATTTGCATTTCAGAATCGGCTCACAGAGCAGAGCTGCGATGGACGCTACATTCTGGGAAATTAATGAAGTCCCTGTTGACTATGAAATGTTCCTCAGTATCATCACTGCTCTTAAATGCTTGTTGCAAATCTAAATTCTCTCGTGACTGTGGAGTGTAAAAAGTTCCTCCAATGGGGACAATGCAAGAGTATATATATGCATGTGTGCGTGTGTGTGTGTGTGGCTGAGCACTGATGAATATCATTTAAAAAGCTTTCTGGAGCACACTCCGTTTCAAATGCTTTTGGCCTGCGTGGATTAGTTCCATATCAGTTTCCACGAGAAGAGGTTGTGTCGGCTGCCAGCAGCCTTTCATCGCAGCGCACACCGAAGCGTGGTTTGGCACGGGCGGCGAGGCTTTGTCGCCGGTTTTAGCCAAATTCACCTAAACCCCCTCGTCACAAAGTCTTTTCAAACCGCGGCACACAGTCAGAGCTTAAAGCTGATCCACATTAAGATTGTCAACAAAACAGATATCCTAACCTCAAACACACTCTGATCTTTTCTTCACAACTTCATTGTTCTCCCTCCTCAATTGGTTGTTTTCCCCCTTAATTTGTTGTTTGCCATGCTCACATGTTCCCGCGCAGCAACAGTTTCTCCTGATCTGTCTTTCGCTTGTTCAAACAAATGAACACACGCTGGGAAATACAATAAAAATGCCAAAATCTCTTTCATGCAACACCAAAACCACTGATCTGGCTCAGTAGTTTGCTTTTCCCAGTAGGGTCCTGCCATTGCCATCCCCTCTGTCTATTAGAAACAATGGAAAAAATGGGATTTCACACTATGCACATTAACTCCGCAACTTTTTATTTTTTTAATTGCAGAGCAGTGAATGGTTTAAAATAATGATGATTTTTACGCTATAGTATGAAAATTTTGCAAATGTCATTTTTTTCCATGCTAATTCAAAATGGTGTCAAACTGGCAAAACAGCTCCACAAATGAAAGCTTTGATTTTCAGGTCACGCTAATTCACAAGGCCATGTTTACACAACAGCCTCTTCGCAGCGGATCACAAAGGGACACGAGAACCTCGCATGCTCTAATTTTCTTCTTAATTGAGCCGTGCATGTTTGTCTCTCTTCACATTCTGCCACGAAAACACTGAAATTATAAGAGCTTCACCTGTTTCTATTTTTTATCAATTAACAGACAGAATGACATGAACAATCAGGGGCACATAGTCAGACAAAGGACCCATCTTTCTGTGACGGTGTTGGGAAATGGTGCTCTTTAGTCTCTGTGATACCGCATGTATGTCATGCACCCACTAGAAGTTCCTCTGTGGTCATTACAAACTGAAACCAGACACGCAATATCAAATCAAAAATGTTTTTAAAGGTCCGGGGTGTGAGATTTAGGGGGCTCTGTTGGCAGAATATGGCAGGAAAGGAATATAATACTCACAATTATGTTAAATCACTTGAAAATAAGAACGGATCTGTTTTAGTTACCTTAGAATGAGCTCTTTATGTCCACAGTGAGAACAGGCCCTTGTCCACGGAGTTTTCCATGTTTCTACAGTAGCCCAGAATGGACAAACCATGTAGTGGCTCTAATGAGTGCCTTTTTAGCTGCCCCTGTAGGTCCTTTCACATGCTTGGAAAGGCAGCGATGCAATCTGAAATCTCACAACTAGATGCCACTAAATCCTCCACACCGCTCCTTTACGTTAAGAACATAATTCAGCTTTTAGCTCCTTTTATCCAGAGATTACATATTGACAGATATAAGGCGTAATGAATGAGAGAAGTTTACATTTTGGTTCCATAAGCCTTCAGCGCATACTGCTAACTGTAAAAGCCTCCCATAACATTAGTCATTAAGCTGTTTGCATCCGTACTTCTGAGAAGTCGCTACGATGCAAAAACCACAAACAGAGAAGAAACTGAGGCTGCCAAGAAGACAGCTGAGTGTGTGTGTGCGAAGCAAGCATCTGAGCTAACAGTGAAGAAGAAGCCGGCGTCTGGTTAGTGTGGCCACTGTTGGTTAAACGTTAAAGCCCAGGAAAATGTTAATAAACTCCACTTACATCAGGCATGAATTTTGTACCAAATCATGAAATATTGTCTTTTTGGAAAACAACTACAAACATCGACAGTCTCTCTCTCTCTCTCTCTCTCACACACACACACACACACACACACACACACACACACACACACACACACACACACACAGTCTGGGAACAAACCAAATCGGCCATGGAGAAAACGACAGCTAATCCTCATCCTCTCACACTCTTTATCCTTTCTAACTCCTTTATCCATGTTTAACTCTTCCTTTCATCCCTCACTCGCTCTCCAAGCCGTCGCTCGTCACCGAACTCAACTGTTGAAACTGTTGACATTTTGCACATTGTTCCGCAAATTGTTCCGTTCTGTTAAGAAACGACGTGAACGAACGCAGAGAAGATAGCCACGGCGCGACAGATGGAGAGAAGAAAGTGGGTGACATTTGGAGGGTCCTGACCTAATAAACCCCTCTCCCACTCTCTCCATGTCCTCCTCTCTGCATTTCCTGCTCCATCCCAGCCTTCCAGAGGATAAAACGGGCTTTAGGAGAGAATCTGTCCACCGGTTCTCCATGCCAGCACATGAGAAGATCAACTTATGGCACTACCAACAAACTCTTATCAAGTGGCTCAGACCAGAGCCGAGCTGGCCATCTGGAGCACCGGCAGCACTGGAGTGATGGCACGGGGGTTTGTTTAACAAACTCTGAATGTAAACCTGAACTCTGAGCCGACTGACAACAAGATCATAAACTCTCTGGTTCCAGAACAGGTGATCAGCGTTAGTTCAGTCAGCTCTGAGTGTCTTGAATACAGCGGTGCTCTAATACAAGAGGCAATGGGTACATAAAGGGCACCCTTTTCCTCCCCGGTCTGTCCCTGCTCATAATCAGTAGAATTGATCTTTTCCCCAGAGTGGACCCTAATCCTGGCCTCAGGTGTAGACTCAGAGGAGGACTTTTGTTGCACACCATCCTCATCTCTCTCCCCTTATTTCCTGCCATCTCTCTGCGGCTGGCTGTTAAATACAGGTATAAAATGCTACCTGTTTTTACGGTGTCTTTAAAAAGTCTGTGTGAGCCGCACCGGGCTCTCAACTAACGGCAATGCAAACCCATCCGCGTCCATATTACACGCTCAGAGCAAGGTGACACTGTATAAAGAGCAAAGAAAGGTGGGGAGGGTGGAGCAGCAGGATGGGTCACACAAATGCACGACTTTCACCCTGAAGACTGAGAAACCAAAAGTGAAACTAAAAGTCACCGCTGGGATGAGAATGAGAATGGACGGAGTGTAAAGGGTACCTGAACGAGACACAGAGGGCCCTGACACACAACACTTACAACAAGATCAGTCAACACTGTGTTTGAGTACATGCCGCACTTCTAAAGCACATGACTGTCCTTACCAACGCAGTGCTGATTGGTCAGTGCCACGGATGACAGGCCTAGCTATAGTCAAATTTAAAATGAATGATTTGAAAAAAGTGATAAATCCACACTGTGATCCATTATTGCTTTTTGCATGAGTGCCTTAATAAAACAAATAAAAGCAGATGAGATGATATTTGTCGGTCCGACTGCATAACGCAGAGGCATAAAAACAAGTGTGCAATATCCTCCCCTCGCCACTTATCTTCATCTTTCATTCTCCCGTCATCTCCTCCTCTCTGTCCTTGTGTGCCCCCTCCGCTGAAACGAGCCCTCATTCCTTTCTCCCATCCTAAAGTCTCCCATTGTGTCTGCTCAGTGCTTCGCTGTGAAACGTCTGGGCGCAATCATTCCTATTTCACACATATTTATCGGTTTCAGCTTTTCTTTTTCAGCATCTTGTATCGCTGCAGAACGAGGCACAGCTGTTAGTCTGTCGATCGCTCTCCAACTTACTGCCCAGCACGGAAATGGACTCGACAATCTGTGTTTGGAGAGCATCGCAGATTATACGAGGGAGACAGAGACTGCAGAGTGTCTTTGTGCGGCTCAGGATTAGAAACCAAACATGCATATATGTTTGTGAACGTAAGTTGAAGCCCGCTCTCTCTTTCACTGTCCCCTCTCTCGCTTCTTCCCCTCAAGCGATTTAAGCACAAATCCTCAGCTGCAGACTCTATTAGCTTGGACAGGGATTGTGTAAAGAGGGAGATGTATTTTGGGCAGATTATAATTGCTCATGTCATGCTGGTCCCATCCCTGTGACTGACTGTAACTGACTGTGTGATCTGTGTGTGTGTGTGTGTGTGAGAGAGAGAGAGAAAGACTACACAGTGGTGACCCAGAGCAGCTTTAAACTTGCTGAAATTCTTTCTCATTTCATCCATTTAGTTCAAACGTAACATTTATATGTTTAATTGGGTCACTGGTGCCCTGAATTTAGGCTCTCAGGCTCTACAAACTTGTTTCCTTTGGTAGGATGTGCAATGCCTAACCTAAACCTTAACCGCCTACAGTACAGTTTACACATTTGATTGCCGTTAAGGTCTGAACACAGCCTAGGAGTAAGCATCACCTCAGCAGATGTTTGATGGTGCACAAAGTGCCATAAAATTACTTTAAAAAAAGATGGTCGATCATTCCTCAGACGCACGTTTATGACTGATAAACCAGGCTGTGTTTGGAGCTTTCATGGGGGCTGCAAAATGAGCCTGACAGTCTTAAACAATCCAAAACCGCTTATTTCAGAAGTGTTTATGCAGTATAAATCACATTTCACATCACATTTAGTTCAAGCGTCTTAGCCAGAAATTCCACCCTGTTTGTTTAGCGAGTCGTTGACAAAAAGAGGCAGAATGGAAGGACGCCATGAAAGACAGAAAAACTACACAACCAAAAAGTAACATTTGAAACTACAATAAAATGTATCACATTTTTCCTTTAATTAGTAAAACGTAAGAGATAACATTAAAGACAGAGTAATGAACTAATGCGCTGTTTCAGTGCAAAGTCTTCTTCAGCAACCAGCATGCAAAAGTGTAATCGCTCACTCCTGATTGGTCAACCACCTTAATCCTCCACTTACTACTCCGTTATGTGATGCTTCAGCTTCTCCTCTCTGACAGTGAAAGGTGTCTTACTGAGTGAGCGGGTCTGTTCACACAGCCAGGGACGACGTGGACGCCTTTCCTCTAACCTAACGACAGACCAAGATGACACCTGTAACCATGGTAAGAAAAAAAACATTCAAACTGAACAAAGCACGACAAAAATGCGGTTTAAACGGGTCTCAATTGTGCACAACTGGGATCAGTTTAGGATGGACCCAAATCAGGCAGACAGGAAAGTGTGGAATCGAGCTGAATCTGGTCCGGTTTTCTAAAATGACACCTTTAAAGGAGAAGCTGCACAGTGTTTTGGGTGCTGTACAGTTCAGGCGGTCCAATGGGTAAACAGCAGAAATTTCTCACTCCAAACGAAAACATGTATTGCTTCAACTTAAAGGGCAACTCCACCCATTCGACAAAAGTCTGGGTACAGGTCTTGGGGAGCACTGCTTTGCACGTGAAAAAAGTTGTCTACAGTCTTTTGAGGTTCCAGAGGGAGCAGCGCGAAATCTCGGTCAGTGCTGAAGGCATCAAGTTTGAAAAAAAAAAAAAAGATATTCGCTCCTTTTATTCGCTTTAGGCGAATAACACAACCTCTGCAACTCTCTGACCGAGGTATCAGTGGTCAGGGAGTTGCATTGTGGATAGCCGGGTTTTGACACAGAAGAAGAACGCATGACATTAAACAAAATGTCATCTCAGGCTCTGCTGCATCGATTTTTATCCTTTTAGTTTTAAATTGCCCACCATGGGTCCAGTAGTAGTAGTCTGTTAAGTCAAGTCTGTTAACATGCAAATCAAAGGAAACATGCGGTTGCAGGTAATTATGATTTTAAAGATGATTTTGTAGCTTTTCATTCCGCTTTATTGTCGTGTTTTGTGTGTCTGATTGTAATTGTCATCTCTCCTAAAGCACTTTTTTTATGTTCTCTATAAATAAACCGACTTGACGAGTCATTTACGGTACATGCTTGTAATTAGCGAGGTTGGTTATTTTTGTATGATTAGCTTTTCTTTCCGGCTTATTCTGTAATTATTTCAGAAAGCGAAATATTAGTCACAATAAAAGACAGTTATCAATTGTCAGAAAAAACAATGCCAGTGCTGTCACAGCTGCTGACTGACAGCCTCACAGCTCCACAACTGCTTCCTTTCTCTAATTGAAATGTCACGATAGCTTGTGCGCTGAATTTATTTCTTGACTGCGGAGTCAATGAAATCCTCTCAGACTCCACTGGTAACTTTCATTTGCACATCAGCACTGATGGAACATTAAGCAATTTCTTCAAATAATTAGAAAAGAAAAAAAAAAAGTTTAAAGGTTTAAACTTTACAACAAACTTTATAGAAAGATACAAGAGAGAACAAAAGACGAACCGTGAAGGCCGATGGGAAATGCAGATACAGACAGACAAGAGAATCATATTAATGAAGAGACGGGTAAAGCGTGTTTGGTTCTTTGTTACTTCGCTGTGCAGAAAAGGAAAAAGATAAAAGACAAGCAGACAATTACTGAGGTGAAGAAAACAGCGACGTTTTCTTTGCAGAGGAGAAGCAGCAGTCGTCCTGTTTTCTCTCACTTCGTCTACTCTCCCGCTGACGGGTGTCATCTCTCCTTTTATCAGCTTCTCCCAACGAACTAAATGCTGCTGCTGAGACAAAATATGTGTTTCCTGAAGACGAGGAAAACACGCGCAGGTGCTGGATAGCGTGCGCACTGACACTCAAAGCTCCACAGAGCTGTTAGAATTAAGACTTTTTGCTAACAACCACAATCAGATGACAGTATTTGTCCTTATCAAACTGAACTGAGCAACCTGTTGAAAGCTGACGGCCCATGATGCTACATCCAGGACGCTTTTCCAGTTGATGCTACCAGCATTAGTCTTTTGGTTTTGGTTGCAACCAGCTCAAAAACTGAAAAGGCCAAAACTGAAATTACCTTTTTGTTCCTCACAGCCTTTAACAGCTGATGTTTTTGCATGTGAAGTTGCGTTTGAGTTTAAAGTAAAAAAAGCACCTTTTTTTAAGTTGTGTCTGGTTACACGAACCTACAGTAGTTCATACTGGAGTGTGAAAAAGAAACTGTCAGTGTTGTGGCTTTGCTTGCTTCCAGTGCTGTTTGTGTGGTCACCAAGAAAACCACACAAAGCTGTGAAGGACTCTTCCAGGCTCAAGTTTACATCCACTGCATGGAGACAGCAACGACCTAACTCGCCTTGGTGTCTGTGTTTAAGCGAGGAAGATAAATAGTGCTTCGGGATCTGACGTGTTGGTTTTGTGTTCACAGTACACAGAGTGTGTCGCCAATTGTTTGTACCTGATTTCTGCTTGTGTACAACTGCTGGCTGCTCTCTTCTGTCCTGGAAGTCCCATGTTGAACTTGCATCACGAGACAATGCTGGCAAGCGGCCGAGCACAGCAGCACACGCAGCAAGAAATCCCACCCGGCGTGGCCCGGATTGAGCCTGGCACACAAAACCAGTCACCTTCAACTCTTCAGCAGCCTGGAGGATCCAGCGAGAGATAGAGAGCGTGAGTATGTGCGCTAGCAAGATGCTACAAGGTTACCTCTGGTGTGTGTGTGTGTGTGTGTGTAGGACTGGAAAAGGGGAAGCAGCTGCCAGTGGATTTTACCACAAGTCATTACTGCACACAGGGGTCAGAGGAAATGTAGTTTTTACACACAAACACTTAATAGGACACACTCAGTGTTCTTAATGCACTGTCCATGACCCTGCCAGGATGTGAATCTCACACAAACACACACACACACACACACAAAACAGCAATGAACACTTCCACCTCTGATCTCTCTGCTGTTGTTATGTGGTGATTTTGTTGTTCCCACAGTCGTTCCCAACCTGAGTGTTTCCTTCTAACTAATTTTGACAGTTTTCCGTCTTGTTTCTTGTTGTTGTCACGAACCAAAAATCATTTGGTTGAACTGGTCAAAGTCTCTTCACGTATAAACTAGACGAACGGCAGCTTTGTTTTAAAGAGTTGCAACTCAAAAAGGCCAGCAGCCGCTGCACTAGAACGTGATTCTGCTCGCTTGCTACATCATTATTTCCCTGAATGTAACACAAATACACCAAGTTCAAACAACCTTCTAAAAAAGCACTGACCTGTCTTTGAGATGCCAGAGAGTTGAGGTTCCTCTCTGCCATTTCCTACATTTCTCTGAAGTGCACACAAAGTGCTGAATGGGCCGATCAAATGTGATGACTTAATGGAAAACCGACATCTGACCTTGTGTATAACTTCTGCATATCAATGCTGATTTAAACAGTATTGAATTGCACCATCAGTTTCAGTCAAAGACGATTTAAACTCACTAAAGTTCCAGAGGCAACAAACATGAACGCTGCAGTAAATTTTTATCAATGTGTTTAAAGTGGATGTGTGTGTGTTACTGTCTTGAAAAAATAAAAAGACAAAAAAAAAGATGAGATACGTGCTTGTCACACTTGAATCGCGAGTCCACAGTCACGGAGAAAACAAGATCGTAAGTTGACAATAATTAATGAGGATTTTGGGAGGTCTGGCAGTTCCAAGGACGGCCTTCAAGCACATTGTGTACATGAAAAACAATAAGAAGTCAAGGGAACAAAAAGCAGGCTGCCACGCTGCCAATAATAGCTACGACTGAACAATACCTTGCCAAGCAGACACACACACTCACACGTCCGCAAACTGGCAGCCACTCATAATAGGAAATCCTAATTACAATGGCTTCCAATGATTATTAAAACTACTAATAATAACTGCTAATAATTACAGCATGCCAAACCTGCCCTGGCAGGGAGGTTGGAGCAATTACACACCCAGTCAGTCAGTGACGAGTTCATACAGTCAGTGCAGGCTGTTTGACAGAAAGAAAAACAGCATCTGTCAAATATTTTCACCAGCACGAGGCCACTCAGTCACACAGTCAGTCAGGAGGTTGATGTCGGGTTTGTCATCATCTGGACAGATTACGTGTCAATTAAAGCTGCATTATGGTATTGTGACCAGTGGACAGACGTCTCCCAGAACATACCAGCAGCTTAAAGGAGTACTTCTCATATTAAATTACTGTAAATTCTGAAAGCTGGGGGACACACGACATACAAATAAAACAATTTAAAAACTGCTTTGTTCTCCAGAAATCTCGTGGACACCGAGAATGCAAATATTAAAGTGTTTCAGTTAGCTGCAAGTAGACTTGCCTTCTAAAATGTAGCTACAGGTAGCAGCTCAGCTAAGTGTTAGCCTTAAATTAATCTAAGAGGAGCTTTTATTCATTTATTTGAAGTCGTGATGGGTCGAAAAGTCAATAAGAATGGAAGTCACTGCACTAGAATGTGACAGCCAAGTAAGTGGCAAACTTTTTTTTTTTTTTTAGCTTTATACATTTAACACTTTAACAGCTCCAATAATTTTAGAATAAAAATGATCTGATTTTTGATGATGAATTTGAAATTTTCTAAGAGGCTTGAACTTCCACTCTGCTGCTTTAGTAATACCTCATAAGCTTTTGAACCAACCCCATCCAAAGTGCAGTATTTCCTCCATTCTCCATTCATTGTGGAAAGCTCGACTGGATGATCAAAGCAGATGGAAAACTGACATCTCGCCTTCTTGAACTTCACACCATCAGTCGTCTCAAACAAGGCAACATTTGCACATTGACACCACACTGCACACAGACATGCTGCTGGATGTACTGCCACCCATGATCATAGGAGTTCTGATGTGTATAACTGGTGGAGACCTGTATCGGTTACATGTTAGTACGCTACTGTGTGCAGCATCCTTACCTTATATCACCTTAAGTTGAAAATTAACTCTGATGGACCTTTAGTTTTTTCACTTGCTGGATGTCAGACTTTCTTCACCAGTTGCTCCTTTACATTCTGTTACTCAAAGCTGGAGACGTCCTGCACAGTTGGCCCGTCTGAGCTTTAGGAAGTCGGTTGGTGGAAACCTGTAGGACTCATTCATACTGTGAGGTGAACAAAACAATGCTTGAAAGCGTCTGAAAGCTGCAGAGTGTGGTGAGGATTCTCAGTGAGATCAACAGTAACAGCAGACACTTTATTTTCAAAGGAAGTTGTAAGCCAACTTTTCGGCCATCCGGAAGATCCAGAAAAACGAGCGTCAAAAGTTTACCTGTTCATCAGTCAGACGTTCAGTCCTTCCACACTCGCTGCACTGACATGTTGATTTAGACAGTGAGAAGAGTCCAGATTGCAGTTGATGCCTTTAACTCATTTAAATTCTGACACACATTAACATAAACACTAAGACTTAAACCGGCATTAGAATCAGAATATTGAACGATGAAAATGCACAAACACACCGACACACTTTGCAGATCCATACTCAACACTTTGCACAAAATGAACCTTGGCACCGACTCAGGAGAATTTAATTACTTCCTCTCCCTCTCCCCATTGGCTGAAAGGTCTGGGATATGCTAATTAAGCATTGACTGATAAAACATTCCCTTGGCCTCTTACCACTGTCTCATTACCACTAACTTCTCTGATTGCAGCCTGAGTCCAGCACCCACAGTGTCAGATAAATAAGAACACCTCAAGCCACAGGCTGTGACTAAATGCTTAATAATCGGAGGATATGACCTCGCAGCGTGATGGCACTGCGCCAGAAAAACTCGAAAAACTTTGTGCCACAATCAGTACACCTTATCTTCTTTTTCTAATTGATAATTAGTCTTGCATTAATTTGGGGCCAACATCTATCTCTTATCACAAAGGTACAATTTATCTGCCGCTTAAATTATGGACTAAATTGAGTTGGCAATGTTAATGACTCACCTTGCAGTGTATGGGGGACATGAGGGAAATAATTTCTCCTGACTCATATTTAATTAACCTGAGCAGATGTGCTGGGCATGCATTGTAGCTTAAAAAAGAAGCACGTGTTTAAAACATTTAAAGTATGACATCTTCAGCGAATCCTGTTTTAAAATGAATATTTTAATGCAAAAAAAAAAAAGATGCCATATACATAAATATAAAAAGTAGGAAAACAATCATTGTTATTGTTACAACATTATAAAATGAGTTTTGTGTTTTTGGATACAAGCGGTTTAATAAAAAATGCTATACTTCTAAGAGAGAGGTTGTTTAGTTGGCTCCTTCATATACTGGTCTCTGTAAAAGGAGATCCAGGAGTACCAGAACTCTTCATATAGAAGGTTCTAGTTAGTACCTTCAGCTTGTGCAACTCATATCGTACTGCCAAACAACAAAGAGCCATACTTACAGAATGCTTGATGTGTTCACCATGCTATGCAAAGTGCCTTTTTTTGTGTTCTTCTTGGAAATTTTATGAAGAAGCAAATTGAAAATTGCTTATTATCTTAATTGCAGGTAATTACTTCAATATGAACTGCATTTATAAGAGTGAGAAATGCCAACATGAAGTGAATTTCTGGGAAAAAAAGTGGTCAAACCTTGCAGTGTACCTCTCTCTCACAGTAACATGGTAAAAGCATCCAAACAGTCTGTGGCTCTTGTGTACTGAACCAACAACAAAGACTATCATTAAAGAGAAATACATAAAAAAATAAATGCTTGTGAAGAGTTACATACATGTGAATTGTGTACGAATATCAGAGGAGTAACAGTAATACACCTTCATGTAATTTTCACATCTCCATAAAGCTTCAGCAGACACTGACCCAGCATTCAGATACACATTTACCATCTTTGCATTCTGATCATTCAGTCTTAAAGGCAAACTACGCAGGATGTTCCTAAAAAGTGTAGACTCACACGAAAATAATCCCTCTCAACCATCACTTGTGACCCACTAGAAGTGTGTGGCAGTGGACTTATCTGCACAGACTCCCTGCTGTAATCAGGATGTTTCTGGGCTGCAACCTTTCGGCAGTGGGTGTGTAGCCCCCAGCCAATAACAGCACGCAGGTGAGGTCGGGACTCGATAAAAAGGCAGCGACCAGGTGCCAGACCGTAACCGGCACACATCCAAGAGGAAGCTATAAAAATGGCAGACACAGCACAGACAAGTCCTGCACAGAATACCTTAAAAGAAGAGCCGTATGCATCTATGTGACCCCTGTAGATCAGTTTCCAATCTCCTAAAACTGTGCTTTGTCATTGTACTTTCAGTAATACTTTGGCAATTTGATTTTGGAAGTTTAATTTCCACACTGGTGCTTAAAACTGATAATAGCATGAAAAAGATAAATATTTTTAAGTAATTCCCAAAGTCATTACATTCAGTCCATACAAGCCCACTCCTGTGACCCTCCACCTGCTGCAGATCAACTGCCACCCCAGTTTTTATGAACTTTCATTCTTTCCTCTGCTCTGCTGTTCTTTGAAAACTCTCTGAATCAACCACAAAGGCGCTGGGGGGCCGTGCACTGCATCTATTCCTCCCATTTCTTCCACCTTTCTATCACTCGTTTCTTCAATCTCTCTTTATCAATCCACCTCTTCCTTCTCTATGTTCTTTTGCTTCATTTTCCCTTCCTGGAGTCTCCACCCATCCCCCACTTCTACTCCTCTCTTCCATCCTTTCACTGTCATTCCTACCTGCCTGCCTACTTTCCTCTTTCCATTCAAGATCCAGATCTCTGAAACAAACAAGCAGATGAGATTTTTTTCCAGCCTTTTTTTCAGTCTAGTAGGATTTCCTCTTCAGTCATATTAACAGAAATGCAATCGACCTAATCATGAAATGTCATTTTTAACATTTAATCTTCAATGAAATTAATACTGCTGAGCTTTGTGGAGTGAAACGCAGAAATGTTACACTAGACTCTAAGTTACACTTAATTGATGGTTTAGTAAGTGGCTAAATGGATATACGCTACGGTGCAGCACTGAGAAGAGCACTCTGCATTCATGTTTTAACAGGACTTGTGTGCACTTCAACACACAGTGACGCCTACACCGCCAGGTCACGGGGATGTGCCGTGAACATCCATCACATCCGAACTCCGGCATGTGACACGCACAGACAACACGGAGAAAAAGAGGCCGCTAAGTAATACAGAGTGGTCAGTTAAGCCCAGCAGAAAAAAGCCTTTTGTGCCTGGTTTACCCATCGGCACGGACATCTGTGAGGCTTCAACAACTCTGCTCCAGCACATTCAGCGTGAAAATAAAACATAATTAGTACGAGCACCCAAGATAGTACATTGTAGTGGTTTGATACATTATATAAAATAATCTGTCCCATCATTATTGAAGTTTTGCTCATTTCTTGCATCCCTCAACTTATTTCACATTGCTGTCTATCAAGTTTAATCACTGTTATCTTATATTGCATGTGGTCTTTCCTGACAATGCAGTTGTTTAAATGCTTGAGTATATGTTTTGAAATAAATACTAGGAGTTACTCCCAGTAGAGGCAGCAAAAATGAGCTGTAACAGTGTAAAATGAAGTGGTATCTTTGGTGTGTGTATTACCTCGACTTAGGTCTCAGCATTATTACAAAATGATCATCTTGTTCTTAACTTTTCTTCCAGGATCTCACAGTTCGTATGTTGATTATCATTCTGATGAAAAGTTTGAAAAATGTGGTCGTCAGCTTCTTGCTTAAAGCAATGGATTATCTCTGACGCCTGACAGGAAACCAAGAAGTATGCAAAAACTGCAGGCACGCTGGAATGATTCAATAAACACAGGTTGACTCCGTGGATTAAGTATAGAGGACTGAAAAAGCAATCCAAGAAGCTTTCATACATTCAAGCAGAGGCCATTTTAAATAAAGTGAACTATTCAAATAATGGTAAAATGTCCCGAAAGGAATAGAAATAAATGTAAATTTGAGATTCAGTACTTATTTACGGCTGTAAACCAACAGCCTGGAGTGGTTTCAGACTCAGATTATACCTAATCCAGCACTAAAAAATCTATTTCAACTCATCTGTACTGAGAGAAATACTTTGGCTAAAAATGAAAGGCAATCATAGCATTATTAACAACATATTATTGTTCATTAAGATAACTGATACAGTGCTCTACTGTGCTTTAGTGCACTTCAATTACTCAAATGTTTCCACAATTCACTAAGAAAACAATACTGTATGTGATGTATCAGATTAATCACAATGTTTTCATAAAGATTGGTATAGTGGCGTTCTCCCTGTTACACTTCATTTAATAACAAACAGGAAGCCCATCCCGGTTTGAAATGCCGTGTATTTACTGTTAATCTGATGGATATGCTGTCTTGTAACTGTCGAGTTATGATGCTGTTTTTCACACAGGTTTGCTACATAACCTACATCTCAACTTGCCCTCAAGAGGAGACCAAAAGCCTTACAATCCCCTTTTAGTCGCACAAGACACAAAAAGGTTGCTGATTTCTGTCTGTTAGAATACTTTATGTTTTGTCGCTTGTGGAGCGGCAGCAGCGAAACCACCAGGTACAATATGAGAGCGCGTCGAGCTGTATGTGCACCTTTATTGCCTTTATTTAAATGGATCTAATTACCTTTGTGGCTCGGACTGATTCTTGAAAGAGGCGACTTAATCAGAGTATAGTGAAAAGTAAAAACCCTGCTAATTTTACACTCTATGAAGACTCAAAGCAATTTAAACGACTTCAAACAACAAGACATTATGCATTACGCAGGCCACTCTATAATTAACCTCCTTTACCTTGCTTGTCTGTGTATTACCATATACTTCAAACAGCACAGACAGTGTTTGATAATGATGGTGATTCAAATTACACCATTAGGAGGCTTCGACTCTATTTCATTGGAGTGCCGAAAGCAGAAGAGCTGCACAACACAAAGCATTTGGCATTCTGCTCGTTTTCATCTCTGGACCTGATCCGTCTACACAGCTGCAGTCATGGCATTCTTCTGTCTTGGGTTGGTTTGGTGTTGCTGTTGCTGTCTTCCTCCCTCCCCAGTATAGCCATACTGGTCTGAACTGGGATCCACCAGATGCCTGTAACCAAACAAGCATGTTCTCAGATTTCCAGAGCATATTGGGTTTTTTGCAGTTATTTGATAAAAAAGGAGGATTTCAGGTTTTAGAATTTACCTTTACCATCCACAAATCGCCCCTACCTGTAAGGTCCACCGCCAGTTCCACGCGTCATAGTGTCGTACCGTATTCCACGAAGTGGAGGGGTGGGAGACGGTGGCACGTCCTGCCGCAAAGGGCCTCTCTGCTGGGAGCTAGGAGCAGAGAACAAGACGTCAACCATTATCACAATATGAGCAGGTGAGGACAGGTGTGGTGATTTTCGATTTTATGATTCAACAGTGGAACAACTTGAAAAAATTCAAGACAGGAGTTGAGTTGAGGCCTTACTGTCAGAGTACTCATGTTAGAGTATAACCTTTGTGTGCAGCATTATGTGACATTAAGCAACTTCTTTGCATTTAATTACCTTGGGTGAGGGTAGTACCCTGGGTCGACGCCCCGTGGGTCACCTGCCCGTGCATATGGTGGGCCAGGTGGGTAGCCGGAGTAAGACGGGCCAGACTGGGAGTTGGGGTTAGGGTAGGACGGGGACTGAGGGTACCCTTGTGGGGTCTGTGGAGGTCCGGGGTAATGACCTGACCAGGGCTGCATGGGGTAATCAGCTGGATCCAACGGACCTCGTCTGGAGGAGAGAACGGCACAATTTTGCAAGAAATGAAGGTGAAATTTAGCAAGAAAATAAAAACTAGCTTATTTTGCATTGCAAAACACATAGACAGTCGCATGTCAGTGTGGGTCCGTTGATTCATTTGACCAATCGACAAAGAGGAAGACATGGCATGTGGTCAAAGAGCTTCTTGCCTGACAAACGTTTCCCATGGCTAAACTTTTACAGATACAACTTACATCCATGAATATGAATTCCGAATAACATTCATTTGCGTTTTGACTATTAATGACTAAACCACTGTTTGTCAATAAATAGAAAGCTATGGGCATTTTGTTTTTCTCAAAAAACGCTGCCAGTGGTAGCAAGATAAACATATAAACCTGTATAAACAACATTATGTTGCAGAAGGCAATCAGTGAAATAAACATGATTTGTCTGCATGACATCACGACCTGATGCAGTTTTAGCCTCTCGCTCTGCCTGAAATCACTCAAAATAAAACAAATCATCAACCAACTGCTGGCACTGTGAAGATCATGTCAGGGTTTGCTGTTTTTGTTTGGTTTGTGATGCTCTTTTCATGTCTATTATTACGAAAACATCAGCGAATTCTAATGCTGCATTTATTTCCCGTTTCTCTGGAAAATCTCTCGACTAAACGCCTAAATTATCGATGAAAACCTGCTGAAAACTATTTGTTTTGGATTAGAGAGAAGACAGAAAAGAGGAGGAGAGCCACACACACACACACACACACACACACACACACACACACACACCCAACAGCCCATCCCAGCCAAAGATCACATAGCAGCAGAATATAAGTGACATGTGACAGTTTTAAGTAGGCTAGGGCTCAGTTAACATGCACGCAAACACACAGACACAGCTGTGGTAATCCAGTACAGTCCTGTTAATAGATATCGATGTCTTGTGCCCAGTGGACAGCAAGTACACAAACGTGTGCCGTCCACATAGCAAACATTATGAGGCATTACATTTTATCTCTCTGTCTTTGTGTTAAATTAAGAATAGGAATAAATAAATCTCCTTCTATTTTCGTGTGTGTATTCATGCGTGTTTGTGTACGTACATACATGTGAGATTAGACGTGTGCATATATTAAGAAATTCTGCACGATTTTGAGCTAATATACTTCAGAATAATGTGTACTGGAGCATGTACTTGTGTTAAAATGTGTTCAGAGCAGAATCATGTTACTCTCACTCGGTGTCATAATGACACTTATCATCGATATGCAGAGTTGAGTGGGTGGGGCTCCACAGTCTCCAACCAATCGCAGAGTTGACCTGTTGCCTGTTGCCTGGAGATAATGTTAATGTGCACACGACCACGGAGACAGACAGACCCAATCAAACACAGATTTGTGCACGAGTGCTTGCGCAGAGCACACACACATGTACACAGAGCGCTGGTGGTCTCCTTGCTGACGCCTGTGTGTGTCACTTTGGGTGGTCAGCAGTGGAAAGTGTCTAACTAACTACATGCCCATCATGTTTGGGATGTCTGCTTCTGCCCCTCCTGGCTCCATATATCCGCCGAGAGAGTGTGTGTGTGAGTGCACACACATCACATTTCTGCTCCTCTGTCAACTCATCTGTCAACCTATCTGTCATCTGTCTGCCGGTTTTCGACTTATTCTGCTACACTTATTGTAAGTCACTCTGGGAAGCGTATCAGCTACATGTCTCAAATATCTCCCTTCTTGTAGCCACAGCCGTTTCGTCTGCGTCTCCTCGGCTGGAAAGCCTACCAACACGTCAAGCCTGCCAGCTGCCCCGTCTGTCCATGTGTCTGACTCTCTCTATCTGTCTCTCTTTAGACATTTTATGGCTACAAGTTTGCCTGCCACCCAATCTGCACGGCTTGCTATCCGTCTCTGACTCTGTATACCTGTGCCCATATCAGTCAGTCAATCCGTCACTCAGCATTTGGTCCCCGATAATGTCGCCAAGGCAGAGATGGAGAGGTGACTGGAAGGTGAAGAAGACAGGACAGAGAGGGGACAGACAGAGATTAGGTGGAAAGGAAGGAGGGGAGGGAAGTAAAAGTGTAAGGGGAGGTATGGGGGAGTGATGCAGATGAAAAACAACGATAAGAGGATGATGGGAGCTAGAGAGGTGAGGAAGATACAGTAACGGAGCAGAAAAAGACATCATCTGTAAAATTTACAGGTAAGTAAGTCATCAGCAGCTTTTGTGAACAAACTTGTCATTTAGACAAACAATTATTTGTAAGCAAGGTGTAAACAGAAAAGGAGATGAAGCAGAAAAGGCCAGTGGGCCATGAGACACGTTGGACAAGTTTAAAACGGGAAGGAGAACAAATGTGGACAGAGAAAGGAATGATTGAGAGTGGTGCGGACTGAAGAAGAATGAAAGGAGATGAGGATAAGAGGCGGGAAGGAGTGAGAGGCCGGTATTCCTTCGATCATAAGAGATCAGAAGACAGGAAATTTGATTCCACCTAACATAACATTTATTATTATGATTTCTATGTGATCTCCAAACCTCTGTCACTGCCTGTTGGCAATGTAACAGTGATCTACTTCAAATCAAGTGGGAAAACATACAGAAAGATGTTGTCAATTCACTGGATCCCTGGAAAGGTTGAGGTTTAACAGGTGCTGGAAAAACCTGGAAACATTTAAAGAACAAGTAAGTGGTCAAAAGAAAATAATCATAGCCACATTTTGAGTGTGCTTTTTGCAGTTTTATATAATATTTTATTTTAACAGGATATCTATCAAACTGTTGGCCAGCTGAGAAGAGGAATTTTAAAAGTGACATGTGGCTCAGGAAATGCGATGGGCATTTTTCAGACAAAGGGACTGCACTAGGGGCGGTTGTGGCTCAGGAGAAACCCCAAACTGCTCCCGATGGTCACCCTGTGTGGTTGCTCTCTGCCACCGGTGTGTCAGTGTTTGCGTGAATGGGTCAATGAGAAGCAGAAACCTTGTGAAGTTTGCTTTGAATAAAAGCAGCATTTAAATGTACCCATTTACAAAGGGTTTAATCAGTTAGTCAAATAAAAAAATTAAAATAAAAAATTTAGCAGATTGATTGATTGATAGTGAAAATAATCATTAGTTGCAGTCATAGAATCTTCTGAGAGTTGCCATATTGGGATTGGAGTGGAAATCCAGTGGGAATCTTTAGGGAATTCACTGTAAATCCGGTGGCAAGTTTGGAATTCTCCCTCCAGGAACCCAGTCAGCACTGCACAGCAGCTGGGGATTACGGGGTAATGAGGATGGAACCCATTACTGGCACGCACACACACACACACACACATACAAATGCACACACACACACACAGCAAACCTTAGCTTAAATGCAGTGCTCGTTCCTAATCACCCCCTCCCAAACCCCACGCACTCTGGAGGAGGCAAATTGGCACACAGCTGGAGAGGAGTTAAGACCAAATGAGAAGGCTGGTGGTCTGTGTGTGCATGTGCGTGAGTGTGTGTGTGGGAGAGAAAGACAGAGAGAAAGATAGAAAGAGAGAAACAGATGTAATGAATGAGAACAGCTTCCTGGCACATGCAACAACTAGTTTAACATAATTGTGAGAGTAATCAAAGCAAAATGAAAGAAGTGAAAACATTCCAGGCGGAACAGAAAAGCCAACGAGGGCTCAGTGTGAAGTGAAGCCCGGCTATGTAATACCTGTTTAGGAATAACTTCTTTGATACTCTTAGTTCTGTCAATGGCACACTCAGAGTACATAGGTTAGATATCTGAAAGGATAATTGGAAAGATTCCTCTCCATGTCTGACAGTAATTGAGAGTAACGTGAGCCTTTCTAATTCCCCGGTATTTAAGAGATTTCTGATGGAATTTAGAGGAAACAAGGAGTTGTTATGTGTCCGCTGCACCTGCCCCTCTCTCTCATAAACACACTTACACTTACTCTTTCTAAAAGGGCTGGATACAGCTGTTATACTAGTGAAAACACACACACACACGCATACATACTCACACACATTCACAGCCATCGATCATCCCAGCCTGTCTCAGCGAGACACAAATACCTTTTAGAGAGAGAGACAAGATGTAGCGTTGTGGCACAACACATTAAAAAAACTCGGCGTGGTAGATGGATTGTCTCAATATAACCGAACACTAAAGCACAAACACGAGCAGCGCTGCCTTGAAATGAGAAGAGAGGAGAAGTTTCAGATGAGCGGGGGGAGGCTTATAGAAGGTGTGACACAGGGGGGAGTAAAGAGTGATATCTAAAGCGAGTGACAGAGCAAAGAAGAGGAGATAAACGACTGCGGCTTTAATTCAGTTGTTTCTTCGTGAGTCTTCATAGAGCTCATCTTGTGTTGGCATCCATTTAAAACTGATTTTAGGTCTGAGCTCGGGAAAGCACTTCATATATTCAAATTGCATTCAAGAACATTAGATTCTTTGTCAATGAGAGTCACGATATTTTGACAGCCTGGTAATAAAACAGATTAATAGCTCAAATTGTTCCACGACTGCTGTCGTAATGTCATTTGAAGAGCCGCAGTGAAAATGGAGCTGCTGTGGTGTAATGTCCCCGGAGTTACACTAAGTTTAGCTCCAGAGCTCCATCTTCTTAATGTGATACTTCATTATGAAGCTTTAATCACGGAGGCATCACAGTCCAAACAATGAGGCAATATAAGCTTAAGTGAGAAATAATGAAGGGTGGATAAATATTTTATCTTCCATCTAAAGACGGGTAGGAAACAAGAGCAAAGTCTATCCGAGGGACGAGTGTACTGGAATGAAAATGAAAGCGCGCCACATCGTGCGGTCTTTGCAAATGACATTTAATATTGGTTTTGAAGCGCTCAGTTAATTATATCAAGTTTAGTACATCAATGCACTGTAAATAAGAACATCAAGTTATCTATGAAATTGACTTATGAAAGAAAATCGTCACCGGGATCATGTGGTGCTCAGAAAAAGTTAAATCAAGGTTGAATCAAGCAGTTCAGTTCATTAGAGCCATGTCTAGACAGATAGATAGATAGATAGATAGATACTTTATTCATCTCCAGGGTCCAAGTGGCTTCATTAAAGCACATTCATATATGTTGTATGAAAAAATGCAGAAAATTAGGCCCTTTACCCCTAAATTAGATTTAAAACATTAAATGAGTTTCAAGGAAACCAGGAATTGCTTGTTAATATGCTTATTTCTGCTGCTTCAAAATCCAGTTATATCATCCGATCCTTTGGAGGATCTTAAGATGTACAGATCATGAAGTTTCGGCCATGTAGTGTTCATAGTTACTAATTATACAACATGTCAACCAACAGAAACACAAAAGCCAACATGAGCACAGAGCAGCCATATATGACAGCCATGGTACAGACTAAAAGTGCACATGCAAAAAGTATGTATCTTTGGTATTGTTGGTTTCCAGAGGCACCAGGCAGGCAGTTAACAAAGAGGCATCAAGCAGAGAGTGGAGGCTTCCAGGGTGAGTGGCAGCTGCCTTTGTTTGAGTTAAACCACACAAAGCTGCTGCGTGAGCACACTGCACAGGTACAGTATACGGCATCTTCAACTGTATTAACTGTGAGCATTGAGAAAAAACAAACTGTTCGCAGAACAGAGCTGAGTCATTAAGAGAGACACCTGAAGCAGCAAAAAGAGGTTTTTCTGTTTTATTAGGAGAAGCCCAATGAGACACTAAGCTGTTTTCCTACTTATGGTTAAGTGGTTACATACTGCGTGTCTGAGTGTATGTGTGTGTATGTCAGAGATGGTATTCTGTTGGTTCAGCTGTCAGCGTGGTTTGCGTTGGTGCTTGTTTGTGTGTGTGTGTGTGTTAGAGACCCCTAAACCTCCCTCGACTCCTGACCCCTTGAAGTCACATGATACTCCATCAGTTCCCACCAAACACTTAAGAGGATGGGGTCAAAGGCTAAGGAAGGGTATTATCAGCCAGGATTAGGCGGCATACCAAATACATAGACATAACATTCAAACCTTCAATAGCAGCCTTTGGCAGAGCTAACAAGCAATGGACCATTGATAACAGTGCAGCTGCACTGGAAGCAAAGCTAACGTAATGTTTTATTTTCATTCACTCATGTGGGTAAAAAACAGCTGATTTACAGAAGGCCTGTTGTGGAGGGCAGTGTTACATGTTCAACACTGCTCTAACAAATCCCCTAAACAATTTTTTTTTAACAGAAAACCCTTTTAAAACTTTATTTATGAAAAGCAGCACAAATCCACCATTCGCTAAGCCTCACCCCCTAGTAACTGTTGCTATACCCGCCAAGCTTTCCATTCTGGCACAGCATATATGGACATTATACATTTACACTGTGAAGTTTATCATTCAAAATTTGCAGGAGAGCTTTCTGCAGTGAGGTGGAGCCTGGCTGTGTTGAAACTGTTGCAGCCACATTTTGAATCAAACGTTGGTTTTTCATGTCAGCTCTTATTATGAAAATGTTAATATTTGTATTCAAATTATGTGCCAGTGAAATGTTATTGGCTGCTCATAGAAGTGACAGAGGAAAAATGATGAGGAGAAACTCAGAGCGTGTCACACCTCAATGAGCTGCTGTGGTTTGAAGACCTAGGTCAACATGAGGACAGCTGCTAAAAAACAAACCCAAATACCAAACATATTTGAGTCAAATATTGCTGGTGAGACAGCCTGAATGGAGGTTTAAGAGCTTGCAAAAAGATCAGACAGTATTTCATTGTGGATTATTTAACTTTAACTGAGATGAAGATGCAATCCTTTGTTGTTGTTGTTTTTTTAAACATGTTTCTTAATTTCCAGTTTCAGACTACGTGCCTCAGATGTAATTACTGAGGACTTCATAGCAAATTTGTATTAAAATGATTGGCCAACAAGGAGTCTCCAGGCAAAGAGCAGACCACTAAAGAATAAAATCTTCATCTGTATTCCTTGAAACAACCAAAGAGCAAAGGGGATGAATGTATGAATGTGAAGAGGATATGAAGCTTGCATAAACAGAAGACAAAGAGATGTGACCGCAGAGGGCTCAGCCAGACAGGAGAGGAGGAAGAGGAGGAAGGAAAAAGACAAGGGCTGTGTCCAAAATCACTCCCTATTTACTCTATGGTGCAAAAGATTTTACTACCTTTTATGAATTCATCCACTTAAAATCAAAAATCCCACAATGGAGCAAAAAAAAAAAAAAGCAAAAAAAAAAAGCAAAAAATAGTAGCATCCCTGGCATGTACACTACTTTTTGCCAACAATCCCACAATACAATGCCCCAAATTTACAAATGCAAAATTACTGTTGTGCGATTCTACAGCTGCAAAATGATAATAATTAGTGTCTGAAATCTCAATTTACTGTTGAGGAAAATGCTGATTGTATATTATATAAGCAGTAATGAATGAGTCAACAAGGAGTTAATTTTGTACACAGCCCATGATGAGGACAGGAAATAGAAAGAGACCACGATCACTGTGTCTAAATAACAAGATGTAGACAAGAAACAGAAGGGTTTCCAAAAATCAGCTCTAGCCAGAGAAGCCATTAAGCTCAGGTGGAGTAAAAAAAAAAGGTTCTGACAGGGAGGAGGAAATGAGGAAGAAAAAGCAGAGGTTTACATTTGAAAGCTCAAGAAGAAGGAATGACAAATAGGACTACGAGTAAGAGAGACTCAACCTCCCAGATGGATGTCTTGTGAGTGAGCCTGAGAAGAAAAACATGAAAGGAGGACAAGGAAGAAAGGAGCGGAAAATGAGAAGGGAGGGACAACAAAGAAAAGTAATGGAAAGGAAGGGGCAGAATGGAGAAGAAGAGAAGAAAAAAGGCAGAGAAACAAGTGCTGCCCTCCAGAGAACTGGCATGCTGAAGGTCAGCATCTGCTGAGAATAATGGGCCCTACTTTAGAGGAACATGCACTCACACACATACACACACTCCCGGATGCTTGCTCATACAGTTCACGTTCGAATGAAACTAAACACCTTTCAGGGGCTCCTATCTGTCTTTGTCAATAAAGTTCTGTCAAATATGATTAATCCACCTGGATATCATGAATTACAAACTGACCAGTCCGGAAACTAACATGATTACATTCCCCTGTGTATGTGCACGTGTGTGTATACACATTTGGTACGTGTATCAGGGTATGAATGTGAGTGACTGTGAAGGTGTGAGGGTGCATAATACAGGGCATTCATATTAAAGAACACAGTCAAAGTGTTAAAAGAAAAAAAAAGACAAAGCCAGCAGAGAATGAGATGAAAATGACCACAGGAGGATAAAAAGAGGATATTGGACGAGAGCAAATGAAAGAGCTTGGTAAGTATGGAAAGTGTTTAAAGTGAAAAGTACGATAAAAAGCTGCAGTGAGATGGGGAAAACAGGAGAGAGAATTCAATCAGAGCACAAAAAAAGTCTGAGAGAATAAAAAGAGAAACAGTACTGAAAGAAAAAGAAAATGAGATGGGAGAAGAACAGTGGAGAAACCCATTAGAGGGAAGTGAGAGGAACTGAGGGATGAGGGCCTTCCAGATGGTAGGAGACTGTTGCCGCGGAAACACAGAGAGGGCAGAACAATGGGGATTTGGAGTGGCGTTTCGCATCCCATCATAATACGGCCATGCCATTTGGAAACGGAGCGATGAAGCTACAGCCAAAAAAAAGAAAAAAACAAAAAAAAAACAAAACAACGCAGACACCGACAATTTACTGCAGGCAGCTCCTCAACAAATACATTCTGATCAACATGACAAATGAGAGATGAGCCGACGGATCAAGAAACTGAGAAACATGTTCTGTACGTGGGGGATAAATGTTCTTCAAAACCTTCGCTCCTGTAATTGCAGCTCCTTTTCCATTACATTCACACTGTCACACCGAGTGTCACACATTAACTCCACCCTTGATGAAAAGCAAGCAAGCCGCCAAAGAAGACACAGACCAAGGATGTCAAAATGTCTCTCCAATATACAAGCAAATACCTTAAATACAGCTTATTACGTAAACATTTTACCACTTTGATTTAATAACTTACAGGAAGGAATAAAGGAAAGAAATTGATTCTTAAGGCATCAAATACAGCTGTTACAAAATCTTCTATACATTTCACATATTATCATATTGTGTATGAAAAGTGTAAGTGTTGAAGTATTTCACAAAACTATCAAATCAATGTTACATGATCTGCTAAAGAAATATTCAAAGCTGTCACTTAATGCACCTCTACAAACTACATATGTTCACAAGCTCTAATGTGGGAGGAAACGATCTAATTGCAGGGGGAACCTCTAGAAATTGGCGACATCAAATTGAGCCGTAAGTCACGCTAAATGGAGCAACCATATCAACTTTTAGATACTTGAATGTGCAACAGCCATAAAGACAGATTGATCACATTGGCAGTGAATTGGCTGCAAATTGTAAGTACCTGAAAGTGTCACGTTCATCTATACCAGCTGAAATGATTCAAACTAAAGATGACATTTAGTTTTGGCAGAATCATACATACCCACTTATAGGCAGTGTAGTGGCTGGCTTCCTGAAACATCATGAAATCCATTACTGATAATACCATGTCCCATTCAAATGGCCTCCATTATTTCACATCTTGAGCCAATAAGGTTCCCCCACAGCAAGATGTAATAGTTTCAAGCTGGGGACATTTTGCTCTGAGTATGACCACAGGATACAAATTGCTGACAAAATTACGATCCCTCAATAGCCACTAATTTGGGACATGAAGAGGAGTTCTGAAATAGTACTTTCAACAGGGAGATGGGAGACTGTAAAAGCCCCTGCACACCCACAAGTATGGTCGTGGATTCATATGAAAGGACTTTTAGGAGGGACACAAACACACAGATACATGCACAGACATGCTCTCAGTGTGCGGTACCATAAAAAAATGTATGGTTTGTACTATACCTGTGCTCAGATAACTGTGCTGTACAGAGTTACTGTTCGACAAAGGCTTCAGTTTAAATGGGCCGATGTTAAATTTCAATTTCACTGCAAACACATTGCATTTGCAAGTTTAGTAGTGAAAAGGGCTGCAACTAATGATTATTTTAACTGACTATTTTCTCGATTATTCGATTAGTTGTTTTGTCTATAACATGTCAGGAGACGGTGAAAAACGTTGATCAGTGTTTCCTAAAGCCTAAGATGACGTCCTTAAATGTCTTGTTTTGTCCACAACCAAAATATATTCAGTTTACTGTCATAGAGGAGTAAAGAAACTAGAAAATATCCACATTCAAGACGCTGGAATCAGACAGTAATAGTTGACAACTAATCGACTAATCCATTCATCGTTGCAACTCCGGTAGTCAATGTAGGACACTGAATCTGAAGGTAAATGTGTTCTTCCGTGCACTAACTTGACAAACACTGCTTTGTTTTACTGTCAAACCCCTTCCTGCTGCAGTAATATGAGCTGCTTCCTGTTTCGACAGATTCATACATCATCTTAATTTACAGCGCGTTCCATCTGGTATCAAAGAATTTGATGTGAGCTCAATTTTTGCACACGCTCATCATGTTGCCTTTCATAGTTTACGCAATTGTGAAGAAGAACTTTGCATGCACAAACACATTTAATTACCATTTAACTATCCAATATAACTTTGAGAATTCTTGGTGAAAAAAGAAGCATGTAGCAGCAGATGGATCATTAGGCTGCTGCCAGATGTTAACATTTCACAGCTGCGAATGCTGAAATGAAGCACAGTCCATCTTCTTGTTTTTCTGTTAGCCATAAATAATAACATTGATGTATTTCTCATATTTTTGGCGATTAGCTAACTGCTGTAAAGTAAAGGCGAACGATCGTCTGCACTCAAAGAAGAACAATTCCAAATAGGCGAGATGTGATACGATAATCTTCACCTGGGTGTTATTCTGCCACTATGCAACATGTGTAGATTTCACAACTTGCATCAAACCTTCCCTCCACATGAGCACAGTATCACTTGACACCAGCACACCCGAAGACCTGTTAAACATTCACTGGCTGGGACCTGATGGAGAAATTTCCTCCCTCACCCCGGGGTCCAGACATATGAAAGCATATCATACTCTTGTCATGCGGGGACCCACTGGTTCTGCAACACATTATCGGCTGTAGCCCAGCTTTTAAGAGTCCATGATCAGGATCAAAGCTGTGACCAGAACTCTTTAAAGCAGCAACGGGTGAACACATCAGAAACACTAGAAGCGAGGAACAAGCTAGGGTCAAGAGAGAAAAAGAGAGGGGGAGGAAGGGGGGGGCAGTCTATAAGAGGCAGGGTCTTTCTTGGGATCCCCTATGTGGCTAACAAACAAGCAGAGACCCCAGGCCAGAGACACAGGAAAACAACTGGACAATGGGGTGGATTGTGCAGCAGTGGTAAAGTGGTCTGGGAAACCCTCAGGCCTGGTTGGGAGGTCTTCTCAAGAGAGACAGAGGGAGAGAGAGACATTTTCATTTCCCTCCTCAGCAGAGTGAAAAAATTATTCAACAATGTCCTTTTCACCCCAAGTTCAGAGAGAATGAGAGAGGGGAGGGGCTTAAAGAGAGAAAGATGCAAAGCGGAACGGCAGAAAGTGGAGGGAAGTAAATGAAGAAGTGCACCTAAACTAGACAGAGCGGAAGACACAGAACACAACATCTGCTTCCTAATTACCAATCATCCAATTATCATTACAATGAGGAAGTGACAGCCTTCCCAGAAACCTGCACAGCAATTCTGATTGGCTCTTTTAATCTAATAAGAGTAATAACGAGGACAAATGGGAAAGGGTGTTTGGCTAATGCAATTGGGTCAAGGCTGTGTTTCAAACAACTGATCGCTGTTATCAGCAGAACTCCTGTGGGAGCAAAATCATGTTTTTAATCAGGGCTGACTTAGTCCAGTCCTGTGTGCTTTGAAACTCGGGCTTCAAAAACAGTCATTCAAAGAAATACGGGCTCATGGAAGAAAAGGGGTCCAACTAAACAACAGGAAAACACACAGGAGGGGGGTTTGATTGTGGATATGAATGTAAAGCAGTTATCGTTGTGGCGGTCAATGCTCTCCCATTCTTTAGGTTACAGACAAGAAGGAAGTCTGTGTGTGTGTGTGTGTGTGTGTGTGAGAGAGAGAGAGAGAGAATATAAGAGAATATGTATATGACAAGCATTCACCAACCTCAGAATATCCAAAACTCTCTCTCTCTCTCTCTCACACACACACACACTCACACACACACACACACACACACACATACTGATATAATGCATTCCCTAACCTTTACCCTAACCTAAACCTAAACCTAATTCTAACCTAACCCTTAAAACCAAGTCTTAGCCTTAGCTCACTTTCCAAAAATGTCCTCACTCTGTTGGTTTAACAGAGGGCCGGTCCACACTGTGCAGCCAGTACATGCACACGTTTCCATCACTTCTGGGGACATAACGTGGGGACTTATATTCATTTTGGGGAGACTTATTCTAACCATAACCATAACTATAACCACTACTCACCTACTCCTAACCTTAACCCAAGTCTTCACCCTAAAATTTAATGATTTACCTTATGGGGACTTGCATTTTAGTAAGATGAGTCCACACAATGTGACTGTGTAAACAGATTTATGTCCCCACAACATGAGTAATACATTGCCACACACACACACACACACACACACACACACACACACACACACACACAAACACACACACACACACAGAATAGGTAAGTATGCATACCAATCATTGAACTTGCTTCAAACAGATTAATGCAGTCATTCATGTTCCTACACGAACACAAAATGGTACAACACAAAACATTTCACCGCAACTTTCAAGGTTTGATTCCAGCCAGGAATGTTGCTAAATGTCACACACCTCTCTCTCTGTTTCAGTCAGTCTCTCGACACTCAAAACCATCTAATAAAATGGAAATAAGCCCTAGTCCTCAACAAATGTCCTCCCATGTTTAAAATTCAAACTGCTTCTCACATGGGTAGAGGTATAGGGACACATAATCTCAACAGGGGTCCTTTGTTTCAGTGTAATAACACCACTGAGAGAAAGCGAGATGGAAGGGGAGAAGTACAGGAAAATGGTGAAATACAGAGAGAAGGTGAGATGTGGAGGACGGGGGGTGAAGAGGATGGAGAGGTAATTTCAAGAAAATGTCAGTGAAAGGAGACCTTGGGGGATTTAAAGTGAAAGGACATGCAATGTTGCGTCCTCACCTCTTTACCTTTCCAAATTGTCTATGTTCCCTTTCCATCTTAGAAATAAACTTCCAAACAGGAAGAGAGTTAAGAACGCTATTTTCTGAATGTTAAGCACAGGTCATATAGCACTGAACGTATGATCACATGAAGCGCTGAATGTTTGAATGGGCCACAAGTTGCTGATTGATTAAAATCACCTGGAGAAAAATGCATTAATTAATCTTGATATGAACCATTAGCTAACATTAAACTTGGTTTTATGTGAAGCATTAGTTTCCATACATGCTGATTTTATCTCAGCATAAAGGTTTGGATCACAAAATGGTTGCAACACTCAAGATCAGGTTTAATTACTGTGGTCAAAACCGATTTTAGTAGTAAACACTTACAAAACGCTTTCATGCAGTCACAAAAATATACAATATACCTCCACCAGACTCCTCTGTATTTCATGCAGTACATTTACTGACAGTCTGTTAGGTGGTGTTTGTGCTTTAGGCAGGGAAACATCATCCACTGCTGGGTCATGTTTTAATTTTAGAGCCATCAAAATCTTGTCTCGCACTGATAGCGCACACACATACACACACGCACACACACTCACATGCGTACAAACAGACGACGTATCCAGTGCTCCAGTTAACTGACTTTGAGTCAAACATACAGTACCTGAGTAAGCAACCCTGCAGCTATTTTTGGACTCACTTGGAATAGCATGAACACACACTCACAAACACACACATGCACATACACAAACATGGTCCCTCCCACACATGCATACAGGTATACAGGCATGCAGACACTAGATACACACAGCCTGCTAGCTATTTCTGGGCCGGTGGCAAAATAATATGTTTTGATAAGGTCAACAGCCTGGATGTGGTTTCCAAACATGAGCTCTTTCGCCGACTCTAGATGCTGAAATATCTCCTGAGTTAATTGACAGCAGGAGAAACGTGGAGGCAGAGATGTAGAGGCAGGGAGAAAGATAAACAGAGACAGAAGGAGTCCCTTTTAGAAACATTTCTGGGTTAATCTATCTATTTTGTAATGGCTTTTTGGCTTTCAGACTGGTGTGTTCATTGTGGAAAACTTATATTAACTCACTTCAAATATGAGAGGCTGTTATGGATGTAGGCGCAATGTTTGCTATGTATTCGGCATCAGTTATTAGATTATGAAAGACAAGGCGATGCATATGTGAATCTATAAGGCTGTTTTCTCATCCACAAAGAAAAGTGGGTCTTAAATTTAGAGGTCAGAACAACATCCATCCATTTTTCCAAAAAAACTGTTTAGCTTGTGCAACACAGAAATGTCAGTTTAAGCATCTAAACCACCATTTCCCATTGATATGATACTATACATTTATTTCATTTATTTATCAAAATTTGTATCTTTATTACTAATGTTACCATTTAATATGTATGTTAACTTAACCTACACACTCCTCCACATGAATACACGCCACACTGACACATTTTCATACATGCATGCAAGCTCTGTGACATGTGTGTCTAATCTGTCGCCTTTTTATATTATGTCCTGTTGCAAAAATATAAAAAAAACCCCCAAAAAACAAAGAAAGCTGCATTATTGGCAATGTGACAGTTTTAAATCGCACTTCAGCTGTGTAGAAAATGTTTCAGAAGTGTTACCAGGTTGTAAGTAGGCAGACTGTCAGAGTGACTTTTATGGAAAAATCGCTGGGGTCCTTTTCAAACACGAGGCCTACATGTAAAATTGGCACAGCATTTTTCGGATTACAGTGCATGTCTGAAAGTGGAAACAGAGACAGGGTGTACTGTATGTGAGTGTGTGTGTGTCCAATTTCCCAAGGCTTTTCAGATACCACAGCCAGACCTCAAAACTATCATCACTGTTCTCGCTCCCATCTGCCAAAGTCATCACCCACACACAGACACTCTCTCTGCCATGCACGCACACACACGCACACACACACACACACACACACAGACACTCTCTCTGCCATGCACACGCGCACACGCACACGCACACACACACACACACACACACACACACAAACGAAAGAGGTGTGAAATAGCCATCCCTCACCATTTTAACAGGGGTGGGAACCTGGCTATAAACTTTCTAACGTTCTTAACTTCTGTCTGTCACTCCCCTCACCGACTTACACTCTCCCTCTCTCTCTCTCTCAACAAACATTTGTTGTTGGCTCCTTAGTCTGCTGAGGTGTTGGTTCTTAGAAGCAAAATAAAATGAGGTGAGAAGAAGCTAGTAACAACCACTCAGAGTTTTTCCTGTTGAAGTTTACACTTCTATTTTCACTTGAAAACGTCTTATTTTTAGCTACAGCAGGAGTTTACAGTGCGGTGATGTCAGGCATGTTAAGGGGCTTTACGTAAGGACATTACAGCAGGACCATTCATCTTTGGAAAATAACGGAGAAAAAAAATGGCTGAGAAAATAAGGGACCATGGAGGAAAAGAGAAGGAATTAACAAAGGAGCCAACAGGAGAAGAAAAAAAAATATGGAGATGTAACGATAGACTGAAGAAAAAGGAGAGAATAAAAGTTGAGGCCTTTCAGGCAGTGAAAGTGGAAAGGTTGCAAATGAAAAATGAGATGCTGAAAGACCGAGAGTGACTGATGATGGTTGGGGAATATAGTATGTCTTCCACCGTGTTTCACATTGAGATGCTGAAATGGTCAGTGAACAGCTGTGGTTTCATGCAAACGATCTTTCAAATAACGACCGTTCTTGCCCTGATTATTCATCTGGTCACATCAGAAAACACATCATGAGAAATAAATGGAAAGAACCCTTCAAGACTTCATCAGCACAGTCAGGAAGCTGCTATTGTTCCTGTTTTGGCTAATGTTATATTTCATGCTGTCCGGGGAGGAAAATACCAAAATGCAGCGGGCAACAGGCTAACGCATGCTGCACAGAGATAGTCGTGTGGTTAAGTTCCCTGCTTGGCTGTGAAGTCTGATCAGAGCTGTCTCTCCTGTGTCCTCTACTCTCCTGCCTCCTGGCTTTTTAACCGTCTGAACAGGCAGAAAAAAATAGCTGAGCTGAATGCTTAGTCTGTCCGAAAAAGGGGGCGGAAGAACTGGAAAATAAAAATGAAACAATGAAAAATAAAAAAATCTTACAAACAACAGTTAATTATAACAATATAAATATCTTGTGCAAAGCACGTAGAGCGAAGAGGCTCTTTTGACAGTTTGCCCAACACTGACTAAACAATCTTCATCTCTTAAATCTCTTAAATTACTTGAGCCATCAGAAAACTAAAGGTTCAATGAATCTTCCAGTTAAATATTCCCACAAGAGGTTCAGTTACTAGAAAAAAGGGAATTTCAAAAGCAAGCATTAACTTTAAAAACCTGTACTAATGGTCCTGTGAGGGATACGAACACGTTCATTTACAACGTGCAGTTCAGTGAGGACCCTCTGAAAACGAACACGGAGTGGCATCAGCTCATGTTGCTGATTTGAAAAGCAGAGAACAAGCTGTGTTACATGAGCTAACTCCATGACGAGGTCCTTATCCTGTATTAATGTATGCAACATTCCTGCTAGAGTGCAGCTCTATCATTTTTTTTTAAAAACAAGAGACTGCTGCCAAAATAAAAACACTATTGAATTTTGCTGCTCCAGTTCAATAAAATACACAGACACCAAACTAACAGCTGAGTTTTGAAGTCACAGAGTTAAAAGAAATGAATAAAAGACCAGAGAATCCACTCATGACGACTTTGACAACTACTGATTGTGCATATGCCAAAGTACGTTTCGGTGGGAGAGCAGGTCTCGGAGTCAGGGATCGGTTTTCAGCCCGGGTCTGAGTGTGTGTTCCCCAGGGAGGGGATAAGGTGAGTTCCTGGCTGAGTGAGGCCTCCAGAGACGCTCGGAAAGACATTCAGACTACACAGATTTAATTAGAGGCTTCAAGGAGAAAAGGGGAGAAGAGAAAAGAGCAGTGAACAGTGCGAAACCTTTACTTTTTGGACCCCCTCATACAAGGCTAAGGAGAAGGAGCAGTACCTTGGTAAGGAGGCATACTGACGTTCCACCTCTTCATAACGTGGTGCCAACCGATGATCCGTCCCTCTGCCCGGCATCTGGTAAAGACAGACAGCTGGTTAGTTTGTGACCCACAGAGCCTAAATTATATATTTCCCTGCCTCGAGTACTAATAAACTGCAAAACTGTGAGCCCGAGCATGTGCAGCCTGCACCCACAAGCCCCTCGCTCTCCTTACATGTGTGTCTGTGACTGTGTGTTTGTGATACCGGATCGACAAAGGCTAGCTATTAGGGATTTAGAGTTTTGGTCTTCTAAGTTTATTTGGGGGGGTAGACGAGGTCTCCATCCCAGATTAGGTTACTTCAGAACGGGATGGAGTCGTCTCGCTCACACACACACACACACACACTCAAACACACAAACAGAGTGGCACACACACTGACTCAAGTCTCATCTCCATCTTGAGGAAAAAAAAGATTAAGTCAAGCTGCTGACAGTTCAATCTCTTCTGCTTCCTCTCTTACTCTTCATCTCACTGGTTCTCTCTCTCACCCTCACATCATGTTTTTTTCTCTTCTTCCTCTTGTTCCCATTCCTCTCTCTCTCTCTCTCTCTCTCACACACACACACACACACATACAGAGCCCCTCTCTCAGAGATTATCCGGGGCTATTCAGCGGGGAGATTCCAGCTGCCGCGGCGCTCCTTAAAGAAGCCGACTAAACCCCAAACGTCAACAAGCTCCATTAACACACACGCAAATACAAACACGCACACACGTGCAGACGCATACACACTACCCATTTTCTCTGTAAGACACACTGAATATTGTAAATGAGACTCACTTTAACATAACGTGGGGCGAGAGAGAGAGAACGATTCAGGTGATTGAGTGTTGTGACTTACTGTTTGTGCAGCATTGTAAAGTCCCTTCAGGGTCTGTGTAATGCTGAGTCTCTGAAAATAGCCCATCAAATGTAGCCTATCGCACCATTGCAACTGCAAAATGGTGCTTTTGTTGATAATAAACATTTCTATCAGATAAAATTGCATAACACATAACTATTCGTCCAAGTACACTGTTGCACCTCTGACAACAGGACAACGCAGTGTGTCATCTGCACATTTTGGAGCCACGGTGTGCTGTAAAAGTAGGGTTTACCATGAATAACATGTGGGAGAAACTGTAAAAGAGATCCATTAAATCCAACAGATAATGGAAGGAGAGCGGAGTGTATGTGTGCGTCCCAAGTGGTGAAGACAAAAGGTTGAAGGTTTGATAGGAAACTAGGTTCTCTTCCCCCCTCAACTCAGGGTAATATTGTCAATGAAAAAGGTGCTGAGAATTAGATATTACAGACCACAGCTTTTTCTTCTCTCTCTGCATGCCAGGGAATGATGCCAGGAGGCATATAAAACAGATTTGCTAGTCCTGCTTTCTTTTGAACACCTGTCTTTATAGCTTCAATATCTCAGGTAGAGAGAGAGAGCGGGATATTAGGTGGGAATAGAGAGGTGGAGCGAAAAGAATGAAAAGGCATTAAATGGAGAAGAAAGGAAGAAAGAGAGATAGAGTGAATGAGAAGTAAATGAGTTAGAGAGAGCGGGCGAGAGAGATATAGAGAGGAGGAGGGATATTATGAAGCTATTGAGAGGTGGCAGGCAGAGAGAAGGGATGAGAGGTGAATTATAAAACACGGGAGTGAATGGGGTGAAGACGAGGACAACAGAGCGGAGGGCTGAAAGGGACACGGACGACACAATTTAAACAAGATGTTAAAAGAGGGAGCGAGAGACGGCGAGAGGGGGAGCGTCCGGGGGAGACTGACAGGTGGGAGAGATGAGCAACAGGGCTGAAGAAAAAGCAAAGAGTCGTGAATGGAGAGAAAATGAATGAAAGAGGGAGGCAGGTGTCAGACAGATGGGGGAAGGAAAGGATCGAACAGCAAGGCTAGGTAGGTTTTAGCAAACATTACTCAAACAGGAGTAAACAATGCACTTGGGGACTATTTCATATGCGTTTGGTGCAGTATTTACGGCGGTGGCATGTGGGATTGATTTAAAATAAACGACAGTTCACGGTATTGGTATTTGGTACATGGTATTTTTGGACGATGGAGGTCTGCGGCACAAAGGAATAAGATATATCAGGCTTTGGCTACACAGGCAATACTTGGATAAGTTTACTATTGGTTTTTGGCCTTTTCAGGGGATTTGCATGCAACAGGGAAGCATATAGAATATTGCGAGGCTTGTGCTTTAAAAGGCAGTGGATGGTGAACCTATAAGGTGCCCTCTTCCAGACAGACAGACAGAGTGAGAATATAGTTTGGAGCTCTTCTGCTCGAGTGTCTTTGTGTGTTTCCATACACATGGATTAGGTGGAGGAGATTACCGTGTGATGCCACAGACTGAGTAAACACAAACAGATGAGTGTGTAGTGGATGCGCATATGTGTGTGAAGTGAGGCAGAGTATAGAAAGCAAACAGATATCTCCATCTAACCACACACAAACAAAGTGGTACATAGTGAGGGTGTTGGAAAAATGTTAGCTATCGCTTGATATTCCTACATTTGCTCACGAGCAACACTTTCACTAACTTACTGCTCTGTGTGTGTACACATCTCTGAGTGTGTGTTTGTGGTACAGCTTTGATACTGTTCTGTTTATAGAAGCAGCAAAATCAGTTTGGAATAAATACAAGAATCAGAGAGTTTTTGATTGATAGAAGAAGCCCGGGTTGCACAGCACATACACCAGACAGCACACACACTGATATAATGAGGCCACAAAAATAATTTGTGCAAATCTTCATCATTTAGTTTAGATGAATATAATGAAAAGTATTCATATGCAACAATAAAACGAATCCAGCTTGTGTGTACATTTTGCAATTCGAAAACTATTTTTGGCCAACAAAGTTCTTCAGAAAGATGCTTATAGCTGGAAATGATTCAATCCTAAAACAACTCAGCCGGAGCTAAAAGGGGTTAATTAGTGAACAGAACGACTTGCTGTGTACAACTATAGCTGCCTGTTTTAGCCTGTCTATAGCTGTGTGCAAGTGTGTGTGTGTGTGTGGAAAAAGAGAGAGGGAGAGAGAGGGAGAGAGGACACAGCGTGGCCATAGAAACAGGCCTTCACAAGCAGAACAGGCTACCCAGGGTGGCCAGGCTGTGTTCACTTAACGAGAGGCTGAGACAGAATCTCTCTTCTTACTGTACCGTGAGACACATGAGGATTTGAGAGAGGTTTTCTTTGAAAAATAAACAATATATTTATAATGGGTTTATCCGTCTCCCTGGTCCCCAGAAACTGCCCCATCCGTGTGGGGAGGGAAGTCAGTGTGCAGTATTAGCTGCAAAATATGTTGACTGTTATTACACAATAAGAGGAACAAGCTGTATAGTAAACATATGTGAATGATTACATCTGTACAGATTTGGTTTGTTTGAAGTGCATCTATTTAGTTTTTCTTGTGTAAAATGTTATTATTCTGTAATATGTCATTTAGCTTTGGCAATAATTTCACTTGTTCAGTCATGTCGATAAAGCTTATTTGAATTTGAAAAAAAAGAATTTGTGTGTGTGAGAGACAGAGACAGAGAGAGAAAGAGAGAGAGAGATGTTAAATGTTAGCAGACACTCAGAAGTGTGACAGGAGTACAGTGCAGGGCAAACACTGTGACAGCTGAGCTTGCGTCGAACATACTGCACGCACCTTCTTTTTCAAACACACACGCACACACACACCTGTACCAGCACGTGCACAAAATCCATCTCCCTCAAAACACACGCGCAATCTTTCTCTTTCAAGTGCAGCCACTGTACACACACACATGCATAGTCTCCCCCCCCCCCCCCCCCCCCCCCCCCCCTCCCCAGGCACCCGCACACACACATTTAAACACACTCCCTCTCACTCACAGAGGGCTGTGGCAGTGCTGTAGTGCACTGGTTGGGGTAATGGTCTAGTGAAAAACCATTTCACGGCATAGCGAGCAGAGGAGAGGCAGAGAGGAGAGCGCGGAAATCAAGCAGAAGAGACTGATACTGAAGGGAGAGAGAGCAGACACACACACACAGAAAATGACACAGACACACACTCACAAACACACACTTACGTAGGCACACACACTGTAAGAGGGGCTCATCTCTCTCCTTTCAACAGACCCTTCAATTTACCCATAAAACAGACCACCCCATCACTTTCAGCACTGACACACACACACACACACACACACACACACACACACACACACACACACACAGTCTTTCTCCCTCTATCTTACAGTCATGTTGGTCTAACTTACACACAGACACACAATGACTCAAACGTCACATCCTTTTCACCCGAGCTGTTTCGAGGATTTCAAGGGATTTTGAGTTTTTAGTAAATGAGACTATTTAGTACTACGTTAAATGTCTCTTTTCGTCTTTCACGTCGCTCTTCAACTCTTGTTATGCTCTTCTTCATCATTCCCCTCCTCTCCCTGCCTTCGGACTCTCTCACCTCCCCCTTTCATCCTCTCCATGCCCACACCTCATCTCTTCCCTTCATTAACCAGCTCTCCTTAAGTGAAATAAAGGGTTCCTGTGAGCACTTTATGTTAAAAACCTCCTCCCTAACCTTCACTCTTAATTAAGAATTCCTGTTTCTGCTACACCCTTAATGCTGTTGTCTTACTCCATCCTCCTTTCTCCTTTCCATGCATTCATCCATCACTTACCCTTGAATTTATAAATCTCTTGCTCTCTCCATTTATTCTCACCCTTCTCCCACATCTCGTTCCCTATTGTCTTTCTCTACCCCGTCCCTTCCTAAAATCAATGATGACAAAGAGGAACAGTATAATCTCTTTCAGTCACTTCTGTTCCTTTCAATGTTCTGTTCCTTCCTAAACCCCCTACCGTTCATCCTCTCTTCTTCTGTACAACGGATAGAGGGAGGGGGAGGGCCCTCTCTTTAACAATCCCTTACCTTCCTCCTGCCATATGTTTCTTTTACTCTCAGTCCATCTGTCTTTCCCTCACTCACCAATGTCCTTTTCTCCTTCCAGAAATCAATGGAAAAAGATTCTGGTCCCCTTCTATCATCCCTCCATCGTGGCCCCCTCCACCCTGCCTCCCACCCATGTAGAAATCGATGAATAAGGGAAGGCTGGTTCTAATCCGTATCAGTCATATCGTTCTGCACAGCCAGCACTTTAGGCTGACTCAATTAAAACACAGCTCTGAGGAGGCTGCGATTTCTGTGTGTGTGTGTGTGTGTGTGAGTGTGTGTCATTTCTGCTGCCTGTGATACACCTAATGCCTGTGCATTGTGTTAGGGGAGGGCCACCTGAAGAAGCTTGTCTATGATCGCAAACAGCAAAAGACAATGACTAAAAAACAGTTTGGACTTGAGTCATAAAAGGGATCTCAGACGAACGACATGATCTCCTCTCCGATCAAAGTTAAAATAATGCAAAGCGCGATAAAAACTGGCGTGTACGTCAACCACCCCGTAGTCCTTCTTCATAAGACACCACAGATCTCAAACCCTGATCACTTGATCCATGTTTGGGTGTGTTGGCAGTACAGGACAAACTACAGTCGTCATGCATTCTGCTGCATAACTAAACAGTTGGTGGCTGAACTTCTCTTTTTTTGTTCAGTTTTGTTCAGTTTTTCTACTTTTAACTTTCAGTTGACAGAAATGGTAATTCCTATGCACATGTTTTGAGTTTACTCAGCTTCAGGGCCAGCAAGTTGTGCAAGTTGGAGTAAAATTGGCTATGTGTAACTACATAGGTTTTCAGGGGATGAAATATTCTGTAGAAAGTTAATTTTCATTACATTGTGTCTGCATACTTCAAATTTTAAGGTCAGACATACAGAGCCACATTTAGAATTTTCAAACTTTTTATTCCCTCAAAGCCTATATGGTTTCACACAGCCGATAATACTCCATCTAAAGAATAATTTAACATAATACAGTTCATGCAGCACATTTCCAATGACATATCCATAAAATATCAGACCCCATTTTTCAAATTAGCCTTTTTTTTTTTTGGAAAAGCCTTCCAGCTTTCACTCAAGTTTGTCACTCTGTGTAAAAACTGCTCCAGGTTTTTAGAAAATTACAACAACGCATGGCACTGTGCTATTAGTCAGATTTTGTCACAGGTTGATATCAAAGGCCATTCTTTGTGATTACTTCACCCCAGGCATGCTCGTAATATTTCAGACGGATGGAGAAAGATTTAAGTACACGCACACAAAGGAAATCCATACACACACAAATATATATCACACTTTTGCACATCAACATTCTATCTACTGATAGATGAATGCATCCTGTTAGTCTAAACAGATATAATATGTTATCTTAGTCACTAGTGAGGGAGAACAACATATTACACCTGTCTCCTGTGTGTGAAGCGAGCTATGCTCTGGCTTTTTTAAACACATCAGAAAGAAATCTAACGCCTGCCTTTTTTTCTTTTTATTGGTACCAGATGTCAATTTGTATTTTCTCCTCCTTCATTTCCTTTCCAAACTCACATCAAATTTAGCAACTGCCACTCATGAACACTCGACATGCAGTGAGTTGTGATGGCATCCACTTGCACTCAAGCAGCAATAAACAAGAAGACGGTAAAACAAGTTCATTCACCCTGTTCCTCCTCACACACTCCATCTTTCCTTCTCCCCGCTGCAGGCCAACCATACATACTTCCTCCCGTTCATTCATTCCCAGCTCTCCATCACAGCATCCAAGTCTTTGTTTATTCTTCCCATTATAACTCCCCATCCATTCATCTAATGCTATATAACATCCCTCCGTCGATCCATCCATCCATTCATTCTAGAGGAAGCAGTAATTGCAGAAGCTGGTGAAAAGCCATCCATTTTCTCAGGCTAATTACTACACCCTCTTAACAAAGCAGAACTAAAGGAAAGAGTACACTCACAAGAACATGCTTATTCACATTGTCACACAAGTTCACCTCTGCACACACACTCAGCTTTTCAAATGGGGCTGTTGCATAGTTCATCACTCTTCTAATGAGTCCGTGTTGACCACACAGGAGACAGAGGCGCCACCAAAGTCAAAAGTTAATCAGTTAGATATGCATCTGCATCATAGGTTGGTAGTTAGCATAGGAATAATGAATAACTAAACCTGTAACTGTCTTCAATGACCTAAACCTTTTCTGGATGTCTGCTTTGTTAAAAGGATACTTTGGGACAGTTGGGGAAATATGCTTATTCCATTTACCAGAATTAGATGAGAAGACTGATAGCGTTCATACATCTGTCCATTAAATATGAAGCTGCAGCCAGCAGTTGGTTAGTGTAGCAACAGGTGGAAACAGCTAGCCTTGCTCTGTCTGACGATAACAAAATAAACCAGCCAGCCAATCAGCATTTTTACAGCTCACTAATTAAAACCTTATATCTTGTTTGTTTAATCTGTAAAAAAAAAATAAGTAAAAACGTCAACTCTTATGGGTGGGGGGCTGGGGGTTATGTGCAGGACTATTTCTTGGCTGGTACCAGTAACTTCTCGGAATCTCCGCTGGTTGCCTGGCAACTGCTTCACTCAGCCCCCAGTAAAATAGGGAATTGACATTTTTGCATTTTGGTTTTTAATAACGGATAGAACATGCTAATTAGTGAGCTTAAGAGGTGCTTGTAGTCAGATTGTTGCACGTTTGGACAGATGTTTCCTTTGTTTCCAGTGTTAATGCTATGCTAAGCTAACAGGCTTCTGGCTGTAGTTTCATATTTACCATACAGGCAGAAGAGTGGTGTTGATCTTCTCACCCAACTCTCTTCCAGGAAGCAAATAAGCATATGTATTGCTTTAAAAGGGAAAAAAGACAAATACACAGCATGTTCATACACTACATGAGTAAGCTAGCTCAGAATGAATAAGAAAATGACTATAATAACAACTGAGTTATAAAAATAATGCTTTGTCCTTTCTTCTTTTAGCTTTAGAACAAAATATGCTGGACTTGTATTCACCTGCTTGCAGCATTGTGATCCATCTCTGGAGGAACAGAGATGTGTCTGCTGTAAGTGGGTGGTGTTTAGAAAACACAGTCAGAGCTGTGGGCTGCAGAGTGAAGTTTCAAAACCAGAAATCTCAGCACCTGGCAAAGTAATCGCTGATTCATTGCTATTGATCAAGCACCTTGTGAGACCTCTGAGCAGACGCACACCATTTTGGTCACTTTGTGCTATTGGACTGTAAAATCTCACTCGGCCCTGCGGAGAGACACGGAGACAGACAGCCATAAGAGCGAGGGTGATAGACAGCACAAGTCAAAGTCTCTAAAGCGTAAGAGAGGCAGAGAAAGATAGTGAAAGAATAAAATAATCATGGGCAAATTTGCTTATTTGTTTACAACACCAAAGAGGCACAAAGCGTCTTTATTCACAAACCTCCTCCTACTGAAATGTCAGCAAAGCACTAGAATAAAGGGCTAAGAATTAAGACTGGTGCACAGTTAAATGTCACAGCGCTGTTGAGCCTCTCATACAATTAAGACCACAGAAGGTCAATTTTCCCCAAAGCACGCAGCTCAGAGCATCTCCCATGAATGCAGCGATTAATACTACTTAACGCACAGCATATCCTGTTTGTTTAGTGTGGGACTGCGAGGGAGTGGAAGTGGCTGCATATTATGTTTGTGTGTGTTTGGATGCGTATCAGTACGTAGACCTATCAATCACATTAATACCTTTTCTTTTTTTAAAATGGCATTTAAAAGTTATCGGGCAGGTGGCATGCCAGCAGGCTTGCTGTCGACAGCAACAGATATGCTGACATGTGTTTTGTCTCTTGGGATGGCAGTGCATTAGCTCCCATTATTCCCTGGAGATTTGTCTTAACAATAACTACTGCCTGCCTAAACCCAGTCCATACCCTAATCCTTACCCTAAATACTGCCAGAAGCCTGGTTTTAACTCCTAATTTTTTTTTGTTTGGTTCATTTGGTCAGGATTAAGTCTAAGTTTAGGTTGGCTACTGAATGAGAGGTAACTCATTCCCTGAACATCAATGCTATTCAGTCCCAAATGGGGAAAATCAAAATTGGGCAACTGACAGCAAATCATGCTGCACTTTATTGTAACTTAGATGTGCAATTATCTTGTATGGTGTTCTTAAAGTGCTCACAAGGAAGTAACTGATTATGAGAGTAATTAGCTGATGCATAAACAGTGATGTAAATATGGATGTACAGATCAAACAATTGCTTAGCAGTAACAGTAGTTTATCTGTGAATCTTAAAATCAGATATCGACTCGCACACACGTCTGCGGTTGGTCTGCTTTTCCCTTTCTCACTGCAAACTTCACCCAGGTCCAACAAAGACCGCCCCCAGTTGTGACAGCTTTCACACCAGTTTGAGAACAGAACCGAACAGATCAGGTGTGGGGTCTGACTTTTTGTCCACAAATAGGAATTGAGTCCCCATAATGTGAATATGTTCACATATTTTTGTTGCCACTACAAGATTGATGACACACACACACACGCACACTCACACACACACACACCAACAAAAAATATGGAAATAGGAGCTAGCTGTGCACATTTTCAGTTCCAAATGCAGCCGTAAGTGTGTGTATATTATTATATATACTTATATATGTTAGGAAGAGGGAGTGAGGAAAGTGAGGGAAAGAAATAAAAGCAAGCGAGAGAGAGAGAGAGAGAGAGAGAGAAAGACAGAGAGAAGAGTGGAAACAGCAAGTGTGGTGGGAGAGAGAGAGAGATGGGGATAAATAAATGATAGTAAGAAGTAAGGTAAGGCGATAGCAGAGGGGATAGGATTAGTCTCTGCTGCAAAGCCTTTGGAGGAATACACACACACACACACACACACACACACACACACACAGAGAATTCAGCTGTGCACACACATCCATGCAGTGACACATACAGTATTATACATGCAGTAAAAAAATAAAATAATAGACTGAAGACACATACGTACAAACAACACACACACACACACACACACACACACACATACAGGTTTACCCAATCCGTAGTGTTCTTAACAGTTAAGCTTGTCCTTGAAAGTGCAAGGTGGGGAGTTGATAAGGGGACAGAGAGAGAGGGAGGGAGAGAAAGAGTCAGGGGTGATGGCATATATAGAGGGACAGAGAGAAGGATGAGGAGAAGGGAAGCTGAAAAAGTGAAGGAAGATAATTTGGTTTCCTCTAAGCCCCCTCCCTGCCACCCAGATAGTATATTCCTCCACCGCCCCACTCTCCATCTATGTCTCTCACTCCTTCTCTCTACCCCAAACTTCCCGACTTAAAAAAGTTCCCCTTTGAGGATTAGGGGGAACAAAGAAAGGTGAATTCCAAGGAAGTCTGAGGGAGTGGGAGAGAGGGAGAAGTATGGGGGAGTGAAAAGAGGTAGGGGTTAAAGGGGAGACAATTTACCTGACAGAGACGTACAGATGATGGGAGAGAGAGGAGAAGGGTAAATTCCTACCCCGTCTGCCATTTTTATAATGTCAGCGCCTTAGGTAGGAAAATCTGTGCTGGGTTTTTTATTTGTGGATATTATTTATTTATTTCTCTATGATATCTCAGGAGCAGGACTTAGCATAAGAGCATATGCACCTCAGAGCAGCGCAGCCACCTTTCCGCTGCGTGTCGGTGTGAGAGAGAGACCGTGTGCATGTAAAAAACCTGAATACGAGTCTGAAAATACACTTTTTCGCGCCCCAGTGTGTGCGGCGGTGGGAGCAGGTGGCTACTGTGGCAGGTTAGATGGAGCTGTAATAGGATGAAAGTGACACTTTATCTCTCTGGCTCACTCACACACTCTCTTGCTCTTTCAGGTGATTGGCTGCAGTCAGGGGGTAGTGATGGCCCCGGCGTATTTTTGATTCTTTCCCACATTTCTTATCTCTTCTAATCTCATGAAAGTCTTGACCTCCTCTCTCCGATTGTCTCCCTGTGTCATACTGTTCTAGTCTCAACATGTTTTATATCTTGTCCTGAAGAATTATCTTTTTACACCAATAATGTGTAAACAGAGATAGAAATCAGATCAATATTTTGGATTTTCATTGAATGAGAAACACACAAAATGCTTGTCAAACATAACTGACAGTTGGTAGGTAGAAGGCAAATATACATAAAATTTGTATGAAACAAGAGAAATGTATGGTTTTTGTGTTTACGTGATAGGAATGGCCGTGTTTATGTGAAAATGGAGGCAGTATTTGGTTTTGTGCTGGATGACATGCTGTAGAAGGAGGCTCAAATCCACCTGCTATGCTGAGCTTTTGTTCAGTATGTAGACCTGAATCCATGTGATATGATGGATGTGACATGATATGACAGACGCACAAAGCTCACCACAACTGTTCTTTCTGGGGGTGTTCAACGAAAAGAACGCTTATTAATGCCTATGTTACCTATTTCACAGCGTATTTTAAATGGTTGGGCTGATAAGGTGTGAAGATGAGCATTCACAGAGGAAGACTACATTCTCCGGGCAAATGACTGCATGTTGTAAGAACGAAATTCTCTAAATCCCGACATAGAGATGAGAAACATCACTGAGCAGTTTTCAATTTGTCTGAGAGCTCTGACTTGGCTGAAGGGTCACATATTACCTTCACGACAAGGGTGGATAGTGCCATCTATCAAATACCCTCCAAGAAATGGAGATGGAAGTTTTCTTGCAGACACAAGCAGTCTGTTGCAGATTGGCCAGGACGTGGACTTAGGTGGTGAAGAAGGGGGGATGGGCACGGGGAGGAGGACAGAATTAGAGAAAGCAGGATGGGTGGGAAAGAAAGAGAAACGTAAGGAGAGAGCAAGACGGGGATTAGAAACCCTCTGAAAGGCAGTCACTTAATTTCCTGGCTAACCTGGCTATGATTATCTCCTGGGTGGGAATGGAACGTTTGATGTCCTGGGACCAGACTAATCTTGGTGACTAACCTCCACCTCTCATTTCCTGTGGATTAGCTCACTCTGCTACTTAATAAAAAAAGGTGGAGGTGGATAGATATTAACCTACAGTGAGGGAGAGAACGATTGTGTCTCTCTTTCTGCGTGAGACTGTGGAAACTGTCCTCAATAGAAAAATGACAGCATTGGTCATTTGTTCACACATTTTAAATGAACTATGTCTGTGTTTTCCTGACAGGGACACCTCTTGTGGCCTTTTGAATGATGGCTGTTGTCTCTGAGCATCAAAGGTGGAGTTAAGTAGACTGATGTTGCTGTGGTGCCAGTAAACCTTGTAAGAAGACAGGGGTGAACGAGGGGTGTGACTATGACGTGGAAAACCGCCGTTCTCATCTCCTTCCAAAAGTCAACATCAGATTCTTTGACCCGTGACCACGATCATTCTGTAACACTGACGGAGCGGCTGAACTTGGGAAAAACAGACCTGATCTGTTCTATTCAGCGGGTGGATGTTCCAAACCAAAACCAGAACCAAAACATGATCAGAAGACACTAACATCTGTTGTTTTTCTAAGTTTTAGCTGTCATGGTTTCGGAGGCACTGACAACAGCGCCATTGCCCTGACAGGCTACCAGGTCAGAAAATATAAACATATTTTTTACGTTGGAGGACTTGTTCCACTGTGAGAAGCCTCCACTATAGCGTACGATCTGGGAAGCAAATTACATGAACGGTAAGGATTGGAAGGAGGGAAGAAAGGTGGAAAAGATGAACAGTGGTAGTTGGATTAAATGGAGGCAGAAAGATAACTGAAGAGAGGAAAACAGGGTAACTTCATCCAGGGCTGTTTATTAACTATCAGTATCTTCTCTTATTATGAGATCAACAGATGAAGCAGTGATGACCAGTTGGCTGTGTTTTCCTGCCTGTTTGGATTGATACTTTGGTAAAGCTGAAGGTGACACAGTGCCTCCAACAATTTGGGACCTCATGATTGAGGGTTGTGAGCAAATTCACAGAATGGCTGCGAGGAAATGCAAAACCCGCAAACACACACTTTTACATCACTAAAAAGCTGCAAATTAACTAACAATTTTCCAGTTGCCAAATTATGCTCAACAGTCTTTCCCTGATTTTTTTTTTTTTTTTTTCTCACCAGGCTTTTCTCAAGAGGGAAAGCCTGAAGTGTTGCCAGGTTACCGGCCAATCTGACCAATGACATGTCACTTGACCCTTCTCTCGGCCAATGCCCGGTCTTCAACAACCGGCTGGGCCCCAGCTGGCCAATTAGCTCGCCTCTTAGTGTGGAGCTCGGCCAATGAAAAGCCCCGGGAGACTTCTGTTCATCTGAACTCACAGATGGGAGGACAGAGAGGGAGAGGGGAACAGGAAGAGTGTGTGTGCATGTGTGTGTGTGTTTGAGAGAGAGAGTGTGATGGACTTGGCCTGAATTCTCAAACTCTATTGAGACATCTTCACTGAAGAGGTTGGCTAGTTTTGAGTTAGCAGTTGGAGACAAATCTCTCCATTTAAAGCGACCAATGGGAGAATTTCATAGCTAGTAGAAGAAAAAAGGAAACCAAACTGCAAGATTTGAAGATGAAGGCTGCTTATTCTTGATTTCTTAACACAGGATGTTTCCTGCAAAAGCTTAAAAGACACTTTCCTCAACACCACCTTTTTAAATCTTATGATAAAAATCACATTTCAGTTTTTGTCCAGCTATAAATCTGTTCCAGTGTGCTACAGTAGTCTGTGGTTGTGACTGTTAATATGGATACGTTACACATAGCAGCGCTTCAGTTCCAACTCAAGTTACTTTATTTTCTTAATCCATTAAGCCTATTTTATTGAAGAGCACTCAAAAGTAAAGTTGGCAAAGGGTGAAATTTCCAGTATCAAATGGAAAGGCCTAAATGCTACCGGCTTGGAAAAAATTCAGAGAGCTGTGTACAGAAAATAGCACAACATGCAGAGTGGAACTTGAAAAGCTCTCCTTGCCTCACTAGTTACACTGATTCAGAAGGAAAATTCTGCCAGCATTTTAGCAGTATGTCTATTTTTTATCACAAAAAAAAAAAAAAACATTAAGTGAAACTGACTTTCTTTCAGTCAGCATTTCAGGCAGATGTATTAAAATGCCACAGTTACATAAGCTGCCCCTCTCTCAATATATCAGCATGTGACTTAAATTTCCTCTTTTTCTGTACAGCTCTTACCGAATCTTTTCCTGAAACACACTCTTCCCCGTGTTTAAAGATAACACTTTCACCCTTCATATCTCTCCCAATTGCAATTTCACTTGGCTTTATTGGCATGGCTGACAGGGAAATACAAGAGAAAAGTGACAAATAAAACAAATATGTGCAGAAAAATGCATAAGTGGTATGTTTATATGAAGGCATTCATCTCTTAATGCAGGGTGTTATGCTATAGAAACATGCAGCATCCATGCAGAGCATTAAATTTACACAAAACAAGCCATCACTCTGTACACACATACCTAGACAAAGCTGTGTGCGTGTGTCTATGTTTGCCTGTTGGCAGCTTTGCCAAATGTTGAACAGAAGTCATGAGAGTTAAATAGAAATCTAGATTTGATTAAACGAAACATCAATACTCATGACTTATGAAATAAAGTGGGTACTACTTCCGAATTCTATCCATTTTCTGTGCCCTCTGATCATGAGCAGGGTCGCCTATCCGAGCTACCACTGGGCAAGAGGCGGGGTCCGCCATTGGCAGGTCACCACAGGGCTAATTCATAGAGACAGACACCCGTTCACAGTCACATTCTCCTGCGGGCAGTTTAGTTACCATTTTAAAACGTAAAATCTACACAACATGACTTCACATGTGGCTCCCAGGTAACAGTGAAAGGAACAAGAAGGTTTTAAGGGCTTCATGACCCAAAAATCTGGGTTGGAGATTGTGAAAACGAAAATCAAGGGTCCAGATGTATAAACAATGCCAATGCACAAAAATCATGCATATGCACACATGAACTGGCGTATTTCAGACCAGATGTAAGCACTGTTTGCTAGAGCCAGATGCAGGTTAAAATGATAAGGTGGGGATGAAATGCATCAATATGGCGAAAGACCTTGTCATTAAAGATTGTTTCTTCAGGTTGTTTGCAGATTTTGCTGATTGAGTTTATATTTTTTGCTTTTCATTCTTACATCAGAGCCGTCATTTCCTTATGTTCATGCTTTTTTCATTCATCCTCAGCTGTGAAGGAGTTTGAACAGTCTGTTGCAGCATGGGCATCACTGATCTTTCTGACATTTAATAACGACAATTAAGATATTATCACTGATGATGGTTTGTAGGTTACATGTGATGAATTAATGATGTGCCAGCTGTATAGCCACAGCCGTGTGTAACAGTGGCGTGTAACGGTAGCTGTAGGAACTGCGCAGACATGAAACTGCACTTCTTCTTTGTAGAGGTAAGATCTTAAGCCCAAGCCCGACCCGACCCGACCCGAATTTCGGGCCGGGTCGGGCCTAAAATGTTAATCATTATATTCGGGTCGGGTCGGGTCGGGCTTCTCTCTCGCTGACTTTTTTTTTTTTTTAATAAATATATTTTTATAAAAATGTATACTAAAACGATACTAAACGACGGAATACTTGTTATAAAATAAATAATTTGGATAAAACAGAGAAGGCTAAACAGGAGCCGCAGAGCCAGAGCATGCTCTGCGCACGTGAACGTCGTCCTCTTAAAATTCTTACCCTCCGCAAGTCCACATCTGACCTGCTGGTATCCCCGATATGGAGCAGCAAGAAGTGAAGGATAAACTAAAGACAGGGGAACTGAAAAGGCAAACACCCCCCAGTAAGAGTGAGGTGTGGAAAAGCTTCAAACTTGAAAATGCTGCAGAAACTTGCGCTGATAAAACTTGCGTCTGTGTCTATTATCCATCCGTCATTGTTCTTCTTTGTCTCTCTGCCTCTCTCTCTCTTAAAGTGCCGCGCTGAATTCTTAAGGACGTACTGCTGCTGTGGTTTATGGCCCAATTTTCAACCCGTCAAAATGACGGACGGCCTTAAATTTTTCCCGTCAACTCTTAAAAAAATCCGTCAATGATGGAAAATTGTCGGTTAATGTAACCTCTGCGGACACAGAAATATAAAAGATGCAAATGTTTATACAGTCTTGTTTAACTTAGATTTCGTTACAAAAGACAGGCTTTAATTTGTTATCATAAATCACCCCTCCTCCTCCCGAGTCCTCACAAATAAAATATGAAATTTCGGGTTTGCTTCGGGCTCGGGCCTGCAAATCACGTTAATTGGTCGGGCTCGGGCTGGGTCGGGCTTTAATACTCGCGGGCCTGGGTCGGGTCGGGCTGGATTTTTTGGGCCCGATCTTACCTCTACTTCTTTGCCCTTCTTTACATTGAGAAGTGTCTCTCGTCGTGGAGCAGGCACAAGCAATGATATGATCAGGAGTGTTTTAACATCCATTTCTGGAGTGTGGACTATGGGAGTGGAAATGGGCTCATGCACGCGTGTCCAGTTAAACAATAATTGAGATTTATGCAACAGAGCAAGCATTGCTTTATGAATCTGAGTAAAAGAAGGCAGATTTCTGTTATTGTGCATGCACTCAGTTTTAGTCATGAGTCTGCACAGTTTAAACTACTGATGGTGAATCCAGCTCATACTCACTGCTGTTAAGAAATGTTTGTCACTGTTGGTACAGTTCTGTTTTGTCAGCGTCTTGTGCTGACGATAATCCCTGCTTGTGACCAAAATCAACTGATGTTATATGTACAGTATTTTAAATACCTCTGCAGTTTCTTAACTAGGGGATAGCGGATGTGTCATATACAAAAATGACACCAACAGTTCTGCAGCTTTGAAGTATTCAACAGGAGGTTAAAAGGGCATGTTTGTGATCCTGACCTCTCTCCCTGGCTTTCCAGCACATTCTCTTTTCTCCATATGACTTTCAGGTGACTCCGTCTCCCACTCGCTCACTCAGTCTCTTTTGACATCCAGACTTTCTTAAACCTGCTCTTATTGAGGAACTCACAGACTCTTGTGACTATATGACTCTCAATCTCTCCTCCTCTCTTTCCCTCCCATCCTTTCCTCTCCATCTCTCAGCATTGCTTATCTACCAGATGACTCACCATATTTCAACGTCAGATATTTTCTCCCTCAGAAGCTCAAGAGCTGCATGCTGCTCTAAGAATCGCTGACAATCTCTGAATACACACACGCGGGCACACACTTCATCCTCGCCTGCTCACACACTGCATACAGCGTGCTCACAGGTACACATATTTGACACTTAGAGGTGTGCATGTCCTCAACAACGCAGCTGAGCCAACAATCGAGGAAAAACATGTACACGCACACGAGCAAACACACACTCGGGCACACGTGCAAAGACACACTCGCGCACACGTGCAAAGACACACTCGCGCACATGTGCACGGCAGTTGGCTATCTGTCCTGTCCACAGTGCAGTGGCCACTGTTGATAACACTCTCCACTGGACCAAAACTCATCACTCTTTACACACATACATGGACAAGGCTTTGTGTGTGTGTGTGTGTGTGTGGGTGTCTGTATTTGCCTGTTGGCATCTTTATCAAAGCCTGAATGGAAGTCATGAGAGCTAAATATAAGACTAGATTTGATAACATATAACATCAAGACGCCTAAGCTAAACCTGAAAGGAATAAAACACACGCACACAGACGCGCACACACACACACAACTAAACACACAACCATAACCATGACCATGACCACAAATAGGTTTTCCGAGAATGTGACCTCTACATAGTAAACTGTATTATTCCAACCATTTCTGCCAACAGCGCTGCAACAAGAGAGGCTTTCACACTAGATTAAAGGATAATTTCTATTTCTGCATGTGATATTGATATGGCCCTTTGCTGAATATGCTTAAGAACCATATGAAAACACATGCACACACTGGATCTCTGCGAGCAATTGTGGGCACTGTGTGTTGAAAAATGTGTACTGTGCAGTAATTTATAGGACTTATTCTAGGGTTAAAGTCAGTTCAATAATGTGTGTTTTTGTTGTTTTATGATTTTTTTTATTAAAAAAAGCTAAAGCCATGTCCATGTGTATTCATATTTTTCCTTTATGGCTTAGTCTGACCTTGTTCGTAGGTCCATATTTGAGCTGGAGAATTGAGTCCTGAAGCAGGCCACACCTGGGCAGGATGCTAGTCTGTCATAGGGCTAACACATAGACCTCAGACAACCATTCACACATTCATTCACACCTACGGGCAATTTAGAGGTGCCCATTGACCTAACCTGCATGTCTTTGGACTGTGGGAGGAAATCACAGCATGTACGCAAGAACAGAGACAGTATGCAAAATCCACACATAAAATTTGAACCCCGGACCTTCTTGGTATGACAGTGCAAAAACACTAAGCCACCATGCTACGCCATCACCTGAGCTGCGGCATCCTGCACTTTTGATGCTTATAGCATCCCTGGGTGGGACTTCAGTACCACCATATTTTTGTTGTACCTCCATGTTACAGATGTGAGCTGTGCTGTCCGAGCTGTAATGTGGTTATGCAAAGACATCACTTCCTGCTACTGTTTCACATTAAAGACTGTCCAACAACAAAACAGTGAACAGGTTTTTATTGTGAAGCAGTTACCAAAAGGGAAGTCTTAGTCACAAACGCTAGAGACTGACTGCTAGATCCATGTTTGATAAATAGTAGTGTACATTGACATTTGGGGCCGTGTAAGAAAAGTTTCTCCCACAGTTCATTAAATCTGCAGCCACCTGAAGGCAGCTGGACAGATTTGTTCATAAATCTGAAGCCTCCGATGTAAGAAGTGTAAAATCTGAGTGCAGTGCCATTTTGCACAGACTATTCTGTCTGTGTATGTGGAACACAACGGATTAAAGCGGCTCATCTCATCAATTACAACTGACTTTTCTTTTTTTTTTCTCAAACTTTCTAACAAACATGGTGTTGGATGTTTTATTCTCGATATGCATAATGATGCAAATACGGCTGCATCACATTTTACAATATGATGTGACAATTTATGAGATCAGATTTGTAGTGCTGTGACCAAATTGTGCCGCTGTCAGGACAAGAATATGATTTCCTGAAGAGCGTCTGTGCATTTGTTGAGCTGCTGTTTCTTCCTTATGATTGGCACAGCTGTTTCAGAGCTATGAGACGAGTGAGATGACTGGACATTTTGAACATAAACCAAAATAGCAGGCTTGCTTGGAGATGCACACACAGTGTATGCAACCAAGACCTAACCGATATGCACTTGTTGTTGATCTTGAACATTTAAAACTTGGTCCATGAGCTTTCTTGTTTTTGTTTTTTTTGTCAGTTAATCAGGTGCAACAGTGGAAGAGAGGTATGATAAAAGCAGCAGCGACATTAGGCAGAGGTTGCTGTTCTTAAACAACCATGAAAAGAAGCAAAAACTTCTTGTGGTGTGCAGCAACTGTAACTCCTTGTTTTGAAAGCTAGAAGTCCAAAGTAAACTTTGACAAGGTTAGTGGCTCATGTGCAGACAATTAAATAATAGAATAAGGAGTACTTCGATGTTTCATGTCAGGGCCTACATGTCAGATTTTGTCTCTAAGTTGGGACTCATGCACAAACAAATTACTGAAGTGTCAAGCGGGGACCCTACAACCACAGATCCATGACCAGATCTGGATCTTGACCCTAACTTTATGAGACCAGACTGTAGGGAATCATGCATGTTAAAACAGATAATAAGTCATGACATGTTGACTCATTCTGGCCTGCTGGCAGAGAGAAGACATAAATCACACATGTCAGTGAGAGAGACTGTGTATGTCTCTGTGTGTGTGTGTTTAAGAGGAAATATGTGTATTCAGACATGCTTCCTGACTTCTGAGTTCATGTGCGAGCATTTGTTCATTCTTGCATGCACTGTGTGTGTGTGTGTGTGTGTGTGAGTCTGACATATGTCTTCATCCTTATATTCTAGTGAGTGTGTGTGTGTGTGTGTGTGTGTGTGTGTGTGTGTGTGTGTGTGTGTGTGTGTGTGTGTAACAGACATTCAGCCGTCATCAGACCAGCCAGGCACCAGTTCCAGACAGCGAGGTCAGAGTCATTCACTAATCATATTAACATTCCTCCATAATGACCCAATGCATAACTCTCCCTTTTCAGTCTTTTTCTCTCTCCCTCCATCCATCTGCCTTACTCATGCTTTCCATTTCACCTCCTCCATTTACCGTCTATATTTATTTCATGATGTTATCAACTTCTTCACCTCATTCTTTCTGCTTGTCTTGAACTATTCTGCCCATCGCTGACCATCAGCAGTTCTCTCATTTGTTGACTTTACTACGGTTTGTTTTTCTCTATTTTACCTCCCTTCTCATTTTCCCTTCATGGATACTACACCTCACTCTCTTCAACTGTCCTCTCATTTCCTCAAATTAAATCTAGTTCTGCCTTTTTTTTCAATCTCGTCTCTCGAATGACCTCGTGTTTTCTGTCCCTGTCTGACAAACCAGTAGGTCACCCAGTTATCATGGCAATGATGAGCAACATGTGGAAAGGAATGACAGTGGGGTTCATTATCACATTATGTCATTTATATATTTATACTACCATTTTTTGTATCATTTCATTATCAGAAAAGTACAACTTCAAATGTGGAGAAAACATTTTGCATTATTGGTTTTGTTCATTCACCTTTTTTTTTTTTGGTCTTGACATTTTAATTTGGAGAAAAAATGTCTGTTGCGTTCCCCAAGGTCAATGTACTGGTGAACTGGAAGTTGATGTTCTTCTATCTGTGGGTCGATTATATATGACGTAGTGTGTACAAAATGAAAATGTTTGTCCATGTGTAATGCAATGCTATGTTTTTTACTGATCAGCCCTGAAGGAAACTACATAAACTCTGGGTCATTACTAGACCTGAAACAATTAGTGAAATAATTGATCAAGAAAAAATATTAATGCAACTATGAAGATAATAGATTAATCATTTGATTCACATGTCAAACATGCTCTGGTTCAAGCTTCTCAAATATGAGAATTTGTTGTTTTTCTTTTTCAAATATGACTCTACTCTGAATCTCTATAAAGTTGTGAAGATTTTTTCTAAAATGTTTGAACATCTTATGCACAACAATGAATTGGTTAATTGAGAAGGCAATCTGCAGATGAATCAATAATGAAAATGATCATTAGTTGCAGCCCGAGTCATGGCAGTTGTTTAAAGAATGTCTGGATTTGGCTGAAATTAACATGATAAAAATCTTAGAAACATTCACAATTCAAACAAAAGCTGTGGTCTGGTGTTCAAGTCAGTAATAAAGCATTGTGAAGTGACAAAAACCGTGCTTCTGTGTTTCCATAAGAAGATTGATTTTCATTCAGAGATTTATCCCAACAGTCATAACATTTCCCCCCTTGTTACACAAACATCTTTTCACTGTATGGTCCCAGAAAGGAGCACAACCCTGCAGTTCTGATTTTCAACATGGAAGACTCTCAGATGTGAGCTCCAAGATTCTCTGGATCACATTTTTTGCAAAGGACAGCAGCAATTCCATCAGTGCGGTGAGTCTCCCTGTTGCAGTGTGTTGCAAGAGGGTGACAGAAGTATGCTCTCTGTAGGTCAGCTTTGTGTTGTTTTTGGTTTTCATACTTGCTTGGATAATGTGTGTGCATGACAGAGAGAGTGTGTGTGTGTGTCTATGTGGATCTCTATCAACACCAGGTTTGCTTCTACTGTTCTCCAGCCAATTCAAATGGAGGCTGTGTGACTTGGCTTAGAGCAGTCTGACTCAAAATGGTTATGCACTTGGCGAGCTACTTTCATATGAGCCTGAAGTTAACTCCTCACCTCACCACACCACACACACACACACACACACACACACACACACACACACATATATACACACATAAACATACAGCATAATGAGCCTCTTATGGAAGACACCTTCACAGGGTTTTGATTATTCTTCAACCTGGAATCACTTTGGAGATTTCTCTGAATTTTCTCAGTTACTACATGTGCCATTACACCGCCCCACTCCAGCACACACCCACGCACACATTAATGCACACACCCACACACACACTGTCTTACTCGGCCAGTCGGTGTGAATGATTTAACTGTTAATGGCTCCAAATCTCTGACGATGAGTCAGTCGTTAATAGCTCCAGTCAGTCATAACCACCGAACCTTGTTTAAGATTACCTCATGACTCAGTGTGTGTGTGTGCGTGTGCGTGTGTGTGTGCGCACGTGTTAGTTTAGTTCAATGGTGCAGTGGTCCACGGGGACGGAAAAAGAGACAGAAGGAGAATGTAGGAGAGCAGAGGAACAATAAATGTCTGAGCATGTGAGTATCTCCATTATTGACCGAGCCAGTGAGAGGATGTATATCATATCTGTAGTGTGTCTAAGTGTGTCTACGCCAGTGGCAGCAGACGCAGCTATGTGTCTGGGTCCACTGAGTCGGCACTGATCCCATCTTGTCTGACTTGGGGATTACAACCTCCTGACCTGCTGCTGGGCTTGCTCTCATACATCAACACACACACATATTCAGAAAAAAGCAGTGGGATATAGAAGAAAGAGGGAGGTGGGGAGGTAGAAACGGTAGTAAAGGCAATAATAAAGGACGTGGAAGAATGTTCAGAAATATTCACAGTAAATTAGTTCTTCCCTGACTTTAATGCTGTGCAGAACATTTTCACTTGAGGATACTCTATAAAACGCACAGTAAAGCTTTACTTAAAATAAATAAAAAAAATAATAATGCTGCGCACTAAAAAGGAAGGCTTGTCAAATATAGAATATCTGCTCTCTAACTGCCTTCTATTTGCCTCTCCTCTCTTATTTTCTCTGTCCTGATTCCTCCTTTTCTCTGTCTTGCAGTTGTTCTGGACCATCAGTGTAAGCCCAGTTTCCTCTCTGTTCCATTAGATTCAGCACTTTCAAAACGTTCCAAGGCTCGACATGCCCTTATAAGGCCACGGTGAGTAACAGCATTGGGCTTAATCCCATGATCGCTCAGGAAACACCACTGTCTGACAGCAAAGTATGTATTTTTCTGCAATCTGCACATGTGCACGATCACGTCTTTGCATCTGAGTTTGTAATGCGCGTGTTTTTCTCAGGGCGATGCTGTTTGTGTCAGTCTTGTCCCACATAACCTCTGCAAACCAGCTTATCTTAGTCATTCAGATATCTGCTCGCAAACAGTCTGACAAATCGTCTTTGTTAGCATTCACTTCTTTATCCACTCACTCATTCTTGTATTCACTGAAGCCTGTAAGGGAGCACAGGTCTTACCATGCTGTTTCTGGAATAATGCTGATTTGTCAGATGATAAATTTACATTGGAAGTCCCCAGAGGTGCCAAACACTAAAACCGTATCCAATTTGTGCAATGGGTAAAATCTGTAATGTGATTCAATTCTCAGTCGAATCTGTCGGCAAAGTAAATAAAGAGCCTTTTCTGCAAAAATGCTTAGTGCAAAGAAAGTTCCCACAGCAGAAAAGTCCCTCTCACAGAATTGGGCCGCAGTTAAATTTAAGTTAATTACACTAAGGCTGCATTCAGACTGAGAGAGAAACAGAGAGAATACGATCTGAACAGTGCTAATGTGTTTTTCCATGAGAAAACCTGTGGTTTAGTGTTTGAGCTTGGCAGTGTGTGTGTGTGTGAGTGCGCGCTTGGATGTGCAAATGCAAGTGCAAGTGCAATCTGCACGCGTGTTATAAGTGTGCTCATGCACTTCATTTCATGTGTCTTTTTCCATGTATGCACTTGATTTTGTGTGTGTTTAGATGCTGATTAAGCAAAAAAAAAAAAAAAAAAAAAAAAAAAAGACACATTAGACCTCTTTGAAATGCATCCCCTTCAAATCAGCAGGATTAGAGGTTCAGTCTGCAAGTGTGGTGTGTGTCTGCTGCCAGCAGTGCAGTCTTTGGTGATTGGGTGATGTGGTACAGTATATTCCAGTGGATTTATGGTCACCCAGAGCTGGCATTAATAACGGAGTCTGGAGAAATACGGCCTTGCTTGGCAGTTGGGATTCTGAAGATCAAAACTCTTCACTTTTACTTCTTCTCGCTTTATTTCTCAAATGCTGCTTTTCTCGTTGCACTTGCTCAAACAGCAAAACGTACATACATCTGTGCGTTGAGCATTAGGTTTGCTTCTACTTCAATCTTTCCACTGTGCTCTCTAAGTGCTTGAACTCTATGACAGGAGGCTATAGTATGGTAAATGGATGGATCTCCTAATCATCTCAACCAAACAACAACAACATTTTATTCCCCAATGCCAAATTTAATAGAAAAATAATGATGCAGACCTCTTGAAGAGGGAGGAACGGGAAACAGAGATTTAGAGAGGGACAAAATGCTGAAAGAACATGAACCAAACTGAATGTGATGAAAAACTAGATTAAAATGGAGAGATAAGAGAATGTGTTGAGAGGGAGTTCAAAAACAGGTTTTATGTAGAGCACAAACAGCTCTCTTAACCCTGTCTGTAATAACAAAGAGCCACACTCAGCTACAAGGTTTACTGCCGTCTGTTCCTTCTAATGGAGAGTTGGGGTTCGATCCCCTGGCCGTCCACCTATAAAACACCCAAGGTAACGCAGGTACTTCTATTTTATAATGGCTGAAATTTCATGAACTGTTTCGAGGTCACAGAGAGAGAGAGCGAGAGAGAGCATGGAAAGAAAGAAAGAAAGAAAGAAAGAGGGAGGGCAAAGGGGTTTGTCTCCCCAGCATGGCTATAAAATGACAAATATATAAAAATCTGCCAAGTCTGACTCCATGGTATGAACAAAATATTTTGTTTCAGAGGTTTGTGGCACATTTGTGAGGCCTAACTTTATGGCACTGACATGACAGAACAACTTTTATCCAAGCACAACCTGTTACTGGAATTATTACCTATAAAGGCAGATTTATGCATAATATGTGGTCAGAAAGTACGATGCCACTTTTCTTAATGTGTGGGATCAGTACTGCAGCACATGGCTTTAAAGGTGAGAACAAAAACAACAATTCAACAATTGAACAAAAGTGCTTTTTATATGTAGTAAATAAAGTAACTATTTCAGACTCTAAAATAAACTTAAATCTACATCCCAGAGGTATCAGTCGTTGGTAACATCCTTGGTGGTGCTACACTAATCCTGTACTGCAACATTTTTCAGTTCTTGGTTGTTGCAGGTATTTTTACTTGAAGTTAGTGGTGAAACACATGCTGAGTTGGACTGAAGCCAGGTTAGTGAAGAAGGCTTCACTGTCTGGCCAAAAACAATGGTTGGTTACCTTGTTTATGTCTTAAGGATCACTATCCTGCTGCACTGCCCTAAAACTACATATAAAAATGGCCACCTTTTATGCACTGTTCGTCCAATATGCAAGTAGATGTGAACAACATCTTTTTATGTTTATATGCAGGGGTAGAGATACATGCACAAAATAACACAGCACGAATTACATTGTGGAAATGTGGATATCAAAAAAGTCTTTGGATATGCCTGCCTTTTCAAGAAGGTGGATGAAAGAAGAATGGAGCAGTGGTCATGTAAAGAGATTAGTAGGAAAACTGTCTTTTTTGGAATAAGGGCAAAAAACGGAATATATTGTGCATGCAAAAGTAGTCAATGAAAATCACGTAACTGTACACAATATGTGATGAGTATTAATATAAGCTTACTTGCACGTGAGAAGAATGATCTTTTGCTAAATATAGAGAATATAATTGCACACCAAGTTACAAACACGTGAGGTAAAACTCCTCTTCATTATATTAGTTCAAAATCCACAAGAAAAAAAAGTAATCAAACCACAAACATTAAGAATCTGCAACAAAGGTCTTCACAGTGAGAATGATCTATGAGAATATCACTGAATGCAACTGCAAAAGCTTAATTCACGGTCAAACATAATCAACACGATGAGACTGAACTCTGACAAAGAGTGAGAAATGTTTTGAAAAAAGTGTCCTGAAGAATCAGAGACCTAACCTTTATTCAGCCTGCTGCTATTCAGATATGCTGAACCGTGGCACTATTTCATTCTGCTTCTACAGGATGGAAAAACTGTGTTCATTGTTAGTCATGGGTCTCAGTGGGTGATACTCATGACTAATGTACCCACATACACACAGATTGTGCCACTAAATTGTGTTATCTTTGTGAAAAGGCTCTCTGTCTTTGCCAAGGTCAACACTCTGTGTCAGTGTCCCAGTATCACTAACCTACTGAAATTGTGTCTGAGGCAGTGTTCTCAAACACAGTGTCAAGATCATTAAAAGGAAAGTTGTGGGAATGATGTTTCTCATTATATGGGACATACACACAACTGCTGAATATCAGGTTAATTTTAATTGAGCTGAATGATTCTATTGTAACAATAATATAACAATGCATTGTTTTGCACACTGAGCACATGTTAAATGTGTGAGCAAATGGATGAAAGTGAGATGAGAGAGTTTGAAAATGAGCAAAAAAAAGTAAGATAAAAATAAAAAAGGTTATGGGAATCGCATGCTGGCATTTCCCCAAATTCTATTGTGAATCAGACAATGGCGCGTCTGTCTCTGAATGGTGACAAGGTTAAAAAGAATATTGGAGCCAGTACAGAGGACTGCAACCTTGAACCAAGAGACAAAGAGAAATTCCAGAAACACACACACACACACACACACACACACACACACACACACACACTACAAGATGAACACACATAAAAACCGAGAGGCCGACACACAAACGCACGCTAGTCTACATACAGCACAGGACCGGACATCGTGGTGACAGTACAGGGAATTCAGTCTTGATCAACAGGATATGATACAAGATCCTCTTATAAGCGCACATGGGCGACATTCGGAAGCAGCACAGATGAGCTGCCAGCTTCATGACCAGGAGCATTTTACCATTTCTGATCTTCAAACTGATATTATTCCACATGATTCTCCAGACTTGTTGAAGGCAATAGTGAGACCTGCTTTTAAATATTGCCTGCTTGTGATTACCTTCAGAGGAAAGCAGACAAACAAGGGCTGAGAGAGTTACAGAGTGAATGAAGATTGTTGTGCTATGGATAACTTCTGTATTAATGACAATCACAAAGATACATATTGTTAAATGTTCAACGTACAAAAGTCAAATCCATCCATCTATCTATCGCGCATATTTTAAAACGGTTGTTGCTAAGCTCCGCTGAAACACACAAACAAGTGAAGCTGGCAAAATGTATGACCCAACAACAAACCTTAATTTGGCTGAGCACCATTTAAACTTCAAAGGTTAAAGCCGCAGGTCTCTAAGTTTAACTCATCTATACTGAATTCTTGGCAGAGCGATTTAGCAACAAAACAGTGAACTTGTCTTGGTTTTGTGGAGGATCTCGAACAAAAATAACCCATGAATATAGTGTTCATGAGAGTAGTTAGTTCAGATTTATTCACACTAATTCATTGTTATGGACATGAGCATGGCAGAGAGACGTGACTTATGGCCAGGCTCTACACTTATTACTTTGCACAAGCACTGCATGTGTGTATGCCTGCATGTCTTTCTGTGAGCGCAGGAGGAATGGAATATTACGGAATATTAAATTAGTAAATAAAAACCTTCTGACTGTCTGATTTCAAAGCCTCATTACATGAAGAGAACATTACACTGACTGGAAAAAGTAAAGCACTGCAGGGAATAGCTGGCTGAACATACAGACTCACACACACACATCAGCACAGGATTGTGAGTGAATGGGGAAACAGCTAAGGTTTATTTTCCAAACTCACAAATCCCAAATCTGAGGCTCGTGATCTGACGGCTGGCCCGGGAGGACGTTTCTGTGAGCTGTTTGAATGTTCTCCCTCTGTCTTTGTGGGTGTCTTCCAAAACTCCAAAGGTGCGAAAATCAGATCAAATGCAAATACTCTGTAGGTTAGAATCTGAGAGTCAAAGTGAGCGTTAGCCCTTTCATAGATTGTCGACCTGGCCAGGCTTGTACCTCCACTCTCGCCCAGTGCATGCTGGGATGCTCCAGGCGCCCTGATGTCGAATTGTAGTCACAGATACAGAAAACAGGAAGAATGGATCAACAATGAACAAATAAATAAAATCAACAGTCTACAGTCCAATTAAATGATTTATTCATGCACTAACCTTTCAAACAGACATCCTTCAGCTTGCAAACAGACATACTGAGGACAGCACATGTGCTGTATAACAAAAATAAATGCATCACGCTTCTAGCATGATAGGAACTTACTTTATTTTGAGTGCTGTGCTGCGAGTGATTTAGATTTGTTTGAGGATTTGGCACCCATTATGCAAAGTGCAGTTGAACATGCTGATTCAGTATTATTTTGGATCAACATACGGTGATAAAAATGAGCCAGTATCACAAACTAATGACATTATGCAATAATACAGATTCTGTACAATACTTTTATAGCTGTTTTTCTTTCCTGTTGTCAACAATCTATAGCTACCATGAATGGTTAGCAAACTAAAATGAAGGACAATTCATAATAAAAGGCAAATCGTCCCCCATCAGCAGTCTGCAGCACGGCCAAACAAAACAAAAAACTCCAGCAAAGTTCGTAAACTGAAGTAAACATCCTCTCAGTGGCTCTTTACCAAACCCTCCAGTAAGAATAAGGCTACACCAGAAGCCTCCTCAAGACAGCAAAACAAACAGCACATAAAAATGCAACTACAAGTGAACCACTTGGCCCAACAACTGTGACATGGAGGACGCAGTCATGATGAGAGGAGGGCTGAGTGAGCTCAGCTCTGAATTCAAGGATTGAGACTCGATGCGGCTCACATTATTAGCACTGTCTATGCTTAATTATACATTATTAGTACTGTCTATGCTTTTAAGGGCAAAGTTGATCTGTGGACTTCTCAGTTTCAAAATGGCAAACTGACACACTTCTCAGAAGCTCATGCTGAACAATTTTGTGTGCATTCGGATGAAGTGGCATCAGAATTTGACACTCATTTTCACAAAGAGCTTGGCATAATCTTTCGATGACATTTGGTCAAGGCTCAAGATGCTTTTTTTTTTTTCTTTTTAAACAAATGGTGTGGACATGGACATAACTGCAAAGAGAGACTGAATTGCAGGCCAGGGTAAAGGAGTCCACTTTGAAAACAGGTGAAGTGCTGCGAGGTCAGGAGAACCTAAGGTAAGAGGAGGCCCGGAATAAAAAATGCAAAGAGAATCCTGGGACTCAAACTAAAGCAGTAACAGATACGGCGAGAGTGGAGAGCAGATAGGTGGATGACAAAATGTACCGTTTTCCATTTTGATCACAAACACCTCAAGAGAAAGAAGTGAGCTCTCTGCTTTTCCAGTTGACGTTCAGTGTATATACAACAAATACACAACATTTATCAAATCTGTAGCTGTCCATCATCTCCTCTAGACTAAAACATATTTCACTTGAGGAATATTTACGGTTGGCTGAAATACGAGAAAACAGATGAAATTAGCCTCATGGTCTGCTGACACCACCACCGCTCAGCTTCAGTTCTCCGGCAGTAAACACGCAGCATTTTTTTAAAATAACAGGAATTAGAAAGAGGACATGGAAAGGGAGACAAAGACTCACACGGATGTGAGTTATAGAGACAGATCAACAGATGAATCACTGTCTTGTCCTAACTTTGACTCCTATTGGTTAGAATTGGAATAAAGCACTCTCACCCGCCAGAGCAGCTGACACATTTCTTCTTTGTCAATAATGGTGGGGTGGCTTTGACTGGGACTTAGGCAGCTTAATGGCTCATTTTAACTTCAACTATTGTCATGTGCACTTTGAGAGGGGCGAAATTAGAAAATAGACAAAAAGGGCAGAGACGGAACAGAGATAATTACTCTGAATCAGTATCTAACGCTGTCCAAGTCAAGTTGGACACTTTCCAACTTCTTCTTAAAGCATATGTTACAAGACTACAGTTTACTCTAATGCAAGTCACACAGCTTTTGACTGTTCCATTAACTCTGTGCAAATGAACAACTCTTGCTGATCTATGGCCAAGTGAAGAAATCTATCATGACAGCAACGCAGAGCTCAACAACACTGAGACATTTTACTGTGGAGGAACTCCCTTTGAACAACAGTGAACCCACAGTGAAGTTATCATAACAGTATTAGGGTACAAGAAGGGGGGGAATCCGCGGCTGGGTGTTTGTTTTTCATGCACACTACCAAACCTTTATTTCATACTAGAGCAGGTACAAAAAGGAGTGCACGCCCAGAAAACTCAAAATAAAACCGTCACCAGTCAAAATCAAACAGCGCAGTCAGCAGACAGCAGCCCCACCTCTTCTTCTTCTTCTAAATCTAAATCAGAAGCTTCCATCTATTTCACTTTGCATCACAGTACAAAATGCCATTAGTAATTAAAAGACTAACTGCAAATGAACACACATATTTAAGCCCAAAGTACGGGAAAAACTAGATGAAAGCTTTTCATTCTAATTAAATTCTATAATAAAGGCTGTGTCACACCGCCCACTAAAACAATTGGCTTCCATACACCCTGTGTAGGACTGTGTACGAATGTGAATGTGTGTGTGTGTGTGTGTGAGTGACAACAGCAACAGCGCCCTGTTGATTTAGTTCCCTTCTCCTTAGGGAGAAAGTCTGTTGTTGTCTTCCAGAATACACACACCCACCCACAAGCACACAATGCACTCACTCGGAAACAAACTTGTGGTGTGGCTTTTGTTGCTTGATAATTGTTTTTAGGCGAACATAATTTTGCTAGCGGAGACAGCTAACCCATAACCATGAATCAATGAGATGGTAATGGAGCCATAGGGGGAAAAAAAATAAAAAACACACTCTGTATACTGTGGCAACATCACATGAGGAACTCTCTCACCCGCTCTCTTTTTTCATCTCACTCTCTCCTCCACACTTCAGTTTCCGTTGCTTTTACTTTTCATAGTCAATCAGCAAACCCTATACAAAAAAATAAAAACGTCTTAAAGAGAAACAAACAAACTAATAAAAGTGAAATTGAATTAGTTTGCAGTCGGCTCACCTCCATAACCATTACTTCTCCCTCTATCCTTCCCACAGAAAGCCAGTCAGGTAAATAATCGCCTCTGCTTTAATTAATAAATGCATCATCCTTAATGAGAGGGGCTTGTGAGGCACTGTGGCAACTGCTACTGGTCTGTTTTTCTTTTGATTCCCCCTCCCCCCCTCTTTTTCTTTTTTTAACTTTCAAACTTCAAACTTAATTTCCACCTCTGAAGCATGCTAATTGCTCTCCCTTCTCAGCTTTATAAACAACAACAAAGTTTTCTCATTTGGAGGCAGGGAGCGGTGTAATGTGTGGCTATCGATCGCAGGGGAAAGGAGATTGCCCCTGGCTGGTCACAAACCAAATGACTTTAAGATCTGAATTAAAGTGGGCCAGGTATAACTTTGGATAAACACACTGTGTGGAAACAATGACAAAGGCCCTACATTTCTGAATCATTCAGGGTTGGGTTCAGTATTTTCTTACATAAAATCGATACTCATGTCAGTGCACCCCAGAACCCCGAATAAATCCAAAATAAACTACTGAGTAGGGCTGCAACTTAGAATTGTTTTCACTATCAATTAATCTGCCGGTTCTTTTCTTGATAAATCGTTTGGTCAATGAAATGTGGAAACCCAAAGGCATTCTTTAAACTGGTACTTGTATCCAACAAATGGCCCAAAACCCAAAGATATTAATTTTAGGATTACATACTGGTCTTTTAAGTTATTAAATGGTCTTACCCCTTTAATACATCTCTGATCTGCTGACCTGGTACGTACCCTCTCAACCATTAAGATCTGTGGATGGAGCACTGCTGGTTACTACAGGTCACGGTTTGTGACCAAAGGCGGATAGGCTTTTTCTATCAGAGCCCCCACACTATGGAACTCTCTGCCGTCTGAATTCAGGCTCTCAGAGTCCCCCCCTCTTTTAAATCTCATCTTAAAACAGTTTCTTTTCTGGAAGCTTTTGGAAATGTTTGATGTCCGCTTCATTTAGATTGTTTTAATTACTATTTATTCACGTTTATTCATTTTATTGTCTGTATTTCCCTGTGTTAATGTTCATGTCCTCAGGTTTTTCCAACTTCAGCTTTAATCGTGTCTGTCGTTTTAAAAAAAATTGAACTCATGTTTACTTTTAAAGAAATTGCGATTGTTATACGTGCCTTGATGATAGACCTTCATTTCTTTTAATCAAAAAAGTTTGGGCCAGCTGTGCAAAAACTACATGATGGGATCACATTAAATCTGGCGTAGCCTCTTTAAATTGATCCGTTCCAGGACTGATTTTAAAATTCTATTACTAGCTATTACAACACTGCATGGCCTGGCACCTGGATACATTATTGAACTGTTAAGTCTGAGGTCCTGCAGCTGTGCCCTTTAAGCCATTCCACAGTCAAAGCTAAAGACCAGCAGCGACCAAGCCGTGTCCTTTCCTGCCTTCATGCTCTCAAACTATCTGCCTGAGGAGATCTTACTTTCATCAAAAAGCTCAGTCCAATTATAGTTAATTCTACTCCCTTCTATTTTACTCATTTTTAATCAGGTTTGTTTTATATCCTGATTTGTTTGCACGTATTAGCAGTCCACGCAATCCGACAGAAGGACAAAGCACCAGCATTTCATAGGTGGGAGCTAAGGGATACTAATGTTTGCAGTGAGTGACTCCACCTGTTGACACAAAATGCTGTGGTGGCACAATGTTCTTGTAACCAAGAAGATCACTAATTGAATTCATGCATTAGACTTGGTTATTACATTTCAACTTCTACTGTACTAACTGTCCCTTCTGGCATATTGTGGCTCCTTCATGTCATGCACATTAATGTAACGTGCGCGCACACACGCACACACACACAAACACACAACACAGAGCCCAGATTTATCGAAGGCTCTCCTCCTCAGCACATAAAAACCCCGAGGTGTATTTTTCATGCCTAAATAAAGACCACAAACATTTATTTATTTTGCATTCTCCTTTTAACTACACCACAATGAGGTCTGACAGTATCCCGGTACAAACAAGTGAAGCTTCTGACTCTGACTGAAGATCATGCTGGAGTGGTTTAACTGTGATGTGCTGCAATAAACCTGTCCATTTGTCATAGCAGATTAATTTTAGCTCCATCGTGAAGAACTCATTTTGGTTGCTCTGGGTGATTTTCTTTCTTCATCAAAAAGCCATGGAGGCTTAAATGTCATGGTGTAGAGAGAAGAGGCAGGGGAGATATAGGAGGCACCTGACTTTACAATTGTAAAGTTGGTTTTAAAGTGAGACTTAAAGAGATCAGACTGAAAAGACAAACTCTACTCAATGATACCTCCACCGAGTCCCTGAGAGAGCACTGATTAAGACTTGTTTTTGTTAACAGGAGGTGTCTAAAAGGGAAAAACAATAACATTTTGTTATTTGTCTAAATGAGGAGCCTGCAGTTGGCTGTGTACCTGTGTATCACCAAAGAGGCGTAATGTTCACTTAGCTAATAAATATTTTAGCTTTTTAGCATGACGTCAATCTCAGTTTCTGAAGGCAGTTTTACCCATGTTTGAATATTCACTGACGAATGAAAGTGTTTTATACAAAAACAGTGTGAAAAACTCAACAGTGATACAAATGGTTTGGCGAGAATTAAAAAACCTGAAAGAAATCACTAGGCTGATACTAAGCAGTTAACATCTGACAGGCCCTCTTTATGCACCTGCTCTATTAACAAAGTAATCTATAAAAACTCAAGTACAGTCTCAAGTTCAGGAAATGCTATTCTGTGTGTGAGGCTAACGGCGTCCCTTCTTCCCGTAGATGATAGAAAATGTGCTTGAGATGAACGGAGAGCTTTCCTGGGATGAAATGGATTTCTGTATGTCCTGCAGCGTGTTTGGCTAACAGAGCTAACAGCTAATGGAGCTAATAGAGCCAACAGGCCGAACATCTAAGAGAGGTAATAGCTTACACCCAAAGGAGCTAATAAAGCTAACAGAGCTAACAGCTAATAGAGCTAAACACAGCAGGATGGAGAGTTTCTGCTCAAAGCAGCATACAGTGTTAAACAGTGAACTGCAGTTAAAGTTTATGGTAAATAAATGTACTGAGTACTTTATCTGAGTAAAATGTGAAGGTAAAAGTACTTTGAATGCTTTTAATTAGCAACCGTCCCAACATTTTGACATTGGGACGGTTTAGAATCACTTCAAGACATTGAAAATTGTTGAAGTTAGTCTGCAGCCCGATGCTATTAACAGTAACGATAAACAGCTAAAGCGAAAGAAATCATGAACAGCCAGGAAGAATAAACACATTGCCAGTGTCTGATATAGCAAAGAGATAATGCAAAATAACTGCAATGTCAGAAGTCTACAAAAAAAATTTGATAAGCAGACATAATTATAAACGCAGTAAATTTGCTTAGCAACAGCAGCAAACAAAGTCACTGCCGTGTGACACCTGGTGCCAGCGTGGGAGGTGATTTCTTGTAAGCACATTGATAATTTACCCATTATTACTGCATCACAGATGTGTTTCTGAGCTTCTTCCAGCATGACTCAGACAGCCTGAGCTCAGAAGTGGATGTGTGAGGACGTGATTATGATTCTGTGATTTGAAAAACAGTACCTGCAGGATGACAAGTGAGTAAAGTCTCTGCTTTATCTCCTCTCTGTCTCATCCTCAGTGAAAAGTGGATCACATCGAGTCGTATCAGCTCAATGCCTACAGGAGCCATTCACGTCAAAGAGCAGCTTGCAACTGACAGCTAAAGGGCCTTGATCACTAGACAAACGCAGCAGACGAAGAGATCTTTCTAATAGCTGATAGGGAATACGAAACCTCACAAATACGCATATAAACACTTTACAGAGACGCTGGCGTGTACATACAAGCACACAATAAACACCTGGTTATCTCATTGAAACTTGATGATGAGCAAGTTGATGAATGTTTGACCATGTGTTAAGAACATAAAATGCTTCAGATTAAGAGATTATGATGCCAGTCACCTGACCTGCGTGTCTGTGGACTTGCTTTTCCATGTGAATGTAAGTGCATGCGTGTTTATCCGAGCTCCTCACCCTGTGTGCCTCGTTTTCATGTCCTCTGCGGCGTGGGTCCAGTTCTTCATAAGGCGGCACCATTCCTTCTCTCCTCGCCTGCTGGTATTCTCTTCTCAGCTGCTGGATCCTGTCCACGCTGCCACGCAAACACACAGGACGATGCAAACAAACGCACACATACACACGGAGGAACACAAGCAAAAGCACACAAAGTTGGTTAGAGAGAGACGAAGTCAGATCATCACGGGCTAATCAGGCTAAACTCACTTCACTTTGGGATTCAGGATCTTTTTGCATTTTGACAGAAATCATGCTCACTGAGCTGACACACTGCAACTGAGTCACATCAGTGTCAAGCTAATATAAAACACTCAGAGAACTTTGACTGACATCACTGCCGACCAGCTGTCCTGATGATGAGCTGGCCAATAGAAGCCATCTGTTTATTCAAACATCAAATTCCCCTGACAGAAGTTGTGAAAGTTCGACTGCAGAGACTACACAGGCCCACCTGTGTACACATGCACACACATGTACATGCATGCAAACCCATACTACACACATGCACGCACGTACACACGACGATCAATCTCTTGATCTGCCTACATCTATATCTGTTTTTCCATCTTTTTCTCTTGCACAAGCAAAGAAAACAAAAACATCAATCATATGAATATTCTTTCTCTCTGTCAACAGAGGAAATATTCAGCATATCAACACTGAACCGCGGGAACCCTTGTGAGTCATGCACATACAAACAAATCCACACACCCACACATAATGGAAATGTGGAAAGGCATATCATGCACATGTATGTATCCATATGCACCATTAGAACTATGGTTTGCAATTTCCAAGTCAAGCTAATGGAAGGAAGACGAACACACTGATACACCATCAAGCGATTCATGAAAAGTCAGAAAAAACGCCACACACTTTCTCACTGTCTCTGAGGCAGTGACATGAACTTTTGTTTGTACCACATTTGTTTGTATTTGTTCCCCCCGTTCCCCAAGCCAAAATATATTTGTAACAACTGCAAATCTTAGCACTGTGCTAACCCTGACTCAAGACTGGGCTACACTTACTGTTGTTCCCACTGCTAGGGAAAACCCTGTAAAGTCTGGTCTGGAGTGGGATAAATATAATAGCCAATCACCATACACACAAAATAAAGAAATAAACACACTTTGGCTAAGCTCAGGTTTGTGTTTAACCAACCATCTCACAAATATGCAAGTGCACCTGAAAGTGTATGCACTTACATTTCAGAGCCATCCTTCTCTGATTTAGCATTGCTTGTGTGTGTGTGTGTGTGTGTCCTTAGCAGTGTTCCTGTCTTACTACAGAGATTAGTGAGGGAAACACACACACATGAACAAACACACACTTACATCTCCAGGGTTAGGGTTAGACAATGATGCAGCATATTCTGGTTGCAGGCAGATTAGCAAACAGACTCAGGGAGGGAAACAGTTTACACACATTTCAAAGGTATAGTTTAGATTCCATCCTCTAATTTGTATCAATCACTACTGACTATCACAGAAACAGACCTGCTCTAGTATTAGCTAAAACTAATTAATTACTACAAAATGATGTCTAAACTATCCTGAGAACAAAACCCTGACAAAAACATTCACGTCTTTCATTCCATTACGTCTCTTTGAAACCATAAAACCAGAAAGTTGTGTGAATAACTATTATAGCCGCAGTGCACTTTTCTACCTGGTCTCACATCTCAAATCGTGTCTATTGCATCTGTTCTCATAACAGAAATGACAACAAATTACTTTTTGCTAACTGTGTCACTTCTTTTCATCGGTACAAACAATTTATTTGCAATTCTAATGTTAATTTGCAATTATATTGAATATACAACATCATTTAATGCTTACACTGAATATAGAGCACTGCCCGTCTTTCATTTATTCTCCTTTTCCAACTTCACTTTAGGCATGGGAGTGACATTGTAGACCGAGAGAAGCTATTTATATACAGCATATAAGGCACAGAGAAATGCATTATAGTGAAACACAATCTAGTCTCAGTATGTGTGTGTCTGTGGCTGAGTGTATGTGTGCTCCATATTCTAGCCAAGGAGAGTAAGACAGCTGCGTCAGCAGCAACACACAACATCTACTGTGCAAAGAGATTTGGAGCAGAGTGAAATCAGATGCTAACTGCTCTTAAAGACTGAGCAAAACACATTTTTTAGCCTTGACTGTTCTGTTGGAGTCAAATGTTTCCTTTGCAGTTAAGTTTTTACAAATGTCTGCATCAGTTTTATTGAAGTGGCATTAAATTTGATCATTATTAACTCAATCCAAAAGTATCTATTTTTTGTTCCAATCAAAATGTGTTATCACATTTATCCCCACCTTATAACAGTAACCCAGAATGTAGGAGGCAGACGTATAGCTCAGGGCAAGCTGGCAGATCATGAGAGGCATAACACAACATAACATAACAGAAATGAACATTGATATTTAGAGGCGATCGATTTATATCCACCATCTTCCCTTTGCTCCTCGCCGTCTGACTGCCCCTTTCTGACTGCATCTAGGAAAGAGGGAATGTCCCAAATAAAAAGGCGACTGGGAAATCCTCTCCCTGCCCCCTCAAGACAGATTGATCAACAACATATTCTGCATCAAGAGCTACCCATAACACCTCACAAATCCTCATTAAACTGGATGTCTCTTAGCAGCCTTCTTGTCAGTGTCTTTATAGGTTTCTGTTCCACTGCTGGCTTCTTCTGAAAAGTACGAGTGATGAGTGGCATCCTATTCCCGTTTGTTAGGACCAGTTTGGATGAATTGGAAATTAGTGAGAGGGTTAAACGTGAGAAATGGAAAAAAGGCTTAAGGTCTGTTTAAACATAACTTGCAGTGTATTTTAAAAGTGGCACGATTGCATATTAAGTCAGTGGAAAGACATAGGAGGATTCAAACAGAGGCTGAAAAATGTTCAACTTCAGCAAAAAATTTGCACGTATCCTGAAGCTGTTGTAGGACGATGGCGAAATGTATTCTATTCTGTTTTATTCCCCTGCAGGCTCTGGTCTTTTCTGTGCTTTTTTGCTGTGCTGTTTCATGTTTATGCATCACAGTAGAAATGGTTTGTGTCATAAAGAGCTCCAGATGATACACACCTCACACTCGCATACACACACATCTAAACACCACCTCACCCTCAGCTCCATTTTATTGACAGAGTGGCAGGGAGGATAGGGTGGTAAAATTTACACAACATTCATTTTCTGTCCACAAACACATGCATGCACAAAACGCGTGCGTGCACAAACACACACACACAAACACACACACACACAAAGGGTACTTTACTCGATTTATGACCCCACATAAAAGGAAGAGGGTGGGCTCAAGACGGAATAAATATGATAAACAAAGACATAACACAACACTCACACAAACATACACATGCATACAAATGTTTCCATGACCACAGGCTGAGGAAGCTATTGATTAGCTTTGGAGAACCAAGCCACAAGAAAAGCAGACTTGTATGACTTCACTCTTTTACTAGCTTGCAGTCATTAAACACCAATGGGATTGGTTCATCTGGTGGTAGCCTGAAGGCGTAGCATTGTTCTGCGCTTGTGCATGATACATGACTCTGTACATAAAACATGTTCGCAACTGAAATGATTTCATTCTTTAAGTGCTTTAATCTCTGAGTATGGCATTCATTGTGGAGATATAATGATGAGTCATGTATCAAGCTTGCATGTTTCAAAATAAAAGCATGAGCCTTAGCTTCGGTCCAGCTACAGACTCATCTTTCTTTCTCTTTTACACACACACACACACACACACACACACACACACACACACACACACACACACACACACACAGAAAGAGAGAGAGAGAGAGAGAGAGAGAGAGAGAGAGAGAGAGAGGGAGAGAAAGAAAGATCAATCTCTTGCTCACACTCTGTCAAACCAATAATAATTCTATAAATGTTTAAAATCAGAATCAGAAACTCAGCACAGCTGTTAATAATAGCACTATTAATAATTAAGACTTCTGTTCCATTAATAATACGGTGAGATATTCCCTAAAATATATCAATGTCCACAGTAAAGGTATATATCCTTGTTATTAAAGGCCATAAATATTTACAAGCCTGGTTATAAGAGGTGCAATTTCTTATAGTCACACCCTTAAAATGTTTTTCTTGCTTGATTTTAATCAGTTTTGGGATCTTTAAGATGTCTAAAAGTGGGACTCCACAACTTCAGCCAGTGACATGTGATCATAGGTCATGTATTCTTAACATTAATTTTTATTGATATGTGAGAACTGTCAAACACAGTCCATTCAGGAAAAATATACTATGCGCATGTTCAAGTTCTTTGAAACATACTTCATTTATTTAAGCTTTAATGTCCACATTTAGTTTAATACCTTGAAAAGGATTTATTGGCCTAGTTCCCTTCAAGCTATACTTAATAGCAACATCAATAATTAAAAAAACACGCTGGTTGATGTGAATCCATTACCAACACATCCCTCTGATGATCTATTGGTATTTTCCTTCCATCAGAAAATGGAATAAGGGATGTTGACAAAGAAGAAGTGGACACTACAGAAAAGCGTGAAACAAGGAAAGAAAGAAAGAACAGGCCAAGCAAAGATTTCTTAGTGCTCTGTAACGGATGATTTTGAGCTGAAAGGTTTCATAAATCTGACCGAAAATGGCCAAAGGACGATGGTGTAGTCTGCCACACAAGCTGCAACACACACAGGGATGGCAAGCACACAGGTGATGTATGGTCTCCTCTTTGATGTGTCACAGGGGGAATATGCCATTCAGACTCTCAGCTCAGTCTGATTTATCGCATGCTGGCAAATGTGTGTGTATCAGGGTGTGTGTAAAAAAAAAAGAAGCTACAAAAAACTACAGGAGCCTGTTAAAAACCCTTGTGTTCAGATTGTCTACTGACGTCTCTTTCATCAGACTCCTGCACCGGGTCACATACTAAGTAACCTGCAAAAAAAGTTGTATACGATAACACGTAAAAGATAAACGTATATATATATAAATTCCAGGGTACAGACAAGTATAAAAATTAAGTAAATGTGGGCAGGCAGCAGGTGAGGACAAAAAACTAATTTCTTCCATAAATTAAGAATATTGATTTTGGTGGAGTATTTTTAACATCTAAATCAGCCAATATTATCAAACTTAATCAGACATCAGCATGTTTTTTTATTGTGAGAGCCCACGACACAACCTTTGAACACTAACTCAATGGGAAGCCAGTGGTGAATACCAAAATAGTGGACAATACATGGTCGAAGGGCAAGAGACTGTGAGAATAATGTCAGTGGCTTTGTTGCTTGTAAAAAGTGCCAAAAAGTATTAGCTTTTGATAGCCGTAAGCTAGGCACATCGTCCCAGAGGAAACACATGGACAGCTGCAGGAGCACATGTTCCAACTGCGCAAGTAAAAATAAGCCTGTGTGTAGCCTGTGTGTTTAATCACTGGCCTGGGGACTTATATTGACGGGTCGGGTCTAGATTTGACTTGGACATAATTGTGGGTGTTGGTTTTTTGGGAAAATCAACAAAGCTTGAAAAGATAAAGTGCAACTGATTTAGAAGCTTAACAGATGGTACACACTGTATATAAATGGCTCCTTCATTTTAAGGACGTTTGACTTTGCATCCTGCTGATGCTGATCAATGCAGCAAAAAACTGTTTTTTTAAGCTTTAAAATGTCAGAGTTACAGATGACTGGATTACCCTTTTCAATGCAACAGTAAATGAACATCGACTTCCTTTTAAAATGAGATGTGATAAAGCAGGAGCCTTCAAACCTTTTCAGCCGGTGACACAAACAGTATAATCACTTCAAATTCAATGCAACTAAAAAGAATTCATTTAATTAGTATTTTTTTTCACTATATGAACTCATTAAGGAACAGTGTCAACACAATAATTCCTTTATTATTTTTAGGCCAGAATCACCGTCAGGACACAAACCACAGTCGATAACCGCGTGGAAGCAGAACAGAAGAAATGTAGTTTAATATTGACTGAGGATGACGAGAGGGAGTTGTAGTCTTTTTCTATCCACATGTACACAAATGCTGGCGTGTGTGCGTGTGTGTGTTCTCCCCGGTGTCTAGTTGTAGAGTAGAGGATCGTTATCAGCTGTGTCTTACAAGGATCAACTAGATCACAACAACGGACACAGGTCAATGTATTATCTCACTGTCTCCCTGTATCTTGTATCTCCATTTCACTCACTCTCTCTCTCTCTCTCTCTCTCACACACACACACACACACGCACACACACACAGGATTACTTGCACGCAACAAAAACAACTTAATCAATGTTACTCTCCTGCATGTGTTGGCATGGATATGAGCTTTCTTTTCATTATATGTTTTATCATTTTGACATTTCTGTGATGTATACAATTTTCCTTTCACATTTTTCTTTACTGTGACTCATTTAGAGACGTAAATATTCACAATTCTGTCAGCCTTTCCCCACAATCCATTTTCCGTTTCGCTCACCTCCATTCATCCTTCTCTCACCTCGTTCTACCCTCCACAGTTTACGCAGGTAATCATCTCTGCTGTCATTTCCATCCCTACCTTGATACCATCCATCTCTCCTTCCCTCCCACTCCATCTTAATCTCTTCATCATCTGCTCATCTCCATCTCCTCCGCCCTGCCTCCCTCTCCCCTCTCTCCATATCTTTCTCGCCACTCTCTTCATCATCTTCTTCCTCCTAATCTCCCAAGCCTGTGCTAGGCTCTAATTAGCTGACGTCTCCACTAATGAAGTTTGACAACAAAAGATCACCGATGCTGGCAGGTGGGTCAGAGGGAATAAAAAGAGAAAGGGGCAAGAACGGAGAGAAAGAAGGAGTGTATGTGGAGTGTATGTGCTGTCAGTTGCTCTGGCACTCTCTTTTCCTCTGCAGGCTAACAGGAAGTGACACGTGTTTTTTAAATGCAGCTGACAGGATATGACACTGCTCCTTACATGGCACCGTCTAAGCACGGGGAGTAATTAGCGCTCTATCGACTGCCATGACATCAATCAGAGGAGCTGTCTAAATGCCCGCGTGTGCAAGAGAGACACTCACAGTGGCAGAGGAGGCTGGCATCCTATCGTCATGACAATCGCTGCGTATGTGTATGTGTGCGTGTATTGTGCAGATTGAAAATTGCCTGGCATAACATTATTTAGACAAGCCGTGTGTGTGTGTGTGTGTGTGTGTGTGTGACAGACAGAGAGAGGCAGTGCTACAGGTGGTAAACTGGCTGGCAAGAAATCGTGTAGGCAGGATGTCTGGCTCAACATTCCCTTTTGACTTTAACAGCCGTACTCGTGGCAGGAGGCCTATTTGCCTGATGTCTCTGCCAAGCACAATAGCTGTGGACGGCAACTGTCTAAAGCTGGATTAATACTTGACACAAGGGGTTACCTACAGCGTAGGTTTGGGTTTATATTTAAGTGGCTGACTGGTCACAGCAAAACCAGACAGACGTAGTGTACGACTGTTAATGTTGTCATCTATCTTTTTATTTAGTCTTATTCTGTGATTTTTTAAATAAAGTTTTTGTTGACTAAAAGTGTGGGCATTTTAGCCTTATCTTACTTTTAACCACAACCATAATCCATAACTACTTTTTGGAAATGAAAACTGTTGATTTCTGTCTCTTCAGTCATCTAGTCAATCGAGCCTAGCCAAAAAAAACATTTTTGTCATTTTAGTCACAAGGGATTTTATTTTATCATAATCTGATGAAAAACGCAGGTTGAATGATGAAGAATGTCTGAAAAGTGTCTCGTCTATTGGATGTAAAGTTAAAAATGACAACAGCAGGGCTTGGGAAAAAGAAACAGGGTGACATTTGGGACTATTTGCATGACTGTGACGCGTAACAGTTGATGTGAGATACTCACAGTCTCCTCTTTTTTTGTCAACGAAATTAAGTTTTCATTGTTTAAACAACAGTTTAGTTTAATCTTCTTCATTAACAATGTTGCATGTTGATATTGTCACAAGTGGAGTTTAATGACTTCTGTGCTGTCTTGTCATCGTCCTGTCTTAATCATGGAAAAAATATATTTAGTCATGGCTTTCGTTAACACTCCACTGTACATGATCACATCATGCGTTTCGTGTTATTTATATTTCCCACTGCAATTCTGGTTCAATTCTTTTATTCAATTTTTGATTAAGAACAATGAAAGGAATATTGATCTTGTCTAATTACTGAAGAGGAGACTACAGTGTTGCAATGGCCTGTTTACGTTCTTCATTCACTGTGATACAGTGAAACGATCACAGAAAACTGAAGCTATGCAGCAGATGATGGAGGCATTTCTTCAGTCTGTTTTATGTTGTCTTCAGCCTCAACAATCTCTACAAGAATCAGAAATTGGTGGGAGAAAACACAGGAAGCCACAGTATTTCTATACCCCTTTTAACGGTCCCTGTTCTCCACTCTCTTCCAAGTCCTCCTAATTAAATGACAAAATTGCTTGTTTGTCATTGCCTTTAAAATGATCAATAAAAATGTTTTCTGATTTTCATGCCCCATTTGGAAGGACAATATTGTTTGTCAGTGCCTTCCTAAACCACTTCTAAAATGATTCATGTGAGCATTTTTTTGGTCTACCAGCACAAGTTTAAAGGTCTGGGCAGATTTAGCAGGGTAAACAAAGATATACAGCTACGTCAGAGCCATTAAAGGATTATATTAGAGTGATAGACTGAAAAAGGAAGGAGGTCTCTCATATTCATCATTTTAAGGCTCCACAGAACAATGATATGGCTTTCTGAACAGTTATATCCATATATTTACTTTTGTCCCCACTGCTCTACCATCAGGCCATTCTACACTTGACTGATGAGCACAGCTTGACTAAGAATCTCCCTAATCACTCCAGAAGGTTTGAGAAGTCGCTCCTGCTGACCTTTACTTCACATGACCTCATCTCTCTATGCTCTGTCAAATTTCCTCTGCTTGTTAGACAAATATTTGCATGTGGACTCAGTCTGGGTAGCTTTATTAAGATGGATTTCACTGAACATCATTTACCTTTAACAGAATCATTTCATCCAACCTCAAGCGTGATAACTAACCCTAATCTTATCCAACTTTCTTCAGCAAAATTGAGGAGTTTTAATTTTTCTACTGACTTGCGGTGATGACTTCAAGGTTATAAGACCTGAAACCTGGAGGATTTATTCATACGACCATAATACATTAACTCTTGTGGATGTCATGCGTCATTTATGCTCACCTGTTCTCGACTGGATTCACTGTGCTTATACAGACTGCAATCTCAAACGAGTACATGGATGCAAAAACAAATAAACTAAACATATGTTTTGTCTGAGCTTTCTGCTAAAATATAATCTCACAAAAGAAAACATCCAGTAACCCTCTCACAAGTGGTGGAAGAGCAGAGCCGCACTTGCACAGGCACAGAAGCAACTAATGCACTGTACATGAAAATAAAAAAAAATAAAAAATGACCAGACCAAGCCTGAGATATACCATCTACACGCAAAACCACACAAATCAGAGAGTGCATGTTGCTTGGTTACAGGTAACCTCTACTGAAATTTCAACTGAATTCACTTCTCCATAGTCCCTCCTGTATGAAAAGGTTGATTGAGTACAGGAACAATAAATGTCTGTATAGATGGGAAAGATGTGCCAAGCTGATTCCACCCCTGAACATATACGCTGTTGTGCCTCAAAACTTTTAGTGCGCTCATGTGTTTGCGTGTGTCCTTTGAAGACGTACTGTGTGCGTGCTCCATGGCGGGAGGATGTCCTTTGCACGGAATTTATTTTTCATTGAGAACTACTTGTGCAAATACGAGCAGCGGAAATCATAAATGAGAGGAAGAGAGTGCAACAGGGCGAAGGGAGACTCAGAAAGGGTATATTGAAGGAAGGAGAGCAAGGGGGAGGAAGGGATGGAGCGGACGAGTGCCTCTTGAGAGCTTTTCCTTATTAGCCAGGCTGAATCACACGCTTTGAGTCCGGAAAACACACACTCTGGCTCTGTTCTCATCTGCTCTCCATCCCTTGCCCCCCTACCCCCCCCCCCCCACCTCTTCTCATTCCTCTCTTTTAGTCCTTTTCACATTCTCTACTCCCAGCATCTCAGTTCAGTTTAACCCTCACTTTTTTCTACTTTCCCATATCCTTTTCTCGGTCTAATTTGCCCTTTTAGCACTGGATACCCACTGACCCCCCCACTCCTCATTCTCCTTGCATGTCCTCACTCTGGCCGACTCGTTCGCCATCTCATCTGTTGAATTATCCCAAAACATCCACTTAGCCTCTCTTCCCCTCTGAATCCCTCGCTACCTCCTCTTTTCTCCTTTTCAATTCATGAGTTGATCCACTTTTCTCATTCCTGCAATTATTTGGGTCCACTCATGCCTCCTTTCATGCCAGAAAATTTAGATCCTCATATTCTCTCTTCCAAATCATCCTCTTCTCTTTCATTTTTTTTTGCTCTAAACATGCACTGACCCTCCACCATTTTCTTTAAAACTCTCCAGTATGCTCTTCTTCTCTTTTCATGTCTGCTTTCGCTACTCTTTCTAACCTTTATACTTCACTTTCCCTACTCTGTATCCCCCCCCTCTCTTTCTGCTTTTAGAAAGAAATTCATCTTTTCTTCAACACTTCCTCCTGCTCATTTGTTCCTGCAGCTCCAAACACTCATTCTGGCTCTTTCTCCATACATCTCTTCTGTTTCAGCCCTTCGCCGTTTTTCTTTCTTCAACTTCCCTTCCTTCCTTTATTCCTAATCCCACTTACCCATTTTACCTTCCTTCAGTTCAAAAACACTCCAAACTTCTCTCAAATCTGCACTGCTCCTTGAATACACTTGTTTTTTTCAGACTTTAAATTAGCTGAAAACTCCACATTTGATTTTCCATAATAATGCAGTTTCCATAATAGTGACAGTTTCTTCAGCATGTATTTAAAGTTGCCATTATAAATGATAAAACAGTTCTTTCTAAGAACCCTTAGAGCATACTGTGGATCTGCCACATCCATTTCTAAAACAAATACATGCCCACGGAACAGTTTTAAAGTTGAGATGAAAGAACAACTAGTTAGTAGTGAATATTATAGAAAGACTGTCTAGAGCAGTGGTCAGAGCTACCAGGGTTCCCATATTTTAACTTCTATCACATTTTTTGGAGGTTGGAACCAAGAAAAGAGAAAGGGTTGGCCATTTTGATTGGCTGTAATTTATAGACACTAGTTTGACCATTGATTGACAATAAAAACTTTTTATCTTCAAATCTAAAAATTAAAAACTTCCTCGGTGAGGATTCTTCAAGACAAAATCCTCTCAAATTGGGGTCTGTGGTTTAGTGTGCATCTATTGTGGGTGTTCCTGATGAAAAAGTACGGAAATGGTTTAGAAATCATCAGTGAGTAGGGATTGGGATGGGTTGTTTTAAGAAGCATTAACAAACAACCAAAGCTGCGGTTGTTGTGGACAGGACAGTCATTAATTGCATGTCACTTGTCAGAAAAATGGAAACGCTGTCTTGCATATCCGAAGGGCTGCAGATGTCACAAGGAGACATTAGGACTTGAATTAGATGCTCGTAGAATCGACTGAAACGTAAATGAAATCTTTAGAAATCCAGCCTGTGAGTTGCTGCTCCTGGCGCACCTATTTTTCAGTGCATTTTGTGACTTATATTACCTGTTTTAAAGCTTATTAGCACCAACAACATGTCACTACCTAAAGCTAGCAAAGACACATCCCCTAATACACACACACACCCACAGCCCCCACCCCACCATAAACTAATTACCTACAAGAAGAGAGTGAGGTGGAAAACAGCACTTGCACAGACCAACCAGGCACCCACTAAAAGCGAGAGAGAGAAGTGTGCAGAGAGAGAGAGAGAAGTGTGCAAGATAAAGGCAGTGAGTATGTATTACTGTGTGTGTGTGTGTGTGTGTGTGTGTGTGTGTGTGTGTGTGTGTGTGTGTGTGTGTAGCACTCATTGAGCTGAGAGAATGTCTGATTAATTAACATGGAGGAAAGAAAGCCTCTCGAGTGACCAGCCAAGCAATGCTAAAAGCTCATCTCTCCGGTATGAACTTCCTTCTATTCTTCATCTCTTTTTCATCATTCTGACTCTTTGGACACATTTTGGGAATGCATGTTGCCCCCCTTCATGCACTCTGTGGAGTAAGACAAGTGCGATCTGTATATGCATATGTTATATGTTAGATTATGTACAGTACATGCTGTATACTGTAAATCAATACATTTCAACATGTGTAGCTTTTAGTAGTGAAAAGAAGCCTAACCAGTCCACGCTACATCCGACATTGTGTCCCACACTTACTAGCATCTCACAGGAAGTCTGGTGGATTGCTATACAGAAGGAAAGACTATTACTGTATGATATAAAGCAGTCAGAGGACGGCTGCTCTTCCAGCACAAACAAAGCTAAAGTTTTCGGAGTTTCTCGCAATGGCAGATGGTGGGACAAGTGAAAGCCAACGGCAAAAAATCACTTCAAGCATGTTTATCCTCTTTAGTCAAGCAAACCCCAAAACAAACACAAATGGAGCAACACTAAGGAGGAGGAGGGGGGTGGAGCAGGAACTCTGTCTTTTCAATAAGTGGCGACAGTTTATTAGTGTTACCAATCCAGCAGACGGTTATTCATCATACTTTGGTCACACCAGTGGAAGGAGGAGCTATTGTCATCTTGACCACGGTCTTATTTGTTGATGACGTGTTGAAAAATGCTACACAAAACCCTTGTAAACTGTGAGCTGTGTTCATGAACTACTGCTATTCTGTGGAACGTGTAAGCCTGTCAAGTGTTTTTGTCCCTGCAAAGCAGGCGGGTCGAAAACATTTCTTACACTTTACTGCATAATACTGTGCAGTGCTTCATGACAAAATGATACCAGGGTTGAATCAACACCTGTCTGACACAGTCTGAAAACATACAACATTATAAGCAAAGACGTGTGCTGCACTGGATCGCACTAGTTCGTCATAAGTATTACTGCATTGTGCTATTCATGTCCTAAGGTTAGGAGGATTATGCTTTCTGTGCGTTTCATTTCTTTCCTACAAGCTTGACGTTATTTGCTCTCTACTTATCTTTCACTCATGTGCTACGGCACCTCTCCCTTTTCTCAAGCTCACTCCACTCTGGTCTCTCCAGGCTGATTGTTTTCTAATTGGTTGAGTGCCAGAGGTCGTGGTTGTTATGGTAACCTGCAAGGGGCACTTGGAAGGGTTAGGTGGTTGGGCGAGGGTGAGAGGGGGCACCCACTCAAGAAAACGGAGGGCAGCACTCATGCAAGGCTTGGGTAGTCACTTCAGAAAATGGACTGTGTGTGTTTGTGTGTGTGTGTGTGTGTATGTGTGTGTGTGTATGCGACGGTGGGCAAAGAATCCTGTTCTCCACTTGAAAATCTTATGAAGAGCTCTTTTGCTTGTCTCCTTTTTTTCTCCCACTGCAGTTCCTTTGCTACTTCCTTCCCTTTGTCAGCCACTCGGACCCTCCAATCTGTCCATCTGCGTACTGAGACAACATGCAGAGGAACTGCAGGAGGGTGGACACCAGGAGAATGATTATACGTCCGCACTACACTGACTAAATTTGAAAACACATATTTTCTCTTTCCAATTTAGTGCTCTATCCACACTTTTTGAACCCTGAAGACTTTTGAAAACAGTCCAGTGTGGTTAACGACAACAACATAAGCCAGTAAATACAGCCAGACGACCTTTTGTCGCCTTTAACCTTCTCTGTGATTACTTATTTTGAAATGTCAATACAGCCGATCACGCAGTAAAGGTGTTGTGTTTAAGCTTTATAAATAAACAACAGATGTATACATGAAGTAGAGATTGGATTGATATTTCAGGGTAGTAGCATGGAAATGAAAACAACCCACAAATGCTCGTGTAGACGCACGTTGTTTTCACATAGCATTTTCAAAATTAGGTGCCTTATTATGGACATCATCTTAAGTGAAGGATGATGACAGAGGAAATACTTCATTCTCACTTTCTGGAGAGGCAGGAAAATTAGAGAGAAAGTGATATCGTAGATTATTTAGGCCTGTGTGAGACAGTGTGAGTGTGTGTGTGCTTCCTTTCCAAAACACGAGGTTGCACGTTGCACGTGCACGAGGTTGTACGAGGTTGTGTGGTGTGTGTGTGTCTGTGGGTGTCTGTGTGTGTGTGCAATGGGTTTACTAAATGAGTCTGCATTAAACTCTGCCATGCGTAAGGCATTGAGCTGGCTGTGCCCTTTAGAATTAAAGGTGGTGGGCTGTCTGAGAGGCAGACAGTGTTATATATTATACTGTGCTGTGTGGTTAAATAACTGTCCTTCCATAATAGAGCTGTTTAAAGAAAACCACTGATAAAAAAAATAAATATATCTCTGGACACTTACAAACACACACATAAAAGCACACACGCAGACCTGTAAATCAACGTGTAATTGCCACACACTGCTGCCCCTGTCAGCTGTCCACAGAAACTGACATTGTGTTTGAGCTCCTGCAAAGACGACAAATCAGCTGTGTGCAGGTGAGACAGGTGAGCCAGCTAGCTTACATAAGGCTAACTGTGTTCATAGGAACACACAACTATAGCAGAAGGTGCATGTTCATCAAACCTCAGGTGTCTGTAGTTATGTGTAAGTATGTCCCCCCTGCACCACCCATGCACCCCACCCTTATCAATTAATGTGCTTTTATCTTCCTTATTATTTCAGAGGTCTCACAGCCTGTTCTGCCTCTGCTATGCAGTTCCTCGCCACTTTTAACAGACTCAAGCATTATGAGCAACAGCAGCAACTGACTGCACGTGTATCATAGCAGATATATTAAAAAAAGCTGTCTGCATTTATGAGCTTTTTTAGCATTTGGTTCACACTGAGTTCCAGCGTAAAATCACTATGGGGTCTTTTCAAATTACTGCAGGTACACCAGCACTTACAGAGCAGATTGCATGGGCGAGCAAAGGTAATAAAAAAAAGCATACTGCTGATACAGAGTCAGTTCCTCTGTGTGTTACTCATAGTTGATGACCAGAAATTAAAGGCATGTAGCACTACTGAAACAAAAAATAGCAGTATAATAAGACTAATAATTACTGATCAGGCGCAACTTGTTTCACCAGGAGTAAACAAAACAGGCAAAGTGAAAATAATTTAGGATGATGTTTACTGTTTTAAATTATTGTACTACTTACTTAAAGGTGCAGTGTAGGGTTTAGAGGGAGAAACGTTATATAATCAAAATTTTGTTTTCATTAGTGTATAATCACCTGAAAATAAGAGCTATTGTGCTTTAGTTAACTCAGAATGAGCTCTTCATATTTACAGAGGGGGTGGATCTTTTTTAGAGTCCACCATGTTGCACCACCATGTTTCTACAGCACACCTGTCAACCCTCCTGTTTTACCTGGATTCTGCCATATTTTCACTCCGTGCACCCTTGTAAGCCACCATGTAAGGTGTATGTGGACAGTGGTAAGGGTGCTGGTATGTCCCAGGACAGGGTACAGGACAATTTCCCTCATTTGACAGAAATGTTTCTACAGTAGCCCAGAACAGACAAACCAAACTCTGGCTCTAAAAAACTCCTCTGGCGTTTAGTGCCAGTTTCACAGCCACCGTCTCCACACACATGAAAGGGGAGGGGTGAGGGGACAGGTAGTGAATTGGTTGGATCTGCAACCTCACCACTAGATGCCACCAAATCCTACACACTGGTCGTGTAACTTGCATTAAGTGAAAAGTAGCAGGTAAATTTACTGCAAGCCTGAGGTGTTGTGTTTATTTTTCGAATTAAGACCCATTAAAAGTTAGTATTATTGCCACTAACTGAGCAAACTGGTTATTTCTAGCAGCGCTCACCGTTTCCAGGGGAGGGTACAAGGCAGACAGGGCAATGTAATTTCAGCCAATGGTGTTGTTCCATCCCTTCAATTATCATCACAATCAATCATCCTATATTATCAAGGACGAGGTCCTTGATAATATAGTCTGCATGCACACACAACTTTGTATATGTATGAGCTATATGTTGTTGGTGTTTATATTACTGCATTAATCTTATTTTGTCTGTGTTTGTGTGCGTCTGTGTGTATAAATCAGTGTGCTTTGCTGAGGTGCTGATGGAATGGAGTCCTAAGCGATTTTGTTTATCTCCGTCTCCCACATGCATACCACTGCTCCAGCCTCCCAGAGTCACGCAAAACACAGACTCCGCTGACACACTACCTTCTTTTTCTGGCACCATCGATAACTGTCAGCCAATGCCTGGACTTCCTGCTGTCTGCATCATCAGGTTTCAGGAAGTGATGATAAATGAATAGCGCTATCTGCCAGGACTGCTGTGGCCAAGAATATAGGTTTCTAAAATCAAGACATTCTTACACGTACTGTTCTTCTTTTAAGGAAGGGAAGAGATGGAAAAACTTCAGTAAATAATTATAGGATAACTTAAACTTATTGGCCACAAATTTGCAACAAAAAAGATCAAGTACACCTGGAAAAGTACACACTGGATCCATAAGACTTATATATAGCCATACATATAATCATCTAATTAATTATGAGTTTGTTGAATGAAGTAGTAGTACGTTATACTGATGATGAAAGAGTAGACTCAAGCTGGGACAAATTCATTTTATGTCACTCAGTTTAAGTATCATCTACTTATATTTCCTTGAAAACTGTGGCGTCTCACCCTTGACCCTTGTTCTGAAACTCAACTAAGGCTGCAACATTGCATTTAGCAATTTACTTTTTATAAAAATCTTAAAGAAGTCTACCCTAGAAGTCAAGGTCAAATGAGCCTTGACAGTATTTATGCAGGGCGGAAACAAACACAGTGTCAGAAAACATCTCTGTGAAGCCTGGAACTGTCCATCACACAGGTTTACTTCCTTGCATGAAGACACAGTACAGAAATAAGGTGGATGTGTGTCTGTGGGTGAGAATATCGGTAGTGGTAGATATATTCAGAAGTAAGTGAGCTGTGACTTGCATAATAAAGGTAAGGAGTAAGGATTGTGGAGCTGAGAGGAACACGTTGAGCCCTGCGGTGATTTTCTTTCTTTTCTTTTTTTTTGCTGGGATGCACACAACACAACACAACACAACACAACACAACACAACACAACACAACACACACACACACACACACACAAAATGTATGTCAGTGGGTATGTGAGTACACAAGTGCTCACACTGAAGCTCAAAGCAAGCACAAACAACCCAATCTTTCTTTTTTTGTCTGTCTCTAGCTCTCTGTTGCTCCCAAACACACACACACACGCAGGCTTGTGGCACATAAACCTGATTTAGACAGGTGAGGGGAAAAGAGAGCGAGAAATATGAAGCATCAGCAAGATAATATTGCCCTGTGCAACTGAAGATGGGAGAGGAAAGGCGCAGAGAGGAACCTGGGAGCGTCCCCCCAGCTAAGCTCCAGGAAGGGGGCCCAGGTTTATCCACAGGTCTCAAAAAGACAGATGAAACAATTAATGAAAGCTTTTATATGGTAAAATTTAATTTAAGACAAATTGCACAAATTCTGCCACTGTGCTGTCAAACACTAATAACTAGCGGTCAGAGAGGCTCATGGTGCCTTACCTGTCATTGCCAGTCGCAGACACAGGAGGAGATGTAGTTCCAGCTCCCCTTGGTTTATTGACCTTGGCATACAGCCTATCAAGGGGGTCATCATCAGGGTTGGCTACGGGGTTGTTACCATGACTTCCATGGCCTGGAAAGGCAGACGGGCCTTGGGGGGAAGGGGTGCGGGCATGGGCATGCTGAATTGTACTGTAGGGAGGTGACTGAGGCAGTGGTTGCGGCATTGAACTCATATTTCGGTCCCTGAAGGACTGTATACGGGCATAGTTGGGGTCTGCGTCATCATCCTCAACGTCTGGATATGCAGAGCCGCCGCCGCTGCCGCCACCTTGCTGATCTCTGGGCCGGTGCTCTCGCAGCTCAGGGTGCCCTGCCTCGATTCTGACAGGCAGATGGAGAGCCAATTAAGAAATCTTGAGATACTATTGAAACACTGATGATTTTGATGAGTGGGCTAATGATGAGTGAATTGCAAGAGCTACCGCAAAGAAATGTCTCTAAAGAAACCACACAAAAGCAAGGCATTGGTAAAGAGCTCAGGAATGATAAGCATGGAGTAGAGAGGGATAGAGAATGGAGAGAATGAGACGCAATAAAGGAAAGGAATGGCAGAGATGTAATGAAGTGGTTTCAATGAGTTCCACGAGAATGATAAATGAACACTCATCTGCAAGAAAGGAGGAAAACAAAAGATGGTTGCACATTTTTTCTCAATGAGAAAAGACAAGCAAACTGAATATACACACTATCTGAGTCTGTATGTCAGCAAATTTAAAGCACAGAAAATCAGAACCATTTAATCTCCAGAAAGCTCCCCACCTTTCCCTCTCATCTTTCATCCTCTCGAGCTCATGATCACTCAGAATGTCCGACTTCTGTCGCTGCAGAGCTGCTTTTGCCTCCTTCTTCTCTTCTTTTTTCTTCCCGAATCTGGACAGAGAGAGGCAGCGATGCAGACAGACGTCAGAAACAATTACAACATTTAGAGAAAAACGCAATATATTAACTCTGTATGGGGATTTCAACAGACTTCAGCAGGATGTGGTGCTGTGGAAACAGACGAGGAACAAACGCCACATTAACACATATGGCTGAAATTGTGGACATGCACAGAGACGTGGACGCATATACACACAATGTGTTATTCAGTGCGAGAGCTTCTGGCACGGCCTGTGACTCCGTGTCAAGACCAATAGACTCTAAGCACTCACTCACAAACAAACAAAAACAAAGGTAAATAACACTCAACCTCTCGCTTCAGCTTCTAAATGGCATGACTTTTAAAAGTGGTAATAGTAGATACTGATCCATGTGAGCAGCTGCCATAGCGCTCAGCCTGCACTGATGCTAACGCTAAACTTTTGCTACCGTAATAGTGAAGTGACATTAAAACATTAAAATGCTCCCAAAGTTTCACTGTTTTCTGCCCTCTCTGTCTCTTATTGTCATTCTTACAAGAAGTTTAACATACAATAAACAGGAAACATGTATTAAAATAGGCATAAATTATGTACTGTTTGTACAAACAAACGTGGAGTGGCTATACAGGGCTATAAGTATGTGGAGGCTAGTGTCATGCAGAGAACAATAAATAGAATATGAGCACTTCAAGAAATGAGATAAGAGGGAGGCTACGTGTAAAGCTATTGCTAAACACTGTGAGTTTGTACTCTATGGTGCCTAATCTAAATTAAAAGATGGCATACACGCAATTTAGAGGCCCGTTTTAAGTGGCCACATATCAATACTCAAACCGCACCAGTCAATACAGTTTGAGTGTGGTCAGCACCAACAGCACACTCAGCACTACTGGACACTAGACGGATCGTTACCTGGAGAAGACCATGAATCACACACACACACACACACACACAAATACACACACCTGACTGAAGCTCATAACTGAATGCGAACGAGCAATGATGGCTTCAGACTCTGAGGACACGCTGGCACGTGCTAGCGAATGAAATGAGAGGAACCTGTACGACATTTGGACAAATCATCAGTGTATGGAGATACACTGTGTGAAAGATGTAATAACTTGCAGTGAACGCTGGATTAAACCATATTGTTTTGTCCTTTTTCTTCTTATTTCAAGAACAGGACTTAAGGCAGCTGTTATGCTGACAAAGGTCTGATTGATGTTTAGTCATCAAGAGCCATTCAGAGGCATGCTCACATGCAAAAAGCTCTCTGCTCATTATACTTTACACCCCAGCAGCTACTACAGTGAGCTGGATATGGTTAATTGAGCCAGTCAAACCTGCTAAATAGTTAATATCTCGAACACGCAAACTGTGACCTTATAACACGCCTTATGTTTTATTTATCTAGTGAATTTATTGATGTATTATTCTTTTGTCTCCACTTCCGCTGCTGCTTTTGAAGTATCACTATACCTGCTTGTGCATTATTTAACATTCATGATCATCATATTGCAGTGTGTGATTTTGCACGTGACTATTTGTAGTTCAGCTTGTGCATTGCTGTAGTATTAAAAAAAAAAGAAGAAAAAGTTGAGTTGGCTGAATTAATATGTTTCTTTGAAATGCTTAATGTGGACTAGGGGGTAAAGAAACCTATTCACCGCCCACAGAGGGGGCTCAATGGGCAATGAAAGGCTATAACTGTGTCTGCATTAACACTGTGAGTGTGTATCTGCCTCACAGGGGACAGGCCTTGCTCTAATTACTGCTACCTACAGAGTTAGAGGCTTACCCTTTCCTTCAACTCTCTCTCTCTTCTCCTCACTTACCCCTCTTTCACCTCCATTCCTTTTTACATTTTCCTCCTTTTTTTTTTTTTACCTCAGCACTCTCCTTCTTTTCTCTCATTACCCTCATTTCAGTTTCTTTCTATCCATAGCTTACCTCGCCGTCACCCCTTCATCTTGCCCCTTGGTATCAAACACTTCTCTCACAGCACTTAACCTCTCCCATCCCCTCCTCTCCTCTCGTCTATGCTGTCATCCCTGTTTCCTCTCTCGCCACAGCTTTTCAACAGAAAATGAAAAGAGGAAAGAGAAGCAGGGGATAAGGCTGGGTTTCATACACGTTGTATTACTTGCAACTCAAATTATCTTAAAACCTAACCTTACACACTCATCACTGTCAAGTGAGCTTACAGAGAAGAGCCCATACGCAAAACACATATATTAAAAGGGATAACGTTGATGGGTGGAGACAGATAACACAAAACCTGACACGTGAGAGATGTATGACAGACAGCCTCAACTGTTTCCAAATGCCACTTCCAGGGCCTCTACTGGACTATAGGGACATTGGGTGCTTCTTAAAACCTTCTCTGTAAAATGTTATGAGAAATGAAGCAATCAAACACGTCATCGTGGAGAGGCCATAAGCTGCCTTTATTTATGAGGGGAAGGATGAGGCTCTTGACTAAACAACTGTACTTGTCCACCTGTCCACAATAAGATTAATGCAAGTGTTCGGCTTTTTAATTCTCCATACTGACCTCAGAGACTCTGCCCAACAGCAATATATGATGGTGTTGAACAAATGAAGGAACAGAGCTAGATACTGCAAAGTAACAAGGTACACAAAAAAGTGTTATTTCAACCACAGATCACTACATCCGCAGTGACAAAAAGAAGTAATAGAAACAATTTAGCCTCTAGATCATCTCCAGTCTGCTACCTTTAGAACATAATCACAAAAACAGGGAGTTAAAGTAGTTTACATAGTGGCACTGCTTTTAAAACCTGGTTAAAGGCACTGAAATGTGGAGTTTCACCCAATTTTGAGTGTTAAGTATTTTGAAGAACTACGGGGCATCAGCCAAAATACTGTATATAGCTTAAGATGCATCTATGCATTATGTGTTGTAAGGCTTCTGGACTGACTATATTTCTTCATTTTCCATCATTTGGCCATACCTTCCTTCCTTCTCTCCCTCCTTGCATCCCTGTGTTCATCTATGAAGGCGTTTTCTACATGAGGTCAAGTTTCATACTTGAGATGAATAGGGATGATTACAATAAACAAGCAACCATCTGTAACTTTGTTCAATGTACCAACATTTATCAGCAAATGGAAGAGACATGAAAAGTGAGGGAGGTATGGAGGGAAGAGGAAGATGTACTCAGATAATGGACACCCACTGCTTAATTAGGCCTACTCTCTCTCTCCAGTCCCTCTTGATATTATTATTACTGGGCTACAGTGGGAGGCAACATGCATGGATGCACTCATACACATACATACACATGGACAGAACTGAAGAGGATATAAAGCATAAGAGCATAATGGAGGCCATAGACATACAATAATTAAACAAGAAAGTGTGTGTGTGTGTGTGTTTTTCTTTCTATAATGAGTTACCAAAAAGTGGAAAATGGAAAGGCACATGTGACATGGAAGAAATAAAAAGGTTAGAAATCTGCATGCACACGTGCGTGCACACGTCAAGAACATGTTTCGACAAGTTGCGACATGATGGCTTGAGCACAATTTCACAAGCGATATCAGGGTAAGAACAGCTGATCAGCAGCCAGTTAGGATGAATAAATTACCTCTTGTTCTATCATTAGAGGGAACAGGACGACAACTCATACATATTCATGACCTAACACCACAATCTGTATGGAAAGTGTATGGCTACTCATTTGCATGTGTATGCAAGAAAGATTTCATCAGAAATATATGGACAGCTTTCTTAGAGCCTCCATCTGTGTAGGAAAAGGTAGGATGAAAAAAAAAATCATTCAATCACTCAATTCTGATGTCCGAATTCTTTGCGAATTATTGTTTCTCTTCATGGCTGATTTTATTGCGCTACCAAACAGTTGTAAGTAAACAATATGTACAACCACAAAATTTATTGCACATAATATATCCACATAATTCCAGTATCCTTGAACAAACTTTTAAATTCAGCTTCATTTAATAGTGCAAGTTAAAAAATGTCAAAAACGTTTCTGCATACGCCATCGCTGCACAAAGACTGAATGTGCCTGACTGCTGTGCCATGTTGTGTTTAGTTCAGTTTGCCAGACAGTTGTGGGCTATGACAAACCACAAGCTTGTTTGTCTTAAATAGGACTTTTCTTCTACTGCATCACACCGCATGCCCCTGACTGAACCGGTTAAACAGTTGACTTCAAAAAAGACCTTAAATTCTGAGGGAAAATTATATCTACTGTAGTTTAGAGACACTCTTCCTTCTATTGTGTTTAAAAGTGGCAAGATGTCGTCAGACACACAAGAAGAAAATTTTGAGCAAGCAGTGGTTATTAAGAAGACAATGCAAGGGAGCTTTTAATCTTTGCTGGAAAATAAAGACAGAGCTGGTTTTGTAATCTTCTCTCCAGTCGCGCTGCATCCCTGTCAGCCATTATTTGCAGCGTCTTTGTCATTAGCTTATTTAGGCTGCAACAATCTTGTACAGCTCACAGTTCAAGTAACTAATGGTAAGCTACTCTATTTAGCAGAAGTTTTCCAGTAATCTCTTTAACTGATTTCATCTTGTTATTTTGATTGGAAAATTGCTGAGATGACACATCATTTCTTTTTCATTCCCACAGCTCTACCAAGAGTTCCTCTCTGTCCAAGGTCCAAACAACAATATACAAACAACCAGAACAAATACACTGCTGGTCCAGTGAGTTTACCACTGATACTGGACGTTCGCGAGCTGTGTTGCTATGGATACGTGTACTATACATGTAACTATCTATTTGAAAGCATGGCAAACTGGCTAAACATCATCAAACAAGGACTTCACATGTCAAATCTGACCAAACATCTCCAAACAATCCCAAACAAGGACAGACAGCCATGACACCCCAAACAAACATCTGTGTTTGTTGGAGAATGTTTGACTGGTGTGCCATGGGCTTAAAAAACTGTGTGGTTACTCGACTTGACCAGAAAGCGCTAGAAAGGACTTACTGATGGCAGCCCAAGGATGAGAACAGAAGAACAGATGAAAATGGAATCCTAACTGCTGAAAGATTTATTTATTTTTCTGAGCCCCCATTGAATTTTTCTCTCCATGCTTAATACCCCAAACATGAACACTTTGGGAAGTTTTGTTCGTCACCCAAGACGACACCCAACCTCAACCCACAATTTAACCTGCATCATGCACTCACACGCACACACACAAACACACACACACAAAAAAAATGATGAACAGTGAGTGTTCAGGGGGGCTGTTCCACACTTGTGCTTCTGAATGGTCCATAAGGAGAAAAGCCACTGACAAATGAGCAGAAAACCAGTGCAAACATCTGTGACTCTCACTTCACCTATTCTTTCTATTCTTCTGCTCTTCTCTCGCTCCCTCCCTCTGCCACTCCATAGACACGCCTCCCTTTGCTATCATTGGCAAATGGATCCCTGAGGGAATGGATGATTGACAAGTGCGCTGCAATAACAAGCACTCACGCATGCACGCAAACATAGATACATGCAAGCAGACAGACACTGTGTTAGTTGCGCGCGCACACACACACACACACACACACACACACACACACACACACACACACAGATGATTGGCAGGCATGACATAAGTCCGTGACACTCCAATGACTTCCTGTCATGATGTTTGATTGGCAGCTGGTGGGCCTTTCCCCACTTTCAAGCATGTGCTGTCTAATTATGAAACAATGACAGGCAATGTTTGGTCAAAAGACAAGGCTTTTTCCTGCATAAAGAACTTGAAACAGCCTTCTTTCATAAATTTCGCATTGCATTTACCAAAACCTCACCATGTTGTTTCTCTGGTATGTTGCTGAAAAGCAGACATAGCTGATATGCTAGCTAATCAAAGAGCTATGAAATGCACCAGATGCTTATCTGGGAACAGTGTTTAAGCTATGTGAAAACCCTGGACCGACAGTAGTCTCTTGTAGGCTATATGAAAAGCACATACCTCTGGCTATTTAGTTTTTCCTTATTTAACTTTTTCTGGAATTAATATTTTTTAATTATCAGTTGACTTGATTTCTTATGTCCACTTGCTGCTAAATGGTGCTGCTTATACTGTTTAAATGCTGCAAGCCTTATTATGATGATAATTGTTGTTCTTTGAATTAAGGGAAGAAAAAAATCCTAGCTATTTAGCAATGGCCAGTAAGAGCACCACATTGTTGAGATGGGCTAACAATCACAATGAAGGAGCACTTTAAGTCTAACAGAGGCGCCACATTACGATCAACTGGAGAGAGAAAGAAGGAAAAAGTTGCACATATGGAGGAGAGTGTAATTAAAGGCATCAATGAGAGGTAAAAAAAAAAAAAGGGAGCAGACTTCATGCCCAAAGAGGGGGATGGTGGTCTGATTTTAAGTCTTTTGCTTTTTCCTGTTCACACTCTTTGAGTTTTAAGTTTTGCTACAGTGAACATACCTTCTGAAAAACATTTTGTGACGAATGTAGATTATTCAGCCAATAGCAAACATACACGCACATGCAAAAACACGCACGCATAGCAACGAAGGCCAGATAGAGGTGAGTACAGCAATGCGCAATTACAACCAAACAGGCAACCATGCATTCATTATCATAGATTCTCATAAATTCACACCATTTTCAGTCTGAAAATGAACAGCATGCACACGTACACAAATCAACAATCACAAAAACATGATGCACTGGCAACAGCAGCACCAGGCCCTCTCTGGATCTGGTAGATCTTGTACATTCCCAGTCTCACGTAATAGATTTCCATATTTTCATTTGTACAGGCTGTTTCTCTCCCTCCTTCTCTCTTTCACAACCACACACACACACACACACACCCTCACTCACACACACGCACGCACAAACGTGCGCACAGCTTGGGGAACCACCACGCAATATGAATGTTCATAGGGTGCCAAATTTGATGTTAGTATGAACTTTAATGGTTTGAGCAGGAAGAAAGAATCCACAGATCAGAGAAGAACCACAAAGGGTCACACAACTGCAGGACAATTTGGAAATGCACACGCACAGACACACAAACACACAGACACACACACACACACACAGACACACAAACACACACACACACACACACACAGCGTCCGAGGAAAATTTACAGCAACCTTGTGCCAACTGACTGACTGTGTGACCAATCTTGTTTTATCGGCACATGAATATTCATGATGGTGGGATGGTTACCACCGTGCACTTACTTACACACACACACACACACACACACACACACACAAAGATGATTGGCATATCTGATTGGCAGGTGGCAGCAGTTGTGATGACAGAGCCAGCTGTCCGCTTTAAAGGGCATTTCAAACAAATATCCAGAGTCTGATTTTAACGTCTGGGTTAACAACGTGAATGAAACATTACAGTAATTACATTAAAGCTTTCTACACCTCTATTCATTAATGTGAAGAAGTTGTAATCCAGGCATTTTGGTAATTACAGTTTAATTTGAAAAAAAAAATAGTGAACTGAGTTCTACATTACATTAAGAGATAAATTTACTCTTGGAACATGATAGCAATAATATAAAAGTGCAGCTTTGCAGATGATGCGTGGATGGAAACATAAAGCAGTATTTGGTAAAGAGATCTTGTCTGTCAAATATATGAACCAGCCAATGATAAACATTCACATTTACTACTGCAAAACCAGAGTAAGGTTGAGTATCTCATACCACCTCTCCTCCAGACCATTAGGCCAATCAAAGCTGGCCTTAGATGAATGTGACAAATCAGCAGCTCAGCCTAGATGGAACTGCACTGAATAGCACCAATTTGCCTTCTCAGTCTACCACCATTATATGCAATCAAATGCAGATAGGGAGTTGGAACTGGAGGGAGCAGACTGAGAGGAAAAATTGGAATGATGGGAAGATTACGGGTGGAGGGAGGTTTCAGAAATATGGCAAGAAAGAGGGGAAGGAGAGAAAAGGTGAAATTATCGCTGGGCTCTAATCAAGGCCCTCTTACCGCGATGAGAGATGGGTGCAGTGGAAAGGTCAATTTATCCTTGGGTGGTATTATATGGTTTCTTTAGGCACTTAAGGCAAGACGAGATGGGGTATTGGTGGTTAGACGAAAGGATGGATGGAGGGCTGGATGCATAGAGAGAAGCAGATTTAACGATGTTCTCAGACTGCGCTGCACAGGCTGTCGAGACCATTATCAAAAGGAACAGTGGAAGAGAGCTGGATGAAGTCCGAAAGAAGGGATTGGGCGCAACCTTCCCTGACGTCTGAAGCACTTAGAACATTGGTAAGATGGTAAGAGAGCGCGAGGGGGTGACAAAGGTGGGAAAAAAAACCCCTATCTTTAGGTGTGTCATGGATTAACTTGGAGCTGTAAAAGAGAGAGGACCATGGGAAAGACAGAGGCGGAGAAGGAATGATGGAGATCCTCAGGTGTGTAATCTGTGAATTTGTAGGAATATATTACATTGTGCCAGCAATGATCCATTGGTTATACGTATCTTGCACATTCGTCCATATTAACAGCTAAAAAACATAAAATGACAAGACCACAGAGAGCAAGAACGGGTCAAAATCCACACCAGAACAGTATGAATCTATGATTGTGTTTCACTGTCATGAGGGATTTTGCCTTCTCATATTTCTTATTACAAAACAAGCATAATTTTGGCATAATAAAATGATAATAAAATGCATCTAAAGCTCAGAGGCACAGAGTATCTGTACTGTATCTGTGAATTATGTTGAAATAAGTAATAATGGTGAAAAACACTGCAGTGTTTGTTGACTTTACAACTTATTTTGCTGTTGGAGGCTTAATGACCATAGAGAGCACAAGGGACGCTAACTCCCGCTCCTCATAGTGAATTAACTGACACATTTTCATATCATTATGATCACCTCATGTTAGTATAGAGTGAATTCGGCTTACGTTTTATAATATCCAACAGTGTACGAGCACTGAGCGACAGAACGTTAAGGTGGGATTCTGACATTCATTCATTCAGGCACATACTTGGCAGCAACTTTGTAAATACATGGAGAGACTGTTAGTCAGGTTGTGCAAGGTTTTTTTTTTTTTTTTTTTTTTTTATCTCTTCTGTCCTGGCACATCCTGAAGGAATTTATAGAAGAGGTTTTTGAGGAGAATCTCCTCAACAACTTCATGCTGGCTCCTTCAGGACACATTTAAATTCATTAGAGTGATCTTAGAAGATGCATATTTCACTTTTTGTGTGTTTCAGCTGCTCCAGCATTTATGTTAACCTGCAGCATTCAATTCAGACTTGTGTCATGTTGAAAGTGACAAGGAAATGTTACAGGGTCCAAAATACTTGGATTACAGTCGTGGTTTCCATGTAAACGTGGCCAGGGAATTTATTCAGACATGAGACAAACATGTTAAACTGCTGTCAGATTAATGTTAATAGCTGTATGTCATATGGCAAGAAATTTATTTGAAAAAGGATCAACAACAAAGTCTGTGGAAACACTTCAGATGGAACAAAATCCACAGACCTTGCTATCGAAGGTATTCACTATTATTTTTATCAATTGAAGACAACAGTTTTAATTTAACATACTGCTAATGAGGTCTATGCCAGTCTTTTAAGATTTGTGTGAACTGGCCCTTTATCAAGCTTTAACTACAGGGGTCTCTTTTTCCTTTGGACTTGAAGAAGTGCATTATAAGCTAAATATTATGTGAAAAATAAGGACTGCAAAGGCCATTTAATGAAACTCAAAGTTGTATACTGTGCAATGATGGGTTGAAATGGCTAAAGGGCTTGCACAGCAGGAGGAACTGAAAAAGATGGAGGCTGATACTTAAGCAGGCAGGTTGGTCTGACATTGAGCTAAAACTACAAAAAAATAATGAGTGGATAAAGAATGAAGGAACATGCTGTACAATAGACATTCCATACCTATTTCCATCCATTCTCCTATCAAGGTATTAAGAGGCATTTACACACTCAACTGCATGACAAAGACAGCTTTTAAACACCATAAAAGGAATATTTCTGCTTACCATAAGAACGTCTCTTTCTCATGACTAAATGCTATAGCTATGAGAGAGAGAAAGCACACTCAAGTTAGGAAAACAAGGTGGAAAAGAGGTGAAGAAAAAGGTGGAGACTTTCAAAGAAAGCACTGAACCTGGTCAGTGAAGTAAAATTAGTATATATTAGTCTAATTGCCTAATATTTCACTTTAAATAACATGCAATTCTGAGATTTAATCATGGTGATAAAATCTGGAAGTGTTTTTCTATGTTCTGGTTCACACAGATTGCTTTTGTGAGTGTATTTTGAAAGGCTGAGCCTGTATTTTGCAGATCAAATTGCACGCAAGTGTTTTTCTTAGGATCTGTATCTATAAAACGGTCATGTGAAATCCCTTTCCAGCGACAGACATGGTGAAAAAACCTGACGGTAGGTGGGCATTAAGGTAGAAAGTATTTACATTGAAACACTTTGCCCCATTCACGCTGTGTGTCTACCTATGCCCCATTCACACTGGTAGACACAGTGTTTAAGTTAATCACATAAAATAGTTCCAACAGATAATTTTCCACACCTCTTAAGGAAACTGGGGCACTGCTCTTAGAGTGGTCTTTGTGTGCCTGTGAGCATGTGATAGTGTTTCATGAGGGGAAAAAAGGACCTCAGTGTTCATGTTTATCTGATATAGTATGAATGCATGAGGTGTGCAGAGATTGTGCTAAATCATGTGCCCCTGTTGTCAGAAAAAATGTATTTCTACTTGTGGTTTACGAGCTCCGTTAATCTGATTTTCTGACATTAAATTAAGACATGATTTTTGTAAAATTATTGCAGTGACACAAACTGTGACCTCATGACCTCAGGTTATCTAACTAGTCTGAAAATTAAGACTATATGAAACTATATATTGTACAAAAAAGAGGAATATGTGTTAAATTACTCTCAAACACACACTTACATCCTAATCTCAAAAAGACACATGCTGGGTAAAAGTGATTTCACCTGGTACTGCATCAGTAGCTCACACACACAAAAAGGCATATGACCACAAATACATGCACCAATGGTAAATGGACAGCACTACAGCGTTTTCCATCTGAAGCACCCCGCGGTTCGTGCACACACTCTCGGCGTAGAAATCGGGAACAGTTTAGGGTTCAGTATCTTGCCCGGGGACATTTCGACATGCAGTCTGCAACCACCGACCTTCTGATTAGTGGACGACCCGCTCTAATTCCTGAACCACAGCAAATCAGAGCCGACCGAGATTAAAAAACAAAAACTTCTCTCTCACACACACACACACACAGTTACTAACCTCAGCAGGCCAAAGCCTATTTTCTTGCTCTTCTTCTCCGACTCCTCAGGCTCCTCTGCTTTCTTTTTCTCTTTTCCTTTTCCCTTGTTCTTTTCCTTCTTCTTTGTTTTCGCTTTCTTTTTCTTTTCTTTTTTGCCTTTCTCCTCTATCCGATCCCCCGCTCCCTGGCGGGATGAACTACTTGCAGGGGTGTCCCGGCCCGAACTCGGCTCTGAACCATCATCTGTAGGGAACACAAGAAGAAAAGGAGAAAGGTGGGAATTGGAGTTATTGCGTGGAAAAGGGATAACAGAGCAGAAAAAGTTTTAAAAGAAAATAATTGCATTTGGCTGTTTTCGTTTCCATCATTTTGTTAGATTTAAATCGATTAAACCCTGTGGTGACACAAAGAGACTCAAGCTGATCAACAGCTATAGCTAGAAGCCTGACATTAAGCTGAGGTAACAAACTCTTTAAGATAGGATTACCAATGAGATGCTTTATGGAAGTGATAAAGCCAGACGACGAAAGACTTATCACTGAAACCCTGATTAAACATCAAGAAACTTAAGCAGCTTGTTTGCAGTCACGTGATGTTAAATTCAGATGAAGAGCAGGAAGTGAAAACAGCAATAGATGAGATGGTGGAATGTTTTTACTGTGCTAGTTTAGATGAAATTACAAAAGAAAGGTGTAAACAGAAAATCAGAACATATGTTGAAGTTGAAGTTCATGTCATTGTGTTGCCATGTGTTCACCAGGTAACAACCATTTTTATCACAGACCATCAAATGACAGTGATGAGTAATGATAGCAGCATTTACCATGTTGCCATGTTAACTGTGGGCTTAATCAACGGCTAATATTTAACACTCCAAAACATCCCAGGAATAGCTTCTATTCATTCATTTAGCAGACACTTGTCCAAAGTAAACCCCTTTTTGGCCGGTTTGATGCAAATGAGGACATCAGATTATTTATGATAATTTATCATCATTTAGTATTTACATAATGCTGAGTCTTCGGTAGTGGCAAGAATCTGTGTCCTTCTAAACTTCAAGCTAACATAAAGAAGAAGTCAGTTCTGCAAAGAGTCCAGTGCACACACTGCATAAGCATGGAGTTTAGGCATTAAGCTAATGCTCCTGAATGACTCATTATAGCAGTAACACCAACTAACATTTGCAAAATCCAATACAGTGAAGCCCACATATCAGGTCATCAAACAAAGCACATACAAACAAAGCCTGCACAAAAGTGTACATACCCATAAATGAACAGCCCACATACACAGAGGAACATGATGCCAAACCTTCTCTACTCCACATCTCCATGGCAGATTTATTAACTTTACAGTGAATTAATCAACTCTTAGAAATAAGAAAGCAGAAATGTTCAAAGCAAAAACTGTGATGCCTCATTACTTCTTCGACAGACTGGAGGCCTGGCCTTGAATTTCAAGTACCTCACACACGTGAACACACACACACACACACACACGTGAATACACACATAATACTTGTCAGATTTTTATGAGATAACTAAACCAAATTAGTTCCTTCAATAGAGATTTTTAACTTTGTGTGGAAATTCACTTCAGCCTTAATTACAAAGACTGTCTAGCAGCAGAATGGAATTGCAATTGTGTGTGTGTGTTTCTGCATGTGCGTGTGTGTGCATGGCTTTGTGCAGGTCCAGGGATCTGGTTAGTCTTTCCTTAAGGATTTCATAATTGAAAATGACCACAGCAGATATCCCCATAACTACTTTTTTTAAGTTCTTTTTGTCAGTTCACAGTGGTCAACTGTAGAAACTCTGAGTGTGAACGTGTGTGCGTGTGTACTTGTACTGCTATCTTTGAGCTTAAGACCTTGGGAGTGAGGTCATTTTTAGAAAGTTAGGGCTCACTTTAACACAGATGTTCAAAGGGCTGTTTGAGGGTTAAGACTTGGTTTTAAGGGTTAGGTGATGGCTATGGTTAGAGTAAGGGGCTAGGGAATGTATTATGTCAATTAGGGTCCTCACAAGGATAGATAAACATGTATGTGAGTGTAAACTAAATCAATCAGTCAATGCAAAAAAGAACTATATATTTAAAGATTTGTGGTGTTTAAATATCACTTATGAAAAACACCAAGCCTCATTCACAAACACTTTTATTTTCTGTCTTAAATTTGTTTTTAAAAACAAACAGCAAAGGCAGGAAAACCCTGCATGTGTTTAACAAGAATATGTGCAGACCACTAGTTTATTCTGACACACAGGGAAAATCAAGGTCGGTTTGGTTAAAATTGGATGTTGGTTGCAGCAACATGTAACTAGTCATTTACCAAAAACTTAATGTCAGAAGACATGCGACCAACAGTTCTACTATTAGACATGATATTTTAATCGTGTGGCATCATATTAAGCCATTCACCACAATTTTGCTTCTACTGAGCTAAACACAAGCATATGTTAAAAAAAGCCAAGTTACTTGTGTTTTCATTACAATGTCGTGCATAGAACTCACCACAAACCAGAATAATATGGATTTGTTTTGTTAAAATCTGATTCCCAACACTTGTAGGGGTGGTGTGTGAGGAAGGAGACGCAAGAAGTACAAAACAAAGAAAAAGAGGAAGAGATAAGAAACACAAGTAAGGTAACACACAAGCGACGGTAGCGCAGCATGTGAAAAAAGACAGAGAACGACAAACAGCTATTCTGCACAATAATCCATCCCAGCTGACATGAGACATCAAAGCCAGTGACTCAAAGCCTGTTGAATAGTCCTCCTGACAACTGAATTCACTGGAAACTGTGAAGCACTGTGGTATTATCACAATGCATCAGCTGCACAAGAACCCTGACTGAATATTCACTGTGCACTTACACTGTCAAAATGTTAGCAATGCTCGCCTTCCTGCTAATCTACCACTCAAAAACGGACAGAAAGTAGTCGATAAGAGTTTACATTCAACGCTGGAAACGTGATTTAAGCGCAAGCAAAAGTGTACGAATGTGGAGAGACACACAGTGCCTCAGACCTTTAGTGTGCTTCAGAGAGCTGTTCTCTGTCAATTAACAGCAGCTCTCAAAGTGTTGAGCATTAAGAAAGATAGTGACAGATGTGGCCACGGCGTGTGTGTGCTGTTGACATGCCCTATTAGTCCTATCCTGTGTGATCGTAGTGATCTGAACCAGCCCGACTCATTACTCTGGTGGTGACTGATAAGAGTTTGCTGCTAATAACACAGCTGGGAATTGAAACGTACCTTCCGGTGAAACAAAGCAGGCAGCTACCATTTAGCTCCTGGATAAATATTTAAAGCTAAAGTCCGGATCACAATTGAAATCACATATTGTAAGACAACAGTTGGGCTTTGCTTCGTATGTTTTGACACTTACAATATTTGATATTTAGCCTTTAACAGCAGTCACAACGAACCCTGTCTTCCCTGGCTGCCTCCATGTTTCCTCCCCATCAATATAATTTGCAGGCTGAGTAATATATACATAGAAATGTGATAAGATATAATGATATGAGTATGATGTGATATTATAAAAAACACACACTCAAATGACCCTCTTCATCCCTTACCATCGTCATCTTCAGGTGGCCCATCGTAGGATTTATCAATAGCTGCTCTGAAGCTCTCGTTGCAGCCTCTCCCCCTGACCATATTTTGGCGAGGACGGTGGAATGGGAGGAATTCGTTTTTTCTGCTGACCTCTGACATGGCCGTCTGGAGACTCTCCAACGAACTGGACTTCTTCAAGCCGAGAGTCGGGCCGAGTTCTACTGGGGTTGATGGAGCTGGGGAGGGCAGAATAACAGACAGATTAGGGCAACATGTGATACGTTTCTGTCGGCCTGCTTATTTTGTTGGACCACAGGTGACTTAGTATGGTGTGGTAATGGCACATTAGTTCAGAGTAGCAACAAGAATTTACATTTATTAGCAATATTTTATGGAAAAATACATTTCTTTTGGATAATAGTTTCATTATAATTCTACTAAAATGGCTATGAAAAATACTGCCCAGGTCTGACCAGGCTGTCAAACAGGTTTACTCTGCTGTGCCTTGCTGTGATTGGTTTAAAAAGCCTGTGAGAGACACTGGCTGGGAGCCAGAAAGACTGCGACATGGCTGATCTCTGGAGAGCAGAGGCAGGAAAAAAGAAAAAAAAAAAACAGTGATGCAGTTAACTATGCTGTTGTTGAGTTTGTGATGGATGCGAGGTCTGCTTCACTGTTACTGGTTCTCCATCCATCATCACAAGTATACTGCGAGAGATATTACTGAGGGAGGGAGGGATCCAGCAGAAAGGATGATGAAGGGGAGAGCAACGGATGAGAAGACAGAGGAATGGTGGGAAGTATTCAAGGGAGAGTAAGGTAAAGATCAGACGCACCAGAGAAGACAAGATAAGTTGTGAAGCTTCACAAAAACAAAAGGCGAGGCGTGCCGAACTTTGCGTGTTCTCCTTTAAGCACACACAATTGTTGCTATCGTGCTGCAGAAACCCTGCCAAAGCTAATGACATGCTGACTGCTGAAGATGGACCAAGTTCAGCCTCAAGCCCACTGTGACGTTCCCACCACTTGTGAGGATTGCTGATTGTAAAACAAAGGAGGCAGAGAAGGTGACGTGTGCCTCCAATTTGGTTTGCCACTGACTGCCACCCAAGACGACGGTGGGCAAGATGCGGAGCAACGGGACAGGAGGAACGACGACGGGAGGAGAGCAAATTAAGTTTCCTCCAGGGAACACCGCGGTGGCAGAGAGGAAGACAGAGAAAAATGGGGCGGAAGGGAGGAAGGCTGGGCTCGCTGCCAGCTCAAAATACTGGTAATCCTTACACACACACATACACACACATTTTGGATTCCTCACTGGCTCTGGCTTGTCGATATGATGCCACTGTGATTCATGATAGCTAAACCTGCATCACTTTAGCTAATGATTCCCTATACACACCACTGCTCATTGTGTGTGTGTGTGTGTGTGTGTGCTTATGTGTTTTTTTTTCTAAAAGCAGGAGATGAAAGGGCTGATGTGACTTCCACATCTATTTAAACAACCATTAACCAAAAACACACACAAACACACAAAGAGTAATAACACACACGCTGAATGTATGCACATGCATAATGTAAGTCAGCTGCTAAGAGAGGAAGATGGACAAGGGCCATAACTTGTGACACTCCCATCCATGGACACAGTCCATGTGACATTCAGATGCATACTGAAGTAGCAAACATTAAACAAGTGCTTTGTGATTATCTATACCGAATCGACCTGAGTCTGATTCTGTAGCTTTTTTTCTTGATACAGTTGAACCAATACACGATAACAAAAGCGTGCTTGTAAGTAACACATGCTGTAATAGTAAATCACATTGTGCTGCTGTCACAACGATCCACATCCCACCCACCCACTATGCATGTATGAATCAAGTCTACATTCAGTCCACGCAATAATGGCAGGGATGAAATTTCCAAACTTTACAATCATATAAGAGATTTAAAAGAAACACTTTTAGATTGAATGACAGTGATATGACAACATTTACATAAGCGCTTGTTATCGTCTTGTAAAACTCAAAACGAACTGGGAGAGTGCACTAAGTAGAGTGCAGATCTCCGCCAGGTGTGTCTGGGGGCATGTGGGTGGAGAACCGAAAGTGCTGTGAGTCCAGTGTGGATGCATGAGTAGTGGAACGAAGGGGAGCAAAACGCAGGTTCCAAAGCACCGGTGATGCAAAATGTCAGTTTCAGAGTGAAAATGCCACCGCTGACGCTGGCATGAGCAGCACATACGTTGTCCCTTGTGTAAACAAGATTCCAAACTGAAGGGGTTGTTGGTCGTTTGTGGCCCCGACCAGGCGGTTAAGAGGAGTGAGGAGTCAGCAGTCAATGGCAGTGTAAAACAGAGCAGCCAATAATAATTGTGAATGAATTCAACCATGAGAAAAATTAAGAAAAAAACAGGATGAACAAGGTTTCTATGGGCCACAAGTGAAATACACACTTTTATTAATGAAGATCAAACTCGCCTCCCACTGCATGCAAGTTAATTCAAGCCTGCTGTCTTTTAAAAGCCTCCAGTTTTGTTATGACGTGTCAGTACATCATGGATCATATCACTTTCAAATGTTCCTTCTTCTTCGTAATGAGTCACTCAGATCGTTTCTTCGAGTCATAATGATCAAAAATCAAGGTCAACGGGTTCAGCTGTTCAGCATTTTCATATCTGTCACAGCACGTTCATTAGAGAAGCATCTGTATCTGCTGTGACCGCTGATTACCAAGTTTATAATATCCCAGACTGTGCACCCTCGACCACCAGCCTGAACGAACTATAGCAAAAACTTTATCAAATCATTGGCCAAAGGGCACAGCAGAGTGTTCAGTCTTAAAAAAAATATGTAAAAAAACAGGACATCCAAAAATAGATGTATTCTAGGGTTGAGAGTGGTGTATATTCTTAGGAAAGGTTACATGTGCTCATTTCAATAGATAAGTCGCTGTTTGAGGACTGCGGATTAGAGCTGCCAGTAACATTTGAACCAAGGCCTCCAAAGGCATGAATAAACTCAACATGAATTGTCCAGGATTTTTGATGTATTATTCAGTTTATCCACTCTCTAATCAGAGTCCTGAAAGCCAACATGTTTGCAGTTGCCAACAACACTCTCCAAACACAGGCGCCCTCAAAGTTAAAGCAGCATCTGACGTTTTCATTTCAGTTACACTGAATTCATAATCCGGCACACTTAGGCTCAAAGGATGTGTCTAGATTCGTACACACCAGTCACGGCGGTCATTTAGTCACGCCTTGCTTTCTATAGATTAATACATTCCATATGAGATGTGCGTGTGTTAAATTCAGAGATTGGAGGCAGGGTCAAGGTTCATTTTCCGCTGGGGATCTGCAAAGTTTGCGGGTAATTGCAGTCATTTTAAGAGGTCGGACACAGAAGACGCACGCGGTACGTACGCAGACAGTGACCTCTGGGTCCAAACTTCTGTTTGCAGAGGGCTCGGTAGCACGGTGAAATAAATAGTATTATAAATAGCTTAGTGGTGTTGGGCTGGGTTATCCGGGAATGAGCAACACACAGACACAGACACACACACAGACAGACAGACACACACACACACACACACACACACACACACACACACACACACACACACACACACACTGTATTTTGCTGTGAGTAGCAGGATTTGTGTCATAAATGTAATTACCGCTGTCCAACTGTAAGATGATAGAATTAAGCTGCTTTTAAAGAGAGAGAGAGACAGACAGTCAGACAGACAGACAGAGAGAAAGACAGAGACAAAGACAAAGAGGCAGACAGAGAGAGAGAGAGAGAGAGAGAGAGAGGACGACCAACAAGACAAGAGTAACAAAGTGGTTTGAGGGCGAGGATACGAGAGCGGGGGGTTGGCAGAGAAAACAGACACTGTGAGAGGATGCTATAGAAAGAGAAACAAAGACACAGAGCCTGGGAATGAAAGAGAGAGGATGGGAGTGACAGAGAGAGAGATAGAGAGAGAGACAGAGAGAGAGAGGGAGGGAGAGGGGGAGAGAGAGAGAGAAAGAGAGAGAGAGGAAAAAAGAAATAAAAAATTAAAAACAAAACACAAAGAAAGAGAACGCCAAGCTATCCCAAGGCTATTTTGTTGGCAGGACGGCAATGGGCTACTTTCAAAGTCAAAATTACACCAAGGAGCAGCTTAGCAGCACGCTGCAGCAACAAAGCCGGCAGGACTCGGCAACAGCAACAACTTCTAGTGCACCAAATCACACTTTAGAAGCGCTCATAAGGAGAGGCAACTCAATTTCTGCTTTCTACCCCTGAATTATACACACTCAGATGCTTTTTATTATTTTTTTGGGGGGGGAAATTTCCTCGTGTTCCATCACAGAGTTAAAGAAAAAGTGCTACATAAAAGCTGAAATAATTCACTATCCAAACCAGCTACTATAGCAGGATATGGTGTGTAAAACAAAACAGCATTGTGAAAGCATTCTTTTTATGTCATCAGTGAGTGCTTCACAGGACATGCACTAAATTCTTAATATAATACATCCTTAAAGTCATGATGTAGCTCTTAAAGACTGTCAAAGTTCTGTTCTCGAGTATGTATTTGCATGCTTATGTGCCTGAGCACTCATGAAAGGTAACGTATGCGCACTGGTTTGTGCCTCTGCTGTGAGATATCTTTGGAAGCTGTGGAAGGAAGCTCATTCCTGAAAGCAACAGTTTCTTAAATATATAATACGTGTGTGTTCTGCACTTCAATCTCCCAGCAGATGAAATGAGGTTTTGCTATCCCACAGGGCTCCATAATAATTGAACGGGCATCATAAACCATAAAATCATGTGACATCATCCTCAGCCTCATGACAGTATTTACTGGTTTCCTACTGAGCTTAATGCAGATGCTGCTGCATTGAACTGCAACAACTCAAAAAGATGTTTTTATGTTTTTATGAGAACTTCAGTACACAGGGTTCCTACACATTTTCATCTCAAATACTTCATTACTTTTCCAGACTCAAATTTCCATGAAATTTCTCGGCAGATTTTTCAGAGCGTTTTGAAATCTGAGTCCAAACAGTTAGCTGTTAATTACATATGCAAATAAATGGTTTTAAAATTCAACTGTTAACATGAATGTTACATTCTGACTATAAGATATAACTTCATTGATCCCACGCTGTGTATATCAAGAAAAAAGAATAAAGAAGGAGACGTTGAAAAAGTAAAAAAAATAAACTCTCCAGTATATATCTATATATCTGTATCTATATCTGTATGTAATCTATATCTATATCTATATCTATATATATATATATATATATATATAGAGAGAGAGAGAGAGAGAGAGAAATGTGTGTACATGTGTACATTATACAACAGTGTATAACACTGTCTTTAGAGGGATGACTCAGTTTCTCAATGGAAAATTTTAGCTATTCTGTTGCCAAATAATCGGACTGACTTCTGAAATCCTTCGCCAACTGGGCTTCATGATTGGGATTATCAGAACAGTCTTTGGAAAACTTGAATTTACCTCTTGTGGCCGTTCAGTCCACAGAAAGCTGTGTAACAAACATCTCTGTCCAAAGAGGAAGTAAACTAATCTGTGCAAGCCATACTTGCATTAATAATATCTCATTGTTGCCTTGTCTCTTTTATAAAGAACTGAAAATGTTACGACTAAAAAACATTTCCTGAGTATTATGGTGTGCTGTAGTTCAAGATGTAGACTAGAGTTACAACAAGACAGAATCTTCCATAAACTCCTCCAAGATGAATCCATCATGGGGAATGTAAGTGATTAGTCCAGGACAGAAACAAATGGCTTTCCTCTCTCTCTCAAGCATCATACAATATATCGCACAGTCCATGTCAGTGATCAGTGTGTAGAGCCTGATAGAGATGAATGGCTGTACCAGCGAGAGACGACAGCACTGACCATCTCCTGATTACTGCTCACCTTTATTGGCTTACTGCAGGAGATGGAGAGGGGTCAAAGGGCATTCAATATACAGAAAGGCAGCCAAGAGTACACACAAAAAAAAACAGTGGGTCTTAACAGTGTGTGTTAAACGCATCAGATACCTTGTAAAAGAAAAAACCTGCACAGGCAAAAGGTATTCAAGATCAAGCGCGCGCACACCTGTGCACATGAACACACAAAGCGAAGCATAATGGCAAAAACGAGTGGAGAAGCAGCGGGTGCTTAGTTCAGCTGTTTCAATTCTGTGTCTAAGAAGCGTTCACACACACATGCACACAGGTGCACACAAGGATGTACTACTCTGCCTGTGACAAATTAATCCATCAATCCACATCAGTCTAACCAGGTGGCTTTCAGGTTAAATCCACAGCAAAGTCTAAAAGAGCCAGAGAGAGCAGAAAACAACGGAAAAAAGAATGAGAGAGAGAGAGAGAGATGAGAGAAATGAAGAGACAATCACAGAGGGGGATATGGGGAGTTGTGGCTCTCTAAAGACACAGTTTTGGCAGAGTCTTGTCAGTGTGTGACTGTCGTAGTCAAAGTCAAAGTTCCACTGGGGAGAGATTCAGACAATGGACTGCACCAGTCTCCCTCAGCATCACAACATACCCCTTACACACACACACACGCACGCACACACACACACACGCACACACACACTTTCAGAGAGATGTTGTTCGTTCTAAGCTCCTTTGACTGTTTGTCAGCCTCTAAGCCTGAATGGCGTTGGCAAGGCCGAGAGAGAGGGAGAGAGAGAGGGAGAGAGAGAGGGAGTGAGTGACCGAGAGCTGCCGGTGAGTGGAGGAACCAAAACAAGGCCATACAAAGATATCAAAAGTGAAAACTACTACGAAAGCAAACAAGCACTGTGGCTACTGAGTACCTTCATAATACAAGTTTAATGCATGAGAAACTTGGCTGTTTGTCCTCACAAGCATAGACAGCTGAGAATAATTCCCCACAATGAGACCATTTTACCAGTCTTCACTTCTTTAAAAAGGACCTGTGTTCGGACGACTTGTAAACACTTTCACACACATTTAAGAGCCCTTCTTAAGAGGTGACAAGCATTTCATCATTCCTGTGGACGTTTGTTTCTCACCATTTATTTTCACAAGGAAACATCCCTAATACACTGATTCTGGGACACGCACTCACACACCGAGAGCTCCGGGCAGTCCCCATCACCAAAGGAAAACACAGCGAACGAAACACAGCTGCAACCGTTTGTTTTATGTCCCGTCAGCAGTTTGACTGTACTGTCCCATTTAAAGGGGCCTGAGGAGAGAATAAGCCCGCACATGGACTGTTATACTGCTTTTCTTTCCATCTTTCTCCATGACACTATTCATGCCTGTGTGATTATACTGTATATGATGACAGTGGCGTGAATGATATGTAATTGTGATTTATTCTGAAGCATCCATCCTGTCAATGTAACTGTATTTCAGGACTTCACTCTTCCACAGCTGATTTGATTTATTATCAGAATGATTGAGCTCCTGCTTCTCAGTGCCACCGCAAAGACATCAGGCGAGTCTGACAGCGCCCGACACACGCATTCAAGTGGCGTATTTATATGGTTTCTTATTCTGTGTTGATATTTATAAAAGTGAAGTGTTGAACTGAGGACTTTTCGATGCAGCAGGGTGTTTGTTAATGTTGAGGATTTTATTTTTTATTCACTGAAGGGAGTTCCAAAAATTCGCTCAGCTGCAGCGTCTCTACACAGGAAAAGCATTTAGTCACAAGACACACACTCACTTACGTTTGGGGAAGGTTTCCACACATGCATACACACACCCTTTGTAATACGGCCTCCAATTTCCGTCACTTTGCATCTCAGATTCTGCACAATTATAATATAATATGAAATCGTCCAAGGTTCATATTTTCCAGAGGATGATGGAGACTTTCCATTACCATAACATTACCATAACGTTAATGGTTTCGTGTGTGTGTGTACTTGTGGTGCCCAGCGGTTTCTTGGGGTGTGGAGGAAAAGACCATTGCTGGAAGTGAAAACAGCATTCCCAGAAGTCATTGTCTTTAAACTCCTCACTTCCCAGGACCCAACCCCACCCCCACCCCCCTCCCTCTCAAGTCCATGCAGCTGTCTGACGTCTTGGCGCAGGGTTGCTGGAAGCATTTCAGTTATAAAAAATACATTAGAGCGAAGGAAAGTGGGTTGGAAAAACTCTGGCTTGCCAGGCACACACTCACTTTAACAGCTCTCTGGGCTATGTGGCTTTATAAAACAGGAGACACGTTGACAAGCAACAGGTACAGAGAATGTGTAAATAGGCTTGAGTAAAAAAAAAAAAAGCAGAAAAAAGTCTAGCAATCTTACAGGGGGAAAAAAGATCGGGGGCCCTTAAAAGCTTTACCGAACATTCAACAGGCATATTACTGGGGAGAACAGAAGTAGTTGGGAACTATGGTGAGATGTGCAGGTTAAAAACAGCCAGCTTTCACAAGGCAACCTTCACATTTCACTGCAACCTAAAATTCAGGTCAATTAAGATTCAGTGATAAGAGATAAGGCAACAGAAAATAAAATAACTCGGCTAAACTTACTTAAATTGCCATCTTGTCTGTCCCTGTCTTACATTTCAGTCAATAAAAATAGAGTTATAGGACAGGGTAGATCTTATAAACTATTTCTGTTCTGCAGCACATGTTCTAGACAGGCATATCAAAAACAAGCTGAAGCCTACAGAGCAGCACAATAAGGAGTACAAACTGACCCGTATTCCTCCATTAGCCACTCCAAGGGGCACTGAAACTCCAGGTTCACTGTGTTTCACTTTGATTATTTATGGTATATAATCATTATATCATGGGATATAATGGGAATAATGATAAATGAGTTTGTGAATCTCGAGATATATTATTCTGGCCATGCTCCATTCCTTTGCTGTACAATTCATCTCAAAGTACCAGCAGAGTTCTTTATGTCATTCTGTCAGTTCGGTCACAGAGAGAAAATGTGCTCTCCAAGTGCTGGAAAACAAATAATTGACAATGAGACTAATTCCACTTTGCATCTGTCACCAATTCATACTAATACAAGGTCTTTCCATTTTACAGCCTTCGGACAGCGAACAGGGCCACGTAAATGTCGTCGTAGTTAATAAACGCTGACAAAAACAGCAGATGTTCGGTTTCAGTTTGCTGACCATCCAAAGCCCTCTTCTGGAAACCTACAGTGAATACGCAACCAGAGTCTATGACACTACAGCTGTACAGTGCCTCTGTTGTCTTTTTCTTCTTTCCACAAAGCGTTACCTCTTCATGTGTACCATTTCAAGCTTTCTGAGGTAATCCTCCTTTCCTTTTCCTCTGCCTTCCTTTTTACATCTTGCCCAAAACACATTTAACCACTGCCCCAAGATCTGGCTCATACAGCATGTCTTTCTGGACTACAGGTGCAATAAGCTTCATGAGAAACTGAAACTAAAGACAGAAAAAGATGTTTTCTCCATCTGTCCAGCTGTTATAAGAAGATGAAAGTCATTTTATTAGGGTTTCACTCTAATAAAACAAATCTTAAAACTCTGCCTTTGCATTCTTTCCATATCTTGTCTTTTATTCTTCTTGTATCGCCTTGCTTGCTCCCTTTATGATGGTTATGGACCCAGCACAAAAAGTCAATACCACCATGTAAAAATCGAGACACAGCAGAATGTGGAAAAAGGCTGGACTGATTGACAACAATCAAGTGGCAGACAGCAATACAGACGCACAAACAATAGAGGAATGAAGCAGAGTGCTCTTACATTCAAGTAGCTACAAATGAAATGGGGGAGACCTTCAAGGCAAAGTGAAAAAGAAAAGTACGACATCCAACTTTTTAAAAGGAGTGTGTGTGCAGGCTGCTGAGGGGTGAGCTTCATCAGTGTGTCCTCTCTCTCATTCTGTCTCTTACCCTTAAGAACAAGCTCGTCCATGTGTCTTTGAGAAGTGGCCATAGTGTCGGCCTCTCTTCTCTGTGGGCCTTCTGCAAATCTTACTCTCATCTGAACTTCTAACAAATCAAGGAGCTATTTCTAGAGGGAGAAGTGTAGCGAAGTGTACTGGAGAAAGTGAAGTGTATGTAAAAATGTAAATGCGACTGGAGAGAGGGAAGACAACAGAAGGTCACAGAAGAAAATAAATTGGAAATAGATCATCAATACCTCAAGCACACTAGAATGTACATCTGTTCTGTATATTCTGTTTCTACCTTTTACTACTTTATCTCCAGTCATCTTTTAGACTGAGCCTCAAACTTACTTTCATTTCCTTACTTGCATCGTTTCATTTCACTGCAATTATTTTCTGTGGTTCTGCTTCTTACTTTTCTACATTTTTTTGTGTGGGACTTTGTCTCTTTTCTTCCTTTGCTCTGGTTCTTGTCATCTTTGGATTACAGCTTTTGTTGTTGTTGTTTTTTTTTAGAATAAGGCAGCAATTTGTATGTGTGCGTGTGTTTTTAGTGTCTTGTCTATGACACCAATCACATGCTATTGTCTGTATTTGTCTCACCTGCAGTGTTTCCGACCAGGGATCCGACGTTGCTCTCATCTGCCACTGAAATAAAAAACACATGTTAGCATTGCTGTGTGTCCCTTCTCTTGACTGCATTTTATTTTTTTGCTTGCCAAATGTGCAAAAGTTAAACTGCTGTCTGCTTGTTCCTTATCTCTAAAAGTTAAAACCTGTTTTAATCTTATTGCACTTCTCCATCCTGCCTTCCTCTCAGCCTCTCCTCTTTCTCTATTATTCTGTCTTCTTTTACAAGATGGCGGAACAGCTGCTCGTTTTTCCTGTGATGTTAAGTCAGCTTCACTGCTACTGAAGTCATTTCCCTTCCTCCCTTCTCTCTCACTTCATTTGTCATCCACCCTCCCTTCTCTCCTTCGGTCTCCTCTCCCCTTTCTCTCCCGTTGCCACTTCCCCTCAACCTCTCCCTTTCACCTTCTGCCCTCTAACCTCACTTTTCTTCTCAATGTTTTCATTTTTTCTTCAGTTACACTGATATCATCCAGCGGTGTTCTCCTCCCTTTTTCCTTCCTTTGATCACCACACTCTCCATCATTGCTCTTTGTTAATCCTCCTTTCACTTTCTACCTCTCCCCCAGTCTTCCTTTTGCTTTTTCTCCCTCCTTTCAAAAGCCACAAAGCAGGCCACTGCCAACAAGGAACACACTGACTGGTAGCACTCAAACACACATACAGACACACACACCACAAAAACCAAGCAGTGACATGGCTTCTCCCAGCAAATACTTTTCTAATGAAAACCAAGCCTACAGCGTAATTCTAGCTGCGTATGTGTGTCTGACGGCATCTGTCTGCGGTGAATCAACAGGACTACTTCAGCAGCCCAGTAGTTAGTGGATAACTACGTTCGTGTGTGTGTGTATGCCTACTTCAGCATATCTGTAGATGCCACGTGTGTGACACACACAGAGGCGTCTTAGAAAGACACACACAAACACACACACACCGGGGCTGTCACTTTTTCAGTTCTTCAGAAAATCAAGTTTGAGCTAACATAATTACATGTAATTTATTCTGATTATTTCTAAATGCAACTTAAACTTAAACCGAGTCAAAGAACTGACGTTGTTCTGTTCATATTTGCGGTCTGAAAGACAAATAAGGACAAAACCAAAAGAAGACGAGAGGGACAAAGACTGACAGAGGAGAGGGCAGACAGGGATGGAGGGAGTGAGGAGGACAGTGGGAACCTGGGAGGGAATTCATTATTTGGAACCGATCTTAAATGATTTTTACAATTTTAATTGGGCTGGGCTGGAAAACAGAATCAGGCCAAATTAAATAAAAATGAAATTATGTAACTGACCCATGAATTAAAGGTTGAGAATGCTTTCCGTCTCTTTTTCTTTCTTTACACAAGCACAACAGCCAAAATACAAAATCAACCAGTCTACATGTAACATTTTGTTAAAATGCAGTTCTCACAATGCACAAAGCTCTTTTTGTGACTGATTAAAATTATGACATAATTATACACTATTATCAGTTACTGGGTGACACTATTTACAGATAATAAATGCTGGAAGGTTCAAAAACAATAACAAAGAGGTTTCTCATTTAGCTTAAGAAGGAAATAAATTACAAAGGGCAAATAAAGTTAAGTTTCCATGACAATGAGTATGTTTGCATGCACGCTAATATTCCACATTTTTTTTGGAAAATGACAGACAGATATTCTGTTTGCATTGTCCAAATGGCCCTTATTCCGAATGAAGCATGTTCCTATTAAGACCTGCACGATATGCTGATATTGCTTAGGTTTCACTTGTATTCACTGCACATGTGGGGTGTTTACTGCAGCTTGTGACACCCAGTCTCTTTCCTGTTTACGGTCAGCTTTCTCCTTGACCTAGCAAACAGTTTGCAAGGCTGGAGCAGACACATGCACAAAAGAAGAGCACGGACATTCACGGTCGGAAGGAGAAACACACCTCGTTTTTGAGATTTGGATATCAACAGGCTCTTCGACGTACACAAATATCACGCCAACCCTTTCAAGAGGTTAAATGAATGAAAGTAGGAGGGTGTGCCAATATGTACGGCTGCATGTAAATAGGAATTAGTGGAATATTCATTTTCATGTTAACGGCTTAGTAGGAATGGTCTTTTTTTTATAAAGAAAAAAACTGGAATATTTTCTGCACGTAAAAGTAATTAATATCACAAACAAGATAATTCTACATTTTTAGATGTTGAAGCCACATGTAATATGTTTTCATTTAAGTAGATCAGCGGCCTGTCTGTCTGTCAGCACTGCCCAGTCAGAGGTAAGAAAGCACAAGAATGGAGGAGGCAGCCAGCTTCACTCATTATTAGTACTCAGTCAGCGTTGTCCAAGATGGTGGAGTAGCCTAACCTATGTGATACTACCTGATTTTGAACTTTTTAGTACTTGAAAGCTCCTTTAGAGTAACTCTGCCACTAATTTGTGCAGCTCTGTCTTAACGTTTTGGATTCCACTATAAGTGATATGATACAGATGATACCAATCATGGGGCCATCTCTGTGTGTCTGCGTGTGTGCATGCGTGTAAAAGATGATAAATATCTCTGGTAATTAAAAACTACACATGAACAGAAACTGTTTACAAGTCAGTGGATATTTACATAAAGTACTAATGAGCAAAATCTTATTTCCATATGGTTACACAAAGCCATATATGCTGACAGAAGCTTTGCTAACTGATGCTCCAGTTCATCATCTCATTTGGAACTTGAATGAATGAATGAATATTTTGTGGTGATTATAACAGCACTTCAGGAGGCTCAGGTGTCTCTTGTTATTGCTCTTCTATATATTTGTTCCCAGAACACTCTCCCTGTTCTCTGTACAACCCCAAAGACCCTAAAAGTAATGGTAGACCGATTAATCAGTCAGTTGATTAATAGGGCCGATATCCGGCCTTTTGAGACAAAATTTGATAATAATCCACAAGATGTTTAGTCCTTTCAAATTAGCAGGCGTGATATTTGTGTACGTCGAAGAGCCTGTTGATATCCAAATCTCAAAAACGAGGTGTGTTTCTCCTTCCGACCGTGAATGTCCGTGCTCTTCTTTTGTGCATGTGTCTGCTCCAGCCTTGCAAAATTATTGCCTCAAATCAGTGACTTCAGTGCTAACAGGAATATTACACACAGTTTAAAGCGATAAATATGATAAATGGCTTCAATATAAACATATATAGCAGAAATATAGGTAGGTATAGAAAGCTTACTTATAAATATCAATAAAATTTAGATTTCAGGAATATAAATATAGATATTTGTGCAGATAAATATAGAGTAATTTGCCTAAATACACCATTAGAGAAAACATGAAAATATTCAGTGTCTGTGGTACTGTTCAGTTTCAGTTTTTATTGAACTTGGATGAGGGTAAGACCTCTTGCTGTGGTTCCACTGAGTTCATCTCATTTGTTATAATTAATAAAGCCTATTTTATCAGATATAAATTAACAACAACATGTAATCGACATTATATGTTTCTCATTCAGGTCTGACACTGTGTACACCTTCTCAGCTGTGGCATTCTTGTCTTGTTTGTGATATGTGAGCAAGATGTTGTGAACTTTATAGAGATAGAGGGCATGCTGGGAATAAGAAAAAAACAGCAGAGGGGGATTGAGAAGGATTTCAGGGTAGACTACGGGGATAACATTCATCCCCAAAGATGTAAGGTCCTCCCCTTCACACTATTTCTGGATATAACTCAATATCTTAATCTTAGCTAAATCCTGTTCCCCTGCAGTTAGTAAAGACAAAAAGGACACATTTGTGAATAAGCTGTTATTACTGTTCCTCGATAGTTGGGCAATGAGAACACATCATGCCATTCACGCGATAATGAGGTGTTTGTCGAACACTGGGTGACGATCGAGTGTGCAAAAATACAAAGGAGCTAACGCCAAGACATACAGTGCATACCATCATACTGTTATTCATGTAGAATGACTGCACTATTGAAACAGTCTGCTGCTCTTTTGTCATTTCCTCTCAAACACACACGTACAGCTGGTGGTGGAGCCAGCTTGAGGAGGAGGACTGAGGGAAGTGACATTTAAACAATAGGCTTTTGTTGTGCTGCACCATCCACTGTCATATTACACAGATGCATGTATGCACAAACCCAACTATACACACACACACACACACACACACAGCTCTAAAGCTGACTTTTTAACAATTGCTGAAATGTCACTGAACCCTCACATCAGAATATCAGAGGTCGGGGAGCAACAGGTGACAAAGCTGATGTGGAAAGAGGGATCACAGTAGCTGCAGAAGCCTTTCTGACTTTGTTTGCATAAATAAAAAAGCAGTTGGATTCCTATAGATTTATACACAAAGGAGTGTCACAGCTTGTCATTCCTTCAGGAAGGTCAGGGTGCTGTCCAGCCTCTGCACTGCAAGGCAAAGAGACGATCAACTGTCTCTCCACTTTCTCGGACTGCATTCATCTCTGTGTTAACATATATTACCTCTGTGTCACCTGCCATCTATACCTGGCATATTCTGCAGAACTTTCTTGTGATCACTGGAGCAAACAGGTAAATTCAGACTTCAATGTCTGTCACATAAGTGCTCACATACAAACAGTCATGGATGCAAACACAGACAATGTACGTGGTATTGTGATGACAGAAAAACACACCCAACCATGTGTGGATGACCAATCAGATAACACAGTGTCCCATCCAAGCATGCACCTAGAACAAAAACACGCACAGAAGCACATACAGACACATTGCAGGCATCATGCAACAGGTATAAATGGATCCCCACCTGCATGTGTGGCTGTGAGTATATGTGTGGTTGTACAGTATGACAGTGCATGTCTGCAGAGGTGTCAGCCTGCATGTGGCTTTGAGGAGCATGCCTTTGGTGCAGCAGCCAAGCGTCAGCAGGAACATTTAAATTTTCTGTGAGGTAAAGACACGTGCAGCCACCATGCAGAGCATATAAACAGAAAAATCTCCCCACCAGTGGGCTGCTGGTTCTGAGTCGTACCCAGGTCCATGCTCTTGGAGGCTTTAACATGCTGGAACTGCCGCTGGTTCTGGCTCGGTGCGGGAGACTGGGGCTTAGCCGGGCTGGAGATGTGAGAGTTTTCCCTGAAACAAAGAGATTAGACGGTCACTCCAGACAATGTTGTTGGTAAAGCCTTCACACAATTACTGTACTCGGATTACTTCTTGGAGAAATTACATTCATAGCACTCTTGCTTTTCAAACCGTAAGATCTGATACTGGTTACTACATCTTTTCAAATCAGAATGTAGTTGATTTTATCATTTCTCTAAATGTATTCATATTGTGACCCTCATGCAGCTGTAAGAAAAAACACCTGCCACCACATACCTTTCCTGGAGATAGGAGTGTTGGGTAGAGGTGCTGAACTCTGTTTCATGTCCATACAGCTCCCCGTCCTCTTCCTCATCCATGTGAGAATAACTTCCATTGGTCACTGAAAAGAAAAAAAATTACAGAAATGTCTGCATTGAGTGAACTTTCGTATCAAAGCCTCGAGTCTGGCATCATGGCCGTCGCCATCTTGGTTTTCTTGGAGCGTGAAGCAACCATACTTGGACAAGAGGGTGGAGCTGGGGAGGATACGCGCTGCCTCTACCCTGATTGGATCCTACTGATCCTACTGATCACAAGGTAGCCACGCCCTAAAGTAAACCCTGTTTTAACATCATATTGTATTGAACAAGAACTTGAAACTAGTGACTGACAAATAAACTCATTAGGAAACTGTCTACTGAGGTAATAAATCAAGTGAGAAGTTGGGTCATTTTCTAATAGGCTTACATACATTCAAACTTCATTTTGCAGCCAATGGAGTCTCCCCCTGTAGGCCAAGAATGCAGGTTTAAGGCAGCTCCGTCCACTATTTATTGTACCATCTGTGAGAACAGCTGGGCAGCCCATCTGTTTACGGTATCACATTTAGCAAAGATGAAGAGAAGTGATCAAAAATGTCAACAGCAGGTAGTGAGTTGCTGGTGTTTCGTTTATAGAGACTGAACAACTGAGTGAAGTAACCTGGAAACAGTGTCAATGAACTACAATTCAAATGAACAAATTGTAGTTCAAATGGGCTCAACAGGCTAGCCAATCAATGAGAGAGGATGGAGCGACTCTGACCAACTAAAAAGCAGTTGGCTAGCACCAACACGATCCTCTGCTCATGAGCTTGAAGGGCAGTTTCCATCTATCCTCATACCTTACCCTCCAAACGGATGAAAAATGGCCACTATCAGTGCTAAATGAAACAATGGAAACTGCTGATATAGTGTGTGAAGCCACCTTTAAGCCTACAGGAGGTGATTCTTTGCTACTTAAGTAACGGGTGGAGGAACACCTGAACCAAACACAGACTGCACTGTTGAATTGTTATTATAAACTCCATACACGTCTAAAAAGTGGGTTAAACCTAAAGCTTCACTGACAAAAGGTCTTGAGAATAAAAACTATAGTGGGGAGACAAAAGAAAGATGAAGCACGATGGAGAATAAGATAAGCAGTTGGATGAGGAGAAATACAAAGGAAACAGAAAGAGGATGAAAACCACACAGCGAACGCAGCTGCTCCACATCTAGAGAATTTTCCTGCAGATGTAGCTCAGCGATATGGCTGCGTCTGCTTGATAAACGAGTTTATGACAACTTGATACACAGACGCGCAATGCACCCAAGCACAAATTACATGCAGTCATCACTTCTCAGAGCGCATAGCTGCCACACAACACATGCTGGGATTATTGCACAATCTTCACTGTGTGTCCTGTATGTGCTTGCATCCGCACATGTGACTGAAAGTAGAGATGCTGGAGAGGAAAACAGCATCGTCTGAAGATATCACATCCTCTCATCTCTATCCTTCCCCCTCGCTCTCCCTCTCTACACTAATCACCTGCTTTATTTTTCTTCTGGTCCCATTCTTGCAATCTGATATTTTGGCTGTCATTTATCTCTCCTTTCAGATCTCCCATAAATCATTTTATCTCCCACTCAGTTTTCTGCCATTTTTTCCTTAACTTCCTCCCTCCTCCTCACTGCCAGCACCTTAATCAGCTGAACTGTCAAAAGCCCATTCTTCTTTCACCTCACAAGCGCACACACACACACACACACACAAAGCTGACTCCCAGCCTTTGAAGAGAAAAAGGCATTTGCTGTGTGGATGACAGATCAATAGCACTTTGCTCCAGTAACAGATACATGAATTCACTTCTTTTGCATTCAACGTTTTCTTCCTTTCGTCTGTATTTGTCTACAACATGTCTGTCTCAACATCTCTTCTCTATTAGACCCCATCTCTCCCATCCTTTCCCCTTCCTCTCTGAAGGGAAATCCAATTGCTTAAAATGGTTCTCTTTACATTTTCAGAATTAAATCTGAAAAATAAGCGCCTGCATCACTAAAAGATGTTAAATGTTTCTGGTTAGAGTCAAGGTTATTTTGCCTGACCAGTAATCTAACATCAACAATCCAAAGAATGATGAACTGACTGTAGATGCGTTTCCATTACAGTTGCAAAATAAAAGCAATATTTCTGAAATTTCGGCAAAGATCAAATGCTACTTGCAGGTGTTTCCATTGAACAGTGTTTTGTGAACCGGCCGAAATTCTCTGAAATTAAAAAGACGTCCCGCGACATTTCATTTTGAGGAAGATGGCCGAAAGTGTTATGCGTCCGCTGACCTTGGTGACGATATTTAGGATTCGCGCATTTCTAGGGGCAATGGAAACGCAGCTTGAGACTCTAAAGACTTTATACTCCCTTCTTTACTGAAACCAATTTTGATTTGACGCAGACTGATTTGTATTTTTGAAGATAGTTTGATAGCTTGACGATTGATAAATGATGACAGGATTTTTAGCAAATCAAAAACATCATGTAAATATCTCAAAAAACATTTTTAACAGAGAATTTCCTTGAATTTTAAATGTATTTAAATTGAAAAACAAAGAAAGAAAGAGTGTCTTATGATAATAATACTACACAAAAACGATATGATATAATGAATAACCATGCCTTCTTAATATATGATGTGTATTATAATGTTGATTTTATCTATTATATAAAACCTGAGAAATGATTGCTGACATGCGACTCTCTCGTCCTTTTTGGCTGCTCCAGGCACCAGTACATATCGAAATAGGAGGGAACAAGGGCTCACTTTAAAACAAACAATGGCAAACAACAGCTCAGTGGACTGAACTAAACATGCCACAGCCTGGCTGAGGGTGAGTTTGGACGTAAGAGGTGCACTGCTGTAAAGGAAAGGGGTGGGCTGGATCATTGTGAAACGGACTGCAGCACAGCAATGGTTTTATCTCAATTATGTAGCTTTCATAATAGTTAAAATCATAATTAAAAATAAAATTTGATAACTCCCCTGCTCTAGTGCACAGAAAAGGAAAAAGTGAGAAAGAATCATGGTTGCATGAAATGCAGCGATGGTTAAAAGATAAAGAGAAAGCTCTATAGACACAGAAATAACACATCTGCATAAATACATATGTAGAGAGTCATTAAAGTCAATTTATTCTTCAGCAAAAACACACATAAAAAAAATCTTCATTTTCATTTGGACTTGCCAAATAAAATGGATTCAGTATGTGAAGTAGTTTATTAGTTCACACACACACACACACACACAGAAACACACACACACACATACACACGCATGCACACGCACACAAGCACACACACAAATACATTCCAATCGATAAGATCAGCTCACACAACAACTCACAGAGCCTGAAAAATGTGCTTACTGTACACACACACACACACACATACATACATACACACACACACACACACACACACACACACACACACACACACACACACACACACACACACACAAATGTGTGCGTGTAGCTGACGTGAATTTGAACAGCAAGTGTATTCAAGGTCAGAACTGTTTACCAGATTCATTGTAAACACACAAAATCAACACTTTTTTTTGTGCTGGCCCACAATCCCTGAACACCCTCATGCACACACACCCACACATGCGCGCGCACACACACACATGCACAGACATGCACACATGTGCATATGTACGACAGCCATTACCACATTTCTAAACAGGAAGAGATATCATTCAGAAACAAACACACACAAATACACACTTTTTAACAGGCACACAAGCAGGCTAACAAGAGGATAACAGGAGCATATATACAGTCAAACAAGCACACTCACTAACACACACACACACAGAGATCACACAAGTACAGAAATATAGGGGTTGGAGCAGATACAGCAAGAAAGAGTGAAATGAAGCACAAAGAACTAAAATAACTCTTTATAGCGGGCCAAACCGAGCAATAACAAACAAGCAGAACAACCTTGAGAAACATGAGAGAAAAATAAAAGCATGGAGAGAGAGCTAGGGTGAGAAATGAAAGGAAAAAAAGGGGCAGAGTATTCTCTAATTAAAGCTGCAGTGTAGATGGCAATATTTGTTTTGTTTATGTTTGTTTTTAGTTTGTTTTATCTCAGAGACATTGTTCATTTTTTATGATTAACAAACTTATTCAATGCTTTACTGAACTTATTGCAAATGATGTGCCCACGTTTGATGCTGCTTCAATGGGAAAAAATAAAGCAGAAAAACAAAATAATAGAAGAGTGAACCAAGTTCAGCTAAAATCATGGATGGAACAGGGTCGCAATGATCTGGAACCCTGTTTCAGGAGGAAAAGTCGGGGCTGAACAGTGTTTCAGCCGAGTGTTTTGAAAACATGGGGATTTTTTTATTGGATACAAATGTGTCTATGTTGCTGTTCTACACTGTAAAGTGTGTGCGTGTTCATGGGGAAAATGTATCAGAAACAAGCAATCAGTGGTGAGCAATTTCATAAAAGCATGCAGGGTTCCCCCAGTAAATTCCTGCCATCTCTGCCACTGCCTCAAATGGAAACAGCCCTGAAAGTAGAGGTAAAAGCATTTGGGTATACATAAAGTGCAAACAGTCTAAATGGTCTAATTAGCATTGGTTTATACGGCAGCATTTCTCCAAAAGCCAGTACCCTAGGCTCAAATGAACGCTTGCAAATGGGCCATTTTCTTCAATACAAGGGAATAATACTCAGTGGTGATAACCACGGTTGTATCATAGACCTCACTGTTTACTCAGATAGCTCTCAAATTTCATAACAAATACTAATTGCACATTGCCTGACTATCAGAATGTAGCATCTGTAACCTCCCTGCCTCTCGTCAACTTGAAGCTCGGTGTTGCTTTGCTGACACAGTAGCAAATACACAAATTAACCAATACCAATTTGTTACTACTTTAGTTTGATGAATATGAACATGCTTTTTAACAGAACCCTTTATTACATTTTAAAAAATAAGTCAAACTTCAGAATGCATGAGTTTTTAGTAGCCACCATGCAAGCACTTAGCCTTAACAAAATTCTGTCTCAAATTAGCAGTGCTGCCTGCTTTGCATCAGAAACATAGAGCCCCAATTCAAAAAACAGCTGGGACGCTGTATAAAACGTAAATAAAAACAGAATGTAATCCTTTCCAAACAAACTGTGTTTACAGACAAGTTTAACAAAGCGTTCCAGAGCCCATGTATTTATATCTTTTATATGTTGATGTGTTCACAAAGTGGTGAACCTCGTTCCATCCTCGCTTGTGAACCACTGAGCCTTTCCAGGATGCTCCTTTCATACCCAATCATGATACTATCACCTGTTATCAATCAACCTGTTTACCTGTGGAATGTTCCAAACAGGTGTTTTTGGAGCATTCCACATCTTTCCCAGTCTTTTGTTGCTCCTGTCCCAACTTGTTTGAAACATGTTGCTGCATCAAATTCAGAATAAGCAGATATTTATAAAAATCAATGAAGCTGATGAGGTCAAACACTTAATGTATTGTCTGTGTACTGCTTTTAGTTGAGTATATGTCAAAAAGAATTGGCAACTTATCACATTCTGTTTTATTTATGCTCTGAACAGTGTAAGAATATTTTTTCGAATCCGGTTGTACTGGTAAAAATAAGTACACAAACCCAAACACAAAGAATCTGACAGAGCAGCTGATGGAAGCTTCTTTGGTTTCATTTATTCAGTCCGTACTTAAAAAAGGAATTTTATGGCAACTGATCTTAACTTTTAGAATAAGGCCTCAGAAGAAAACATTTGTCATCGCAGTACTGAGATTGTGCACAAAGGTTTTTGGTGACTTTGCATGAACTGCCCTCTCCTGTGCTACATACTGTGTGTATGAGGTGACCTGATAAACAAGCACCAAGAGAGACAAGGGAGAAAACAATTAATCCAAATCGAATAAATTAACCTTGCTGTAAGTAAATGTTGTGTGTTAGCTTGCTGACTGAACTCTCATGAGGAAAAAATTCCACTCACCACTAGATGCATAGAGATTGTTGTTCACCACAGGAGGGTGAATGGGGCCGTCAGTCTGACTGACCAATCCTGTCTGACCATTCATTGGGCTTCCCAGTCCTGATAGGCCTGCGGAGCTGTCAAATGAGCGACTGGGTGACACCCCATGCTGATCCTAAAACAGGGAGAACAACACTACTAAACACTTTAAAAACACAGTCACAGTTGCACGGACAGATAATTGTCAGGGACAGCTACTGAACTCCCCTTTTTATCAAGCAGGCAAAAGCAGCTACAAATGTAAAAGTAAGCGTTATTTGAAGTTTCACTAAAAACACAAAATGAAACAAATGCATATGTAAAACACATTTGATTATCTTACTCACTCTTATTGAACCTTTTTGATGTAAGTGCCTGATATGTAGACTGCATTTAAATTGAGTGATGACCAGAGGAGTGAGTGAGGGCTTTGTAGTGGTCCATTCAAACACAATTAGATTTCAAGGAGGTAGAGTAAAGAGAGGAAGAGGGAGACACTCGAAAGACTGGAGAGGATCAAGGTGAAAGAGGGGACTCCGTTTCCCATGGCCTGTAGGGTTGTAACTGTCTTCAGCACTGATTCGGTTTTCGGTGTTGTGTGTGTGTGTGTGTGTGTGTGTGTGGCAGTGACAGTCACACTGACACCTATCCCCTCGAGGGATGGCCCTCTTGGGGCCCTGGAGTAATCAAACAAAGCATTCATTCCAGTGTTGATGTGTGTCTTTGAAAGTATGTTATTTCTTTAGGAATTTAATTTGCATTTATTTGTCTTCTGTGTGTGTGTGTGTTTGTGTGTGTGTGTAAAACTGTACGTATTCATTAACATGTATGCATATGTATTAAATTCTGGCTGTGTGGCTCAGTGTACTTGTGTGTTTCTCTGTAAAGACCCAGCCCTCCACTCAGACAACAAAGACATGAAAGTACTTTGTGTGCAATAAATCCTGCTTGTCATCTTCCTCTTGACCCCCCCACCTAGCACCAGCTCCTCGCCCAAACTCCTCCCCAGCTCCAGCCCAGGACACATCACTCTTCAGTGTGTTAGAGGTCCTGTGGGCCCCCTCCCTTCCCTGGCTCTCTCCCAGCACACATCCCATTGCTGGTGTCATAGTGCAATCAGATTACTCACTAAAAACGAATGCTTCTTCAGGCAGCAAAAACAGGTTATTGAGATATAAAAAACACTGTTTTCAGATATAATCAAACCTGTTTCATTTCTGCTATATAAATCCTGAATCTGTGTTTCCTCTGTCATTAAATGTCTTAGTAGGGGTGGGGCTGTAAATAAGCTTTAACTAAATAAATGTAACTATATGTTATGCAATCTCTTTATTATATTCTTATTCTTATTTTTACTATTATCATTAAGTGGCTTTTATCCTCCATCTTATTTATGTGAGGAACAGGGTGCATGTTATTTCTTTCTTGTAAAACACTTTCTGCATTTCTTGTATGAAAATTACTATACAAATATAGCTATATATAACTATTTTGTTAACTATTAAGTTATATTTATATGAAGATAAAGTACATTTGATAGCCTATATGCTATATAAAATAATGGAAAACTATCTATAATGATGTAAAATGGACAGTAGAAGCAGCACATTAGAGGGACTTTGTATTACAATTCAGATACTGTGACCACCACAGTGCCGAAGCTGAAGAACAGCCTCAGATTATGCCCATGGAACCTGTGCAGGGCCATACTTATTTAGCTGGGAGATAGAGGGTGTTGGACAGTTACTGAATGAAAAGAACAGCAGGATAAAGTGAGAGATTAGAGAGAGCTGGCTGGAGATTAATACAGCAGGAAGAACTGAGTGAGAGAAAGAGCAAAGGACATGGACAAGAAAAAGAAGGGAAAAAAGATCAGAGGGGGAAAAAGCAGAGTGGTCCACTTCTGTAATGTTAAAAGCATCAATACCGAAGCCCAAAAAAAAGGCTTTTAAGGTACAGTCTCTTATCTGTCTGCCTTTATCTTCTTTTCTTTTTTATCCTTTCTTTCCCACTGTTACGACAAAGAGGGAAACATGGATGCAACTCTTTGATGTTGCTAACAGCTTTCAGCATCAAACTATTGACAGGGGATGCCCTGAGCCCTGAAGCCCAAGTACACCACTACCTACACACATACACTCATTATTTGGCTCACCTACATAAAACTAATGCAGTTTAATACAATTGCCTCACAATAAATGGCTATAACGTTCAGTTTTTAGAAAGGTGTTGATTTAAATCTACAGTCATTTTGAAGGCTGTAGTTTGTGGTGGTGAACTGTATTACGGTATTCTGTGAGGTAGTGCTCATATTTTATTTTATTTATACACCTAAATACTGAAACATTGTTTATATGGGATTTTTTTCTTTGTGTGTGGGCATATCCTGTGGGGCATATACTGTAGTATACTAAGTTGCCTTTTTTCCATTAACAGCAGGCCTTGCAAAGGGCCATTCACACTTGAGCCAACAACCAAGCTTTGTGTGTGCAAACCTTCTACAATGCCCTGTAAAAGGCATCAGCTGAAAAGCAGCTGAGATGAAAAGCATCTTTTTTTTTAACTCATAAAGAAAAGAGATACAGCTGAGTGAAGAACACTCTGGCACACACACATACAAAGAAGCGCATGAAGACACACACACAAATACATAAAATCTGAATAGCTGCTGTAAAATGCTCTTTTGCCGCTGCTGGTGCGAGTCTAGTATCAAGTTTGTGAAGAATGGGTGGATGGAGGGGCTAAAAAGTTGGGATGCATGGAGTCAGTAAGAGTCAGTAAAAGAGGGGCTAGGAGCTGGAGTGAAAATAAAAGAAGCATGCATGTTTGTTGTCACAGCACGCATGTGCTCTGCTTCTCACAGCAGGCGTCCTAACCTAGATTCTGTCTTTCTCCGGCAATAAAAACAGACATCTATTGTGAACAGACTTAATGCAGTGTGTGTATATTATTCTATTATTACAGTTCCCACCACACAGAGACGAGCAAATTGTTAGTCCTAGTGTTGAAGTTAGTGTGAGTGTGTACCTTCAGAGCCCTTAGCACCACTAGTTGGATTGTCCCTCTTACGTTGCCCTCCTGAGACATAGAGCGGCGGAGCGTCTCCATGGCCACATGATTGGAGCATCCCAGCAGCGACTCTCCATTTACTGCCACCAGCTGGTCATTGACACGCAGACGCCCATCCTATAACATACACACACACATGCACATATGCATGCACACACACACACACACACACACACATCAGTTGAATTAAAACATGGTCTGCATGTCCAGGTCTATGCATTAATATCTTTACAAATTATGTAACCTTGCACAAATGCATACATGTATGTGTCCTTATGCAAGATGCTGAATGTTGTTACAGTGCATTCATGTTTCCTTGTGCTATTCTTAACTCTTTTCAGTGCAAAGACAAGTGACAGGTGTCCATAATAGGACTAACTGGTCGATGGCTCATGGATATACATACACACTCTTATATACACACTCACCTGTCGCCTTCACTGGACCTCTCTGAGCATTAAATCCAGAATACAAAAAACATGACAAACACTAAACGGCGCACACACATTTTTCTATGACTGTCTGACTCTAGTCAACCACACACACAAACAGACACTACCATCAGCTCCATCTGTCAGACTTCCCTGGTGTGTTGTTTACAATACATCTACAGCAGACCTGTTTCCACGTATTCCTGTCTGTGCACAGATAAACGCTGCACAGGTGTGTGTGTGTGTGTGTGTGTGTGTGTGTGTGTGTGTGTTTCTGTCTGTCTGCTGTCTATGACATGTAAAGTGTGTCCTGGTGAGTAAGAGGTCAAAGGTTAATAGAACAGGAGCACAAGGCAGCAGAGAAGCAGAGACAGCTGATGTGGCTACAACACTCCCCAGAAGACTGTCTCATAAATAATAAGCTCTGTTATTTATCATTTTCCACACCGCTTCACTTTCTGTTCATTGAAGAGATGAACCCTCTTTGACTTTCTTCTGACACTCTATGGCATCCCTTTGGAGAATACTTTGCCTCTTTCTCACAAGGCAGTCAGAGCGCTTACATTTCTTTGAAAATTTACCAACAAAACCGTTTGTCTTTATTATTTTTTGCTCATTTGGGTATGTATGAGAATATTATGTCACCTTGTATGCAGCGCCTCCATGTATAATGGATTTGATGAAGATCCCCAGGTCCTCTCCTGTCTCCCTGGACTTGTTTCCTTTGAGGCTGATGCCGAGCCCCGCTGAGCCGCTGTCATTAAGAGGCACCTCGAACATAAGATGCTCCTTCCCATTCTCAGAAACAAAGCCCGGCACACGGGACACCTCATCTTTCTAGGAGCGGGAGAAAGGGTAATGGAGGTAGAAGTGGAGAGACATCGATGAGGAAGAAAAAGGGGGGGGGGGCACAGGGTGAGGGTGAGGAGACAGAGGTCAGCTCATTGGGCTTGAATAGTCTCCAAAAGCTAAACTAAAAGCTTTTCCATTTGAGAGAAACCATCAGAAGGTGCTTTTCAGCTAAATTTCTCCACAAGTGAAAAATTGCAGCCGAAGTCTATTTTCGAAGAAAAAAAAAAAGGAAAAAGAAAAAAGCCATTTGGACTGTCTGCTTTTATATACGCATCTTTTTCTTCTCTCAGCTCAGCAATATCAATAAAATGACCTGTGCATTTTCAAGAGGTAATTGGAGAATACGGCAAACACGGAGCACCAGAGAGACAAAAGCAGTGAGAGCAGAGGGAATATGGAGAGGAAGGAAAGATTGTAAAACGGGCAGAGAAACAAGAACGAAAGACTGACTACATAGATAAAAATGACTATTATAAACCCAGAGGGGTGGTGAAAAACACCATATTATCAACGAGGAGGTATGGCAGTAATGACTAAGTCTGAGACAGAGTGAGAGGGAAAAGCACCAGAAACAAAGAAAGCAAGTGGATCCCGACAGATGAAAGCGTGTGTTTGAAGCCTGTGATGGCTCAGTGGGAGAGGTAGCACTGTTGCACTACACATGGATTACACTTTTTCGAAATGTAGAGACGAGTAAACACCATTTACCAAAAAACACTGTGTGGTTCCGAATACTCAGAAAACTGAAATGTGTAAACAGTGATGTATGAAAACTTAGATTTCAGCAGTAGAAGATTAGATCAGTCTATACAGAATATTTTCTAGTTTTACTATAAGACAAGAAAACAAACAGTTGTTTAGGAAAGGAACAAAAAGGAACAAAAAGGAGCTTTGCAAGAGGAGTTATTAAAATACCACCGTCATTAACAATGATTTATCACAGTATCCCCAGCCAAATGTTAAAATGGGACAAAAGATGTTTTAAGAAAGTCCAATGCCCACTTTTAAAATCCCAGTTATTCATATGATATCCTTGCATAGCAATACAGTGAAGTTTAGGTGTAGAAAATAGGTAATGTATGGTCTGGTGTGTGGTCACGATTTAAAGGAAGGCACTGAAAACAGGTACTGAATTGTGTGCTGCATTGCATTATGAGACTGGGCAGCATAGCATCCAGAGGTGTTTCCTAATGAATATTGAATACTGGATGACATATTTCAAGCTAAAAAAAAAAAAAAAAAAAACATTGTCAGACAGAGGTAAAGTGCATAAACACTGACTTTGTGAGGGTAAAGGATGAACTTTGTTTGTGAATATATTTGCTATGTTTAAGTTGTCACTTTTCAGTTTCCAGACAGTTTTTACTGTCTTTGTGTGTGCGTATAATCATGTGCACTGTTGTGTGCATGTGAAATCCATGAATAATTGTGTGTACTTATAGCAGAAAGTCCATGCCTGTGTGCATGTGCCAAGTTTTAGTCTGCATGTGCCTGTATGTATATGCATGAATTCAGTCTGAGCGTGTGTGTGTGTGTGTGTGTGTGGGAGAGACAGTATGTGTGTGATTGCGTGGGTCAGCAGTGTCAGGTTTAGACAGTGTTTGTCTGTGGGGATTGTAGGTTTAACAGCGTTAAGCCGACACAAAGTCCTCTACTCTGCAGAAAACTGTTTTCCCTGCTGGAAAAACTCCCCCCATCAGACTGACTGTCCAGACCTGATAGGAAGCTTCACGACCTTGGAAAGAACTTCAAAACACCCAGAAGAGAAATGCTAGCTACTTTCTGCGTATAATTACACAGAGAATTTATTAGTCTCTCAGAATCTGTCCAAAATAATGTTCATGATTTGGCAATTTTTCAGTTTTTCAGCCACCTCTCCATTCTTTATTTATCCAACTGAATTCTCCCTGCTTTTTTAATTTATGATTTCTTTCTCTTGCACTCAGCACGGGACAGAACCAATGCCAGACTGAATTTAGAGCGAAGGATGGGTGCTGTTATACTGCAGGAAAGTTTGCAGCAGCAGTTCTCAGCTTGGGGGTCAGGACCACCCACAGGGCTGGGAGATGTTTTATGGAATCTGACAAAAATATGCAAATGTATGTAAAGTTGTTTATCCGGGTGATGAATTCAATTTCCCTGTAAAACAATGAATAACCACGGCCTCCGGGCTTCCTCCGATCCTTTACCAGACAAACAAACAGCCTGTGAGGAAGTTAAAAGAAATCATCATTTGGTGTCAAACCTGACTGTTCGTGGGTTTTTACAACCAACTGAATAGCGACAGAAAGTCCTTCTGTTCTGTGGCTGAACTAAGAAAAAACACAAAATTAGAAAAGGCCTCTCTTCTTCATTATCTGAAATTGCTTCAAACACACACACACACACACACACACACACACACACACACACACACACACACACACACACACACACACACACACACACACAAACACAAACACACACAGGAGTGGACAAGGCCACAAACAAATTGCAAGTGCACTCTGCAATTTCATGGAACATTTCTATTATCTCAGCCTCATTGCTATGATAGGTGGTTATATCTGTGTGTAATACTAAAATAATAAACAGTGGCGTGCTCTCGTGTGTGTCTTCTGCTTGCTGCTATAAAAAGGTGTTTGTGTCTTTGCTACACCAAGTCTATCAAATCCATCCAGTGACAGAATAAGCTGTTTGCATAGATGAACCTGCTCACGCTGGTCGTTTAACATTTAAATGGGTTTGCCGCAATGATGGATCAACAGGAGGACACGCTATTTAAAAGACAGCTCAGTGTCTGCCGCCGTGCGTGAATGGGCGTGTGTGTTGTTTTATTAAACCGAGCCAGAGAAACGTGTGTGGGAGAAAGATAGAAAGACACATTATGTTGAAATGAGCTTAGATCAGTAAACTAAAACACACAAACACAGATGAAAAAAGTTGCCCTAACTCACCCCTACGGGCCAAGATGAACCATAAGGCAGAGAGAAAAATGGAGAAAGAAAAAAAGACAAAATGAGTGAGAAGATCAGAAAAACGATGGTCACAATTTCACTTATTACAGGATGGAGCCCTGTTGTCTAATCCCCTACACCCTCTTCTGCCACTATGCCCTGATGGTCATGGTCAAGGCTGTAGTGGGAGCCCAATAAACCACAATCTTAGTGTCAGTAAGGAGCGTTCACAAAGCTACAGAGAAGGAAAAAGGATGAGGTGACGCACATAAAAGAGAGCAAGGAAAACAAAGAGAAAAGTCAACCACAGTAGTTCTTATTGTTGTTCTCTTATTGTGTCTAAATGTAGCACTTGAAGCAGTTTGGCATATCTGATGAAGTTTAATGTACTTGTGTGATTGTTGCAGTTTCTGGGTTGTATCCACATGGTTCAATGCACTTATTGTAAGTTGTCAGCTAAATGAATGCAATGTACAACGTCCACTGGGAAAGCAACGCAGGATGGGTGACCAGTGTCTGTATCTACACGATGGAAAAAGCTTTTTTTTTCGATGAAAGGAAGTGGTTTAGATGAATAGATGTATGTGGGGCTGCTGCCAGATACAGATACAATACTGTATATGCTGACTTGATGGCTACAGTCTTTTGAAGTTGATGTACAACACTAATGCCGTCAGTGTACAATCTCCCCTGGTGCTGCATATTAGAGGTCTGTGTATGCAGGGCAAGCCAGCCTGCAGGTCTTGTGGAACCCACAGCAGATGTTGGCGGCACAGGGTTTGTTTTCCAAGGCTACAAGTGGTCATGGGCGGTCACGCTGTAATACGGGGTCATGGTGCGCGCTGGGCAGCCTTCTGTTCATGTGCCGAAGCTCCCCACATGAACACCGAATTGCTTCTTGGCAACAGTTTGCATATCATAGCTGTTGTTTGTCTACGTGTTGAAACATAAAGGGAATTTTTCCAGAGAATGTCAGTCTGGACTCTGAAATTATTTGATGAAATTTGATTGTTACTGGTGAGTGGGTGTGATAACAATGGGCGTTTGGAGTAAAAGCAAAAATGTTTGAAAGGGCATGTGACTGTGGACAAAAAGCAGAAGCAAGCGGGTACAGTCTCTAAAAATATAGGCTTGTGTAAACCTCTACATGGCAAGGTAAAAATTGTATTTAAGATGACCTCAGGTCTCCGTGGTGCAGCCAAACATCGACACAGCTTTGGTATCACACTTACTACTTTCACTGTATGATTTAGTGTGGAATTTGCGCTCTAACTTTGAGGATTTGCATATAGCTGGTGCTACGGCCACAGATCTCTGATCATTCAAACTGGACAAATCATACATTTTGTGCCATGAAAATTCAGGCTCTAGTTGGATTCTGTTACCTAGGGACAGAGCCAAGCTAGCTGCTCCTCCCATTTCCATTCTTTGTGCTAAGCTAAAATAGCCAGCTAATGGCAGTAGCTTCATATTTAGCTTCTTCTTCTGGGCCCTTCACATCTAACTCTAAGAAACCCGTAAAAAGAGCACTTTCCAAAATGCCAAACATTTACTTTAATCTGAAACTCATTTTAAGAGATTCGTCTTTAACCATTTTTTTGCTACCCTCAACAAAACAAAGGTTTTGTTAGAAAGAATGAGAGCAAAGTCCTGCTATGACAATACCGATACTTATCCTCGGTGGCTTTAACTCACAACTGACATGCATGAGTGTTTGTGACACTTGTGTGCTGAGGGCGTTAAGACGCAGCAGCGACTTTAGACGATAGGCTGACGAGAGAGCTGAAAATCTCTCAATAAACAGCGGAGAGATGTGAGATGAGACAGAGCCAGAGAGAGAGAGAAGAGAGACATGATACCCTTCTCGGCTGCTCTCCACTGGGATGATGGCAGCTCCTGCAGAGACACCAAGCTGCCAGGGAGTTTGAGTTTGTGTGTGTGCATGTGTGTATACACAGGTCTCTGAGGGTGTAACAGATGGGGGATCTACTGTAGTGATTCTGTGAGGTCACATTGGTGACGATATCAGAGAGACGTAACACACACGCACACAAACAGAACTAGACAACAGAGTGGACGCACACACACACGCGCGCGCACACACACGCGCGCGCGCGCGCGCGCACACACACACACACACACACACACACACACACACACACACACACACACACACACACACACACCACGCTGCAGCGGTGATGGATGAGGGATAATCAGAATGAAGAAACTGTTCAATAAAGTTGTTTTGTTTTGAATGTGCTCTGTCACCAGCTGCCAACTGTTTACTGATTTAATATGTCAGTGTGTGTGTGAGGAGCATCTGGCACGAAGGAGAATGTTTCCTGTTGTGGAAAAAAAAAGAGGAGGAAAAGGACAGAAGATTGTCTTGCAGCTCATCACATACTGGATGCTAAAAGCTACACAAATAGCTTGATGGAATCACACTTTAACCTTTCATTCATTTCTCTGTATTAGTAATCAGAGTGTTTGTGAATGGTTTATATTCACATCCTCATTCATTGTGCGCTACTTTACCTTTGTATTACCTACAGTTTGTGTTTTGGGCAAGGTAGACGGTGATGAATGTAATGACAGAAATCCCACAATGCTCCAATTCTGTTATTTTCAAGTATATTCCTGTCTTCTGCTAATACATGGATCAACTCCAACTTAAATCCTACCTCCACTAAAAAAATGTGTGTGCAGACAGATGCATGTGCAGAGTGTGCTGATCTCAGTTTAAGAAGTGTATCCACAAGCATGGTTTTGTAAGGAGTCCGGAAATGAATTGTGGTCCACTATGCCACTAAGTTTGCATGGAAACTGGAAGCCTCCTGCGCACGTACATCACATCAGTGAAGTGGGATGAAAAAATAATGCGAGACGGGGCAATGAGGCAGGAGGAGCAAATGTTTCTTGACTTTTTTAACCTTCTTACAACTGTCTTTTACTTTAACAACAGACAAAAATAGAGGTGTGTGTGTACATCATCATTACATTTAGGTGTTGTGATATTCAACAGAATGCATTTACAAATGAAAGCAAAGTACCTTTTCTCTTTTTTTTCCCCCCTGGCCGCTGGACTGAAAACTTTTAAGAGGCCCTAAGCAGATTGGCATATAGACTGAAGGGAGGGGGGGTAAACAAGGGAGTTGTCAGTGACACGCAAGAAGAATCAGACTCCAGGGAGGAACAAGAGAATGGGAGGGAGAGGGAGAAAGAGAGGTGTGAAATGTCTGGAAGCAGAAAAGAGCATCTTTGTTTCAAACATTAGTTTCAAGGCACCGGCCAACTCAGCAGGCGTATGCTAGTTTGTGTGTGAAGAAAATTACCAAAAAAATGTCTTTTTATGTTGTATGTGCGAGTGATTGTATGTGAGCACAAAGTGCCTTCACAGAGAGCCAACACAGCAGGTGGATGTATACTTGTTATATTGTGGAATTTGCATGAATAGGATTGTAAGTCACAGAAAAAGTGACTTTAAGTGAGTGTGTTTGTGTGTGTCGAGGTGGTGTAATGCCTTTGTTCTACAGCGAGCACAGACATTAGCAGACAGCACCAGATGGTGGGCTAAAATGAGACAACGGAAGAGGGGGAGGAGAAGATAGACAAGATCCTTCCATCATTTCATCATCATCCTTCTTCTGTTTCCTCTCCGTTAACACAAACAAGCTGGCATAAACCTTCACATTGAATCATTAACAAAACAAAACAAAAAAAAAATTCTCAGAAACTCTTGCCATATCACTGCTGAAAGTCTGCTGGAACACAGTATAAAAATGTTGGAGCTGTGCATGTTTTTTATTAAAACAACAATGTTAAACTCATAAAAAAAAAATCTTGAGAAATGATGACCCCCACAGCCATTCCCATCTGCACTCTTACTGCAAAAAAACAAAAAACTTCAAGATGGCACAACCTGTTCTTTCTGCTTTTGGCTGTGGGACAACATTGCTCCTTGGTACTTCAGAAGGCTCTTTCAGTGTTAAACAAATGATGGGAAATGGAGATGTACAATTTGTTCTTCGCAAAGACTGACAAAAAGAAAAAATGACAAGGCGAACATCCTCGTCTTAAAGTGACCACATAAGACTTTTGACTTGAGAGTATATTTTCATAGCTTTACTTTTTTAGTTTGGGCTCAGTGTTTGAAACAAATGAAAGTCATCTGGGAGGCATTTAAAGCAAAATAACAGCAAAGTGGGCAAAGGTGTGCAGACAGACCTCCACATACACTGTGTTGGTTTGATGCCAAATGTGAAGTAGTTGTGATGAAGGTCAGTACAAAATCTGAGGCTGTAAGATTCTGCTAGAAAACAGTTAACGGACCACTTCTGGTTCACAGGGGTCTTGTTCACAAGCAAGGAGAAGGGCCAGTTCTAAAAGCACTTCAACAGAAAATCCAAACCTGTCTGCACAGATTAGTTCTCCGCAGCAGTGAGAGAACGAATTGGCACAGTTGTGTTGAAGTTTGTGTGAATGCTTTTCATGTAAAACAGACACAGCAAAACTTGGAAACCATGCCGGTGAGTGAGGTGTCATAATACTATGAGGCTTATGCTTGATTTCGAGGTGTGAAAATACACACGTGGGGTGAAAATCATTGCTTCTTTGCTCTCCCTTTCTCCTTTTGAATACTCTTTTTTGCACTGTCAACCAAAAAGAGTTACAAAAAACAGTACAAGCTCTGAAGGTTTGGTTAAGTTTTGGCAACAAAAACTACTTGGCTAGGGGAAAGAGACTGAGCTCATGGCTGAAAGAAACCAACACTGCCTTTTGCTCAAAGTCAGATACTTTGTACGTATGCCTAACCTCCCATGCTGACCTCCTCCCTGCTAGGTTTTGCGTGGTATAACTCTTCCCTTGTCATCACTTCTGAGAGACTGCATGTGAAGAAAAGGATGGAGAACATAAAACTCTCACTGCAAAATAGCTGGGACGCTGGGGTTTTATGAGAGTGTCCCTGAGCTCATGTAGTAATAACCCTTAAACAATCATGTGTTCACAAAGTGGTGAACCTCGCTTCATCCTCGCTGTGAATGACTGAGCCTTTCCAGGATGCTCCTTTCATACCCGATCATGATGCTATCACCTGTTACCAATCCCCCTCCCACATACACAATGGGCCACTTCTGATACCTGTTCACAGTGTTTGTGTAATCCATAGCTCTTTTGTGTCGTTGTCATCTTAAGGTCAGAAAGGGAGTGGTGCTGTTGCACTTCAGCTTATCAATTTATTATTTTTAAGTTGCTCTTCCCTAATTTTTGTGTCTTAACAACAACATTTAACTCCTAGGAAGTCCCTCAGGGGAGAACTGACATTTTTGTTACATCCTCTCCTGTTTTTATCTTCTGTTGATTGGGAGTTAGGGTTTAGGGTTGTATCTTTTCCTTTTGGGTAGTTGATTTAGTGCTGTGATTTTATATCTACACAGGGCTGGTTTGTTTGTTATTTTGGTCAGAACTCTCTCTGATATTTAATCATCCATATCTGGCACTAAAAAGACTGAAATACTAAACAAACAGAACTGTAAATGCATTTGTTCTTGAAAACTGCTATGAATGCTGAACCAACACCATCAGTCGTTAATTAGACTGAGGTGAATTCTATTGGGGTGTGCTGTCAGTCAGGAAGAGAGGGTGAGGACAAGAGAGAGACACTCGGGCAGGGAGAGAAAAGTCTGTCGACTGAAATCCTGTAGGTAGAAAAACTGCAAAAGACAAAACTTACAGTTACTCATCTTGACTCTCACACACCCACACCAAACTCACACAAAACCGTCCATTTTTCATACTCATTCTTCATTTCAGGGTGATGTGGCTGGATCCTCATCAGTCTGCCTTTCGACCAATACATCTTAATACATCGTTCCTCCACATCTGTTCTCTTCTTCCCTTATATAATTTCCCTCATTCATTTAAATCCAGCAACAACAGCAGAAACGGCAATTAGCACATTTAAAGAGTGTACTGGGATATCCCCAACACCTCTTTACCAGCAGCATCACTGCTGTTAACAATGCAGCAAAGAAAGCCCCAAAAGATCTTTCTGACACACACCTTGGATCTCTAAATATCTGCGCCAGGAGAAATAAACCTCTGACAGAATATAGTACATTCATGAGCACATGCAATAAGAGAATGAAACACAGATCAGCTCAAGTTGAATCTGGCATTGTTTTGACTATTTCGGCAAAGAAATGTCATGATGATGTTTTTCTTCTGCAATTACTGTACAGTTGCACTCAAATAGATATTTTCTTTCATTCTAATTTTTACATGTACTTGCATATCTTTACTAACTCAACATACCGTGCTCAAATTATCCTTGTCCAATATGAACATTCTACATTCATATAAGCTAGATACCACTGTCCATATGAAATTGTCCATTTAATAAATATAGTACAACAGAAGAATCAGTCTTTCAAGCTGGTCTGAGCACTGACTATATAAAGCGGGGACATACAATAGATATGCACAACACAAAATACATTTTAGTATACACACATACACGCACACACACCGACCGTACACAATTGCAGGCACACAGCCATAAACACACACAAACACCAGCAGTGTCCTTGAATCGCTGGTTGGTTGAAGCAGCCTTCCAAATAGACAGAGACAATTCATAGAGCAAAACTGCACCGATGGGAGACATTTCGGTGCATAATTTTCTATGCAGGAGGACAATGCTCTGACATTTCTTTTCTTGCCATGAACAAGTGAGTGCGACTGGGTCAGCATGTGCATGAATAATACTGGACCAAAGTGAGATCAGTTTCCTGACTGATGATGGTGAGTGATATTTTGGTCTTGTATCCGTGTGGTCAAGCTGTATGGCAACTGGAACTGCATGGCAAAGTTAAACTGTTGCAGTAAAGTTGGCAAAAGATAAAACCTACAAAATTATTGCAACTTAAAAAAGTCATCAGGGTAAAATGAATACACATATGACATATTTGGTTTGGTAAAAATGAACCCTGCTGCTTTTGCTGTTCAGTGCAGTTCATATGTGCTGGTAAAGTCGAATTTTGATACGCACTAAAGTTCCTGACTGAGACCGCCAAAAAGGGACGGTGGCCAGTTCAATTCCAAGTTTGTGGTCTGAATGTAAACGGAACAATATTAATATTTTGTGATTCTGTGATTTTGAGATTTACAATACTTCTACAATACTGTATTTGCTTCAATATCCGTATTCCCTAATTAATAAGTCAATTGACAGCAGTTAAATTGTGATGTGTTTTGCTTGTATCATGCTTGCATTTTTCAGGAACATTTTTACATTTTCCCCAGTTTACAGCAACAATCCATCTGAGGAGCTATAACACATCATGATGAACTGCGTACTGCCAGAGTAGAGAAACTTCGAGTGATCATGGAACAATGTGACAAGTGGAGTGATTCAGCAACGCCTGGTCAGCATATTAAGACGCCTGCCATGGAGTTCAGACATGCGTACATGGAGAGACTACGGACTAGATACAACAATCACAAATGATCCTAAATGTTAACACTGGTACACTCCAACACACTGCTCTTTTTCCTGTCTGCAGAATTTCCTATGGGGCTTGGGGTCGCATGCATGTGTGCCTCTGTGTGTGTGTGTGTGTGTGTGTGTGTGTGTGTGTGGGGAACTTCCCGGCAGCCGTTGAGGAAACATCAGTCGATAAGCACGGAAAGAGACACAAAGGGAAAAGACGCACAAAAGGCAGCATAAAAAGAATAAAATACAGTGAGAGATGGAAAAAAGATATGAGCGATGGGTGGAGAGGAGACCAGAGGAAATTGGGCCAAATGAAAAATGGTGGTCTTATCATATTTTAAGAAAGTAAGACTGTTTGCGCTCGTGTGGATGAATGTGTGAGGCAAAGTGTCACCTAAAAGTTATACACTGCGTTAAGAGCTGAGATGCATCAGCATTTCTTTGGGCTCTGTTAGTGGCTTTTTTCATTGCTTTCTCTGAAGGTCACTAATTTTCTGACTGCTGAAGTCCTGGATAACCCCAGAGCCAGAAAGCGTGTTCTGTTACTACGACAACCAGCATCCATGTCATGTCACTAGCTGCAGCACAACTATATAACAAATATGAAACCGTTTTTAAGAATATGTACTGCTTTTTTCTTCTGCTGACATATAACATAAAATGTAGTTCATGCAAATATTCCTGATGGGATACTATTAAAAACCCTTCATAAATCAATAATGATATAATAAATCTTGCAAAAACATAACATTGCAGGTAAAAGCCTTCAAAACCTTAAAGATTACAGTATAAGTGTGAAAGCAGATGGAGAAAAGAGAAAACATGGACACATGGAAAAAGAATTAGACATTTAGAAAAACATATAATTACCATCTATAGATGGAAAACATTAAGAGAACTACAACATCAGTGCATGCACAGCAGTTGATCATGCAGAGTCAGAATTAAGGAAAAAGAATGGGAAAATAGAGCAAAGATGAATAAAATAGGTGTTTATTAATCAAAACAATATTGAAATTCATCAGAAACAATGTGGCAGGGAAAGAGTGGCACAAAATATTACCAATATCAGTATAAATCTTTACAACTGGCTCATTTGATTCAATCAGAATGTAGTTATAGAAAACACTGAATGATATGATTTCTTGGAGGTTTAAAGAGTGAACACTATTGGACAAATAATCTTTTGGATTATTTAGGAAAAAGCCCTCAAAGACATTTGGGGTTCATATCTATAAAAAGAAGCTTTCCTATAGGCTGCTGAGCTGTGCATCTTCCAGGCAAGCCTGTTGATTGGACCAAAAATTGCAAAATTAGAGGAAGTTGAAATTTGAAAACACAAACTGGCCATGTGGTTGTGCATTCCTCTGTTTTGCTGGCTGCCTTGTTGGAAAAATAAGCAAGAATCCATTATTCTTATAACTGGCCACTGACCAACCAACCAGACAATCTTGGTATGTTGGCTGACAAAATAAAGCATTGTGATTGGTTCTTACCATCTCTCGAGGCAGGAACATGTCTTCCTGCCGCAGAACCACGAGACACACACTCTCTCCCTGTCGAGTGCTGCGTAGCATACACACCAACTCTTCCTGGCCCACCCCTGTGATATCCACACCGTTAACCTACAGACAAACACACACACCAGGTCAAAACACCACTATTATCATTATCCCTTGTCTTCACTACACTTAACCAATCTTCCTTATTTCTGATGTACCTTTCGATGCCTCACATCTTTTGTAGGCATGACACAGACATCCTTTTTTAAATGATCACATGAAACAGCTGCCCTGTACCTCAAGTATGCGGTCTCCAGACTGCAGGCGTCCGTCTTTGACAGCGGCTCCGCGTGGCAGTATGTTTTTGACAAGAATGGGACCAGGACCGTGAACTGAAGAATCTCTGGTTACGACAGTAAAACCAAGACCTTCTGAACCTAGACACACAAACACAGATAGAGAAACACACAAAGAAATGTAAATAGTATAAGCAACACTACTCAGACTATTTCAACACACAAATATCCTGTCTAGCGGCTTACGCCCTGCCTCTATATTTGTCTTCCACTGGCTTTAAATAAAATCTATCTATCCTCACGCACACACACACACACCTTTAACTACTTCTGAGAACTTCAACACAGTGTTGTTGACTCAGCTCCGGACTACATATTGTAAGTGTGATTTAAAGCCTTTCGGAGATTGGGTGTGTGTCACTTTAAACCCTTTAGCTATAGCTGCTGCTACAGCATCTGCAGGTGTGGAGGTTTTAAAAAAGGGTTCAGGTGTGGGGCAGACAGGAGGAAAAGAAAATGAGGGAGAGACGAGGAGAAGGTAAAAGAGGAATGAGTGTAACATAGTGGAAACAGAGAGTGAATGTCCTGGAAAGAGAAGTGATGAAGATTAAAATAGTAATCAGCGAAAAACACGTGCAGACAGGAACGTGTGTGAGAGTGCACATAAACACGCATGCATGAACAAAAAGAGAGCACACACAGGCAGAGAGACTAGTTGTGTGTTTTATAGACTTCATTTAGTCTGGTCTCTTTAGCAGAGCCAAGTCAGCAGTTTGGCCCAGTATGAATTCATATCAGCAGAAATGAACAGATCAATAAAGACTTAATAGACCCTGAAGAGGGGGAATCAGGAAGATGGAGAGAGGAAGGGTGAGAGGAAGGAGAGTCAGCCAGGGAACAGAGAAAGGAAGCTTTACAACAATAAGCACAATGCAGGGCGGGCAGCAGTAGAAATAAAGCAGGTCAATTGTATACATTCAGAAAATGGAAAGAAATAAAGAGGATTAATAATGTACACTGTGAAAGAAAAGTGAGGAGTGCTGAAAAAAAACTTTTTTTAGTTCTACGTGAATCTGTAAAACAAGAGTGCTGATCTGAGATATATATATGTATATATATATGTATATATATGTATGTATGTATGTATATATATGTGTGTATGTATATATACACACACACACACACACACACACAGGTCAATTTATAGTATTAACATAATGGAAGGGCATTTTTCACCCTACAGACAATCAAAGTGGCTACACACACGACTTGTGATGATGTAAGTTATGAAAATTAACTAATTCAAAGGAAAACTGCATTAAAAGATCAAATATAAGAGAAGTGAGAGTCATCTGAAATATCCCCACCCATCAGTGAAGTCCTCTTACTAAGTTTTACACAGCACTGCTGACTTGAGACCTCTCTAAAGAGCACCTGACTCTGTATGAACGAGGCTCTGGTCTGTAGCCAGGTGTTCCCCACCTTTCTTTAGATCGATCCTCAGTCTTCGTCCTCCTCTCTTATTGGCCACCAAGTTGGAGAGGGCAGGACTTTTCTTAAGGAGGGGGCTCTCACTCCTCCCCTTGGGTGTCTAGGTGGAGAATGTAGAGCATTTTACAGCACTAAAACCCACTAAAAAGAAAACAGCTATAAGAGAAGATGCCCCAATATGTCACACTTGCATCATTTCTTAACCCCTTTGCACTTCAGTTAGTCCATTAGCTGCTGATTGAAGCCATTTTATGCACAGGATTTTTTAAAAACTTGTGATATTGTGAGTGAACTGATTTTTGACAACCTAGTGATTGTCAGTACCGTCACTTATTAAGTATTGCTTGTGGATTGCTTTCTCAAACAAGCTTTTACTTTGTTATTGTACTTATCCATCAGAGATTGACAAAAATGTATCAATTTCAAATTGAAACACTCAATGTATTTAAAAATGATCAAACACACTTTATTAAAAGTGAACATAAAGTATCAAAGGAATCCACCAATGCTTCACTGGGACAACCTCAACAACATGCATTATTGTGTATAGAAAAATAACATTGAGCCCCCGTCAAAAGTTGATCAAACTTGGCTCCATTCTGTATTACAGAATCAAAGTTAAACGGTTGGTTTATTTGGATTTTTTTTTTAAATCAAATAAGATGATAATCAGCTGTTGCTAAGTAACTGTTGCCTCTATGCCAGCTGTTTTTCAAATGTAAGCCATGTCACCATGGTGATGTTGATGGCACAATTGCCTGTGTTTGAAAAAGAAAGACTTAATAGTTCTAGGGAAGAAGTGGGAGCTAAGTTAAAGTAAAACTGAGCATATCCTCACAGAATTCAAAGAAAGAAAAGAAGCATAAAGTGAAAATACATAAGAATGCAGTAGAGTGTGACTGAGAGTAATTGCCATGACTAATATTTTGGCTCAAAAACTTAAAATCAAGACATTTGAATCGTTTAAAGCATCTAGATTTTTATCATGTTAGAAGGAGGAGGGCTCAGGGAGGCATTACAGCTTGTATGTTCTCTAAGAAAGCTCTGTATGAATGTGAGGCAGAAGAACTTGAAGGTTTGTATTATAAGTTAGTTGCTTCCTACAGTCCAAGAAACATTTTCTTTTATCTAACATTTATAGCCAAACAGGCAATGTTGTGGTGTCTACAATGTGTTTTATGTGAATTTTAAAAAGTGCTCTTGTAACTAACTTATACTGTATATAAGTGTGACTTAAAAACTCTCAGAAAATGCTCAAAGTCAAGAGGTGTCTGATGTCAAAATTTAAGGTGGAGCAGAGCAACTTACACTAACAGGAGCTTCCATAGTGGCAGCTTCCTCTGCCAATCGCGTGGCTAGATTCTCAGAGGGTTTAAACGTGGGTTTGGCTTTAACAGGTGGGGGCTCTTTGGCCTTGGCGATTCGGGGGCTGCTGTCCGAAGCGGCACCATTTCCAAACAGCTGACCAATCAGACTCTTCTCATAGCGGTCTTTGTTAGAGGTGGGAACCACTTCCAGACGGACGATGGGGGAACGCATTGCCTGACGAAACACTTCCTGGGCTCTGAGAGAGAGAGAGAGAGAGAGAGAGAGAGAGAGAAGAAGGGGGGGTGAATGATTCGTTCAGAGGAAGAAAGGGGAGAGTAGAGATGAGTTTCGTACAAATGGTGGATGGAGTTTTAAGTAAAGTATATCTCCTACATATGGCACGCATTTACCATTAAAACTAATTATGCCATTATTCACAATTACTACACAGTGTGTAGTTATCAATCTCTGACAAGCAGAGCAATTATCAAAGGATATATAACTCAATTAAGAGAAATTTAATAATACAGGATAAACTGTATAAATCTGATCACAAATGATAAATCAAATGAGTTCCAACTGATTGATTATAAATCAGGTGTAAGATTTTCAAAAATTGAAATAAACTGTAGTATATCTCAGGCTCATATATCTTTACTAAACTGATTTTAAGTGACTGTCAATTCAAAGACTGATGAGTATAGCTGTAGCAACAACTGTTTTCAATGGCAATTATTCTTTCAATGAATCCAACTGATTATCTAGTCTCTTAAAAGTCAGAAATAATGAAAAAGCCCATAATTTCATTTTAAATTTACCGTGCCACAGAAAAGTAGCAGATCTTCCTGTTTGAGAGGCTGGAAACCAAGTGCTTCATCTAACCCAAGGAAATCATGAGATAAAATGGTGGGTTCTCAGTGGCCCAGTAGTGAAGTTACACTGGGCTCTGTGTTCTGTGCTTTTCTTCTTTTAGGATTTGTTTGTCTGAGGCTAAACAGTGAATTCAAAAGAAAGCGACAAAACAGATTTAATTTGTCGAGATTTAAGACAAATTTCAGAGAAATCGGATAATAAATTGAAACCAAATCCAATCAGATTGAATCAAAAACCCCTGTTCATTAAAACACACAGTATGAGAACTCTTGTCCCATAAGTAGTACTGTACAAACAAAATTAAGGATTAGTTTATTTATACAAAATAAAGCACCTAAGACTGAGATGCATGCCATAGTCATTTCCTAACCGTGGCTCATCTAGGGTGCATTAAATTGTATGTTATTGTTATACTAATCTGTATACTTCTTAGTATTCCTGTCTATTTTCCCATTTATCAGTGGTTACTGATGTCTGACTGTGTCTGCTGCTGATTGTTAATCTTCATAAATTGAAGGCAGGACAGAGAGGGAGATGCAGCACAGAACCGTGACACCTGTTACAGAAGGCCATTATAATCTCATGATCTATAAAAGAGACAATTTTGCAGAGAATTAGTTTTTATCAGATTATACTAAGTAAATTAGAGGGACCATTGTGTCAGAGGAGATTGGTGCACACCATCATTCACCTCAGATAACCGACAGAGGAAATCCTGTTTATTTAAACTTTATTGGATTACGCTCTTATTATTTCCCGCCTAGATTATTATTAGATGTACAATGATTAGAACATTTCTGTAACAAGAGACTATGTTTAGCAAGTCATGTATGAAGAATATACATGTTTGAATATATTACATATGCAATATTTATACTTTCAAATTCTATAATAATACAAGTGGAACACTTATCAACATAAAATTAGTGATTAAATGGCATTGTAGGGAAGTTTCTCTCTTAATCACACGAGGAAATCAGATCTTCGCTTAAGGTATATGTCCTGTGCATTTACAACCAAGTGAATTTGTGCATTGTATCGATGTATTACGCATACTTGGGCATGCTTAAATGTACCCATAAGTCTTAGCATACTTAAACTCCACTTGGGAATAAAAAAACTGTATGTTGGCTGTTTAGGAGACAGAGATAATAGAATCTCTATTGTGATTTAATCCACCAAACTTCCTGAGCAGGTAACAAATTAAGTGACCATATGATGCAATAATTAATTCACAGGTAAAACTTACTAATTTGTGCGCGCAAATGACCAATTTGGGTGCACAAAGCATAAAAAACTGTACCACTTATACCTGGAAGCAATCACAGAGTGCTACGCGACACATTCATATTGTTCTGCGTGTAAACCCGAGGGCCAACTTCTGTGAATGAGGCACTAAGTAGGAACTGTAAGTAAGCGTGAATGTGTGTGTTTGGGGATGGGTGGCCATGTCTTCTTAGTTCTACTCAGACAGGATTTGCATATTGAAACAGTTAAACACACCAAGCAGTCTAAGAAATTGCTTGTGTCACACCTTGCTGAATGACACCATTACAATGCAGAACAATGAAACTAGATGTGAAAGCTGTGTGTGTTGATGTCTGTATAGGGACCATTGTGCACAGATGATATCATTATTGTTCCTGATTGGACAACGTGTGCAGGCACATTTGTGTAAAAGAGATATTCTAATTAAGCAGGGTACCTCAATGCAGCTGCCAAGCTGGGACAATGGAGGTGTGTAAGTGTGTGTGGACACGGCACCCACAGGGATCAGTGGACTTTCAGTGGCCTACTTACGTATACTTCACTGGACCAAGCTACACATGTCAGTACACCTGCCATGACAGAACAATACTGGCAAGTGTATGTGTGTGTAAGATCACCCTCAAACCTGTCAAATGTTAAGAAATGGCTTGTACACATGAATAAGAACAGCTTGTTTAGTTCATACTGACATTTGTATGCATTTGTTATTATGCATATAGATGTGTGTTTCAGGTGACCTGGTGAAAAATGTGTGTGTGTGTGTGTCAGTGTTTGTGAGTGAGTGCACATGGGACTATACACACGTCTTTGAACAATAGGTGCAAACCCTCCACTGGTGATAATCCATTTACCTACAGTACAGCAGAAAATACCTCACATATAATCTTATTAACCACACTGAACGCTGGACAGGGACTATTGTGTTGACTGTATAGACACAGTAATATGCTGTAATCATTATAACATCCGCATCAGCCCTTGTAATCTGTGGCAATCGTTTTTACAGGTGTTTCTTTTGTCATTTTGACGCTCTGTAATCATGTTACATCCCCAAATACTCTCATGTTAATGTACTTCTTTTCTGGTGCCTCAGTGGAACAGTAAGCAAACTCATAGACGCACAAAGGCCAGCTCTAACACACGTATGTACACACACACACGTGCACACACACACACAAAAACACAGACACACAGATGAATTTGGAAGCAACGCTCTCCAAACATCTGCCAAGCGTCTTTTCTGCTGTTCTCTGATGGCAGTGCAGCAGTGATATATAAGCCGTCTGACAATGGACAGGGAAACAAGACACACAGAAGCACAAACAGCAGGGAAAACGAAGAAAAGCCGAGCCAGAACCGACTTCAGTTGGTTTTAGACATGAAATGAATCTACTCACATCTACACTTAAGGCTTTTTTCCCTGATAATTTGATGTAGGGGACACATCTTTTAATTTACAGTTTATTTACTTTAATTTCTTAATTTCTTTTTTCTCAAGGTAGCAGCACAGAGAGTTTTGGTTAGGTCAAACATTAAATATACTGTCTTTGTCGTGTTTTCAATTGAGTATATGTCAAAAAGTATTATCATATCAACACATGCTGTTTCATTTATGTTTAACACAGTGACCCTACTTGTTTGGAACCAGGGTTGTGTGTGTGTGTGTGTCTATATTAGAAATACTGTAGAGACAGACACATTTATTTTGCTAATATCCTCTCATTTGGGAAGTGCTTTTTGCAGCTTTTCAACTGATCTCAGACGCATTTTGTTTAATGTCTTAGATCCAACACACACAAACAGTTTTACACTCACTGGCTAAATGTCTTGTCCATGAGGTCAGTGCTGTTGATCTTGACGATGCACTCATCCTCCTGGAACAAGCCCTCCTTTCTTGAGCGACTCTCCTCCTCCACTCCTCGAATGTACAGACCAAGAGACCTGACGGGGGAGTGAGAAAGGAGAGAAAGGGAGATTAAGGGATGTTCCTATCACCGCATTGCATACACAAGCACACCCACTTTACCAGAGTGACTTTCAGTGTGTGTCCCTGAAGACTGACGCATCTGAAGGGGTAGCCCACAGAGACCGTCCATATGGTTTACTTGCTCTGTCAGATATACACCCTGCCTGTTTGTGTTCCGCTGTGAATTCGTATCAGTGCTTATATGATCCACCTTTGACTGATAAAAGCCAACCTGGGAGCACAGCAGTCACATGAGTGGATAACAAGACAGAGAGGTAGAGTAACAAAGACAACATGACAGAGAAACACACGCATAAACAAGATATAAAGGTGAGCACACATGTAGATTAGCACGTGATAAAGGGACAGATTTTAAGGCATTCAAATTTCCAGACAGCCAGTGAGATGGTAGGAGAGACTGCAAAGACAATGTCAGTACCATTTTTCCCTCAAAACACAGTTAAACGAAGCGGGGGTGATGAAACTGTCTTTAGTTGCAAAAGCATAAAACTAGGTTTAAAGGTGACAGGGATGATGGTAAATCGTGGAAAGAGATGGAGGAGGTGTTCAGGAAAAGCAAGGAGAAAGAGAACAGAGAGAGAGAGAGGGATTAAAGGAGGAGATTGGCAGGGTCAGGTGAGTCATGAGAACAACCATAAAATCTCATCCTGCTTTCCTTTAGGAAATCCCCGTCCACTGTCTGACTGTCACACACCCAAAGAAAAGCCCTGCATAGCTGTACAATTTTTCTTCCTTTTCTTTTTTTCGCCCATTGTGTGTGTGTGTGGTTGCAATGATTGTGCATTGTATAGCCAGGGGCGAGAATTCCAAGTGCAGAATGGGATTACGAGGATGTAACTCCAGGACGTAGCTGGTAAACAAATAAGACTTTTTGAGGTTAAAGGGCAAAATTAGGGCTTACACAGACTGGCACATATCTGGTGTTTTGTATGCATGGATTTGTGTACATGTGTGTGTGTGTATGTGTGTCTACGTGCACACAACTCACCGTCCACTGAGGGATGAGCAGTAAGGGACCACATGGATTCCCAGAGGACTGTCCTCTCCCAGGATCTCCACTGTTCTGGTCAGGCTAGTCACACATAACATAAATACACATACACACCACAAAAATCAAATCAGTAGGAAGACAACAAGACGTAGTATGAGTCTACTGAAGTACAATACAGGTACATATTCTGTTCTGGCTAAAATAAAGGACAGCTTTGACTTAAGCACTGGAAAATTAAACTGCTGAGTGTGTATGAAACAGGCCTATTGTATATTTTGCACTATTATGTTGTAATTATGGAAAGTGCTGATCCCAGGATGAAGACAAATCAGGAGACAGATCTGAGGCATAATGAAGGATTTTGTCCAGTATTTTAATTGTAGGTACTGTGCAGTTTTCAAAGAAAAAAAGCTAAGAATCTTTCTTTTCTACATTGCACAAAAGCATTAAACATTGCCAAGTCCTGCAGGAACTTCGCTGTGTAACACCAGTCTATCGCCCCTTTTTAGTGTTTCTGTTTGCTTCAGGGACACTCTGCATAATGATTAAGCGGCCAGGGACAAATCTGTGACACATGTTAACATTAACTGATAAACAAACAATATGCACGTGAAGACATCTGATCAGTCCTTTCTTACACACACATGCACAGGACAGAAAACATGATGTAGAGACAAACTGAGGAAGAGAGAAAGGGACCAGAACACAGGGAAACCATGATAACAGACATGTAGGGAAGGTCTCACGCACAAACATAAACACATACAGACATCTGAAAATGAAAATAGCTCTAAAAGAGTGTGTCTCCTGAGGAAAAGTTTGACACGCAGCACTGACACACACTTTCCACGGATGTATTCATTGTGTTAAAAACACTTTTAGTCAAGGACTTAATCCATGTCTGTGAACTCAACCCTTAGAGAAGGGAATGCGTCACTCCATTCAAAGTAAACAAAACTACAGACTGCTCTGTGTGTGTCTGTGTGTGTGTGTGTGTGTGTGTGTGTGTGTGTGTGTATGCACTTTTGTCAAAACTTTTTTGTGCCATTCATCTTCATGTGTTTCTTCCTCGCTTTCAATCTCTCAATGACTCTGCCTAGTTTGGATTATTCAAGTGTGTGTCTGCTTTACATTCTGTCTGTGTTTTAATGTGTGTGTGTGTTGAAGTCTTTGTTTGTTTGATTAGTTTATCTATCAGAGCACAGCCATTAATCCTCCCCTGACCTTCTCTGTGCTCCCTGTGTGTGCGTGAGTTTGTCTGAACTTAGTTTTGCACTCTTTAGTTCTACTCTCTCTCTCGCTCTCTCTAACACTGTCTCTAACACTGTCTGCGCATTTTGTCTTCCTCTCTCTCTCTCTGGACCATCCATCCATCCCTAAACCCCCATGAACTGATAGCAGTACAGATGCTGATAAACTCCAGAGAGGGTGGTTGATTATGGTGGGTGGCAACAAGGGAGAGATGCAAAGTGCAAAAACAAGTTCTCCCTCTCTCTTTGTCTCTGTCCCTCCCTCACACACGCGCACACACACACACACACACACACACACACACACACACACACACACACACGCGCGCGCACACACACACACACACACACAGCTGTCTCTTCATCACTCAGCAAATTTGAGTTATTCAAGACAATGTGAGACAAGGGACTGCAAGAGTAGGGGAGAGAGAGAAGAAGGCAAGGACACAGGGAGGAGAGATAGAAGAGGGAGACTGAAAAGTAGAGTGGGACATGGGAGGGAGGTAGGGGAGAAAAGCAGAGGGAAAGGGTAGGAAAGCAAGGATGGAGGGAGAAAGGAAAGAGGGAGGTTAGTGAAAGTGGAACAATATAAAATAATGGAGGCAGTGGACAGAAATAAGATGGAAATAGGACTAAAATGCTGCCCAAGCTCCATACTACACACTTTTTGTAAACATGTTTCGAGTATGTAGTGTGTTCACACTGGAAAAGTGACAAAATTAAGCTTTCTCCAAACTATGAACATGCAAAAACTGCTCATTGCTTCAAAACAGCATTGAGCATGAGGTGGGTGAACCAAAAATAAATGTAATTATTTTTTTAAATATTTGCTTTTTGTTTAGTTCTAAATTCAACAGCTTCATATGGTGAGTGCTTGTGGACTATAAAGATTAGCATTGTGCATACTGTATAAAGTTAGTATGTAGTATGGATACAACATAGAAGGCTACAGATTTGCTCACAGCTCTCTGAGGCTGTCCTTTGGCACAGCTAAATGTTAACGTCAGCATGCTAACATGCTCACAATGATGATGCTACATGCTGGTGTAAAACAGGCAATCTCAATCATTTTCAGCATCTTAGTTTAGTGTATTTGCCAGGTAGTAGTAAACACAAAGTACAGGTGAGGTTAATGTCATTAGTTTTGGTCATAATTCAAAGTATTTAAAAAATTATATTTGGACCTGAACAAGAGGAAAAGTCAAGACAACATCACTGTCATGACAATACATCGTCTGGTAACGATGAATGACTGTCCCCGAAATAAAGAGAGAAAACTGAAGATGAAAAGAAGAAGGGAGGGTGAGACACAGGAAAGTAGGTAGGAAGTGAGGGAGGTCTGGAAGCAAGACAGCGAATTGAAGGGAGGAGGAGGCACTGAATTAATTAGACTAGGCTAATGAATAGCATTAATATGAGAGGAAAAATAACATTCACCCCTCCCTCTATCCCTTCCTGCTGCTGCGCCTCTGATCTCTAACAGTCCCACTAGAACACACACAAACAAACACACGTGCACACACACACACACACACACACACACACACACACACACACACACACACACACAAGCACTTGAGATCCATTTGCGTTCCCTTTTTTTGTGAGTGTGTGTGTGTGAGATGTTTGACAGGCTGCATCGCTGCAAAAAATGAAGTGGGGGTGAGAGAGAGACAAAATGGGTGAGACTCGAGAAAAGAGAGGGGAAGCGCGACGAGAGAACAAGAGGCAGAGAAAAAGAGCCAAACACACAGAGTGGGAGAGAAGCAGAGAGAGAGATGAAGAGAGCAGGTGTTCTCTTTATCCACCTGCCACTTCACTGATCCTCACTATGAAAGACAGAAACACAGAGGAGAAATAACAAAAAAGGAGGATGTGCATTACCAAACCACTCTCTTCCTCTCGCTACAATTCACCCTCTTCTTATTTATCATCTCCCTTCCTGTCTCTCTCCATTTCTTCCAAAGCTGGCCTTCAGAGTGCAGAGATGATGGAAGCAAAGGGGATATAATCCAGCAAAAGTGCACAATATTGCCGAAGGTTAGAGTATGTAAATATGTACAACTAAACATATTCACATGTATTCAGATAAAAACTGTCTAAATAGTAGTTTTCTGATGAACAAACACAGCTGAATACAATACATAACAAAGTGTAGGTAGACTATGTTACCTTTGCTTACTAAAAAGTGAGAGTATAAAGAGCATCTGGATGATTAGAATACAGGTAGATTGTGTAAAACATGATGAAATGAATAGAGAAAATTAAAAGTGAAACACCAAATAGAGAGAGAGATTTAACTAACCATCTGTGCCAATTGCATAGGTGCTGCATTGTGTTTATGCTTCTTTATGAATAGAGAAACTTAATGAAGTGGGAGATGTTAGAAAAGACAGATCAAGAGGAGCAAAGGCAGAAACTAAAGGGAAAAAACAAAAGAAGGGAAGAGAGGGAGAAATGGATAGATAAATAGACACAGACCAAAGTGTCCATCACAACAGGGATCCTCGCTGTTGATGAATAGAAGTGCTACGTCCCACAATAACATGTGAATAGACTCTGTTAACCCTGGAAAACCCATTTCACATCCAGTTTGTCCTGTGCATCCAGTGGAACCCATTTACCTTTTCACCTCCTAGCTTCTAAAACACCTCCGATGCAGTGCCTTATTTCACAAAGACATATAATATGTTCGCAATGCTATTTCAATAAAACAATTTACAGTAAATCTGTTTGCCTGTATAAAAAGCACATTTTCATCCAAAGGTAATGAGTTTTCCGGTGACTGTGCTGTGTGGTTAAAGTTATGATGAGTATTTATAGGTGTTGCTTCACAATCAAAGGCGCACTCACACACAAATACGCATACAAGGAGGACCACAACATGCACAGAAACATACACAGCAGTATTCACACACACACACACACATATTCATTTAACGTATGCTTTACTGTTCCAATATTTATGGCTGCATTCCTCGACTCATTTTGGACTTTTTTGCAATTTCAAGGATCGTTTCCCCGGCGACCATAAAAACCATTACATCACTTTTACATTACTCACATCTGAGATGGTTGGTGTGGGTGTGTGTGTAAATGAGAGGATATGTGCGAAAAAACTGTGTGTGGGGTGTGTGTCTTTAATAATTACCTTTCTATTCACTGCATTGAAATGTATAGTACCGCAAGGCACAATAAACTAAAACTGTCAAACAATATTCTCTTATTCACTTTCATTCAGATGTTCACATTAGTTATTTGAATCAGAATGTGCTTCTCCTCATTAATTCAGGTCACAGTGTATTATAGTAACTCAATGTCATAATTTGATCATGACACAAGTCAGCAGAAAGACAGAAAGTCAGCTATTGCCCAGATTTTACTTGGAGAGCGCCTATATGTAGTGCACAAAGACTACTATAAGTGTGTGTGTGTGTGTGTGTGTGTGTGATCTAATCTGTCTGTGCTCTGTGGTTGCAGCTGGTTGCTATGGAGAGAGGCTAAAACAGCTTAGACTGCGGTCAGACATTATTCTCTCCACACAGCTCTCTAATAACTCTCTCCTGCATGTCCTCTTCACAGGCTGACTACATATTATTTTGTTTAAATTTATGAATTAACTGTGGATTAAATGCAGGCCTGCACTGACCTGTTGATTCAAAAGCACACTATCCATTAACAGAGGTCAGTGTTGTCAGACAGAGCAGCATTATTGATCAATGATGTAACATGATGTAAGGCACTTTCGAAAATTTACAACTGACCCATTCACTTCCTTTGGTTTCATATTAATCATGCTAAGACTCGCCTTGGTTTGGTTTTGTATTTTGTGTGAGAGAGATATCCGTGCAACATCAATAGTTATTTTCAGTGAATTATAACTAACCCTTTAAAACACCAAAGTCACAAAATCCAACCAATACAGCAATAAATCCCAGGTGATTTTAAGGCTTCAGTATTAAGCTACACGACAACATTACACAACATAGGCAACATTTAATACAAGAGTGTATCATGTTATGCATTTGAGTGGCTAAATACTGGAGGAAAATCTGGATGCTCAACAGTAATTTGAAGGGAGTGTCTAAAGCTAAGCTAGGACTATGCTAACATGGGAAAAGGAATATCAGATGATTAGTACTAGAGGCGGTAGAGGAGCAAACGTCTTAACTTGAGTAATGCCTTACTCTGATTATTTATAAACAGATTCAGAGGAGCTTATTGTTCTATATGTTTGTTACATGTATGGCAACTGTCAGTGCTCGTTCTGTGTCAGAATGCATAAGCCTGCCCCCACATCCTCACAGCCCCACACACTGCAAAAATAAGCATACACACATGCTTAAGAGGGCCACAAGAGACACAGGGCATTCTGTAGCCCTAACCCTTAATTAAGCAGTACTCATTAGTGTATGCCTGTGTGTTATGTGTTCAGTGGAGTTTGCCTGTGAAAAAAAAAAAGATGCGAGTGTGTTTGCAGCCGTTTGTTTTTGAGGCCATGTGTGTGTGGAGGTCCACATGTGTCTGTGTGTGTTGTGTGAGTGTGTGTGTATGACCCTGACCCTGTTTTTGCAGTCTTTTGTACTGAGCTAATCATGGAGCTTCTATACGCTAACTATTTCTGTAAGGGCCTTGATCTAGATTAGAATCCAGCTTTAATGAATGGAAAGTAGGACACAAACACACACATGAATATCAATAAACAAACATGCACATGCACAAGCTATGCTCACAACTACAGAACATTCGTACAAAGGTGAACTGCAGTATGAGACTTAAAATTACACACACAAGCACACTGACCTTGCATTGAAGCCGTGTTTGCCTTGGGGTCGGTCTACTCCTGCTGGTCTGTCCACAGCAGGACTGGCTGCCTGCAGAGAAAACACACAGAACACCTTCCTGTTAGTCAGTGAGTGGCATTTGGAGAGGAGACAATATAACAAGCAGAACTAGCTCCAAAAGCACATTCATGTTGTCCAAAAGTGGAAGACCTAATGGATAGACAAAAGAAAAAAAGAGAGAGAGATGGATGGATTAACTAATAAACGGCGTAAATACACAAAAAGCTGTGAATGAATGGAAAGTTAAGGAACTCCCCCTTTTTTGATTTTGGTTTTTACTCAACTGCACCCAGTATATAATCCTCAGCTCAACGAGTACATCTTTGCGATTTGAAAGACAGGAAAACATAAAGGGAATGAGTGAAGTGATGAGTGAAGGAGCTGCTAAAATGATGGATGGATGATGTACAAATAGCAATTAATATGTGAAGGCAAGAAGACAGTGTTGTCAAGCAGTAATAAATAACACTGTCAATGGGCATGGCAACAGAGAGAAAGAGAGAGAGAGGTGTGAGAGAAGAGAGTAGATGTGAGCCAAGGGAGCTGTAATAATTGCTTTGTACAATGACACAGGGCTTGCATTCAGTGTGTGTGTTTGTGTTTGAGACAGTGAGGTGAGCTCTGCAGGGACGATGTCCAACATACTGAGCATGTGACAGTGTTTGTACTGCACATTCCTGTGTGTATGACAGTGTACACTTGCTTAGCAACCGTGCACTGTATCACAAATATCTGTAGAGCTTTATAAAATTAGACACAACAGCCCTGCAACAAATCCCAACTTTGTAATTCAGACATTTAGCTTAAAAGGTTTTTTCAGTTTTGATTACGTATTGATTGAATTGGACTACAGGGACCCAAAGTCCTGATGTCACCTCTAGGCCAGCTGCTTTTCTGCTGGCATCTGTGTTTCAAAGCAAACCTGAAATCTGTTCCTGAGGTTAACTCTTCATATTCTAAGACAAATGACAATCTACATGGTGATTCATTCCCTCACAACTGCAGTGAACTGCACAACATAGATAGGCTGTTGTGCTGGGTGGGCTGTTCACAAGGTGGTGAACCTCCTCCATCCTTGCCTGTGAGCTACTGAGCCTTTCCAGGATGCTCCTTTCATACCCAATCGTGATGCTATCACCTGTTACCAATCAACCTGTTTACCTGTGGAACGTTCCAAACAGGTGTTTTTGGAGCGTTCCAAAACTTTCCCTAGTTTGAAACATGCTGCTGCATCAAATTCAGAATAAGCAGATATTTACAAAAATCAATGAAGTTGATTAGGCATTGTCATTGTACTGTTTTCAATTAAGTATACATCAAAAAAGATTAACTAATGATCACATTCTGTTTGATCAATGTTTTGTACAGCTTGCAACTTTTTTGGAATCAGGGATATACATAACTTGCATTATGAGTTTTAAAATAATGTGTGCTATATATATAAGAGCAGTGATTTATCTACGGTTTATCCTGACTCTGATGACCTCTGAAACTGTTAATTTCTTTTGTTTAAAATTATAGTTTGTATGCATGAATTGCACCTAATAAATATATTTTCCTTGTCTTGATCTTTTTTAAGAAGTTACTACTCAGTCCAACTCTGCGTATGTGTCTCATGTTCATATGTACATGAGGATATCTGATCTTCGGCGTGCACTCCTCACTCACTCGAGTGTGCACGTGTTTGTGTGAGCATATGCAGACAAACATAAGCAGGTCAATAAAGCAATGTCAGTAGTAGGAATTAATGGACTCTGAACATGCCCTTTCACCTTTGACCTATCACCCTGTTGCCATACGACCCTCGCCACCTGTCAGAGAAGGGAACAGGGAAGGTTAGAGAGACAGAAAAAAGCTGAGAGCAGGACAGAGTAATAAAGAGAGAAAACACAGTTTGAGAAAGTTGTCAGAGCTGAAGAGATTCAGGCTGGGTCGAGAAACAACGGCTGAAGACGGGACAAAAGAAAAGGATGGAAAAAATCAGAGGCAGTGGCTAATGAAAGGAGTAGGACGAAGGTGAGATTGAATGACAGACTCCAGATACAGTAACCATATGTTTGGGATTTGTTGGCTTGGAAATCAATTAGTTTGGCCTAGCTGCAGATGCTGCCATGTAAGCTTAATTGCAACAGGATGACAGGTAACATTAATTATCCTCACCTCTTTGTCATAACAACAGCCACTCATACATTAATTGGAAAGTCTTTTGTGCTTAATTATGTCTCATTTAATAACTGCTAGTAGAAATAGCCTCTCTCTTTCTCTCTCGCTCTTTGGAAGAGCAGCATATTAATTATAGGCCAGCAACGTATGTTACTTATCAAAGGGTAATTTAGAACAAGCAAATGATTCTGAACGCATACATGTGTCTCATTATTCATATTAACCTTACAATATCAGAGATACTCTAATATAGCACAATGTACATGTGTTGAATGGTGAAGTAGCTTGTTCTTTATTGTCCTTATTCCATTTCCAAACCAATCACTCCGTATGTGACCACTTCTGCCAATTACAAGGTCCAAGCTTAAAGCAGAGTGGAAAGTGCAGCAGCTAATACCACAACTATGGCTGTTATTTTCGTGAATGAGCTCTATTACAATATTAGGAACATTGTGCACCTTTAATAACAGCATGTATTTAATGTGCACATTCTCAGACCACTACAACAGCTACCAAATTCATTGGAAAGAAGAAAATAAAAAAAACTCAAAGTGACTATGTTTCAAGGTTGATCAGTACTGTCAATAACTTCAGTAATTCAGAATCATACTGTAACAAAATGTAAAGTACCAGGTCACCAAGAAATAATGATTGCTTTATTTGAGAGGAAACCAAATGTATACCAATTCACTGACAAAGATGTATTAGAAATATATCAAGGACAACTACAGGGGAAAATGAATGCATTAGTCTGCCGACCGTGGACAGCTCAGTTGATACTTGTGACCATTAGTGGTCCTCCAAAAACCAGAGAACAGAGAAGCAAAATTACCATTTTAAATCAATGATGGATAATCCTACCTTGAAAAACTATGCTTATAATAAATGGGCCAAAAGCATTAAGTCTTCTGGGCCCAATCTAATAATAGGAAAAAAGGCAGATTAAAAACTGAACTATTAGTAATATTACTAATTACTGAATAACCAATCAAGCTAAGTGTTTCCAGAAAACAGTCCCAGAGTATGACAAATTAATAGTAAGGCATGCTGGAAAGTTTGGGTGCATCAGTATGTTGTGTGTGAACGAATTAAGAAGGAAATAAACAAAACAATATAATAAGCACAACATTTACTTCCTTCCAAGGATCAGTAGTTCAGCCTTGTTCCTGTTACACTAAGGCATTGTTTAGTACCTGTCAGATTCATTTTCCACACTTAATGAATATGAGTTCAGGTCTCTAATTGTACACGTAGGCATTGGGTAAAGCACAAACAGGAACAGGAGAGGTGCACACACAACCACAGACACAGTCACATAAAAACCCAGCACATGTGCACACACACAGCCATACAAAAGCGCCTCACTGACAAAACATACTTTATACAGAGGCACGCACGCACGCACGCACGAACGCACGCACGCACGCACACACACACACACACATAGACGAACATGCACATGTGAAGGTGTAGCCTGATAAATAAGTGCTGTACTGCCTTATTAGCCCCAGTAGTATTCTGGGCGAGAACAAATACTCCCAGTCTGATTAACACATTATGATTAACCTGCAACCCTGCATGTGTGTGTGTGTTTATGTTATAAGTGAGAGAGGGAGAGAGTGGCTTACTGCACTCATTTGTGCCTGGCATTTATAACGGCAGAGCTGCACCAGTAAATCTTTCTGGATTGAAATTAAATAAAGAGAGGGGGCAGAGAGTAGGAGAAAGGACAGAGAGTGAAGAAAGACAGAGAATTACTGCAAGAAGAGCACTTTCTTCCCCTCGTCGCTCTCACCAAAAAGGCCAAGTGACAATTTGAACAATTACCCAGAGCCATTACCTCTATCTGAACCTAGCTGGTTGAGAAGAGACAGACCTGTGAGCGAGTGACTAAGTGCAAGTGTGTGTGTGAGTATGCGAGCGAAAGAGCGGCGGACAGCGAGGTAGACAAAAAAAGAGACCTGACAGCGATAAAAACGGTGAATGAGGAAGAGGAGAGAGAAAAACAGAGAGAGAAATCCTGTATTTACAGAAGTCACAGTCATTTACCACTTCAGCACTCAGGTGGTAGTTATTTCAGCACAGCAGGTGTGAGACAGAAAAGCACAGACAGAGGAAATATGTGAGCCACTGACGTGCATCAAGCAGACAAAGATGTGAGGAAAAAACTGTAGAGGGAGAGAAAGTTGTAATGACGACTAAACCATGTAATTTAGATTAATGTAGTTAGAAGAGGCTGTTAAATCTAGTCTGTGGTTTAGGCCTCCACCTTCAGCACCTTCTAAATTTTCCACCCCCTACCCGAACAAGGGTCTGTATCCAATCCCTACTTTCATCTTTTGACTCTACCTCTTTATTTTCTATCCCCTACCCGAACCAGGGTTTGTATTCCCACCCCGCTTTTTCTTGGTGCAGTTGGTGAGAGGCAGGGGTAGATGATGGTAGTGTGGCAATCGGCAGTTACATGTGGCATCTAGGCCTGTGGTAGCATTGTAGCAGCTAACAATAGCTAAAGCGGTGAGAGTATGATAGTATCTTAGCAGTTAGTATTGGTAGCTAGCAATTAACATTAACAGTATAGGTGAATCTAGCGTTATTGTCTTCTTCTGTTCCTCTTAGCAGGTAGCGGTTAGCACATAACATTAGCTAAATGGTAGCATCGGAACTGTATTGTCTTCTTCTGTTCTTCCTAGCGGTTAGCAGTAGCATTAGCAATAGTTAAATGGTAGCATCGGTACTGGCCACTACCTGGAGCATCTCTGGGTCAGTTGAACGTGGCGGTGCTGTTTGGATTGTGTAAGAGCAGTGTGAACTGGCACTAGGGGGGGTGACTCTGGGACGCCGGAGTTCACTGCCTAACCTCCTGGAGGTGTAGTGGGACTAAGTAGGCGAAACACTGTTGAAGGGAGGTTTCCACCTGATGACCCCCAGAGACGTGTTAGGAATCACTGCTCTTTGGCAGGTATAGAGGCAGATTAGAGCTCCAAGGTTCTTCACTGAGAATGAATCCTCTTTTTGAGCACAAGTATCTTGTGTTTAAATTAACTCACAACTAGCTTGGCTAGTGACTGTTGTGAATAGAGCAGCTGACAACATGGGAAAGACCATGTGACTGCTTGGAAAGACAGCTGACAGGAGGGAAAAGACCCCACAGGTGCTAGTATGGGCTAGCAACCCATGGCAGCAGTGGCAAGCCTTAACCTTGCTACAACCAGACTTAGCTACAACCAATATAAGGAAAATACCCCAAGAGTCAGCGAGAGCAGGGGTGGAAGATGACTCACAGGTGGATTGCATGGTAACGAACAGGATAACGGATATGACTATGCCTTGGATACATGACTCAGTGAGGGATGGGGGCACGGACCCATCTCTTAGGGCCAGAGGTAGCAGTACTCAGGTGACAGGGAAGGCAACTAAGGAGAGCAAAAGTTGTGCAGCAGAGGATAAGAAGCTTCAAGTTTGCCCATGTGGCTGGCAGAAAATAACATCAATCCGAGGCCTTAGAACTCATCAGGGAAGGAGGAAGTGTTTAGCGGTGGAAGGGCAGAGTGGCCGCATCGACCAGTATTTCTTGAGAAGTCAGTCGAATCAGTCGGATGAAGTCCAGCGACAGGTAGAAAACCACAGTTCGCAGGATATCAGTAACACTATCCCTGGAGAGGAGGAGGTACGGAGAGGGGATGCAGTTGGTGTTGAGGGCAACAGGCCAGCCAAGGAGAGAAGCATGGAGCAGAAAGCTAGAGTTAAGTGGCCGAGGGCTAATGATAGCAAAGAGTGGGAGGCAGTTGATAGAGATTTATCAGTCATATTAAGCAGGCTTAGAGGAGATGTAGTGGAGAAATTGGATAAAATTGGAGATGTGATCTACTCCTATGGTCGAGAGAGATTTGGGGTGCTTGTCAAAAGGAAAGGCGAGAGGGTGCAGGTCGGCAAGTCTAGGCGGCAAAGAGAAATAGAGAAGTTAGTAAAGGAAAGGAGGCAGTTAAGAAAGCAGTGGAGGAAGGCGACAGAAGAAGAAAGGGAGGGAATTAAGGTGTTGCAGGAGGAACTGAGAAGCAGGTTAGCAGTACTCAGAAGGGCAGAACACCTTAGGGAGAAGAGAAAGAAGAAGGAACGTGCAAGGTCAGCATTTTTTAGGAACCCCTTTAATTTTGTGAAAGGCTTGTTTAATCAAGAAAAAGGAGGGCAACTTAAGGCAACGAAATCAGAGATTGAACAGTATTTGAAGTCGACGTATTCAGATTCAAAGGAGAATAGGAACATAGGTCTTCCACCTGACATGCCACCATTAGGGGAAGTGGAGCAGGAGATGGATGTGAGCCCACCTAGGTGGAGAGAAGTGGTGGAGGTGGTTAGGCGTGCAAAGGCTTCTTCGGCCCCAGGGCCTAATGGAGTCCCCTACCGTGTCTATAAGAGTGCACCTGGCATCTTAAGGACACTATGGAGATACCTGAGAATAGTTTGGGAGAAACAAAGTATTCCAAGAGCATGGCGCAGGGCAGGAGGTGTCTTCATCCCTAAGGAGAAGGAGTCATCGGACCTTAGCCAGTTTCGGATGATTTCTCTCCTAAATGTTGAGGGAAAGATTTTCTTTAGTATCGTAGCACAGAGGCTGGCTAAATACTTAGAAAGGAATGGTATGATAGATACGACAGTGCAAAAAGCAGGGATACCAGGATTTGCGGGATGCTTAGAGCATACTAGCATGATTTGGCATCAGATTCAGACAGCTAAGAGGGAGAAAAGAGACTTGAATGTTGTATTTTTAGATCTGGCTAATGCGTTTGGGTCAGTGCCACATAACCTTATTTGGAGTTCCTTTGACTACTTTAAAGTGCCGGAGATAGTTGTTAACTTGGTGAAAGCATATTTCCAAGACATCAGACTATGTGCAAGTATCGCAGAGCTCACAACAGGCTGGCAAAGATTGGAGGTTGGTATTATGGCAGGATGTACAGTGTCCCCGCTAGCTTTCACAATGGCTATGGAGGTAATTATTAGGGCTTCCAAGTGGGTCGTAGGTGGAGAGAGACGGCAGAATGGAATGCGTCTTCCACCAATTAGGGCTTATATGGATGATATGACACTGCTAACTTCAACAGTGCCATGTACAAGGAGGTTGTTAGATAAAGTCAATCAGAATCTCAAGTGGGCTAGTATGAAGATTAAGCCTAGTAAGTCAAGGAGTATTTCAATATACAGAGGGAAAGTAAGTGATAGAAAGTTTGCTATAGATGGTGAGGAAATCCCAACAATTAGGGAGAAATCAGTTAAGAGTCTAGGACGGTGGTACAATGTGGACCTGAATGATGTTGAACAGGTTGTGCAATTTAGAAAGGATGTTGCAGAAGGGCTGGAGAGAATAGATAAATCAGGGCTCCCAGGAAAACTGAGGTTGTGGTGCTTGCAGTTTGGCTTGTATCCTAGGTTAATGTGGCCAATGTCAGTATATGAAGTCCCATTATCTGTAGCAGAGAGAATGGAAAGGCTAGTTAGCTCTTATATTAGAAAATGGTTGGGTGCTCCCAGGTGCTTAAGCAATGTAGCTTTGTATGGGAAAGGAATGCTTCAGCTGCCAGTATCCAGTCTAACAGAGGAGTTTAAATGCACTAAGGTTAGGACAGAACTTTTATTATCTGGGAGTAAGGACATGTTAGTTAGCAATGTGGTTCCGAATCCTTCTGGGGGGAGGAAATGGAACCCAAGGGCAGCAGTGCAGGAGGCAGAGGCAGCTCTTAGGCATGCAGAAATAGTAGGAAATGTTCAATTTGGCCGGGGAGGCTTGGGGCTTGGCCCAGGCAAACCAGTGTGGAATAAAGCAGGTCTAAAGGAGAAAAGAAAGCTTGTAGTGGAACCGGTGCGTAGGCAGGAGGAGTTGTTAAGAGGGGCAAAAGCAGTTGGTCAAGCCAAACAGGGACAATGGTTGAATTGGGAAGGTGTTGAGAAGAGGAAACTTAGTTGGAGGGACCTGTGGAATATGGAGGAAGGCCGTATTAAATTTCTGATAGGGGCGACATACGATGTGTTGCCAACCCCGCAGAACCTAAGTCTCTGGGTACAGGGCGATCAATCGTGCCCACTCTGCTCAGGTACAGCAAGTTTAAAGCACATTTTGTCAGGTTGTAGAATTAGCTTATCACAAGGCCGGTATACATGGCGGCATAATCAGGTGCTGAGAAGCTTAGCCGCAGGCATTGAGGAGAGAAGGAAGCAGGTGAATTCTGGAAGTTCTAGAAAGGAAAGGTTAGATGTGCAGTTTGTTCGAGAGGGGGAGAAAAATAGAGCTGCTAAGTCAGGGAGAAAGCAGGGAGGTGGCTGCCTGGTAGGGGCTGATGATTGGCAAATGCAGGTCGACTTGGGAGGACAGCTAGTTGTGCCCCAGGAAATAGTTTATATTAATCTGAGGCCAGACATTGTCTTATGGTCCATGAGTAAAAAGACTGTGTATTTTATTGAGTTAACAGTCCCTTGGGAAAATTCAGTGGAGGCAGCTTATGAAAGGAAGAAGACTAAGTATGCAGATTTAAAGACAGAATCTGAGCAGAGGGGATGGAAGACCAGGGTCTGTCCGGTTGAAGTGGGGTGTAGAGGTTTTGTTGCAGGGTCAGCTGTTTCACTGTTGAGGGAGCTGGGAGTGCATGGGCAAAATTTAAGAAAGACAGTGAGGGAGATGTCAGATGAGGCTGCTAGGTCTAGTCAGTGGATATGGATCAGGAGAAATAATAGTAGTTGGGGGGTGAAATAGGGACAGTGGGGGGGCAGGCAGAGGACATGCATGCCTAACCCGGCAAGAGAAGAGGTTAAAGTCTGAACAAGACACCTCTCCTCTGCTCTGCTTTCCCCGCCCCATCTTCTCGCTCTGCCAATAGGAAGAGAACCAGGAAGTTTAGATAAGGTGGGGGTGTGGCCAGCTAGAGTCTCTCTTTGGGACCATGCGGCCTGTTCAGGTGAGTTTGCGTGGTAAGACACAGAGTTGGCTTGTTTTTTGATCTTTTTGGTTGTTTTCCTGTTTTGTCTGCTTCTTGAAGGAAATGTTAGGGTTTGTTTTCCTGCTCTGTTTGCTTTTTGAAGGAAATGGTAGGGTTTGCTGCTTCTTGAAGGAAATGTTAGAAGAGGCTGTTAAATCTAGTCTGTGGTTTAGGCCTCCACCTTCAGCACCTTCTAAATTTTCCACCCCCTACCCGAACAAGGGTCTGTATCCAATCCCTACTTTCATCTTTTGACTCTACCTCTTTATTTTCTATCCCCTACCCGAACCAGGGTTTGTATTCCCACCCCGCTTTTTCTTGGTGCAGTTGGTGAGAGGCAGGGGTAGATGATGGTAGTGTGGCAATCGGCAGTTACATGTGGCATCTAGGCCTGTGGTAGCATTGTAGCAGCTAACAATAGCTAAAGCGGTGAGAGTATGATAGTATCTTAGCAGTTAGTATTGGTAGCTAGCAATTAACATTAACAGTATAGGTGAATCTAGCGTTATTGTCTTCTTCTGTTCCTCTTAGCAGGTAGCGGTTAGCACATAACATTAGCTAAATGGTAGCATCGGAACTGTATTGTCTTCTTCTGTTCTTCCTAGCGGTTAGCAGTAGCATTAGCAATAGTTAAATGGTAGCATCGGTACTGGCCACTACCTGGAGCATCTCTGGGTCAGTTGAACGTGGCGGTGCTGTTTGGATTGTGTAGGAGCAGTGTGAACTGGCACTAGGGGGGGTGACTCTGGGACGCCGGAGTTCACTGCCTAACCTCCTGGAGGTGTAGTGGGACTAAGTAGGCGAAACACTGTTGAAGGGAGGTTTCCACCTGATGACCCCCAGAGACGTGTTAGGAATCACTGCTCTTTGGCAGGTATAGAGGCAGATTAGAGCTCCAAGGTTCTTCACTGAGAATGAATCCTCTTTTTGAGCACAAGTATCTTGTGTTTAAATTAACATACATCTCCATTGTGACTACTCCTTTTAAGTGATAAATCAAGTGATGTCTTGTTGGATATGATATAATTACTCAATGGTGCAATGAAAATTCTGCTAATATAAATCAGAATTATAAAAAATATAGAGCTGAAGAAAAGAAAAATAAACTACTGACTTCTTGCATTGCAGTGAAACTAAAATCAGGGGATGGTATTGTACTGTATTGTTATTCAATCATTTATTTCTCTTATGACTAGACAGATTTTGTATTTGGATGATAAGCTTTCATTTATATCTAAAACCAAAAACTGGTCTAAGTGTATTCAATTAGATGTTAGATGCCAAGAAACATAACTGGTCCAACTACTCCTGTGTCTCTACTGACTTTAACCATGCCACATCTCTTTTAAGAAGCATTTGATAGTCCAGGGGAGTGCTGTTGTATAAAATTAGATGGTGTGACACAGCTAATATGACAGCTTTCTCCATTTTAGATCTCCTCTATTCCCTCAAAGGTTAATAATGTTGAACTCTATATGACACTTCTGCTATGTTGGACACACAGCTGACCCTTTCTGCTGCAATGAGACACTGGTTTTAGTTTATATCAACAGTGACAGTCATTTAACACAACATTGTATAGATTATTAACCAGCATAAAAACCATGTGATAGTGGTTAATTCAAGGCAAAATTAAGCCTAATACAAGTTATAGAAAAAGTCATCTAATAAAAGCTGTAATACTATGTGTTAAATGAGAAAGCAGGGAAACCTGAGGAGCTGGAATGATGTGCAATAAAGAGAGGCCACAACTGGTGTAGCTGAGGTCACATGTATGCATGAAATCATGCAGGTGCTCCAACAGATAAACAACACCTGAACACACACAGTCCGGACAGACCTACTGGGTAATTGACACCCAGGAATATATGTCATATTGGACAGCCACAGCAGCAGTGAAAACAGAGCTGAGACGTAAGGAGTGGTGGAAGGTGGACTCAGAACAACAGGAGATTCATTCCTAAGCTTTGGCTTATATTTCGCCAGGAAAAGTAAATAAGTGCATGCAGGTTTCATTTCTGCTAAACTGTGTTTCATGTAGCTGGAGGCAGCTAATCCGAACAGATTGCAAAATCTTTTTCTGGTGGATCATCATAAGCTTTATGCTACATGGAGTCAGCATGGTTGGATAAAATTATCTAATAGTTAACAAGATAATACACCAAGCATTTTGCTGTTAAACATTGTGGTAAATATGTCTGATGTATAGTCACAAATACACTAAGTCACCAGAAATGTAATTATCACACCGCACAAGTTCCTCCTTATGCAGCATGCAAAAACAACATTATCTATTACTTCACCACCTTCAGCAACGTTAATCAGGGAGACTGGCCACCTCTGACAACCAATCACATTCCCCATAAGAATTAAACCCTGCAAACAGGTTGTTCTTCCAGGAATACAGCATGAGTAAAAAGGGATGTTTGCCCAGTGAGGAATCTCAAGGGAAAAGGGCTCACCACTCAAGAGTCCAATCAGGCGTGGAGCTCCTTTAACCAGTGAACTTGAGGGATTTGCTGTGTCCAACCGTCTATAGGGAGTGTGAAACTGTAGCACTATCATAACAAGTAATCATAACTGCAACTGGCACACTGTATTATGATAATATTTATTTCCATGTTCTCGTAGGTCAGACAGACAGATGGTGGACAGATTAATGGTGAGGTAGGGTAAAGTAGTGGAAGACGAGAATAGAGGAGAGAAAAGAAGAGTATTTGTTTTACTTGCACAGAGTGGACACAAAAACAGCTTGGGATGATAATTATGTAATACACCTATCTCCTACCTTCTATCACAGGAGAAAGTGGAAACTCAGACCAAGATTGTGAACTTATTGAGATATGGAGCAGCTCATCCTCAGGTAAATTTGATTAAATGGCTACTTTTTATATTGTTTACATTGTAAATGTAAATTTCCAATTTCCATTTCCAAGAAAAAAGCCATGAGATATGATTAACAAAAGAAAGTCTTGTGTTCAATAGTCGTCAATTTTGTGTTGGCTCTGTGTTAGACCTGAAGCTAAATTATTCATTTTGACACTATTTGGAACCATATGTCGACAATATCAACAAGAGGAGAGATGGAAAAAGTGAGAAGGAGGAGAGGAAAAAGCAGAAAGGAGCAAGGGTTTGCCCTCTGCCCTTTTGAGAAAGGGAGAGAAAGGATGAAAAGAGAGAAGAAACGAACCAGTCATCCATCTTTGTTAGGGGAGTTTCATGCGACAACACATGTCTGGATTAGAAAGAACATGAAGATGCCACAGGCACCACTCGCCTCTGACCCTGAAGTGTGTATCCCCACTATACACACAAACACACTGCTGGCATGTGTCAGAATTACACTTACGGGAAAAAAGACAGAAAAAATGACTTCTTAATGTCTTATCAGTGATTGTACTGATATTTTGTTCCATTTTAAACTGGTTGATTGTGACAAAATTAATGTATTTAAACTTTTACAATATGAATATAATATGAATATAAATATGAAATATACATAATAAAAGAGAGTAGTAAACCGAACCACACTTCTTAGTGTAGTAAAACATTAAGCATAAAAGACTACATCAAAAATTTGCTACGTTCTGAGCATTACCAGCAGTGGTATATTGGGAATCCGACAAGAAGAGAGGTCATGGGGTCATTAAAATCAAAGTATTGATCCCCTTGTGAGTATTAATGCGCTTCGCAATTTTTATGGTGATCTGCTTACAAGATTACGGCAGCACAGAGGAAAGCTCAATGGGTTCATGAGGATTCATTATACAAAATCAATTAATCAATCAATCTTACAAAAGCTAATGAACCTATATGAATGTCACACAATGGAAACGGTAAGACTTGATAAAAGAAATGTCATGACACAAATCCATTTTCCTTTTGCACTTCTAAAAAGTATTGTTTGATTAATGTTAATGGAAATGCACTACACTGGGTAGAAGGGCTGCACGATATGGTCGAATCAAGAAATAAACAAATAATAGTGTGATTATTTTTATAAATATTTCAATTGCAATATGATTCGCAATTAGTGGGAATAATTATTTTTGTAGTACAATTTTCATTTTCCCTGAAAAAACTATTGAAATCATGATGATGTGACATTTGTTTTGATCTGTACCAAACAAACATGTTTTCTTACACCTGGAGAACAGGATTTGTAGGCCAGGGTATCTCTGCAGCACTACGATACTTCCTTATCATGCTTTTTTGTCACACATTTTACCTTTATCAAAAAAACTGCAGCTTTTGTGATTTGGATAATGCACTTGACCATTTTGCGATTTCAGCCTTAACAAGTATTGAGACATATGTTTCTCACATTAAGAGTCTCTTGATGACACTAGAGGAAAGTTTATGGATCAGCGTTTTCTTTCTAGGGAAAATGAACATGCTCAGTAAATGCTGCAATTATACTCTACTACTGGTTTTCCTGCCCAAGTGGAAATTTTGACCCAACACTGGTACTTGACAAAAGCTGAGTTGGTCACAAAAATCATGAAGAATCCTCCTCTGAGGGATCCACGAAATGTCAGACATGGCTGTTCTTAGGCAAGGCCAATCTGTTGCAAGTGGGATAAGAAGTAGTCAAAAAAATTAAATGGGGAAACAGAATTAAAACCAAATCTTTTATGGTCTATTTTCCATTTTTCTACTTTTAGAAATGATTCAGTACTGATGATCATCATCATGTGTCCTCATTCACATGCTGCAAACTTTTGTATGTGCTCCATTTCCTCTGTGTGTATGTTTAGTGTGTACAATGTGTGTACAGTGTGTTTCAAACTGTATGTGTCTTTGTGTTATTTTTTTTCTAGGTGCATCAGGATCTTACCATCACGGTGGGGTCGCCATTGATAGAGGGTTCAGTCTCGGTCGGCTGTGGGCCAAGGGCTGAGTCACTACTGCTTCTCACCAACAAGGGAGTGTCTGCAGAAAACACAAGGACACATACACATCTGATATATGCATATTCTATTAATGACCACCCTAAAGATTTGAGAGGACACCTAAGGATCAATGGCACTTTAATAATGTGTACTCTGTAAGAAAAATCCACCTCCACAACATACTGCAAAACTGAGATTAGTCAGTGCACTGCTTTTAAATTCTAATGCATAATAATAATGGAATAATGCACATTCCACTACAGCCTTACATAGTTTTGTAGGTAAGTTAAACTGAAAAAGACTTCTTAAAGCAGAAGCAGAGATGTGTGTTTACACAGCACGTCTGCATACACTGGATAGCTGGTGAAAATGTTTCAAGTGGATGTTCTACAACCTGTAAATCAACCACTTTTTCTAATCAACCACTTTTTCTAATTGTTTACAGGAGGTATCTGAGGGAGGACTTTGATGACATACCACAAAACACCAACTAAACAGCACTTTTAGCAGCAGAACAATAACTTGACCAACAACGACAATAATCAATAATCCCCAATTCTAAAATGTTATTTCATGTTTGTTTTAAATCATTTTCTGGTTTTATTCCACAATAAATCTTCTGTATTTTCTTCAGGATGTGCTCTTTTCCCTTCCGGTTCCCTCCATTAAAAGCCAGAAGAACCTGGCCCTCTGTCAGTCCAACATGACACACTGTGACTACTTCCCATGAGACTCTTAATGGATACAAGAAATATGACAAACAGAAAAGCTAAATGCAAAAATGGTGAGAAAAAAGAGAGTTTGCATTTGCACTGGTTCAGAATCTACAGCCAGACTGGCTGGTACTCCAATGCATACACAGTACGAGTGTACACGCACACGACAGCCGTTAAATTGCTAATGCTATTTTGATGGAGTCACAGTTCAGCAAAATTCATGTCTAATAATAATCTTTTAGATGACAAGATACAGACCCGAAGCTGCACTACTGAAAGGAGTTTGTGTGCGTTTCCTTACAAGTGTCAAAGCATGATGACGAAGAAAGAGAGAGGAGAGATGAATATTTTTATGTTGTGAAGTTGACAAAATGAATTTCCACTCATCATCAGTCCAAAGTCAAAGGGTACTTTCAAACAAAAACAAGAATCATACCCACATTCGGTGCATTAACTAATAGGCTGTTATTGTGAAAACGCAATGCTGCTTATCATAAGATAAATTAAAGACAAAGAAACTGAATAAATGCAAATGTTAATGTGTCTGCAAGGAGTAGACTTTATACAGCCAAGCTTTTCACAGCTACAGCATCAAGAACTTAACTTAAGACAATTTTGATAAGATTTAGAAGATTTTTAAAAAACTTTTTTGAGCTATTTTCTTCAAAAGATATAACACGTTGTGCCAATGATGAGATACAGCAGAACATGTTTTGTTGAACAGATGCCATATTTGGCACAATGTCAACTCCATGGAAACTCACGTACGTCTACCATTTTTAGCTTGTTAAAAAGAATAACACAGTCTTATGACTGATGGTCAATGGGGGAATATAAATTAAAACAACGGGCAAGAAAGTATGAAACCTAAAATATTCCCCATGTACATGAACCTGAAGGGATTTAATTTCTACTTCTTTTAATTGCCCAAACGCATCAGCTAGCACAGTCTGAGACATTCATGTGTGTGTCCATATCTGTTGATTACACACTGTTGCAGGGTCATCAGAGAGCTCTCTCCTAAATGTTGTTTTCGGAGATGTGACAGTGCACCGCTCCATGTATTCATTAGGTCTGCGAGAAGCCGATCCCTTCCTTTAACATCCCTTCAGTGAACACACTGGTGTCTGCGCGTCCAAATGGCCAATAAACGGCTGATTTGCAGATTTCTGTATGCATGTAGGTAACATATGATCGTGTCTCCCTCTTCACATCTCACCAGCCCACTGCATAAAATCATCATTTAACGGAAGCTGATGGATGAGGCACACCGCACTACTGCCTGTGCTGCTGCTGGAGCTTGAAGAAATGTGAAATGCCGAGAAAACACAGCAGAAAGCTCTGAAAATAAATAACATTTATTATTGGAGGTATTATTATGATCTGTGTGGTGCTCTGCCAATCCTCAAATCTACCATCTCCATTCATAGGGCCCATCAATCCATATACACATTAAGGACATTGTCATGTTAGCCTTTATAGTTCCACTGGGAATAAAATGAGAAAGGTGGTGGTGAGAGTGGAGGAAAGCTCTAAATGAGTGGGCTACTCAGAACACATGCCAAATGATATTTGTAAGGTCAAATATTGATTGTCACAAAATGGACCCACGGTGCTCTTAAGACTGGCTGGGGGGTATGGATTACATGAAACCTCTTAATCAATTCAACTCTTCAAAAAAAGGCAATGAAAGAGGGATAAACAGATTGAAGACAAAGGACAGAAATGAGAAACAGATGAAGGAGACAGATAAAGAAATAAAGGGACTAACACAGGAAACAATCATCAGTGAGATACAAAGAAAAAACGTACAAATTGCAAGGTGCGACAAAAATTAAGACAAAACACAGAAAAAAACAGCAGAAACAATTGGAAAGAGAAAGCAACACCTTCCCTGTTAAAACAGAAGCAGACCTGTCAAGACACAAATCCAGAGATGATCTGGTGAAAATGGGTATATGCTGACCATGTCCAGCGGTACATTAAAACACATACCAATTACTATCTATGGACAAACAGTGCTACTAATCTGTCCATATGCCTGTAGGCTTTCAAAGATCAATACGTTTTTACCAGACTGGTTCTGGCAGAATTCAATATAAATTTTGGATCACCTAGTAATCTCCACGATCCACTGTTTCCCTGCAGTAATATTACTGTATAAAATAGACTTCTGTGTGTCTATGTGTGCCTGTGGTATGTGACTGAATATTGTCTTATATTCATGTTATCAGAATATCAGCTAATATCTTAAATGTTGTCTTTTCCTGAATTTAAAGGCTACATTACAGTCCAGTTACACAGATACTTTTGGGTGTTGTGTGTTCAATAAACAACAAATGCTGCAACATACTTGGTTCTTATTTTCACAAAATTTTACTGACAGTAAAAACTGTATCTTCTATAAGTAAATAAATAAAACATAATTGCATTGCTGTAGTAAAGGTAGGAAAAGCACAGTGTTACTAATAATATTAACAATGGTTCCACTCTATTCAAGCCATGACAGTGTAACAGTGAGCCAGCATGTACAATACCAGGACCATAAAAGAGAAGCAGCTAAATGGAATTCAGCCATCATTCATTTTATTATTTACAACTGTGATTTTCCCACTCTGGCATGTCAAAATGTCTTCTGTGTAAAAGCCCTACCTCTTACTCAGTCAAAATAATGCCACCGGTATTTGACACTTGACATTTCTACATCCGTTTCATTCTGCTACAAATTTTAGGCATGATAACAGCTACATGAGTCACGGTAAGTGTACCACTCCAAAAACCACTTCACAACACTGGCAAGGCCTTCCCTATCCATTCCAATGCTGATTACGCATCCTTGCTAATCACTTTTTTTAATTAATTTTGAGCAGTGGTGCTTACAAAAGATACTACACCTCTGTTTTTGAGTTTTAAAGTGTCAAACATCATGAGAGCTGGTGGCTAATAGTGACAAGTAAAGAAAATTGGCAGTACAGAGACAGCTAAATCAAAAAAGTCAATTTAAAAGTAAAAAAAAAAAAAAAAATCAAGACATGGAAAGGGGCGAAGGTAATTGACATAAAGGAATGTGCTGTAGAAAAAAATATGAGAAAAGACAAGAGACGTGTAGAGACAGAAAAAGACAATGTGGCAGAAACAATGAGGAAGAGACATACAAAGAGACTTAGAGACAATGAGAGAAAAAAGTGTGGTAGAGTCAGAGGTAAGACATGAGACAGTGATAGAGGCCTAAGTCTGGCCTTCTCACTCTGACAGTGATAGTCTCCAGCGCTCCGTTACCTCTAATCTGCCATGACAGTCACACATTACTACTAATCTCTGCTGACAGGCGACCATACTGAAACAGACTACACTTCCTGTCTTAACAGTGTCTGGATCATACAGCTAAGGCCCCTTCACAGCTCCGGAAGGTCAGACAATTCTCCTCTCTGCAGTACACACACAAAAGACAAGACTTTAGCTGTAAGATACATATACGGCATTGTGAAATTAGATCTAATGCAAGAGAAAAAGAATATCACTGCAATAATCTAGTGTACAACATTGTGCTTATGATTTTTGATTCAGCGTGGGAGTTCTTGAGCTCAGCAAACTGCTTAACATCCTTCAAGCTGACTGTGAAATTTCAATCATCAAAAACAACAATGGAAAATAATGAAAGATGCAACTTACACTAGATGGAGGAGCACTACCACACTTCATTTGACATATTAATGACATTTTGAAAACAACCTTGACAGATCATGTTTAAATGTCAGGCGCTCAACTGGATGGAAGGCACAGACTGTGCAACAAAGCAGATACAGAGTCTACAATTCATGACTAAAGGAAGTGGAATCTGTGATTAGCTGGCAGCAGGAGGCAGCTGGAAGTCATGCGTAGGTTTTGGCAAACCATAGGCACACACAATCCTTCACCCACAAGGTTTGTAATGTTAAGGCAAAATTAAATTTGGACAAGTTACTGTGACATCTCTAAGCCCTCTCACACATCTATGGGGCCTCGACTGCACAGCCACTTGACTTTGAAATAAGACAGAAAGAGATGAAGGAAGGGAGAGAAAGAGAAACCAGGAAAGAGAGAAAGAAAGATCATTCAGATAGGTCTAGTCCAGGTAACAGTAAGCAGACACAAACATCAGAGTTCCTTCTGCCGCCTGACATTACACACACACTTCCTGTCTTCTCTTTTTTTCCTGCTTCTCCTCATTTGATTCACTTTTATGCCCATCTCATTCTGCATCTGAGAGACAGCGCTGCCAACATTTTAGCTGCCCTCATCTTGTTTTTATCATTGTCCTGCAGAGACTGCCTACCACATCCTGACCTTTATCTGAACTGTAATTCAAAGTTAACATCATTTCACCTGTCCAAAAAACATATGTGGCTCTGCTCTTAAACTAAGAATATACTGTATCCAATAAGCCATTACGTTATGTCAAATGTATTTTTCCATTTATGTTTCACTTACATACTACTCATTTTAGCTGTCTATCCATCCCTTTAAAAGGGTATGTAAGGACTTCACTACTGTCCTTCACCGACTTGGCTCTGCAATCAACCTTACTTCAAATTTCAGCGCCATTGAACCTGTTACATGTTGACCCATTTAAGGAGGTTACACCTAAAATGGGTTTCCCGAAAGACTTTTTTTTACTTCATAAAGTCAGGGGGAGTCATTTGAAACACCAGTTAGACCATGTGTTACTAAACCTTGGCATTCCAAAGTCCCAGAGGCAAAGTATGGATTTCTTCCCCTAATTGCAAGATGCATGGAGAGGGTGAACAGTCAAAGCTCCAGCAATGTTGCTTCTTCATTACCTTGTCAGAGGTGGGGGAAGGACTAGGAATACTTATTTTGTAGTATTTTGTCAGGGACACAGAGCGGTTGTGGCTGCAAGAGTTAACATAGGCCGGCTTGTTTTCATATGCATAATACTTGACAAATGTTAAGGTCATTGCTTTAGAGAGCAGAGAGCTACGACATTAAAACTTTGATCATTGTCCTGTGGCTGGGATGAATATAACTTACACTACGCCTAAGGCGGGGCAAATATATTCTTAATGTGTACACTTGCAAAAAACTTTCTGAAGTATTTACAAATCTTCTGAGAATGAACATAACGTACTAAATAGTACTTTAAAAGATTTAAAAAGTAAACTATATGCTAAACATGTAGCAATGAAGAAGAGCAGACATAAAGAGTTCATTTGATTTTAGGGGTGTGGGCATGTCGACGAAGATGGGAGCTGAACACTACGGACAGAAATATTCAATAAATAAATGAAAAATTACTCACTGGACTTAAGGGCTGAGGAATTGACTTCAATCTCGCCTCCTGCAATTGGCTGGAAGACAGAGAGCTCGGATTGGTAGAGGTCTGGGCTGGGGGTTAGGCTTGTGTTAGCCACACCCCTCTGCTGGGCTTCCTGCTCCTCATACACCGCCATCAGCTGAAAAGATAAAAAACACACACATACAGAATGTAGCTTGTTATTTTTTTTACTTCTTCTGTTATTTTCATCCATTATGAATTTGATCAAAGTGGAACAGCAGGAATTCTGTTGAAAGATGCTTAGATACAGTAACTCCACCCACAGTCACTCCAGGTTTTCTATTTGCTATTCCATGTTTGCTTTCCACTTACACTGAAAGAAAACCACTTTGCCCCATTCAGTTTCATTACAAGGTACAATGCGAAGAAAAACTTAGAGGAAACATGAATGCACACGAAGTACAGGAAAAAAATTCTAACAGATGTCACCAGATTCAGATCCACCCTAAACAGTGCAACAAAGAGACAGACATGTCTTACAAAACTTAAAAATGTTCAAACTTGAGCAGTACCTAGCAGTTAGAAACAGGTGTTTAATTACGGTTGGAGAATGCACAAAGACGCAGCTAAAGGACAATCCTGGGAAAAACTATAATACACCCACCTGGTCAGGTTTCTTGAAGTAAAAAAAAAACTGTGTTTAGAAAGTTGTGTGTTGCTTTGTTTCTACCTGCACACAGTTTTTGTGTTACCTTGTGAATGAGGACGCGACAGAGGACGTCCAAGGAGCCCAGCATTCCTGTGACAGAGTGTGTGTCTACTGCTGAACACCTGCCTCCATTCGTGTCTCCCCTTTGCACGTGTGCGACACCCTGCTAGATCTAACTGTGTTATATAGTGGAATCCCTATCTATTGAGTATTGCACTGAGTCTGCGTTTAGCGTAACATAGCACAGAGCCTGTCAACACAGTGTTCTAGGGGCCTCCACGTAAAAGCTGAATAGACCTGTGTGTGCATGGGTGTGTGTATCCGTACGTATGTGTTTTTTCGTGTCTATAGTGGCCAAGAGTAAAGAAAGGGGACTTTACCAGTAAAGCCAGAGGCTTCCTGCTACACTGGAACCCACAAGTGTGCAATATACAGACATGAGCATACACATGCATGCTACTACCAGGCACAAACTATATAAAAGCATGCACATTATTGCGCACACAGATGTGAGTTGGCTGTCTCTGCACAGAAAGCAAAAAATAACTAAGCAAACAAAAATGTAATTCTGAAACACAAAGTGATGCCAACACTTTAGCATTAAAGCTTACACAGGTGCTGGTATAAAAAATCCAGTGACGGCATCTTGATGATTAAAGCAGCTTTTCGCTTGAAGTTTCTTCACTACGTTTTTTTGAAAAACTAGGCTCTCGTTTCTCTCTCTCTCTCTGTCTTTCAATGTTGAAGGAATTATTCTTGAAGGCTTCACCCTGATCTAATGTGACTTCGTTGGTGCCTCATTTGTACATCTCTTTGAAAAAAATAAATGTAAATGTAAAAGCTCCATAGTGATACTGAAACATTCAGTTAAGCCAGATAATTACACAAATGTTCAAGCTTTTTACCATTTTTGAGCCACGCAGTCTTTTAATATTAATAGCTAAATGCAGAAAGGAAAAACCTCTGTGTCCTTTCTTATGTTTTGTAGCTATACATGACTGAAATCACATGTAAATGTAGTAAAACTAATCTTGCATCTTCCATGATCCTGCTGGATTTACAAAACACTATTCCTTTCCTTTATATACTTCTGATTCCATTATGTCCATGTTTGGTGCAAACCTTTTACAGCTATTGTCCAGCAGCTACCTGCAGGGATGGCAATTTAAGCAGACAAGAAAAGGGGGCATATAGAGGAGGAGAAAAAAATACACACATTTAATATAAATAGCTTACATTCTTGTTTAGATTCAATAAATCTGTCTGTTTGGAAGAGCAGAGCTATTAGAAGACTAACACACACACACACACACACACACACACACACACACACACACACACACACAGACACACAGACAGAGGGGAGGCAAAGATTCTTAAAAAAGAACATCAGAAAGAATGACAGGAAGAAAAATGGGGAGACAAATTCAACAAAGTCTTGCTGAGTCTCTTAAAAAGCAGACTTGGAGAGAAAGGAAAGACAGCCAGATGAGAGAGGGGAGGACTTTGCCTCTGTTTACTTCGACAGGGGATTCAAAGACCTGCCAAACAAAATGACACTGCAGCCTGAGTATGAGAGGTAGAGAGGGGTGAGAGCGACAGAAAGGTGAGACTGCAAAGAGCGAAGCACAGAGTAAAAGAGAGAAATGGCCACTGGGAATGTGACAAACAAGCTGAGAGAGAATAATAATGTTAATAATAAGGGGGACCAGCAGATGTGCTGTACCGTAAAAACCTTTGAGATGTCAGAAAGTAAGAGCAAAAAGCAGACCTGAAACTTAAGATTGTGTGAGAGTGTCAGTGTGTCAAGTGACAATGTGCAATGATGTGTCCACTTTCAGGAAACTGAAACGTTACATGCAGCCCACTCTGTCTCTGTTCCTGTTGCCACAACCCTGTTTTTCCTGACCTCAAGAATGATTTTGTGTAAGTTTATAAGCTGTTTCCAGGTACAGTAGACACCAAATGTTATTCAGCATTCAGTAAGTAATGAGTTAATCGTTTTGCAACTGAGTGCTGCTACCGGTGTGTGTCTCAGTTATGCTCTTATATATATAACATTTAACCTTCTCATCAGCTATCCTGTCAACAACCTCGACAGACTCAAACATGCATGTGATTTTGTTCTGTTCTTCAGTTCCAGCTTACTGTCAAAACACACATTTTACTTTGATCGTGCTGCTGACAACTTCATGTAGTAATGCCTTTATCCATCAGTGAGCTTGAATACCTGAGTACCAAATCGCATCTGAGTAAGGAATCAGGCTTCATTTTGTCTTTGAGTTTGAGAAGAAGATAAAAAATGACTAACTATGGCACAAACCATATGAAGTGTGGTTTGTTGTGTTATTTCACTGTGATTCTTAGTTCAAGTGAAAAACAACATAAAATCGTCTCCCCTACTTTTAGGGAGGTCAGAGGTCACGTTCAACCACCAATGGCAATACTGTAGCTAGTTGAGTTTGGTTTAATCCAAATGTATGGACTTCACCACTATTGCAGACTTTGGGGGCACATTTCACAGAAGTCTGCAAGTACTGAGGGCTGTCCAAACCCACATTTCATCCTGTCCACAAGGGGCCTCAAACGGACTTTCTGCAGACCTCCAGAGAGTCCACTTGGGGTGCAGACTTCACCAGACTTTACCAATATAATACGGACATGACACTGGAGGTCTTCAACTATCAACCAAAAAAAACAAAATAACTTATCATGAATGTATAAAATAATTACTTCATTAAACTTTATCTGAATCACATAGGCCAAAAATAATATTCAACTACATCAAGATACAGAAATACATAGAAGTGTAGGCTATAGAGGTAATCAAAATGCATTTTATTATTGGAGCTTTTAGACCTGTCTTTCAGCAGACTTGACATGATGACTGTGAACACAACACTGTACGTACAACTGAAGTCTGCGAGGGCGCAGTCCAGAAGTAGCAAGGGTGGACTAGTTCAAGGACATTTCACAGCAGGCACTCTACTAACATGAAATGCTACACAATAAATTTATCATGATGTTTTACTTTCTTTAGCATTACAAAGAGACCAGTGGATCCCAAATTAAAAAAAAGTTTGAGACTTATGCTCACTGAGTGCTATTATGCTCTGCCAAATTACAAAAACGTCCATAACCCATTTGGTTGTCAATTACAGATTGATTTAGCTAATCTTTAATTAAAAGCAAACATAGAAACCCAGAAATTAAATAATACAGCGAGCAAAATCCCCCCTAAAGTTACTTCTAAGCTCTCTTACAATCTTTTCTCTACTCCACATATTTATCGATACTGTGTGGTCAATACGAGGTGTATACTGGTTACCTAGGCCAACAGGAGGCTAGTGGTAGGCAACTTTGTGTGAGTGTTGTTGGACTGCCTGACTTGAGATCTTTGGTCAATGAAAGGTCTGACCTAACAAGCAAAATCAAACACTTGCACCCAGACACAAATACACAGATGTGTGTCACATTGGTACAGTTTTTGAGTTCTAAGTCTCAAATGCTTGTGAAATAGGGTTAAATCTGAAAGTTACACATCTTTCAAAAATCTATTCTTTTTAACTTGCAGTTTGCAACTTAGGCTGCAAGTAGCGATGTTTTAGTCTAGGTTGTCTTGGAAGACATCAAATGGGCTACGGATTGGGGACAGCAAATGTGTCAGGGTGGCCCAGCCCCTCTGTGATTGCTGGAACCACTTCTTTTTGACAAGGCATCTGATTGCAGATGGTAGTAATGATGATGATGATGATGTAACTCGCAGCTGGTTTTCCAGGTTTAGGTGAGTCAGCCTGGAATATGCAGTGTTTCCTCTATCCAGCTGCATTTGCCACAGTTTTAATTTCACTTCAAATGATATCACTTTTGAAAGCAGAGGGCTGAGATGCTGGCTGGCTGAGAGCTACTTGGTAACGGCCAACATGAAGGCCAAATCACACAGATTGCTATCATTGCTATGCAAGTTTCCACACCAGGTCGTGATTTATCTCTATTAATTATTCCAGACAAACTGACACTTTGGAACAATTATCCTTTGTCCAAAGCTAGCATCTCCGCAGCAGCAACAAGGCTCTCATTCATAAATCCTCCTTCTGAATAAGGTTTCAGCTTTTTAGCTATTAGCTCGCTCACCACAAAACTTGCCTGCAGAACACTGTGAACAACACTTGTGAAAGCTGCTTGTTGGCCATCCAAACTCCACCAAAGAGCATTGACTTTATCCAAGAATATTTGTCCATCCAGTTTATCCTGTATTGACGTGATGTCAACCACCACTAACGTGTTGCAGTCAGGGTCTGATTGGAAGAATATGTTAGTCTGCTATTTTACATTATTTTCTTTATGGCTGGAAAAATGTAATTGCTTTCTTGTATTTATGAATTGCCTCTGAAAGTTTGTGTGTGTGTGTGTGCGTTGGTGCTTGTATGTGTGTCTGTTTGTGTTGTGTTGTGTTGTGTTGGGGGGAGAGCAGATGGAGAAGTGCAGAGCTGGTTCCTTTCCTTTTATTAAAATTAAAAGAGCACATGAAATTGGTAGGTAGATTAATAGCACTTCAGGATTTAAGTGCATTACAGTGTTCACAGACATACACACACATTGCCATCTTTTTCCACATCATACCCTTTATAATTGGGTCGATTAGGGTCTGATTGATTGGTTTGGAGTGGATCAATAAAATGCTACCATCAACCAAATGCATGAGCATATACACAGCTCACAGACAATAAGCACACACACACTCTTTCCCTCACACACACAAAACAGTCTTTAAATAAACTTAAGCTATCTGTACACCATTGAGCTTTGATTTCCACTCATGACCACTTACCATAAAAAAAATCTATGATGTTTAAGCGTGTGTATGTGTGTCCATGTGCGGACTTAGGCATCTTATGCAGTCAGCAGTATCCGTAGGAATGATCAATCCATCACAATACCCTTCACAATAAACTGAAGGGGTGAGGTGGCCACATGTGATGGTACCTTTCCATCACATGTGCAGGATGTGTATGTGTGTGTGTGTGCATGTGTGCGTGCGTGCGTGCGTGCATGTGTGTAGTTCTGTGCACACTCATGCTGTCTTATGCAGATTATTTTATAGGCTGGCTCAATTGGTTTTGGGTGTGATACATTAGAGGATTGAGGGAAGGCATGATGGTGTACTAAAATAACAATTTTCTATTTTTCTCCCTGCAAATATGCTAATTTACTGCCAACTGTGCTATTCCAGCTTTTTGTGTAGCTTTTTCATTAAAAAGGAATGTTATTAATGAACTGCAATGATCTGGATATGACATTAAATTCAGGATAATAAATGCGTCTTCCAGGTTCAAAATCACAAAGCTCATACTCTGATGCAACTGTTCCTCATAAGAAAGAGACTGGGTTTGATCACTCAGTGACACACACGCTCGCACACACACACACACACACACACACACACACACACACACACACACACACACACACACAATGACAGTGGATAGACTGACAGCACCACCTAGCTCTACACAACAGAAGCTACATCTGAAGTACACCTTGAAGCTTCCACACCTTGCTGTTACTGTGCCATCCATGTGCTTCCTAAGTAAACAAAAAAATAGTTTTCTGCCCATGACAAGCAAAGAAAGAAAAAGACAAGTTGCTTCAATTTCTTTGTTATTATCTGCCTGTATACCTGTCTGCCTCTCTAAGCTCAAATGAAAAAAAAATAAGAAAAGCTATATGGAAAAGCAAGGGCTCCGTGCATTATGGAGCATGTACAATGATTTAAACTCCACTCTGTCTAAACTTTACTACGGTACTCCACTCAACAAGTGAGACACTTTCTATCAGCATGTTGTCGTACCCCTCTCCGTCCCTTTGATGCAATGCCAAAGTAAAAAAACAAAAGGCCTGTGCAGGGCTGGCAAGATAAGGTCACACAGGCGGGCATACGTGCACTCTGTAAAGCTAGCATGAGAAGTAATTTTTTAAAAGCCTTGCACATTTCCATGTGATGCACATAAAAATAATTGTGCAGATCACAAAGAGAATTTGAATGAACCCTGAGGCAGGTCAGCTCTTCTATGCTAGGCTATGTACAAGTTGGCCTTTTCGTCTTTCATCAGCAAATATTCCTGCTTAGCCCTGTTTTCCCCTCTGGCTTCACTTTGCCTCCTCTCTTTAACTTCCTCTCTTTTTCTCTCCCTTCTCCTGCCTTTCCTCTTTTCCAGTTGCCTCCTTTCCTCATGATTTAGCTTTCTCTCATTTACTCTGCCTCCTTTTGCTTCTTTTTCTCTGCTGCTCCTGTTCTTCCTCCTCCTCTCTGTCCTTCTCTCCCCTCTGACTTGTAGTGGATCCTTACAAATCAGCTGATGTAAATCATCATGTTCCAGCACTTTGCTCTATTGGATACACCCACAAAGCAACAAAGAGTTTATCGATTAACACACGAATGTGATACACCCACGTTCACTCTCTCAGTCTCGATACTCTTAATCTCACTATTTTCACTTCATGATTTTTTCTTCTTCTCCTTCTTTTCCTTTCTTTCCTGTTTTATTCTCTTGCAATCTCTAAAGAGTCATATGTGAACAACAACAGATTTATGTACAGATTGAAAAAGGGATGCTGTAAAAGCATTCACATACAGACTGCACAAAAGGACAGGGACAAAAACATCCACTCACACACACAAACACACACATATCTCTGACTATGACCTCTCTGCTGCAGTCAATCCATTGCCATGGCAATCAATAATCAGGATGGTGTTGTCTCCGTATGGAGAATATGGATGAATGAAATTCACCTGCTCAGCAGTTTAAAGTGTTTGTGTGTGTGTGCGTGTGTGCTGACCCTCTATTGATCTCCACTCACTTTACCTCTCAGCAGAGCATGAGAAATCCAGACAAGACAGACAGGAAGAAAGAGATTAATGGGGGACAGAAATACTGTGAAGAATGAGAAACAGACAGAAAGACAGAAAGCGAGAGAGACGGAAAAAAAAAGAGAGGGGTTCCATCCACCTGTTTTATGCACATTTTCAATTTGCACGTACAAAAACATGAGGGGAAATATCAAAAAAAGAAAAAAATTAAATATCGGAACATTGCAAAAACGTTTTTACACTTGGCTGAGGCAGAAAGGTTGGCGTATTGATAAAGGCAAAATGTGACAAAGGTCAGTGGAAACAGAGTTGGCAAATTAATCATGACATACATGAAGAATGTGACTTTAACAAAAAACATCAGCAGAGGAGACTGAAACATCAGATCTGTGCATGCAAATGGTTAGGGGTAAAAAAATAAAAGGTGAGAACACTGCATGGATAGAGATAACTAGGTACAACTCTAGGGGTACAACCACGGCATGACCCCCTTAAAGAAGATTTTGTCCTTTTTATTGATTGAATGCATCGATCTGGCCACTCTGAAGAGACAATTGAAAGATGTGTTTAACTTTAAAATAATTATTTACCCATATATTGGAGCAGCAGGTCAAATATAACAGGCATAAAGAAACTGCAAAAAAGACCACCTCATTCCTAAAGCCTGTACAAGACAAAACAAGATCACAGAGAGTATTTTTGAAAATCACCTAGTATTATTCTCTGTTATAATCACAGTATTCTATTGCATTTTGGGGGATACAAATTAATGAAAAAGACAGCAAAACACATTCTCCTAATTCTTTCATTCTGAAAATAACAGAAGAAGCAACACAAAACATTATACTGCAACATCTAGCATTATCTATACTACTGTACCTTTTCCTCTTAGCCTACACCGAGAGAGAGTCCAGGCTTTAAAATCAAAGATTTATTAAAAATAGAAGACTAAGGCTACTGTGAGCCATGGCCAAACCAAACACTGCTAGTAAAAATATTTTCCAAAAGAGCAATCCCACCCATCACTGACTGCACTGAGTATATGATATGTTATACGGTTGGCCTCTGATAATGATTAGTTAAGAGCAAGAGACAAGAGTATTTACAGATATGGCTAGTTTTGACATTAAACTGATGCTAGGGATGTTCAAAAACAGCCCATTAAGCATGCAATTGTGAAAAACATGCAATATGCACAACTTGCTGTCGCATGCTCTCTGCTCCCAGCTCCAACACAACTAGATAGCCAGTCGTCTGCCATAGAACACAACACGTCAGGAGTTATTCCACAGTCTCCACCATATCATCTTAGAAAATCACAGATAGGCTACTGCTACTGTTCCTCTGTGTGAGGTGGTGAGAAGACTGTAATGTTCATCGTATTAATGCATGAAACAAACACAAATGCCATTTGTCCATCATATTTTTAACAGTGTTTTTCAGTTTGACTGCCGCTCATTTATTTACATCATCTTGTTTCTCCCACTTCTTCTGCAATGACATAATCCCACCCGATTGGAGAATTGGTGCCACCTACTACTATTTTTCCATGAACTGACTCCTAATGATCACGTAGCTGCAGTGGATGGAAAGAAGCTTTCATTCACATTTTCTTTTGCCAGTTTTTATAAAATGTAGTTAAATTCTGCGACACATTTGGATGGAAACCCACAGACATTCAGTGCAGACTACTACACACAGACAACAGAGAGAAAGATAAAAATACATACGGAAAGATATTATATAGACATACTATTGAGAGATAGAGGAAGCAGAAATGATTTTAGCTGTCAAAACTAGCAGATCCACCATGAGCACCAGCAGTACAACTGTTCAGTGACTTTGTGAACTTCAGACAGCCAGAACTTCAGTGTTTGTCACACAGCCAAAATATAATGACAACTTCTGTTTCCTCAGTTCCTGCATCCATATTTGCATGTGTGTTTGTGTCCCTGTATTCATACATATATGTATGCTGCATGAGGAAGAATATCTGTGTGTGTGTGTGTGTGTGTGTGTGTGTGTGTGTGTGTGTGTGTGTGTGTTAACCATCTACCACCAACCTCCCTGAGGCTGTGTGGAGACCACACTTGGCCATATGGAACAGCATTATGGAGACACACAGTGGCACAGATGGACACATTCTGTGCAGGCCATATTCTCTATGATCCACCAGTAGCAGTCTGAACGACAGCACTCATAAACCAGGGGAGCCTATTAAACAGAGGAAACTGCAGGCTCCACCCACTGGGAAAAGTGCAGCACATTGTGTAGCAAATCAGTTTTTCAAAGTGGATATATTATAGACAAATTGGGGGGGTGGAATTATTCTCTCATGTTAATGAAAACTCTATAAAAATGAAATGAAAATGGAAAATGCTAAATGTTATAGAAGCAAGAGGGTCTTTCAAATTCTATACACAATGGCTCATGGCCTGATAATGATTACCTTAAAACTCCTGAAACTGCCGTGACATGATCAGAGTGACGGATTGCACAGTGGTGTTACAGAGTGGACATTTAAGTTTGGTTTATCATCAAGTGACTCTTAACGTTACTTAGCGACAGCCGATATGACAAGTCGGCAAAAAGGTTTTTGGTTTTATCGAGCTACAGCATCAGTCGGTACCAGCTAAAAGCTACTCCCTGAATGTTCTGTACAGTGCTCATTGGAAAGAGGGAGGAGAGATCACAGATTCAACTGAATCAGAGTTAAATGAATCTGCTGTGTCAAAACTAGTTCTAAGTACTTTCATTTTCATCTGCATATACAGTGAAATGCTCACACTGCAGAGCTCAGCTATCGTAAAGGTGTTGTAACACTAGCTGGCTGAGGTGGCCAAAACACAGTAGAGTTAAGTAAAGAGAAGATTGGCTTATTAAAATATGTCTGCATCTGCCCCAATACCTATCTTCAGGATTGGCTCAGAACATCAACAGCAACGCGAACCACAGCCTTAAAAATGACGATACAGAAGAATCAACATCTCTCTAAAACAAAAATCAGAAACCAACTGAAACATAGGGATTTAGCATAACAAAATATCACACTTACATGTACATTCCTACAAAAAATAATAAAGAAAAGGAGCAAAACATGCTATAACTCAAGAGTAGGGCAACTAGAGATTGTTTCTTATTATCGATTAATGTGTAGGTTTTTATTTGTTTGTCTTTTTGGGCAATTAGTTAATTATTTGGACTATAAAAAATGAAAATAGTGAATGTCCATTACAGTTTCCCCTAACTCAGGATGATGTTTTCATTAGGTGATGATTTTTCCTTGATAAATAACTTAAATGATTACACAGTTATTGACAATTCATTTTCCACGATCAACTAACCAATGTCAAGAGCCATGTCAACTACACCAGCTCTAAACTCTACTGTATTTAACCATAAAAACAGACCGTGTATTGATTTAAGATGGATCTTTACCAGGTCAAAATACGCTACTTGGCCAAAAGCATGTATACTTGAATGCTACACATATATGTGATTGCTGAAATTAAGGGCATGTTGAAACAGAAAAGACTATTCATTTGTATGCGTAATTACAGTGATGTGTAAAATATTAACGATTTATTGATGCTTAAGTGTGAATCATAGAAGCTGTAAAAGTTGTCAGTGTTCAAACCAATGTCAAGGCTTAGTCTCTCACATCCTCTGATAGCTCATTTATCCAGCCTTGCTTTCCTTCCTCCACTCCTTTCTTTCCAACATCTTATCTCATTCAATTGGCTCTCCACATAACAATGGATGTCTGAGTGGCTTTTGAAGTAGGATTTGCTGTCTGTCAGATGTGACTGATTAGGCTTCACATGCACGCATGCACGCACGCACGCACGCACGCACACGCGCACACGCACACACACACACACACACAGACACACACACACGCTCTCGCTTACATATATGCAAACACAGTTTCACACTCGTATACACATACACGGTGCTCCGATTGTGATTATCTGAGGATTACCATGTCAAAATGCTTGGCAGTAATAACTGTCAGCTGACAGTCCTAAACCTGGATCAATGCACAACACACATATTTCCAATGCAGGAAATTCCAAAAAATGTTTAGGGGGCAACTTTTGTTTAACTGTCTAGAATACTGTCTAGAAAACTGAGACATTTACTAAATTTTAGGGACACTTAAAAAAAGGTAATTTGTAAATAGTATTTTGGTACATAAAGTTGCTGTTTTTAATGTGAAATGAGCACAGATTAAAAGGGTACACAATAATCACCACTTTTTGCCAACTTGATTACAAAAAAAGCATACTATTGCTATTAAAAAGGCAAGTGTGCAAACATCTGTATATATACGGAATAGGATCAGAAACCCAGGAAGCCTTTGTGCCAAAAAGAACAGAGCAAGCAGCTACGAGTACTGTCAAATAAGCCAAAATGACCTTTACTGATGCAGTTCAGGAAATAACTGCAGCTGAATATTTCTGCATGCTTTATTTCACTGCCAAAGGTATATGTACAGTTCATCACACCAGCCGACTTGGCCTGGCCTCTGACAAATATCATAACAGCAGTGTCGTGTGAACAACAGTGCTGTTTGTGCAAGTGTGTGTTAGAGACAGAAGTAGAAATTTAATGAATTGAATACAAATAAAATGATGGGGTAATGTAGGATTAAGATATTGGCCTACACTGGTAAATATATTTAGATATATTCTTTTCTAAATCTTGGGGCAATTTTTGGCCCTCAATCACAGTTTCTAGGTGCATTCTGAGATTTCCTGGGAGATTTTTGCCTGTTTGCCATGTTAATGCCCAATGCTGCATACATTCATGCACATATACATGGAAATACAGAAGAATAAAGAGAATAGATAGTATCACACAGACAACGAGTACACATACTATTAACGCTCTCAAGGGGCCTTTAATAAAACATTTTTGATTTCAAATTGTTCTTTAATAATCCTTATTCCGTCATTCCCCTGTACTTTTAAAGTTAAGAAAATTTAAGCATGTTTGGTTGAAGGTCTCCAGTCTGTTCTACACAACAGAGGATTGTCCCCTTAGCCATTCACATGTCTATAATCTGTAACCACTTTGGGGATTATGGGGTTAATTGTTCAAAGGTTGTCACCTGACCCCCAGACAGCTTATCTGCTTCAGAGCTGAAGGAGAAGAATCAATCTCAACATGTCACCTCAAACCAGTGCAAGGGAAAAAAATGTCTTCAAAACAGGAGTGGCTCTTATAAAGCTACATTGAACATTATAACGCTGACAGGAACAGTATTTATCTCAAAAGTATTTCATCACAGTCGGTCACATTTTCCAGATGTTTATGTTGTGTCATGTTATCTCTGCATGCATGATTAGGCTGATTTGTACATTTTGTCTTTCTTTGTCAAATGTCATTATCTACTACAACTTTGGTTGATGAAACAAATATTACATATCATATCTTCACACAACAACAGCTCTTTGATTATTGACGGTGGACACAAAACTACTGATACTGACAAGTTTCAATATTCAGTCCGTTTTTTAATACTACAGGGGCAGTTAAATGCAGAATTCACTTTTTATTATTATTTTTTATCACCGAAAGTGGTATCTAACTAAATTTCCTTCAGACCATCGTTCCTGTAGCTTTATGACCACTGCACCATATGTGAAGCAGATGAGTTCATGTCTTTTACACATCTTTGAATTTGCGTGGATTTTACATCTCAAGCAAAGGTTTATATGCCAATGCTAAATAGGATAGCCTTGGAATCAAAATATATCGTGCAGATGGGGACTATACAAAATTAAGTGTTTCACAATAAAAATTATAGACTATTGGCAACAATGTTGTGACCTGAAGTTTGACCTAAATTATCTTCCTGATTGGAAGGATCTCTTCCTATGTGGAGCTGTGTAACTTCACTCATTCTATTCATTAGTGTTTGCAGATGTTCCCATTATAAAATGAATGTGTGTGAGTGAGGAAGCTAGCGAGAGGAAGCATGGAGTTAATATGTTAAGGAGTTTAATGGTAATGTGACTGTATTCATGCACAAGCAAAACATGCTATGATTCATGTTAAACATGCGCACTAACATACTGACAAACAATAACTCTCTCCCATGCATGTTAGGCCAAAATGACTCGTTTCTGTGTAATTTTGTTGTCAAGGAGTACATTCAGCCCATGAATCTACCTATAAAGCTAAACTTCTTTCTTAAGTGGTGCCTATGACCACAGAGGACGACCTTTACTTCTATTTCTCATTATTACAATGAAAAGGTGCTGCTGCTGGATGTATCCAACAAGGAGTAATACACGGCTTTGGCAGGAAGTGCCAGGTTGTAAAAATATGCGGACTTTAAAATCTGGACCGTCCTCTGCCAAAAAATGGCCATTGCCTGTGCAAGCAGCTTTTTACAACCCACATTTGCGTTTATTGTTAGGCGATGACCTCAAGTGGCCTCAGTAATTATATGGGAGCAAATGAGGAAGCCAGGTCATGTAGAATAAAGAGCACAAAGTTTGCGTAGGGAGGAGATCACAGTCGATAAAAGGGTCCAAAACAGGACTTTCAACAGAAGAGGTATGTAACTTATGTACGTAACTGAGGTAACTAATGTACATATTTTAACCCAAACCATGATCTTGAACTTAATTGTGACCGTTTCATAACATTAACCATGTGACAACGAAGGTCCAGTACGCCTGTCACTGGTGCCCTCCAACACTCAGATAAGTCATTTTGGGAGTCATTAGCAAAATACCTATTCTGTCATTTAGGTGTGAGGTTGTGTTGTTAAAACCTGTGCTTCTAGGTCGCAGAAAAAGGTACCTCTGCTAATTACATATGTAAATACAGCAGAACAAAGAATTTTGTGGTAAGTTATTGTCTTGCCAAGATTAAGCTGACAAACATTCATTTAGATTCAGGGTTAAGTGACTTTCCAACTGTTTACCAAAAGGGAAACCTAAAAAAAAGCCTCTGAACTCTTATCAGCTTACCTAATACCATTTATCTCTGATCCTGACAGACTCTTATTCTTTTACTTCGTTTCTCCAACCCCTCCATCATACTGTCTTACCTCCAACTCCTCAAGGTGAATGACAGAAATTATGCGACACCTACTCAGAGAACTCATGATCTGTGTGCGAGTGTGTGTGTGTGTGTAGGGGTTAGGCAATTAAATGAAGCTGTTATCATCACTCACACACATTCAGGGACAGGTTCACTCTTTATAAAGCTCTCACCGCCCAGCGCATTACTCTGTCAATGTATGTAAATCTTTCTGCTAACTGCTGGTAGCTTTGTGCGCGTGTGCGTGTGGCAAAAACACACATAAATCTCTCTGAACACATGCACAAAGAGCACGCACACACATCACAGACTGCTTTTCTTTCTAAAAGGCTGACATGAGAGGAGGTCTTCTAACATTTCTATGATTGAGGTGAAGAGTAAAGCTCATAGCCAACACAGAGTGATTACATTAATCTTCCTAACAGATCATATCTTCTATTCACAAGACTATGAATCAAATCCATCTTGACGCTAAATGATGGGTACTTAAAGGGACAATCCACCTTGATACACATTACACACTGCCAAAATCACAGCTGCAAAGGTCTCTAGATGAAGTTCCAGATTATCCTAAACTCACTGTGGTTGATTTCAACATATTTTTTGAGGTTTGTTGCAGCAAAATGCAAAATACCTTCAAACACTTAAACAGCCATGACTTGAGGCTTTTAAGTCATTGGATCAAGCAGCCCATTATGCTGCTCAGTGCAGCCAGAGTGAACTACAGAATGAGACACGCAGGTCTTCAGAGGATCCATGTGAGGGTTTTAAGGGCTGATTTCCATCCACACAAATCTGCATGCTGTCACAATCTCATATGATTTGACCGTTCTCATACACCAAAAAAGAATAATTCAGAGTTAGATTAGTGCTTCTGATTTCTCGTGTCAACAGCAACCAGTGTCTTTCACTTTCTATGAGGAATTTTGGATTCTGTCTCTTTTTAACTCAATACATTAAAGCTTAAGTCAAACAATTTATTTACATATGAACTAGCTTTACATGGTTACAATTTTTTATCAATTTATTTTGGTCATTGTGTATTTCCACATGAATTAATTCAACATATATACATGAAGAGCATTTAAACTTTTTTTTTCTGACTGAAAGCAATGGCAGAGGATGATGTGCTGCCTTGGCCTCGTGATTTGGAGCCCACAAAATAGGTAGTAATCAGAAACTTCACACCATCAGTCCAAACACAAAGCTTCTTTTCATAATCCCTAAAAATGTGATTAAGTCCTGCATATTTGTAACACATGTTTGTAGTTCTTGTAAGCAGAGAAGAGAGGGACAAAAAGAGAAAGAACACGCAATGAATGAGGGCTCAAAATGTGAGCCACTACTCTGGGGTTTTTGTTTTTTGCTTTTCCCTTTTACTATTCTGTCCATAACATTTGGTTTTGCCATGCGTGCCCACACACAGGCGTATGATGGACCAATTCTTAGTCATCTGGTCATTTAGCTAGTCTATCCCTGACAAACCCCACATTCAGGCACTTCATTAAGATAATTCATCAGCACAGTGAATCCATGAGGAGGTGGACTTCATAACAATAACAATTAGTAACACACACACACACAATTTCATGCAGTACTGTGCATCCATCTATTCTAGGTGGGTCCCAGGTGCAGCTGAGTTTCTTTAATTAAGAGCCGAGGTCCATGAAGACTACAGGATTCATCGTTTATTATATTCATAATTAACCCTTTCGTTTTCACTCTCTCTACCTCTCTCTTTGTTTCATTTCAGTCACGCTGTTAACCCCTTCTCTATCACTTCAAATCAATCATCCATATCCTACTAGTTGGCTGCCTCATGCTATCACATCGTGCCCATCTCACACATTGTCACCATTAACCCCACATTTGTCTTTATTTCACTGTCTCTTCGGCAATTCTTTAATTTCCAGCCTCCCTCTGTCTTTCATTTCATTCACTCTAGCAATTAACCCCTTTCTCTTCTGCACCTCCCACTTCTCCTCTTTTTATATGCTCTTACAAATTGCACCTATCTGTCTCGTTCTTACTCTCTTAATGCTCTTGTTCCCGTCATCTCTCTCTCTCTCTCTTGTTCTCTCGCTCTCTCTCGATCTCTGTCTCATCGTTTTCCTCCCTCACAGACGCCATTACTCAATTAACCCCCCAGTTCATGGTTAAGGGTCAACATATGTATCAGGTCTAGATCACGTCTGTGTGTGCCTTTGACAAATGAAGAGTCCACACACACACACACGAACACACACGTGAACATACACACAAACACACACATGAACACGCGCACACCTACACACACTGAGGTGTGACTCCAAAATTATTGGATTCATTAGAGGAAAGGGTGAAAGAAAGAAGTGCATGGTGAAGGGGATGGAAGGGGGCATGAGGAAGCGGATGAGTGGCGGCCAAGGCATCGCTAAGTACCGGTTGAGGAATCAGGACATGGTGAGAGAAGAGCTATGTTCAATGAAAATCTATCAAAGAGAGAAGCCAAGGCAGCACAAACAGCCAGGAAAGAGTTGACATGGAGGAGGAAGAGAGCACAGAGCAAATGAGTGTAGAGAGGTTAACTGCTGTCAGTATGGAGAGCTGAGGTGGAGGATGGGTAGAGCACAGGGATGAGGTGAAGGTGAGATGGAGCATTTCAGTTCATTATGGTGAAATGTTGTCTCCTCTTTATCCTGTCATAATAAGCAACCTCTCTACGTAACAGAGATAATGATACATGAGTCCAGCCTGAACGACCTTTATGAAAAATTTCCATTAATTGGAAGACACTTGCAGTGAAACCACATGTACCTTAAAACACTGGTTTATTGTAATGTTAAACGCTGTTGCAGTAACACAGCAATAATTTAGGATATTTTGAAATTTTTCATTCTTTGATGAATGAAGACATCCATTTACTAGATATAATATTTTATGAGCAGCTCATTGATAACCCAATTAGACAAAGGGTAAAGGAAGCATTGGTAAACCCGCTGCAAGCACACGCAGCACTGTTACCATACTAGCTGTACAGGTTGCTGCATACACATTTTAGCATGCATTTGAATTGGCCTCTATTTTCCTGCATTAGATGTAGCACTTCAGTCATTATATTATACTATATACTATACAGTTTTGTTTTTTTTGTCTTTTCTATCAATTAGTAACTAAAAAAGCAAGATACGCAATTCTGTTTGAAATGAGACTGCGCTGATGAATCAACTGTATCAGCCAGTTTAACATGCTGAGTGGACGTCCAAGCCTTCAAGGAATTATACTGATCGACTTATATGCATGCGTGTGTGCAACTATACACATGCATACACACACCCACAGACACAAAGACAAGAATGTGTGCATTTAGCAGATGGCTGGTGGTTAAGAGAGTGTGAATGATAAAATCTCCCCACTATTCCATCGCCTTGTCCATTATTCCACTCCACTGCCTCTGAAGAGTGTGAGGGTGTGAGTGTGTGTATGTGTGCATGTGTGTGTGTGTGTGTGTGTGTCAGCCAAAGCATATTTGTGTGTGGACTTTTTAGCGTGCATTTTCATCTCCATGTATCTGTGTCTAAGTGAAACAATCTACTCACTTCACTTGTGTCGTAAATGAACAATATTAAAATTAAACCATTAAATTACAACATAAAAACAGCCATTTAATTGAGTTTTGCTCTATTCTGATTTTATTGTTTCTACCCATCATGTGTGACAGGTTGTAAGCAATCAAACTAATGGAACATTACGAACCTATTCAGAATGTGCCACACGAGTTATATTGTATTACCCATCTGTGTGTGTGATCAAGTGAAACATGTCTGTAACATATGAGGCTATGCAGCATTAAAGGTTACGTTTGAAGTAATCGTGTTCATTATGAGTTATGTGGTGCGTGTGTAAAAGAGAAAGACATACAGATGGAGGTGATGGGTGTTAGCAGCATTCTGACAGATGATTCACTGGAATCACACAAACACACACACATAAAGAGCTCATCACACACACCAATAACTATGCCTATAATATGCACACATGAAGTACACATGGTAAAATCCCCATTAGAGGTTAGTGACAAATGAGATTTAAGATTAAAGAGGGCACTATCCTGGTCTGACTGCAGCCAACACACCCTCAATGACTCACACACAATCATGGTTATTATCTTATCTTTCATAATGGACACCTGTTCAAACCTCAATCACGAATATATTCCCTTTCACCCTATCAAAAACATAGAGGAGGATATTCATCATACAGATTGACACTGTAAATCAGTGCTGAAGATATAATCTAGTGAGTCATACATCACTAAAAGCTGATAATTCAGCAACACACGTACCTATAGCACAGTATGCACATACAGTGAAGGGCGCTATTTTAATAAATGTTTTATATATTTATATATATATATACACACACACACACACACACACACACATTCAATGTGGACTGATCAGTATACTGCAATTTACCAATGAGGCCATAGCCTCATCAAATATAATTCACTATATGGCTGATAGCAGATATCTCAGCTACTGTGGAAAGATAAGGTTTATGGTCCCTCTACCCTTCTCAAGGACTACCAGATGCACTTTCTCTCTCTATCACACACACACACAAATGCGCACAGACACTCTCCAACCATGAATGAAAAATAAAACATACGATTACTATATAATGAAAAGCGTAAGGCTACATTAAAAAAAAGACAAAGGAACGATATATGAGTCACACATACGGTGGACAGACAGAAGAGTTTATGGCCCTTGTACCCTCTTGAAGGACTGGGAAGAGGAAGTACACACATTCAAACATACTACATTGAAACAAAAAGAAAAAAAGTGGTGACAAAAACCGAAAGGGTTGGTATGACACTGGCTGACATTGTGCTACAGTGTCATATCATGCTGTGATGTTGTTTGTTGGAAAAAAAATACAATTATTATATTATTACTTTATTACCATAATTTCAACATTTGAAAAGACGTGGCACTTTAAGATCAGAAAAGAGTTGGACAGGTATCCCACTTGGTGTCAGAAAGTTAAACTTCAGTCTTGTTGCTTCCCATTCTTAACTTATACTGTCTTTCATTTTAGCCAAAGGGATCATTTAGTTGCTTTCAATGACTTGTATTGTTTCTTAAAAGCCAGACACAATTTAGCTGCTCTCAAAAACAGACCAAGACAGGCAAAATTACAATTCACACTGGACCCACCTATTCCATTGCCACCAAAGCTACACACCAGTGGAACACACATCTCACCACTTCACCACACACAACCCACACACCCACATACCACAATATCCAGCAAAGAAAACCTGTGCAATGCGTGAAAGCAATAAGCAGCACTGCTTTCTTTAGTGGAAGGTCAATATTATTCTCCCCATGTTGGCCACTTCATATGGAGGGCTGGGGGGCAAAGGTGGCTACAATACTGTTGGTATTACATGACCATGCTTTGTGTGTGTGTGTGTGTGTGTGTGTGTGTGTGAGGATATGTGAAATATAGTGTGTATGTTTGCTCTCCCTGCTCATTCACTTAACCTTTGCAAGCTGCAAGGTTTGCACACTTTAAGAGGAAAATATGTCTGAACTTGGTTGCCCTGCGAGATCTATTGATAAATATGATTAGGACAAGCTGGAAAAACAGCAAGAACGCTAGAGGAAAAAAAGACCATGTCTTTTTTTCATCTAAATAGGAGTAGTGCAATTTCATATATTTTTAAAGTTTCTAAATACCAAAATAATTATAAGGACAATGAGACTTTAAGACAAACATGGCTAATACTAAGAAAAACAACATGCATAAGTGAAAATATTCTTTTCTTTCATCCCAGAAAAAATTTAGAACTTAATTCTGTTTTGGGCAAGTGATCAGATGCAAGGCCTGAGAAAAACATGAGCACCATTACCAGACACACTGGGACCTGCAAGTGATTGATGTGTTATTTTTATTGGTTAGGATAATCAAACCTGCAATCTATAATCATAGCAAAGTAAAGGTGTCGGCCATGTAAAATATCAACAGAAAACACACTTGAATAGACAAGCTTTTCATTAGATGGACTGAGTCCGGGGTCAAGCCCAGTCAACCCTGGCAGCTACAGATAACAGAGTGGCCACTCAGATATAAAAATCAGGTGAGGGATATACTCTTAGTGGTAAGTGAAGACATGCATTCAAAAGGCCCCAAAGGGCCAACTACAGACGGACGGTCAAAGTTCACTGCCATATGCCAATTATTTTTAAATTAATATGAAATAGGCAAAAGGTTCCAGCTAAATTTATAATTAATACTGCCTGAGCTAACTAAAATGGATCTAAATAAAACTCATCTTAAAGCTAAATAAATATACAATACTGTGGCTAGTACTTGACTAGAGAATGGAAATGGAAAAATTCACCCTATCATAAAACTTGAAAGTTGCTAAGCCACTGCAGTGTAGGAAAACAATGCCAGCAAGACTTAATGATATTGGCAAAGCTACAAAAAAAACTAATCATCATTTATTAAATACTTAACACAATGCTAATATAATTATTAAGCTCAGCACATAGCTTCAAGGTGAAGAATGAGATTTGTTGGATGCCTGTCTGCTTGGTTTAAGTATTAAACTGCCTGGTATTAAAATGTTGTGATTAAACGTGGACCGTGTCAGAGGCTACCCACACAAATTGCCGCTGCTCAATATGTCTGCATGTTTTTCCAATCCCTTTCAAGTCTCATTGTTTTGATCTGGGTCATGGATCCATTAATGTCGACATGTTAACCAGCACGCACGCACGCACGCACGCACACACACACACACACACACACACACACACACACACACACACACACACACACACACACACACACACACACACACACACACACACTTTTATTTATGTACAAATATGTATCTTTCACAGCATGCTGTTCATAAGATTCAAATCAAGTACTGCCTGTCTGTCTGCACTCTATTGTCTTCATTATCTTGTCGCACCAGAATAAGCAGCTATAAATAATCACATTACAACTGCATCATCTTTACTAATCAATGCTTTAAAAACAGCTTTGTGCATTCACATATGCGTGATTTTAGAAACCTAGGCTGAAGCCGGTGTTCTTCACACAGTGTTAGGTTTGTGTAAGCACGTATATACTGCAATGGCTTAATGTACATGTCATTTCTGATGAAAACTGTAGAGGAGGATTATGGGGCATTATGCATAATAACCCCCCGAACATGGTCATAATTGCCTCATTCTGACTGGCTGGTGTTGTGCTTCTCTAAATGACAGTGAGGCTGGTGAGTAGGGGAAAGGGGAAAGAAAAGAAAAGAAATGGAAAGGAGAAAGAGAGGAAGGAAGGAGAGAGAAAAAGACGATTGACATGTGGGTGGAAGAACTGGATGAGGAGTTGAGGAGGAGGAGTCACTGAAAAAGGTTGGAAAACTAGAAAGCAGACTTCATTTGTAAGAGAGAGGGGGAAAGGGATAACTATCTAAAAATACTGACATCATATGTCAATTACAATAACTTCAGATTTTCTATAAACTCAGGTAATGTGAGATCTCAGTTACAATGGAGAAAACTGTTCATACAGTACAACCTTTTTGCATCATTCACTTACTCGCCATTAGGGACTCTTTTTGTTCCAGCAGAGAACCAATTTTCAAAATTTCTGATCCGTTGGAATCAAATGTCTCTGAACTTATCAATTCCTTTTATCACTACCAGGATAATTTTCTGACAGCTGTGCATTGCAAAACAATGACGTCAAACTCATGGGAATTTGCAACAAGAAGGATTCATGGCAGAGGGGAAGAAATGGTCCAAAGCGTGGTTTCATTTCACAAAGAAAGATGACAACAGTGCTAGTTGTCTGTGAAATGATAATTTCAAGTAAGGGTGGAAACACCAGCAACATGTTGAAATGCCATGTATTGACACTCAACATTAGCACCACGCAGGCAGCCTTAGCACATTTTTTGTTCGACTAAATGAAAACGAATGCTGCACAAATACTCTCAGTTTAGATGATGACATTTTGCAACTGCTAGCTCTCAGGCTACAGCCAGGTCAACAGCAAAACCCTTTCACACTTGCAGCATAAGGTGGCAAAGAAAGAGTGAACAAGTGTCCATATGCAATCACAAAATTTGTAATGAAATGGCAATTCATTCTAATCAATTCCCATGCCAATAAAGCAATCTCTTCAAATTGCCATACCTGCCGAGGTTACTGCCAAACAACCTGCCTACACAGGAGGCGTGGCTTGGGCAGCATGTTAGCAACACAGCAATGTTAGCAGTGCTTCCCAGTAAATGTGCGTATAAAATGGAAGAAAATAGACTTGAAGCATAACATTTCAGGTCATGTTTATGCGCATCACAAGCCATGTGGCATGCAAGCATGTAAACTGCTGTATTGATTAACATAGAAGCTCCTCGTGTTCATTCATGTCATTTCCAATTTCATACCACTCTTGCACTTATCCTCACTACAGGATACAAACGTACATAAGCATACATAGACATACGGTAAAAGATGCAAGCATACAAAATATTAAATCAAATGGTGTAAGTACTTTCCAAAAAAAAAAACACAAACTGCATTTGAACTTAAAAAATGTGTTTTCAACCAAACAGAGCTATTAGCCCAACAGTTAATTGCCTTATAAAAAGTTAAACTAAATGATCTGTAATGATGAAGTTGAAACAATTATATTACAGCTCCATTGTAAATGCTTTTCACAAGTTCACACATCGCTGATGACAGCAATCAATCTGTAAATGATACACCTACATTAGCTGGGCCAAATTACTTTTGCTGTGTGTGTGTGTTTATTTGTGTGTGTGTGCATGTCTGAATAAGTTGTGCAGAAGCCCGACATTATCATTTCTCATTTACACTTGCTAAATGAACATTTAGCCCTTAATTGATTAATTGGTATCAAGAACTATCACGTCTAGCAAATATAGAATTAATGTGTGTGCGTGCTGGAAGTTACAAAGGCAGTGAGACAGAGAGACAGAAATAAATTAGCAAGTTTGACAGAGCTGCATCTGTTAGCAGCAGCAGCACCAATCAGCAGTTTTCATGATCATGGATATGGAAAACTGTAGAATTAGAGAGCACAGAAGGAAGGGAAGGGCCTGCAGATAAAAGGGAACCTGCTCTAAATAATTTCCTCATTATCAGAGATTTGGTTAGTTTGTTAATCATTCTGGCATTCTGTTACTGTAGTGACCTTTTGTTATTTTTATTATTTTGGTTTAACTAGTGAATAAATCATTACAAAGTAGGATTAGACTTGTTAGAGGAGGAAATGAGCTTTTTTTTATTAAGACATTCAAAATCATAATAATTTTGAGAACCAAATAAATCCTCAATCAGGGTCTTATCTGTTTGCACAAAGTTTATCTTTCTTGTCCATTTTAAGGCATATAACATTTTTTTTGTCAGTATGCCAACACCGCAGGCACTATCAGTCTGGCTGTCTGTCCCCACTCTGCTCCTACTACCCGCCGTGTGATGGAAAGATGGGCCAGGAGAACAGGAAAGAAATCAGAAAGACACAAAAGAAAGATAAAGAAGGAGACAAAATGAGAGCATTATTTAAATATTAACAGAACTAAGAGATGAACTGTTGGCCTTCTCCAGCAAATGGTTTTGGCTGACTGGAAAACTAACACATACACACTTGGGTGAAAATACACACAAGCAGACACACAATGCACTCCCCACTGAGCTGGCTTGAGTCCACCAACTGTCCATCTTAACGTCTCCAAGTCAGACTCCTTAAGGTTGTTTCATCTCATCAGCCAGCCAGACAGTATAATCACCAGACATGCTTCAAGTTTGATCAATTCAAAGTGTATTTTAACGGAATTAACAGAGCAATTTACAAACAGATCTCTAGAAAATGTTACTATTGTGGCATTGTAGGGCCTAAGTGAATGAAATTTCTCTGAGAAGGTCCCACTGGAGAACCCCAGGAACATCAGGGATCTGACAAACCCTTCTTTCTCCTGATATTCATGCCAGGTTTGTCAACATAATAAATTAATCTGTGGCGAGGTTATTCCAGTGCAGATCAGGAGAAGGATCAAAGAAAGTTTCCAAGGCAACAAATAGACAAAGCAGTACAGAGTCAATTGTTAAAACATTTTAAGTATTTATCAATCTTCCTTGCTTTCCTCTCCGATTATAGATTACAACCATGTATTTACTGCTAGATATTTCTTAAACCATAATAAATGGTCTATCCTCTGTCATGAATATTGATGCTGTGCAAAAGAGCAAATAGAAAAATGCCTCTGAAGAAAGCAAAGCACATTCACTCATTGTGAATATGACCATTTTGCTAGGAGCGGAACAAATATGAAGTCCTGGTAAAGGCTAATAGCATCTACATCCGAATAAGCATGCAGTATAATCAAACCATTTGCCATGTTTTGTATATGTGTCTGTCTTGCTAACAATGGGATAAATAATGATTGGCACAATTACACATGATTAAAGCTCTGCTCCTGGAGAGCCGTCCCACCTCCAGGCTAGCTTGTGTTCCAGTAGTGTTTCCATAAACCATTTCTTTAGATGTTTTTCTTAATAGGTGAAGCATGATGCATTATGGGTACCAGGGATTACAGATTACTTCTATTTGTACTGGATCATAATGAAATGATCATAGTGTTCCTGTTGTATTTATTGTCCAAATTAATAACTTGGAGTAAACTGTAATTAAAAATGACAAAACCAACATTACATAATTTTGTATCCGTCACATTGTCAAAAAAGATATAATATCTATAACGATATAATAACTAATACCAATAAATATACATGTAATATTTGAAAAACGTTCTAATTAATATCGTAATATTGATCTCAACCTTATCACCAAGCCCTTCTTCTTTGAGTACGTGTATGTATCTGTCTGTATAGTATAGACATGTAGTGTGTCCATGTAAAGTGTTTACAGAGCTCAAAGAATATGTTCAACTGGGTCTGCTTTGTAGTGTGTGATGATTGCAGGTTTTAATTAGTCTCCTCTACATTGATCAATATTATTAAGCTTGCTGTGTGTGCAAAGCACATACGAACACAACATACGAACATATGAATGCACATACTGCATACTAATTGGCTCATAGAATGGACTGTGTGCACCAGTGAACAAAACAAAAAACAAAAAGGTATTATAAATGGATGCTTGCTGTGATCGTGTGTGCATGCTTGAAAAAGAATATTTATGTTCAACACTGATGTGTGCAAAGGGATGCATGCTGTGTGTGCGTGTGTGTGTGTGTGTGTATTTGATCAAGAGTTATTAATGTCCCACAACAAACATCAATATCATACAAGGCAACAGTGTTTCTCCCCTCTCTCTCCATTACCAGCTAACCTTTCAAACAAACCCTGGTCTCTGTAAGGCTGTTTCTGCAATACCTACAAGATGGGAAAAATACATTAGGAATTACACATCAGGCTACACAGAAAATGCTGATGGGAATCCATACTTCCTGCTTACTTTTCATTTTCTTTGGCATAGAGCTGTGCGATAGCTTGAATAACAACGTACAAGGGAGACATTAGGGTAATGGAGAAAAAAGGTGGGGTTGGTAGGGGTGGGGGGTAGTGGTGTTAAGGTAAACTTGCACACCACACACACAAAAATACTTTCTCCAGATTATTTTTCACCTGCTATAGTTGTGTTTGTTTCTTTGAGGTAGGAATGGGGTTATGATGAGGGTCCTGCTACTTTAAAAGCTTTCTGATTATCTTCCTTTGTTATAATAGTGTGTAGTAGTGTCTCTCCGCGAAGCATACCCGCCAAGTCTATTTTTAATAGACGACACGTAAGTCAGACACAGGAATGATGTAGAAAATCTGGTAAATTTTCAAAATAAAATATCCTGTGCAATTAAATCAGACAAAACAAGAAACGACGTAGCCAACATACCCATGGTAGAAGCCCAAAAATTAAGGGAAAAGGACCAAATAAACACTATCGGAGCAAGTCAACAAAGCTCGGCATACAAAAGGCTTTGCTTCTGAAAAGTGACCAGTGGGAACTGGAGACGCTTGGAGGATGGAGCAAATACGCGTTGCGTGCACACATTACAGATACCAGCCCGGTGGAAATCTCAGGTTAGTGTGCTTCCCAAAATGCATGCGTTTTTTTAACATGCTATGCAGCTGTACTTTTGTTAACTGGAGTAATACTTCCAGCTGTTTTGGACTAGTGTTAGTGTTACAATTGTTTGCATTATATTGTTATATTACTCCAAGACAAACCAATATATAGAGATACCAAGCATGCACGCTCGTACAGATACATACATCCAATTTAAAGAATGTACACTGACATTTCCTCACAGCTGTTACATAAAAATCACCTCAAACGTTCATAAATTTGAGCCACTTCTCAATTACAGTACTGGGGTATATTTCAGCCATGGGTTTTTTAAACTGTATTTTTGACCTCTGTCTTCAGCAGGCCTCAAAAATCTTCTCTGTTTTCTTTGTGCTTATAAGCCTAAAGCCAGGCAGTCTGAGTCTGCCTACAGTAGAACACTCATCTGGGATTATGAGCCATTTATTAATCTCAGCTCAGTAATAGTATGAGAGCCTCGCTTCAGAAGCCAATGAATATTTCACACTTTCATTTCATATGCAATCTCTAGTGCTCAGAAGTGTGTACTGCTGCGTATCATTCTGTGCCGTTTATTTCTCTGTGTCTGCGTGTCTCACCATATGTGTGTTTGGGGAATTAGAGTGCGCCACTTCATTTGATCCCAGCATTGAAATGTGTATTTTGTAGTACGCATGTGCTTTTATATTTGCTTTCTGGGCTGCAAATGTATTTCAGTTTTGTTCAGCTCCACTGCATTCAAAGGATATTAACAAAAGCATTACTATCCTTCTTGAGTAAAAATGAGGAGAGTTCAAGATGAAGTTGAGACAAACACCCCCATCTGCACACAAACACACATTTATAGTCATTGTAACTTCATCCTTGATACAGAAACCTGCTAAACCAGCTTCAATCTAGATCTGCCATTCAAATGATCCAATGCTTATCTAATCCCTTTACTCCTAGCCAGACTGATATACTTCCCCTTTTCTGACATTCTGACTTAACTCAATGCTTCTCCAACAAATTTGAAGTGACTATACTAAATATACTTACTATGTCTGAGCTAGCAAGATGGTCTGTGGACCATTACATAAAAGTAACCAGGGAGCTGATTCACACATGATACTAATATGTTAAACTGCCATCACATAAATGTGAAGCCATGAATGTCTGAAAGAAGCTATAAATAGCTTTGGTTGGCACCTCCAACAACATGTTTGGAACACTTTACTTCCATAGTAACAGTACAAACCATTACATCCTGGAAGCGGGGGCATCTGGCTTTGTGCCAACTGTGGCCAAACTGCCCTGGAAACCATTAAAGGTGCAATGCATTGTGTCGCTCGACACTTGTATATTTGCGTCTATAAAATACAGAGAATTGCATTGTGAGATTGTTAGCAGAAAGTAGTGAACATGCCACAGATGGTACTTTTTTCATTTCATTGTGGAACCTTTGAGAGGCAGAGGCCAAGTGACAACTAGCCAACAGTAGGACCAGTGCATGCTGCTCTCTGCGTCTCTTCAAACCATGACAACAGCCTCTCATAATAGCAATCCCCTAGGTCAGTTCCTGGTCTCCTGACTCCATTACTGCTCCTGTCACTGAGTCATTTGAGCCCTGGGCTGCAGTTTAGTGTGACATGTAACATCCCCCCCACTTTCAGACATGAGAGCTTGTCAGGAAAACTTATCAATCAGAGAGAACAATCTAAGTTTGAATCATTTCTTAAAAATGTTGGGTGGGAATATTATTTCTTTAACGTAAAGACAGTTTTCATCTGTCACATTTCTACAGTAGGTCTATGTGAAGGCAAAAACACAAGAATATAAACATTTTTCATTTAGCCAGACCCACACTAACAAAATGATCTTGGTCACAAGATCTAAAAGATTTTAACAATAACAATGATTATTTTGACATGAACAGAGGCTTGAGGCCTATTTAGAGAGAGATCACTTCAGTTCTTCCCAAAGGTTCCTACAGCCCTCAGAGAAAATGGCAACTAATGCAACTTTGTTCTTAATTAGTTAGAGAATCTCCAACACATCCTGCAGTATTTATACATCCTTACGGGCATACAGTATGAGCCGAGGACAGGGAAATATACTGTACATTATGTTTCTAGCCAGTAGGTTCTTCAACTTTTTTTAAGCTGTGACCTAAATGAAAAATTCAGTTCACCATAGGACACGGGCTCATTAAAGCATGTTGATACTGTTTTAATGTGCAGAGCCACTGAGAGAAGGTCCAAGATTCATTTAAGGTCCTAAGTCATGGTTCAAAAAGCCCTTAATCTAGGCTATTCATCACATTCTGATAATGCCGGAGTCTATGACATGGTATGAAAAAACAGACTTTCCAAAGGGGAAAATGAAAAATGACACATTCCTCAGGGGAAAAATAAGAAAAACGGTAGAATATATGGATTGAGTTTGCAAAGTCTCCAAAAGTGAATTGCTAATGACACTGCCTAACGCTGAAGGCAAGCTAAAACCTTTTCCCTTTGAATTTTGCTTGTGAGGCAATATTCTATCCAAAGGAGTGGCTTATAGGCCACTGCAGCTCAATACTCTTGAGTGTGAACACACACACACAGAGGCACACACGCACACGCGCACAAACACACACACTCTCTCTCTCTTTCAATCACCCACACACACACACACAAAATACAAGACACAGATACCCACTCTAATACCCATAAAAGCACATACACACACACACTGTTACAGTCTGTGACTAATTAAAAGGTATAAATCAAAAGAATTTTATGCATTATCTGAGAGTTATCAAAAGGATTAAAGGGAAAAGGATGGTTGACTTAAATACAGTGATTTTGTAGCTTTGTGTTAAGAACAAGAGCTGCCCAGCACTTGTTCAGATATTTGATTCTTCACGTCATGCATGCATGTTTACTCTGCTTACTGTTGGTCATTCCGGAAACAGGCCATTTTAATCAACCAGCCATTCATAACCTCATCTAACCTCACACACTTAAGTTTCACTTCACAGGTATTAATTAAGAAGATAAGTGTTACATGGCTGTTTGTGGACAGCTTAAAGTCACATAAAACCACTCAAGTCGTGGTTCACAATTTCTGTGCTTTTATTGTGAAGTGAAATTAAATGAAGCAAAATTCTCTCACCAATTTCTTTAAATTAAATTATCAGATTAAAAGCAGGAACAAACACAAAAACACCCCAAGAGGTTCTTACCTTGTCTTTGTCCTCTACCAGATCACTGAGTATGTCATCTGGGTCCAGAATCCCCCCATCACAGTATTCAACATGGTGCGTTCGAACCAGGAAATCTCCTTCCTATAACACAAGACACAGCTAATGTAAATAAACCACACAATATGTGAATAAACCTGACACCTACTGACCACTCTCCCCAGTAGAGCACATGCACATACAGTATGTATCTGACTTCTTCATTAAATGGTGGCTGCAGGTGTCACTCCCACGCCTATCAACATCTAAATAACTAAAAGTTCATCAAAAATAATTAAAAGTTTGTAACATTTTGCTAGTACGAAATACAGACATTATTGAGGCTAGCACAAGCCCAGATACTCTCCTCAACAACTTGACGTAGTCGATTCACTTTTAATATTCTATCTTGTAGCTTAACCTCTACATACAGTAAAACAGGGAGGCATCTTACTTCCTTAATGTGACGTGTTTCCTACAAAAACAAAATACTGGACCAGAGTATAACACAGGAAGGGTCATCAAAACACAAAATGGAGAAAGTTTCATATCATGGCAGACGTAGAATAGAAGGATAATTTAATAAAAATTCTTAATGTTGTAAATCTGTATTCACCCCAGTGGATGGATGATGAAGAAACAATTACATTGACGCTTTTCCAAGTAGTACAATTAACTTGTTATTGTTTTTTTTTTTCCATTATATCTAAATTTAAAATAAACTAAATTTTTATTCCATGGGGACTTAAAACCAATTCTCACAGCAAAAGGCCTCTCTCCGTTCAACTCCCCCTCCTCGATCCTCCCATTTCTACCCCCTTCTTTGTTTCTTTCCTCCTTAAATCTTCCACATCTTTCCCTAGGTGCCTTGTACAGATTACAACTCCGGCCTGGCCCTCTCTTCTCTCTCCATCCTCACTCCCTTTCTCCGCTGCGTTGGGTCCGTGATTAATGACATCGACACTGCACTGGACAGCTGACTACATAGAGCTGGTTGTTGAACAACACATTGAGACAACACACACATCCATGTGCACAAGCTCACACGCGCATACAAAACCACAAACAGCCTAAGGAAACATATGACTCAAAACGTTACAGGGTACTGCTCCATTAAATCACTCTTTCAGGGTCAGGTGCTTGTCAATGCTTTTCAAAAACTCCCATCAGGGAGAGGGTAAGAGAGAGCAAGGTGCTGTGTGTCCCTGGATATCACTGCAAGTCTCACTGTCAGCACCAGTTCCTGCACTAAACTTGCCTCTGCAGCAAAGCTCTTTCCAGTAAATTACTTACTTGCACTTTTTCAATAATTTGATAGTGTAAATTAGTCTCACTGGACATTTATAGATGAGATCTGGGTAGAGACACGTCTTCATTTTTCATCTGGTTTAAATACAAATCAACAAACCAGCAGAGGAAAGATCATTAATTTTCAACGACCAGGTCCAAAGCTTGGAGCTGCTTGATGGTCAAAATTTGTGTCGTCTTAAAAAGTAGTTTTGGACATGTAACTCGACTGGGTTCATTAAGGCTAGGCACAGAAATGTTTTGAAGTGATGAGTTCTTTCACAGGTGAGTGCTTTAAGTTTAAAGATTATCAAGTCAAATTGTGCTATAGTTACTGTATAATGATTATGCTTTGTAAATGTCTCAGCTACCCCTCCACCTTTTCCTGATGGATCGGAAATAACACAGAAGGCAGTATGTAAAATGTAGTAATGCTAATATTAATTAAATGCTGTTGCCTTGATAAGACACCTATTTCATAGTAAAACCACTCATATTATCAATCATATTATACCCAACTTCACTGATAAGTGGACAGAGATATGGTCCACTTACGTATGTGTTAAAAAAAGAAAAACTCAAGGTCAAAAGTACAGTTTGATCTCGAGTCTGAGTCATTCTTCACTGCCACCTGGCACAAGTTGATATGTCAAAGTAAATTACGCACAATGTTGTGTTGCTTACTTAAGATAATGTATTTATTTTAAGTTACATAAAGCCTATGTACATAAAAAAAACAGCTATTATGTCACAAAACCAACCACCATTCAGCCATCACTGTTACACAAGACTCTGACACTGTGGCTGTTTATACTGTTGAATTGTCTCTCCTTCTTCTTCCCTCCTTGCCTTCCTGCTGGAATTCATTGTATGACTCCATTGTAACGCTGACTTGGTCGACACCCAGGTCAGATGTATGAGAGAGAGGGAGATTTTCAAACACTGCAGTTACATTGTTTAATTTTCTCTTTTTGCACAGCATTTATCTTCCTTCAGCACTATCAATCAGGGTTTGGGGGAATATTAACTCAGGGACAGCACATGTGAATGTTTTTATACGAGGGAAAATTTCAGAGCCAAAGTGTCATGTAAATTACTACCGCCGCCAAGGAGGATGTCTTCAGTCTGGTTTGTTCTTTGTTTTTTTGTTTTTTGTTTTTTTTTGTCTGGTTGCCTGTCAGCAAGATTATTGCAAAAACTGGTGAAAGGGTAAAGCTCGAGGAAGAACCCATCAAATTTTGGAGCGGATCCAAATCACCAGGCAGATGCACAAATTATTTTTCACTTTCATTAATGCTGCGAAACACGGCATTTGGCCCTGGTGGAATAAACGCCATACATCTTAAAATCCAGTAGACGATAATAAAGCTCAATAGTGACAAAACACAGCCAATTCTAGAAATACGATGACCCCATATCACAGCTCACATCCCTGGATAGCAGTAATCCTCTATGACAGCCGTCACCTGTAGTTGCTCAAACTTTATACAGACAGCAGTTGTTGTGGGGTACTTGAGGACAGTGATTTCATGGGAAAACTGCCTCAGCTGTAACAACGCTTTTTTTGTCAAAATGAGGTGTGGCTATGGAAACGTAAATGCACACACATCACAACTAATTATACTCCTACTCAAATCCAAATGTGAATTGTCTGCAATGAACTCCAACAGAGATATTACAGAAAAATGTCAAGCCAACCAATAATATTGACCATGAAGTTTACGCTTGCAGATTTGCATATCAAGAGAGGACTATTGGCCTTGACGGAGGTCTGCGTTTTCCGAGTGTCATTCTAGTTTTACATCTTTTCTGCCCTCACACAGAGACCAGCATTTTTATCACCACGTGGGCTTTAGAATGAGAATGAGTAAAATGTTCAATGGTTTGCTGACAGTCAAATTAAGGTTTGGTATGATAAGGTATGGTATGTGGTATGACAGTATTCTACTAAGTGAATGCCCAAACAAGAGAAAAATCTTTAATTTCAACAAAGCCCACTCTCTCCATCATGTCCACATCAACATCCTAGTGGGCCTCTGGAGGTCTGGGGCTTCAGGGCAGCTTGCTCGCTTAGTGTGTTTTGTAATCTAGCACTCTTTGCAGTGTAATGCTTTATTTGAGCTGTAGTAAATCTTTTTCCTTTCTTCTATTTTTTGCAGTGCTGCTGCATTAATGCTGAAACAACTAGTTAATTTTAATTATTATTAACCACTACATTAGTCATTTATTAAATAAAAGGTTGCCATTATCATGGCTTCATTTATGTGTTAAAGTGATGGCATTTTGTCACTCGGACACAGGTGTTTTATATGTTAATGTTCCTTACAGCATCATTGAGACACGACAGCATATTTTACAGAAAGAGCTGTGTGCTCACTTCATATTTGGTGGCTGGTATGGGAGGGGGAGCATAGGGGGAGAGAGAGAGATATACAAAGCGGCAACAGCACTGGGTTAAAAATTTTATGACAGGAAGAAGAAGTTTTTGTTCTCTCTCAGACTGCATCACTGATGGATTTTAAACCTTACTTTGCCATTGAAACTAAATTGCTGCACGAGGGACACTTGTCCCTGCTTCTCATAGTGAATCCGTTAATATATTTTGCCATCAGAGAGCAAATTTGCTTTTTTTTTTTTATATCCTACAGTGCACACAAGCACTGAATGACAGAACAATAAGTTGGGACTCTCGTTTAATTCTCATTTGCTCACATGCTGTATGTAATGCGTTGTGCTGGATATTCATTTATTCCTCAACGCAGTTGACATGAATAAACACTGGAAACACACGGAGAGCCTCTTGGTCAGATTACCACTGTGGTTGTGCAAGTGTTTTTTCACCTTTTTGGCTCAAGTCGCACTTAAAGCATAGTCTTAATTGACTAATCAGAAAACAATCTGAACCAGATAAACTTTGAGGGTTGCATGTCTGAAAGGGGCTAAAACTTAGCACTTCAGGTTTTTAGCTATTGGTCTGGTTTCTCAACACTGCTTGTTGTTATTAACATTTTCTCAATAAATGTATGTAGTATTATGACTTTTTAACAAAAAACAATAATAAAAAGTTGATTATATGTTAAACAATACATTAATAATTATTTATTGTTTGATTATTAGCATTAGTTGTAACACTACATTGTGTTACCGCTAAAACTGGTTATTTCAAACCCTACCCATTTAATTTCATGTCCCTGAAAATGTACAACATGCTGAAAACAGATTTAAAAGTGACCACTGCAGATGTGACCCAGGACACAACTATTGCAATCAATTTCTAGATTTTATTTCCAGAAGGAAAACAAGACCTGCCGTTGTATTTAGGTCAACAACCCCCTTTGATCTCTTGTTCCAGTAGGCAGGCCACACAGCTAAGAAGACAGGAAATGGAGAAGTAGAGAGATAAGACCTGTGAGCACACTGATCTAAACTGATATTCAGGGGGAGTGCATGGATAATGTGTTACATATTTTTTGTGAACTGCAGAAACCCTGTGCCTCCAAGTCTGGCAGTTTAAAAACCTTGAGGGACACTCAGATACTGCAGGACTAAAGATAAGAGTTGTAAACACACTGATCTAATCTGAAAATCAAGGGGATTAGCACTTAATACAGTGTTTTCCTTGATACTATTACAGATAATAGTGGGGAATTTTAGGTACTTGGCTCTCAGGACATGATCTAGAAATCATCATCAGGGTGTAATAAAATCCCATCAGAGTTAAAAGACAATGTAGATTATTGAGTGCTGTCAGGTATGTGTTTAACCCCCCCACCTCTCCTCAGTAAGCCTTCCTAGTCTGGCAGTTAGCACAAGAGTTTGCTTTTGTCAAAACTGGAGGCAATTTAAAGAACCGACTTGGATACACCTCAAAAATAGTGATCCAGGATTCACTTTAAGCGAACTCCGGAGCTCATGCTGTCTACATAAAACAAACATGCTGCAGCTGCAATAGGTCGAGTCTGTGGCAGCTCACATCATGTTCACCAGAAAAAAACGAACATTTCCAATAGGCCAAAAGTAAGAGGAGGTTGGCAACAAACAAGTTAGTTAAGCCAGCATGTAAAGTATAACTACTATACAGTATCATTTTGAAGAGGAAGTGAGTACTGATGCTGCACCTAATTCTGTGAAAAAATAATTCTGTTAAATTGTCCCTTGACCCATCTTGTGACCATACAGAAACAAAGCTGTCTTCTGTGAAAAGCAGAGCAAGGATATTGCCGGTGGAAATGCCATGATAACCTTTACTCACAATGTTAACATTTCAGCGTTCCAAATTTAAGATGTGCAAAAGATGATCATTCACTCATCTAATGAGGCAAAATTAAGCATATCTCAATGGTTCAAATCAGATTTCATTAGCATCTTAACTACATGTCAGAATTCGTAAATCTGAATGTTTTAACTTTTCAGCTCTGTCTGGTGAGCAGCCATCCATCGATGATTAACATGGCATGTAAGCAGTACAATTAAACAATGATAACAATGTACCAGCCAGGACAATCTGGCAAGGGCATTCATTCTTTCATATTAATGGTCTAGCTATGGCAAGGTTAATTCGGAAAAGCATGTGTGCCATTACACCCTATACAACTTGGAGAATAGAATAGAATAGAATAGAATAGGCGTCAGGCTCGAACAACACATTCTAGCGATTTGCCTGCAGAGACAGTGGCACGTGTCTCCTCCCATCCCCTCCCTCCCTCTTGGAAATAATTGCCTCTGCTCTGGCATGAGGCCAGGATGTTTTACAATTTTATCAGCTTGTTTGGCCACGCCTCATCAGCATTCCTTACCCTGGATAATGAAACTACAGCACACACCCACATAGGCAGGAACCCTTTCATACACATCCACCTAAAAATCCATATGTGCAAGTGCAAGCGTACACATGTGCACACACCCTCAGCTTACAAAAGCAACTAGTTTCACTGTTTTTTTGTACTAAAACTTGTACCACCAACATTGTGTCAGACATAGATAGCTAATAGTCTAATACGAAAGAAAAAACTCAAGGTCTAATAACAGAAACAATGCTGTATATAAATTCGAGGGATGTATGATATATATATATATATACAGTATATATACCGTAGGTCGATAGATAGATAGATAAATAAAGAGATATAGATGCAATAGTCCAATTTGATGTTACACACAATGCAGTAGATTAAACATGCAACACACAAATAGACATCCATAAACGCACAACCACACACTTGTCTATTTGGCCAAGGGTAATTAAGAGGTCTGTCAACAAGCTGATAACTTCCTGACAGCTCCCCATTAACAACAACCTCTGCTTTCCTTCCTCCCTCCTCTTTCTCTTGCCACGCTTCCTCTATGCTATGCAAGCAATCTCCCTTTTTATATTATCTTTGTTCTGATTACTTCAAAAGGTTTTTTCCTTTCCTCCGTGTGACCTTTCCACAAGAACCTTGAGATTTTTTTTTTGTTTATTCTTTGATACTAAAGAATGAAACTCTTTCCCATACCAAAATTTGTGCTTTTCCTCCATGTTCATCGATCAAGACTGATAGCTACATATTACAGCTGTCAGCAAGCTGTTGTGGTTTTTTAACAAATAATTACAGATCATGGTGCCCTTAGTTCCCTGATGTACTGAGTGAGGTGAATGACAATTAACCTAATCATACACTTGCAGAGTGACAGGCTACTTTCTGACTTATCTGGGAAGCTGATTCTCACTTCAACTGTCCAGCCCCAAACTTCAGTTTGACACACTTTGTGTTTTTACACAGGTGTCCTGATCCCCTGTAAGTGGTTGCTTTGGAACCAAATGTCAAGGCACACTTCAGTAGACTGGTATTGGCTGGTATTGGTATTACCTTGACTGCCAAACCAGTTCTTGAACAACACATTTTTCAATACCAATTTTATAAAATCCATTTAAACAAAAAGATAGTCATCTTACACATTATGATACAATTACTCACTTCAAAGAAGGAAGCTGGTTACTTGGTTATTTGTGCAGATAAGCACACAAATAAACGAAGTGGGCCCCATCTCTGGGCATAATGTAGTGTTTTTCCTGCATGCAACGACAGCCAATCATCAGCATTATGAGATCTTGGCATAAACATGCTGCATGCCTGGTTTCGTTCTACAGTTAATTCCATTGTGCTTTATCAGTGTCAGCTGTTTATGGTAACAAGGCATATATTTTAAAAAGTTACTAGAGTTAGCTAAAATGCCTTTGCAATTGTCACCCATGCCATACTTGTCAAACAATGCATTGGGCACATTGTTTTACAAGTGGGAAACATATCTGGTATGTCTATACATATCGATATTAAAAATGTTAAAAGACTGAGATCCGGGTCAGACGCAAAAATTTATCAACCAATAATGTGACGATTAGAGTGTGTTCCCTGTGTTTCTAGCCATCCTGGGAGTCTACTGAATATTTAGAAGAAACATTTTCAATGCAGTAGCATAATAAAAGTCTGGTATATTCTTCATAAAAATACATCAGCACTCTCTTATTGCCTTACACTTTCTTATCCCATTTGTGTCTTCTATCCCCCTTTTGGTTCCATACTGGGCAACACAAAGAGGCATACAAATTCTAATAATTAGGTTGTGATCAATGTGAAACTAAAAATAAAAAAAACAACGCAGCTAAAATACAAAATAAATCCTCTCTGAAACTCAACTTAAGACTAAACCTCAAGGATCCCCTCACTGAAACATAGCTTCAATGCCTATTCTAAGTGTTAGCTCCTCTTAAGCACCACTGTGGGAACTCCTTACAAAGCAGCTGATAAGAGCCAGTTAGCTACAGTGGATGCCCGCAGGAACACATTAGATTAAAAAATGTTTTTAATACAAGCAGCATACTTTCTGAGTGGGATAAAGCAGATAGGGGGGAGGGAAAGAGGGAGCGAGACAGACAGAAAGCGAGCTGTCTGTGTGACAATTTAAAAACATGATTTGCCTAGCACTGGGAGGGAGGATTAGGGACTGGACTTCTCTACAAAACACACATATCCTGGTTTTCTAATCCTGGAACACATTAACAGCCATAATTACACAGCTACAACAGATTAGTGTTGCAAGGAAATGACTGAGCGATGGGAAGAGAGTAAGACAAATAAACAGAAATAAATACAAAGGGAGAGGAGGGGAAGAGATGAGGCAATTAAGGTGAATGTATACTCTCCGTCCCAGAGAGGAGGAACTAGAGGGGGAGGACAAGAGGCAGTCAAAGGAGGTGAAGGGGGAGTATTAAAAAAGTAAACACAAACAAAAGGAAAATATTTACAATGTTAAACAACAAAAAAGGAGAAGAGAAAGTGGCCTAAACGATCAAAAAGTTGGAAGAGTTATAGCAGAAGGAGAAGTAAAAACAGAAATTACAATGGGAGATTGGGAAGTGTCGACAAAGATGTGGCAGAGAGTAGGAAAAGAGGAAGAAAACAGAAGAAGACAAGTTGTAGGAGAGCATGCCAAAACGCACAGTGTGCACGTGCTTAATAAGGTATTTCATTCACACGTACTGGAAACAAAGTATTTTAACACTTGGAGACCTAATCGATAGAGCAGGGAGGCACATCATTAGACACTTTGTAGCTGCAGGAAAACACACCTGGAGCACTGACTCTGTCTCTCAGTGAACATCAATAACACCTAAAATGTTGCTGTTCTTGTATTAGACCTGAGATAAACTGCACTGCAACATGGCATGTATTACTCTTTTTTCAATTTTAAAGTCAAACTGAGATTAAAATTGATTTGTCTTCAGAAACAATTATACATCTCTTTCATGTTTGTTTTGACTTTTGTACTTAGTGAGTTAAAATAGTAATTATCAAAATGAAGAAATGTATTTATCTGCAGTGACAGCGTTCCATACATTAATGTTATCCAGGATATGTGAAATTTTGTATCAGACTGATTATGCCAGTACAGGCAAGTTTACTGGTGTAATATCTGTTTGGTCAGGTATTAAAAATCTTTGTAGTATCAGTTCAGTTCCAAAAGCAGTTATTCAGTTTGAGGGATGACATTGTTACTTGTTGCTTAGTCCCATCTGCCATTTGAGCACTCCCTACATAACTCTGTGTCTGCTCTGTGTCATGACTCAAACCACAAGGTAACATAAAAAGGTTACAGTCTGATCAATTGCTGTCAACACAACTGGACCCATGAAACAAACATTCGCCAGACCTCCTCCTTTGTTCAAAGTGGGATGAAAACAGCACTGAGTGCGCAGGAGGTGATGATGACTCAGCAGGTGATAAAGTTAGCAAAAAGTAACATCGAGTGGTAATTAAGGTTGAAAAAAGTATCAATACACATTTTCAATACCACATAAAACAATACTAACTCCCTTAATTATACATTTCATAGTACCAAAAGTACAGAAGCTATAAAAAAAAAACAGATCTGCAAACAAAGTTTCAACCCGAGGTTGCACAGATGAAACAAACTGTTACTACTAACACTATTGCAAATGAGTTGGTATGTGTTCGATGACTTTTGGTGTACCAGTACTTTGCAAAAAAAGAAAAAAATGATCCTGCTTTGTGTGTATCAAAAGGTAGAGGTATCAAGAGGTATCATTTTTGTTATGATAGTATTACATTGAAATTTAAAATTCTGGTACCATGACAACATTAGTGGTAATCTAATAATCAGTGGTAGCTAGCTGTGCCCAGATGGAGCAAATTTCATTACTGATGCCATGGCAGTGAGCCGGTATGCACAGCACAAGGACCCTGGAGCTACCTCACCTAAATGGAATGCAGTCGTTTTTTATGTCATCAGTTACACCTGTGCTTTTCCTGCCACAACACAGCAGAACGTCTGCTGTGAAAGAGCAGGCCTTCAGATGTCAGTCAACCATTTCCAATGGGAACCCAGAAGATTAAAGCTTACACACTGTTTCCACATATGTTCAAAGCTTGTTAAGTCCTTTTTGAAAAATATGCAGAATGGTGGCAATATCGTCACAGTTTACATATGCTTAAACAAAAAGTGAGAAGAATTTAAAGTTCAAGTTTGAACAAAATGACACATTGCTCCTGCCTACAACCAGCTGGCAATAGTTTAGAGACTTAAATTAATTTCAAATGTACAATATTGATCTCTAAGTGGAACAGAGTTAGCTCACAAAAGGAGAACAGAAGGTGAAGTAGGAAGTGTTCAAAGAGGAAGAGTTCAGCTGACAGAGAAGCGAGGGTTTCCAGCAATGTGGAGCACTATGTAGAAGGTGAAGAGGCGATGTACTTGTGAGTAGAAAGGGAACATAAATAGGATGAACACAAGGACGGGTGAGATGGTGTACAGGCAGGTAAAAGTAGAATAAGAGACAAAAAAGGTAGAGAGAACAAGAAAAACAGGATAGTGAAAAAAAGAGCGCATCTCCAAGTGCTGTCTCAGTGTCTGACTCATATAAACACAAAACACACACACATCTCCCCCTCAATCACGACTGAGGCCGTCTATCTCTATGACTGGTGTGCTCTTTGAATAATGGAACCAATATGAGGCGAGTCACTGAGAAGATCTGGGCATCTGATGGGGGTCACAGGGTTCCCGCCCTGAGAGCAGCGCGGGGAATCAACAGCAGTCATAAGGAATCACCAGAGGGAGTCATTTGCATTTTACACTCACAACTTAAGTGGAAACGACTCATGCCTGCTCCTGTCTGCACCATCACAATTCATATCAGATATGCTTTTAATGTTTTATACAGCAATTACGGAGAACTGGACCTCCACGGCTTTGTCTAATTTCCCAAGACTTTGAGATGTGAAAATCATATGGCCCTTTCATGGTGTAAAAATGACAGAGCTTTCGATTATTCTTTTATGACTTGAGGGAAAACCTCAAATGCTATGAAAGTGATGTTTCATAAAAAGTTATCTGGCCTCTTTTCAAAGCCTTTGAGGAGTTCATAAAAATCTTTACACATATTGCAAAACTACTTCTGACAATGGAATATTGTAGCTAACTGATGGCTCAAAGGCCAAATAAACTCAGAGAGAGTTAAAACTACATTTGTTCATGCTTTTGTTCATGTTCTTGAGCACACTGGATAACTTGGTGTCAGTGAAAATTAAACATTATTCAACTACATGTGCCTTGTAGGTGATGCAATTTAAAAGGTGAGAACATCTTGAGATGTACCTGCCACAGTGCCAGTACAGTTACTTTCAAATCACAGTATTATTATTATTATTATTATTGATATTATTATCATAAAAACCCTTGATTGGATTTTGGAGCAGTTATACCAAAATATACAGTGACTATGTCAGAACAAAGTAACTGCAATTGTTAATCATGTTGTAATTGTAATTGTGACTGTCAGTTGCAAAGAAAAGTGCATTTAAAACATGAACAGTACCTGTTCCAGCAGTTTTCTGTATCTCTGCGTGGCTTGCTGGATGAGATCCCTGACAGTCCACCCCTCCTTACAGGGCACCACCACACCCGTCTGGCCAAAAGTCACTGTCACCTTCATTATTGCACTCTCAACTTCATCCAAGATGCAGGCCCTCTTGATGTGGGTGATGAACAATGGTGATGATAATGCGGGGAGGCTCCAAACTGAAGAATTCCCCCCAGAAAGTCTCGATAGAGAGGCAGGGATGAGACAACAGAAGTGGCACAAAGTGATGGGAGAAAGGCTGATGGAGAGTGGCTTGGGGTCAAAAGCTGAAAACACTTACATCACTCAAACCAAATTCTTCAAAAGTCACAGAGCTTGTCAAAGTGGGCCAGAGTCTCTTCAGTAAGACCGTCAAATGCGTTTACTGCCTGTCCTTGTCATTCCTACCGAACACAACTCAAAGTGAAAATAATGACACGACTGACTACATCCGGCTCCGATATTACTTTGTCACGCTATGGTCAGCAGGGTTATCATTCCCTTTCTCATCACTTCACATCTCAGGTAACTTAGTATCCACCAAGTGTTGATATTAGTGAGTTGGTCCATGTAGAAATGTAAGTTTCCAGAAACGTTACAAACACTGCAGTCTTTTTAGGATGGAGGTGAGTGTTATTTAACGCTAGCTGGTAAACGACAATTGTGTGTCACGTCATTTCTCAGTGGGACGTAGCGTTAACTAACTACTTAACGCCACTTGACAGAGGTTAGCTGTCAGCTAGCTCCACTTGGCTAAAAATGATTAGCTTGGTACTGTAACCTGGTCCGGCTAAGACAACAAGCCGAGGATGAAAGCTTTCAGTTTGCCACAAGAGTTAAATATCCCCACGCCCTTCTCCACTACACCAGGTGACTTGTTTACTTGTTTTGACATATGAACAAAAGTTTATCCAAGCTTTCACACCAGTGTTAGCAAGCTGACTCCACCGCTAACGTTAGCTAACGTTAGCCACCTTAGCCGAACTTTGGAGGGAGGGATGCAGTCGCTCGGGCATCATTCCATAACTTTTTCCTCTCGCAAGTTTCCTTCTTCCAAGCGGCCAGTAGCATCCACTTCATCACCGACACACACAGTAAGGCAGCCTAGCCGTTATTTTCACATTCGTGGTCAAGCCGAAGGCGAAGTTAAACAGCCAGCGGACCACAGCACCGTGTGTTGGAAAAGTTTTAAGGTTCCTTCTCTGCCGTCCGCTCCTGGCCAGTTCCTGACCAGCTCCTCCACCGCTTGGTACTGTCACTTTCTTAAAGGGGAAGTACTCCAATTATTAGTCGGGTGAAAGAGTACAGACATAAAGCACGACTCATGGATCCGCACAGGCAGTTACAGTCACTGCTCAAGCAACAAGATATGTGTTGATGAAAGGTGACAGTCAGCTCCACTAATAATGAAAGACTGATCAGAATTTATCTCTTGGCAAAACATTTTAATATCATGCAGCAGCTGCCGCCGTGATGGAAAACATGTTCAACCCTTTAATTTGAATAGTAGTAACGCACTACACAATGGTGGATAAGTGGTATTAAGATATTTTACTTAAGTAAAAACAGCAATGCCACAATTAAAAATACTCTGTTACTAGTAAAAGTCCTAAAGTAAAAGTCCAAAAATAAGACATTTTACATAAAACATAGTAGTAAAAGTACTCTCTATGCTGCAAAAGTGACCTTCTGTCATTACATTATTATGTATCATACTTGATATATAGATTGATAGATTGTTATTATTGATGCAGTATCATGCAAGGTGTGCTCATGTTGTAGCTATTTGCAATAAAGTTAATTGTATTTTTTCTATATACTATTGGTTGGTTTCATTTACTGTAAAACATTACATCTTCATATGCAAAGTAGAAACTACAGACAACATAATAAATTTAGTGGGGGTAATGGGGGAGAAGGGGCTCACTTAGCAAGGGGCAGAAATTATATCAGGGTGGCCTTGGTGACCCTTGTTCCCCCGCTTTGGCGGCACCATGACCATACTAATTTATTGAACACACATTTCACACTAACCTCTGTGAAGGCTGGAACTGTTTCTCTTTGGCGAGGTGTCTCATGTCAAATGGTAGTGATAATGATGATGATGATGCTCGCAGCTGGTTTTTCAGGATCTGGTGGGTCTTGAACAGAACTGAGTCTATGCAAGAGTCAGTTCCGACTGCTCACCACAGTAGTTTGTTGCTTTGCAGCTCAATGACTTTGTGTTGTAGGCTGTCAGCTGGTTCCACTTTAAACATAGCAAATCTGTTCAGTTCCTTTTGTTTACTTTTCATGTCCTGAAACTTCTCACTAAATACCTAAAGGAGTTTTGCACACTCAACAGTATATATTTAGATGCCATAGCATCCATGGCTTTAGTTCTTGCAGAGTAGGAAAATGCACAGTGTCCTCTTTCTACTTGCACTTGCAACAGCATTAATTTCACTTCAAATGATTCACATTAGGAACGACGGCCCAGAGGTCCCTGACGCCCGCTCTGAAATGTATCGGAGTAGAAGTATAAAGTAGCATAAACTTGTAACACTCAAGCAGCAAGTGGAAATAACTAGGAATTATACTTAATAACAGTACTTCACTAAATGTACTTAATTACTTCCCCTCATTGGTACTGCATAAATACTGATTAAAGGTAACAACATTATTAAAGCTGCATTCATTACCTTTTTTGCCCACTTGGCAGTGGAACAAGCTGAAAGCAAAAACATGAATGTATTATCACCTTATGAAGTTATTATGGTGAATGTGTTAGCATAGAATTACTAATTTGCATCAGGAACTGGCATGCACAAAGTGACATTAGCATTTATTTGGAGTCATGTTTCTGGCCAGCTCATGAATGTAATATTCACTTTCCTTATAAGTCTGTTTAGGTCTGCAAAACAGTGAGATCCTAAAAAAACTCTGTAGTACTGAGGAGAGCTGCACAGTCGGGTAAGTCTCTGTTGGTTTGTCACTGCAAGTGACCCCTTTCAAATTACACTTGTTCATTTGATCCATTGTTAATAAAAGTATTGATTAGTGGAGCTTTAAGTAGGAGTTTAGCCATAGGCCATTTTATTATCAATTTTAACCTGCTGAAATGAAAGCTTTAACACTTTTTCACAGAGGACATTTTTACATGCAGAAAAATCACAGGTAAAAATAATCAAATTAATGATTCTAAATTCTATTTGGCTGCCTCAGTTTCAGGGTCTGGATATTGTTGCATCCTGGCTCACTGGCATAGAGGGAAGCCATTGTTAATGTTGAAGCTGCTTTTATGATTGTTTTGTGTTTTTCTTTATTGTTTGTCCCTTATAAAAAGGCAAAATCAATAAAAAATAATTAGCAAAAAGTAAAACTAAGACAAAAGAACAGAAAAGATGTCAGTCTAACGGAATTATTATATTATAGTATTATAAATATATATATATATATATAAACACATTTTTACCTTTGTAAAATCTAGAGTTGCCATGCATGCAGTGACCAGTTTCTTAGTTATAATTAAATGTCAAAGCTATCATATTAAGGGATCCACATTAATACAGCATACAGCCAAATTTGCATCTCACAAACCTTGAAACCTAATCAAACCCCTGAAAATCTGCTCCTGCCTGACAGCAGCTCTGCATTGTGATGTCGAAGCCAACAAAAATATTGCATTTGCAAAACATTTTGGCTTTTCACAGTTCGTCTTCAAAGAGGAATCCCCTCCCTGTGAGGTGGAGTTTGGCTTTGTAATTAGCAGCTCAAATGTATGCATGTGTAGCCTATGTCTGCTAATTGATTTGGGCTAGGTTTAGTTTCTGGGTCACTGAATTCCATTGCTACTAATGAACCCCAGGGGAGGAGGAACATTGTGCATGCATGCATTTTTTCTTCTTCTTTCTTTCTTTGGTGAAAGTTTGAAAGTTAGCAGTACACTTGAATAATCATTTAGGATATGAATTTTGAAATGTTTGAATCAAATGCAAAGTTGCAGAGTAACAGGAAAACCCTTCTTTATAACTTGTCTCTTTGGAGTTCATATTTTTTTACTTGAAATTCAACAAAAAACACAAATATATTATTAATGAAAATGTTTAAAATATTCAGAGGATTACACAATGGAAATACACAATAAATGTAAAAATGAAAGATAAAAGGACTGAGAGTTAGTTTAATATCATTTCATTTCATCTCAAAGTATTGAGTCTAATTATTTTCACTATGTGACATGTGATTTGTCAGCATCAGTTTGAACTTGATTTGTACAGACTGTATTAACAGATTATTTTTTCAAATTTCAGCCTTCCATCCATCCATCTTCTTCCGCTTATCCGGGGCCGGGTCGCGGGGGCAGCAGTCTAAGCAGGGATGCCCAGACTTCCCTCTCCCCATACACTTCCTCCAGCTCTTCTGGGGGGACTGCGAGGCATTCCTAGGTCAGCCAAGCGACATAGTCCTTCCAGCATTTCCTGGATGTTCCCCAGGGCCTCTTCCCAGTGGGGAACACCCTCCCAGGAAGGCATCCAGGAGGCATCCAATATAGATGCCCAAGCCACCTCAGCTGGCTCCTCTCATGTGGAGGAGCAGCGTCTCTACGCCAAGCTCCTCCGGAGTGACAGAGCTCCTCACCCTGTCTCTAAGGGAGTGTCCCGCCACCCTGCAGAGGGAACTAATTTCAGCCGCTTGTATCCGAGATCTCCTTCTTTCGGTCATGACCCAAAGTTCATGACCATAGGTGAGGGTAGGAACGTAGATTGACTGGTAAATCAAGAGCTTTGCCTTTTGGTTCAGTTCCTTCTTCACCACGACAGACCAGTACAACGACCGCATTACTGCTGCTGTCAATCTCACGCTCCATCCTCCCCTCACTCGTGAACAAGTCCCCAAGATACTAAAACTCCTCCACTTGAGGCAGGAGCTCTCCTCCAACCCAGAGGGGGCAAGCCACCTTTTTCCGGTCGAGAACCATGGCCATGGACTTGGAGGTGCTGATTCTCATCCCAGCCGCTTCGCACTCGGCTGCAAACCGCCCCAACACATGCTGGAGGTCCTGGTTTGAGGAGCCAACAGGACAACATCATCTGCAAAAAGCAGAGATGAGATCCTGTGGTCCCCAAACCAGACTCCCTCCGGCCTTTGGCTGTGCCTAGAAATTCTGTCCATAAAAATAATGAACAGAACCGGTGACAAATTCCGGCCTTTTTCATAGAAAACATTTCACATGTCATATCATAGCACAGGTGTAAAGGATTAAATTAATGGTGACATAAATCCATTTGGCTGCTTCACTTTGACGGTCTTGGTATTGTTTATGCTGGCTATTTGTCCTACTGCCACAGCTTACTGGGACATTTGAATGGAACGAAGCCACTGTTACTGTTAGTGTTAATGTTATTAGTAACACCTGTGCTTTATAAGCCAGAATGTCTGCTGTGAAAGAGGCCTATGACTGAGGCCATATCCACACAACGGTGGATAAATAGACACAGCAAGAAAAAAGACCCAGTCCTTATTTACAATGTGATAACAAACAGAAGACCAACACAACAAACAAAATAAATCTGGCTGGGAAGGTAATCTAATTAAACCAAATATAACCAATTAGAATTACTTAACCTTAATAACTAAAATAATAATAACACAACATAATTAAAAGAACCAGCAGCATCTGTCTGCACCACCTAAAACAGTTACAAATCACTTTTGAATAATAAAATCACATTTTATGATGTGAAAATGCTATGTACATTGCAGGTACAACACCATATTGACCCCTTATGTAGTGTGCTGTCAGCAGAAAGGAACCAGCTACCTGCAGGAACTGATGGGTCAATCACCTCCTCCTCCTCACAATACACACCTGTTTACATACATGCACACATACACAACTGTTCATCTGTATCAGATGCAGACATTCATAGAGATGGAGAAAATGCAGTTCACAGTGGCAACAACAGAATAAGGCCAACAGATCTTGGCTGCACATGGGGACAATTATATATAACTTGTAACTGTTGAAAAGACTTAATGTGTTTCAATTAAATTTGTAAAACCATTGCTCCATGACATGAACACACAATATTACACTGTTCAGTATTTGTAGGAACAGTCAAACAGCTTGATCTGGCTGTCTTCAGTCATAACCCAGCTGCTAAAAAGCAGCTCCCACTTTTTCACTCACAGAGATGCACACACTTGTGTTCAAACCTTGCCCAGTTGATCCATATGGCTGCTCATTCCCTCTCCTCACCCCATATGGTAAAATCCTAACCTCAGCGGTGTTCTGTGTCGCACCTCCTCCATTATGAACTGTTATGAACCACAGCGGTCATGCTAGGATGTGAATGCTGCCCTGCTGTTGGCCAGGTGCATCCAGACCCTGACAAACAAATCAATATGTGTGGTAGAACATGTTCTGCTTTGTAAAAAAAAAAGAAAGAAAGAAAGAAAGAAAAAAAGCTAAATTATTGCACAGCGGGAGAGGAGAGCATTATAAGGAGCTGGTGTAACACGTCAAGGATGGAGACGTACACACACATAAAGGGTACATGTACAGTACATACTTGAAAGCACTTGATTACATGGACACCTCATCTTTTCCTCTTCATATAGTCTCTTCATCACCCCCGACTGAAATAACACACAGTAATAATGTTGAAGATCATGTTCGTATATTTTCCACATGCGTCATCCATCATGTTTCTAAATCACCGCAGGCAGCTCAAATGCGTGCAGAGTATAAGAAGGAGGGAGAGGCACATCTGGCATAAAACAACATGGGGCCACATACACAATAATACCCACGAACACGCATTCTTCATTTTAAATTCTTGGCCAACCATTTGGTTTAATGTTGATATAACACGCTCCCTTATTTGGGTTTCGTATTGGACCATACAGCCTCTCTCTGTAGGTTACTGCCAGCTATCAATTGGAAACAACAGCAAGAGACAAAGACACACAGGCAGACATTTGGTTGGAGAAAGATGCCATCTTTACATAATTATAGCGTATCTACAATAGTGTACACACTAAATGCATGCTTAATGAGCTACTGCTGCTCTGCACAACTTCCAGGAAAATAACTTAACCTATATAATAATAATTACATCTAATATATAACAATAATAATCATTTTGCTTCCACTTGACATGTAGCTATACTGTACATCACAAACATATGATTTGCTGTTGTGCAGCTGGATAAGACAATAAGACTTTGAGGGGACAGGCTGTCCTCCTGAGGATTGTGACATACATCCTATTTGATGTTTTCTGGATATTGAAGATAACATAGGGTATGATGTGATGACAATATGTAAGGCAATACAACAGATGTGTAAAGCTGCACCGCACTGGCTCAACTCAAAAGGAAGATCATGACCCACCCCTGCAGTTTTCCTCAGTTGTACGGCGTTTTACTGTCTTTCAGCTCATTGTTTTGATTTTTCAGTGCCCAACTTTTTATTTTCAGGCTAAAAAAACATTGATACAGCTGCTGAACACAACCTGCTTAGCAAAAGACAGGAAAAGTTAGAAAGTGGTTAACATAAGGGAGCATTTCGCAACTTAAGAGGCTGATATTTCTGAGTCACCAGAGATAAAACAGGGTCAAAAACAGACAAACATTGGCCTGGTGGCTAAGATATGAATCAAATGAATGCTAATAAAAAAATAAGCAACTTATATATTTCCTTTATTTTCACCAAAGGCCATTGAGAGCAAGTTTTCTTTTGCAACACATATAAAATACAGTACATCTATAAATTACAATGCATATAAAACAATAAAAACTATATTTCAGTGTATATAAAACAATAGAGATGCAATTGGCTTTTCCCTATATTTGGTATAATATGTATGGTGCACTTTCCCTGCTAAATAAACAATAAATGAAATGAAAGGAAGAGGTTTTTACAACAAACAGGCCAAGGACAACAACATGAGCGATAACATCGATTCAAATAAAACACCTGCATTCACAAGGCTCTAAATCTATCAGAGGAGATTTAAACTGATTAAAAGGGATCAGCTTCTGTAGTTTTAAGAGTTTCTGCGCATTGTTTGTGTGGTGCACAGTATTTCACAGCCAGTTCCCCAATCTCAGTATAGACATGGTGATCAAATAGTCTTGGGACCCAGTGCAGTGCGAACTTGATTTTTAGTTAAGAAAACATGAGACATACTCAGGTCGTTTGCCAAGAAGATTTTTTTATAAAATATTTCACCATTACAACCTTGTAAGGTAATATATATGATGCATCACTGTCTTCAATAATGTCTTCTTTATCTTGATGTTTTTATTTGTGTGGAAATTATTTGTATCTTCGTTCTGCTCACATTACTTTGCCTGCTCTGTGTTGCACTCTAAATTTCCACATCTCATCAATAAATTATATTAACAAAATAAATCCAGCGCAGACAGAATACCAGAGCCTGGTGCTCAACGTGTTATATGTTGCTGAAAGATTTTTCCTACACCCTGCAGACTCATGCGTGTGTGTGTGTGTGTGTGTGTGTGTGAGGGCCTGTGTCAGCCACAGATACAGACAGATCGATACCAGGACTTGTCAGCGGGGAGACTTCGATCAGTCCACACCCCTAAACCCTCAGCCCCCCCATACACACATACACACAAACGGTCACACCCCATATCCCACTGCACAGTGAAAAGAATAGCAGGCTGTCAATAGACCCTTCCACTGCACGCTCTAACACACACACACACACACACACACACTAGTAATAGTAACCCCGTCGATCATCCCTTGTCCCTGCAAAGATCTTCAATGTGTCATGTACTGGCCTTCCTACCATCCAGGGCAGAGTAAAAACCATTTATAGCACCAGTGGGAATCCTGGAGGTATTATGGATGGATGGACAGATGGATGGATGAATGTTTCAAATGGGAAAATGCCATAGAACAAAACAGCGAAGTAAACGTGTTAGTTTAATGTGGTTATTTTTTAGCTTAGGTTAATTTTTAATTCCTGAAATGGATTTACATATTATTTTAAGCGTTCCTGTAGGTTCGGTGTGTCGGCTAACGTGTTGAACGATATATTGTAACTGATAGTGCCTTGATTGAAGGTTAAATATTTAAGAAGTGATTTAAGGCTATTAAAAGATCTCAGTTTTGATACATTTGTGAGATCCAACTGACATTTGTCAACATATATGTCTTTGGCAATGGTCTTTGAAAATGCACACGCTAATGTTACTTCTTGGGCTGCTTTACACATTTTAGTCCCTTTGATTTCTATGAGAAACTGACATAGGCCTGTAATGCACCAGACTACGGGCCCTTAACTTGATTAGAAAGCAGTAGTAAAGGAGAGGTTGCACTGACAAAGAATCAAACGTGAACTGATACCTCAACAACTTGGGGAAAACAAAACACATCACTGAGGAGGACAGCAAAATGATGCAAAGGAAACATTGCTTGGCATGGACACCACAGAAATTTGGAGAAAACAAAACTCTTGTGTTACAGAGGGGCAAAATGCTGAATAAGGAAGGAATATGAACAGGCTCCTCGCCAGTGATGACTCCAAAACCCTGAAAAGAAAACTGTCTTTGATATCAGTTTTGCTTCTATTACAGGCAGCCTGTTGTACAAATGTCCATGAGTAACATTTCCCATCAGCATTGTTGTGCTTCAGCATTCAGGCCAGCGTTTAAGACAGAAACACACAGGACATGCAGATGGTCAAGCAAAGCAGGATCAGAACATAAAGGGATAAAAAAAACAAAACCATAGCTTCTGCGTGTACTTTGCTGAATTTTACATTCCCTATTCAGTTGCTAAAAGTGACTTCTTTTCATGAAAATGAAAAAATGTGTGTTATGTAAGGCTAGATTTAGCTTTGTAGATTCACAGCAGGAATTTCAGAAGGCTTTCCACTAAACAGTTAAAAAGAAGTGAGTTTCTGTATTCCACACCTATCAGTCTGATATTGTTAGCAGGTGTTAATTAGAGAAGAAAGACAGATGATATGGCAAAACACCTGTGAAGATGCACCCCCCGACACACACACACACACACGAACACACCTCCCATGAACCGTACCTGAACACACCTTTGAGTTTATTTCTCTCTTTCACACACACACACACACACACACACACACACACACACACACACACACACACATCTCTGGCTAATAGCTCAATTAACACACTGTCACGTCAGAATATGTGAGGCCACTAAATCCATGTGTCTCCAAGGAGGATAGTGAAGAGAGAGGAAGTAATTGATACTATATTCACGGAAAGCTACTTTGAAAACTAATTATGTGTGTATAACAAGCAGAGAATTATTCCGACAGCTCCTGAAACCTATTAGTTGTGGGGACGGAGGTGTGTGTGTGTGTGGGGGGGGTTTACAGCGTGATCTCTCCATTCGCTGCTGATGTCATGGAACAATGTTACAACACATCAAAGCAGACTGCAACTCAACTGGGAACATACAACTTGGAAGCTGATCTTTATTCCATTGTTTGTGTAATTTGCTCCAAGAAATATATATTTAACTCTACAATCAAGTAGAAAAGTGGTTCAGGATTGAATTAACTGGCTTTCTAAGGCATGCTCTGGGACAAGCCGGCTTGAATTGGATCGGATGTCTGTTTGAAGCTGAAGAAGTATGGGCTGATATCAAAACAGATGTGAATCTACAGCAATGGGAAAAGAAAAGCACAAACCATGGAAACTGAAAATGCTTTTGCATCTATTTACACTGTTTTCATTCAAAGAAACTACATTATGGATATACTATATATACTAAATATCAGCAAACCACACGACTCATCAGCTGTGACATTGTGAATAACCCTAAGAGATGAAGATGAATCTTTTTTAGTGTCATGGGATCCTATGAAAAGGAGGCTTGTCTACCTTATGTATGGCACTCAAACCCATGTCCATTCACTTTTGGCTGACTGCCACAGACTTAAGAAGACGTAACTTTAAAAATGGGTCAAAATATGTACGTTGTTAACTATCTCGGCTCAGCAGTTCCCCGAAAGAGCTGGTTACTGTAGCTTTCAGCAAATGGTAGTGAAACAGGAGTAAATAGTGCACTTGTTGGGAGCTATTTTCAGCTGTGGAAGAATACACATTTTGCACGCTTGTGAGTATTGAACACAGCAGGACGATGTGTGTGTGGGATTGACTGGTTCATGTTCATCATAGTGAAGACACAATGCAATGTTGTGGCTTGTTGATGTGATTTTAATAGTTTTTGTGTCCAGTGGAGCTCGATGGCAAGTAGAAATCAGCCACACAGGCAAAACTAGTACATTCAATTCATTGTTGGTTTTAGCTTTTCATGCCATTCGATGACAACAAGAAAAATGTTGAATATCACCAACCAGGTCCTTTAAATCAATACGGTTGGTTATATTTGCCTTTTCAGTGCAGTGAGATTTCGATGTGAGCCGATGAATAGAGCGATGGAATGGGAAGCAGTCTAACTCTGAATTGGATTCAGAGGAATTGCAGAGCAAAAGACCAACGGGTTCATGCCCTCCATCTCCGTCCTCTCTCTTTTACAAAAAATATGACATTTTCAATGCATGAAGCAATTTAATCTCCCTCTCTTGTATGAAAACGCCTGTAAATGAGCGTCTGTGAAATTAAGGAGATGGCCCAGAGATTGGTCAGTCTGTCGATCTCTCTCCCTCTCTCTTTCTTCGGCTCCGTCCTGTCTCCCTCTAATACAAAATATAAGATATTATCAATGCATGAAGCAATTTAATCTCTTTCCCTTGGCTCTCTCTCTCTCTTATGAAAACGTCTGTAAATGAGTGTCTGTGAAATTAAGTGGGAGATTGTTCTGTTTTCTCTCATGTCAGTCTCTCTCTCTGCCTCTCTGCCTCTGTGATCAGTCCGTTTGTCAGAGGTCAGACTTGTCCCATCTGGGAGCAGCATTCTGCCAGCCAAACATTCCCCATTACCGTATGTAAATTCATTAATTGCAAACTCATAACTACATCATCCTTATACTTTGACCTCTCTTATCCAGCCCGCACACACACTATCACGCCCTCTGCCCTCATGCAAATGAGAAACAAATAAATAAATTATTGAATATACAAGCACTTTATGTCTGGGGCAAATCCTCAGAGAGGAAAACAGAGAGATGGGAAAACGCAAAGTGAGGAGGAAACACAGGGAGAAACAGACAGAAAGGAAAACAGAAAGAAAGAAGTGTGCGGGATAAGAAAAAGATGGGGGCTTATGGGTGCTTAAACAACAAGGCAATGAAAAGAAGAGATGATAGCAGACTGACTGACTGGATGAATGAAATCCAGGTTTTTCAGAAAACAGAATAAGATGCTGGGAAAAACATCCTTTTGTTATGTTAAACACTCCATCTCATTGGAAATGTCTTGGCCTGCTTTATTCATCCTAACATTGTCATCGCGAATAATAGTGGAGATTGACACAGACTCTTGCTTTAGATTAATCCCCAGGCAGTTCAAAGAATGTTACACAGAATGCAATGTGTTCATGGCCCTAAGCTGAAGAATAATATGGCTATGCACTTCTAGCTTTCCTCCTACTGTAAGTGTGCAAACTCTTAAGCTGTCTTAGTATGGCAGCAGTTACAAAGAATTCATTGCTGTATGCAAATGCAAGGCTCCCTTTCAAGTATGCATGTGCATTGCTGATCAGGACAATAAAAAAGCAAGTCATGCATCCCTGACAAGAGTGTGTACAGTGTGCTTCTGCTGCATTCATCAGTATTTACGCAAAATATTTCTCCTAAAAAGCAATGGTTAAATACACAAGTGACTTTGCCTTGTCTCAGCATGTATTTATTGAATAAATTCATGGGCCTAACTGTGTAACGCTGTAATTACAACGTCTTTTTTCTCAAAATCAAAATGAAATATGTACCTTTAAGGCTGCAATTATCATTAACAATGGAACGAATGTCTATATATAATATAATATTTTAGTGTATTTCAGCTCATTATTTTGGTTTTACTGTTCTGGTTCAGTCTCACTGCTTGATAGACCAGGGCAGATAAACCCACTGTGCACTGCACCAGATGATGCTAGTGGCTAGCTGGTGAACATTGGAGAGCATTTAGCATCTAAACAGCAAAACATTTCATTCAGGAGTTGGTGAAGACCAAACCAGAGCTATAAGGAGAGTGAATGTTGGGCTGAAGCTCATGAGGTGATGAGAAACACGACTCACTTAAGGCTAATGTTGTTTCATGTCTGCTTCAGATTGCCCACTGTTAACAGGGTCATCATATTAGTGAGATGTCATGTTTACAGCTGTTGCATTGTGTGTATGCCATGTCTTGCAGTACAATTCCAGATATTCAGCATTGCTAATGACAGTATTTAATGCCAGTTTTCACGTATTTGAAAATTTTACTCAGTAAAAAAATAGATTGATGTGCATGATGCTAATGCTATCATAATGTGCAAAAACAGAACTAAACTCCTAGTGGTAGGTGTTAGCAGCCCACTGGGCAGGATTAACTTAGGCTAGCTAAGTAGCTATGCATTTCAAAATGTCGATATAACTGCAGTCTAGTTTGAATGAGTATTAGGAATAACACAATATGAAATATGTTTCTAAATTTAAATGGCATATATAACAGATCCTATAAATATTACTTTAAAATCAAAGTGAAGAGGATATGCCTCCTGTTGTTTATAAGTGTTTATAACCACTAGAAAAAGGAGGGAAAAGAAGAAGAGTGGTTTGTTCTTGATTTTAAAATTATTACATGACCTAAACCACATGGTTGTAACCACAACATTCAAATCCAAGCTGTCTTTATTTTACCTGTAGTATGTCGCATGTCACCTTTTGCTCACCCACCTTCCTCCTCACTAACAACAGGGTGGTTAACACTGCAACACAATTTTACTTTTTAAAATTTAAACTCTTAACTCTATTTCTCAAGATTGAGAACAACCATTTAGTATGACTCTGTGGTTTGTGGTAAGTGCTCCCCCTAGAGTTCGCTGTGAGAAGTTTCAACTATGATTTATTCTTTGTAGAGAACTAATGCTGCAGGAAAAACATGTGATTTAAGATTTTTGTATTTTGTAAATGGTGTTTGGCTTTAATGTCAGTGTCTATTGCATGCTCTTCATTTTCTCAAGAAAAGTAGCCACAGAACAAGATATAAGGTCTTGTGTGTGTTTCGCGCACGAACACCAAATTATGCCATCATTAACTGTGTAAATCAATCACAAGTCTACCACTGAAGAGTTAAGATTATGTTGTTATTTTTCTGTCCCCCCACTGTGAAAGAAAGCCTGACCCGCGAAGACAATAATAATAGAGTGTAACTGAGAAAGAAATGGAAGGAAAAAAGAAAAAAAGTGGCGGCAAAAAGACAGAAAAAAGGAGGGAAAATGAATCAGTAACCAAAAGGGGGAGAAATGATTCAAAGAGACGATTAGAAAGTGAAAATATTCAGCTCTGACTGTGAGAAGTGAATCTATTTTGGGGGGTGGCAACTTCATACACGGTTTTATAAAGCCACAGCTAGCTTAGAAAACACCAACAGATCTATTTATTAGGGACAATATTTTCATAGTTCCCTCATATAAAATTCCATTCCACTGTTCAGTTTGGCGAAATCGAAGCCACGTGTCCACAGTGTATGAGATATCGCCGCATGCCTCATGAAAATGAATAATATATGATTGGCCTGAGACTATGGCGCTCCTGAAGCCACAGGAAATCATATCCTTCTTCTTCACACTCCTTTTTCAAATTTTCCCTTTTCATCTACTGTAGTTTCTGTTTTGAGCGTGTGTGTGTGTTTGTGTGTTGGGGGATGGGGGTTGGTCAGTGAACTTTTTAGCCTGTAATAGTGGGGACAGGGATGGAGGTAGACATCACAGCACTCTCAAATTGAATTTTCAACAGGGCATGGTTTGAGCAGGTCACAGGGCCGAAAGGAGGAGAGTGAAAAAGAAATTGCGCGATGGAGAAATAGTGTGTAAAAGAAGGATTGTGGTGTGTTGTATAGGCCTAGAATGAAAGAATGAGAAAGAGAAAGCAGAAGAGAAAAGTCTATTTTATTTGGCATTCAAGTGTGATCACACACACACACACACACACTGACCTTTCAAAGCTTTCCTCATTTTTGATAAGCTGTTCCTTCCTCCTCCTCTCCTTTCATTGTGGCTTAGGGTCATTCTGCTTAAATTACACCCAAAAATACAGTGATTAAAAAAACAAACAAACAAACAAGTAGTGAAAGAAAGTAAGGAAGAAGATGATGATCGTTACAGCAGAAAATGTCCCATTCATCTATTGTAATTCTATGCCTGTGTTCCTGTGTTCAAGCCTTCAGCTCTGTGGCGTATACTTCACTGACAGGTGCTGCATTTAAAGACGTCAGCATGAATGTCAATGCTCCGTCGGATCAATAGTGTTTCTGGGATTGGGTCTGAGTTTGACCCTTTAACCTTCTCAAAGAAACAGAGGTACTATGTTTTCTGCAAAGCAAATCAAATTGACATTTTCCCTTGTATATTATTTCAGCATCAATTCTGAATTATTGGCATCTCTACACATGTTCTGGTTGTCTGCCACAAGAAGAAACTTTCTAACATTGTTTTCGTTAGTCAGCGCAAATGTGGACACACTTTTCCTTGAAATATCTGAACACTTTTGAAAGAAATACTCTTTCATTTTGGCAAATACACGTACTGATGTGTAGCCTACACTACACAAGTAGCTGGAGCCTGCAAGGAGTTAGCTTGTTTTAGGAGAAAGACTGGAAACAGAGGGAAACAGCTATCTTGTCTCTACCAGCCCCTCTACAGATCTCTATTTAACATCTCATATTTCTTTCATTTCATTTTTATAAGAAACTCCAGGAAGCAGTGACTTCCTGGAGTCTCTGACAACTGCTACCGGCCAAGAAATAGGACTAGTTTGGCACATAACCCCCATAAAAAGCCTTTATACTTGGGTTTTTGTGCTGATTAAAGAAACGGGATCTGGGGTGTTAACTTATAAGTTAATTTGTTGGCTTTATTGGTGCTGCCAGGTGGATTTTATTGCCTTTGGACAGAGCCATGTTAGCTGTCTCTGCTTCTTTTTGTACTAAGCTAAGCTAACCAGCTGCTGGTTGTCGCTTCATATTTACTCTACAGACATGAGAGTGGTGTCAATCTTCTCCCAGAGTACGGCAATCTTTAGGCATATCTTGTAAGCTTAAAATAAAATTTAGATCATGGTTTTAAAGCAAGAAAACCCCAGTTTGAGCCTTAATGAGTGTTACGGACTGACCACCCCGTTATGGTGTTTAAGGGTCTATACTGGAGTAGTGCACACAAGGACGCCCATGTGACCTGTGTGTGCTTCTAAAGAGAACAAAAGAAGTTTTGTGGACAGAAACTGGAGATTGTTTTTTTTTATCTCTCATCTCCTCTTCCACTCCTCTATTGCCATTACTTCAGCTCCCTCGCTTTATTTGTTTTCTCTAACTACCTCTCTCTCTGCCCTTTCATCGCAATGCTAAACTCTCTCTGCCCAGTTAATCTGAGTTTAAAATATTATTCTTTTGCCCTTCCCTCTCAGAGGTGAATTTCCTCTTGGTGTATATAACACTCTGTTCATCCCTGCTGAAATAAATCCTGAGAATGGAGAGAGGAATCAAATGTGGAGAAAGAGAACTGGGGTATTAGGAAACAGATAAATAAGAGACAAGTTAAAAGATAAGAGATAAACAAGATGGTCTTTAGTTTCCTTGAAGAAAGATATGATAACACGCTCAAAGCCTGCTGGAAACCTAAGCTTTGACAAAGAAGAGAAAAACGCTGTGTGTGTTTAATATCGGGTCTTTTCCTTTGAAGAGGGTTTGTTTCCATTTGTCTTTGGAGAGAATGGTTGCTAGCCTCACTATGACCTTTAAGACTGTTTTCATCTTCTTTCACCCTCCTCCTCCTCTTCTCCTCTCTCTGTCATTATATTTCTCACTTTATCTCTCTCTATGCATCCCTCCAGCTCTTCCTCTCATCTCCATCATTGCGATCAGTGATCAATCCAGTTGTAATCACAGCATCTTCTTGCCCTCCAAACTCTCATTTCCCTCCGTTCCTTTGTTACTCCCTCACTTCTGTCCATGAAATACTAGTTTGCAATGCTGCACCTTCTTCCACCTTTCTAATGCTGGTTGTTCCCTCCGCCTTGTGGGCACTCAGAGGACCGGAGAGAAGGCACAGGAAGAAGGAGTGGAAAGCTGGGTGTGAAATGAGCTGAGCCGCTAAGCCTGTATAGCCAAAGTGAGGACAGTGTGGACGCACAGAGAGACGCTCGGAGGATGATACCATACATACCGTATAGACTGCAGATTTGTATTTAGCTACAGCAGCGTGTCATTGTGGATTCCCCACTGCATGAACAATCCTACAAAAAAAAAAAATGTCAAGCTGCGTAAGATGGTTGCAGCAGTGCATCCAAAGTGTCTCTGATATGAAGGTGAATTACAGGGTGATGTCTTCTTCGCTGACTCGTGTTTCAAAAGAAAACGGCAGCAACTGAGACAGGCTCTTTACTGTACCATACAGGCAAGACATGAGTCTCGGTTTATGGTTCGTTACCATGGCACCGTCATGACACCCACCGTACATCTGGCTAGGGTGCAAACAGGGAGCAGGCTCTGTGCTTGTGTGTGTGTGTTTATGCAGGGTAAAGCAAGAAGGGCAGCGATGTTAGCATAATGGAAAGGATGACATTTATCCCACAAATTGACTTGAAGTCAGCAAAATAAAATCCGGTCCTGGCAGGAAGGCTGTCTGCTGAAGGAGAAAGGGTTGCAGGAGAGGAGAGGAGGCATACGCTGACAAAATAAAGCACAGTGTTGTAAAGGCTGACTGGCAAAGGGAATGGTTGTTTTCTAAGTTGGAGAGGTGGCATGGTGGTTAGAGAAACCAACTGAGTTGTAATTGAGAGGTGAAAGGTTTAGGTGCAATCAGCTGCTATGGGTCATTATGAAATGCTTTTGTGCAAGGTAGGTGACTCCTGCCTCATAAGCTGTAAATCTGTGTCTGTAGAAATGTATTAACACGCTCCTGTAACCACCCTCCTGTACAGGGATCAGCACAATTGGAAGCAGAAAGCCTCCTCCAAGCTATTTAGCTACTAATATAAGATCTCAGACAGGTTTTATCGATAGCTAACACCAGTGAGGTTGGTTTGTGCATGTTCTGGTTGCATGTGCCCTCCTGTGATCACAGATCAATGCCTTTGTTTGAAGCCTTTCATCTAGACACACCTGAAAAGACTGCTCTCAACGTGCCTTCAAGTGAAACACAATAGAAAAAAGCACAGGTGATGCAATATGGATATGTGAGTTACCAAGACTGCAGAGTTTACTGCCTTGCTAATGACTCCGTGTGGCTGTACTCAGATACAATGGTCTCTTTAGTTTAATGCTCAGGTGAGTATGCTAGCATGCTTTCTGTACAATGACAATGCTAACATGTTTGGAACGTTCCACAGGTAAACAGGTTGATTGGTAACAGGTGATAGTATCATGATTGGGTATGAAAGGAGCATCCTGGAAAGGCTCAGCTGTTCACATGTGAGGGTGGAGTGAGGTTCACCACTTTGTGAACACATGATTGTATAAATGATGTCACTACATGGGCTGCAGAAACAAGTTGTGAACACTACACTGACTCCAGTCAAAATAAACTGATTTGTCTGTTGATCTTGGTGACCATCATGTTGTGGTTCCTTTATGTCTGTTTGGTCGAGTTGGGATTTCTATTGATTTCTGTATGTGCACATGACCACTTGAGTAGACAAGAAAAGCCTTCAATGCCTTCATTGGGAAGTGTAGCTGATTAGCTCGCAACACGAGCTGATGATGGAGGATAGGTCACAGGAACTAGCTGTTAGCTGTTAGCTGTGGAGTTTGCTAATGATAAGACCTAACAGTCAATAGCTTCCTCACAGTTAATCTATATATACAGATATGCACACACCCACACCTTTACCTGTGGCTATGCTTTTCATTTCCTTGTTTCAGACTACAGAAACCAAACTCAAGAGTAATCCCAGCATGCAATGTAGCACCAGGATGCCCCTAAGTCAACAGAGGGGGTGCAGTTTGAATTCCAAAGCTACTCTTCAGTTTTAGACACAATTTTTAGTGGAATCAGAACCAAATTAGCAACAGTAACAGGTGCAATGAGCTGCATTATGCAGGAGCTGGATGGCTGCAGAAAGGACCTGATTTGCCATCAAGCTCTAATTGGTGCAAAGACACAACTAATGATCGTTAAGTGGGGAATGATAGCCTCAAGCAAACTTTTCTCACTCCATAAGGATATAATACATAATTCATAGCTAACAGCTGAGCAAATGAGGACAAAGAGCGAGAGAACGAGAGAACAAGGGAAGAGACGAAAGGGACAAAAAGAAGAGGGCCAAGGATACTGAAAAATATACATAGACAAAGTGTTTGTGTGTCTGGGGGGGTTGGGTGATGGATGCAAGTGTCGTGTGCATTCACATGTGGGTGTGCTTATATATGTGAATTTGGATGCACATGTGCATGTGTGTGTGTGTGTGTGTGTTATTTGGCAGGCTGCTGGGTGTGTGAAACTGTGATTGAGGTGACAGTGAGCCCGTGAGAATAGTTTGCATCCACCAGACACACACAAACTCACTCATATGAACACACATATGAACACACACACGCACACACACAAGAACAGCAGCTGTTGCTAATTATTAATTCATGCTCAAATTCCTGTGAAAACTCAATGTGGCAATGAACACTGGGGACGGGAAGAGAGGGAGGAAGAGAGAGAATGGTAGACAAAGAGGATGAGAGACACAGAGAGTGGAAGACAGAAAATGATGGAGACAGAGAAAATGGGAGGGTGGGAGAGAAAACGTCTCTGTGTAATGCAGTTATTGCCTTAAAACTCCATGTTTTCGTCATACTTTTCAACGAATCAGCTGTTGATGCTCGTTTAATTTCCTATGATAACAAAGGTACAACAGTGTACCTTTTGTCAGTGTGAAGGAAGCTCTGATGTTACACCCCCCTGGGATTGTAACAGCACTGCGACAGTGTAACAAGCTTGCAAAACTGTGTCTCATAAAATGGGTACATCTGTCTGAGTGTGATCACTACACGATCTGTATGATTTAATGTGTTGATCTCAACTCTGGACTGGAAAACTCTGTCAGAAGGAGAACAGATGCCGATGCACGCTAATAAGACATGATAATAAGAACATTTCCACCCGATACCAAGTAATAATGTAATAAAAGCATTAGGCTAATTTAATGAATGTCATTATCACATAGTGACTCATGAAATGTTACATACATATCAACAACATACAGCAAACAGGTACATTAATATTTTGTGTCAGCAAAAATATTTAATAGCTTGGATTTCTAGCCAATGCAATATTTTAACATCTACATCATTAGATCCAAGACGGTGCAGTTGCGGGACCTCACACTGTGAGCGGGACCCACAAATCTTGGAAAACGAAACAATAAAAGCCTTCATTTTGACACTCGCTGTCATGCTAGGTTGTAACAGAATCTATTCAAATAAGGAACAGTGAACGGGAGGGGGGCAACAATATTCATCAAGGTTCTCAATATTTATCAAGACTTCGGGGATTGACCTCTAGCATTTTCATAAAGAAGATGGGTGATATAGGACAGGACCCTCTGGAGTCTAGACACCAGTAGCAGGAAGAAGATAAGACCTCTCAGTAGCAGGTCCTGAAAGATCCAGAAGATCATGGTGGAGGAGGGCAGATGGTGGTCATAGTAGACAATGATTGGATCACAATGATATTAAAAGCACAGCATCCAAGGAGCAATTGGCTTGAGGAATAGAAAGATATATGGCGATGTCAGTGAACGTCAGGGACTTTGATAACGTGGGAAAGCAGAAGACTGGGAAAAGAAGCAAATATTCACCCACAGAGGAATGACAGCAGAATGTGAGAGGAAAACACCTTCTCCTCCTGAAGTTTTGCCATTTACATTAAAATGCACACTGATTTATAACTGCTCCACAAAACAGGAATGGTTCGTAGACAGTTATGAGACAGAGTCAATGGCACAAATATGTGTTGAATAAACTGTGCAAACGTACTGGCCTGTTATTGGCTACACTAATGACCTTGCTAACTGAATGGTAGTTGTGACCAGACTCCAGTTTCCAGTGGCCCTAGCCTTTCTACAACTTACACTTAACTTTTAATGACATGTTATTTTACTGAGCACCATCATGCTGGATCTAAAAGACGGCCGAAAAAACCCCCCAAAACATACAGAGTAATGGTTACTGCTTTAGTAATGAAAGACAGACACCATTTAGATATGATATGACGTCTATATAAAAACAAAAAACAAAACAAAACAAAAAAATAACTCAGCCATTGTGAAATTTTCTCCTTGGCTACAGGCTCTTTGTGTTTTGCTGAAGCATCGGATTTAATCATAATAGCCTTTTCTTGACATTTCCAGGCAATCAATAATTACATGTGCCTGGAATTTGGTGAATTGCCTAAAGTGCAACACTTTTCATAAAGACAGGGAAGCACTGGCTTATTAGCTACACAAAGCATTAAGGCTTTTGCCTCATTCGAAAACAGAACAATACTAAAACGAATATACGGTGACATTTGAGAATGCTACAGTCAAAATTATTTTTGTCTGATGACATTTCATTGTTACATTTACACAGGGAGTTTGTTCAATTTTTACTACTTCAGGATAAGAACATGATTGATTGCTATTTGGAAATGAAGTGGGGGCATTTTGGAAGTGTGTGTCATAAATGTCATTATGAAGTTTAGCTAGTTAACATAAACACAAAATTGATGTGTAATTATGTATAATGGGAGTGTGCACACACGCATGTGCACTCACACACAGGTACAATGAGTAAGATATCCACACAAAACTCCAGTCATGCTATCTGCACATCTTCGTCTAATTTGCACCTTCTTTTCTGATGATGTCCATGTTTAAAATTGACTAATTTAAAAAGTGCCTGCTTTGTGTCAAGCTCTAACTGTGAACCAGCTGTAGAAGGTGTTGCGGTTAATTCAACGGTAAATTAACACTTAACTTTAGCGCTAACACCCCAAGTAAACAAGGAAGCTGGTAGGTCTCTGAAATTGAATGCTAAAATGCTAAATGCTAAAAACTGCCGGCTTCTCCTTTGGCGCCTGCATGATGGCGAATAATCAGATCACCATAATGATACATTTTGTCAAGGGCAGAGAGCTTCATACTCGGCTAAAATGTGCCGCACCCGCCCATGGCAAAATGTCATTTACATGACTGTATGAGCCTCTTTTTAAAAATGTTTGAGGCACTAATTCTGTCTCTGAACATGTATTGAAAGAACGGACTGACAGGAACGCTGCTGATGAAGCCCATTTGTGTATTTCCACAATGACTCTATTATGCAAAACACAGTCCACTGTATAATTAACCATGGGTGCATGGCTTCCAAAGACAAGGAGAACAAAGTCAGACAAAATGTACAATTAATAATTCTTTCATTGTTAATTAACCAGTCATTTATCTCCAGCTTGAACTTGAGTGGCCTGTAGCATCCAAACTAATTACTAAGCGATGGTTTTTAGGACAGCTCCCACATTTTTTCAGCAGGGGTGGCCAACCATAAACCACAAAGAGCCAATGGAGCGAGTGGTCGGCAGGTTTAGGGTTAGGAAATATAGGGTTACATGTTACTGGATTTGTCTTTAGAGAAACATCGAACAGAGAGGGACAGACAGAAGGTGAAAAGATAAGCAAGAAATTGAAAGAAAAGAAAGTGAGAAAACATTGTTACTGAAGAGGACAGACAGAAAGACACAGTTAATATGCATCAATCAGGCATTGATAAGAGTGTTACAGCATTATGCACTGCTGTTGAGATACAGTCATAAATACAAGTACATACATAGTAGAATGTGTGCAGGATTCATTCATTCCTGTTTGGTGACATGCATGTTATTAGCTCTGCAAATGTACAACCTGTGAAAATTACTGCAGGATCTCCAACAGCCACATTGAAGCCATTTGCAAGCCCCTTATAGTTATTTTTTAAAAGCCATTTTGATGGTTCCCTCACTAATTTCATCGAGACATTACCAAACCCTGTTTGGAGACTTGGCTGCCAAATTCTGGAGTCCTTCCTGCTCCCGCTCTGCACTTTTGTTTGATTTGCGATTTGGTTTATGAACCTGCAGAGGCTTTAATGGAAGAGACACACACTCTCTGATCCCCATTAACTACCTTCTGCTGCACAGAGAGGAAGATAAGAGGAGGGGGAGGAGAGGAAAGAGGCTAAAAATGAGGACCAAGTCATGGCCCTCATTATCAAATCCCATCAATGGGGGGAGAAACAGACTGAGGAGGAGACAGAGGAGGGAGAGGGGGGTGTTTATAAATCCAACAGGAGAGAAAATAGTGGGATGTTAATGATAAACTGAGATGGGAAAGAACATAGAGAAGGGGTGATTTGCCAACAAAAAGAAAGTGAGGGTCACCTATGGAGCGAGAGATAATAGGAAGAACAGGCCAAGCCTCTGATGTGCATGTGTGAGTGGATGAAGGAGCCCGGTCAGCCTTCATAAGCCATTGATTTACACAATCCCAGTCACCACCTAATATTTCATCTTTGCTACATTTGCAATCTCCCATCCGCTGAGGCCATGAGCCATTACCGATGGCCAGGTTCACAGCATGCAGGCCTCCTCGGAGTAATGAGATAGAGAGAAGTGAAAAGTGGCAGACAGGGCAGGCAGGAAGGAGGTGGAGGAGGAGGAAGAGGAGGAAAGAGTAGAGGACAAAAAGGGGGATAATGGAAGAGAAGAGGAGGATGGGTATGAGGGTGGATGGAGGTTTCTCAATATGCCATTATGGAGCATGAAAAAGAGAAAATCAGTGATGGGCAGAGAGAGAGTGATTGAGATGGAGGTTGAGTGAGAGTACAGGTAGAAAGACAGAGAGAGATATGGATGGGAGATTGCTTTTCTCTAATTATGTCCCTTTTCACTGTCAGAGAGACGGATATAAAGCTAATTCCACCTGCCCTCCTTCTCATTCCCATTTTTTCTAAAAGCCTGTACTCGTTTTCTTTACCCCCTTTCACATGAAGCGTGTTAGAGGCTGTTTTCATGACAGCAAAATGAACAGATGGCAATATCAGCCCTTACAAAAGAGACATTTTGTGGTTGCTATCACCGTGACAACAGCCCTTGACCACCCGCACAATGTACTTTGCTTCTGTTCTGTGAAGGCAGAGCTCCATCTCCCTCTTGGTCTGCCTCTATCCGTCCATTCAACTCAATCTCGTCACCTTCAGTCTCTTTTTGATATCTGTGTGTCTTCACGCGGGCAACAGTGGTAGCTATGGAGGTACATCAAACTGCATCACTGTATCCTTCACTTGGACAAATAAATCTTAAAACTGAATTGGCTGCAGAATGCTACTCCTGTAAAAAGGTAATATCTCCTTTATGGATAGCATTAAAGCAAACGCAACATAAAGATGGATGATATCACAAATGCAAATGCACACATGCAAAACCATTTCATTTATATGCTTGAATAAAGACTGAAGCATAATCTCACCACCATACATCAGTAGCCCCATAATTGGTGTATTTCTTATTAAAAAGGATATTATATTGTAACTTTATGCTACAGATAAAAGTCTTAATTATTCCATTCTGATTATATTTGATTAAGTCTTTCGCTCCACACCCTCAGAAATCACAATCTCATTGAAAGGATAATTTCCTACTTCAAAAGCTAATTAAGCCAATCAGAGCACAAAGGACTGGCTGTGGCCATGACGCAGCATGTACTACGTTTAACAAGCCAAAATTGCTGAAAAGTTTAATTTTCATTTTGACTTCTTTGCAAGGTGATTCATGCTTTTCCCCAAATGACTGCAAATTCAGACTAAACTTTTTCAGTTCAAACACGGTCTACAGTTCGAGGTCATCTATCTACCTATCTATGCTTTAGAATTATCTACAGAAATGCATAAACTTTATGTTACGCCACATAATAAAACTAATTCATTAGCTCTGTCAGACTCGATCCCATGTATGTATGTAATGCATTTGGGTGGTATCAGTAGCTGGCAGTTACAGCACAAAAGATTTCAAAATTGGAGATATGTGATCTTGCTTGGACACTGGCAATGTGCACTTTTCACAGCAGTCCGGTGCACCGCAGAGAGAACTATATAAATGAACTGCACAGTCCCAGGGAAAGCCCCTCTGAACGTGCCCAGAATGAGTGGCAGGACGCTCTGAACACGACTCCGTCTTGCCATCGCTGCAGGAACAGTGGAACCTGAAAGAAGGGCTCTGATAGGCCCAGTGGGGAGGAGATTGCTCTGTCCCTGATTGGATGATTAGGGGCTGCGGGGGCTCAAATCAGCCGTTTTCAGGAAGAGAGTGGTTTGGTTAAGTGGATTGGCACTGTGTGCGCTCTGTGTGTGCTCTTTGTGTGTGTGTGTGTCTTGTGCCTGTGTCTTGAGTTCTGTGTTTAAATGCGTGTATGTGCGGGCTTGCGTGGCTTGTATGTGTGTTCAGAAATTGGTGAGTCCAGTTCAATAAGGGAGGTACATTTATAAAGGAAAAGAGTAGTGACAGAGGGGACTGAAGACTAAACAAAGGAAGCGAGAGGACGGTAAGGTAGTTTTTGTGTGTGTGAGTCAAATTAATGATGGGTTTAGGCTAAAGATGGATGGGTGGGCCTTAGAAGGAGAGGGGGAATAAGCACCAAAATGTGGAAAAGCAGAAAAATAAAAAACAAGGAATACAGCAAAAGAAAAAAAAAGAGAGGCGAGATGTAGGGAAGAGTAGTACAGGTGTTTGAACAAAGAACAGCAGTTATTTTAGTCAGCTGGGTACCCATGACAACTGAGATGTGTGTGTGTGTGTGTGTGTTTGTGTTTGTGTGTGTGTGTTTGTGCGCACGTGCGTGCGGGCTGGCTCAGTCATGTGTTCGTACACTCTTCCACTGCAACTGCTGTCATTACTAGCTGGTAGGATGTGAAATAGGTTTCAGATACCTATATTTTGTGTCTTCCATTGTTGTGAAGTCACAGTTCCCCGCTAGCCTCCGTAGGTTTGTTCTGCTGGAACCGAGGGTTGGAGTACTCATTGTTACAATCTGAATCTGGAGAGACTCAAATACAGAAAAGACAAGACAGTGTTCGACATGCGAAGAAAGACAAAGCCATGAAGCATATTTCCGTGCATCAGAGGCTTCAATGAAGTACAAAGCATAATTGTAGTATGCCTTAGATCTGGCTGCAGACCCATAAGCTCAAATTTCTCACTGTAAAGAATATTCCATTGTATCGTTATGCTGTAGAGAAGTCCTAATTATTCCACTCTGATTACATTTGATTAAGTCATTCACCTCACACTCTCAGAAATCACACAATCTCATTGAAGGAGTAATTTCCTACTTAAAAAGCTAATTAAGCCAATCAGAGCACAAAGGACTGGCTCTTGCCATGACCCAGCATGCCTGACTTTTAATTATCGAAAATTGCTCACAAAGTTTTAATTTTCTTGTCTTCCCTTTATGATGGGCTTCATAGTTATGTGGCCTAATAATAGCGTTTAATCAAGTCCAGCATTAGTTTTGCACCAAACCTTGACACTTTGATGACAGGACAGTGCAGTAGCTCAATTGCAACAACAATCTTTCTCTTTTTCCCCCTCAATATTTATGTCAGCTTTTAATGTCTGTTGGGTGTTACACTTTTGTGAAGTCATATTTCTGAGAAAAACACAAATAAAATACAATAAATTGTGATTAGTGTCCCGAACAGCAAACGGCTTAGCAGCCCTATCAGCTGTGCACAGCAGGTCTGTCAAGCTTTGGATTTCTTTGCATGTTCAAACTGTTTGCATTGAGCACTAATAACGAACATTTAGCACTCAGTATTTCAAGAATCTGGAAAATCCCCAAAACACAAAAATATGAGACTAAAAGTGTAAGAAATGGCTTTAACAATTGCTTTATCGGCTTTAATCTAAGTTGCTAACATTAGCATGACTGTCTGACTGGCTACCTACAGTCATAGCCGTGCATTATTTCCAAGACCAAGAGTTAGCATATCATTAGCTCAGGACATTATTATGTGAGATTACATGTTATGTTAGAAAAGACTCATTCAGGATTGACACACTGATCATGTAGGAGCAGTAAACACTGGTTCCTGATGCTAATAGAGATTAGGGTAATGCCTGGAGCAGTGTCCTGCTTCTGCCTTCAACAGGTTGTTTGCAGTCACGTGACGCCAAAGAAAGTGAAAACCACAATGGATGAGATGGAGAAATGTTCTGAGGTGTGTGGCCCTTTTAAAAGACACGTTTACGTTGAAATGATGTACAAGCAGCATGTGTCTCACATCAGTTTGGACTCTTGAGGACAAAATACACAAAAGTAGATTTTGGAATGGTTCAACCCTGTGTGTGTTTTTTTAGAAGGAATAATTGAAGGTCGTTTTTGCCCAGTTTTGACAGCCCTACACACTACATAATTTTATCTGCCGACTGTCACCACAGACTGACCCAGCCTGGAACAGACCTGGTCCAGCTTGGCCCATCAGTCATAGTGCCCGAATGGTGCTGAGCAAATGGTCAGTTATATGCAATGTTTGCTGTTCTGGCCTTCATTTTCCAGCTTCGATTGGCTGATTTTGCCTCATCTCTGCAGATTCTAAATACTCATATCTGGACATCAGGACCTGTGCCATGTTTGTTATTGCATCTCTAGCTGTGAAGGTCTGGAGCATGTTTAGAACAAGTTAACATTAAAAATCAAATCAGATGAAACTTGACCTCATTCTTGTGATCATTGCCTCCAAAGAGAGCCTTTCTCACTGCATGTAAGGGCATGTTTTCAAACACAAGCAGCGCACTTTTACAGTTTCTATCCCTTTGCATTCTCCAAGCTGTTAACATGAAGTGTTAAATGTGAATGTTAATGTTGGTTTGGCTGAACAGTACATTGTACGTGTGTGGGAGAGCTTGTCAATGCTCTGCTCCATCGTTCCCTCTCGGTTTCGTCTTGTACTGTGCATGCACTAACACATGTTAGTGCACGTATTTGTGTATATTTCAGTGTTTTTCTCTGAGCCTTTTTGTGTGCGAGGGTGTTCATGTGAATGATGTGCGTGGAGTGTGTAATCTTCAGCTGTGTGTCCTGTCCTGTTGTGTTGTACATTTTCTTCACAGTAAACACATGTTCAGTGTTTCTCTCCAGAGGGACAGTGGACCCTCTAAGTACCCACTGCTGTGATTCCCCCAGCTAATGAGCCTGTCTGATAGACACACATAAACTGGAGTACAGTCTCACGCGCACACATATCGTCCTGTGCACACATAAATGAGTGTGTGCACACAAAAACAACTCACAAACACCAAGTAATCGTGTGCGCTGTTTTTCTAATCCCCATAAGGATTCAGGAAACATGCTTTCAGGGGGGGAAAAAATCACATGTACCAGTCAGTGCCGTATGTGTTCTGCATCATCAACACCATCAAACTAAAACTCTTGTGCACAATGTGTCTAATTAATCACACGTTCAACAAACCGGTCAACTCGCTCGAGGGAAGAATGTGTCACTTAATCTGTTCAGCTGTGACAAGCACAGAAAGAAAAACAACTATTGCTCCTAATATTGTTTTGTTCTCGCTTTAGCATGTGACTAGCAGATTTTAAAGTGTTGGGGTAGCAAAGATGACACGTTTCCTGGAGTCGGAGTTTGTGTAGCTTTGTTGTGGTGCTTTTGAGTGAATGTATCTTTGTATGCGTAGGCTGAGCTTTACTTGTCCACTTAATTGTAAAATTAATACTCATTTATCAATAGCATTTAAGTATATTTTAAAATAAGTACATTGTTTACTGTTTGCTTACCGCCTTATTCACATTATAAATGATGTCAGCACTGCAACATGGAGATGCAGCAGACAGAGGCATCATACCTGCAGACTGGAAGTCATCTTTGGGTTAAAAGAAGCCAGTTAAGGTGATCTGGGCATCTGATTACGATCCCTCCCAGACACCTCATCGTGGAGCTATTCTGGACATGTCCAACTGGGACGAGATCTCAGGGCAGACCCTAAGCACACTAGAGAGATTTCATGTCCAATTTGGCATGTAAATGCCTCCGAAAGGAGCTGGAGGATGTGGTTTAAGAAATGGATGTCAAAGCTAGTGTGCTCTAGTCTGCTGCAACTGCAGCACAGCCCTGGAAGAAATAGATAAAGCTAATTTATTTACGTCCATAACACTTATACACTGCGAACATGTAATTAGTAAAAGATACAAATTTAAGATCATCACAGCACCTTTTAAATATGAGATAAGTGTTTGTCACTCAAAGTAAAGATTTTGGATTAAATACCGTCTTAGAATCAAAGAAGAATACTTCTGATTGAAAAGCTGGAGATTTAAACCCTTTGTCGGACTCGTAAAAGCTGAAAGACAAAGCAAAAGTTAGCAGGTATATTTACAGTACATATTCTTCTTTGGATCACCACATGCCACTAAAGTCATATGAAAGCTTACTGAGTACTTCATACTGTGTGAGACTAAGAGCGATGGTCCTGTGTAGCGAGGCGTGGCATTCCTGCAGTACTGTTCACACTAAAAATACAGGCACTCAGACTATTGTGAAGCACTTCTGCATGCCATGAAATCTTCATCTGGATTGAAAAACAGGGAATATAACAAGCACTGGCTAATTCAGTGGGGAGAATGCACTGACCCTGGGATGTTTTTTTTCACTCATTTATCTTCCCGTTGTGTCTATCTCAAAAGGGATGCAATGGTTTGTGCGTTTGGGAATTTCAAAAATGGCGTGATCTGTGTGACTTTCTTTGTTCTGAAATAAAAAAAACAGAGAGATTTTCCTCAGGTTAGGAAAGAATGCTGTCAAGCAATACAGGTGTGCATAACAAAGATTTTCGAGCCTACATCTACAGGAAAAGTGGAAATACACTGTGTGGGATGAGGTGTTGTTTGAAGGGACAATGCTATGGCCAGTTTGCTGATCAGACAACACTCAATTCCATTTTTTATTGGGACTTTAAAATCTATAGTCAGAATAAAAGAGCAAGAGAGCTAATCTTAATCACTGTCCACGCCAGTCTAACTACACCCATTACTGCTTTGCTAGGACATTACTGTATTCTTACTGTCACTGCAATTTTGCCATCTTTTCCCATTCATTCTCTCAAGCTGTTTGCACAGTGGAGGAAGAGTTCTGTTTTCCACTAAATCATCACTTAATCATCTTTATCCCAAGGAAGAAGGGTGAATGCCAAATGAGGTCTACTGTATGTTGCAGTCTATGCGAACACATGACAACATGAGTCACTCTTTTACCCATCTGACAATTTCCCTTTTAGCTTTAAATTATGTTTTATAAATTAGTTCGGGAACGAAGACCACGCCCCGAGCACACCTAATTACCTTACAAAGTATTTAAACTGACAGGATTCATTCATTTCGCCTTCAGCTCGGTCTTCGCACCCCTCCCATCCTGAACCCCTTTCTCTTTCCCTCTCTCCCTCATCGGTGCACTTTAACTGAAAATACGACATCATCCAAAGAGGTGGTTCCCCCACTCTGCACTGTGAGAAGAGCAACTATATTTAAAAGGTGCTTACATGCTAGTGCATCAGTGATAATAAAACAATAATATAACATCTAAAAAGATGTTATAGTCCAACCCTTTGGGCTACAAATACCAAATCCAGATTCTGTTTTAGCTGCATTGTCATGCTTCATTTCTTTGTGACCGTTCAATCAAAAATAAAACACTAAATGAACTACTTTCTTATTCTTATTCTTATAATAATTTTTAATGCTTTTTATTAGCAATTTACCGATATGACATTTGTTGTCAGTTGAAGAACATGGAAATAAAGCGTTGTGTGTTGTGTTGTATCTTGTATCTTGTTATGTGTCCAGGTTGAAATTTGGCCACACAGGACCAAACACATCATGTAGCATTTTAAATACCGATTATATTAGTGATGGTTGAAACAATTGTTTTTCTCTTGTTTTGATGATTCTGATGATCGGGGCGTGGTCTACCTCTGCTCAATTGTTCTCCCTCTGCCATAAATACCGGCGTCAATGCATGGCTCGATACACGCCGAGCACTCAGCTCCTCGAAAATAGTAAGTTTGCTCTTTGCCTTTTATGCCTGAAAGTAATTCTGCTTTCTTTTGCCCTGCCTTAGTTTGGATCACCTCCGCTGCCTTCTGCCTGGTTCACCTCTGATTCCTGACAACTCGGCTTCCCCAACTCTCCAGCCCATTCCCCAGACGACCCACTGCTTCTGCTACACCTACCCGCTGCCATCAGCCTCACCTCCAGCCGCTCCGTCCCAGCCTATCCCTCAGCCTCCTTCAGTAAACCCTTTCGTTGGTCCTGTTTTTGTTAGTTGTTGGTAGCCTTACTTGTTCCTAGTTATTTGATAGTGTGCCCCAGTTCCTTTGTTGGCTTCCAGTGTTCAGCATTTTTTTATTTTATTCTGTTTGCACATTTCACTTCCATATTTTATTGTTTATTGTTTAGTATATTTTATTGCCTTAGTATATTTTCATTGTTATATTTTTAATTGCTTTACAAATATTTTTATTGCATGTTGGTTTATTTTATTGTAGTTATCTTAATTTTATTCTTTCTAGTCTTCTTATCTTTCTTACCATCTGTTCCTAACATGGGGGTTGCAATGAAAATTTCATTGACATGCGCAATGACAATAAAGACTCTTGAATCTTGAATCTTGAATTTCATGTTCCTTTGCTAGTCTTGTTGCTCCTGAGTTATATGTTCCCGTCCAGTATTATCGCCATTTGGGCTTGTAATTGATACTGTGGAAATATTTTGCTTGGAATAGTTTGGTAGTTGGTCTCACTTCACTGTTTGTTGTACATAGCACTCTGGGGTTTTTGTATTCATTTATTGTAAATAAATTCTTGTGTAAACTTATTTGTGTACTGAGTTCTTCATCTGCGCCTGAGCCTCTGACCTCCAAATCGCGACACGCCCTTCCATTAATCCGGTAGGTTACCAAAATTATCTGGACTTGGCACTGATTGGCTATAATAACATGGTGCCATCTGACTAACCAATGTGCAACAGAGAACAGGACCTGAAAAGATCAAGGTCTACCCAAAATGTGGGATATTTCAACACTTTTCCAAAATACACATTTCTTCTTCTAACCCAAATAAACCATGACTTACCAGAATTACAGCATAAAGACTGAACTGAATTCATATATTTAGTTTCACAAAAGACAGGTGAACGTAAATAAGTTACCCTGCCATGAAATTGCATTGGACTCTGTCTTATTTCGTGATGATCACCCGTCTTTGCTAACAAAAAGATGTGTATCTGTACTTTTGTATGCTTTCATTTTGTTTCTAGGGTAGAACGACGTCTGAACCACCAGGTAGTTGGTTGTATCTGCTGCCTCAGTAGCAGGCAAATCTATCAGTTCAGTTGAAAAATCGTTCCTCCCCAAGTAACCAGTTCCAGTAAACCTGTAAAATAGCTCCTGTCCTGCTACATGTGTTGCTAGGCAATAAGCAACTAAACACCAATTATGATGATTAGGCTGGGCCAAGAATGTTAAAACCAGGAAAAGTGGACAACTGCCCTCAGGCTCTAAGGTGCACTTTGTGGTCATTCCTTTGTGGTAATGTGATTAATTTCACATTTGTGCGATGGTATGCCAAAGTAGAGCACAATATGAACTGAAACAGAAAGACCCTTGCAAAGGCCGACAGGTGCCTTAGACACTCTGCACTCTTCTCTTAACTCTCACACTCATTTTCACACTTATTTCTTCCATCCCCTGAAACTGTCCTTCAATCCACAGTCGGTACTAGAACTAGATTATTATGACCAGAACACACATGAAAGAACATACGTTCAGTATATCTACATCAGGCATGTCAAACTCATTCCATAAAGGGCCGTGTGGCTGCAGGTATTTGTTCCAACCAGGGAGGAGCACACCAGGCCAACCAATCAACATCAAGGGATCACTTAGTTATCAGCTGAAGACTGAGATCAGCTGATTAATTGATTCCAGCCAGGTGTGCTCCTCCTTGGTTGGAACGAAAACCTGCAGCCACACGGCCCTTTATGGAATGAGTTTGACATGCCTGATCTACATAAGAACCATATATGGCTACTTTTCATGTTTGGGTAGGCCTCTCAGTCCCCATTAAGGGAATAGAATACAGTGATATTCGGACACGAATGTGCTTCCAAATTTGTTTGAAAAAAAAAAAAGAAATATGCAAAAGTGCCCTCTTGAATGCCCCAGGGTAGAAAAAAAACATGATAAAGTGCACTCTATGGTGGCCAAATGTCCAAGAAAATGTGAAAACAGTTTGAGAAAACATGCTATACTGCCCTCTAGAGCGAACCTCAGTGGAAAAATGTGATCAATACTTTCTAGAGTGGCCGTCCAGTGGAGAAAATGTGAGCAAGTACCCTCTACAGTGACCCAATATGCTAGAATTTGTGATAAAGTGGCCTTTAGGTTGCCCTTCTAGTGGGGAAAATGTGATGAAGTGCCCTCTAGGATGCTTTTCCAGTGGAGAAAACATGCTATAGTGCTCTCTTGGATGCCCTTGCAGTGGAGAAAACATGCTAAAGAGCCCTCTAGGGTGCTCTTTTTATTTTTCATTTTTTGTCTCTGATGCTCATATAGCTAGAGTTCACCATTATCATTCTACAACACAGAGTTTTACAATGAAATGAGACTTGTAGTCCCTTTGTGCTACTTATAAAACAAGCATTATATGAATGGATGATTGAATAATAAGTGCTAAAAAATGGCTGTTTTTATGGTGAAATGCAGAGGATGAGTTGAGGAATTTCACAGCCTGAGGAAAGAAGCAGCTCTATAGTCTGGTGGTTCAGCAACAGATTTGCCAGATGGCAGCAGGGGGAACAGGCTGTGGCTGGGGTGCATATTACACTTTCATATAGATCCATACTCTCAAAGTATGAAAAAAAAGAAAAAAAAAGAATCTCAGGAACCATGTGATCCTGGACCAGCCCCGCCCACCGTAGCCCCGCCCACCGTAGCCCCGCCCATCGTAGCCCCGCCCACCAAAGAAGTGGCTTTGATGTATGACTCTGGCTGGAAGTGGCTTTGATGTATGACTCACTGGGAGTGGCTCTGATTTCACCCTATGAATACACCTGCCAAGCCCAACTAGAGTAGCACTAACCAATATCAGTGATTTACAAGTGACGTGTTTTAGCCGATTAGGATCCACCAAGATCTCCATAGACAACAACACTACACTTCATAGAGCTAGAGTTTACTACAGAGAGTGCGATGGCTTACAGAAACCACCCACGCAACCGGCCAAACTACCGGCCAAACTTCCACCCAAACAACCCGCCAAACAACCCGCCAAGCAACCACCCAAACCACCACCCAAGCAACATGGATCAATTTGTTGACCCTGCTCCTCAGGACAATCCGGTCCATCCTGCAGAATTCCTCCGTCTGCAAAGTGCCCTTGACCGCTGTCTCCACGAGAACAGCGAGCTGAAAAAGCAGCTGAACTTTGCGTGGTTTGACAGGGATCAATTGTTGGATTATCAGCGGGGGCTCGCCCACAATGTCTACGACTTGAAAGAGGAAATAAGTAGACTGAAGGGGCTACAGGCCAAGTGTGACAAGGACAACAGCGATAAGACCTTGACACTGAGTGAGTCTCAGATGAAGGTGAAGCAGCTGGAGCAGCAGCTGGAAGAGAGGGACGCAGAGATCCAGGCTCTCACAAAGGACAAAGCCCACCTCTCTCAGATGCTCGAAGAGGCCACAGGTGGTATGGAAGCTCTCAAGGAGAAGTTGACCAATCACCAGAGCTGGGAGGCAAGACTGAAACAGATCGAGGACAGAAAAAGAGAACGGGCTGACAACGCACAGAAGGTGGAGACAATGGTCGAACAGGTGAAGAGACTGGAAGAGCGCTGTGAGAAAATGAAGGAGGCAAAGGCAAAGAAGGAAAGCAGCCTCTGGTCTCGCCTGAAGTGTTTTAAGATTGGACAGACAAAGGAAGAGAGGGAACAGATGAAGATAAGGAAAAAGAAAGAAAAAGAGGAGAAGGAAGAAAGGAAAAAGAAAGAAAAAGAGGAGAAGGAAGAAAGGAAAAAGAAAGAAAAAGAAGAGAAGGAGGAAAGGAAGATGAACACAAAGGAGGAAAAAAAGGAGAAGAAGAACAAGAAGAACAAGGCTTATGAGGCCTGTGAGGACGACACTGAGGCGAAGGAGGCTGCTGGTTGCAGTGGTTCCCTCTTCCTCCTTCCCTCAACACCCTGATCCATCCCTCCTTCCTCCTCCCTCCTCTCCATCTTAACCTTCCTTTCATTTTTCCCTAAACGCCACCCTCACCCAATGAACTCATTAATTCTCATGTGCGTTAATCAAAGTGTTTCATACACTGTTTAATACACTGTTGTGTTGTTGCCAGCGCCGTCTTCTTTACAGTTGTCTGCTGAGGCAGCAGCATCAGAGCCACCGACACCAACAGACTTCATCATCAAGATCATCAAGAGAGCTGGCTCTGTACTTGGACTCAGACTTGAGTCTTTTGAGACCGTAGTGGAGAGGAGGACGCTGAATAAACTGTTATCCATCCTGGACAATGATCAGCACCCTCTCCATCACACAGTGGAAAGACAGCGGAGCACCTTCTCCCACAGGTTGCTACAGCTCCGCTATCGAAGGGATTCAAGAGCATCTTCTCCTGGTGCTCCGGTTCGCCGATAAAAATTATCCAAAATTAGTATTTTTATATAATTTGTCTGTTTGGGGAAGTTGTTCTTTATGTGAATCGAGGGTCTAAGGACAGAAGATTGTAAAGACCCTTGAGGCACATTTGTGATTTGTGACATTGGTTGGTAAAACTGTCCAAACCTGTCCGACCTTCGAGCCCAAGTATCTTTGTAGTGCTACTGAGATATTTTCGCTGGTCTTGTACTTGCTGAATGAAGTTACACTGATGCTGGTGTTCTTTGAAATCTAAAGATACGGATTTAAATGGGTTATATGGGACAAGGAGCAACACAGTCTAACCAGCCAGGATAGAAAATCAGACTTAGACTTCGCCTTTAGAATTTATTGATCTCACAATGAATGCCATTACATTGTACAATAACAACTAAAACAAAAAAATACAATACTTCTTTTTACTACTGTTTGCTATTTTGCTATTTTATTATTATGTGTATAATTTTTACTGCTCGCTACTTTGATATTTCATTATGTTTGTTCTTTATAGTTTTAAATAAAATACAAAATTTACAAATTGCAAATACAATTTTTCACTTATTTTCACTGTGTGTAATGCTGCTGCTGCACTGCAATTTCCCAGCTTGGGATAAATAAAGTATATCTATCTATCGATCTATCTATCTATCTTTTATTTACTAGTGCTGGAGACTTTTTTAAATAATGTAAATACGAGTATTCAATATAAAAATATTGAGGGCGGAGGGAGGTGGGGGTGTAAATATAACGGTAAATGCAGCAGATTCAACTGTGTCGCGTCATCAGAAACAGACGCTTCTCGTGATGCTTCAGAGGAAAGGATTTCTGAATTCTCTAAAAACATGTTTCCTCGTTTATGCAAAAGTGGGAATAAACTTTTGCATAAACGGGGGCACGAGGGCACTTATGCAAAAGTGCCCTCTTGAATGCCCCAGGGGAGAAAAAAAAAACATGATAAAGTGCACTCTATGGTGGTCAAATGTCCAAGAAAATGTGAAAACAGTTTGAGAAAACATGCTGTCGTGCCCTCTAGAGCGCAACCCTTAGTGGAGAAAATGTGATGAATACTCTCTAGAGTGGCTGTCCAGTGGAGAAAATGTGAGCAAGTACCCTCTACAGAGACTCAATATACTAGAATTTTTTTTTTATTTTTCATTTTTTCTCTCTGATGCTCATATAGTTCACCACTGCAACAAGTCAAAGCTCAAATCCATGCACAAAGTGAAGTCCATAAAGAAATGTGGACATGTTGTGTACTTATCTGGCTGCCTTCAGGTGGCTGAAGGGATTTTATCGACTGAATGGGTTGCATGGAACTTGATCTTGTTGCCTCTTTCCTTCCATCCTGGCATCACTGGTGCTTCTTTCAGCGCTAACATGACGAAATAGACAAATACCAACACTTGTCCTAGTGTTGTGCTGCCATGAAAATAGATACCACAAAGACATCTAACACAAACAGATATACACATAGACATCATAGGCTGTCCAATCAATCCTAATCTTTTTACACACAGGGTTCTTCATTATTATCTGTGCCTTCACACACATATAAGCTATACACACCTTCCAAATGGGTACATAGAAAATCCACATAGTGGCTTACATATGCTACAGTATTGCAACATTAGCAAGTGAAATGGACCAAACAATGCCACAGCATGCCTATCTCCACCTGAGCTGTCTGCTATAATAGGCCAGGATGGCAGAGCCTGTTACACCGTCGCACTGGAACTGAAAGACAGAAACCTGACTGATATCCTAAATCCTTCTGCTGAAATAAAACCATTGTAATTTTCCCTCGCAAATTTTGCAAAAAACTACACACAGCTCTTTGCATTTGGCGGGGGAATGGATGTAGGTGGTGCAGAGAGACTTGAGTACTGTGTACATTTGATTAGCAGTCAAGGTTTGACAGAGAAGGAGAAGAAGCAGCTAATGACGCCCAGAAAGGTTCAAGTCAGTGCAGCTTCTATTGTTTCTGAGCTCAATAAAAATCACTTTGTGCAACTTTTTAGATATAGAAGTAGGGATGCATCCATACCAATACCAGAGTCGGGTATCAGTATCTGAATCCAAGTTTCTCTATTTTACTCTGGTGACATGCTGCACCTTGTTTGTTTGGAGCAAACCTATGACAGGTGGCCAATTCTTACACATTGCTCCTTTAACCTCTCATCAGTGAGCGAGTGGAGGAGAAGCAATGTCAGCAGTTGGGAGATATTTTAGGAAAAGCGATGATGACAAATTAAAATTCAGGTGTAGCTCAACCAGCTTATAAGAAGTCTCCTGCAAGAGGTGCAGACCTGCTGGAACAGCACGTACTGCATGCTGCAGTCTCTCAGTGAGCAGGAACAGGCTCTGGGAATATTTGGGTCTGAGTGTGAGCTCCCCGACTGTCTCACCGCTCACCAGTGGACACTCCTGGAAAAGACTCTCTGTTCTGGCTCCAACTGAGGAGTTAACCCGAAAAGTGAGCTCCTCTGATACTTTGGCATCAGATGTCACTCCTGCCGTGACTGTGCTTCAGAGGCTTTTGGCCAAAAGAACAGACGAGGACGATGGCATAAAAACAGTGAAGGGAACCTTAGCTGCAGCCGTCAAGAGATGATTTACTGACATGCAAAAAAACTCACTCTACTGCATTGCAACTGTACTCAATCCAAGGTAAAGTGTGTGTGTGTGCTGAGCATGTTAGAACTGTAATGGTTCTTTTAAGAACTCGTATCGGTACTCTGTTTCAGCAAGTACCCAAATGGAACTACTTGTTCCTGGTCTGAAAAGACATGGTATCAGTGTGTCCCGAAATAATAACATTCATACAAAATTCAATGATTGCTAAAGTAGGGAATGTAAACCAGACCTGAGGCCTGCTACACCTGGATGCACTGTATGTACGCGTGTGTGTGTCCAAACATGTGTGACTCACGATGTGGGGACAGAAATCTGTTCACACAGTCACATTGTGAGGACTCGCATTCCTTATGGGAACATTATGCAAGTTGCAATAACATAAATAATTACATTTTAGAGTGGAGACTTTGGTTAAGGTTGGGGCTATGCCTGTCGTGCTTATGGTTACAGTTGGGGTTATTCTCCAAAAAATTAATGTAAGTGCATGTAATGTCCTCTGAAGTGACAGGAACACGACTGTGTGTGTGGGTGTATGTATACACAACTGAAAAGCTACTGGGTCGTGATTGTGGACAGGGTCTACTGTGACCCAATAAAAGACCATCATGCACACGGAGTGAAATCTTTGAGATCATGTTGGCCATTTTACAACATTTGAGAGTTGAGCTTGTTGACACCAGATGATGCAGCAGCTAAATCCAGCATTGTTAGTGCCTTCATTGTACTTCTGTATTCATTTCACATACATATGAGTGTACTTTGCTTAACAGGCACTGTAAGATTATTCAAGCTGACCAGCAGTGCTATTCATGTTGTATTCATGGTGTTCATGATTGAGCACATTGAATTCAGGTGGCAGAAACTAAATAAGTGGAAATGAATGATGAAAGGAAGGAAGTGTGGATTAAGGAAGGCAAGAAGGAGGGAAACAAGCATGAAGGGAAGTCGAAGTTGCCTGCAGTTTGAAGCTGACTATTCAAGAGTGCCATCTAGTGTTGACAGATGGAAGGGCAGAATAGATCCAGTCTTGGTCGACTGTAGGAGCCGGGTTCATTAAATATACTCAAGCAGAATAGGGAGCCCAGAGAAAAAAAAACGCATATAACCCCATTTTGGGTCCCTGAATAATAGTTGAAGAGACATTGATGGAAATGTACTTTGTAATATAAAGTAATTCTGAAATTTTTCTTTGCTGCTTTTTTCCTATGGTGTTATTCCATTAGCTGAAATGTGCTCTGAAAGAACCTCCTCTCTCTACATCCATCACTGATCATTATGGCATCTTAGCGTAATTGCCCTCCCCCTGTTGTGTGTGCACACTCGCCGGTCCTGAATGCCAGCAGTAATATCTCTGCTAGAGAGAGAGAGAGAGAGAGAGAGAGAGAGAGAGAGAGATATGCATAACCAGCTCATTTCCACCGCCAATCAAATTACCTGACCCAGCCGCAATACATCACTGCCAAACTGTTTATTAAACAAAAAGCCATGATTAAATTATTAATGACAGAGATTAATTAAGACCCCATGCACCACACATGCACACGCACACACACACAGACACAATCTTCCAAAACATGCACGTACAAAGACAGACAGTAAGACATGCACATATATATACATAGCTACATACACCACATACACGCACACAGGCAGGAAGCAAATACACACACAAGCACTCACAGACAAAAATACCATTAGTCTTTTGCACACTTTTCAAGCACACAAATGGCTGCACAAACACACAATAAGTCACAATGTCCGCAGCCACTGGAGAAGAAGGGGGAGCGGGAGGCGAATGGTTTGACGTGTAACTTTGATATGTGCGGCACATACAGGAGGAGGAGTTTGCCGGCTGTGTAGACAGTAAACAGCGTCAACAGGAAGTCAACAAACAAAGGAAACAAACAACATTAATGAGCTCGTTGTCAGCAAACTTTTCTTGATGCTTCCATGAGGATTTGTTTATGGTGGTGCTTATGCTGCTGTAATGGTTTGTTAGGGGTAGCATCTGTTGCAGTTTGGGGCCCAGAGTGCTTGTGTGTGTGTGTGTGTGTAAGTGCAGTTTTATGTGAGCTGAATATGAGCTCTCACTGTATACTAGTATGTCTGTGCTGTGTTGTGTGTGTGCCTCTGTATGCACTTTTTGTTTTCAAAAAATAAAAGGGACGGAAAGACACAAAGATTTCTTTTAGCTGAATTGTCAAAGGATCAACAAAGTTGTTTGAAAGTTATACATTCTCTGTGGAACAATCCAGCCAATAGCTGTTGAGATATTTCATTATTTCATTTGAATATGGCGATAATCATTCCATGCAGGTCTTTTCATTTAAACTCTTAATGTGTCTATTTGTGAAACTTCTCTCCAACCTTCTTGTATTGTTTATTTATGAGGAACCCTACATGCTGTTACCGAGGCAACAGATCACTTTCTGGCTTACCAAAAATAGCATACTTTATAAAAAGGATGTATATATAGCAATTTGATAAAGTTCCACTTTGTTTTGCATACATTTACTTTGTATTTACTGCTGCATTGAAGACATCTCCTGACGAACAGTTCTTCTCTCCTTCAGCTAACACAAGCTTGTTGGACTGCAGTCTCTTTTCTCATGATCGGACCAGTATTTAAGAATGGTCGGTTTGAATGGAGGACATCTGCGGAGGAGATGCAAAATGAAGGATTTCCAGCATGGCTACCACAGCCTTACTCTACACCACACTCGTTTTATGATAAGGGAGACCTACGGCTTGAGATTGGTCCCAAGGCAGACCAGCAGACATCGGCCATAAAAAATACACAAGCTATAAAAGAATGGTAATGTGTGTGCATGTGTGTACGTGTAAAAGACTGAGAGAAAGGATTTGCATTGTGTGTGTGTGTGTGTGTGTGTGTGTGTGTGCCTGAAGAGGCCAAAACAATCAACCAGTATCAGCACTTTATGGTGGAGAATACTATATCACTGTGACAACAAAGGCAGTAAAGTGCTGTATACTGCTGTAAAACATTGTGTGATTCTGCAGTGAGATGATCGTTAGCACATCTGGTTAATTGCCTGACCACTCCTCTCCTGACGCACACACGCTCACATGCACACACACTCAATGACACCAACAACGTGTGTGTGTGTGTGCTTGCGTGCGCTAGACTCAAGGATGCACACAAAGGAACATACAAGTACACAGTCACAAACTGTTCCCCAAAGAAGCCATAAAGATGTATGATGGATGAAGGTGGGGGGGGGGTTGTTCAGTATAATCAGTCAAGCAGACAAGGCAGCATTCAGATGCTGCTTGTTGTTCCAAGACAAATTCATCACACTACAATTAATTTGCAAGACTTCAACCCCGCAGTCTCTTTATTACTTCACCGCGGCAACCCCACGTGCACTGTGCTGTACCTGTAGCGTTCGCCAGCATCGCCTCTGTCCCATTAAAAACAGATCAGGGTGTTTTGCAGTAGTGTTGTTACATGAAAGGTTAAATCTCGGCATAAAAGTGCTGAAGGTTTTTTTTGTGCACTCCACAATAAAGCATCCTTTTGATGATATAAAGCCACGCTAATTCAGATTTTTATGGATCAGTTCATATTAATTAATATCTTTATGGATCAAATGAGGATGTATAATGTAAAACGTGTCATTTGCATTTATAAAGTCACAGAAACTTATCTCCTGACTCGGCAGTTCTCCTCAACATAACAGAGCTTTATAGTGTCCTGTAAGTCACTGTTTTGATGACTTTCTGGCCTCAACTTGCTGTTTTGGATCTCTCTCACAGCGCTCATCAGCCCTGTTTTCAGCCACATCAGGCTGCTGTTTTTAGCCAGAAAAAACATATAAACCCACTGTACACTATCTGCCCAACACCAAACAACAGAGCAACCAAGTTAGCTGGTGAACACAGAGCCACATTTAGAAGGTAAAGAGCCAAATATTTCCCTCAGGAGTTGGTGGCATTAGGTTTCAGAACTCCATGATTTAAAATAAAGTTCAAGTTTTGTGTCTTTTTTCGTTTTTTTATATCAGATTTGAAAGACCCAGTTTCCCTGCATGGTTGCTACTAACTCACCCTTTTTATCTCACTGGGTTTAGACAAAAGGAGACAATGGAGGCAGACTAAAAGAAATTGCAAATGGAAGAGGGATGTGATCCCTTACTGGGTTCCCACCCGCCAGCCTGGTCAGTTAAGTTCGACTGGGCCGGACTGGATGCAGAGCTGCCGGGCAATGAAGCTGCTTTGAGTCTATATGGTGGTGAGTTATCTTTCCCATGCATCACCTAATGGTACAAGTAGTGAACCATATTTTGAACCTTTGTGGTGGATGAACATGAACGTATGACACCTCATGAGACTTCATTATGTGCCTGTTATGGTACCTCTACTTTAAATACAAATTATACTTTGCCCTGCAGCTGTATTACTGTGTGCAAAGCAAAAGTGCAATACAACTAAATACTCTAAAGGTTATGCTGCATTGTTATTTGTTGGTTGACTGCACTGTATTAGCTTGTGATCAACCATCTTCATTCACTTATCGTTTAGTTTGTTGTACATTTTTAATGCGTATGTTTCCCCAGTTCAGTTAATTTCCTCATTTTGGCCAGTGCACTCAATGATCCTTTCAGCCTCATGTGTTGAGAGGACGTCCAACGTGGCTTCCTGTGACTTGTGACCAAACCCTAAGACAACACAGACAAGCACATAGACAAACAAGGGAAAGTACTTCCATATGCTTCTGTGCGTATGTGCGTGTGAGGTCTGATAAAACCAATGCATTCGCAAACAGGAGAACGCGTGTCAGGCTCATAACAGGCATCTGTCAGATAACTTTCCACACCCTGCATGGTTTTCTCATATGAGAGGAATCTGTAGTGTAAACAGCGCCAGTATCCTGTGACCTATAAATCAGACACAGTCTTGTGTTAACAGTAGCGGCTGAGTGAAGGGTGTGTGTGAAGGATCGTTTAAAATAACTGTTGTAGGAAAAAAAAAAATCACACTTCCACCCTGTCTTTCATCCATGAAATTCCTCTCTCCTCTTCATCCAAGAACACATAGCCAAACATACTCAACGGCTCGAAGGTTATCTAAAATCATTAGAACATAAATTATTACTTCAGCTCAGGTCAGTCTGCTTTGTTTGGAACAGGGACGACCGATTCCACTCAGCTTATTTTCAGGCCACTTGCAAATAATACCATATCTAACATCCCAACAGCAAAATGTATGCATTACTGAAAGATTTTTGTTTACCAAAGAGGAATAAAGTGAAATTGCTATAAATTTATCTAGCTTACATATACACATAGTGCTTCATATTATAATACCTGAAGGGTGGACCTCATCTTGTGTTTGCTTTTAAATGCCTATTTTACCCTTTTTAGCACTTTTTCTTCACATCATGTCATCTCAAGAGAATTTCTAGGTACACCATGAGTGGATTCAACAATATGCATTTCATATGTTTAGTATAGATATTATACTGCAAAGTCTCACCAGAGAAAACAGTCAGAATTGAAATATCAGGTTTAGAAGTGATCAATAACTCAGTACTTCTTATAGCAGCTTTGATGCAGCTCACTCACACTATCACACAGGATACTGGACGTAAACTGCAGAAAGAGGGAAGGGGTCATATGGAACATTTTAGTATTTATTTATTATTGAGTGCAACAATGCAATCCTCCATCTTCCTGCTGTCCCTCACTGTAGATGTTGTGTCTGTGTGTGTGTATGTGAGTGCGCACCCTGCAATAGCCCACGTGATGTGTGTGTGTGTGTGTGTGTGCAACAGCGTGTGTATATGCATGTGCGTGTGTCAGCCAGTTTATGGCCAGTCAGCACTAATACAGGCACTCAACGATAATGAGTAATGAAGGGGCATCAATAACAGCCATGAGCGACATATCTGACGGGACAGCTTTTAATAATGGCCACCGTCAGCAGAGACAGACAGACAGAGAGAGAAAGAAAGTGATGTAATGTCGGGATGGAGAGAGAGATGAAGTGGTAAAGGGAGGGAGCAGAGAGGAGGATAGGAGAGTGTTGATAGAGACATGTGGATAGAGATGAGGGAAGAGCAAAGGAGAGAGAGGTTAAGGTAACAAACAGAGACAGAGAGTAGCTGGAGCAAACATGGGCTGGAGGGATTGAGAGTGATGCATCCATCTATCGGTCATCCCTTCGCAGGGTTTGGGAACTGGAGCCAATCCCAGCGCACTTTGAGCGAAACATAGGGTACAGCCTGGATAGATCAGCAGTCACGCAGATTTGAACCCAGAACCGTGTGGCTGTGCAGCAACAGTGCTTTGAAAGAGTTATTTGAATTAATCAAACCACGACCTTCTCCAACAAGTTACGTGACTTTATGCCGGGAGCCTTTCGTAACTCGGGAGCCTTTCGTTTGCTCCTGTAATCTTGGAGGGAAGGCCCATACCAAAGAGGAACCACATTGATGTTTTTCTCCTCCACATTTTGGTCATTTTTCCACAGAAAAAACTTAAAAGTAGCTCTGTGTTTTGGGAAATTTTAATGATCTTAACCATGAGAAAAGTGGTGACATACTCATGTGGGTGCATTATGTATGGAGCTAGAGCCAGAAGACATTTAGCTTAGCTTAGCAGAGTACATAGACTGGAAGAAGACTGGAAGAAGCTCTGTCTAAAGTTGTCTACCAGCACCAGAAAGTGATTTTGTGTATTGTTTTGCCTCAATCATCAAACTTTTTCTTTACAGTAAAATGTTTTAACCACTTCATTTTCATTCACCGCCAGTCGGTCCTGCGTTTGCCACTCTACAATGCCCTTGTAGGTGCAATGAATTCACTTGCAGATATGTTGTTTGAAGAACATTTTTTTCTCCAATTACAGTCATGAAAATAAACGTAACATCGTGGAAAGCCAGCACAGAAAAACTTGCTGGACAAATCCTCATCCTGATCCTCCATATCCTCATCATCCAGGTTATCATTTTTGTATTTATTCAAACTTAAATAAAGCATCTTTTAGGATTATTTCAGGCAACTTGCATCTAAACCACTTTAATTACTGTGATTAGTTTCAGGTATGCAGTGCACAGAGGTACTGGAATATGTATATCCTCTTTCTGTCTTTTCTTCAAATGCATGCATCACACACATTCTCAGAGCATGCAAAACTTTTTATTACATTGAGAATTAGATTGACATTAATCCTGCGGCGTATTGATAATCATGCTGTAAATATGGAAGATACAGAAAGTGTTCCAATTTCCTTCATGCGCTGCAGGAAATGACTCAGCTTTATAGAAAGCAAAACCAAAAGTAATTAAGACCTTTTGCAGTTCATCACTGAAATTGAATTGTGTGAAATACAACCCAGTCGTTATTAGCTGGCTGCTGGGCCGTCGCCAGACACTGAGATATATATATTTTTCTACAAATAATTGCGAAAAGCAGAAGAAAATGGATAGTGCCATTTTAATTAGGCTGGAGCTATGTATTATGTTACCATGTGTGCCATGATAATAAAGAATAGCCCTGGCCAAGCTGGGGTAAGCTGTCTAATGAATGGTATGTCTGTTATTTCTAATCAAACTGATTTCACACAAGCTGACAGAGAGACAACTCCGTGTTAAGATAATTTGCAGTTGTGGGGGTGTGTCTCTTCCCTCAGTGTCTGGTTTCATGTCTTTAATGAAACACACAAGTGTCTCTGCAGCACTTTCCTTTGTTTGATAGCATCACAAACCGTCGTTGGACGTGAACATGCATTTCATGTTGACGTGCTGTGTGTGTGTGAAAGGGTAAAGGATGGACAGCGGAAGAAAGAAACTGAGACAGGCAGACGGGAAGACAGACAGATAAAAGCTCCGTCGTTGGTCCTTCTTAAAATGTAAATGGTTGTGTTGGGATTGGTTAGGGCTTCTCTGCTAACGAGGCACATTGAGGTGATAGATGGAGCTTTAATTCTGAAAAGGAATTGAACTACAGGCCTGGGAAACATTAGTTAAGCAGCATGACACTCTTCCCATCCATCTGCGCCTCACCGTCCTCCCTGTCTGCTCTTTTTTCCGCCCATCCTGCCACCTTGGTTTACCATTAGTCAGACACAATGTCTTGCCTCTGCCATCTATCAATCTATTGTTTCCTCCCTCTTTCCCTCCATCCACCACTTTTTCATTAAAAAAAACTTTCATCTGACTATCATTCCTCCTTCTTCCTTTTCTTTCTCCCTTCATTCCTCCAGCACCTCATTAGAATTGTACTAATTTTCCGTTAAGAATAAATACATTCATTTTCATCCATGCAAAGCGGCGCGGCTATCGGGGTGAAAGTTTTCTGTCCACCTCTTTGTTCCAGACGGAACATTTTTAAACAGCTAATGGCTGGATTGATGTGACATTTGGCACAGACATTGATGTCCTGCTCAGGATGAAGTGAATGATCTCCTGACCTGCAAAACTAATCACAGCCCCATCAGCGTCAGATGACTTTGTGTACAGTGCTAATGAGTGTTAGCATGCTAGCATGCACAAACATGCAAGATGGTAAACATGGTGCACGTTACAGGTGTACCTGCTACACATCTGCATGTTAGTATTGTCATTGTGAGCATGTTAGCATGCTGGTGTTCAGCTTTTAAAAGCATGACTGTTCATATGAACAGCCTCAGAGCTGCTAGCGCGGCTTTAGACTCTTGTCTGAAGGCTAAAAGGCCATTTTTTCTAAATTGTCAGGCCGCAACTTTTTTTGTTAATTTAATTTATTTTTTATTGACACAAAAAGACAAAACACACACAAAACAACATGAGGAAGACAGTAAAGGTAAGAACATTACCATCATTACAACAGGGTTATGTTAGCTGTTGTGTGATGTGTTGGTTTAATGTGTGTGTGTGTGTGTGCTTTCTGAACAGTGACAGGCTCCCACTTTAAACATTACACCTGCAGAGAAGCAGTTTGGGTTGTAGCACAGGAAGCTGAAATGTCTGAAAACAGAGCCCAAAATGAAATGATATTCAATAATGATATAATCTAAGCGTGAGGGTAACCCTGCATCAGTATTCCTTTCATCATTCTCTTCCTTCCCTCATTCCACCTTCCCCTCATCGAGCTTTCCTTACCATTCTCCCGCCTACAGCGTTCTTCATCCATCACCCTGCAGCCGACACTGTTTCATTCCTACTGTGTACTTACCTTTTCTCCTTCTTCCCCTGCAACATATTATCCCTCGCACCAGCCATCCATCCAGCCGCTCTGATCCCTCCCACTCTTACACTTTTTTGTCCCTCTTTATCTCATCCTTACATCTTTGAGTGTCCGCAGCGCCACACCCTGCCAGCCCTTCCTCTGCGTTACATCTTCTTCCCATATTCTCCTGCTTTAAATCAAAGCACTCGTCCACCCTCACAATTCATCCATTCATCGTCCACTTTACTCTGATGGTGTCAGGAAAACCAAAAATGTGGGGTCATCCTGTTGGGTAGTTAAATTTTTCGTCCTCCCTCCTCCACTTCTTGTCTCTTTTACCCTGTACCATGATACAGCCTAATATTGCATTATGAGCTCCTCCTTGATTTAGCCGTAGCACAACAATTTGTTCCCCTCTGCTTATGGTCAATCCATCTTCCTCTCTTTCTCTCCCTCCCCTGACCCCACCCTCTCTTGCTGCCTCCGTCCATCCATCTACCTCCCCTCCTCTCCTTAGTGTTACATATGAGCCAGCGGCGATGCAACGATTGGTTTAAACAGGTAGTCTGTATGCATGGAGGCTCACTAAACCATACTAATGTGTATGTTTGTGTGCAGCTACCCTCTGCTGCCCTCTTTGTGTGTGTGTGTGTGGTTTGAGGCTCTTTTTATCACATTATCAAGTACCAGTATGATGAGTGTGTGCTGCCACGATTTCATAGCCAAGAGTGTGTGATCAGTGATCTTATTGTCTTCTCAGGTGCTTTATCAGGATTAAATCACAGTTTATGGCTCATGGGGACACGGTGTGTGCCTGTATGATGAGTTATTCTTGTATCTGACACACAATGCGTGTACATGCAAAAATTAAGGGTGTGTACTCGTTTTGCTTCCTCTGCTTTCCGTCAGGTTATAATTTGATTCCTTTTCCTTTTGAAACAGTGCAGAGCATTAGACATCTTAAGTGGAAACAAGTGGGCTTTTATGTAGTTTGGGCAGGCAGGCAGTAATGTCTTGAAGTCGTTTGTGAAGCATCTCCTGGTCGGACTTTTCAGTCACAGCCAGCAATGCAGCATGAGGTCACCACTGAAGATTTAGTACGTTTTCTTGTAAATTTTTACATCACGTTTTTCTCGACAATACATTATATTAATAAATATTCAAACATTTGAACATTAAATTTGAGCATTTTTAAAAATCTGCAATTCTTACATCCACATTTAGAACAGCTGGCAGTATTCTTATACCCCCGCCTTTGGATGGCACTTTGCTGCGACCATTTGGCATGAAACCATTGACGAGAACGTGCATTATGTTACCGAAGAGCTTGTGTACTTATGTGTGACAGCCAAAACTGAAAGAGACTGAGGTACAGGCATCACACAAAAACCCAAGTCCAAAAAAAGTCTAAAGTTTAATTAATTTGAGGGTCATAGATGAATCAGAAAGTCAGCTGGACAAACACTTGAAGTTAAAACCAGGAAGAGATACAACACTACGGGGATGATGATGGCTGGACCAGGGGTCCGTTTCACAAAGCAGGTTCAACAAACTCTGAGTGTAACCCTGAACTCTGAGTTGATCAACTCTGAGATAGGAAACTCTGAGTTTTCGATTCCACAACAGCAGATTTGAGTTAGTTTGATTAACTCAGAGTAGGTTCACCTCGAGTTAAGCGCGTGCACCGCAACTTTAAAAAGACAGCATCAATGGAACCCTGATTTGAGGAGTCACCATGGCAACGGTGAAGCGGAAGGCTGCCTACTTCACGCCACTGGAAATTAGACATTTTAATGCGCTCATACGGCGAATATGAACACGTTTTTAGACGGAAGTCCAACACCGCTGCAGCTGCGAAGGAGAGGGAGACGGCGTGGGAGAACATTGCTGCTCGGGTCAATGCGTGAGTATAAATGTAGTCCTTTGAAATCACAGTAATATTACAGGGCAAAACTGCTTGAATGGTTGCCTATTAATTTATTTCATTTAGGTGCAATCCCGCGGGGGAGAAGCGCACTTGGCAGCAGCTTAAAATGAAATATAAAAACATGGTTCAAACAGGTAAGACCTCGGCATGATCTCATGGAGGTAGCTACCTCATTTTGATCATGTTTTACATTGTAAAGTAAATATTAAGTGGCTCCCTTTCATTGTAAGATTGGTTATATTGTGTCCATATAATGTTTTGTTTTTTGTTAACGAATGAAATAAAATTTAAAAATGAAAAATAGTGTTCTCATCTATATCATGTTATGTTAAATAATTAAGCATAATTTAAACTAACACAGACTTTTACTCAGCTAACAGAAAGAAGGCAGATGCACGAAGAACGGGTGGTGGCCCAATGCCGATAACTGTCTGGAAAAGCAAGAACATCGTGGTCTGATAAATATCTCCCGACGAATATTTAATTCTCTGCGCAGTATCGCTGCACCTTCATCCACGGCATCATGATCAAAAGACGTTAACATGCCATGTTAACGAAAAAAGTCACCACCTACTGTGCCTCATGGACTTCCACTGACTGATATTTTTAATGATTTTTTCTTTAATAACAGACGGCAGAACTATGCCAAAACTCGTCTGCCGACAGAATGAATGAATGAGGAAGTGAAATACGGTGTGTGGTTGAAAGAGGGCGGAGACACAGGGTGGATCTCATTTCTCAAAATTGTCGTTTCCTCGCTCCTCGATCCTCGCTCGAACCGGAAGTACTTCTGGTCCGCCATATTGCCGGCCGTCCCAAAGCGAAAATTGCGGCTCTGAGGAGCGAGGATCGAGGAGCGAGGAGGGCTCTCGGAGGAGCTATGAGCGAGGATACATCAGTGCATCCTACCCGGAAGTCTGTCAACTGAACGGTATGAAGACTCCGCCCCCACAGCTGACACGTTTGAACGAGGTGGAGAAAGTGCGCTAGTGTAAATATCCTGCAGTGAATGGCTGTAATTCAGATGAGCCTAACTTAAAGTTACGTTCTCCAAACAGCGATAATACAAGAACATGAGGATCCGTCATGTTTCAATCACGTAAGAGATGATGTATAGTGAGCAGGGACCATAGGAACCTGCTCACTATTATCCCGCTTTGAACTCTGCTCACGACTAAAGCATTCAATATAAAGTGACACAAAATAGTGATTAAAACATATTTATTGATTTAAAATGAGTCTACTCTCGTCTGTCACCGCTCTCACTGCGCAGCGGCTCTGAAAGCAAAACACTTACGTTGCGTAACAACCGCCTCTCAATGTGCGCAGGACGGCAGGCGGGGAAACTTACTTCTTTATAGATATTCAGAGAAATCATGTCAAATGTGGAGAAGAGACGGAATATCCCAGACCTGAGAGAAACGTAGCTGGAGACAGAGTTTGGTTTACCGCTATTATCTCTACTGATGGATAAAAGTCCCGCAGCAGCTGATTTCTGCGTTCAGCGTCAGACATTAAAACATCTGTCTCCAGTTTTGTCTCCACTCAGCAGTCTTTAATCTACAACCTGTTCTAACACTAACACATCGGCCTCTCGTCACTTTTTCTGCGTGTTATCTGAGTGAAATAATGTGTTTCATGGCTCGTAGGTTTCTCTTCACTAACAGGTCTGAAATGTGTCTCATTGAACGGGACAGAAGACACAGCGAGGCTGATAAAGTTCAGGTCAGAAAATGACACCTGTTCACCTGGAAGAGGCGTCCAGCCAAGAATGAACTCATTAATTCTCATGTGTGTTAATAAAAGTGTTTCATATTTACTTGCTAGTGCTGGAGACTTTTTAACAATGTAAATATAAGTATGAAATGTAAATATATCGAGGGCGGGGGGCGGTGGGGGTGTGAATATAACGGTAACTGCAGCAGCTCCAGCTGTGTCGCGTCATCAGAAACAGACGTCGCTTCACGTGACGCTTCAGAGGAAAGGACGTCTCAATTCTCATAAAACATGTTTCCTCGTTTCTTCTCTCCTTGCGTGGTTTCCTTGTGTCCTCTCATGCATCCCTGGTGGGAGGGACTAAGACGCAAGGAAAAGACGCAAGTGAGGGAAACGAGGATGCAATTTTGAGAAATGGGATGTACCCACAGAGAAACAAGAGGTTCCTTGAGTAAAACCTGGGGTGGATCTCATTTCTCAAAATTGTCGTTTCCTCGCTCCTCGCTCGAACCGGAAGTACTTCTGGTCCGCCATCTTGCCGGCCGTCCCAAAGCGCAAATCTGCGCTCTGAGGAGCGAGGATCGAGGAGCGAGGAGGGCCCTCGGAGGAGCTATGAGCTAGGATACATCAGTGCATCCTACCCGGAAGTCTGTCAACTGAACGGTAAGAAGACCCCGCCCCCACAGCTGTCACGTTTGAACGAGGTGGCGGAGAAAGTGCGCTAGTGTAAATATCCTGCTGTGAATGGCTGTAATTCAGATGAGCCTAACAAGGCTACGTTCTCCAAAGAGCGATAATACAAGAACATGAGGATCTGTCATGTTTCAATCACGTAAGAGATGATGTATAGTGAGCAGGGACGATAGGAACCTGCTCACTATTATCCCGCTCAGAACTCTGCTCACTACTAAAGCATTCAATATAAAGTGACACAAAATAGTGATTAAAACATATTTTATTGATTTAAAATTTGCCTACTCTCTGTCACACTTGTCACACATGAGAATTAATGAGTTCATTCTTGGCTGGACGCCTCTTCCAGGTGAACAGGTGTCATTTTCTGACCTGAACTTTATCAGCCTCGCTGTGTCTTCTGTTCAATGAGACACATTTCAGACCTGTTAGTGAAGAGAAACCTACGAGCCATGAAACACATTATTTCACTCAGATAACACGCAGAAAAAGTGACGAGAGGCCGATGTGTTAGTGTTAGAACAGGTTGTAGATAAAAGACTGCTGAGTGGAGACAAAACTGGAGACAGATGTTTTAATGCATGACGCTGAACGCAGAAATCAGCTGCTGCGGGACTTTTACCCATCAGTAGAAATAATAGCGGTAAACCAAACTCTGTCTCCAGCTATGTCTCTCTCAGGTCTGGGATATCTTGTCACTTTCCACATTTGACATGATCTATCTGTAAAGAAATAAGTTTTCCCCGCTGCCGGCATGCGCACAGTGAGAGGTGGTTGCTAGGCAACGTACGTGTTTACATTCAGAGCCGCTGCGCACTGAGAGCGGTGAGAGACGAGAGTAGATTCATTTTAAATCAATAAATGTGTTTTAATCACTATTTTGTGTCACTTTATACTGAACGCTTTGGTAGTGAGCAGAGTTCTAAGCGGGATAATAGTGAGCAGGTTCCTATCGTCCCTGCTCACTATACATCATCTCTTGCGTGATTGAAACATGACGGATCCTCATGTTCTTGTATTATCGCTCTTTGGAGAACGTAGCGTTGTTAGGCTCATCTGAATTACAGCCATTCACAGCAGGATACTGACACTGGCACTTTCTCCTCCACCCCGTTCAAACGTGACAGCTGTGGGGGCGGAGTCTTCATACCGTTCAGTTGACAGACTTCCGGGTAGGATGCACTGATGTATCCTCACTCATAGCTCCTCCGAGGGCCCTCCTCGCTCCTCAGAGCCGCAATTTGCGCTTTGGGACGGCGGGCAATATAGCGGACCAGAAGTACTTCCGGTTCGAGCGAGGATCGAAGAGCGAGGAAACGACGATTTTGAGAAATGAGATCCACCCATAGAGTCAGTTACTGCGGTAACTGACTCAGAGTTTAACTTACCCCTGTCTGTGAAACAGGCTTGAGTTACCCCTCTTTCTCTGGTTTGACTTACCTTCCTATGTGAAACAGAAAACTCAGAGTTTCCCTCATTTCAGGGTTAACATACTCGGAGTTTTCAGTAAACCTGCTTTGTGAAACGGACCTCTGCAGTACAAAGAAAGTCTGACAAACTAGCAACAGCTCAGACTATAAGCATGGGAGGACTGATTGGTTAATAGAGAACAGGTGATGAATGAAAATGGTGGGAAACTGAACAATGACAGGAAGTAAAACATAATGAAATGCATGAAGGAAGTACTATAAAATAAAACAGGAAATGCAGTCAACCAGAGTCCATGCACATCATCACAATATGTGTACCTTTGTGTGCACACCAGCAGAGCATGATGTTCAAAGAGAGACCTGCTCATGCACATTTTGCTGCTAGTTTTCACAAAAGTCCATACCTTAGCATCTCTACCTGGTATTAATTCTGTCACAGCAGATTGTTTCATCAAAGGTATTTCTGTGATCCCACAGATGTCTTCTGTCTCCCTAAAAATGTTTGACTGGAGTGAAACCAGTGTTGAAACCCTGTGCTTCCAAAGACTGAAGCTAGTAGCCTACTGCAGGACTTCTGTGAGACTGCTGTGTCTGATGAATGGTCAAGGTTGTGAGAAAGGAGAGCAAAATGGGAAATCAGGCAAATGATGTGGAGAAAAGTGCTTTTTAAAGGGTCACATACTCAAATGGGAAACGAAAGAAGACGCCACCCCTGACTGCTCATGTGACGTTTGCATCACACTGGTTGAGTAGAGCGGATAGCAACATCATTCCTTAATGTCCACCAGTAGAATGAAGGTTAATTCTCACGTAGTGCCTTGTTGTAGCATCAGCGTTTTCTCTCATTATTTTTTTAGAATAATGCGACTAACTTTGTTCATCTGGGCTGACCCTGAATGTCTGCCACCAACAGCTCAACAGTTTCATGACCCGGACAGAGCAGCATTAGAAATGAAGACACGCCGACTCCTGCAGGTTACTGTATGCTTCTTATGTGGCCTAAAGGGCACTCTAACCTCAGGGGACAGTCTGGCAGGGGCCCAACACAGGGTTGGCTCCTGTGTGACACATCCATATTTGATTACTCTAGGGCATTATCCATCATAAGTTCATGATTTGACATTAGGAGCCACCACATATATTGAGAGTGAGACAGAGGGGAAGAAAGATTAGAGACTAAAAGGGAAAGATGAAAAATAAAAGGGGCAGAGACTCAGCCCACAGTTAGAAGACTGAGAGCGACTGCTGGTGAAGTAAATCAAGCTTCACAGTTCACAGTCGTATGCTCATTTGTGTGAACCGCCACCTACGCACACACACACACGCACGCACGCACGCACATACACACACACACACACAGTCACAAAGATTGAGTGAGAAAGCATCAGACTAAGACAAGACCTTTGATATTTAGCTTCCATCATCTGCTGTGCAAATCTAAATGAGAAAAAAACAATGTTTTCTTTTTAGCCTAATGCAGCCTACTCTGACACATAATTTGGTGCAACTCATTATAGGATGTTTGCTGGACTATGACTAGGATTCATATAAACCTAGAAAGAGGAAGGTAAACTATTCCCTGCAAACTTCTAATTGAAAACCTGGATTTCCCTGGCTGGGGATTAATAAAGTCTTACCTTATCTTAAAATGATTGCACTCTTACTCAGCTAACTCCCGTTTGTCTGTTCGTCACTTGTTTTCTATGTACAAAAAGTGAAGAAGAGGTCCACACACATATGCAGCAAACTAATCCGGACACGCAGCCTGACTGCATGGTTGTCAAACCGTCGTTGTTGTCTCTGCTGTTTAACAGTGCCACCTAGAGGTAGAGGAAAGTATAACAACTGTGTGCTTGAGGTGGCTGCAGCTTTCCTCCTCTGTTTAAATAATCAACAGAGTGTAGGATCTGTTTTCTTGCTTGAACACACACAGAGAGACTGGACTGTCTCTGGAAGGGGCGGAAGAGGATCATGATGTGTGTGTGTTTGTCCACATGATTCGTCGTTACCTCCAGCCTTCCACAGTGTCCAAGAGTCTGCGCAGCTATTGATCACCATCATTATTCACGATCAGCTGTCAGGTCACGACACACAAGCGCTTACACTAACGCAAACATTGACACACATGCTGAACCGTGCACACACACCAGTGCGCACACACATTCATTATTCAGTCCAGCAGCACCATAAATCAACACGTAGATCTATAAAGTCAGAGATTCAATCCATCATGAACATATTACTTTCTCATACACATCCAAACTCACACGCAATGTCCCCAGAGAACGCCCAATAAAATGACATTAAGTCCAAGTTTATTACTTCCCACATTATTAAAACTGAGTAATTCAAACTCTATCCAGGAATTGAGCCATTCGTTGCAATATTAAGTTAGTCATTCTGTGTTTAATTTCAGAATTAGTCTTGATCAAAACGCTGCTCCTGTTTACTTCAGTATCTTGCCAGCTTTTCCATGCTGAAGTTAGAGCCCACTTGTCCAGAGAGACTAAAGCTATCAGAAATAAGGACACAGCACTGACCACACACATGCAGACACAGGCACATTCATGCAAACATAAAATAGTGCCAGAAAAGAGACGTCCATCAGGGCATTCTGTGTGTTGCCTCAGTGTATTAGTGCGATATTGGCTATTTCCTGTTTTGATGGCAAGTCATTTTACAGGCAGACAGAGACACAGATGGCCTGGTCACCTCTTGGTGATGGTCTGTGACTGGCATGATTGCTGTGTGGTCTGTTAGTTTGTCTCTTTCTATTCCACTGCAATGTTCCTCATTCACTTTCTATCAGTCTCCTCCCTGTGTGTTCTTGGTTTGCACTCTCTCTTTATCTCTTGGTGTGTGAACGGGAAAAAACGGACGCGAAACATTTCCATAGCTATCTCATGTAGAGAACGGCGGGTCAACAGCTAGAGCGAGCGTGCCGAGCAGGAAGTCGAGGGAATAAGTCTTGCCTTGTATTTAGGGTTCAAGGAGATGCAATTGTTCAGAGATGAAAAATAGCTGTCAGTCACAAAGGTTAAAATAACAACTTTAAGGAGCTTGCTGGCTATCTGACAGGGGGGGGGAGAGAGTGGAAACGTTTCATGTTCCATAATGAAACATCTTACACGATCTAGAGAGAGACTTAGATACAAAAACTAATGAGAAGGAGACGAGCAGCCATTCCTCAGAGAGTTTCTGCACATTTCTACGCACAGAAAAGAGGAAGCTGACCCCGGTCGGAAAGTTCATCCTGGTTAAGTAAATAAAATAAATTACCCTTGTGCTCACACGGTCACTGTGAGAACTGGGACAAGAGAAACAGTCCATTTTTCATGTTTTTACAGGAGCACCACACCTAGTGCATGTCTGCATATCAGCACATCCTGTTCCACTGGACAGGGGCAGTCACTCGCTCTATAATGTCGTCAGTAGTTGCAAAGGAAGCCATAATTATTGCATGAAAACTCTCTGCTGTGAGTCTTTCAGTCTGCTGTGATAATATTCAGGGAGAAATACAAATGCACACTCGTGAACAAGAGTATTCAGACTCAAAGAGACAGCGGTAGAGAAAACTGAAGACCTGTTAATGTGCCTGAAATGTCATTAGCATTAAATAGCATTTGACACATCACTTTATATTTGGAGGGCCTGGATTGCTTTCTGTTTATGAAGAATTTAATATTCATTAAGTAAAGTAAAAACAACCCACCCACAGTTATTTTTAATAAAGTTTTAACCCTAAAAGTCTCAGCTAATCTGCATCATCTGGACTGAGCGTGTGTGTGTGGTTTGATCAGATTCTATTGAGAGCAGTTTTATAAAGCTCATAGGTAGACAATTAAACTCTGATCAATATGTTTCTATTAAGAATAAATGCCATATTTATGTTTAAAATTGCAATAAACAATTTTTTTGCTTACACTTATCTTTATGAAGTCATGTTGATGGCACACCATCAGTGTTTAGACTGGTTCCCTGTAAACCTCGCTGTCTGCCACCAGGTACGACCTCCTGGGAAACTGAAGGCTGAGTGGTGATCCAGTCCAGCTGGCGCCGTTTCTATCTGCCTTCATGTCTCCATATATCTGTCGACTAAATGAATGAATGAACTCGCGCCTTTTCTCCTTATGTTGTCTTCTGCTACCTCCACCACCCTGATGCTAATCCCTGCTGTCCCTGCGCAAAGCAATACTCAAACGATGTTATTACTCCATATAAAATTCTGAGATTTTTTTCACTTTACCTCTTCACTGAACATGCTTTCTTTTCTTTTATTTCCAAAGTAGTTTTGATCACTTCTTTATGGAAATTTGGAAACAAATGCTGTGTGGTCTGTCTTTTTGATCATTTCTGGGCCCTGAGGAAAACCAAAAGCGATGCTGTCTTTGGGCCAACAGTAATACCACATAGAAACACAAGAGGGAGCTGAAAAGATCTCTGTTTCCACTGAAATGTGTAGTAAAAACCCCCCACTTTACAGGTCTGTGCTCTCTTCAAACCCGTGAGAAGAGCACAACCAAAACAGGAAGTAATGAAATCTCTGAAAACTGAAAGATGAAAACTGGTTTAACTTTGGTAAAAACTATTCCAGTCAAAATCCACAGCTCATAACAAGAAGGCAACTGGGGAAAACACAGCCTTTCATACACACAACAAAATCCACGTTTTCAATGACAGGCGCCACTGTAAGCTCTATGCTTGATGTTAGAAATCCCAAGTCTCACTCAGCTGCTCAGCCTGCCACTCAAGCACTAACCACTCCCTCCAAGGTTATAAAACCCCACCCTGTAGGCCTGTCTTGCCCTTTTTCCCTCCAAACCACTGAGACAGAACAAAGGAGCACCTAAATACCTGCCAGATTGGTGATGCGTTACTGATGTAAGTCATTGAACCTAAGTTGACCTAAGTTATTTGACATTATTTGTGTTCTTGTTATTGTTTGTATCACTGGTGATAGTTCTCCTTTAATCCTTTAGACTAAATCATCCACCAATCATCTGATGGCAAATAAATAAGTGAAATGGCTTTCTGGATCCTGTGTTTGAATGTGCACACCACATCTGATGTTCAATGAACCACTGAGAACACAGACAAGACACTTTTACACTTGATCTTCTCAAAGTTCAGACCTCAGTCCATATCTGGACCAAATGGCAAGTCGATCCGGATCCAGCCCATATCACAAGCCAACGCCCCTTGGCCGCATCTGGCTTCCCATGCAGCTTGAATAATATTAATGAATTGAGAAGAGGTCAACAAGCCAAAAACATCTGCAAAACATTGTTCACCTATTCTACAGAATCGGTTCAATTCTCCGACTCCATCCTCTCTACTGGTGGATCCACCATCAAACAGATCGACTCCCAGGCTGGGCTGACCTCCCTGGAACTGGCCAGACTACGGGAGGAAACTATGCTTGTGTATTACATGCAGGAGGCATCACTTTTGTTTCTTTTCGTTGGCCAACTGTTGTATTGAGTCTCAAACTGTGTGTTTTTGTTTGCTTCCTGGCATCCTGAAGAGGGTTTTTAGCTGAGATACGGTTCATTCATTGATAGCTCATCTTTGGGCTTTGGCTGTCTCCTTGGTGGAGGTCTGAGACCATAAAAATAACAAATTTGTTTGGAAGTGAAAATATTAAACAATCATAGACTAATTAAAAAAAAGAAGAAGTAGTTTGGCTTTGGTCGAGGATCTCTGCCAAATGTAACATTTCCATTTTTAAATAAATCTTCCATTGATCAATAAATCGTTAGCGATGGTGAATATAAAGTGTAGCTGGAGATCATTTACAGCGATCACGTCCCCAGACGAACGTGATTTTAATATAGCTGATTTCCCTGTCGTTGACATCGTCGTCATGGCAACATTAACTGCTGCAGAGAGGGTTGTGCGCTGCGTTCACACATTAACGTTACACCGGAGAGTTAGCTATCAGCTCCTAAATCGCAGGGACAGAATGTGTCTTGTTGTCTCCAGTGTACAGTTTCTACAAATAGTGTAAATGTTGTAAGAATATGTCTGAGTCACATAAATATGGACTAACTGTCTAAGCCTTGTCTGCCTCGGTTTGGTGCTGGTCCAATCACAAGAGATGTGCAATTAATTGATTAAGTGTTACTTTGTTATTGCCTGTCCTCTGTGATACGTTTAAGAACCTCTGGTCCGGACAGTTAATAAGAAAGGAAGGAAGGAAGGAAGGGAGGAGGGAGGTTGTGTTGTCTACTGGTGATAGCCTGGACAGAATGATGATTTGAAACATGGCAGCTCCACTTCCTGAGCTTTGTGTCTCTCTGGTGTCAAATTCTTTCCAGCCACCTTTGCCTGTTTTTATTTTGGTGAGTTTCCTCTGTCTGTCTGTCTGACTTCCCTTATTTCCATCCTCTCACATCACATGCACGCACATCTACCTGACCGTGGACTGCCAGCGATGATCATGTGTCATCTCACGCCAGCTTTGCTATCGATCGGCAGATGTAATGATCAGGAGATGCAGATGATGGCGCCACCCTCATTGATTACCAGTGACAGTTAAAAAGCATGGCATAATTCCCATTGATTGTCAGTGACAGTGTGTAAAAAATGGTGTCATCGCCATTGATTAGCAATAAAGGTATGTGGCAAAGATGTGTCATGGGTCCACAGCAGAGAGGCCCTCTCACACACACACTTCTATTCATCAAATGAATGTGTGTGGCACACATGCAGACACACGCTAACATACTGTGGAAATGAACTGGTAGACACTCCTTTGAGAAGAGAACAGGGTTTCCCCACTGATCTCCATGTAAAACTGAGCAGAACACACAAATGAGAACTAAATCTGGACAAGTTCTCACAACAGTCTGAAGACTCCGAGAAACGAAAACATGATTCCCCCTCTTTGAACCCTGAACGTCTGGAAATTGAACCCTGGCTGTCACATGGGGGATTCAGGGGGAGTTTATGAGGGTTTAGATGTATTGTTTCACCCTAAAATCCCACAATTTAGCCTGAATAAACATATTTCTATCATTTCCTTTAGCTGGCCATAATTAACATTTCAACAGGGTTTCCACTGTTGAAGCATTGTAGGAAATGTCCAATCATCATCCGCATTTAAGCACAGCAGATTCTGTGAAACTCTCCATTGTCAGCCTTTTTTTTTAAACTTCTTTGACGGTGCCAGCACCAATATGACTGAATGTTTTTTTTTTTTTTTTTTTCAACAAAATGTAAAAAATAAAAACAGTGAAGATCACCTCTGCCACTCAGTTTGGTAACCTGGAACAGTTTACAGCTCGTAAAACTGCTGAAGGTCCCGAGCACACAGGTCGTCCTGCTGTCTGCCAACTGTCTGTCAAGGAAAACTGAACTGAACGTTGAATATGGGTAACATTAAATTGATATTTACGTTAACATATACACCAGATGCAGGATGACCTAAAAAATGAGGGGTCATGAGACAAAAATGTGGAACCTGGTTCACCTTTTGCTGCAATGCAATACAACATCATCTGGCATCTGCTTTTTTAATCAAATGACCTAACTTTCTTCGCCCGTTAGCTGTATGCTAAGATATCCTGGGAACTACCATTAGTGTGCGAACAGAAATTAGAAACAAAAATCAGACCAAACAGTCTTAATGATCCATTTCAGTTTGTGTGCTTATATCATGTTACAATACACACTGACCAGCAACAGCACTCTCAAAGGGTCAAAACTCAAACGCAACATTCCCAGTGGGATAAAAACACAGCTACCACTAGGTGGAGACATTGCACACATTGTGCAGAGTGGGGAACCTCCAGCGTACGAGCTGCATATGGCCTCTGCAAGACCGCATGATCTGGCCTGTGAGGCAATTCATTAATACAAGAAAAAAACAAAAAAAAAAGCTCTTGTGAGTGGTCCCTGAATGCAACACAGGTCAGCAGCTTGTATCATGTCAGTGCGTCATGGTCACTATCAAGAAAACAAAAGAAGATGTGGAGTGTTGTGCCTTTCCAAGAGAAAGCTTGATGGACAAGAAGAGCTAAATGTTGCAGTTTACTCCAAAAGGTTTGTATGTTGTATTCACTTGATTTTACACTTTTTCATCACTTTTAAATGAAGTGAATTTCTTCGCCTTTACTTTTTGTTGGTGCCTCATTCCAGATGTTTTTGATCTGGATCTTAGTCCTCGAGTAGAGTCAGCTTCACCTCTCTCTGTGCTCGCATCTTTGCTTCAACCTGTGTGAATGCTGTGCTTAAGTGTGTTTGCGCAGTCTGTCCTCTCTCCAGGTCTCTTTGGTGGAGAAAAGGTTGCCATCATAAGCTTCTGATCATACCAGACCAAGTACAGCTGGACTGTAGCTGCCTGAAGTAAATTACACAAAGGTGTGTTTTATTGCCTCTAAACATAGATTTTCATTTGTGAGAGGAAGGTTGTGTTATTACTTTTAAAACTTGCAATTCACCTTGCAAACTGATGCAGAATAATGGTTTGACTGTTTATTTAAATGGACACTAAGAATTACCTGACATGGCCCTGATATAGTGATGAAATATGTAATTTACCAGAAATACAAATTCGGCAAGTGGCGCAAATGATTATTTCCTTTTTTAAATAAAACAACAAGAAATCAGGTCGACATCATTTACCTGTGGAACCATGAAAGTCATGAGTGTTTAACTGAAACCATTTTGTTTAGTGAATCACAGGCTGTGCTATCCTGCATGTTTTGTTCATGCACGTTTTTCCCTCCTGTTTTTATTGTCTTCCTGTTCTCCTCTTTTTGTCCCTTCCATCCATTCTTCATTCACCTTTTCCTCGATGGGTTGCCTTGATTTTCTCTTCCTTATGTTTCCTATCTTTGTGATATATATGCCCATGGTGTGTTTTTCCCCCTGCCACCTTGATGAGTGCGCACACACACACACACACACACATACACACACACAAATAGATGGATGAGCTAAACCAGCCAGACTTCACTGTGAATTATAATCACCTTCAATCTGTGTCTCTGAATCCCTGCCCAGATCTGATGTTCTGATGTGTGTGTGTGTGTGTGTGTGTGAGGAAGCTCTGCCTCACCAAGTCATGTGTGAGTATCTTTCATGAGTGTAAGTGATGGAGCAGCGAATGGTTTGTTCCCCGATGGGCTGTGTATGTATGTGTGTGTCAGTGTTCCTGCTTATTATTCTCTCGGTCCCCCGGTGTTTGACCCGACTTTCTGTTCTGTCGAGGTTTTATGTGAGCTGGAATATAATTCTGTTCCCACTGCAGCTCAAATACAGTGTACGCACACACACGCACGCACACACACACACACACACACACACACACACACACACACACACACACACACACACACACACACACACCTTTAGGGAACAGCCATCAGGGTGAGTGGTCCATCACTCACCCTCACATAAGGTATTCAACTGCACTATGTCAATGTCACGTTGTCAGTGGCTTAATGTGTGTGTGTGTGTGTGAATAACTGGTGGTCTAGCAGTCACTGAGGTAGCAGGGGAGGATACACTCTGGAAATATAAATCTCTGAGAGACGGAGTGGGAGAGGGAGGACGTTTGAGGAAAAATCTCTACATCTTAAGTCCTCAACACTTCTACACATGCTAGAAAGATTTTCCAGGCTGAACGAAGGACTTTTTTTTTTAGAAACAAAACTTAAAATTTCAAATCCGATGCGGAAATGTCAGAGGAAAGCCAAAGAGCTCCATTGTGGGAAAGCATGAGTAATCTGAGGATTATAGCAGGACTTGACCCTGAACCTCGAGACAAAGAAGTTCAGGTAACAATGACAGGACTGACCGGGACTGTCTGAGCTGGGGCTAATTACCATCGGCTCTGTGGTGAGGCGTAATCCACCCAACACTAGAGGACACTAGCTCCTCAGGCATGACTGGAATATGATTTCGAGTGGTTTGTTACACCTGCCGATGCCACCTGAAACCTAATTTCAGACCAAACTTCAAATAAAAAGCTTTAAAGCCCATGTTGCAGTGCAAAGAGGCTTATTAACAGTAACAACTGCACACAACGCTGATTTTTGCAACTCCAATAACTGCACAAGGTCATTGGCTGGTGCAGACAGGTTTCATCATGTGTCTGGCTTTCTGGAGTTTACTGTGAGAGTGACTTTTTGTCGAAGAACCCTGCTTTACGAGTGTCCTAGTTTACAGATTAATAATTTATTTATACTTCAAAGTAAACACTGCACTGACCCCGAGACATCTTTGATATTCAAAATTACACTTTTCAGGGAAATCTTGCAAAAACCGATCAAAGATAAACCTTGAAGCAACCCCAATGCATTATGTATGTATACAATTCTGTATATCCTCGTTAAGGGGTGTTATCATCAAGTCATATCTCAAGTCTGTTGTTTTTTTGGATGTCAGTGATGTACAGGAGTCATGCACAAAGACAAAAACAGCCACAAAATGTGCATTTTTATGATTTATGTTTGAATTGAAGTGAATCAGATTTGATGATAAAACAAGATTGGAGGCAATGCTGTATGAGTCCCTCAGCCACATGACACTGCAAAAGAAAGAATGAAGTTATAAAATGTGTCTGGACGTGAAGCAACCACGGATGATGTAGAGAAGGGGCGCGGTGCATAAAATGGGGCGATGCTGCCCCCTGCCGTAGAAAACAGGAACAACAACACCATCATGTTACTCTAAAAACAGCTGTTTTCCAAACAACAACAACAACAAAAAAGGTAATAATGTATCTGTTTTAGCACATGCACAGAAGACCTCAGGCTTTGATAATCAAGTTTATTGACTAAATATGTGATTAGTGAATATTTATGGTGATAAACTTAGATTATAGACCACGTAGATGCAGTATTAAATATTTCTGTTGAATGCAATGTTGTCACTCTGAGCTGAGAAAGTTTTGCCACCAACAGGATGTCCAGTATCTTCTAAATTGTGGCACACCTTGTCTGTTTTGTGTCTTACACCACAACCCCTGCAGTGAGGGATAAGATGGTACTCCAGATCATCACAGCAACCCCAGAAACCGCGGTGAAGCTTGTCACCGTGGCGACAGCAGCGTTAGGGAGGGTGCTGTTGTTAAAGGTCTTGTCGTGAACATATGTGATGATGGACAGAGCCCCTGCGAAGGCCTCCTCGCAGGCCGGCTGGATCTGCTCCTCTGGTAGCAGGTGGCTGAACTCACCTGGAGGATCGTGTGGTGAAGGTCAGCACATTGTGTTTGGCTGATGAATGCATAGAAGACATGTTCCTGAAAGTCCCACTCACCTTTGTCCCTCAGCTCAAAGGTGTAAGAGAAAGGGATGCCAATGAGGCGAGCCCAGTCGCGGCTTGAGCCCGAGTTTGCATCTGAAGTTCAAACAGAAAGCCGTCTGAGATGATTCCTCACTTGAGTTGATCCATCGGGAAGACGTTTTCACTTTGTCCAGTTTTCAACTCTTGAATTTAACACACCCTCTTATGCTCTGTGATCAAGGTAGCCAACTCTTTTTACTTTGAATCAGACTAACAGTCTGTAATTTGTTAATTTTCAAGAGAGTATTTTTACAGAGGTGTCTTGGTCTGAGTGTATTTTCAGCACCACAGATGCTGCTGAATGATCATAGAGATATTATATGATCATTATAGGAATACAACAGGCAGCAATGTGTCTCCTCTCGACTACGTGTTGCTACTTTGCTTCTCTACAGAGCATATTGGCTACAATATAAAAGTGAGTATTTCGCAGATATACAGTTTGGAGAATGTTATAGATCAAAGATGAAACTGACAGAAGGTCTGGACAGAGAGAAAAGGGTGCAGTTACAATTCCGTCTGCTACCACTGTGTTTGAGTCTTACAGAGGATTTGTGGAGATGTTCCCACAGTGTAGTCCATTCCATGCACCTTCTTCATTTCTGCTGCTGCTGCCTCACCAACCGAAACCTGCAGAGATCACAAAAAACATACAAATAAAGCAGTGCATTTGGAAACCAAGTACCCATACTCTGTTATAGCAGGTCAGAGGTGATAACACTAAGCCAACTACTGAAATGCTTTAGCCTTGCAGCACGTGCACGAGGGCCACACTGTAAAGAAAAATGTTGTCTGGTTGGACATTAACTTAGCTTGGCTTAGCTTAGCTTGGATGACAGCGATCTGGCACCTATGATAGTGGCACCAATCAGCTTCTTTCACTTTAAATTAGAACTGGCCTCATGAACAATCAGCTGTTGAACTGTGTTCTCTAAAGCTGTGTATCTTTTACTGTTTGTTATGTTCAGCAGCTTAACTCACTGTAACAGAACACACACACTCACCAGTTCATGGTAGTTGGGTGCAGAGATCTCTGGGTGTCCATATGGCAGGAGTATAAGCTGCCCAGCAGAGTGGATGGTGAGGAAACACAGGGTCTGTTTAACCATCCCACCTAGATACAGACAGAGTGAACAACTGATTAATATAACAGTCAGTTATATATCAATAATGTTTTTAAACTCTACGCTGTCTTCTACATTATGATTTTCACATATTTATGTTTTTATGACACTTTTTAATCAAACTTAATCTCAAATAAAATGCTCAATTCGTATACATGAACATACCTGTACATGTGATTTATGACACATACTGATAATCATAACAAACTTTATTTGTGTAGCACCTTTTACACAGGAATCGCAGCTCAAAGTGCTTTACAACAAAGAAATCACATGGACCAGAGACACAGAAAGGACGTAAAAACAGGGAGGAAAAATTAATGTAAAATAAGATGGAGAACAAGACTCACTTGACATTGATTGTAAAAGTAAGATAGAATAAGGTTGAAAATAAAGACAATGCAAAACATGAGATGGAAAATAAAACCACAGAATAAAATAAAGGTAAAACACGCAAATAAACTTGATTATCATGTAGACGGCTAGTTACCGACAAAGTCCATCACAGCTTTAGCCTCTGGCTCTGACCCGGCTGATTCGCCACAGTAGGTGTTTGAACAACTGTCAAATGACACACCAACCGCTGAAGAAAGAGAGCGCATACACACAAAATGTGCAGTTCAATGATCAGGTTTGAGTTTAAAATGATGAACTCATAGTGAAAGGCTTGTGAGAGCATATCAGACAGTTTAAGCAGGTATCATATAGACTGACATTGTAATATTTGTATTGTACTGTAAACCTTTCTAGGTGAACAGAAAAGACTGAATTTGCATATGTGAAGACTTGCCTTGGTTGACATGTTTTTGTTCCAAACCTGAATACAGACCATTAAATTCCAGCAGCAATAAAGAACACATTAACACTGATCCCCTGTAGATTTATTGTTATTTTTCCTGTGCAATCTTTTGAAAAAAGCAGCTTGACATTACAATTAACAACACTGAGACTGAGACACTCAGATATTCAGCAACGTTTTCACATTGCACAAGTCAGAAAAGTTGTAATCCCACACATAGAAAGCTTGAGTCACTGCTAGCATGAGGCGAATGATTCCTGAAAGCATGCGACTCACTTCCCCAATTGGCGTGAAAATTTCTGTTGAGGTCAACGCCGTAACAGCTGCTGCCCGGAGGAGGGGCTGAACGGGACTTCCTCCACAGACGAGTCTAAATGGAAAAGACACACAGGCGCAGGCACAGAGGTCAGGTTGTATTAGAAGGCGAATGAAATATCATTCAGCCACAACACGGATGTAGTTGGTGAATTAAAAGGTGTTTTAAGATAATCGACTGATGAACTGAAATGTGATCCAGAATAATAAATCCTGAGAAGCCCTCACGCTGTCATTGGCCCAGGTGAATATGTATCCATCCACATTGACCACAGGAGTAACATAAACATCGAGGTTCTGCAGCATCCGCTCCAGCTTCTCATTGGTTCTATATGAGCTGACAATCTGAAGAAGAAACGCTCACATGTCAGGGTGTATTTTCATGCAGGGGTGAATATGTGTATCATGAATTTATGTGGGAGAGTACAAACCTCTTTGACAAACCACTGGCAGAAGGCGGGAGCGATCCACTCCCGAGCATGGATGCCACAGTCCACCCATATAACCTTCTTTTGTTCGCCCTCTGGGTTTTCCAGTCCCAGCTGGAGACACACAGCAGGACCCATTTTGGGTGAATGTAGGATTTAAAATATTACAACACTTTTTTTAAAGTGACAGTGAAAGGAAGGTAAAAGAATCAGTGCTGAATACCTTCAGCAGTGTGATGTTTCTTCCATCACTCGTGTGTCCGTAGACAGCAGAGGAGATCAGATCTGGGCTCCCTCGCTCTGCATCCTCCATCCACCTGTATATCTGCATTGCAACTTAATCAGTGTGATGATTAATTTTCATAACATTTTTTTTTATAGTTGTCTTTGGCCATCGTACATCTGTAATCTACAAAGATTAAAGTGCAAATCAAAGGGAATAAAAAAGGGGCGTGAGAAAGGTTTGTTTGCAATAAAACATCCTGCCTGAAGCTGTTTACAATTCAGAACACTTCACCTTTCCATGTGTTACTCTTACCAGGAGTATTAGTGTTGCCTACTGATAAAAACATAAAACTCACAGACTACAGTGAAGACTCTCTAATTAACTTTACTAATAAAACTAAAGAAACTCCAACGTGGAAACATTACAGCTAACAGACTCCCACCTCATCCATGGGGTGATATTTGGTGTAGTCATAACTCTCCAAACCCTCCACGAAACTGGGAATTAAAAGAAAAAAAAACATTATAAATACATGTTTATTTGCATTATTTCAAAAACAAATGTCCTCATTTAGTTTTACAGTGAATTTCCAAAAAGGTTCGTGTTAGAAATAAGGGCATAAAACACTCTAAAAATAGAACAACGCCAACAACAAAGTTGTGAACTCAACAAATATATTCTCATCAATTCAGCATCACACATTATGCAGGTCAATAACTCAAGAAAAAAATGCATCACCTGAACACAGATAACCCAATAAAGTCACTTTTGCTTCATAAATGCAGAAAACAAAGTTGTTGTTTTGAATTCAACACAGCTCACCTGTTCGGAGCCTCTAAAACACTGTTTAAAACCAACAGGGACAAACGCAGCATCCAAACTTTCAGCCTCTTTCCCCCCATTTCCTTGTTCTCTCTGAGCCTTTCGCTCTCTGCAGCTCTGTAACTCACACTGCCTTCAGTCGCCTGCAGCAGCAGCGGTAACGTCCGTCCAGCCGGGCGACCTTGGATCTCAAATGATCCCCATTTGACAAAACAGCGTTCCCATCTTTACAGGCCGACGCAGCTATGAGGGATTATGAGGGAGAAAATTCTGAATCAGTTATGTATTAACATTTATGAAGTGTCACTAAAATTATATAACAGCTGATGTTGATACAGTAGACCTCCCGCTCTCACCTTTATGTTTGTCTTACCCAAACACTTCTCCCCCTGCAAACATGAAAACAGACTGCAAAGCAGGCAGTTCATGGTAGTACAAATCCAGGTCTGAACTGCAGGTGGTGCACTGTGACGGGGTTTTGCAGCGATGGAGTTGGAAAGTTGCCTCTCTCTTGCTGCATTCTGCACCATCAGGAGTTACTGAATAAATGTGCCATTCATCCCTGAACTGTCCTGTGTGTGTGTGTTGTTGTTGTTGTCTCCTGTTTGGACTCACGTGGATAATGTAATTGACAGATGGCTCTCATCCAGGCCAGGATAGGCACAGGGGGAAGAGGGACGGACAGGACGAGTTGAGACATTGCCTAGACTTTTAGTCTTCAACACTTGCAAATGAGGACGTTTGAGCTTGGGAATATTTTGATTTCCCGAGGACTCTGGAGGAAACCTGTGGGAGGGTTTTTATCAGGGAGGATATACTTTGAAAGGGCCAATGGGCGCCAAGTTTACCATCTGCTGCCGTCGCTACTGTCTGAGACACAATAGGGATGAGAAGAATGCTATTTTGCGGTGAGACAAACACCTGACAGACATGATGGCAATCCCAAAGTCCTGCCTTTCATATACATGCATCAAACTCAACTTTATGAGTTTTCCTGCTTGTTTCCTCCTATTCTTGTTCCTCCTCCTCAGCATGCAGACCACCACAGCTTCCAGACAGCCAGAGCTGTTAACCAGCGAGTCCAGCGACAGTGACGCAGAAAGGGAAAGCCTTTTCGGGCCGCAGCCTTCGAGAAGGAGCCCCTGGAGCAGCAAGCCGGGCCAGAGGAGCGCCGCGGATCCGTGGGCCGCCGTGAAGAGACCCAGTGAATCTCCCATCAGGCGAGGATCGGACAGAGAGCTGCAGGCTTTCATCAGCATGAGAGACCAGGCTGACAAGGCTACAGAGGTGAGAGAAGGCCTGCTGTTGTTGTGCATGAGGTGAGACAATGTGAGAGGGAATAAACACACATGTGCGCACAGACAAAAGCAGAATATCTGTTTTCAGGCACTTAAAAAATAAAACAGAGTGCAGACACCACTTATATCTGCACACACACACAACCAAGAAAGTACAAAATAAATAATGGGATGCTGAAAATGCAGCAAAAGTCACAATTTTACACTTAAAAGACATTTTTATGTTGATTATTTGTGTATCATTTAATATATGATACTGAAAACATGCATATCTATGGACATACGAAGAACTGTGGAAGTCCTGATAGCTGTAAATAGCTGTTATCATTAAGAATTTGTTATCATACCCATCTGAGATCACCAGTTAAACTCAGCAGAGACCTGGTATTTGCATCTGAACAGAGATTTCTTGTATGTCTTCATGGCTGGATTCTTTTAGAACATTCACACATGTGCTCGTACCAGGATTAACTACAGTAAGTGAGTAATTGAGTCTCTTCTCCTTATCTGAAGTGTTCTAATGTAGTTATCTAATAAGGGGAGAGAACATAGATAGGTGCCTCTCAAAGAAGCCTTTGACTCATGACGACTTACATCAGTACATGATCTTGACCTGGATTCCACAAGACCTTAATTTTAAAATTACTGGAAATTAACTTGCTGTCTCCAGAATCGTGAAGTAAAAAGAGCCGTAGGCCAGTTTACTGCTACAGCCGCTGCTTACATGTTAATGAAGATATCTTAAGATGCCACCTACTATAACTGATATGTCTTCTCCATGTCATCCTGACACAAAGGACTTATTGGTAGGTTTGCAAACATTTGAAATGAATTGATGAAGTCCATGCAGTCATTTATTAGATTTTATTAGATATTATATTGAATAAATGTAAGAGAGTTACGACTGAAAATGACTTTCTTTTGATCAATAATCATTTTAAAAAAACTGTCTCCAAACTTTACAGTACAAAAGGTCAATGTCGGCGAGTGAACACACACACACACACACACACACACACACACACGCACACACACACACACACACAGTGTGAGAGAGAGGCTACTTTATTCACTTACTCAATCAGTGACCCAGAACATCTCATACAGTAAGTTACTGCAGGCTGTACAGAGTTAAAACAGATTAGACATAATACTTAGTAAATTACTGTGTGTGTGTGTGTGTGTGTGTGTGTGTGTGTGTGTGTGTGTGTGTGTGTGTGTGCGTGTGAGCTGGGTTGGTTCAGGTATCTTTGAAGGATGAGCCCTGCAGTATATAAAACACATTCTCAGCTGTTACTCAGTATTTCTGCACAGTACTACTGATCATTCTGTGAGAGCTGGGAGGTGTTTTTAAATGATTCGGGAGACTTGAGATGACAGAAACACCAGAGAATGAACTGTAGCCGACTTCACAGCACTCACATTTAGAAAACTAGCTCTTCTTGATTCATTTCAATAACACATTTATTTTACATAATTCACATTTCTCTGCAGAGGGAGCTCATCACTCAGAGGCTCTCTTTTCCTCTGAATGTCAGTACTGCAGCTTAGTGAAACTCCAGCATGAGTTCGGTGAACATGTGACAGCCTTCGTGTTGAGAATAGTTTGGCTGCAGGACACAGGGGCCACATTGTGTTTACGAATTCCTTAATGGAGATGTAGGCCAGCAGCCTGGCTGGCCTATTCAAAGAGAATATTCACTGAGCCATCCTGCTGTGGGACTGTTTTTAATATTAGGCCAAACGAAACTGAGGATGGGGCTGTTACATTAAAAGGTAATTCAGCACCGGGGATAAACGAGTGAAAACCTTGAACATGCCAGTCTGTAAACTCTGTTTGGCTTCAGTGTGCAATTTCAGATACAACAGGCCTTTTTTCACAGCAGAGATTTTGTCTTGGCATGGCAGGAGAGGCACAGGTGTTCCTGTCACAAGCCATGACAGTGTGACAGCGAGCCACCTTGAACAATACCAGGACCCTGAAACTGAAGCAGCTCCATGGAAGCCATCATTAATGTCATCATCTACACCTACATCTACACATCTCAAAATGCCTGCTGCAGAGTCTCTGGGACTCTCTGGGCCCACGAAGGTGTTTCCACTCGTCCTTGCAGATTTGACTGCTGCTCGGGTTGATCCTGGGTCGCCAAACTACATTCAGAATGATAGAAACTGTAATGTGAACCCAGACTAATGAGAGGATCAGAGAGAGTCTGTGCTGTCCACATTGAAGACACCTGTGTGGGTGCACTGCAGAGCCTCCCTGCAGCAGGTGTGATCAGCAACAAATATGCAGTCTCACGATGGCTGAAAATCATCAGTGCAGGTCTGGTTGATTAGTGCGAAGACCCATTACATGATATATTGTGTGTGTTTTTTGCTTATAGGAATGGGAGAAGCTGAATTATGACATATACACGTTGCGCTACGCCAGACGAGAAGTCAGATCTCGGTGGAAGAAAATCCTGCTGCAGCTCGGTGAGACACTTCGATGTTAGTCAGTTCAGAGAGTATTTGCTCCAGTCATTTCACTGTGACCCTCCCTTCGTCTCGCTGCAGGTTATCAGTGCGAGGCAGATGCCCTGCTGTGTGTGAACAGGCAGAGCCGGCTCATCCGAGAGCAGGAGCATCTCAACAAAGCGGCCGAACTGTTGCAACAGCTGCTGGACCACACCTCGCTGTTTCCTCCAGAGACCGGGCGCCAGAACAGATACCTCTATGTCATGGTGCACACACACACACACACACACACACACACACACACTCCAACGTCTTATTCTTTGGCATATAACAGTATTTCTCATGTGTTCTCACCTTCAAGTCCTCCATCTTTTCCTCCTCTCCTCCCTCGTCTCCCCTGTCTTTTGTTGTTATCTCTCTCCATCTGCATTTTGCCATCCACCCTCCAATCTGCCATGTTTCATTCTCATCATACTCATCATCAACACTCACTTCTGCCTCCACCTTTCTCTCAGGACCGCCTGGTGTCACTGGACAGTGCTGAGGAGTTTGTCCGATTGGCCAAAGAAAAATATCCCAAGAAAGTAGGTTGAGAGACAGAGAGAGGAAGAAGAAGAAGGCGGCATAAATGTTGAGGGACTTTGATGGATAACCTTTTTTTTTTTTTTTACCACACTTTGACATTCATTTAATTATAGAGGTAACTTTCATTCTAATTGCAAAATTAAAAACCTGCTCTTTTATATTATATTATATATTATTTTATATTATATATATGTTGTGTTGAATTATTTTATTGGTAAGTTGTGCTTTTGATTAGACCACACAATTCATAATGCATAATTCTAAAGTAGACCTTTACTCCAGCATTTCTTTTGCACTGGTACACTGGAGCTCGGGTGCTCTGGATTGGATTGACATGTTAATAAACAAGTTTACAGGTAGAGACATGTCTGGTTAAAACACATTTTAAGAGCGAATCCATTTAAACATCTCACCATAAACACATCTGTTGTTGACAGATGATACTAATGGTAACACACTGTCTTTTTCTGTGATATTGAGTTGTTTCTTGCTCACCTTGTCACTAATAAAAGTCCATTTGCTCTGTCAGTCTCATTCAAACTTACTGCCTCTGACCAGCAGGTGGCAACATATGCCACAGTCATGCTCCGGTGGTTTAAACTAGAATGAAAAAAAAAGTACTTGGCTGGCTGGAAACTTCTGTGTCACAGATGGGGTAAAACTTAATCACATTATTTAACTCACAAAGTTGTTTCCCCACAAAATTAAAAAAACAGAATATTCAGCATTTACTGTTGAATGTTGAGGAATATAGTTGTCCAGAAACACCCACGATGGCTTGAAATGCTGCTTTGTTCGTTTTAGTGTGAATATGACGGCGTTAACATGATTGTTCAGAAGAAGAATGTAAGGATGTGCTGCTTAATGTCATAATGCAGTGTATCCATGGGAAATTAAACTTCCCTTTCTTCATTTTCTGAACTTCCCTTCCGTCAAGATTTGTGCAGGATGCAGATGATAATGTCTCATCTTGGCTTCCAGTCAAAGCCATTTTTGAGTAACTGTTGTACACACTCAAGCGCACACGCCCGTTTGGGACTCTGCTCTGTCTTCAGGTTCAAAGAGTGCGAGAGGGTCTCCATGCAGTTGATGATTGTGGTATGCCGTACGCACATTCACGCTTGTGCGCACACATGCATGCAGAAAGAGAGTTTACTCTGACCCAGATATTGTTCTCTCCAAGGCCCCTTCCCAAGTTTGGGAAACAGATGTGGAACTAAAAGGGGGGGGGGGGGGGGTGGGGGAAGGGAGCTGCATGAGAGGTGGACCAATGGTCTGGCAGCTTCGAAAGGCATTGTGCTGCTTGCACCTTTTTCTCATTATACGACTGTGTGTGTGTGAGTGTGTTTTAGATCGAGTAATGCTTACATCATTCTTCAGACTCTCTGAAATACCCCTCCATCCCCAGAGAGAGTAAAGTTGATAGACGAGAGCGGGGAATGATTAAGAGGGTGATTGTGTCCGATGTTGGAGAGAAATTCTGGGGAAAAAAAGTCTAGATTGTCACATTCTGCTGCGCGTGTCCACGTGTATGTGTTTTAAAATGTCAAAATCTCACCCTATACCTCACCACAGGAGAGTCATCTGCCGGCGTGTGTGAGTGTGTGTGTGTGTGTGTGTGTGCCAGTCAGTGGGCATACAGCACTTTATGGGCACACACTCATGGAGATGATGGTCATTCAGACTGTGACTCCTGTGATGGTCAGATATTTTATGAGAGTCTCTAGTGGGGCGTTGTCCACACACACACACAGCGTGAGCGGTGGCCGGTGGTTTTTCCCGTCATAGCTTTGGATACTCACTATGAAGTTATGTCTGAATTAACTGTCAACGTATCTTTCAATCTTTGCTCTTTATATATTTTCTAATTTAAAAAAAATCACATATTATTAGTGTGAAAAGAACAAGAATTTATAGCAATATTTCAACTTTTTTGGGAAATTCTTTCATATCTATTTGTTAAATATGACGCGACAGCCAAGGGATGATTAACTTTGTGTAGCATAAAGACTGTAAACCAGTAAAACATTGTATTTCATTTGTTTGTTTGTGCAAAAGCCAAACTATAAGAAAGACGAGTTACAGGTGTATATCCTGTGCGCTGATTTGTTTCTTGAGGATGCCAGACAACCAGCTGGGATCCTGAACCTGGTCAGAAATGAACAGGCAGATTTTGTTACTTTCAGAAAAAGGCAGTTTCCTCCTGTTTACAGTCTACTTGCTAAGCTAAGCTAACCGGCTTCTGGCTATAGCTTCATATTTACCACACAGCTATGAGAGTGGTGTTGATCTCATCTAACTAGCTTCTTAGCCCTCTTTCATCACACTCTTTGTTCACGTCTCCCCTCCATATCCTCAGCCTCTCCCTTGTGTGTGTGTGTGTGAAGATTAATAAACACAGACTTAGTCCTGAGCGTATGCAGTCCATTGAAATCGTACATCTCAGTCAGTTTATAATCCCAGACTCATGACATCAGGACCTTCATGTTTATGTCAGGATACAAAACACCACAGTGACTAATGGTTTACTTAGTCTGTACGTCAAACTCTGCAGTGATGAACTACAGAGCCTTTTGGATTTGGAGCTTAAACAGTTGACTCAACAACCAAAATAACTGAATCTATGGTTTGATTAACGCATAGCCAATAAACAGAGGTCATTACAGAGACTAGATGCTTATTTACTCATTCTCTTGGAGACTAAACATGGTTACAATCAGTCATCTTCATCACTGTGTATCCCATTAACACCTCTTACAGAAAACTCGTCATACACTCGCACCACACACACGATTAGCCAGACAGTGTAGGACTACTACTGTTACTGTTGATGCAGCTACATTCACAGAATTCACCAACTTAAGACACATAGAGTCTGACATTGTGACTGACAGTTAAGTTTGAGTATAGCCATGATAGCTGCTTGCTCTATGGATGGCAATGCTGTTTTTTTTTTTCACTTTGATCCAAACTGAAATATCTTGAAAAATACTACTACACAATTGTACTCTGTGCAGTTTTTAATTTATGACTAAATATCTGCAATGGCAATTCTGTCAGCCTTAGCTGTACTTTGCGCTAGTGCTAATTAGCAAATGCTTGCAAACGTACTTAACTAATATGGAAACTGTTGAAATATACCAAATGATGTTATCTTACACAGCTCTGTGAGATGATACTGTAAAATAAGCAACTGGTCACTTTGATATACCTCTATTCACCCAGTTTGTTCAGTATAGTAAAGTTAAACTTATGATGGCTTGATTGATTGTATTACCTTCAAACCAAAAGAGTCATACAGGTTTGTATTTGTATTTGTTTACCTTTAGCTTTCCTCGACTTGCGAATGCCCCATTTTAACCCCACTCGAAGCCTCAACTGTTTACATCATGGTAATTTATGATAAGACAATGTTGACAGCAGTGTTACACCCATGCACACAAACATTAACAGACATATACATACATGCACACATGCACACTCGGTAATTTGTAACGGATGTTTGGAGAACCAGCCAAATAAACCAGGCCATGGTGTGTTGACCCCCGTGACTCCCGACAGAAGGTCAGAGGTCAAGAGTCTGCTCAGGAAAGGCAACATTGTTATGTCGCTTTCGAGTCAAACCCTCCAAACTGCAGTTTTAATATTGGCTGTTAAGAGAAGCAGATTTAGACCCAGAATTGTTTTTTATGATTTGTAACTGGACTGTAACAAGAGAGGCTGATTTTATTACAGTAAATGGATCTGAGAAATTAAAACATTGCTCTCAAACACATAGACACAAAGTGTTTAACTGACACCACAGTCATGGAAAGCATGTTGTCATTGAAGGCACTGCCATTCTTGGTTTGTTAGCTGAGGCAGAAAATAATGCTGGACAGACACACACACACACACACACACACACACACACACACACACACACACACACACACACACGCACACCACAAATGGGTTGAGCAAGTCTTTGGGCAGGGCAGGGTGTGTTCTACAGCATGTCTGTGGTCATCAGTGGTGGATCAGTAATTACTTAAGTCCACTGATGCTCTTGAAATATCCTGATTTATTTCCCACAAATTGAACATGATTAAAGGAGATAAACGGGGGAGTCCTGGACTTAAGACTGCATGTAGCCGCATTGTTACTGCAATTATTATTCTTAGAACCGTTCTTGGCCCTGGGTCGAGGACTCAATAGGGGGATCACTGCATAGTGGGTCAGCATCTGACAACAGCACTTTGTAGATACTGTGTGTTTTAACTGGCCTTACCTTCCCAGACAAGTGATGGGGGATGAGAACACACACATCTTATTCACAAGATCTGGACATTAACACGGCAGTAAAGCAGCTGTGTCTATATGTGTGTATAGGTCTTACAGCATTTACTGACGTGGTTTTGGATGTTTGAGTTGTCTCGCGCAGCCGTTCACCCCAGAGCTGCCTTAAACTCTCTCCCACATGTGTGTGTATGTTTACCTTTCTTTAACAAGCGCTGTCACTGAACAATAGCACCAGCTCGGATGTATCAGTCACAAAAGCAACTGTGGTTTGCAAGTCTTGTGACAGCGAAATAAAAGACGTGAAGATGGAATTAAATGGTTGGAGGAGTTGGAGTTGTATGGGTGGAGGGCTGTGAAGGTTGGGTTCAACTGGAAGTATTTTTGTATCTCTCTCAACTACATTTGGCAAGCATGGATGCCATGTGCAGTATGTATTTGCATCTGGATTTATACCATTTTGAATACTTGTGTGGGCGTTTTATGTATCTACGCAGTGAGTAGAAGAAGAAGAAGAAGAAAAGATAGCAGTGAGTAAAAGCTCTAACATGAATTCTTTCTGTCATCCTCCCCCTCTGTCGTCTTTCCAGGGCAAAGTCAGACAGTGATTCATTCCCCCTTATGATCACCTGGCTGGGTTTTCTGTCAACACTCGTCTGATGTTCACTCAAACCACCTGACCCGCAGCCATAACCGCAAAACAGCCCCATACTCAGACCCACTCCTGTTCGCCATTCCTCTGCCGTGAATCAGAGGCTGGATCAGCGCTTTGCTCTGATGCCGTATAAGAGCGCATCCATACTGCCAAAAGAAGAGCGGAGAGAGCCTCGTTTTGTTGTAACAGCCCTCCCGACTGTGGATGATGTCATGTAATGATGGTGCAGATGGAGGAGCGGCTCGGCTTTTCTTTACAGAGATCGCGATATATGAAGACAAACAAACAGGAAGTGCTACACACACACATGCACATTTTACAGCAAAAACATATGGAGTTAATACCTCAGAATTGTCCAGTCCAATGTTTAAGACATCACCATCAGACGTGTGTGTGTGTGCGTTTAATAGCACATGCGTGTGCCACAGCTGGGAGGTCAATCGTAGAGAGCGGAGAGAGTCCCTTCATAGAAATAGAAGCAGATCTGGAATACCAATAGAAAACTAATTCTGATCCCATGATTCTATCTACCACAGCTCTGGTCAGACCAGAACACTGACTTCATATTCTATGTCTGACTCTTTGGCTCAGTTTCCGTCCAAGTGTTTTTCTTCTAATTGTGATGCGTTGGATTAGAGAAGCTGAATGCGCCTGAATAAGAGAGTGAAGTACAGTAAAATACAAAAGGTTCAGACTGATTTTTGCCAGATGTCAGCGCTGTCTCCGAGGCAATTAGCTCCTCGTATGAAAGCCGAAGAAAATGTTTAGACTTTATAATGACTTCAGAAATTCCAGTATTCCAGTAACAACAGGTCCTTAAAGGATGGTATAATTCTGTATTTTGCAGATTGTCAGCAAATCCGATGAAAAGACCAAAAGCGACAGATGTTTTAGTCCGTTTGTCAGCGCTTTCTGAAATCCCTGCCCTGTCTTTGGCACTTAGGCCCGAGCCCATTTGTTCCTTCTAAAGTCATAAATCTTTAAAAACGGGTCATGAATATATAGTCTCACTTTTCTTAAAGGCAAAGCAACTTTCTAAAATAGCTGGGTGCTGTAATTTATATCAAACATTACTCAAACAGGAGAAAATAGTGGATGTTTTGGGGACTATTTCCAGTGGCAGATTAGTGCATATTTGGTACTCTAGTGATGTGGGAAACACATTACACACACACACACAGACACACAAACACACACACACACACACACACACACACACACACACACACAACAAGGATTGTGTTCTCATTTGGAAAGTCTGTATCAGCCATAGTGTCCACAAGTTCGCTAATAGCTCAAAGCAATGCAGTGTAGCGACATTGAACCCTTTTTCCACTCAGTTTTAATGATGTAGTCCTATTATAGGCTCATTCAGGGAAACACACATGCCAATAAATCCATTTAAGTTTGCCTGAATGCTTTAACGAACTTTAAAGCTAGAACTCCTTACTGTTCCAATGGCCCGCCCACAGTCACATAGTTTATTTTTCTTGCTGTCTATTGACACAAACGCTACCTAGATACATTCAGATACTTATACACCCTTTAAAAGCTCAGATTCACATGAATCAATCACAACAGGAGCCACTAAACGGCAACATCTGACAAACAACTGTTTTTTCAAAATTTACATAACATTGAGGCAACTCACCAATTACGTGTCTCGGCGCCCCACAGATCGATAACACTCCGACAAAAACGGTCTGGTATCATCGCCAAAGGTCCACATGATCAACAGCAGTAAAAATATGTAGTCTAAAACAAAATAATTATCCTCAGAAAGATGTTTTCTCTTTTCAAATTAGCAGGCCATGTGCTCCTCTTTCCTCTTCTTGTTTTCTGTTTTCCCTGTTACAACTTCCGGAAAGGTGCACAGACGGGCGCCAGGTTTCAAATGACAACTCACTTGACCAATCACGATCATGCCATTTGAAGCCTATCAACCAGAGAAGCCTATAACAGTCTGAGTTGAACAGAAGGGCCTCCTTCTCTTCTTCCGTTTGAAGATTCAACCAGTCGCAATGCTGGTTTTGCAGATGACTGATGCTCAATTAGCCAATTCAATTCTGACCACACTGATAAGCCCTCATTTAAGGATGTCAGTGATGATAGTGATATTACACACAATTTGAAGTGATGAATAAAGTAATTGGCCTCAATATAAAGATATATAGTGGAAATATAGGTATAGATATGTTAAATATCAATGTATGGGGACAAAATTTTGATTTCAGAAATATAAATATAGATATTTATGTAGATAATATATGGTACATATAGTATGGTATAGTATGTTTTTTTGAAGGACATCAAAAAAACATGAAAATATTCAGTTTCTGTTGTTGCTGTTATGAGTTTTAATTGAACTTTATCTTGTGGTCCCATTGTGTTTTCTAGCTAATGAATCCCATATATAATCATACACAGGCATCTATTTTCAAAAAAAATATTCAGGCAGAAAAACAACCCTTCTACTTCAACATGTTCGAACTTCTGTTAATCAGTTACTGTAAATACTGTAATTCTTGGACAACAATGAAGGTGTATAGCAAAGAGGAATTGCTATATTCCGAACTCCAAATGATGCTAATGGTGCTCTATGTCTTCTACATGTGTAAGGAGGCAACTGTTTGATAATATGTTAGCCATAATAACTTAACTTTAGCCATAACTTTGATCTGCAGCGGCTGTCTATCCTAGAAGCTTTACATACAGAGAACAATTCTACAGTTATAACCTAGATATATCTTCTTTTGTTCCTTTTTGTTGCTAATTTGAACAAGTGCACACAGACACACACATAGACACACCTCCTGTTTCAGCTCACATGTCGTTTCCCATGATGGACGCTGCCCAGTTTAGCTGAGGATGTTATCGTAAAAACACTAAACTGACTTTCCAGCTGTCTGTCCGGTCTGCGGACATCATTAATAGCCATGATTTCATGTAATCCGTTGTGAGACGCGCTAAAGGCTCATATAGCTAGAAAAAGAAAATGGCAGTGAATTGTCTGCAACTTGTTGTGGCCTTCAGTATCTAGTATATATGAAATGCAATAAAATGATAATAGACGAAGTTCTGCTATCTGGCAGCATCATCTGCTCGCTAACTGTGGTGAAGTCATAGTCTAAACTTGATTTAGATGAATTTCTTTGGTGAACCTTGACGCTCGTCATGTCTGCTCGAAGCTACTAAACGTCGGTGTGATTCATCAATCGTGATGTCTCATCAAAGGTCAAATTATCTATCTATCCTTTCATCATTTTATTTACGGCTTTCGACACGCCACAGCGAGAAAACACCTTTTTGCTCAGCGTTTGTAGTCTTTCTTTCATCTGTAGAGACATTTTTGTAGCTGAACGTGTCATTTTCATGCGTTTATGTGAATGATTATCAGACACTTCAAGTCAAGTCAAGGAATCTGTCATCGCCTTATTTGCATTTTATGATAGTGATGTCTTAAAGTGTTGAGACTGGGCCTTTGTTGTTGTTTGGAATTGGATGATAATGCACTAAACATCTGCATGTTGAAAGGCAAGTTAACACTTACAGGCAGCAATTTTAGTGGCACCATTGACAGACTCTACGATAGAGACTAAAAGGGTGTATTTCAGAGCAACAAGCAGGTATTAACTTTAAAACAAAAAGTGATCTGATATAGTTTTATCAGCAACTATAATAAGTCAAACATTTCCTGCACCTGTAGATAACAGTAGTATAGCCTGATCCTCCCAGAGGAAATGAGTGAGACTGTGACTGTGGCACAGACAGCCACACTAGTGTAACGTCGGACATCTGCTACTGGGGTGGATTTCCAAATCTCTCTGTGTGTGTATAGGTAGGGGGTGTATTTTTGCTCGGGGACACTGGGATATGTATCTGCCTGACTCTGCAATCTCCACTTTCTGTGACTCACCGCTCAGAAATCCACTCTGGTAGGTCTACACACACACACACACACACACACACACACACAGACACACACACACACACACACAGGCAGACATGACAAATACTGGGCTTCCACCAATATGAGCTCATTGAAAAACAGCTGCCATATGCTCACAGAGGTCAAATGAGGGGGAAAGCTGTCTAACCTGTCCTCTTATCGCACTCTCTTCTTATATTTATGTCTGTACACACTTTCTGCATCTCTCTCTCTTTTTCTGTCCATCTATCTGCCCTCAGTTAAAGAGTAGTTGTGGTTTAGCACAACTTTGATGTCACTTTTGTAGCTGTGGCCATCGTTTGATGGTGACATCTATACAGCGAAACCGTAAGGACATGAAACATGAGCACGTAGATGATCATATAGGCAGTAAAGCCAAAGGTTTAGTCATATTATGAACTACCTAATTTGACTGTAAAGTGAGTGCAGAACATGAAATGTTGGTAATAATAACTCATTGCGCAGGAAAAACAGTCGGTCAGAGTTGAGCCATGGAGGCAGCAGCTCAGTAATGATTTTATGGTTCCTCTTTGTTTTCTCCTCCTATGTTTGGCTCTTTATAACCAGTATGATCATGTGACTGCTGCTGTTTTTTAACCTGGCAAATACAAGCTATTATTACCAGAAATGGTGTTCAAAACAAATAAGAGCCAAATTGTTTGAAAAAAGAAAACCAACTCTGCAGCTTCCCTCAGCTCCACTGAGTGTTTTATCATCTTTCAGCTCATTGTTTTGGTTTTACTGCCTGCAGCTTTAATATTCTGGTTCACTCTCACCGCTCTCAAATAGGTATTGGCCATACGTATGTGTCGGCCTGGCCTGACTAAGTTTGACTCAGCGTGTCGGCCCGGCACAGCTGGGATTTGCACCTTTATTACAGCAGGGCTACCCGCTTGAAGGTGTGGCTTTAACTGATGATGCGTTTGTCTTGAGTGGATGACGTTTTAAAGCAGCGTGCTGATCCATGGCTATGACTAGTGGTGGATCATTTCATTTCCTGCAAATCCTTCACAGTAAAAGCCCACTGTTATTTTTGCTGCCAGTGTTTTTCCATCACACAGCAGGACAGGTTAAAGAGGCTGGACTGTTTGCAGTAAGAGCACGTTCTCTGCAGCTCCTCATCTAACATCTCACTGTGGCTGTTTCTGCTGTCCGAGCAGCATTAGTAGACTTTTTATTGAAGAACAGCCGCTAACAAAGCTCGGCTAATTTGGTAATAAACACGCTTCCTATAAATTCTTTGCAGTAAAACCCTCCCATTATTTTGTTATCATAAAGTCAGAAAACGAGGAAATGTTTGGTTTCAGCAGTAAAGAAGCTTGACTCCTATAGGAGCTGAGAGCTAACATGGTGAAGCAGTAAAATAGAGCAGATATCTGAAAGCACAAACAGGGATGCAGGAGAGAAACTAAACTTCAAACCACAGAGATTTGGTTAGAAGTACTGAGAGTTGAACATGCAGGCCTTAAACAGCAGTGGAAAAGCTGTAACAGTGTCATTTTCGGTCAAAGCAGGCGTCGGTTTCAGCTTTGATGAGCCCACTGCACACTATAGCCTCATTTCTAGGGGTACCCCTCAGTTCAACCCATTTTTGGTACCAGGTACATTCATTTTGTTTTCCATTGCAGCTACTACCCTCTTAGTGTCGGTGAGACTGAAGGAATGGTGGTCTTCATTCTCTGTGTGTGGCTGTCAAAAGCAAGGAGACAAACTTTGTTTCATAAATGGCTGAAGACAGCAAGACAAAAGGCTGCTGAAAAGTTTTGGAGACACAGAAAACACCAGATGATACATCGCAGAGTGAGGAAGAAAGGCTAACTAGCTAGCCACTCTTTTGTTTATTATTGTTTGTGTTGTTTAGCATTAATTTTCATCAGCAATGGTGGTTGTTTAAAAATAAAGACAACAACTCCCATGATTCCACTCAACTTCACCATATCATCAAATGGTGTCTTTTTTTTTAGCCTTTTAATTGAGAGACCCCCTGTGGTAGAAATAACATTCTGTGTGTGTGTGTGTGTGTGTGTGTGTGTGTGTGTTTGTGTACACGTTTCTTTGCATGCATTTCAGTTGGCTCAGCATCCTATCTGACTCAAAAACTTTGCTCCTCCCTTCCCTCTGGGAGGAACACATTAGACACACACATACACACACGCACACACACACACACACACACACACACACAAACACAAACACACACACACACTCAGAGGTAGACCCATCAAAAAGAAGGCCTTTCCCAGTGCGGTATGGTTAAATGACAGAGCATGAGCGCAGCGGTGGTTAGTTACAGGAATGGAGCGCAAAGGCAAAGAGGAAAGTCAGCTGCTTTGACAAGAAGGCAGAGAGGGAGTGATACTAAAACCACACCTAGTCGCCCATGAGGAGAACAAGTGATGAATGCATGCAGATGGAAAAGAAGCTCTAAGCTCTCTTTATGCACCTCAGATTAGATTTTTAACCAAAGCATGTAAAAAAAACCTGAGGAATCCCATGCTGCTATCATGTGAAAACCCTCCCCACTGCTAATTAGCGCTCCTCGACGTGAAACTTCATGTCTTCCGTTCCGTGCAGTCTGACAATTTGCTATTTTTAGAATTTCCTTTTAAAGCCAGCTTCATGATTTCAAAATGACACCACTGCTTTTTTTTTAAATTACATTCTTGAAAATCAGAAATTTTCATCCAACAGGGGACGAGTGTTATTTCAAGACCGATGCCAGGAACTTGTGTGTGTGTGTGTATGTGTGTGTGTGTGTGTGTGGTGAGGAGCGAGTCATCTAAAATCCCCTTTAATCTTTTTTCATCCCATCACCATCCTTTCTGTCTCTGCACACTCTCTCTTCTTTCTCTCCATACCTCCCCTCTCTCCTCTCTGTGTGAACTCAAATCAGTGTTGATACAAGACTTGCGTATATGAACCCCCCCTGTAATGACCCACAGTGGGATCAGAGTGGTTAAAGACAACACAGCGAGGGAGTCTTTGGTTTGTTATTCCTGGCGATGATTCATAAAGCCTTTAGCATCATAAATGAACCATGACTGGGTCTCGGTCTCTCGACAGGCTCTCACATTCTCTCTGACATCATGCTGGAGAGAAACTAAGTGGAGATTAAGTTTACATGTTTAACTGGAAGTAAGATTTACCTACAGAATTGCTAAAACACTGAAATTAAAGAGTAGTTCAACAACCTTGAATGCACAATTCCACATAATTGGATTCAAAACATTACTGCTAAACTTCTATCTTTTCATCTCCTCATTACACCGTCTTCATTCTGCTGTATGATTAAAGTAGCTTGAACTCAGCCATGATTATTAGTGTAACAAGGCCTTGAGGCAGTTTTTTTTTTGTATCCCCTATTGTTTATTATTGTGTCCATGGAAAACAGGATGTTGTCTTTCCTTTTTGGCATCTCTTAAGAATCAAACATAAAATCTCAATTGCTGTACACTCATCTGTCTTTTCTGTGTTCGGGACTAATAAAAATCTTCTTGAACAGAGGGAAAGCTGGCAGGCCTTACTCAACAGACTCCATATCTTTGTCTAAAAGGCTGATAATCAGGAGGAGGGAGGGATGTGGGTAGGCGGAAGATGAAATTAGAGAAGAGATGGAGGAGGAGGAGGAGGTGAGAGCAGGGGAAGGGACTGAGGATAAGATAGATGTCTGACAATGGGAGGGGGAGGAGGTGAGGGATGTGAAAAGATGGGTAATGGGGGAGAAGAAGGAGGAGGAGGAGGAGGAGCAGGAGGAAAGGGACTCTGATGTACAGATTGTGGATAGAGGGCTTGTCTGGCGAACTTCCTGCCCTGTGACAAGGAGAGAAGGCTCTTTCTCATGCTCTTTTCTTTTCCTTCGCCCTCTGCTTGCTCAGAAAATGTTTGCCAAGTTCCACTTTACTACAGCGCTCCATCTCTTTTCTTTTCCTTGCTGGCCTGGCAGGCATCTCGTTTCTCTTCTGCATCTGCATCTGCGTCATCTGTAAATGGAGTCTCATGAGGGCTGATCATTTTGACCAGTACAATTATGCTCATTAGGGGCGGTTATACCTGCATGTACTGTCTGTTCACAAGTGTGCATGTGTTTGCTGCTGGGTAAAAACCTGGTAACTTCAGTGGTAAAGAGGCTAACTATTTTGCATCCAGCAACAACATTACATTAACATAATATTAGACAATATAAGGTGATTCTCATGTGGTGAGCATCATGTGAAGGGATGGCATCCAGTTTTAGGTGAGAGTCCTGCAGCTCTCCTTAGAGAAGCACAATGTTTGTTCCATTTCCATAAATGTCAGAATACGTAAAGAAACGAATAAGAAAATGCTTTCATGTGATGTGTTCATTAACTTTGTTCTGTTTGCACTACAGTGGATATCACTTTCAGATTAGGTTTCAATTAACATAATGTCTGGGCTGCGGAAACGGTTTGTCTTTGTTTGTTTATCGAGAAGAGGATGAAGCCACTGAAGGAGGCAGGAGAAAGGGGGAGAGAGAGAGAAGGAGAGGAGAGGAGAGAAATCAAGAGCGAAGGGGAGGAGATGAGTAGATTAAAAAGGAGAAAGAAGATAAAACTTGACAAATTAGGGCAGCATCTGTTTCCCTTTGATGTGAGGAAACTCTCAGAGGACAAATTCGTTTTCTGCCTAGCAACCCCGGTAGAAGGCTAATTAAGCGTTTATCTCTATTGGCTAATGGCCAACTTGTGATGTGAGGGTTTTCTTGGACGCAACACACACACACACACACATATGCGTGCACACTTTCTCTAACTCCATTAGGACCAGGCTCAGTCCTGCAGTTATCATGATGTATTAACTGGGTGTGACACACAGTTTTGCAGAAGACACACATACTGTACAAATGCACACACCCATACAGAAAAATCCACCCTTACACACACACACACACACACACACACACACACATATGGACATCCACACTGAGCATCTTTTTTTATAGCAACTGTAAGACAGATAGAGTGATTAGAGGTTTCAGCTGTGAGATGAATGAAAAACATGGCCGCTCTGAGATCATCTCGGGTCATTCAAACAGGGAGGATGATTAGAGACAAGAAGAGGAAGAGACAATGGATTAAAAAAATGGGTGTGGACAGTGAAAGACGCAGAAGAGAGACAATAAGAAGAAGTGAGACAGAATAAACGAAACAATAAACGAGGAAGATGAAGGAAATTTACAGTATAGAAAGCAGAAGAGAAGGAGAGAAGGGAGAAAAACAGATGCTTGAGAGGGGAGACATCGAAAGGAAAAGACAAACTCCTCTGCCAGACAACTTGGACACATTTCCACTACCTCAGTACCAAAAAGTCACAGCAACCCTCCTGTGTGGCTGTATGGATGATCATAAAAGTGTGCAGTGTTGTCGTTGGCAGTGGTGGCAGTTTCCATCAAATGTGTGCAGGGAAGCAAAATCGGGCAGGTTGAAACACATATCAGATGCACTGTGACTCCAGATGTGCCTGGATCTCTAGATAGATCTAATTATCAACAGTATACATGTACATTAAAACTATAAAACAAGTCCTTTCAGGTTCTTGAACGTGGTTTGGGAGGTGTAATGGAATTGGTTTGCCATGACCGTGTAAGCACGGTTTGCCAGTTTCCTGAAAGAAGCGTATCTAACTTTATCTTTTTGTGCAATGCACAGCACATGGCTTCAAGGACTTCTAACCATGACAATATTTGCAGGCTACTCAAATATAACAGGAGTCAGTGGAGTGTAAGAGTGACATTATGTTATAAATAAAGGCTATAAATGTATGAGTCATTTTTATATTCGATGAAAATGTGAGATAAACTGATGATATGAGGGTTGGAGCAGAGCAAGAGGGATCTCTATTCGTTAAAACAAAGTTCATGTGGGGAACCGTGTGAGCAGGCCTGGGAATCTGGCCTGGAAAACATAGAAGTGGGATGTGTGAGAGAAAGAAAGAAAGAAAATGATTTCCTGAAAATACCAGCCAGCATTATATAATTAATAGCTGTTACAGCTTGCCTTCGTCTCGTCTGCGTTAGCGTGCCTGCTGGATGTCTGTTTGCTTCGGTCCTCTCCTCTTCAGCATGGCAGCATGTAGTCAAAGCCTGTGTCTCCCGTGTGTTCTGCCTCTTGTGGTTCACACACCACTCTGAAGTCATCGAGGGACAGTGCAGTTGTGAACAGTATCTGCAAAGAGTGCTTCATGGCCATCAACCATTGTTGTAATGTTAGAGGACTCTCCCTGTTTGGTTTAATGTGTTGTTTCTGCAAATGCAAAAAGCAGTTAAGGTGTTGTGTTCAAGTATAATGCTCCTGTGGAATGTGAGGCGATGTAGGGTAACCTGGGCACAGCGATTCGATGTGCAGCAGACAGCAACTCTTTTCAGGGTGGGTTGGTGTGTCAGGGCCTGGGCAGCCTGTGTGTGAAGATGTGCTTTTGATAATAAGATAATTTGACCATCATGTACAGCAAAACAGATTTTATTGTTTTTCTTCACTGTTTTAGAAGCGTTTTCAAGCAACTCTGACTGTGAAGGGAACCATGGAGCATGTCAATGGGACTGTCTCCACAATTACTTTATTTTACCATTTACCATCTATTTTAAGACCAATGCTTTGATAATCTCCTGCTATTTAAAGGCTACTTGTGGCATAAAAGTTTTTGGCTTACACCCGAGACCAATGTGGGGGTTCACAGCTTGTGCGGTGCTCTTTTTTTTATTGGTGAAATGATTTGGATAAACCGTAGTTGGTGGGCAAAGTGAGAAGTTTGTTTGGAATGAGTGTCATTTTACAATGGACATATGTTGTTTCAAACAACAAAGCCATAATGTTGCAATGCCTGAGGCACGCACACACGCCCACGTAAAACACACGCACACACACACGCGCGCGCGCACACACACACACACACACACACACAAACAGCCAGAGCAGCAGACTATGTCCATCTATGGTGGGGAAAGCGTTCCAGAGTCTTCATAATGTGAAAAAAAAGTGGTGAATCATTGTTTTTCCCTGAGACACAGTTTAACAACTCAAACTGTTTTTTCTCTTTGTTCTATCCAGTCTTGTTAAACTTCTCCAACAGATACAAAGAGACTATGCAGGTATTATTTGGGCTCAGCCGACACAGTCAATGGGCTTAAAAAGTTTTACACTCCGCCATTAGGAAACAATGATGACATATTATGCTGACAAAACCAAAAAAACACACTGTGACTCGGTTTACCGCTGATTCAAGAATAAGCAGCTTTAATTGGAATCAGTGACTGGGCTCCGTGTGTGGGTGCGTGAATCCTGTCCAACATTTTTACTTCTTGAGCCCTTGCATATCAATCACAGCTGCGATACAGAAAGTGCCAGTTGTTCTTTTTCTGTATTGCATTTGTTGATTCATGTTTGACCTATGCCTCTTAAAATGTGTAGGAAACACTGCTGAACTTAAATCCAAAAAAAACACCATGAATGTTAGACAAGATGGGCGGACACAACAGGAAAATGAATCAGTTTATGTTGCCTAAGAGGGGACTTTTGGGAGGTACAAAATGTCTACAAAACAATGACAAACACTTTTGTATATAGTATAGCCAACTGAATATGGATCTTAGGTGAAGCCTGTATTTTAATGTACGCCCAGTGATACCAGCAGGGAAATGTTACAGTTGGTTGAAAATGTCTTATGTTAAAACTCATGTAGGATGTATGGTTGTCTCAAACTTCTGCTGGTTTAGTGATAAGAAACTGCGACATTTAACAGTAATACATTTATTTTCCTCTTCATCATTCACCAATAGCAAAGCATCCAGTGCTGGTCCTGGAGAGAAGAGAGAGCTGGATAATCCAAACATAGAAACTACTGTAGCTTATTAGCTGTCTGTCTGACTAAAAACTGCCTCACAAAAGAGGAATGGTTTTCAAACGGTTATGAGACACACAAAACTTCATCTACTGAATAAACCGTTTGAACTTACTGTGTTATGTTTTGGGGGTTTAACAGACTCTAAATGCCAAGCTCAGACAAACTAGGCAGGAGACAGGAGTAAGTAAAACAGTTTAATGAATGTTCAGCTAGTAAACCAGCAACGAGTCCAGTGAGGAATAGAATCCACTAATACTGAGTCCAGAGAGCGACTGATCTGGGATCCCAGGGAGAGCAGACAGACGAGGTACAGACGAGGTCCAAAGAGTGTTTGGATGATACAGGGTCCCTCGGGGAGAGCAGACTGGCAGAGCGCAGACGAGAGCAGGTGAGCTTGGTGCACCTGAACACAGGCACAAAAGGAACATCAGGGAAACTGATCACAAACAAGCAGCAAACTGACAGAGAGACTCAGCACATTAGGAGGTCTTTATGATTACCACACTGGTCATCAGACAATTCAACAAATACTGGTTGATGTCCTGGAGCTCATTACTTATATTACTGTAGGCAGGTGGGTCATGATTAGTTCATTGAGCACACCTGTGCTCAATCGGCAAGTCAGCCACACCCTGCAGTGATGCCACTGAACTGCAGCAGTGCAGATACGGTAAGGTAATAATGAGTGGGACTGAACATCACAAATGTCCATGTAAGGGCTAAAAACAAAGTATAATAAGAAATGTTATTTTAATTGTGTTGGAAATGAGCAGGTTTAGAAATGAATGCTGAAAATCAGAACATTTCAGTGTTTTACAGATATTTGTGGGGGCCTGGGACACATGGCTTTAAACCAGAACAATCCAGTTCAGGGCCATAGTGGGCTGGAGACTAATGTATCGTACAGACACGTTACAAACAATCACAAAAAGTTTGAAACTACATGTAGTTTCAGATGTAAAAAATTTGCCCTTGCTTTTGAGTTTCTGACTTTTATCTTTAGTTGTTATAACTGTTGCAGTCGCTGAAAATGACTATTTGTAGCTGTACTTGTCCTGCTGGCATTTGTCCCTTCTCATTTTCCTGTCTCTCTGCACCACATATCATCAGATGGATTAATAAAGAGCTTCAGGGGAGTGGGCTGCCTGCCTTAAGTGAAACAGTCTCTCTTCTGTTCTGAGCAGAGCAGATATTTTGGGGGCAGGTCACTGCGCAGCATCAAAAGAGCTGACCTGATTTATCTGTCCTGCTTCAGTGGACAGGTAGCAAAGGAACACAGGCTCTTCTAATAATGTAGCCCATCTAAAGACATGAAAGGGACCAAAACCTTCTCTTGATCTCCTCTATTTACTGCACACATGCACACACACGCACGCTTCTTTATTTTCATGGTGTAGTAGATCCTCAACGAAGGTCTAAGCATGCAGGATTACTTAATTTATTCAACATTTCCAGCTGCCCTTTCCCTCCACCCTTTTTCCTTGCAGCTAATGTGTTTCCCTCTTTATCTTTGTTGTCTTCGTTCCTTCCCTCTCTCCTCCTCACCAAACAGATCTCGTTACTTTTAATGGCAAATCCAGATGTGTGGTACAGTAACTGAAAGCGTAACCGTGTCACAATCGACAGAGTTGTGTTTTTTTTAGTAGTCAAAAATGAAAAAATAACACGTTTGATCGCATTCATGACACAGTGAATGCACTGAAAAGCACATGAATGGATACATGTCACATCAGCATGAACACACACTACCTCTCTCTCCCATCCCCAGCCAGCTGATGTATTTCCAATGCTACTGGACAGTCTACTACAGTTTACAGAGTACAGTGCTATAGAGCCATCTGGAAGTGTGTGTGCACGCATGTCCATGTGTATGCATTTCCCAGTCTGTTTCCATTCACTGGTTTCCACCCAGACCAAACTGACTCATGCAGGTTATGATGTAACACTCAAATTCAGAAGGAGGTAGAAAGAAAATAAAGCTGCAATTTCATTTTATATGACTTTCACAGAGAAACCCCATGTATGACATAGGGTGCTGAATACAGGCTCCATCATACCACACTGTGCTAAATAAACTCAAGTTTGCAACTTAAACATCATTAAAAGGTCACCCATATTGGGTATAATCTGATAAAAGGATGTGCAAGCAATATACTTATACTTCTCTGATTACAATAAAACTCTTTTTACATAGTGTTCAACTGATTGTCCTTTAGCTCAGTTCTGAATTAGCTTGACTGACAGCTACTGGTTTATGTCTATGGTTTATGTAAAGTTGATTAATCTCTCTCCAGCTTCATTCATACATTAATAAACAGAAGTTATTTGACATTGGTTAAATAGTACCTTTACCCTGCAGGGTAAAATGTGACCATTGTGGATCACCACCAGTTCTGTTGTGTCATCTACAAGCTGCAGCTCTCGTCTTCCTTGCGGCTGAGAGATGGAAAAAATGTGATGTGAGTAAGGAAGATGTTCCTCAGCCTCCGGTCCCACGTTGCAGCGTTCTGCACATGAAGTAGTCAAGAGCATAAAAACACACGTGCAAATAGACTCGTCCACTGCTACATCCACCACACACACACGCAACTCTTCCCAAACATCCCTGTCTGTAGTTATATACCTCTAATTAGAACATATGAGTCAGACGTTTGAGGGAAGTCATCATTTCCCAGCTCTCTGACTTTCCATGCCCTCTGTGCTCAGTAACTGTTTTTCTAGCAGATTATAATGACTCAACCAAACACATTTGTGCACAATGCAGATGGATGTTGTTTTCTTTATTCTCCTCCTTCATTTTCCTTCTTTCTCTCATTCTTCCACCTTTTCTCCCCCCATATGTTCCTTTCAGACTGGTTCACCTCCCCCTTTACTTCTGCAGCTTTCTATTCTGCAGTCTATGACTCTGGGATTCCTCACCAGTGTTATTGCGTAACCATGGAAACCCCAATCTGAATCTCCCTCGGTAACTAACGTGACATTTATACATCCATATAGCCAATAGAAAACAGTCAATACTGACAACTGAGAAATCAACTCTATTCACATTAGTTTTATTCATGTCTCCCAGTATTAGCTGTTCTGATATTTTGAAGAATTGAAAATATATAAATATCTTCCATCTGTAATTTCATAGAAATTTACAAGCGGAAAAGTTTTTTTTTTTTCTTATTTCATTATTTCTGCATAAGCCTTGTTTAGAAACTCGCACATACACATGTGCAAATGAGGATGTTAAATATAAGCAGGTCAGACAGGTCGCAGTCTGGGCTCATACATCTGTATCAAGTAGTCAAAAGAGCTTTTTGTCCATTCAACCACCAATGCATAGTGACATTTGTCAACCTGCCAAGAAGTTTACAAGCCAAACTCCTTCTGTCCTCTATTTACCATGATAACCACATGCATGAAAAGCACAAGCTCTCATCTAGGAGATATTTTGTGGAAACGGACACCTAATCTGGAAAGCAATGCAAAAAAAAATTCCCAGACCAGTACCCAAATTTCTAACACGGGCCCAGACTTATGAAAACAAGTAATTCTGCCATATATAGTGAAGACCCTTCAGAGGGGCCCTTTAACTCCTTTTCAGCCTGTGCACATATGATAGCAAAGTGTTTTTCCAGAGTCTGGGTCTGAACTAAAAACAGGGTACGAGTTAGATTAAAACTAGACCACAGGTTATTTTTTGAAATGGGGTGTATATAATGTCCTTTGCCTTTTCCACAATAAGTAAATGATAGAATGGATGTTTGTGAGTCTTGCAAACTTATGATACAGCTCGGATGAGAATGTTTCCAAAGTGAACAAGTCGTACTGACTTGCAGAACAGCTTCTCTCCGTGGGCATTAGCACCACCCTCAAGCAACAGAGCAAAGATTGCAACACCTTAAAACTGACATTTTCATCCAGCGCAAGGATTGATGATGATGATTCGGCCAGTCAGTGAAACAGACAGAAGACTGCATCGCTTCTTTACTTAATCATGCATAGAACCTTTCATCTGACTTATGGTATTTGTTAAAATGTAGCTTTTTCCATGTGTCTCAGGCTTTCATCCACACACAGTGCAGGTTTTGGTCACTAACAACTGGCCTCCTTCAATGGGTGAAGATATGAAGAAACTCAGTTTGCAGTGCTGACATGCAGACAGGTCAAACAGAGTGTTTGGCTTGTGACGACAGAGAGCACATCGTCTCCTTTGTATATATGAGGAGATTTTGTGCAGTGGCAGATGTGGCCAAATTAGAGCTGCTGCTCACCTTGCTACAGGACTTTTTATACTTTAACACACAGATATACAGTTACTTCACTTTTACTGAGGAGCAGAGGTGTCAGAATGTGCTGCTACATAATCCACCACTTCCATAACACAGAACCGAAATTATGAATTCTACTATGGCGAAGGCATGGAAAGCAGCACTCATCACCCTGCCGATGCTCTTTAATGATCAACATGCTAAATAGCATTGCGTTATTGCTCACAGCAGGCAGAGTGAGAGTGGCTCATAAACTTATTTATTATCATGGATTCATCAGATCGGCTTTTGACATGCAGGGGTTGACAGGATGGGTTCGCATTTCACACAGATGTGCCCTACAAGAGCAATTTCAGTGTACGTGATGGGGAACAATATCTACGTGATGGGGAACAATATCCACAGTCCTATTTCTGTGCAAAAAAAATAAAAATAAATAGAAAGCTCAGCCAAAACTAATATGAGGCTTCAGCAGTCTGGCTTAGTGAGCTTTAGACCAAAATCAGCCCTGCATTAAAACAACATACAGGACTGCGGAAGCATGCTGCTTCAGATACCAGTCAGACAATGAAATATGACACATTTGAGCGAGAGATTCGTGAACGTGAAGGCTTTTCAGATGCCAAAACACTGCACAACAGGAGGATTTTACATCTCTGGAAAGTAATCACCACAGCAATTATTTTATTTTTGCTGTGAACTGTGGAAATACAGAGTTGATATTACAAAGTATTCGACTGTGCACTTCCAGCTCGCCTTAAGTTCAATCTACTTAGGGGAGCATCCTACAAAGTTACTGTCTTTTCTGTACAAAATTCCCTGCTAGTTTGACATCATTTTAATGCTACTGCAGGTCCATTTTTCCAACAGCTGTCAGTCCTGCATCATTTAACGCAGCACTGATATTGTTTCACATCACATTTGCACGACTCCAGTATTTATGTCATCAAATGCTAATATCAATTAGTTCTATCTCTATTTTGTATCTTTTTTGTTGTCTATGTGTTCTACGTCTTCTGTTTTCTACAGCTCCTTTTTACTCTGCTGTTGTAACAAGAGAATTTCTCAGCATGGGATCAATAAAGTCTTATCTTATGTCTTATCTTATCTTAAGACTTCCTCTAGTGAAAAAGAGAGAGACTCTCTCAAATCCATACTGTAAACCTAAAGTTTTTGTTGTTGTATCCAACTGTGTCACAGGAGTAAAAGTTTGGAGACATCTGCTTTGAGAGGCAGTAAATCCATTTGATCATTATGAGATGCTACTGGTGTGTTCAGTGGTCCGTATGGAGGGCTGCTTGAGAAGTAGTGTGGAGGATACACTTTTATGGTGCTGTTAGGATACAGCACAATTCACATCTGTCTGTGAGATCTGCTGGCTGTAACACACACACACACACACACACAAACAAAGAGAGAGAGAGACCACCATACCCCCTTGTGAGTTCTGACTTCCTCCAATCTGGGTTCCCTGCGGGGGTCAACAGCCCAGTGCATTATGGTCTGTCACCAGGAGATAAACCAAATGTGGCAGTGATGACATCATCTGTCTGTTTGTTTATGGGGTGGGGGGTCTGGGGGCGGAGATGGAGAGATGGGATGAAGGAAGAGGGAGGGATTGGGAGCATTTGAGGAAAGTGGGGTGTTGAGAAAGACGGAGCATCTTAAACTGAAGTGGAAAGGACAAAGAATGAGACAGGATGCATTCATAAACCTTGAATAAGCAAACCGAACCCACTGCGCCTCTTCAGTTTGTTTGGACCTCAGTAAGTTCATTGAATAATTAAACACTCAAAGTCTGCACTTACTGGCTGTTTGCTTTCAGAACGCAGCTGCTTCGTCTATGAATGAGCTTTTCAATTAAGTGCAGCTTCCGTCTGTGTATTATTCTTTGAATTCAACAGATATGTCTGGATTGCTTTGGTTAGTGTGTTTCACGTATCTATATAAAGTCATGTCTTTCACAATCTCACAATACAGATGTATACGCCTCTGGTCTTATTCTGTTTTTTTTTTGCTTTTTACCATCAATGATTGTTTTTTTCTTTCGTTATGTATGTTAAAAATTAAGAAATGAGAAAGAAAGAAATAGAAAGAAACTCAAAAGAAATATCTTAAAAGTGAGAAAGGTGCAGTATATAAAAATGCATAGCACTTGTGCTACATACAGTCAAATAAATAGTAATTTTCTATCTGAAAAATAGAGACTTATATCTCATTTAATTTGCAGAAATGGTAACATAGAAGCACAAAAAGAAATTCTTACAAGTGACAAAAGCAAGAAGAGAAGAGGTAAAGAAGAGGTTTTGATAATGAAGAATTATTACAGGGACAAATCACTTAAACTGAGGCCAACATAGCCTCATACTTCTCATGTACCAAAATACCATTCAGTTCAACAGTTAGCTAACACATTAATGGGCCTTGAGGAAGACCCACAGCAGCAGGAACAACAACTTCAGTGTCTTCTTGAAGTCAGAAGAATGTTAGCAAAATGGTTCTGGTGAATCTCACTATTGTGAAGCAATCATACTGTTTAACACCTGATGTTCTTAAGATTATCGGCTTGATAGTCAGCTGCAGATTGTGGTCTTGAAGTGGGAACTCAAAACGATGCTCGACACTAAAGTAGATGGTCTTTAATCGCCAAACTTACATCTCTGAAATAGAATTTATCTTGTAATGTTCTGCACAGAATGATTAAATAACTTCATAAGTCAGACTAGATGCCTCTTATGTTACCTTGACAAATAACACAAGTGTCACACTTTCCTGTGGTTAAAAACAGTCCTCATTCTCATTAAAATAACAGTGGAACTGGTCTATGAGGTGTACGTGACAAACTTGGAAGTTTCCTGTCTATCTGCAATAATTCAATGGTGAGAGATCTGAATCACTCATATCTGCGGCGTACTGCATCTAATGGCCGTGGAGGTGGTTAGGGGTTGTGTCACTCTCACGCTCTCTTGTAATCCTCCAAAGCAAACGGCTGTGAGTGAGGTAACGCAGAGGGGGCAGATATCCGAATCTCCAGGGGGAGGCACCCACACAAAAACATTTTTATTTAGCAGCTTTCTTAAATTTGCAGTTTGTCTGCATCATATATGCTGCTAAAACAAATTCTGTACACTACATATGAAGTAGAGTACGTCCGAGGAACTTAATCTTTAAATGTTTAAAGTCTCCTCTGTAAATCTGTTGTGCTGAGAGACAAATGCTGACGGTAGCTGCTCCAGCAGCTACTGAATGGACGAAGAATAACAGGACAATAATTCAGCCTTCTCAGCTGTACGATGATTTATGCTACATTTCTAACCAGCTCTGAGCAGTTATAAATACTGTGATGTTTTTTGAAGATATCCAGAAGTAAAACAGTTAAGAGGAGTGTGGAGTCTGAACTCCTAATCACTCCATCTTTCCTCACACAGTGACCTCATCTCCCTGGAGAATGGGGGGAGGAGGAGGAAGAAGAGGGAGCAAGGAAACAGAGGATATGTTGACAGATTAGAAATGCTCCTTTAGTATGATTCAAGTTTTGAGACACATGGAAGGAATATATTTTGTACTTTAAGTGCAAGTAGTATATACTGATTGCAAGGTCTACAGATAAATAATCCAGGACCAGCAAAAGCAGAACCAGACTCGATAGAACTACCATCAAAGCATACAGGTGATTGCATGGCTAAACCCATGAAAAAGGAGGCCTCCTCTGCCCTGCAAAAGGTGTAGATGTCACAGGACTGAAGGTTTAACCCATAGCTCCTCCCAATCCTCTTCTGCTTCTTCCAAATGCTGTGCAGAGGATTCACCACATTCACAGTCATTGTGGGTTCCCACCCACAAACAAAAATGATCGAACACTCAGGGGGTCCTCATCAACTCATAAACTCTGAGATTTCCAGCTTCACTACGTGGAAGTTTGCTTTGAACCGCAGTGGATGTGTTTAATCCAGAGTGTAAACCAGGAAAGCTCATGAATGGTGATTCTTTACTCCTAAATTTGATAGACAACTGGAAAAAAAACAACTGTGTGTGTGTATATACTGTATATACAGTATATATAGTTCAAAGCACTGCTGTCCATCAGTAGTCAAATCTTGGTTTAACATGCATTTGAGGCTTTTTCACTGGTCAAGTTAATGGAGTCTATTCACTATGCCCAATGGCCTCTAAATGTCCTTTTATATGTCACATGGTTATTTCTGAGGTGAGAAGATAAGGACTGTTCGACAGCATTAGAAACAATACAGTTTAGGATACTTCATCCGAATTTTGGCAAAAAACAGCGTCTGGGCACAGCTCCGAATTCTCAACTGCATTTTGGAGGAGCCTTTGGGATGTGGCACACTTGCCAACCCATCTCAGCATAATTGGCCTTTGAAAGTATGAGGAAGCCCGTGAAAAGGACACAGCTACACAGATCAACTGTGGTCAAGCGTGTGGCGCTGCATGCTGGGCCGTTTCTTGCAGAAGTGTTTTCCAATACAGCAAACACTTTTTGGACAATTATTCAAAAAAAGGACAAGACACTTCATGATGATAAACCACAGTGAGAAAGAAGAGACAGATAATATAAAGAGAGAAAGTAAGAGCAGACAGCACCTGCAGATTTTCAGAGAAACAGTTTGAGCAGATTTGGAGAAGGGCTTCGAAAGTTGGATGAACATGTGCGACAGCTGTATGGAGGCTTTGCAGCTGTGACCTCTTCCCTCACCCTTGTCCCCTTTCTCATGATGATCATTGGGAATGCGTTGTGCAATGCAGACGCTGAGTTACTGTACGATTTCCACACATCAGCATAAAGCATCACTCGCTCTGCCCAAATTTCTCAACTCTCCAGTCACTCTCATCATCTCACCTCTTTTTAACACTCCCACTGTCTCTGAGGATTATTGATACCTCCCGCAGCCTTGTGCTCAGATTGAAACCTTCCGAGATTTCCACAGTTTTACTTTCACCTTAAAGCTTTGCAACTTTCTTTCTCTCTCCTCCTGATTTCTTTCATGCACTCTCTGTCCTCTCACTTTCTCTTCTCCTCTCAGTTCAAGATCTTCCCAAACATCCAAAGCAAGACAGCATCTCGTATAAGTTGTTCCAGTGTCTGCAAACCTTGTTCACTGGAGACAAAAGACACAGAAATCCTCCCATTACCTCTTAAAAATCATGCACTGTATGTATATGCAACAAGAGGTTTTTACATCCTCTGCATTAGATAAGCTCTGTACAGCCCTTTTGTGTCTGTGATCATCTTTTCCTAGCGCAGGATATTATCGTCCCCGTAAACAATGTAATCAAGCTGCCTACTGGAAAAGATTGACGCAATTTTCATTGTGACCATCCTGCGTGATTCCCTTTAATGGCAAACTACCACTTAAAACCAGACTTAATGACCATAAGAATGTCTGTATATTTATATGTGAAGCCACAGCGGCCAGTTAACTTGCACAATAATCAGATAATGGCTTTAAATTGGGATTTCTGGCCTCATCATCATTCATCGCAGTAGCAGAAGTGGTTTGGAGATGATAACCGCAGGGAAGCGAGTCGAGCTTGGGGTAGTCTTGTGAGCGGGCGAAAAAGACGAACTGTCACTTTACTTGAGAAAAAGCTACTTGACTGTGTTTTTGGACAAATGTGTGACAGAGTGTGACAGATGACAGAATCGAAGAGCACTAAAAGACGCCAGCGGAAAATCTGGTGGTTAGCGCTTGTTTCAGTTCAGTGGATAACTGAATTTTAATATAACTATCTCACTACATAAGATTGATATGACTCAGATTACGCCATTATTACAGCATGATGCAATGACACATGTTGTTTTCCTCTCCTCTAGTTTGCGGCCTAAAGTTGATTGTCCCTCTGTGCTGCAAACTTTGCAATTTTCTGTTGTCACGAGCTCTTAGCTCAAGTTCGACGAAGAAACATAATATTGCCAATATCTCCACGGATAATGAGAACAGCAAGGTGTAAATATTGCTGTCAGCAGTATATCAGATGACCTTTCACCTCTTCACCTTTACATGGCATCGCCATCCAACAAACATGACCATATATAGATGAGTGTATTCTGAGGGCTTAGGGGGAGGGAGGCAGAAAGAAAGAATAACTATCACAGGAGGACTAGTTATATATGCAGATAAACAGAGAAGCAGATTGCATTTGCACTGTAGGTCTGTAACTGGAAACATCTGTGGAGCCTCTCTGCTGCATTTCTCAAGCCGGGCACAGTTTCGTAAACTTGTACCTCACAAAAGGTGAATGCAGCGCTTCGGTCAGGATGACCTGCATGTGCACTGACAGGGATACAGTTGAGTCTTTGAGTTTTATCCCACTTCTTTGTCTCTAAAAAAAAGATTAAACCTCCCAGACAGTCTGTGTTACAGTGTGTCGACATGTCAGCAAACAGATTTCCCATGCATGGGACAAAATGTAACAGATGGGTCCTTATACTGTGGCGTATCAAAATAAGTTCCTCCGTAACTGATGGTGTGGAGCAAATGCTCAATGAACGACAGCGTTAAGACGAATGTCACGGTGGAGCCAAATGATGCCAACGTAAAATCTCTCTAGCGCCTCAGTAATGCAGCTACACGCTGTAGATTTCCTGACACACATAAGATAACCCACATGGCCTCAGCGAGAGAGCTGCCTTTTCACCGTGGCATGATCTGTGTGATTTACCAGCTCATGACATTTCCGAGGAAATGATAACACCCATATTGCTGTTTTTTTTTTTACTTTTCTCAGGAATAGATCACTTTGAAAGCAAATTGCTTTCGTATGTGAATCACACATACAGTTTTAACAACAAACTTGGAGCGTGTTCAGCTGGAAGAGGCTTTTCTTTCTTCTTCCCAGTAGTTAACATTATTTGATGACATTGAATTAATTTACATACAAATTTGAAGGGAACATACCGGCTCTGCAGAACTAATAGAGATTGTTAGCAGTGATTATCCACAAACTGCCATCTCCTTTCTGTTCAACATAAACAATACTGCACATGAAATAACATGACCCAGTCTCTCGAGACCATTCAGGGAAGAGATTACACTGAAAGTGAATGCAAAGCCATGAAATGTGAAATAGCTCACACGAAAAATATTTCATCCATGTCATGGAAACATACAGTATTCCAAAGGCTGTACTGAAGTGTCTGAATCATCATTATGGGGGACATTTATTTTAAAACTTGGCTGATGTGTCCAGTAAATCCAGGATGGACCCAAGAGAGTCCCAAAACAACAGTTTCTATTGTTGAAAAGAAAGGGACTCACCATGCATGAGTGTTTCAACCTCAAAATGGTCTCGGGGTGACTAAAGACATGTCAGGAAGTTTGCACTCATGGGGAGGGGAAACAAATGGGTGATTAGGCAAAGCAGAGGCATTACTGTATGTTTCCATTCAGAAAGTGGTCACCATTTAACAGAAAAAGCAAACAAAAAGGAGAGAAATTGACAGAGAGGATGCAAAAGAAAACTCAAGTTGCCAAAAAAAGTTTTTAATCTAAAAAGGAATAAACTTTTAAAGCACTCATCTTGCTCTATATGATGGTGAAGACTTAAACTGGACCACCAAGCCAATTAGAATGGATCTAGCATGTACAGGACAAAGGGATCAACTGATCAGAACTGAGGAGAAGAGACAGAAGAACAAAAGAGTGGGAGGAAAAATTACCTCTTGACTTGCACGTTACAGAAGTGAGTTTGTATCATTGCAATAAAACCTGCGGACATATAAACACTTTCCAGACATTGAAACTTTAAGCTACTGGAGGCTTTCCAGACACTGACGCCACTGACCTAATTCCTGCAGATCACTACCAGTGCAGTATGTGTGTAAAACCTATAGGCCAGTATGAATAGTATCAACCTCCTGTAGCATGGTTGTGCTGCCTAAGCCAAGCAAAGCAGTACTAAAGCAAGACACTTAGCAATGAAGACCCCGATATTTTTCATCATAGGGGTGAATTTGGGCTACATGGAGTGTGAGAGGCTTATAGAGAAGAAACAACGGCATCAAAATAAATCAATGTTTATTCTCCTGACTTTCACATCTAGTGAATGGCCATGTATTGGAGAGCAGGTGGTCTTACTGCTGGAAACAGAGAAACGTGAACCCGGTTAAAAGGATTAAACAAAAAACATGTCCGGCTGGACATGTCCTGTCCTGCATGCTCAAGCTCAAAACAATCACAATGTATTTAAATCCACTTTCAAGCACACCTGGGACTAGTCAGACACAACTGGGGTAGATGGGTGTACAAGCGACTAAATGAACAGTACATCTGTTGTAGTTTTGAGTAAATTACTGATGGATTTTCTTTAAAAGTGCATAGATGAGAGAAGGGCTGCACCCCTGTGGCCAACAGGGTCCTAATCTCCAAACTTTTCCACCCATTTGATGAGCTGGGGCCAAGGACGCACATAATTTTTTGCCTCAACGATATTTTAAAGTTTGTTTACTTCAGTGTTGCAGGTTGCATGGAGACAACCGAGGCATATTTCAAATAACCGGCTGCCTTACCTCATAGTCAAAAAAATAGAAGAAGAGTTTATGAGCTGAAATTTGCGTAACCATCTTTGTTTCGTAAAAAGTTTGCCTGCCTCTCTTCTAGGTGCTGCGTGGGTAGGCTAGTCTGCCTCTTTGTTGGACCTCCCTCCCCCGGCTGAAACTTAGCCATGCCCAGATAAATCACTCCCACAGACTGGTAACCTGCACACTGGGGCTGCGGGCTGGAGAGGAGCGGACTGATCCGGGAGGCTGGAACGCGGCACAATATAAGAATTGCACTGGAAATCTCCGTCCCTGGTGAAATAAACTCTGCACAAGGATCACCTGTAACCACATTCTGCAATAGCCCGGCGGCTCGTATTAAACAGTAGGCTATGTCCGGCAGCACCATAGCCAGCGTGCTGGTTGCGCTCTGTATCGGGAGCGCGGTGAACTGCATGCCCAGAGGGACGCACAAGAGTCGGCGACAAGCGCAGCAGCATCACGTCCCCTCAGTCTCCCAGGGTAAGTTTTTTTGTCTCCCAAAATTATTACTCACAAGAGGGATTTCTTGCAGTAAAGCTTGCTCTCTGTTTGGGGTCCGGGGACCACCAGAAGGCTCTTGGGGGGTCTTCAGGGTTAAAGGGATGAAATTATAGTTAATTTAGATGATTTGACATTTTCAGTCGTGGAGATGGGAAGCAATATGTCATATGCAGCAGGGTTTTTCTTTTTCAGCCCGTGTCCCTGCACCCTCTCGGGTGTCATCTGTTGGCTCGTCCCTGCAGTTAAAAACAGTTAGAAACCTCACGGATCAAAAACGATAATCGCTTGTTAATCTCTAATCTTGGAGTCGCTGGATTAACCCTAACCCCAACAACTTTTCTGATCTCCTCAACTTCATTCGTGTGTGAAGGCCAAGGATCAAAGCTCCAGAGAGAGAAAAAAGAAATACAAAAAACACTTGGCTTCAATTTTAAACTTGGAAAAAAAAGATGTTCTTGGCATGTGAAGTCATGGGATGTGAACAAAGAACATGCCTGGTGGGGGAGAGAGAGAGTAAAAGTGGATATCATTCTCCACCCTGTGCAGCTGATTTATTACTCAGCCAGGGGGGCCTTTGAAGTCAGCTTAACACATCCAGGGTCAATTTCGCAGACATGGGTGAAGTCTCGTCCCAGAGTAGAATGTTTATTCCAATTTAGGGTTTGCTTATTTTGGTAAAAAGGAGCTTCTGTCTTTTATCATACTGATCTATGTGTTTTGTAGTTTTGGGCAGGGTTAGACCATTTTCCAGTGGCTGCATTTGTCTTTCCACGTTGAAAGAGGGCATGGTACAGTAAGCAGGTACAGTGTTTGTGGGTGTGTGCGGGTGGGGTGTGTTTTTTCTCGCTCACATTTTCCCTGCACTGCGTGTGTTTTGATGTGGGAGGAGGTAGGGAGGAGGTGCCTTTTATTTCACCTCCCGCCGCCTGGTTCTAGCTTGCACCAAAGTCTCATCAGCTGTGTTTTTTTCTTCCTCCTGTCAGATGGTTGTTTAGAGAATGGTCACTTCTATGGCATCAATGACCAGTGGGAACGGCCATATTTGGGCAGCATTCTGGTCTGTACCTGCCATGGAGTCGCTGGCATCAAGTGCAAAAGCAAGCCTGAAGGTTAGTTTGTGTGTATTGATCTAGTTTTTTTTTTTAGTCTGTGCCCACCATGCACATCATTTGCATCATTCCCATTCCCATTGTTTTCTCCCTGTATCAGAGGAAAGGTGCTACGATAAGATCAACGAGCAGTCCTACTCTGTGGGAGAAACCTATGAGAGACCCAAGGACGGCATGATCTGGGACTGTACCTGTATTGGCTCTGGGAGGGGCAAGATCAGCTGCACCATTGCCAGTAAGTTTGTGTTTTTGCATGTGTTTCTATGAGCTCTACAAGGAGCTGCCCTGCTGCCAATCACCACTCTAACCCCAGACCACACATCCAAGCACGTATTTCTGTGCATACCCTGGTTTCCCAGACTGATGCCAGTAAACTGGTTAATCTCCATATTCTCCACAGTTTATTAGCAAGTGGTGCTGTGCAGCTGTTAGCAGTTGGGTGGTTAGATAATGGGAAAAATGTCTTGAGTGTTTGTTTCTATGTCTTTTCCTGTGCTTTCCCTCTGTGGAAAAGCATGGATGCATATTAATGTCTCTAAAATCATCCTTTTCCCCTGTATCTAGACCGCTGTCATGAGGGCGGGGCTTCATATAAGATAGGTGACACCTGGCGGAGACCCCATGAAACAGGAGGCTACATGTTGGAGTGTGTCTGTCTGGGCAATGGCAAGGGAGAGTGGACCTGCAAACCTGTGGGTGAGTCATTCAGACAGCCGATGACTAACAGATGACTAGATTGCCAGAGAATTTGTGATGATCTTTTTTTTTTTTTCATTTTATTCTTTGTCCTCAGTGTTTCAGGTAATTAATAAACATTACTTTCAGTGTTTTGTCCACACTGTTTGATTGGTGAAATAATTGATTAAGGGGTTAATAAGTGTGTGTTTCCTGCAGCTGAGCGTTGCTATGACAACTCTGCGGGAACATCCTATGTTGTTGGGGAGACGTGGGAGAAGCCGTACCAGGGGTGGATGGTGGTGGACTGCACCTGTCTCGGAGAGGGAAGTGGACGCATCACATGCACCTCCAGAAGTAAGACCTACTTTATGCCCCTTAACTTTGCCTGTATGGGACAGAGCAGCATCGCTTTGAATTTGCAGAGAAATCGTTTGAAAATCCCATGTGTGTGGCCGTCCTGTCACTTTCTCTTTTTGTGTGTCTTCTGTCTACGCAAATGTAACCCCACTTGTTCAGAAACAGACAGGCAATGCTGGATCGTTAAGAACCACGCAAGCGGAAAATTAAATTAACTGCTGCTGAAATGCTGCAGTTTTTTGACAAGTCAATACACATCTTAAGCCTCATAGAGTGCCACACAGACATACTCTCAAGCCTCACTGGCAGAACTTAAAGGCAAAGTGTAGCTTGCGATTTGTTGGATGACTTTAACGGGCTGAGGAGGAAATGTTTACCAGTTGTGTTTCCAATGAGACACTTGGATCCTTAATGATGCTGGCTGATGTAACAGATGAAAATTAATCTTATTCCCTGTTGTTGTCACATGCAAAACTCCAGGGTGGCCTTGGATACTCTTGCAATGGAGGTCATCAATAAATTGTAATCATTACAAACATGGAAACAGCTGGTGGCCAGGTGGAATCATTCCCCACAGAACCACTGCAGACTTTTACACATGCACATTAACATAAAGGTTTCCCCATGTTTCCCACCTCAGAGTTTGTACCAAAAGGGCCACATTTGCTGTCTCACAGTTTCCATCTATTTCTCATTAAGTCCTCTCATTCACTTCTCTCCTAGATCGCTGTAATGACCAGGATACTCTGTCTTCCTACCGTATTGGAGACACCTGGACCAAAACAGACGCCCAAGGTCACCAGCTCCAGTGTCTGTGCACAGGGAACGGCCGAGGGGAGTGGAAGTGTGAGAGGCATGCTTCACTTCACACCACTGGCCTGGGTGAGAAATGATAATATCCCTGTCTTTATTTCCCCCCCTTCCCTCCTGCTCTCTATGTGGAGAAAAGAATGTATACCAGAGACAGATGCTGCGAGGAGGGAGAGATAAGAAGTGCCAAGTGTCCAAGTGTTGAAGTGAGAAAGACGTGTCTCGTAACTCATGATCATGACCTCATGAGAAAGAGACAGGTGGCAGGGAAATGAGGAGGGAGAAATGAAACATGGGAAAGCTAGTGGGAGAGGTGTGCTTGAAGTGGTTTGAAGTGATTACTGGGTGAGACGTATGCTTGTCGTGACACAGAGAAGGTAAAAAACTCAAAAGGAAAACTTGTTTTTTGTAAACGGAACATAATCATTGATAAGCCGGTGCAGTTTGTTGTTAAAGCTGAAGTCATGCAAAGAGATGCACTCCAGTTACAGTTGCATATTCAAAGATGTTTATTCTCATGTTTAATTAAAGGCAACCCTCTGTGCTGTTTTAGCTGCAACATCATCAGCAGTTTTTCAGTTTTTTTGATATTCTTGCTTCCTCTGACCTGAATCCTACATTGCTTTTCAGGCACTGGCTCCCGTGTGATCACTAACATCCAGCCTGCAGTCTACCAGCCTGCCACTGTGCCTGAGCTTCCCCAGGAGGGACCTTGTCGGACAGATTCAGGACTGACGTACTTCGTCGGCCAGCGCTGGATTAAGAACCAGGGAACCAAGCAGATGATCTGCACCTGTCTTGGCAATGGAGTCAGCTGTGAACAGTGGGGTAAGAGATGCTGTTTTGTCTTTCCAACCTCACAACATGCCAGTGCACCAGTGTGTTTACACAAATTTATTATAATTTTTGCAACTGGAATGCGACAAGTTCACTTTCAGTTGTACGATTCGTCTGAGGAGAAATAAACACACAACTCAACACACAAATGCTGTTAGAGGTGATAAGCTCTTGGTCATACCTGCATGTTGTCATGTGTTTAGTCATGTTAATGTATTACTGTGTGTCCCTGTTTTCACACAGATGGACCAGCTCCAGTGTACGGTGGCAACTCCGGAGGTCAGCCCTGCGTGTTTCCCTTCATCTACAAGGGGAAGACCTACCACTCCTGTACCTCTGATGGACGCAGTGATGGACAGCTGTGGTGTTCAACCTCCTCTGACTTTGAGACTGAGCAGAAATATTCTTTCTGCACAGAGAAGAATGGTGAGCTGATGGGACAGTAGCTCAGCTGTAGCTAATTGATGAGATTGCTGTGGTTGGGTGTTGTTTGGTGTATACGCTCTACATTTACTGGTGTAGCGTCACTTCATATATAATTTTGAAGTTTGGAGATAACGTGAATTGTTTTTGCTGCTCAGTGGTGAGTTTTTCTCTAGAGTCGCGAATCTCCTTGTGTCGTTTTCAGATACGCTAGCTAGCAGCTAGCATAAGGCAGCTCGCCCTTCTGGTAATTTTAGTATTGTACTAAATAACATACAGCTGGTCAACAGTGGACAGTTGTTACCATTTAAACTATTTAATACATTAAATAACTGTTTTAAGGATAAAAGCTCTTGTATTTTCATGGCTGTGAGCTAGCTTGTCCTGTTAGCCTATGAAGCTAACGTTAGCTCAGTCTGCTAAAGGGGCAGAGCTGCCAACAGTGTCATTAAAGGTTGAAGTATCAAACGTTTTAATGTTTTTATGTATGCTGTTATTTTTTAAAGATTATACCCAAAATTAGATGACTTAATTTAATACTTAATCAATGTTAGCTAAATTAGTCAATATCCATAAAAAAAACCCTGCACCATATCTGAAGTTTGGGATTATGCTTGGTACAAATCTTGTTTAATACTATGTACTGCACACATAATATGAAAACAGGAGTTGTATTTTGGGGTTTTGATATTGATAACTCACAAGGATACCAATTTATATTGTTGTTGTGCTTTCCTTTTCACAGTAATTGTGGCAACACGAGGCGGTAATTCTAACGGTGCTCTGTGCCAGTTCCCCTTCATCTATAATGGCCGAAACTACACCGACTGTACTGCAGAGGGACGCAGAGATGGCATGAAGTGGTGTGGCACCACAACGAACTATGATGCAGAACAACGATTTGGTTTCTGTCCCATGGCTGGTAAGTGTGTGTGTGTTTCTGTGTGTGTGTGTGTGTGTGTGAACGAGAGAGGGAACAAAGGGCACAAAGCAACAACAAATGTTGGTGTTGTTTGAAGTGATGTGGTACTGAAAGTACTTGTAAGACACAGTATCATGTTTTAAAATGTCAGTCAAGTATCCATTTTAAAGAAAACAGAGGAACTTTGTCTACTTTGTCACAAGCCATCAGTTCACACATCACATTACAAGTTTCTGGACTGTGAGACACTGGAGACCATGTAGCAACCAACTGTCACCATTGTTTAAATTTCCAAGTCCACACTACAACATGAGACAGATGTTTTCAGATCTTAAGATTAACTTAATGTGGGTAGATGGTCAAAATAGAGGGAAAAACATGTTTTTATCTCCATTATTGAGGACAGCATGGCAAACTGCTAGACTGCTGATCATCTTCACAGTTTGCCAGCCACGCGGGCCACTAACATGATTAGCATGGCTAATTGCAACGTCCCTCCCAGTCTTTAGTAAAATGTATCTCCGCCCAGTCTGAATTAAGGAGTTAAGACGGCCTTTGCATTAAGAGCATTCTTTGACAATGAAAAGATTTGATGGGTAACCTTATTTAATTTACATGAAAGCTATTATTGGAGTGATGTTAGAAACGAGTCGTGGCTGATGGCACAGACGGAATCTAATTTGCATTTCTTACACCTTTTATTTATATTTATAGCGCAACTCACATTGAAGTCACTGTTGCCTTGTAAGAAGTGTGTTTTGGTGTTGCATAGGTGTCAATTAGGTCTCCACGGGTAACAAAAGAGGCTGAGGCCAGTGAAACACTAGGGGGTCATTGACACTGCACCACTGTCTAAAGGAGTAATGAAATGGTAATGATGATGCCGTTAAACAAAGACTACGAACTTTGAAAGTCTCGATGACTCATTTAGATATCAGAGCTAATGTGTGTTAACGCCTGAATGAGCCTCATAGTCAAATTTAAAAGCCACATAATTATGTTGCGTATTTACAGTGAATTAAAGTTTGCAGTAGATTCTAAAGCCTGGGATCCAAGCTGACTAATGCCTTTTGAACATTATTGTAGGCTTGACATGATCTAAGCACAGTCAATTGTGGTGACATTGTAAAACAATATCTGCAAATAGGAAGGAAGGGTAGCTTCAATTTAAACAAAAAACCCTTCTTATTGCTGTCTACATCAAAGTAGACTTTGGTAGACATCAAAGTTGAGAGATAGAAGATGGAATAAACTGTTTGGCGGCAGGCTGTAAAATGTGGATGGTACACATCTTCAGGATTTATCTGAGATAAAGCAGTCTTTGAATTTTCAGATAAATGGAGAACTGGATTTATTTTATCTCAAAAGAGCTCATCTTATTTTTTTTTGCAGTGTGGTAAGATAGATCAGAGCAATCTTTTTGAGAAGTTCAAATATTTGAACCCAGCCCAGTTAGAGAATTATAGACCAAATCTCCAAGTTTTTTTTATCCACAATCCTTGAAAAAAATCATTACAGACCAACAGCTGAAGTTGGTTGAGGCTTATGAAATCTTCAATTTCAAGCATGGGCATAGTACTGAGTCAACATTAATAAGAAAGACCAATGACCCTCATGCATGCAGACACAGGTAAATATTTAATTTTTATTCTAATTGTTTTGCAGCAGCCTTTGACACCATTGATGATGCCATTTTACTTGATTGGTTGCAGAACTGGGTTGGCATTTACAGCTTTAAACTGGTTTCATTCTTATTCGACTAACAGATATTTCAATGGCTGTATCAACAATCATGTCCTTCTCAGCTCCCTTGCGGTGTGGAGTCCCTCAGGGGTCGCTCCTTGGACCAATCCTCTTCTCTTGTACATGCTTCCTCAGGGTCAATTGTCACTTTCAAGACATGTCATATCAGCATTATACCGATAATAAATAGAACTGTTTCTCTGCTAAACCAATAACCTGAATCAACTGTTCTCCCTCCATAATTGCATTCCTTCATTGTCTTCCTGTTAAATTCAGAATAAAATACGAGATCCTGTCGCTTACTTACTCTTCGTGACGCTTCCCCCGGTTACATATCTGATATTAGTTGTTCCTCATTCTACTTCTCGACTGCTCTGGCCCTCAAATCCCTGCTTTTTATGCCTCCCCCGCTCCAGCTCTAAAACAAAAGGTGATCGTGCCCTTACAGTTTTAGCCCCAGCCCTCCGGAGTTATCTTCCCCAGTTTATCAGATTTGCTGGAATCTGTGGACTGCTTTAAGTGGCTTCTAACAACCAGTCTTTATAGGCAAGCCCTTTTATAGAGCTCCATCCCTGTCTTGTATTTTGATTTGTTTTAGTTTGGGCTGTCTCTCATTGTGCTGTGTTTTACATGGAAATTTATTCTTACTTTTTTGTGTATTCATTTTTTATGCGTGTGTATGTGAAGCACTTTGTAACTTGCGTTTTTAAAAGTGCTGTATAAATAAAGCTTCACTTACTTATTTAACTCTGCTCTGAAGTTAAGAGCCTCTGCTGTGTGCAGGTGTTTAGAGTTGGCACATGCACATGTAGACAACCTAGAATTGTTATCCTTGCGCTTTTTTTTTTAAATGATGAATTTAAAAAAGTACATATCAAGTGATGGATAGATTTCTTTTAAAACTATAATTTTCTTCAGAATTCCCTTTTATGCCTTCTCCAGTTGCATGACCCACCTGTGGGCCGACACCCTGTTGTTAAAAACATAAAACACCCTGTCAGGTTTTAAAGAGGGGAAAAACAGAGCTCCTGCCCTTTAGCCAATGTCAAAGCGGGTTGTCTGTGTTAAACTCAGTCCAGCAGTCAAAGCAGCGGGGGGTCTTTGATATTGACATTAGTGACTTCACAGGAATTGTCAAAACAAACATGGTACTTGAGATGTTAATGGTGGTGTTTAAATGACAGTAATAGTCTGGAGCCCCTTCTCCTCCACCTGTCTCCATCAAGAAAGTTTGCTGGATAGGCTAATCTGGTGTCTGCCATGTGTTCTTGAGACGATGGGGGCAATAGTCTCCAGCTGTGGGTACACCTCCGTTATACAAACTGCTCCATTTACATTAATAGATCTGCTGTTTTCTCTCTACCTCAACAATGCTCAAAAGCATGTCCATAATGACTTGTATATTTGTCCCTCTTCAAAATCAGGAGTGAAGTTTTCATTTTGCCCCAAGACAATGCTTCCTTAATTTTAGCCCAATATGCCGGCACCAAATCTTTGGTTTTTCCTCTGCATCTCAGTTTGAGTCTCCTACCAAACTGTTAGTTAATTACTAATCTGTTTTGCCTGGAGGAACTTGTTTTAGCTCCCTCAGCTCCCAGGACTAGCCATTGCATATTTCGTACCACTGCAGAGGTGCTCAACATACCTTGTCCTAAAAAGCTCCAGCCCCCATATTTCTGCCCCTGTCACAGCCTTGGTACAAAGCCACCAAACCAGGTCCAAAGAATCTTTACTCTGGTCCAGTTTCTGCCTGGCATAAAAAAAGTCCAGGCTGAGCTCCAAGGCAGCAGATCTGCCCTTTGGCTTCACCTCCAAGTCCCTTTTTTACGGATAGTTAAACAGATAATGCACACTCAGTTTAGTAGCCTATTAGCCTATAGATAGATATCTATAGAATACACAAAATAAAGATATAAACATTGGTAAAATACTGTATACATTAGACAAGTGGTTTGTTAAAAATGCATTGAGGAAGAGTGTTAATACATGGTCTCATATAGCGAAGTTGCAGAGGCACTTTCTTTCCCTCACATACAAACACACACTCTATGTAGTGCAGGCCTCTACCTGTCCCACCCACCTTCACAAACTTTCTATCTTCCCTGATAACAGCTACTCACTCTTTTAATTAGCGGAGAACATATGGTGAACACACACAGTCATTCATACACACAAGGGCACAAGACAGCTGTTTCTGGCTTTCCATCCCGGAAAATCTTCTTTCCCATGGGCACAGGTGTTCTGTGGTTGTATCCTCTGCGGCCTTGTGTAGTAATAGTAGGGTAGAATCAGTCATCTCCATGGGGGATCATTCGTTATAGTGTGTTTTTGTCTGTTTTTATCTTGATGCTGTTATGCACTGCTTGTGTTACTAACAGCTTACATGCACGATATGTTCGGATGCATGCCTGTGCATCCGATTATTTTGTGTGATGCAATTTGGTTTGTGTTTCCTGCTACAGATGTAGTAATCTACGGTTGTGTCCTTGCCAACGTATCCACTTTTTTAACTGGCTTTGTCCTTTGTGTTGTAGCCCATGAAGAAGTGTGTACGACCAGTGAAGGGGTAATGTACCGCGTTGGAGACCAGTGGGACAAACGGCACGATGTTCTGGGCCACATGATGCGGTGTACCTGCGTCGGCAATGGCCGAGGAGAATGGAGTTGTGTTGCTTACTCCCAGCTTAAAGGTGTGTGTGTGTGTGTAATTGTGAGTGTGTGTGTGTAACAGTGTGATACAGAATCACACAAAACACTGCCACGACAGCACATATCAATCACCTTTTCTCCCTCTGTGTTTGGGGGGTAATAATTAGAGAGTAATATTAGACTTCTCTGAGTGAAGAGGTGAAAGGTCGCGTTTGATATAATCACTCACCTGCCAGAAGGTTAAAAATGAGCCTGCACACCTGCATGTTATGGGGCTTCGGTTGCACCTGCATCACACACGTTCACAGTTCAGAAGAGCAGATGTGCGAAAACAGTGAGGTACCTTCATCAAGTTTAGCTCGCCCATGTCTTCACACATTCGTTGTGTTTGTGTGTCTATTGTAGACCAGTGTATTGTGGATGGTCTGACCTATGAGGTGAACCAAACCTTCACCAAACAACATGAGGAAGGCTACACTATGAACTGCACCTGCTTTGGACAGGGCCGTGGCCGCTGGAAGTGTGACGCCATTGGTGAGTTTACCACGTTTAAGGTTTACATCTTACAAGCTGCAACATTTCGTGTCCCTCAAGTAACATTCAAAAATATGTTTGATTTAACGGTCAAAACTTTTTGTCTCAGCTAATTTTAGACTTAACTAGTTGTATGGAAGGTTAAGGGATTGTCCTGTATGGAGTGATCCCTACTTAAGCTACCTAACAGATATTTGGCGCAATAATTCAGCATATTTATGTGGTTGCATCACTTCCACCCTTTTAAAATAATAATAATGCACAACAACTGCAGGCCCTGACATGTAAAGAATGTTATTTGAGCGGAACAGCATTTGTGCCAACTCCACAGCTCTTGTAAATGGTCCCTGTTGAATTTGGTTTTATGTGACTCTGCTCTCAGACCAGTGCCAGGAGCCGGAGACGAGAGCCTTCTATCAGATTGGAGAGTCTTGGGATAAAGTCATCCACGGAATCATGTACAAGTGCTATTGCTATGGTAACGGCATTGGAGAACTCAGCTGCGAGCCCCAGCAGTCCTACCCTGGTAAGATGTTAAATATACATTTAGGTTAGGTGATGTAATGGGCAATGCTGCAAGTCAGTCATCAAGACTACTTAATGGCAATATTGGATTTTTATAGGATTTTTGCATCACTGTGTTGAAGGAGCTTGAGTTGAAGGGTGTTAATTCATTCTTTATTTGCATTTAATTTGCAGGATCAGCCAAAATCAGACATTGCTGTTTATTTTATCCATAAAAAGACAGGTTGATGACAATATGAAAACTGGTGTAGAACAGCATAATGAATGGACAAAATGTTCACAGGAGCAAAATGTTTATTTAAGTCACCTCGAAAATGAGGCCCTTGACTTTGATGTGAAACAGACAGAAATGGGAGGGGGTGTGATTTCCTCTTTTACAGATACACCCCCCACTCTGAGCCTTTGTTCTAGCTAGCATGTGGTCCATCCCCTGTGCTGTTTCCACAGCTGTACAAAACAGCACAGTGCAAGTGTGCATGCACCCCCGACTCACTCGCCTACCACATACACACCTTAAAAGCCCTTTGAACTGCAGTTTTCAATTTTGTGCAGTTTAGTGATCACTTAATATTTAACCTCATGTCTTACAGTAGTGAGTCATAAGCTGGGATCATTCAGAACTGAAAGTCAGGCTTCATTCATTCATTCATTCATTCATTCATAGCCATGATGGTTAAGTTAACTCATTCCTGATGACTTGAGACAAAGCTTGGCTAGATAGCATTGCTGCACACAAGCATTTTACAGCAAAATCTTTCTCAGTGTTTTGTCTTGACGTTAGGTTTTCTCCTGCTGAGGTCTGTGCCTCTTCACAGGCATTGCTTTTCACTTGTTAACATTTTGCCCCCTTTGTCATTACAACTGACCACATTGTGCCACACAGTGTGCAATTTGTTCAAACTTTTCTTTCTGGGCTTTCCCATTGGTTAGAGCAATATACACCCCCTGTTGAGTTGTAAACAGTCACTATTTCTCTGTAGCTTTCCTTGGTTTGTTGTGTTGCATTATGTTTAGTATGGCATCCCTGAATAATACAACATATAATGCTGTTCCCATTCTTTTCCTATTTCCCCTCATTCTTGTTAAAAATAGTGATGCACAGTATGATTGGCTTTTGTGGTAGATGTTTGCTATTTTTAAGAACAAAACATTTTAAAATCTCCCGCAGCATGCTGCATAAATATGTCAGCACAGCTCCGAGTGAGGCGGTGAAGCTATGGTAATGGAAACAAAACTTCAGGTCGACAAGTCTTACGTAAAGGAACATTTGAACTGTTACTTGTTTGCTCTGTGTGTAGAGCAGGTTGACGAGAGACACAAAATGTAGGGCACTATTCTGCCGCAAGTGGCCATAATAGCAACCAGCTGTGAAGTGTGTGTGTGCGTGTGTGAGTGTGTGTGCGCCTCGGCATACAAAATACAGCATGCTAAGATTTAAGGGCAGCAAGAGGCAAATCCAGACCCCAAGTTGGCTTACTGGGTGAAACACCATAAAAGGTAAAAATGGAAAATCCACAGGACTGATTTCTAAAAGGTTTTCACGAGTATCAGATTTAGCCCTACACTGATAAAATCTTCTAAAAAAAAATGTTGTTTTCTTTTCTGCCGTCTGTGTTTATCTCTCCTCTTCTGTGATGTATTTTAATCTCTTGGGGTGTTTCTTATTGTTAGGATGACTCTCAGAATTACTTCCCTTTACTGTGGTCCTTATCACCACTGTGCTGTGCATCTGTCTGTATCAAGCGTGAATGTTGTGTCTATGTGTGCAAAGTAAAGGGGGATGTGAACATGCATGTGTGTGCTTGTGCGTTACACCATTACACTTGTGTGTATGCAGTGCTGGGTGGCTGTGTGTGTGTTTGTACACGCAGTATATCCACTGCAAGTGTGCATCCGTTTTCATGCACGTCCCACATCTGATTCTATGTAACCCTTACCCTCGCCAGTGGCCTGTGGGTCTGTAATAGGCAGTAATTGGTCCCAGATTGTTTTTGAGGTCTGCGTATCTGCTAGCAACTTCTGGTTAACCAAGCCACTTGCTCAGAAACTTTGATTACAGGTCTGCTATTTGGAAAAGTGGTCTGAAAACCTCAGTTCTTTATAGACGCTACCAGTTTCTATCAGCACAGCTCATGTCAGGGGTCTGCTCACCACATGACTTCTGTTTACATTAAAGATGACTTGATACCTTTTCTCATTTCCGAAACTAGTAAAGATTTTGTGCAATTTTGAGCTTCTGCTGATGTAATCTTTCATCTTTCATATCCACTAATCTGTTAAGCCTTTGGTATTTAACTTGTATTATTTCATGCATTGTCTGGTAAGTTGATACACAGCCAGTTTTTGTAATACAGAACCCAGGTTTATTCAGTGTGCTGTCACATGTGGGAACGACACGGTTTTCGAAGGAATCCACTAACAGATGTGCATACGTAGACATGGGTCAGCTGTTGAATGTTATCTGGCTGTGTGAAGCAAGACTTGAATAGTTCTGTTAAGCATCGAATCCCATGTTTCGAGGACTGTAAATGAGCTTATCCAGCACAAGAGTTTCTGTCATCAGCTCTGCTGTATTGTTTTTACAAGCGGTTTTCTCACACGTCTTCATTGCTTCCAACAATTTTTGTTCCAGCATTCTTTTCTTCTTGGGTGCTCGTTGTTTGTAAAACATTGTCGTATTACTTTGCGTGATGCTATCATGAGATGCAAGTATTTCCATGATTTTTCAGGGTATATTTGACAAAAAGGTCATATTTGATTGTAATTATTTAATATTCTTCTACTCAATCTAGCATTTTTATCATCATCTGTTCAATTCAGATAAACTCAGCTGATTGTTCTGCTGATTGCAGGTGTGTTCAAATCAGAGGATTTTTTTATTTGTAAAGTGACCTGTAAATGCTGTTGTTTCATAAATGAACTATTAATGAACTCCAGCATAATACGCTTAATATCCAGGAGAACAGGGAAGGTTAGAAAACACGATGAAACAGAGAAGGTTCAAGAGTAGAGAAAATAGGGTAAGAGTTTTCTCCCCTGCAGCAGTTGAAATCTGGGCTGGAATCTCACAGGGACGTGCTAGTTTTTCCTCACTCTTTCTGCGTTGTGTTCAGGAAAATGCTGCTGCACACTCACTGATACTCACTCACTGTTAAGTTGGGTTATGTAAAACTTTTTTTGAAATTTCTCCAGTTGTAGAAAAGGCGTCAGTCTGTCACCATGGTAGATTTTATGTCTGCTTGTCAAAGTTAAGATTTAATTAAGATATCTGATATTTTCAACATTGAAAATCTGTGCACGCCATCACATTATGATCATATCTTTACTCTATAATGAACAGTGAAACTTCTGGACTAGTCTGTTCTGTATAACTACTCACCCCCTTTGTTCTCTCTCTCTCTCTGTCTCAGGTGGTCACCGCCCTGTCCAGGTGATCATAACAGAATCTGGAAATCAACCCAACTCCCACCCAATTCAGTGGAACGCCCCACAGTCTGCTCACATAACCCAGTACATCCTCAAATGGAGAGTGGTAAGTTTACTTATTGTGCATCACCGTTAGCAAAGAAACAATGCCTCGTCTTGCTCATCTCTCCATTGGGCCTGATGCCGGTGCAGCCTCTGAAATTTTCTAACATTCAGCTTCTGTTCTGCATGTCAAGCTTTGAAACACAGGTGCGTCTCCTTTTTTCTAACATTCCTTCATCACATTTTACAGAAAAACACCCAAAGCCCATGGAGAGAGGTGCTGATCCCTGGCCATCTTAACTCCTACACCATCTCTGGTCTGAAGCCGGGCATCACATACGAGGGTCAGCTGATCAGCGTGTTGCGGTTTGGACGAAAAGAGGTCACACGCTTCGACTTTACCACCACTTACGGATCATGTGAGTCAAGGGAGTTGACAGATCTCAGTGCTGGAGTTGCTGCATCACTGTCAAACCAGCAGTGTTGATACTGACCAGTTTATTTGGCTATTTTTTCAGTGCAAGCCTGTTTATGCATGGGTGTCTTATATTCTGTTTCATTTAAACCAGGAATTTCTCACTGAGATACTCTTTTTTAGACTTTCCTGCTCAGTGCTGTTCTGATCTCTGACACAGCAAGTAGCCAGCTCTGTTATTTCCCATCTCTGTTTCTCCTGTAGTGGCTACATCACAAGGCGAGACCACCCAGCCTCCGTCTGTGGTTGACATCTCAGAGTCCGTGACCGAAATTACCTCCAGCAGCTTTGTCATCTCCTGGGTTTCGGCCTCTGACACAGTTTCTGGTTTCAGAGTAGAATATGAGCTCAGTGAGCAGGGACAGAGCAGTGGACAACCCATGGTGCTCGGTAAGTGCAGATATACACATAAACAAACATGGGTTTTGTAGTGGTGCATTGTAATTTGGCTGCAATGCAAAATAAGGGAAAATTCACCAAGACAGTGTTTATTTCTCGTAGATTAAAAGGCCTTTAGTTAGTTGCTTCAAACTATCCTGCTCCATGAAAACCAATGTGTGCATACATTTTCTTTCCTGTCAGACCTGCCTCGAACAACTACCTCAGTGAACATTAATGACCTTCTACCTGGGAGGAAGTACACTGTTAACGTCTATGAGGTTACAGACGCTGGAGAGGACAACCTCATTCTTACTACTTCACAAACCACTGGTTAGTAGCCACATGTTCTCTCATTTTCTATTCCCACCCCCCTCTGATATTTTTTCTCATTTTCATCTAGGTCACAAAAAGTACAGCTGTTGAAATGAAATATCGTTTTGAATCCGAGACCTTCGAGCAGCCAAATGAAGATGTGCCAGGGATGACAAATCAAGTGATTCAGTAAAAAAAGTGATTTTCCTTCTCACACAATTTGTTCCACAGCACCTGATGCTCCTACTGAGCATGAAGTGGAGGATGTTGGAGAAACTTCCATTTTGATCAGCTGGGAAAAACCACTGGCTCCCATCACTGGTACGCTATGGCAATATTGTCAGTCACAGCCAAAATCTAATCAACACTCTTTTGCTAATTTGAACCTCTGCCGTCTCTTCCTCCGTGCAGGCTATCGTGTCGTCTACACGCCATCAGTGGAAGGCGAAAGCACGGAGCTGACACTCCCCGACACGGCAACATCTGTGACCCTGAGTGACCTCCGACCTGGGAAGCTATACAACATCAGTATCTACGCTGTGGAGGATAGCCTGGAGAGTGAGCCCATCTTTGTTCAGGTCAACACCGCTGGAGACCCGCTGCCAGGTAAAAGACTGAGATGTGTGAAACAAAGGGGACCTAATTGTTATTTTGATAGGATATTTGGGTCTTTTTTCCAAGTCTGCCCTTGCTTTCATGTGTGTGCATTCAGGTTTTAGTGAGCATAATTTTTTTGTTTGTTTTAATCTCAAAGGTTTTATATGCCTATATTTATATTTAAGCAACTGTTTTGGTCTAATAGTGGTTTAAAAAGTGACTTCCAAGAGATTGAAATGTATCTCTTGGGAGAAAATGGCTGGCCCTTTGTGTGCTTTCAAACATGTCGAGATTAATATGCAACAGGAAATTCTGTCCCTTATTTCTATTGTCACCCGGAGCTGATGTGCAGTGACCAAAATGATCATGTGAGTTTTTCTTATTACTGTAGTCATAAGGACACCTCCAGAATCAAGCTGTAAGCCATTCTGCGGCCTAGTCAGTGATTTATGTAGAGGTGTCCAATTCTCAATAGTAGAAGTGACGATTTTTCCAATGGAAAGTGAAGTCATTGAGTTCACAGCTGTTGCGCTCTTATTCTGCTGCACTGGAGTTATGTAAAACTCCTCAGTCTGCCAGGTCGAACATGCTGTTGGGCCAGTTGAGCAGATGCTGGAAGTGTGTGTGTGTGTGCGTGTGTGTGTGTGTGGGTGTGTGTGTGTATGTGTGTGGTTGTTTGTGCAGTCTGTGCGATGGAATAAAGATTCATGACCTAGTTGAGAGTGTGTGCTGCCATCTTTGGACAGACAAGTTAAGCCCTCTCCTCTGTGGCAGATGTACAGTGTACACTACAAATGTGCTAAGTCTGCACATGATAAGTGGTCTGAGCTGCACACACCACTGCCCACCGCATACAGTGCCATATGATATGCTATCATAGAACCATTACATTATTTTTAAGCAGTTAAACTTGCATTGAACCAAATCATTACACACTTATACCTGACATAAAGTTCGTGCACAGGCCAGACAGCTTTATGTACTCATTTCGACCTTTCTTTTTGTCTTTTCATCTCTCACCTTGTGCCTTCACAAGCCAAATAGTTCTTTTTTCCTATTGCTTATAAATTGAAGATGTTTGTGTGTGTTCTGCCATCCCGTCCAAAATATGAAGCAGTGTAATGGATCGGCACCTTGCAGAAATTCTGTTTATATGGTTGCACCCTTGAGGTAATTATGCATGAATAAAATAGTGTGTATTTTGATGATATGCAATATAAAAGCAATGTTTGTTTTTCCAAGGATATTCAATGACATATCAAAAGCTTATTTTTAAATCGTTTTTAATATGCTGCAAGATGAAAAGAGGCGCAGCCACTACGTGATGACATTCAGATGTATTTGAATTTCATTTCCCTATATCTTACCTTGTTTAGCAAATAATATTTAGAATTGTGTCCCAGTGAGTTTCCATTTTATTGTCTGTTGTTAAGGTAGAAAGAGGCATCAAGGACTAAAACTGTCACTCAGCAAGTTATCCGTAGAGCATATAAACAACATGCTCTAACCTAAGCTGACATATATTCTGACAAGTTATTGGTCCTCCTCTCAAAAATGACAAATTTCTCCATGCATTCCCCAGCTTTATATCTAACAGCTGCATAAGAGTTATTCCAGTTATCCAATGAGAGGACAGTTGGAGTTTTGCCTCGTTCAGCACTGAACAATCTTATCAGATGCATGTTTCCTTAAGCTAAGAAAGAAAGAGAACGGGAAAGGCATTAATGCACATGCATTATGGGTACCCATATACACTGGGTGAGCAACCTTCTGCGGAATGAATGCGATGCCATGTTAGGACATATTATCTTCTTGTGGTGCTGTTAAAGCAAAGTGTGGTTTTGCCCCCAAAAAATAGCGTTGGACACCTGAGAATGATGAAGAACTTTCTTGCTAACTTGTTGTTTTTTTTTTTTTTTTCTGTTCGCAGAGGAAGTGACTTCTCCTACAGACCTGCAGTTCTTCGAGGTGTCAGATAAAAAAATCGTTCTGACCTGGTCCAGCCCAGCCGGCGACGTCTCAGGTTACCGGGTCACCGTCGTCCCCATAGATGAGTCTGGTTCTCCACAGAGGGAGATGACTCTGCCTGTCAGTCAGAACTCCTACATTGAGGTGTCACACCTGCAGCCTGGAACACTGTACCGCTTCAGCATCTACACCATTCACAACGGAGAGGAAAGTTTGCCGCTTATTGGGGAGCAAACTACAAGTGAGTATGACTGATGCCCTCAGGCCTGCAGGGAAATGACTGCTCACACAAAAATCAGTTTATTACAGGTTGATTTTCATTCCCAAGTGAAATTAATTGAAACAAGCTACTGTGTAGAAACAAATGAAAGGTTTATAATGTGCTTTGTAAAATGGTTGTCTGTGATATAAAGTATTTGTGATTTTTACAAAATAATATTAAACTATGGCCTTTAAAACCTTAATTACGTTACACAATCAAACTGTTCATGTCTAACAGTGTTTATTGACGTCTCTCTTTTTAGAGCCCGATGCTCCCACAGATATCCATTTCACCAATGTGACCGAGGACAGTGCTGTGATGATGTGGTTTGCCCCTCGTGCCAAAATCACAGGCTACCGGCTCTTCCTCACTGTTGAGGGCTCCAACCCCAAGCAGCTGCGCCTGCCAGCTCGCCTGTCTCAGTACACCCTCCTCAACCTGAAGCCTAATACAGAGTACTCCGCTACACTACACGCAGAGCAAGACAATACACTGAGTGAAGGAGAGACCGCTGTATTTACCACAAGTGAGTGATGCATTTATTATGCTTGTGCTTATGGTGATCATGTAGAATATTCTCACAAAATATTGGCAATGGTCATCTTATAAAAATTTTAAAGATATTAGGACTGATATCAGCCCTCAAAAGCCAAGATCAATCATTAAGCATGAGTAACATTCCACAGGTAAACAGGCTGATTGGTAGCAGGTGATAGTATCATGATTGAGTATGAAAGGAGCATCCTGGAAAGGATGGAGCGAGGTTCACCTCTTTGTGAACACGTGATTGTATAGATGATGTTTCTACATGGGCTCAGGAGCACACATTGAACACGTTTCATTTGCAAATGATTGCATTCTGTTTTCATTTAAATTTTATGGAGCATCGCAACTTTTTTGAACCAGAGTTTTAGATGCAATCTTCTGAATAAGCATACACTCATATGTACAGCAAATGTGCACACTAGGGGATGCTTATATCTTCTTGCATACCATGACACTGATCAGAAACACACTTTCCCTCTGTGTGTTTGTAGACCCGCCAATGGGCAACGCTCCTCATTTCAGCACTGACGTGACCGACACCTCCATCATAATCTCCTGGACTCCAGTTCCCCGCATTGGATACAAGGTACACTCATTGCAGATACATAACACAAAGTTTTATTATATATATGTGTTTTTATTTTTATTAATAAAAGTGACCCTGTTTCCTCTTCTGTCCTTTTAAAGTCAATAGCTGGATTGTGTGATTGTCTTGATATGCAAATTAATACCCTTCTGTTTGCTGTGGAAAGCACATTCCAGTTATTCCTGGTTAAGTGTAGGCCTCATTGGAGTTGCTTAACACAGGAACCACAGATAGACCACAGATAAATCTGCCTGGTCAGAATATTTCACACCAGACATGAGAATGTTCTACTGGCTTCCATGTTCTTGGGAAAACATTGACCTCTGACCTTTACCTCCTGTACCCCCAGTCCATGTCTCTCTCTCTGTGCTGTGTCTCTGACTCTGTGTGCATTTATCTTTTAGCTAACAGTACGTCCCAGTCAGGGCGGAGAAGCCCCCAGAGACGTGACCTCTGACTCAGGGAGTATTTACATTTCTGGCCTGACTCCGGGAGTGGAGTACACCTACAGCGTCCAGCCCGTCGTAAACGGCCATGAGCAGGGAACCCCGATCACACGCCGTGTTGTCACACGTAAGAATTAACCAATAAATACTGACTCTGTCACCTGTTCGTTCCTGTTTGTTCCTTTTTATTTCCTGCTGTTTTCTTTGTTCCTCCAATGTCTCTGTTTTAGTTCTCTTATTACATTCCTCCTCCTCTGACTCCTCTTTTTCTTCTTCATCTCCAGCTGTGTCTCCTCCAACTGATCTCAGCCTGGAGTCTAACCCGGGCACCGGAGAGCTCACAGTCCAGTGGAACGGGGCCAGTACACCAGGTACACGCACACCTGCATACCCAGAGGGCATGAAAAACAATCTGAAAACATTGAACAGATTACAAATAATTAATCTAACATCGTACTGCAATAGTGTGTCTCTCTTATCTGTCCTTTAATAAAACTGTTTGAAGGTGGATTGATTTCTCTCCTTTTTGTTCATTGATTTGTGATAGTCTCTTAAAAACATTTCTAATCCGATTTTGTGAACCTTTTCCTTCTTCTCCTCTCTTCCTTCAAGACCTCACTGGCTACAGAGTGACATGCACTCCCACCAATGGGCAGCAAGGAAACAGTGTGGAGGAGTTTGTGGAGGCAGGGCAGAACTCCTGCACCCTGGAGAACCTCAGCCCAGGAGTGGAGTACAACGTCAGTGTTGTTGCTGTTAAGGATGATATGGAGAGCACTCCTATATCAACTACCATTACACCAGGTGGGTGACAGGTGAACTCATAGTCATTGTAGGTAAACGGTAAGAGTGCAGTCATTCACAAAAGCCCATTTTTCATTTAACACATTATGTTGTAAGTCAGTATGCTAAAATAACGCATTAGCTTTCAACAATTAACAGATACTAGCTCTGCTCTGACTTAGCTTGACACTACAACACTAATGCACAGTATAGCCTGGGTATATATTAAGAATTTTCAATGGAGATGCTTCATTGAATAACAGTTAAAACCTCACTCGATGGCAATATATACCAGGGAAATCAGCTTTGCATTAGCTCTTCCATTGGTGGGATATGTTGAATATCTCACCGTACTGGAAGTAGACAATTTAAACTGCTCGCCTTGACCACCGCTCCTGTCTTTTTGTCTGTTGGTTTCCTTTTTCTGGCCCTCGTGTCCAACCCCATCCCTTTCCTTCCGCCTTCTTTTCTCGTTTGTGTGGTGTTTCTGTTGTCGTCTCTCGTTCTTTCCTCTCTCCACCTACAAAGATGTCCCACAGCTGAAGGACCTCACCTTCAAAGACGTGAGCGACACCAGCATCGGTCTCCGCTGGTCACCGCTCAACACCACAGCCATCACTGGATACAGGATCACGGTGGTGGCAGCTGGAGAGAGCGTACCAATCTTTGAAGACATAGTTCTGCCGACGACCGGCCACTATACGGTCTACGGGCTGGAGCCTGGCATCGACTACGACATTAGTGTCATCACTGTGACGAAGAATGGCGAAAGCGAGCCCACCACATTCACCCAGCAGACCTGTAAGATCATGTTTCCACCAAACTGAAAATATTTCCTTTCTTACTGATATAATTAAAAGCACATACTTTTTCCTGCTGGAAGAGCCATTCAGTTATAAATAAGAATACCAACTATCCTTTAGGTAGATAGATGATTTGAGCTGGCTGCAAGGGAGTCCCAAATCAAATTGTGTGTACTAAGTTATATAAGGTAATAAGGTTCTTATTAACCCTAAGTTATGGCTCTTCAAAGCAAACCTTTTAAGTTGCTGATGTAATTGCACTGCATGCTGTGTTGTCAGTTTAATGATCCTCTGCGTGTGTGTGTTTGTGTGTGTGTATGTGGACCATCTGGTTTCAGTTGAGGGGTTTTAGCACACTGAAGCCCATTTTGCCCCCAAATGCAAACACTGCTTGTTCTCTCACTTTTAAGATGTCATAAAACTTCAGACACGAATTCAGACTGACACACGCATGAAACACAGTCTACCCTTTAAAACATGTCTTTGTGCACATCTATTTTCTCTCCTTATTTGCTTTCTCACACCTGCATAGAGTTAATAAAATTCTCTGAGCATCTAACATGATTTTTAAAATTTTTTTGCAATAGCTGTACCCGCCCCCACTAATCTGGGCTTCGGCCAGGTTGAGTCAGACAGTATGGAAGTCACCTGGGCGTCTCCCCGTGTCCCCAACGCAGCTGGCATCAGCAACTTTTTCATCAGGTACAAACAGAAACATTAAATGTTCTTAAAGCACTGTGTTGTTTGTTTCTGATTCAGACGTTCTCTTGAATACACCCTGATTTTTATACATGTATACTTATTATTCAGGTATCACCCCATTGACGATGAAGATGACATTACAGAAACCAGCGTTACAGACGGGAGTAACAGCGTGGTGCTTAGGCGTAAGTCAGAGCAAAAACAAAAAACACGCAACAACACACAGACGACTACGTTTGTATTTACGTCTTTTTCCTGTCCACAGACTTGCTGCCTAACACAGAGTATCTGGTGAGCGTGGTGTGTGTTTATGAACAAAGGGAGAGCTCGCCCCTTGTCGGCACCCAGAAAACAGGTGAGTCTCACCTGATATGATTAAATAACAGGAGTATATCAGTCCAGAAATAGGCAAATGGGCTTCTTTTTCATGGCAAATATGATGCAAGTGTCGGGTGACCTGGACCTTCATGCAGCTTTTTCTTTTTCTCCTAACCTTCTTCAGCTCTGGATTCACCAGTTGGCCTGCGTTTCTCTGAGATCTTCACCAACTCCTTTACCGTCCACTGGCTCGCTCCCCAGAGCAAAATCACCGGTTACCGTATCCGTTACCAGATGGCAAGCGGCGGGAGGGCCAAGGACGAGAGGCTGCCGCCCTCCAGGAACCACTTCACCCTGACAGGACTCACTCCAGACACTGAGTACTTGGTCAACATCTACGCCGTGAGCCGGACGCTAGAGAGCCTTCCGCTCAGTGGAAAACAGAAGACAAGTACGAAATCCTGATTTAATACTTGATTTCCTCCAGTTATTCACCATTTCATCAACATGGTGACATGTTTATGTATTGGTGTTTCACTCTCTCCCCAGTCTCTGATGCTCCCACAGACCTGGAAGTGCTAGATTCCACCCCCACCAGCATCACGGTCCGCTGGGACGCCCCACCTGTCACCGTGCGCTACTACAGGATCACTCATGGAGAGACAGGTGAGCTAGAAATAATGTCTTAAGAGAGTGATTTTATGACTTTTTCCTTTTCTAGTTCATGCGGTTTTGATTTATTGTGTACATATTATATTTGGAAATTGCTGAGAGAAACATTTGTTTAACATTTATCCCATCTTTTATCCAGGAGGTCACAGTAATCCCAAGGAGTTCACAGTGCCTGGCTCTCAGTCCACCGCCACAATCAACAATCTGAAGCCTGGTACTGACTACATCATCACTGTTTATGCTGTAACTGGGAGAGGAGATAGCCCCGCATCCAGCACTCCAATCTATGTCACACATAAGACAGGTATGCACACAAATACACCTACAAACACACACACACACACAAATGCTCCCAGAGGCACAACACAGTCACCTGTTTTAGTGATTCTGCCTCTGTTTCCACTCACAGCTTTTCTTCTCTCCATCTTTTCATCCTCCTCTCTTAGGTGTCGACTCTCCCTCTGAAATGGAGGTGATGGACGTGAATGACAACAGCGTCACAGTGAGGTGGAGCCCTGCCCAGGGCCCAATCAAGGGATACAGGGTGACTGGGGTCCCCAGAAATGGGCAGGGACCGTCTTTCACTGAGGTGGTGGCTCCAGGTATGGTCCTCAAACATGCTGTGTTGTGTCAGTATTTTAAAGCTTGATTAGCTCCAAACTTTTAGTCTTGTTTCTTGCTCCTCAGTTAAATCTAATATATGTTTTGCTTTCCCCCTGTTTTTGTATCCTTTTCCAGACCAGACAGAGATTACCTTCTCAGGACTGATGCCCACAGCAGAATACATTTTGAGTGTGTATGCTCTTGGACAAGATGGAGAGAGCTCTCCACTGGTGGTGAATGCCTTAACAAGTAAGAAGTTGCACTTTTTTAGAAAAGTACTTGTGAAACATTGTTCGCCAAACTTTCACAAATTGAAAAACAACCTCCTGACCTCTCCCTGTACTTCTCCAACCCCACCACCTTACCACCCTTCTCTAGATGTAGACCATCCCAAGGACCTGACCTTCTCTGACATCGATTCCACCTCACTGCGAATCACCTGGGACAGTCCTGAGGGAATTGTTACATCTTACCGGGTCTTGTACTCAAGTCCAGAGGAGGGTGAGAGAGAGCTGCGCCCAGCTCCCAGAGGAGATGCTGAGTCCACTGTTATTTATGGTCTGCAACCCGGCACTGAATACACCGTGAAAGTCATCGCTCTGCATGATGACACAGCCAGCAAACCACTGGTGGGGACACAAGCTACAGGTATGGAAGCAAATTAGCTGTAGATGTTGTATTTTTTAGGTAAATAATATAGTACAGATAAGAGAAAGTGAAGGATGCAGTTCAGAAACCAAACAGAAGGTTTATTTTGGGTTTTCTGTACTTGACAGCGTCCCTCTTCTTATGTTCTTTCCTCCCTCCAGCCATCTCACCCCCCACCAACCTCCGGTTCTCCCAGGTTGGCCCGACCTCTTTCACTATGCACTGGGCTGTGCCGGGTCAGGAAAACCGACTAACTGGGCTAACGGGCCTCACAGGCTACCGTGTGGTTGTGAACCCAAAGAACAAGAGCGGTCCTACCAAGGAGATCAACTTGGCCCCAGACACCACACAGGCACACATCTCTGGACTCATGGTGAGTGTGGGTCTCTGAGTGTGCATGAAGGACCCATATGCGTGTTGGTTTCCATTTATGTTAAAAGAGTATGAAAATAGACTTGCAGAATAGCCATCGCACTGAATGCTGTCTTTTCTTTGCTCTCCATTACATTGCAACAACAGCAAAACTAAGACAAATTGTGCATCCTCACTGACATATTATATAGTGGTAAATTTCAGGTGTCAACAAGTTGATTTTTAGACTTTTGAGAAATAACAGAAACATTTCTGCTCAAGAAACCAATATAAAAAGTTTTACGTTGGTAACCTACTATGAAGTTTCAGCCTCAGCTTCAGCGCGCACACACAAACACAATATATAGGCAGACTCATACCTGTGGGGACACACACACATATAGTGTGGCTGAAGCCATAATACTCAGTCATGTGGTGACTGTGCAGTACAGTTTTTGCTCTTTTTCTCCATCTCCCTTAGGTTGCAACTGCCTATGAAGTCCATGTTTATGCCTTGAAAAACTCTCTGACCAGCAGGCCGGTCCAAGGAGAGGTCACCACTCTGGAGAGTGAGTCTCTAACTCATAGTCATAACTCAAATACTGAAATTCTGACAAATAAATGCATTGTTTTCATGCATGAAAACTGAGAGATGTTACAGATACATTGTTACGGTTTTTGTATAGTGGTCTTGTCACTCTGTGTTTATTGCATCATTAAAAAAAAATAAACTTACTTTACTCTTTGTCTTTATCTACCTTAAGACATTAGCCCGCCTCGTCGTGTGCGAATCTCTGATGTTAACGACTCGTCCATCACTCTGACCTGGCGCTCCAAGACAGAAACCATCTCTGGCTTCCTGGTTGAGGCCACGCCTACCTCCTTCCCTACAGGCTACGTACCCATTCAAAAGACCATCGGCCCTGACTTGCGTTCATACACTGTTACAGGTGCACAGAGCTCACACAAGCATTTAAATACACAAAGATGTCGTGTAAACCTGCAGCAGTAAGAATATGTTAGAATTCAATCATAACATCAAATTCTTAGTATTATTGCACACAAGCACACACAGTCCCTCCTAACCTGTCACTGCATCTTCACATCAGGTCTGGAGCCAGGCACCACTTACAAGATCAACATCTATACGCTGAAAGGAAATGGACGCAGCCCACCTCTCACACTCACTGCCACCACAGGTAACCACTAAGCTCTATCCTACACTGTAGTGTGACAGTTAACATCACTGCAATGATGGCAAGAAATATATATCAATGTGTAAATATATATATTAAAATATTGGTAACAAAACAACACATATACATGGAGAGGAGATTTTACAACAACTTAACACAGTCTGCCTCAAATTCTAGAATTTTTATCACAATACACACAAAAGTATTTACAAACCAGTATTTTGGAGAGACTTTGTTATGCTTCAGTATTAGTTGTAGTTAGTATAAGTGTATTAGCACCTGGTTATCCAAACATGTTGCTCAAAGTAACATGTCGTGAATGAGTTTATGAGTACTTACTTGCTCGTCTGTCTCTTCCAGCCAAACCGGTGGTCATCCCACCCACCAATATCCGCTTCACCTCCCTGAACCCTAACAGCATCTCTTTCACCTGGGAGCCATCGCGCAGTCCAGGGGTTACTGGGTATTATGTCACCTATGAGGAGGCCGGGGGTTTGCCTCGAGAGCTTACCCCTAGACCCCATGCAGGCCAGAGCTACGCCATCATCAATGGTGAGCGTGGAGCATGAGACTTACTGTACACGGATGAATGGAATATACTGACCTGCAAATGCATTGATGGTGAAAGACAAATTTTCATACTTTTTCTGTGTATTTTTGTTTTGCCATAGGTCTGAAACCAGGAACCGAGTATGTCATTAAGATTGTGGCCCTGCAGAATGCTTTGAGAAGCACACCTTTAGTGGGCAAAGCCAGAACACGTAAGTACACCCATCATCTACCTTCTAGTATCAACGGCCCATGCAAACTTTAGATATTTCACTCTGACTTTTCTCTTTCATTAAAGCGTAGACTTCTCCTTTGTTAAAAATATTAAGAAATTGTGACAATGTGAAAAGGTAGTTTTGACATTCTACCTTCTCCTGTGGTTTCATAGAAACAGGATGATGATGAAAACTGTATCCCTATAACCCTTTGATCCTAAATTATGATATTCTGGGGGTATTATGTACTACTGGTTTTGTGGAATAATGACAACACTAGCTGCTATTTAGTCTTTCCACAAAAAAGTAGATAAAACCATAAAATACAGCATTATTGGCTGTCTTTATTGCACCCACTTTTAGGCATTGTGCCAAGACTTGCACTAACTAGATGAAGTAATCTCCAGGAGAAAACTTGCTCTGATTGTTTGTCATGATTGTTGTGAAAAATTGACATCGTTATTAAACTTGTTTAACTTGTTGTCTAAAATTTAAGCCACAATGTTGCTATTTAAATTTTGGGAAAGTATGAAGAAATAAGCAATAATCTCTATGTTTTCTGTGTGTTTGAGAGCTACACTCTGCTGCCCTCTGCTGGCTTTTCCCTCTAATTGCTGCTAAAGTAGATTTACAGCATGTAGCCTTTGTCATTTATTGTTATTTATATTCTTCCACACTAAACACTGATATTAAGGCGTGGGAAAGCCCTCGTGGGAAAATCTACATATGTGGATTCTCAGGCTGGGGGTCAGTACCCAAAATGGACTGCAGCTAAACAGCTAGAGGAATTTGGTTTAATCCACTCAAGAACAACTATAGAACCAACCAGTGGAAACACAACCATCTTATTTTTTTTTACCTGCTAGAAATTCGGCCAGTGGATGTGTATATTTGCTTTGCCTGCTTCTAACAGCTAGCATACATATGTATCTTGTCCAATCAGAGCCAGCTACAGATCATCAACTATTGGTTCCCGAGCTGCCTCAGCTTCCTGTTCCTCACCGACCCACCACTGATATCCTGGATGTTCCAGAGTCCTTCAATGACAAGATGTAAGAACCGACATATCAAATTATTAATTAGGCACAAAAATGCATTTTTTTTCTCTTTTTTTCGTCTGTGCTTTTTCCCAATTCGCATCGCTTATACTTATTCCTTCCTCTTCGCTCTGTCTTTGTGTGTCCAGTTTTGACTCCAACCACGTTCACTTGGCTGGTACTAGTGGCCAGAGCCAACCTGGTCAGCAGGGCCAGCACATCTATACAGAGTACCAGAACCTAGGCCCCAATAATGGATTTCATGGCCCCTACGGTGGACCCAAAGAAGGCCAGAGACCGACTCTAAGAGAACCCCTGGTCTATATTCCTGTAGCAGGCCCTGATGGAAACAGAGTACCCTTGGTCAAGGTGTGTGAGACTATATGTTGTGAATCTGTCTTAATGACTCAATATAGAATTTGAAACTAAACAACAGGGTTGCTTCAACATTAGCAGCTAATTCTTCAAGACAGAATACAAAGGCGTATTTTTAACGTGTGAGTTTTGATTGATTTTACGACCTCACCTTATCTCTGTACTGTTTGATCCTGTAGGTGAGCGATGGTCCTCTGCCAGGTCTTGCGTTTGGTTTTCCCGAAAATGAAACCGAGTTACCCCAAGAAGCACAGACAATCACAACCATCTCCTGGCAACCTGTTCCTCAGACTTCAGAGTATGAGGTGTCTTGTAACCCTATTACACACCTGGAGGAAAGGGGCTTCCAGGTAAACACATACATAGCCATGCGCAGCCATATTTACTGCTGGAGATGTTAGGACCACTTGTTAATGTTGTCTTCCTCCATACAGATGCGTCTTCCTGGCACCTCCAACAGTGCCACGCTGATCGGATTGACATCTGGAGCTTCTTATAACGTCGTTGTAGAGGCCATGACGGGCGGGGCTAAAGAGAAGGTTTTGGAGGAAGTTGTGACCGTTGGCAATGCTGGTACAGTAGTCCACACTGACAAAGCGTTCAGAGAGAATTAGCATATTGTGTGAATCATCAGCCATAACAAGTTAGGACAAGGTAAACCACATCAGGTGGTTCTCTTCTAAACGTATTGTTTCTCTTCCATCCCTCAGTTCCAGGTGACATCCCCATTACCGCCAACCGGGATGTGTGCTACGACACGTTCACACAAACCTACCATGAGGTGGGCTCAGAGTGGGAGCGCATGTCTGAGACGGGCTTCAAGCTGTGGTGCCGCTGCCTGGGGCTGGGCAGTGGACATTTTAGGTGTGATTCATCCAGTGAGTGGCTTAATAACACCATCCCAGCATGCTTTGCAAACACACCATGGAATTAGAAATCAAATAATTCTATGTGATTTACTCAAGAGGAATTTATAAGATGAAATCATAAACAAAACTATACATTAATAAATATATTATGCATAGTACAGATTATAAATTCCTTACAGTTAAAGCCATAGAACGGAACAGTTAGTGTTCTATGTGCAGCAGCGATCAGTAATAAAACGCCGGCATGGGCAGCCTCTGCGTTGATAAATAGATCATTACATGTATAACAGTGTTACAGTTTTTCAGATACTATTTAAGTTCATCATCAAGATGATAATTTGTTTCCTTTGTCTGTAGTCTGCCCATGCTGGTCTCCCTGCTCTGCCTGTGCAAACTGTGAATGCATCACAGTAAGAGGGCAGACAGGAGCTAAGCTAAGCTAAGCTAACTGGCCAGCACAAGTCTCAGTTATTTGTATTGTCCGTATACAGTAGCTAACACGACGATACCAGAAACTGAGATCACCGTCCATTTGCCATAGGATCAAAGTCATTTCACTGTCTCTATGTTTATGTGTGTGTGTTCCCACTGTTTAATGCAAATGATGTGATAACATGTTGTTTGAAGTACAAAGTATGTTGCTCAATGAAGGAGTAGGCCTGTTTTTTGCACCACTTCAGAGATTGTGATGTATGCTTGTTTTACAGAGATTGTGAATTTAAAATCAGGATCTGTGAATGTTGTTAATCTTTCTCTGCAGTGTGAAGAGGAAACATTTGAACTGTTGGATTTTGTTTGGCTGCTCTCCGCATTAACTGATGAACTTATATATCCACTTCACTTTCTTTCCTCCACATTCTACACTTTGCTCTCCCTGTACTCGCCATTGATCCAACCTTATTCCTTGTCCATGCCACCCGCATGCATTTCTCCTCTCCCTCGCCCCCTTTATCCTCCCTTTCTCTACTTCTCCTCCCTCCTTCAGAGTGGTGTCATGACAACGGCAATAACTACCGCATCGGCGAGAAGTGGGACCGCCATGCTGAGAACGGCCACATGATGAGCTGCACGTGCCTGGGCAACGGCAAGGGAGAATTTAAATGTGAACCCCGTAAGTACAGACAGACAAACACACACACAAAACACAACTAGACCTATACACAGTTGAAGTCATAACATGATACAAGATGATTCTGTTTAGTTCAGTTTAGAAAGTCATGTGCCATAAAATAAATTGAAATTGTGTCAAATATTTCTATAATATATTTTCTTATGACTTCATATTCAATTCTCCATTCATGTCTGTTATGAAATTAATTGATAATGCATAAATACAAAACTTTCTGGATCTTTAATGTGTAACTCCTACCCTCCAGATGACTCGACCTGTTACGATGATGGGAAAATGTACCAGGTGGGAAACCAGTGGCAGAAGGAATACCTGGGCGCCATCTGTACCTGTACCTGCCATGGAGGACAACAGGTGTGTAACACTGCATGTGTGCATGTGCAAACAAACCAGTGCTTTATGGATAGCACTAAAAAGTACAAGTGCAAATTCTCTGTCTCTTCCTTTTTGCGTGTGTGTGTGTGTGTGTGTGTGTCTTTATTCACCATCAGAGCTACATTATGGAGTCCCTGTGATCACACTGTGTTTGTGTGTGTACGTTAACCTCTCCCTCTCACCTGTTAGGGCTGGCGTTGTGAGAACTGCAGAAGGCCGGGAGGACAGACTGATGTGGACGCTGACCTCCTTCAGCCTGTTCATTCAGACGTCTTCGACCGCTACAGGGAAAACGCTCTACGCAAACTGGTCAGTGAAACAAATAGGTTAATATTAGTCACAGCTGTCAACATACTCAAACAACTTCAATTCCATTTTGTTTCATTTATTTCCACCAATCCTTCAAATTCAATAATATCAGCATCTACTCACCAAATATAAAAATTACTGCGTATTAAATTCAGCATAGTTCTTTGTGATCTGTAATTTCTCATTGTTTTAAAAGATACTGCTTTAAATCCAATCAAAGCTAATAAAGCCTCTCTTCTCCCCCTCCCCCGTCTCTGCTGTCCAGAACATCCAATGTCCGATTGAGTGTTTGAGGCCGGAGTTGCTTGCAGACGCTATCAGTCCCTCAGAGTAGAGACGAGGGGAGTTTGAGTAAAGGAGGACAAAGAAGTGAGACCCCTCACAGCGTCGCGACCACTTCAAGAAGGAAACCTCCTCCTGCTTTCTTTAAAAGAAGACATTTCCATCAGATCTGTGCCTTAAAGGTTTCCCCTCACCAAATTTAAGTGCCTTAACAAGACTTTTCTCTACACCAACCCCTGTGCCTTTTCAAAGATCTGTCCAACTTTCCATGTTGGTTGTGATCCTTTCTTCTTCAGTAAAAACAAGGATTTCACCTTCCGACGAATTTTTGTGTCAGAGCACAAACCCTGCTGCTTTATCACCTCAAACCTGCCTACCCCAAACATACTGCTGACACACACACACACACACACACACACACACACCAGATGCAGTATGGTTGTGTATTTTTATTTTTGCATTGGGACTTTATTTTATTTTTATTAAAACATTCCGTCTTCCTTTGTCCAAGAGAAAACACACCACTTCAAATGTGTCTGATTTTATACCCTGATAATAACTGTTATTGCGTTCATTGCATTTCCTGTGATTTTGAGTCTCACTGTGACTGATATATATTTAGAAAACATGTAGTTAATAATATAATTCATTTTCTGGGCCCATAGACATTTCCATATTAGAAGAGTGCTAGTTTAGTGCAAAGGAATTCCAAAGCCGTACAGTATTTCCATTCTTGCCTGAGACTTAGACAGACATGACACTCAGATTTAAATAGGGTTGATAGGACAGTTTTTATGAACTTTAATCATTATTTTTTGCAATGAAGGATTACAGTTGTAAGTGTCCTGTCTGTCTCTCTGTGGTCAGTGTCCCTATATTTTGATGAGCAGTGCAACGGGTCATTAAGATTTCTCTTTAAATTCCAAGAAATTCAAAACAACAAACCTCCCTTAAAAAGATAAGCACTGTTACTTTTGGGTTGGGATTAAAAAATGTTGCCTTGCCTTGCCTTGTTGCCTTGCTTATTACAGTACAGGCTGTTGACGTCAGCATGTAGTTCTGTGATGTGTAATGTGGGTGTTTTAAAAAGTACATATGGTATAGAACCTAAAAAAAAGTCTATAAAGCAAAAGCTGACTGACCAAAAGTTAAACTGTTTCAAAAATGTATTGGAAAATTCATCATTGTTTCTAAGTGAAAGACATGTTAATTACATAAATGTTTGTATTTTTTTATTTTATTCATTTCTTTTATTTATCCCTTTTTTATTCAGGCATTTTGTTCAATGCTTTTTTGGGGTGTACACTTTATTTTTGATTAACTTGTTTTTATATTGTTGGTGCCAAAATCTGAACTACTGTGGACTGAATCTTTTTAATAAACTAAAAAAAAAAAAATCCCAACCAATTGTTTTGAGTTTTTTTGGAATATTTTCCATGTTCTCAGGTGAAGATTGACAGACTTTTAATTTGGATACCATGAGTTCAGGAACCAAAACGCTGCAGCAAGATTTGAATTGTTTGTCAATAACCTGAAATAACCGGACATAAGTTTCCGTGAGATAAGATAACTGAAGGATTTCAACGAGTTTTCGAGTCCACAAGTGATGCAGTATGTGGGAGGTCAGCGCTTTTATTCTGAAACGGAAAGTAAAACTATATACCGGAATAGCTTCCTTCTGGGGGATTTATGATATTTCCGGTTTAGGCGTACATCATTCAGAATAAAATACGCAAACTCGTTCTTGAACGAAAGTTAATTTTCTCGTGCACAAAATCTTAGATTATTAGTTATAATTTCCGAAATAGATCTTCCTATCAGCCTTGATCTTTATGAGCTGTTGTAAATGTTCCTTCTGGGATCAGTAACTTTCCTTATTATCTTAGAAACATTATGTGTCACCTTTTTCATCTATAAAGGACATAACGTTAACTATTTTTCAGTTAAAGAGCTTGTTAACAGACTTTCACGTTAACAATCATCTTAATTCGCATTAATTAAAATAAACTTAGTTGGTTTAATGGCAATAAGAAACGCTACAGGCTAAACAATGTATCTGACCTCAAAAAGCATACATCATGTCGTAACGCTCTCGAAATCCGAGTATAATAATGCCTTTATTCTGAAAAATCCGATGCGGAAGTGTTTATGTTGCTGCCGCGCCGCCGAGGAAGCAGCGAGTGGGACACAAGTTCGAAGGCGACAGCTGTAAAATCCCCTGAACGCACGAGAAGATGGAAAACGATTCGATCGACGCTTTAATCCTGAAGCTCCACGATGTGAACGCGGTGAAGTTTGGAGAGTACAAGCTGAAGAGCGGCATGATGACACCCATTTACATCGACCTGAGGGTTCTCGTGTCCTATCCAGCGCTCATGAACCAGGTAACGTCAAACACGTGCTGCACAGCGCGAGGAACTTTGAATAACATGTGAAACATCCCGCAGCTACGGTCCCCAGAGTCAACAGGTAGGTGCAATTACGCTAAAATGTCAGTACCCACGCGCTGAAGGGATGCAGCGGTGGAGCACGTGGGGTTTTTGAGAGTCCAACTCTGATCATTTCCAGTGAACCTCCACAACTTCATGAGTTCAGTTCACAAACAGCTACTGTAAGAATTTAGAGACCCATGTAAGATTTAATTATATATATGTCTATATATGCGCACACACACACACACACACTAACCCAAGAACAATTACTGACATCTCTCTGAATCATTTCTTTGATACAGTGTCAACATAATCATCTTTATGTTAATACTGCTCAGAACACTTCCATAAGGGTTAGCTTGTCATAATTGGATCATATTAAGTTAACTTAGTTGCCATTGAAAATAGAATATGTAGAGGTGTCAGTAAAATGGATTCCAACTACTCATTAACGACCACTTTATAGCATACAAACATTGTTAGGCTGAAAAGTGATAAACCTGTTCTGCCACATTAAGATCCTCCCCTTTTATTTCCTGTTTCATGTCCAGGTGTCAAGTCTCATCTACCAGCGAATGATAGAAGAGGGGCTACAGTTTGACTCGGTGTGCGGGGTCCCGTACACAGCCCTGCCATTGGCCACGATCATCTGCTCCAGGCACGAGCTTCCCATGCTCATCAGGCGAAAGGAGGCCAAGGACTATGGTGGGTGGCTGGAAGGCTAGGCGAGCTTTATTTATCACACTTTGGAAACATTTATTAGCAGTTAAGAATTGTTCCAGTTTGGAACACTAAATATCAGAACCGAGCAACGTGATCTGAAGTTAAAACTGCAGCCAGCAGCATTGCAACAGTGAACGTTGACCTAAAAAAAAGCTGTTTGTTAACCATAGATATTCCTCAGGCCCTACACAGCTGATGAGACAGTTCTTGAAAATCAGGGGTCTTCTTCACTCTCCCCTTAGATAGTCTGGTGATGTGTACGTGATTGAAGCATGCTTGGTAATCAGCTGTGTCAGGAACCTTTGCCCCACTGGCTTCTCTAAGGCCTTGAATCAGAGTAAAAGCGACACAACTGTCAGTTTGTTTAAATAGGTACTGATGAGGCTCCTTGTGTGACCCTGGTAGGAACCAAGCGTCTGGTGGAGGGCTCGTTTCGTGAGGGCGATATATGTCTGATCATTGAGGACACGGTGACCAGCGGCACCAGCATCCTGGAGACTGCTGAAGTGCTCTACAAAGGGGGGCTGAAGGTGCAGTATGAGGACAGATTAGAGCCCAACATGGAGGCTTTCTGTTTGAATGTCTAGTCTTAAACCTGGACCCAGTGGGTGTGATTACAATGAAATGTTCATTTGCTCAAGGTGACGGATGCTGTAGTACTGATGGACAGGGAGCAAGGCGGCGTGGAGATGTTGGCTTCTCAGGGAATCAAGCTGCATCCCATCATCTCCATGTTCAAGCTGCTCAACGTGCTGCTGGCGGCCGAACGCATCGACGCACAAACCGCCCAGAGCGTCCGCAAGTTCATCCTGGACAACAACACTTTCAGGTACACAACGAAAGGTGAAGTTATGCTGTTGGTGTGTTTGTGTGTTTTAATGCAAACCTTATGTTTAACATGTGCAACTTTTAGCCCAAAGGAGGAGAACGGCAATGATGTTCCTGCCACCAAGAAGCCGTGTGTGCAGCAGGACGTGGAGCTGAGCTATGCAGACAGAGCCAAACTACCAAGTAAGTAGTCCTCCAGCTTAGTCAAATGCCCAACACTAGTACAGCGTGTGAATGTAATGAACAGTATGTGATTTAGGGCTGCAGCTAACGAGTATTTTCACATTTATTCATTCATCGATAAAATGTCTTCAGTTCAAAACCCAAAGACTTTTCACTTGCTTTTTTAAAAAAGCAGCAAATCCTTATGTTTAAGTAGCTGGAACCTGCAAATGTTTCACATTTTCGCTTTAAAAATGACTGAAAAGATCAATCAATTATCAAAATAATGGATGAAATTCAATCGACTGATCGTTGCAGCTGTGATTTGACTGCAAGCTCACACCCAACTTTAAAATATTGTGTTTGTTTTGAATCTACTGATTGAGGGAATCGTCACTGGTGCTCCAGACTCATACTTTCCTCCGCTGGTCGTGAAGGATTTGATATCTCAAAGGGCCAGTCGTTGTGTTAGGAGATGGTGTCATTGAAAGAGGAGTAGTGCATTTAAAGGCTCTTCATCCTTCCGTCCCTCCTCTTGTCTGCAGACGTTCACCCTCTGGCGTCAAAGCTGCTGACGATCATGCAGGAGAAGCAGTCGAACCTCTGCGTGTCGGCCGACGTGACGAGCAGCGAGGAGCTCCTGCGGCTGGCAGACTCTCTGGGTCCGAGCGTCTGCATGCTGAAGACCCACGTAGACATCCTGAAGGTCGGTGTCAGACCAGTTCCTGTTTTACGAGACGAATGTGATCAGGACAGATTATTAATGCTTTTCTAACGAACAGGACTACACAGCGGCCTTCAGCCAGAAGCTGCAGGCTTTGGCTGAGAAGCACAACTTCCTCATCTTTGAAGATCGCAAGTTTGCAGACATTGGGAACACAGTCAAGCATCAGTATGAAGGTGAGCAGATTTAAGATACACGTGGCTTCAAAATGACTGTTTTGTTAATATTTTGAGTAGTTGAACAATGTGCTTTTGTGTCCCAGGTGGTTTGTACCAGATCTCATCCTGGTCCCACATCGTGAATGCCCATGCGGTGCCGGGGCCCGGCGTAGTGAAGGGTCTGAGCGCCGTAGGAAAGCCCCTGGGCCGAGGCTGTCTGCTCATAGCACAGATGAGCTCCCAGGGCTCACTGGCTACCGGTGAATACACAAAGGCTGCGGTACGCACGTCTCTGCTTTCTCTAAGTCTACTCAAGCATGTAGTCCGTCATTTAGGGTCACCAGCGCACAGCTGCTTATCACCGTTTTCTGCCTTTACAGCTGGAGATGGCTGAGGAGCAGTCGGACTTTGTGATCGGGTTTATCTGCGGCTCCAAGATCAGCAAGAGGCCAGAGTTCATCCACATGACCCCTGGGGTGCAGCTGCAGGCTGGAGGTAAATTAGACTTTGGTTAGTTATTTATTTGCATTTGGTCGATCTGTCTTCCAAGAAATGTTGCAATTTGCATTGGTGAGTTTGTACTTACACGTAATTAAAAGCAAACTACGAAATCATGTGGTTTAAGAGGAACATTTCACCTTATTAAACACGTGCATGCAGTACATACATGCATGCATACTTTTATAGATGCATACATACACACAAAAAAGAAACCATTTAACTACGAAGCCTACTTACCCGCGGTAGAAGCACAAACATCAAGGGAAAATGACCAAATAAACACGATCTGTGCAAATCAACAAAGCTCGGCAGGCAAAACGCAACCAGTAGAGACTGGAGACGCATGGAGGATAGATGACACATACATGATGTCACATGGTGGAAATCTCTTGGCCGGTGAACACGGCTGCAGGACAAGCCTGGCACAGCGTCACAGGGATAAAGAAACCAGGCATCTGCTGATGACTGTGGCTCGTAGACTTCAAACAATGACTGTTGTTTGCAATAACTTAAATTAAGTTTGTTACTTCATCCAGTTTCTTTTAATTAATAAATGTTGGGCATTATGTATGTATTGAGGACTAGTGTTCCACACATAGTTCGTTTGATGAGGACGTGAACATCCAAGATGAGTCAGAACCTCTTGAAATCTGGTGCGCTGGAAGACGGAGCCATCACAGTAATAAAATGTGTCTTAAATGCAAGACGTGCTGAGTTAAGTGATGAAGGATATTTTTATTTTTGATGCCTTAAATGTTGACAGAAACTGTCGACTCTGCTCTTGTTTTGGTGTTGTGACTCGTCTTCACCACAGGGGGGAGCTATAGTACAAGAAGTCATTGCTGGGCCTGCTGTCAATAATCCAACTCACACTCCTCAACTCCCCCTTTCTCTGTCTCCCCCACCTCACCCATCCCTCTCTGTGTCTCCCGCTCTCACAGGTGATGTGTTGGGCCAGCAGTACACCACTCCGGAGGAAGTCCTCTACAACAAAGGCTCCGATGTCATCATCGTGGGTCGGGGTATCCTTGAGGCCCCTGATAGGCTGAAAGCTGCTGAGTCATACAGAAAGTCAGGCTGGGAGGCTTACACAAGGAGACTGGGCCGGAGTGGCCAATAGAAGCTCAGGAGTGGCGTCTGCGTCATTACATAATTCCAAATTTACTGCCGGTAACTTGAACAAGGAACTCTGCAGATTAACAGTTTTTTTGTTTTTTTTTTCATTTTTAAGGAACGCCAGTGTGCATATAGTCATATACATAGAAGCATATGTAGACCTGCGTCTGCACACGACACTACCGCATCAAAATGCACACCTGTTCCTACACTGGCACACAGTTTATTAGCATTTGTACCCAGCACGTGTGGGGAATCAGATACTGCTGAACATATGTAAATGTGTTCTTTTGATTCTGTCCTATTAATAATCAGCTTTAAATGCGCTCCTCTGATTCCCTCCTATAAACAAGCTGCACGACTTGAAGTCCGTCACCTGAGGTACTTCTGAGCAGGTGTAACAGACTTTGAGGAAAAAACGGTTTCAGTGTTCTTGAAGATTGAGTTCATTCCTACAGTCCAGGTCAAACTGTGCAGAGTTTAAGATGAACCATTGATTACCTGGAATTTTTTTTATTTTTTTTTTTAATGAGGTGGCTGCTAAAAAAGTCCCTTGAGGATTTAAGGTGAAACAGAAAGTGACATTCCCTTGAGAGAATACTTCTTCCAGCCGAGGTGAAGTTTCACTAGAACAAGACTGCAGGAATTAGAGAGGGTGTGGCCAATACTTTTTAATTGTTGTATAATATTTGGGTTGGGATTCAGGGCATTCACCAGTACATAGTTTCATATCTTAACTGTCACTTTTCACAAGATCGCAGACATGCCAATTAGTGCAAAACAGTCTCTTTAACTCCTCCAAAACAAGTTTCTGCGAGTCAAAGTCACTCATTTTCAACTCCAGCTTCACAAAGCATCAGTATTAAGGTGGTTTGAATTCAGATGTACTGTAAGGTAATGGAGGAGGATGGTCAGGCACAGTTCAGTCATGACGATTCGCCTGCTTTTTAAAGGGTGGCATGAACTTCACAGGTCAGGTCTCAGCTTTGCCTGATTGATTGCAGTGCTCTGAAGAGGATGTGATCTCACCGTGGACCGTTAGAACAGCAATCAGCCTGTTTGATGTTTATTTTTCAGCAGCTGCAGTTATTTGATTACTAGTTTGGATGATCAGCGCGAAGCCCCTCGGGTTGTTTTGAAATGTGGTTTGCGGCCATCACTATTGTCTCGATTAAGTCTAATGTCTGCCGTCCACATTGCTTAACTTAAGATAACACTGAGGTCACTTTTGTTACACAGAAATATGAATTCATTTATAAAGTGACGATCGGTGATCTCACAGAACCAGTCTGCAGGTTGTTCTCCATTGTTTATCGACCGGCTTTCCAAAAAGAGTTGATAAACGAGTTTAGTTAAGAGAGAACTACCTTCAGTCCCTTTGGAATAAGGCAGTGGTTGAATGTTGTGAACAGTGTGACCTGGATTTGTGACAGTTGTGCTGTTACTACAATGCCTACATGCAGTGAAATGGCTTCAGGGTGTTTTGATGGTATTCTTCTTGATTTAATGGATGAATGTGAAGTCTCTTTTCTTAGAGACCTTTTCTGGTTTTTTCCCTCCATTTACTTTCCTTTTGTGACTAGAATAAGAAATGCAATGTCTGTTTTTGTAAAGTGAGACTAAATACTTCCAATAAAAAGTTTTAAAGTTTAATGTCTCATATTTCTTGCTGTACATTGGCAGCATGTGTTGCTCCAAAACCTGTCTATGTGGTTCAGCATCACAGGTGTGGAGGATCCATGCCATGTGAACCCCTCCCCATCTCTGGGAGGCTCTTTTTTTTAACCAGTCATGTTACAAACCTGCTGCCAGTTAACCTGATTAACTGTGAGATGCTCCACCAGCTGCTTTCTTTTAGTAGCTTTTCCAGTCTTTTGTTGCCACCGTCCCAACTTTTTTTGAAACATGCTGCTGCCATCAAATTCTAAATGAGGATATAATTTTAAAAAACAATGAAATTCTCTGAACGTTTGATATGTTGTCTTTGTGCTATTTTCAATTAAATATGTAGCTTCAGTGTTTTGGAAAGCACCACATTCTGTCTATATTGACATTTTAGAGAGTCCCAACTTTTTTTGGAAACGGGTTGTATAAACTGCCTAAAACTGTTGAAAAGTTTTAAGAAATAACAAATGTGCAAAGTATTTCTATTTAATTATCCTTCCTTCAAACACACTTTGAATTGGTTTGTCATTACTTTATTTTTTTATTTCATTTGACTGTTTTTTCATATCTCACATTTCACTTCTTTTCTTTTGTAACTGTCCTTTATCTTCTCTCTATTGTGCCTCAGTACAGTTTGGGAACTATTGACTTTAAGTCAATAGTATGAGTCAAGCTTGGGTCCTACAATTCCCATGATGCACCTTAATTGGATCATTCATTAGACCTCTCCTGCCTGTTTTATTTCATTCTCCATGCCCCTAGTTTTTAACGCAGCTTTTCTTTCAGTCTCAAGCCTGACTTCAGATAACTGATGATCTCGTCAAGGTTTTTTTTTTTTTTCAGACTGGATGAAAATGCATTATACAACCGTTTTCACAAGAAGAGTAGCACCAACCACGACTATTGAGTTTTATTTGCTACATTGAAGCAGTGTCCCTTTAATTTAAAGACGTCCAGTAAATTTGCAACTGAAGAGGTCCAACCTAGAGAGCAGTAACAATATCAGTGATTGGCCCGCTGTCATTCTCCATGTTGTGTGGAACAGCTTCTCTCTCAGTTGGCTCCTTTGAAAACCTTTAAAAAAAAAAAAAAAAAAAAAAAAATACTCTTTTGTACTCTGGTTATATTACAATCTGGTTAAAAAAAATTGCTTTTATTGACAAAAAGTAGGAACACAGAGTCAAGCACTGTGGACTGTAGACACACCGGAACGCCTTTAATTCAAGCCTTGATCCTCTGATTCCCTGTTTGTATGCGTTTATATTCACTTTATCAATGTTTCCTCGTGTCTCAGGGCGGATTTTCCCTGAGGTGGCAGATGTACTTTGTTTTCCCTCCACAACCCCGGAAGGATTCTCGGCGACCTTTTCCCAAAGTTGTCAGGCAAGATGAGCCACCCAGCAGCAGAAAGTCATTTGCAAGGCATATGATATGGAAATGATGCTCGAACAGGCGCTGAATGGGATAAATTGAGTCGGCAGGTAGTTACGTTACAATGCGCCTTTTTACAGATCAACGCAGGCACAAAGGTCAGGTACGCAGTCTGGCACACAGGACGAGGAGGAGGAGGGAGGGTGCTTTGGATGGAGGGAAAGGGTTGGTAAGAATAATTCATTTCGTGTGTGTGTGCGCGCGCGCCTCCAACACACACACCTCCCCCTTTATGTCAATATTTGGTCAGAGTAACGCACCGTGCGACAGGTGTGTGTGTGAACGCCATGAGGATCCTCTCTGTCGTTTTCATCCACGAGGGGTGGAGAAAAGCCTTAAGGGGTGGAGAGAGAGCGAGAGAGCGAAAGAGAGAGAGCATGTAGAGGTATAAAAGGTGCATACCTGGCACATACGGCACACATTCGGTGCGCGTAAAAGGTGAGCCAACCCTGTCCAAGCGTGCGCATTTTCACCTTTGTTGCTTCGCTTCTTCTAAAGGTAAGCTGTGAGGCTCTTCACGCATTTTCCGAGTTTCCCTCAGAGTGTCCATTCACACAAAGGTGAACATGTGCATGGTGTACTAACTTTTCCAAATCTCCCTCCAAAGGTCACCTGACAACAGAGGAGCCAGCTGTTGCGCGCTTGCCACATCTCTCTCTCTCTGTAGATGATCGTCGCACTCTGGTCGGTTCTTGTGACTTTTTTCATGTCTGTATTTGCTTCACGTTGAGCCTCACGTACAATACCTGAAGATGAAGTTTTGTTCGTTCGGCTCGCGTTACGCAGGTACGGGTTGACAACTGGAAAAAGGCACAAAGGTCGTTTTTTTCGCTCCGGGAGCATCACTGTTGTTAACACTGTCAAGCCTCACTTCAGACTAATGATGGGATTTGATTTTGGTTGGGTTGTTTTAAAAGATTCTCCAGTCAAATTTGTTTTAAGGAGTTTCAATGGCGCCAAATGGGTAAGGATATTGCTGCCAGACTGCAGCAGAAGTGAGCCAAACTATTGTAATGAAAATCTCCAAAAAAAAAATGACATTTCAAAGAAAATACATCATGAAGTCAGGACCATTGCTCCAACTAAGACGACTTCATGAGGACATAGTGTCAGTAGCTGAAGCACCAGGTGTACAGAAGATGTAACTGAAAAGATTGCCTTATTTGCATACAGCTGGCAACAGGCTCTATAGAAAGCCATGTCAGCCTTGGACAACTGGTGTCCCACTCGTTCATCCAAAGGTGAACTGAAAAACAAAAGCTCACGGAAAAGTAATTTCTTGACTCATTTGACTCAATTAAAAAAAAAATCTTTGCGAATCAGTTATTCCAGTTAAGAAGGCAGGAATTTCAGAGATGAAAAGTTTCAGTTTCATGTTTTTACTGACAAGGTAAAAACAAAACTACAAATCCCACTCTCACATTCATCCATATGTTCACGTACAACGTGTTGGCTTTTAACAGACACACCTCTTCACTCACCTCAGCTGTAACTGTAACCTGCAACTCACACTGGGAAAGTGCCCAAATGATCGTCATTCTCTGTTTACTCTCCCGTCAGTGGCTGGACGCGTCTTTATGTGCCTGTTTGAATTACCCCTGGACGATATCATATTGTACGCACCGAAAAGGTTGACATTTACAATGATAGGCACGATAATCTCCGTATCTCCCTTTGGTGCTTTTTTTGATAATCATTTTCCCATTGGCACATTCATGATGACAGCAGTATTTTCCACTGGGGGCCTATTCATTACTGTCCATCTCCTACGTCATGAACTGAAGCTGCAGGCGAGCACCAGGGAGCAGGGAGATGGACTTAATGGGAGGTTGTGTTAATCATTAACTAAACATTAACCGCACACACACACACACACCAGACATCTGATATGGGCCATCTGTCATTTAGATGCAATGCTGTAGCATTCAGCCATCACACTTTTACCATTCATCATATGTATTGTTCCTTATGTTTAAGGGTGCATCTGCCTCTCAGTGCTGTAGTGTGTAATTTACATGTACGCTGCTGTGTTTTATTCCTCCAGCTCTCTGATGAAGAGGCAAAGTGAGACAATAAATTGATGAAGCCAGTGCTGCAACTGTATTAATCTACTTTACTAAGGAGCAAACTGCCCTTTTTACATTTCCAGTTCAAACTGATGCTGAAGCTGCATCCTTTTCATCTGGTAAAAAAAACATTCAGCGTAACATACTGTGGCAAAACACATGAATGCACTGTATGTTGCTACAGATTATAACCCCCCCACCACCAATTTAACCATTGACCAACTGATACTGAAGTTTGCTTAATCACTTCATGTGAAAAAGAAAGATTTAAGTGATTTAGAATTGAAACGTTTGATCTTGTACATATGAGCCAGGAAGTTAAAGTAATGTTGAGTGGTGCCTCTGTAGCATGCACATCTCTGTGAGTCAGATAAAAGTGTAGCTACTCATATATTGTCCCACAGTGCAGCATGCCTGCCTCCTCCAGTGAATGCTCAAGCTGAGGTTTAATGTACATATCTGTAATAACTTTGGTCCCTTCTGCAGACTATTCCCTTAACGTTGCTTTCGTCTCCCTGGTAAATCCCCATCACTCTCTTTTATCTCAAAAAACATGTCGTGCCGGTACCGTCACCTTAACAAGAGACATTATGAAAGCCCGTCCAACATGTCATTCGTTCCCTGAGAGCCTATTTGCTTCTGCTTGAAGCTCTCGTCAATATTTGTTTAAAGCCAGATGAAGGGAAAGCTCACACTCCTCAGTATCCTGGTTACCTTTCCCTGATTTCAACCGACTGTCCCAACTGGTCCTGCTGCAGCTACACCCTGCCTACCAGCTCCAGGAGCTGTGTCAGCCTGCAGCTGATTTGTATAGGATCCACTGTGGAGGTTTAAGTCTGAATGTTAGTGTGAGGGAGTTTGGTTCTACATCAGTGGCAGTTGATAAAAAGCACTAGTTGAAACACTAAGAATCAGGTGAGAAATGTTATTTTAAATGCAATGTAGTAATATTCATCACCTTTGATCATCAGCGTGAGACGTCTAAAGAACGTTCAAAGAAACAATATGTAGCAGTGCTTACTTTGATGATTCAGTCCTTTTTCTGCAATGACAAATATACTTTCACTACAGAGCCGAAACTTTTCATTATTGTCATGGACACACAATCGGAAAGACCCCTGTAGCTCATATTGACCCATTTGATACCACCACAGGTTGATTCCAGGAACATTCAATATATAAACATGTAGCGCTTATCCATACTTCATCTTTTTGAGTTAGTTTAACTAATGTTTATATTAGTTTACCTGGAAACTAACTCCACCTTTTTGGAGAGCTGGTCAGCTAAATGTGGCCAGAGAAAGAATACACAGAAATGTAGTGAGTTGGAAAATAAGCACAACAAATATATATGATGTTTGTAGCACATATGAACCAGAGCTCTGAAACTCTTTATGTTATGTGCCAAGGTTTCCTCCTTTGAACTCCATTGATTTGGATAATGTTCTATCAAAATCAAGTGTACAAAAAAAGTTTCGAGTTTTTAGGCTATGTAAATAAAATTGACTAAACCTGACTTGACCTGCAGGAGAATCCAACGCTTGCCGTCTCTTGTTTCAAGAGTGCTGCCCTGGCTGTGACCCTGCGAACTCAGCTCTGCAGGGCCACACTGCACCAGCACCATTAAGACAACTGCTTGTATCTGTACAGCGGGAGCATGATTACATTTGCGGTGCCTGTCAACCTGTTTGCGGCTTTCTGTAAATGCTGGTGAGTGTTTCCCAGAGGCTGTGTGTGTGAGTGTGTGTGTGTGTGTGTGTGTGTGTGTGTGTGTGTGTGTGTGCTGCCTGTAGGATGTGTGCTGTTTCCTCTGACAGTTACCGATAATGAAGAGTCATGCAAATGCCCAAGGCCGGCTCCCTCCCCAGTTTGGCTGCTCTCTGGCTTTCTGATGGTAGAATGAGTGCAACTGGATGAAAGCGATAAGACAACGTTTGAGAGCTCAAAAAATTAGCTCCGAAAGATAACAAGGGAAGGTACCTTTCTGACTCTGACACCTTGTGCGTTGTTATTTAGGAAAATGGAAACCAATGAGAAGTGGCAAATATGAAAAGCAAACTTTCTTGTTTTTGCCTTCCAACTCTCTCATGCAAAAAGGTGTGTGCTGACTGCCAGCTGCTGTGTGCGTGTGTGTGCCTGTCATCACAATTCAATACGGATTGTCTTTCTATGTGCCAGACAATATTATAATCTACATAGTATTTCTCTATGTTTTTCCTGTAGGTAAGTGCAGCTGCTTGTTTGTCCATGCACAGATCAGCGGGGACAAGTGGAGGCGGTACGAGCAGATGTCCCGCTCACATCATCCTTACCTGGATTAGTCTCCACGGTAACCTTCCACCTGAAGGAGGGCATTTATTCAGTGCAATCTGCGTGTCACTGTGTGTGTGTCAGCGTGCAGGAATACAGTCAGTCACGCGCGTGTGTGTGTGTGCGCGCGCTTGCATGCAAACGCGTTTGTGTGTGCGTGCAGGTGCGTTCACTGACTATTCAAATAGCTCCAACTCACGCTGACCCAGAAAACAAATTATTAGGAGTAAAAAGACAATGAGATGCTTTTCACACACATTTGCAGGGAGATGAGCAGAAAACAAAAGCTACCGAGCAGAGTTCAAAATGTGAATGAACTGTATGAGTCAGATAAATAAATAAAAACATCCAAGTCATTTGAGTTTAAACTGAGCGTGGATGGAGGAAATAGATGGAAAACTTCCCCAGAGTCAATGGCTTTTGTGAGATCTGCTCATAAACACTATGTGTTCATTTATTGACACCTTTGGATTTGAGAAACAACCAGGATTTAACAGCATTTGCACCAGTGTGCAGCTGGTGTAAAATGATCTAATGTTCTGTGAGCATTACACGGCCATGCAGCACATCAGATAATGGATCACAGTACATGGCTGCCCAAACCATTAAAAAGCCACCACCCATTATGTTATACGTTTGACTGCCTGACAGACATGGAGCCGAACTTTTGACCTGCTCCAAACATAAACCACGTGGATGCAGAAAAGGTTAAAGGACCTTTTTCTCGATGGCAAGTTTTCTCCATAATAAAATAACTTCTGATCCTGCACTTGCTTCCACAATGATATGAAACAAATGACCAGAAGATTACCAGTAGATATGTCATGTGACCAGTTAGAAGAAACGAATGTTGTTTTTTTTATACAGCAAGATAAGGATTCAAAGTAGAACTGTACTAGGTCCCTGCTGGACTACACTGTCCCTGACACATGCAAATCCCCCCCAGCTTTATTTAACTGGGAAATTAGCTGTCTGTGTGTGTGTGCGTGTGTGTGTGTGTGTGTGTGTGTCTGTGTGTCTGTGTGTGTAAGGATCTACAGCTGATCCATCTTATCAGACCTGTTGTAGAGAGAAAAACCTTCTTCATGCATCCACCCACAAAGACTAGCCCACACACACGCACACACACACACACACACACACACACACACAGGACACATGTTTCTATGTATGTAGACACACTTGGACGTTCAGGTAGTAGCGCACATATACACACATAAATACACACAAACACACACGTGACATCTGTGCCTATATAAACGTGTCTTTCACCTGCCCATCACCTGCTCTGGGGGAGAAAACAGGGTGTCTCACACACGCACACACACACACACACACACACACACACACACACACTCACACTCACATGTGGAGAGAGGAACAATGAATGGGTTAACAGAAGACAATGAGAAAGCTGTTCATACAAGTAAACAGCTCACACATGCCCACAGGTGGAGCACACACACCTCACACACCATCATAACCAGGACTTTTACTGTCTGTTTCCTGCAGCTGGATTGTTGTTGTCACAGATGTTTGTTTCTCAGATGCTTCCACCTCAGTCAGACTCTGACAATAAAATGAAGCATGATTTTAAACAAGGCAGACCAGTTTGAAAAGTCTGTGCCAACCTGGGTGTAATAATAAAAATGACCACTAGATGTCACCAATGACGAAGGAAAACTTATCACTAAAATCCATTGTCTCTTATCCAACCCCCTGTGGACAATGTTGTAACACTGTTGTATTGAAAAAATGACAAAACGTGCAAGGATGAGAATATAGCTATAAATCTATAAATCTGCTTAATCTGACAATGAAAACCTGATTTTAAACTGCATTTGTGACTCAAAACTGATGGTTTACCAGTGATACAGTTCAATAGTGCACAACAAATCATAGTCTATGTAAAGGAAATGTTTCTTTTTGCTTGTTTGAAGCCGATAATATCTCATATTACATTATTGGAATAGTAATTTAAACAGAAAATTAATAAGCACACAAAAGAACAATACAATACACGCCTGTAAGATGGTTTTAGTTCCTGATGTTAAAAGTGTCACTGCGGTCTTTCTCAGTAGCAAATGTAACAGCAAAGGCAAAACTATAGTTAAATGTAGAAATTGTAGCCCTGATACAACAATTCAAAACACTTCACTGGAACCCGGTATGGCTCCCAGTTTAGATTACAGGTCTGTTTATACAGTGACTGTACACTGTACAACATTATTAATCTTATTCATGTTTTCTGAAGCCTAAACTATTTAAACTACAGGAGAAAAATGCACGCAGATGTGATTCATTGAGAAATATCTGCACTTCATGTCGTTAAAAAATGTCACTGGACATGAAAAATTAAAATCAAGATGAATGAGTTTAATTCAAAGAATGATTAAATATAAAAATTCAGGCATTTCCTGTTTTCTCACTTTCCTTTAACCCTAAATGTTATTTGCCAGCCCTCATGTTTAAATCTAATGATTATCTTGATGAAAATATATTATTTTCAATCTCTGACATTAAAATGCTTTTCTTCCTTACAGTTTGACATTTTACAGTATGTGACCAGAGCACTGGTGTAGGCAAAAAAAGCTACTGGGCATATGCTGTAAAATACCCCCAGCTATGTACATGTATATGACACTGTGTGGCATACTGCACTGTATGATGCTCCTCATTTTAGCCGAAACTTACTGTTCCAAAGACATAAATGTGAGTATGCAGATGAGTACAGACCAGGTTTCCCTTTGGCTCTGGTCAGAAAGTGCTACTATTACTCTAACATTTTACTACAGCAGTTCATCCAGTTTATCTTCAAGATCAGTCAGTGCAAAAGAAGGAGAAAAGGATGTCCTCAAGATGAAACTGGCACATGTCGTCGTTCTCACTTTGTGGGAGGCCTTGGGCCCTTTTCCCACCTCTGGTTTCAGATCCAGTTTACCTTCAACAGAGAGGGAGAGAAAGAGAGAGAGAGAGAGAGAGAGAGAGAGAGAGAGAGAGAGAGAGAGAGAGAGAAGGGGGATCAGCTCCCAGAATGTGTCTATTATCCGGCCACACCAATCAAACTGTTGTGTCAGTGCGTTGCCATTGTATAGTCCTGGGTCAGGTTGCCTCTGACCATGGCTGCCATATTGATGACTAAGTCAGTTTGGGGCTCTGAGGACAATGGTGCTGTGGAGCCTCTACAAAGCACGAGGCTAATGCTCCCCTTTCAGCCGGCCCGCTCAGCTGCTGAGTGTGCAAGCCTGCTGGGCAAATGGAGTGGCGCAGGTCCAGGGGGCCCGGCCCTATAAAAACACAGGCGAGGGTCCCTTCCCCGACATTGATTATACTGGATCTGTCCCACCTCAGTACTGTCTGTAAGTATATCAACACACTGCCTCAGACTCAGCTAAGAAACTGCAATCAGGAGACAGCTATGTGTACTGGGGTGGAGCCCGACAGCCACCGAGATGCTGTCCGTACCGTGTCTTTGATAGCTAGACAGCTGCGGATGCTCTGTAAATGAGACTTGATTTGTTAAGTAGTAAAAGCATGGGAGCCACGTCATGCTGCTGCTTTTAGGCTGGATTGGTTTATTCCTCAGCAGCCCTTTAAGCAGGGAGAGCTGGCAAGATGATGCCTTAGTGGTGTGCTTGTGTTTGGCCTGTGAACATCATACAAACATTTTTCTCAAACCAGTCAGGTGTTATTTTTAGCTTCAACATCAAAAGGAAATTGGGCTATAGGTGGTTAGCAACTCTTCATAGAAATGATGAGTTCTGAAAGTAGGAGTTTTCAGCATCTTCTATGGACAGCATGCATGCTGTTAAGCTGCTGGCTTGCAGATATGTGGTTTGCTGTTGTGGCATTGATGTAGCAGTAATTGTACACAGTGCAATTTATGGGCAGGAGGCATGTCTGTGGTTCTTGATTGAATATCCTCAATGGAAATAGAGACTAAGCTGCACTGTGGAGAAATTGAACAATGATGAATGATTAGGCTTTTTAATGTACTTGTGACACCTTTGGAAAGTGACCTTAACTGATATTTGTTTCCAGAGCAGAGCTGCAATAAAGTACTCTGAATAGAATTAATATAATTTGACTTTTTCCATCAAGCTACAATACAAAAACTTTCATTGTAAGCTAATTTTCTAACACCAGTATCTGCTTATATGGTCCAAAGTTTGATTTCTAGTATCTGTTTAATCAAGACGAGGGTACTCAGGAGGCTTGCTTGTTATTCATTCACTTTACTCACTATACCTGATCAGGACATGCAGGTCTCGTTGAGATTTTCCATCAATTAACACTTCCCTCTACCTCGGCCAGAGAGTAACCCCCAAGGGAGAAGCAGCAGCCATGAACACTCAACAGATGGAGCAGATGGGCCAGTTCAAGATCACAGTCTGGGAGGAGGAGAACTTCCAGGGAAAGCGCTGTGAGTTCATGCTGGAGTGCCAGAACATCATGGACAGGGGCTTCAACAAGATCCGTTCCATCAAGGTTGAGAATGGACCGTAAGTCCACATTGTTTGTGTCCTTCTGTGCTTCTTTCTTCAGCTGTCTGGTTTCCATATATCATGGAAATCACTTGCACCTCTTGTTTTTACGCATTTAAGGGCTGACATCTTCATGTTTGGGGCAGATTTGAGCCATTGATTTATTAGAATCTGGTTAGAATTGTACTCTTGGGTGTCTTAGTAAACCCTATGAAGATTTTCTATTATTATCTTTAAGAAGAATGGCTTAATTGCATAAATGGTGTACAGTAATACTGAGTGAGTTTAATTTTTTACAGCATATTGGTCTATAGTCTCAAATGTTTAATTAAATACACATCGCTGCTTAAAAAACCCCAGCCCCATAACAATATCTGCTAAACATTATTTTCTTCTCTTGTAATTCTGATTTTATCAGCTTCGAGTCTGATTAAAGACTCAAAAACAACAAGTCGAAAAGGCAGAATAATAAAAACCATAAATTACAGCCAACAGTGTTATTGCATTGCGACTTGGCATCATTTGCATGTGTGTGTGCGCATGCATCCAAGTGTAACCCCGCTGCGATATGAGTGGGCCGTGTGCAGCTGCCGGCTGTGAGCCAGAAAGGCTGGCTGACTGACTGGCGATCAGATAAAAAGCTCTGGGTGCAGCGGTAGCAGCAGCAGCAGCGGCGGTGGTGGAGGCAGGAGCAGCAGTATTTAATGTTTGCTTTGTGCTCCCGGTGACAAAAGAAGCTGCATGCTGTTTTCACTCGAGGCCATTCTGCGGACGTTGGACTCCATTGTTTAGTGAAAATGACAGTTGCAGAGTTAAAATGACTTTGCATTTAGTGGTTTATATTTATTTTAAACATCCTCTGCTCATTTAACCTCAACATTTCTCCTTTTCCCTCCACATCTATTCCACTGTGCAGTTGGGTGGGTTATGAGTACCCAGAGTTCCAGGGACAGCAGTTTATCCTGGAGAAGGGAGACTACCCTCGCTACGAGGCCTGGAGTGGAAACAGCAGCTACAGAACCGAGCACATGCTCTCCTTCAGACCCATCAAGTGCGCTGTAAGTCACCACGTCCTTCCATTCATCCCTTTTTCTCCTCATGCTAGTCAGCCCCTGCCGGCTGCTGCAAGTGGCTTACCTCCCCTTTCCTCTTCGGCCGCAGAACCACAGTGACAGCAAGGTGACCCTGTACGAGTGTGAGGACTTCCAGGGCCGTAAGTTTGAGATGTGCGATGACTACCCCTCCCTACAGGCCATGGGCTGGTGCAGCAAGGAGGTGCCCTCTATCAAAGTCAACTCGGGAGCGTAAGTTACACGTCTTCCTCCTCCTCCTCCTCCTCCTCCTCTGTTTACTGGTTTGAGTTATAGTTTTAGTCCAAACACTTGATTGAAGTAATTTTGTCATTATTTCAGACAGGTGTGCTTAGACAGGTCGGCCTATTCTGATTGGATGTAATTCGGCGATTGAATTCAGTGATTTTTAATTATCTTTATTTATTTTTATCTTTATTTTATAGAAGTAGTTTAACATGCTTCCAACACATGAAACTCATGCATGAATAGTTTATAGCTCTAACGTCTGCTGAAATGATCTATCTGACCTTGACTCCCTCCACCCCTCTCTGTCTCTCTCTGCAGCTGGGTGGCCTACCAGTTCCCTGGTTACCGTGGCTACCAGTACATCCTGGAGAGAGACAGACACCAAGGCGAGTACAGAAACTACAACGAGTACAGCACCCAGGCTCACACCAACCAGGTGCAGTCCATTCGTAGGATCCAGCACTAAGCCTTCATTCTGCCTGCCTGACCCAACCTGAAAGAAAAAAAAAACAAACTCTCCCTGAACCCCTTCCTCAACTTGAACCCCCAGGACAGACCGCTGTCACAGAACAGTAGACGGACAAACCCTTTCTATCACTCTGTGGCTCTGCATGTATGGATATCTATCTTCTTCTACCATGCTAAAGCATGTTCTTGATATAGGAAATAAAGGCTTTTCTTCAAAACTAGAGACTGTTTGTCGGTATTCCTTTTTCTTTTTACAATGAAAGTGATCATCCTAAATGAGTGAACGAAAATGAAAAAGGCAATGATTGGCTACACTGAGCTGTCAATCATTTTGCACCCTGGTTATGACAGCCATAGCACAGGTGTCCAAGCATTGCCAGATCAGAGCTCCTTATTCTCCTTTAGCTTCATAGACCAGGCTGTCATCAGAGGTAGCGTTTGCTTTGTATTTATTTAAAAGACATATTTAGACTATTACTGAACACCCATGGAAAGATTTGATTCAAATCTCTCTGTTAGGCTCTAGGATGTGTAATGTTGTTCTTGTCAGACTGTATTCTCATTTCCAATAAACAAGAGCACGAGAACGCATTTGTTTCTATTATTCATTCTCCCGCTGTTACAATCACAGTTTGCCAAAATTACCAGTAAAGTGAGGGGCTGCAAGAAAAGCAGCTGTTCAGTTCTCAACAAACACATTTATAATTCCAACAAAATGTGAATCTTTTGAAAATAGGATGGATTCAAGTTCTCTTGCTCTTGCTCGCCAAGCCTGTTTGATACGGCAGAGGTTCTGTGTAGCCTTAACAACCAAAACAAAGCCAGGCCCAGAGGGACAATAGTGTTGATGGAAATACCTCGAAGGGCTGATGGAGACGCAGGCTGCTCCGTGGTGTCAGCACGGGTGTAGCTGTCCTTATTTAAACTATTTAAGCAATTCAAAAGGGGCCAGCAGAGGTCCTCTGAGAGACTAATGTCACGCATGTAAAGCTCCAATGATTTATAAAAGTAGATGCACGTTGCACTGTCCGAAGTCCTGAACCCTGTTTGAACGCTGGGCCTATCAGACGACTGTTTCGCCTCGCCTTTGCTCAAATAAACACATGTTGAGTTCACAAAGAAGTTTGCAAGGTGTTCAGCATAAACCGACCAAACAAAACTGAGCCATGTTGATGAGACCCATTCATTTATGCCCCCAGACAGTCCCCATACAGTGTATGTTGTATTACTGCAGTCACCAGCCTGTGAAAGGCATGCATGTCCAAAAACATCAACTTTCCACATGTTACCAAACAGGTGTGCATGCATTTGTCACAGAGCCCAATGTTTTAAATGTGTTATTTAGCATCAAAGCTATAATAATTCTTCAAACCGATAAAGGAGCTCTTAATCCTTCAGTTTATCTGATGAAATTTGGAGATAAATGGTTTTCAAATATTGAAAATTACTGCTGTTATGACCCAAGTGAAAAGATGTTTACCAGTCACAGAGGCAGGGTTGTAGAGACAGAAACACACCAGCAGAGATCAGAGGTTCATATATTTTGATGATTTATTTCCTTGCTACAACCTTTCCGACATCTAAGTCATTACCACCTGGTAGCTTGTAGCATTTGTTTGTTTATTCTAATCTGGCACCATCATGTTTATCTTGCAGTCACACGCCGGGATCCTGGAGTGTGTTTGCCTGCACACACACTCCTCCCGCTGGTCCAGGACGTGGGATTCCGTGTTACACACCCACAAGCCTGCACCGGCTCACCGTCCCACACCCAAAAAACCAGGATCTTTTAATAAATGTGTAACCATGCAAACACACCTTTCTCAAATACGCATTCCTCTGCAGACTGATTAAAGCAGCTGCACCGTCCCTTATAGAGGAGTGAAACGTCGGTAGTCTAGTGAGCTGCAAACGCTGGTACTTTGGCCACACAATCCAGAGCACCCAGGTAAGTTAAAGGCTTTACAGAGGAACTTTATTGATTCTTGATAACGCCTGTAATGGTTTAAGTCTTTTTTGGTTTAAACTACAGTTCATAGATCAGTAAGTAGCTATAAATTGATCTGACAAGAATGTAATAATAAGAAAGTAGATAAATTCATGCTTTTCTGATATTTCTGTTCATGTTTTCTTTCTGTCGGTGGATTTCTTGCCTCGTGCTGATCACAAACCAGAGGCTACAAACCCATTTATCTTCCACCGCATCAATGGATACGATCTAGCTTTCGAGGCTTGTTTTAAGTTGCCTGCGACTTGTACTTGGACACAGGCAGCTAAAGCAAGTCTGGGACGCCAGAGACACACCTACAAGCCCAGCCCTGAGGACTCACTGCCATGTGAGGAATGGAAAATCCAGCTTTTTGTCCAGGAGGAAGGAACATGGGAAATTAACTTTACATGCAAGATTGTGACCCTTTGGCCTGAGAGGAAAAGCCTTAAAATCATGTACTGGTTAAATTTGATAAACGAATCAATGGCCTGTGTAGTCTTTTGTGATTATGGGATTTATAAGTACAAACTTGCATGCTATATCTTGTTAAACAAAATATAGCCTACACTCATTTGCCTACTGTATACTGCTTTTTTTTTCTACTGTGTGTTTGCATTGTGCATGTGTGAGCTCAGTCAAGTGACACATGATGGAGCAAACACTGAAACAGATGATGAATGATCAGCAGAGCTGCAGCCAGTTCAGCCAACCGACTTGAATTAAAGCATTTTGAAGATTTTCTGTCGGGTCAATGCATCATAATTTCATTTCAAGGTGTTCACTTTTCTAGTTTTTCAAATTTAGATGTATTGTTTGTGAGTTTTACGGGTAAAACTGGATTTTTTGACAGATTTTATTATTCCCTGGTGATGCTTGAAACAATGAGAGCTCTACATCTTTCAAAAAATCCACCTTTTCCAGGGGAAAACTGTGAGAATCAGTGAACCTCACAGAAGTGAACGTGAGTTGTTCTGCAGCAGCACTGATTAGCCTGTCTCTTCATGCCGTGATAGATCTATTGCATTTTCCTCAAGACAAACAAGATGCCAGCGGCGATGCAATGTCAGAGCGTTTACATATTCTCTTTTTAGAAGTACTTTTATTGGCCTTTTTGCCTTAATAAATCTTTCAGAGGAGACATGGCAGAAAACGCAGGGAGAGAAAGAGCAGATATCATGGATTCAAACCAAGGACGTTGCGGTTACATGGAACACATCCTAAAACACTGATCCTCCGGGACACCACCTCCTTTTAGGAACTCATGGACAGACCTTTAGCATGTCAGGGATTTTGACACACTCATAAATTTACTTTTCTGGCTTTAGAGCAGAGAAACAGACTCCAAATTTTAACAATGCAGTCCTGGATTGATCACACTGAACAATATTTAAGATTGGGTATTGACAAAATAAAGACTAATTTCTAAAAACATTGCTGTGCATTATTGGCACATAAATTAAAAGTTTATTGGCTTCTTCTGGAATATGCTGAATGGGAAAAACTGATGGTCTAACAATGTCAGGCCTCTGTCAGTCACCCTTAAAATACCACAGTTTTCATGTGTTCAGACTCCAGTATCATAGGAAATAGGGGAGGCCAATAAAGCCTCACACAGTTCACCGCTTCTAAAAAACACAAGAATTGGAAAAATATGAGTGTCCACGATAACGTCAGTGGGCGTCAGAAGCCATGGCTTTAAAGTTACAACCTCATTACCCTCAGATTGAGGCTGTATAACCTTAAACCCACAAACAGAAGGTGAGGGGGGGATGAAATGTTCTTGTTTTCTCGTGCGCACTGAGGCGTGTTTTTCAAGGTAAATATTCTTTTCCCAACATGAAATAGGTCTTTGTTGTTTGCCGAGAGGTAAAGAGGCGGAAAAGTGAGGAGGATCTGAACTGGTTTCCATGTCAAACACTTCAATTCACCATAGAAACTCAGATCTTAACGCGGAAACTTTATTAAACTGTGATGGTGGATTGATAAGGGCCGAATTTCTATCGGCCTCTTTTTATTGTGGGCACCAGGCGGGCTGACAGAGGTAAATTGCTCTTTTAATTAAAGCAATGCACCAGGGGAAATTGCTGTCTGAATATTGTCTCAGAGATGGGGGCCAGTGACAGTTGCCTGGAAACTTCAATCTGTCCACCCGCATTTATTCCAGATCACAGTTATGAGATAAAGTTTAATAAAAAATCTTTTCCTCCGCCACCAACGACATGAAATCCAACCCTTTCTGAACAACGGAACACAATGAGACAGGACTGCGGAGGAAACCTCATGTTCAACATGTATCTCTCAGGTTCGTCATTTTGTCCCGTAAAGAATCAGAGAAATGAGCCGCTCGGGTTCTTGAAACGCCGCTCCGGGTGTCTGTGCCTCCAGGGCAGCGCATTGTTCAGCCTTTTCAATCTGAAAGCCCGTCTGCTCCTTTTGTCGGAAATCGGAAATCCTTTTTCCTGGACGCGTTTCCTGGCTCCTCGGAGAGAGGAGACCGCCACGACGACGCGCTCCTTCCATTAGACTGCGGCTGGACGAGGACGCAATTAGGATTTTAATCACTTTTAACTTCTGTTTGGCCATTTTTAACATTTTGGTCTATTTTACAGCATCTTAATAGCTGTTCTCTGCTGAAACACCTGTTTCCTCTGAACTAATGAGCAGAGACCCGCCTTTAAAGCTTGTTTTATTTTATTCACTGTGAAGAAATTCAAATTGTTTTCTTAATGCTGCATACTAAGATTGGAGTATGAGAGAGAGCTTCCTGAAATCGATCCTTTATAGACAATATAAACGCATATTAACAGGATGAATTAGCAGCAGGTGAGACTGAAAATGTGTGTGTTTTCATTTCAGATCCAACAGAAAATCTGTTGAAGGAAAGCAAAGGAACAACCTGGGGACCAATAAACACAGGAGTACAGAAAGGTAAGAGAAGGTCCTCAGTGACCTGCCAGGATCCACAATAACTATTGTTATCACCAAGAGGGGCACAGTTATTTCATATTAATGATCTTATTATAATACGAATGAAGTCCTCCAACACTACAACCCAGTGTTAAGAAAATAAACAACACAATAGCTATTGGATAAAAGGCTTTGAGGCAGACATTTTTTGGGGGCTGTGATAACAAAGCTCACTTGAAAAAACAACAATTCGGGGTAACATCAACGTTTATCACATTAATACTGAAAATATCGGAATTATTATAGCAAGATTAAAATGCGTTAAAGGCTCTTTTCATTTTATTTTATTTGTGCTTCTGTTATTGGTCCATTTGGCCCACAATCAATTAAAACCATTATTATTATGTTTTCTGGATACAGATAATACATAACTTTTAAAATTAGAGTATTTTTATTGTCTGCGCCCAAAATTAATTGGGCTCAAAACTGAACCATAGCTCAGGGAAAATAACTAAAATAAAAAAAATGAATTAAGTACATCAAAATAAGATGAAATAAAATAAAAACGTCCATACAGCATCGGCCGTTCGTCATCAGCTCATTGTCACTGATTTAATTACACTGCCAGAGCTGAGAGACTTGACCCGGCATTTGATCCCAAAGGGCAAAATAAAGCGGTTTATGAAGTTTAAATTAATAAGAAAAATATCCGACAAACCAAAACGTAAAGGATCTGTAGACACACACCTGCATGAGCACCTACATTTTCTTTTAAATAGGACCTATAAATTCAATTGATTTAAAATGCTGCCGGATGATGCATTTAGGCTCTTCAAGAAAATATAAATCGCCTCAAGATGCACTGAAACACGCAATTTTATAAATGATAGAAAAAAAAGTATTCTTGAATTTTGAATTTTGCTGTTTTAATTCTAAGCATAGAAATTACAATGTTTGGAAATGTATGTCTTTTTTTGTCATTTGTCTGCAATTTTGCCAGAAAAAACAGCGCTGTGTCCATCAAAATCTGCAGCCATAAACGATAACTCACATTATTTTATTTGATAAAAGTAATAAAATGTTAAATCCTCACAAAACGTTCTGCACAGATTGCGCATTTATTAATTTCGTTCATTCGTTGCATTGATCAGTTTACACGCGATTTAAGGTAAAATCACTGGTCTCCTCCTCGCAGGCAGTGGGCAGATCCAGCTGTGGCAGTTCCTGCTGGAGCTCCTCTCCGACAGCACCAACATGTCGTGCATCGCCTGGGAGGGCACCAACGGCGAGTTCAAGCTCATCGACCCGGACGAGGTGGCCCGGCGCTGGGGGGAGCGCAAAAGCAAACCCAACATGAACTACGACAAGCTGAGCCGGGCGCTACGCTACTACTACGACAAGAACATCATGACCAAAGTCCACGGCAAGCGCTACGCCTACAAGTTTGATTTCCACGGCTTGGCGCAGGTGTGCCAGCCGTCCACCACGGAGCAGGCCATCTACAAGTTTCAGGGTAACTTCTCACCGATTCCCTTCTCCGGAATCTCCAAACTGAACCTCGTGGCTCCCGGCGTGGGCCCGTCGGGTTTCTCCTACTGGCCCGGTTCCCCTCCGGCGGCTCTCTACCACAGCCACAACCTCCAGCCTCCGGGGCCCTTTGGCACCGTGTCTCCGTCCCACATCAGCTGCGTCAACAACATTAACAGTCTGAGTAACATCAATAGCCATTACAACTGACTCTTAACGCGCATTTAATTGGAAAAATATAGACCCCAACCACAGGTAATACAGCAACGAACGGCGAGAGGCGAGATAGAGCGCCGAAATGTCGGGTTTGGTAACTTGCAGGTGCAAATACTGGATTAATTTGGTTAAAGATGAATGTTTTTAGACACAATACACTAACCGATTGTTTCAACAGCAATATTTAAACGTGTAATTATGGACCTGTAGTCATGTAGCTGCTGCTGAGACGACGGTTGTATGTAAGAAAGACGTCTAAAAACGTGTACTTATAGTAATTTAGCCCTGTTCACCTTCAAACCAACACATCCTCTCACGAGCAAAGCATCCAACCACCAGGAGCCACCTATCAAATTACGCACCACGTTCTGAACTTTTACGCGCGGTGTTTGAATAATTATAGAATTGTGGATTTTAACCCATAATGACCCAAAATATGAAATGCACTCATTTCAACGTCAATCTCTGAAAATAAGTCGGAAATCATTAGACGTTTGCTTCGGGAAATTAATACTTTATAGAACAATATTTTAGAAAAAAAGGGTGATGAAATACAGATTATCTCTTTCGTACCCTTAATATTTAATATTCATTTAATATATATATATATATTTTATCATTTTCTGTTCCTTTGCTGTCTCTCATATTCCTCTCATGAGCTCTGTGATTGTTTTTACACTCAGGAGGGTTTAATTCCACCTATGTGGGACCAGATCGCTCGTTATTATTGGGCTATTGGCGCCACCTCGTGGTGTGGAAACGACGCCTTCATGATTTTCCTTTCAGTAAATATCACCGCTTGAAAATACCTGAAATATATTGTCACCTAGAAATCAGATGACGCGTAACCACGGCCTCAAAAGGATATCAAATGTGACCCACTTAACGCAATAACAAAAGAGCCAGTACAGAGGTGCAGGGTTGTGATTTGTGTGACGTGAATAGTAACAGAAACTGTGAACTACTCTGTAAATACTGTAGACACACGCTCAGGCTATCGCTGCTTTTTAGTGATTTTAGATTGAATTACATTGCATTCATTCGCACAGCTTCACACTGTAGCTGAAACGACTGTACCAATGAAAACGAATAGAGTAAATAAAAACAGATTGTTATGAAAAAAATCGACTTGTCCTGTATGTGTTTGAATCATGCACCGATGCCCTGATGCCACCGCACACCAGACAGACATCCGCAGCATCCAAGCTCGGGCTGTGCCATTTTTAAATGGGTCTGTATTCATGATACATTCTTTTTGAATCATAGTGAATAAAATGATGATGAATGAGTTATACAACAAGATGGATTGTGATGCAGTAATGAATGATCTGCCAACAGAGTCAGCCCCAATTATCTGCCTACAATGACAATCTCGCTCCAGCCTAATAGAGTGTTAGTGACTCATCCTGTTTGTCTACATAAAAAATCTAATAATGAGTCAATGAAAGCTCCAGTGACATCAAGGTGCTAAAACACGATTAAAAAAAAAAAAAAACATTACAGTGGTCCATTGTGCAGTACAATGTGATCAGGTGCTGCCCAAGGTGCCATGTGCCAGGCCATGTGTCCTCACATGGGATGCCTCTGGAGTTAAAGCTGCCCTCCAGGCTCTTGTTGCTTTTATTAAAACAAAAACAAAAACAAAAAACGACTGTTTTGTGGCACAGTGATTTGATGATCTTCCTCATTTTCATTCCTGTTTGCAGCCAATAAACTAATCCAGACCGTTTTTAGAATCGTTAACAGAGGAAGTTACTCATATCTCTAGAAGGAACAGAGAGCTGTAACAGTAACAGTAACCCTTTACTTTCTCTCACACACACCCTCTTTAGAAACGTCCAGGTGTCTGTAGGTTTAGTAGACTGAGATGTAACCTTGGCATGCTACTACAGTGTGTGAGGTCAGCTACTTAGCAACATTTGTGTATATTTAAACCCACTGGAAGATTGCATATTATTAAAAATCCATTACTAGTGTGAATTGACTTCATTTTCTGGTTTGCTTTGTTTGTTTAAGATGCAAATCATTCATTATGCCAGAGGATGTCCTGCCTTAGGTAGCTAATTAGCTTGCTAAACAATTTCAGTGCTAACTGGTGGAGTCAGTCAAACTCAAATCAAGCACAAAGTGTTGCAATATCTTTAACTTTTATGCCTAAGAGTGAGTTGTGTTTTTTTAGCTAACTTGAAAGGGCAGAATTTGGGCTACCGTAATATTATTACAGAAAGCCAAGCCGGCCATAAAACTGAACAGGATACAGGATACAAACAGGATCTGCAAAATGTCTCTAGAGGCAGTTTTTCATTAAAAGGTTTGGTGCAAAGCATGTTCAATTATCTTATGGTTTGATGAAAAGAGAGGAGGTGTCAGAGTTGAAGATGCTAAGATTGTTGTTGGGAGTGACGAGGACAGACAGAATTAGGAATTAATATAAGAATAGAGACAGCTTGTGTTAGACAGTATGGAGACAAAGTGACAGAGGCAAGATCGAGAGGGTTTGGACATGTGCAGAGGAGAGATGATGGGTTTATCTGCAGGAGGATGCTGAAAGGCTGCCAGGCAAGAGCAAAAGAACCAAAGAAGACGTTTATGGATGTGGTGACCTGCATGTCCTCACATGCAGGTGGTTTTCACAAGAGAGGACGATGCAGAGGACAGGAAGGGATGGAAACAGAACCATAAGAAGAAGGAGATTTGCTCCACCAGAAAAAGACGGTATGGTAGAGTGAGGATAAAGATGTCAGAGAGCTGAGGGATGCCAGGGAGAGAAATAACAATGATGTCAGGGAGAGAGACGATGATGAGCATGAAGATCATATCAGAAAGAGAGATAACGAAGATGAAGATCAGATCAGGAAGGGAGATGGCGATGATAGTGATGAAGATGTCAGGAAGAGTGATATCGATAATGACAAGGAGAGAGGTTATGAAGAGGAACAGTCGCGCAGGTACTGCACTTCTGTCCATCTCAGGTCACTGGAAAGAAATGACCAATGACGGAGCTGCTCCTTCTGCTAGAGATGTTTGTTTTTCTTATGACGTGGAGGAACAAAATGATGTCACTGCACTCAAGGTGTTAAACTCATCCTCTCTCAACCAGCATTAAGGCCAGTGATGAGGAAAGTCCTTTCTTCGCTGACCGAGCTCCTGAAAACATTCAGTATGCCACATTGCCAGTGACACTTAAACAGAATGGTCATTCTTTAAACTGAAACTGATCAGGATCCAGGTCAGGAACAGATGTGGGGCGGGAGGACGCTCAGATCTTTTGCTGCTATCGGATGTCCCAACACAACTAAACAAGTTACATAATGATATTTATAACTCCCCATGTGTTTTTATTACAGACATGTAGTAGTACTACACACTTTTAAATCTGAGTCACATCATATCACAATTTCACATTTGCTGTCTGACCCGGGAATTTCAGCCGTGGGTCTTATGCAAACTGTCACTTTATGGCGTGGTTTGCTGCTGAGGACACGCTGCAGCATAGACTGGTGGCAAAATGTGACGATAACTTCTCAGCCACGCGGGGGCGCCATAACTCTTCCAGCATCAGAACACCGTTTACATAACCAGGTGATAACAGAGGTGGTCTAATATAGAACACAGAAGCATCTGCAAATAACAGATTAACCCCAAGCCTCGTTTTATAATTCCACAGAGACTGACGTACGTCTGGACTGAGCATTAGTCCACAACTGAATGGATGCAGAGTTTTATGCCTATTATAATAAAAGACAAATATAGTGCCTCTACTATTGTGTATACAAAAGATAGCTATAACTGCATGAGGTAATGGTTTTATTGATGATTACTGACTTCCAATCAATTGGAAGTGATAAAGTAATAATAAATGATGTGCATTTTATTCTATTGGCATGTAGTGCTTGACTGAATGATGGACTGATGGATAATCACATTCAATTAATCTAAGTCTCTATAATGTCCTGCGAAGTGATGAAGTGATGGAAACACGACTGTGTGTATGTGTGTGTGTGTGTGTGTGTGAGAGAGAGAGAGACAGAGAGAGAGAGAAAGAGAGCAAGAGAGAGAGAGAGAGTTTGTGAAGGAGAGAGTGGGTCACTCATTCACAACCACAGTGTTTGTGTGTGTGTCCTGCATATCAATAGGAAAGACCTGGGGTGGCTATTGACAACTGAATCTCTCTCTCTCTCTCTCTGTGTATGTGTGTGTGTGTGTGTGTGTGTGTGTGTGTGTGAGAGAGAGAGAGAGAGAGAGAGAGAAAGTGTGTGAGGCCACTGTAGTCTGTAAGGATTTAAGCTACAGAGGGAGAGAGAGAGAGAGAGCGAGAGAGAGAGCGAGAGAAGAGAGTGGTGCGCATCCCTGATACGTTGTTCACCCAGTGCACTTCTTATAGCGTGCCTCTTATAATAACATAGTGGAAACTCCACAGGGGTTGAGTCACTTCCACAGCACTGTAATCGTCACTGTCTCTACCAACTGCTCTGCCACTAATCTGCTGCGCCTGTTGTTGCTGCTAAGCGGCACTCATCCTCTCTCTTCTTCTTGCATAACAGACTAGGTGGGTGTTTTCCTTGCAAACCACAGGATTAGCAGTGTGAATGTAGAAGACTGAGAAGCGAGAAGAAAACACAAGGGGGAGGAGAAGGAGGAGGACGAGGAGGAGGAGGAGGAGGAGAGGGAAAGAAACTAATGTTACTTAGCAGCACTTATGTTATAAAATGAAGTAATTTAAAAATAAAGAAAACTGACTCAATCAGCCAATTAAACAATTAACCGACTTCAGGTCTGAGTTCATTCTCAGCCATGTGCACATTTTCTTTGGGTGTATTACTGAGACAGTTAGCCTGTGGGCAGACAGTCATTTTCAAACCTTTCTGCAGGACTTAGGCTTAGGTTACTGCATCAATGATACAACTCTCAGGACCACAGTGGGTGTTTTACATGTTGTAACCCATCTTCTACAAAGCACTGAGCCACTGCCCTCTAGGGTGCCCTTCCAGAAATGCAATGCAGTGCCATACAGGCTGATCTGTTAGCATCTAAGTGCCTCGAAATGGTTAAATAATTAATAGTTTGCTGCTATTTATTACAGAGGCGTACCAGTTACACTTTCCATAATAAATAATTTGAATTTAACCAGAATTTGGATATGTTTCACCATACATGCATCACAATTTTCTGGGTGTTGGAGCCCCACTGGATGCGTTTATTTTTTTCCACCGATGAGTTTTTGCTTTGAATCCCCACAGGTCATTTTTCAAAGCATGCCATAAATTTAGATTTTTCAGGAATGTGTTTTTTCTACCTTCTTGGCAGCCACTGGTATGTCAGTATTCACACACTCGAAACAGCTCGAGGTAATCCATCATGGTGAACATGTCAGTCTTACATTACTGTTGTGTGGTAACGCACTTTCAAAAATGGCTTTTCCCTCCCAGAGGCTTCCAGGAAGGTGCGTTCAGGTGTTGTTTTGAAGCTCTGACACCTGGGAGCTTTGAGTGTGATACAGCATTGCATTCACAGGCTCTGAGCTTTGCTGTTGGAAAGTCAAACCCTGAAGAAATGAAGACAGTGGACATCATGAAAAAGAAAATGTGAATTTTGGCATTTTGACCAATAAAATGTTTGCTATTTGGCAGCTGGCCCTCAAGCCTTGGAGTACTTCAGCTTGAGTAGGACGCGGGAACTTGGCTGCAATTCAACCATGTGCTAAAACCAAAGAGGATCCTATTGGACAGTGTGGAATAAGAACCTTCAGAGAATAAAGGGGGAAAACTGTTAGTGTAACTTTTCAGAAAATGACGTTTTTTATGTTTGCCCAAAATTACATTCTATCTTGACAGGTACATGTGAGTCATATTCAGGGAAAAGAATAAGGCCTCTCTGTCCCTCGCAGTGCATTATTATGACACAGGGTACAGACAGTCAGTGGGCTTTGTGTGGCTTTGGGAAGTGTTGCAGTCAGTGAGTCATTCCTCCAGCTGGAGAGAGTGGTAATGAAGGCTCAGCTAAATTAGACCTGCACACCTACGTGGTGCTGAAATAGACTTGATGATTAGAAGGAGAGAGAAAGAGGCGTGGGGAAAGGTGAGAGACTCAAAGAAAAGGGAGAGAAGGAAAGAACAAACAAGAAAAGAAATTTAGACCCAGTTTGTTTTACCCTTTTTTTCAGAGGCTCCCACTTATCTGGACCCAGATTCAGTGACCTAAAATTACACACAAAAAAACAACCCGTAAATGATGCAACCTTGGTGAGAAATAGTCTCCTGTCTGTATTTATTTCTGAAAAATAAACTGCTAATGCCGAGGCAAAAACTCATTGCAGGCATATCAGTAAAGGCATAGATAGTTTCCCACACTGTGACTATAGGATTGGCAAAGTGTTGATGAGGGATTTTAGGTATTGTTTAGCACTGGCTGAATGATTAAAACAGGGGCAGGGAACCTCAAACCTCCTGGCTCTATGCGGACCGTTTGAATCTGCCCGCGAGGCAATTCATTAATAGAAAAAAAAAACCTCCAAGCAATTACTTTAATTACCTTTTTCAGCGAAATAACACAAAATTAACCATTTCCCGTTTTTCCGACCGGCACTTGAACGCAACACAGGTAGCGTCTGAAATCACGTCATTGCGTCATGGCGCCTGTCATCAAAACGGAAGTAGATGCGGAGTGTGGTGCTTTCCAAAAGGAATGGACAAACATTTTTTTGTTTTTTGTTGTAGTAAACAGAAAACCACTGTGTGTCTAACTAAGATAGTGTGTGGGAACTAGCTAATCTCGAGCATACAAACATGCTGAACAGGTTGAGCTGCAGGATAAATACATTTGGATAAAGTTAACACTCTTCTGTGGAGTTTTGAGGCCCAACAAGCAGCTTTCAAAAGACCACGCTCTGACAGAGACCGTGTTATTCAGGCAAGTTTTGTGGTGATTGAGCTAATTGCTAAAAAGCTGAAACTGCATTCAGAAGGAGGCTTTATAAAGGAGAGCCTTGTTGCTTTTGTGGAGCTGCGAGCGCCGTTTAGAGCGATGAAGGAAAACCTGACATGGAAACTCAGTGATAGCAAGTGTCTGTGTGCTTCAGCCCAGCCATCATGATGGACATTACCAAGAACCTCTGAGAGCTGAACCTCAAGCCCCAACCAGCTTCCATAATCCTGCAAAGACTCGGTTCTGCTCAAGACTAAATGACCCAAACCAGGAAAACCAGCTCATGAGTTGCATCATCATCATCATCATTATCATCATCACGAACATCGGACGTGACCTCTTTGACGTCTCGTCAAAGAGAAGCAGTTCCAGTCAATGCAAAGGTTAGTGTGATATATCTCTTCAGTAATTTAGTATGGCCATGGTTGCTGCCAAAGGGAGGCCAGGTAGGCCAAGACCACCCTGATACGATTGCTGCCCCCACAAGTGAGCCCCCTCCTCTCGCTTATTAAACATGCATATAAAGCTTCTCAGGTGCTGCCCAATCACCAGTCTACTTATGATGTTTGCAGTATGATTTAAAGTGTCTAAGACGTGACGAATATTAAATCTGGAAGACAGCAAACAGCTAGTGCTTCGCGTCTGACATGTTGATTTGTCAGTTTCCTGGGATTGGAGTATCTCTGTACTTCAAAATCCAGGGTCAGATTTCTGCCTGTTATATAAAACTAAGTGGATGAGTAATCATGGCGGATTCATGTGGTGTGAAGTGATTCACTGGCAAAATAAGAAGAGAAAATAACAATGAACATTGTGTAGGAGTGTGGTGAATGAAGGAATTAGTATACTGTTCTCGATTTGTTTCATATTGTGTAACAACTGAAATTTAAATGTAAAGTGTCAAACACAAAAATTCTATAGTTATATAACGTATGTAACATGACAGCAGATGACTCACTCTTCAATGAGCTGAGCTTTGAAGTGAGTCAAAAAAAATTTTCTACCTGCTGAGACTGACTTCGCCCTGCTGTATAAAAGAGACGACCAACTGCCTCTTACTGCAACTACGTGCTGGAGTAATCTAGTTAAAGAGATTAGCAGGGTGGTTATGTAGCAAGAGGACAGCAAAATAGACATAATCCCTAGAGAGCGTTTCCTCAGTTGGTCTAGATTCTGTCTTTTTTCCGTTCAGGTGAGGCCAGCAAATGTTAGGTCAGGCCCCTCTGGGTCACAAGAGAGAGAAAAGGAACGAGTAAAGAAGAAAAAGCAAAGTTCTGCAATACAAATACCATTTTTTAAATTGTGTAATGTTAATTTTACCACTTTGCATGTCTGACAGTGAAAAAAATCTGAGAAGTCTGGCCAGGAAGTGTCTTTTTGGTGGAAATGTTAACAACTCATAGACATCTGCTTTTTTGTGAGGGGTCCCTGGTTTAATCTCTAGCATTGTGCTGTATTTCACAAGATTATCATATATTTAAATGTAAAATCTGAATCAGAGGAGTAACCATTAACTAAAGCTGTAGTGAACCAAAAAGTAAACATTTTCCCCACTGAAATGTAGTGACAGTTTATAGTAGAAGTACCACAAAATTGTATTTGAGTGCACTACTTGAGTAAACGTTACTTTCCATCACTATGTCATTCTGTCAACTGTAGATGCCATTTAACATAGCTTTGTTTTACACCATATTGCTAGCACTTTCCATAGAGCATAGTTTTTCAAAGTGCGGCCTCAGGGCCAAAGTGTGACCCTTGGAAACATTTTTTACGGCCCACATTTCAATACTTTTATTTTCAATAACCTACATATAATACATGACTACTGCATCGAACTGTGCCCCCTGTCTGTCAGATTAGGAATGATAACTTGTAGAAAGCTGCTGTTCACGATGTTTTGTCATCTGTGCTGGTGCTGTTAGCGACTTCGGTGGATGACTTGTTGCTGAAGTGAGATGGAAAAGGTGGGAAAAAAAAAACAGCGGTATGCTCAGGATAAATGGAGGTTTCAGAAAAAATGGAACAGCTTTTTCACAGCGGACAGATAAAGTGATCGGTCTTGTTTAATGTTTACTTTAATGTTAAACATCACCATGAGACGAATCACAAATCCTACAAGGTTTTGGCTTTCCTGTCTTGAATAGGCACTCAGTAATAAAAACTTTGACAACCCCTGGCATAGAGTATATAATCTATAGCATGAAGCCTGTAGCCTGCAGACTGTGGTACAAGGCAAGGTGTGTGGTGTGTGACACATGGCCGTAAACATATTAAGACAGAAGGACTTTTATAAAATGCAGGATGCAAATGCAGTTCTTTAATATGTGCTTGTAAACATCATTTATTGGATTCAGGAACCTTGATAAATCTTTATCCTGATCTATACGCTTAAGGCAAAGTGAAAGCCTGGCACTGGTAATGCAGATAGTAAAATCTACTGTTGCCCTTCTCTATCATGCTGATGATGAGATGAGGAAGAGGAATCTGGCAGAATGGGAAGCACAGCCGTACCGAGCAGAGGCAACTGCAGAAAAGACAGAGTGGCTGCATGTGGAGGAGTCAGAGACATGCCTGCGCCGACAGACGCTCACAAATACTGCGTGAGTGTCTTCTATTGCTCACAGCAGTGTGTACGTATGTGTTGTGCAGTGGTTCAGCCCACGCTCAGCCCCACACAGCTCACTTTGTCCAGCTCTCATTCACTTACCTACCCGTTACTATAGAGACACAGCAGAGAAGAATGCTGAAAGCAGGCTGGAAGACAGATATGCAGGAGACCTGGGCTGAATCTTAATAATAAAGAGAACACTCACAACACTGCACTGGGAGGCTGTTACATAACACTGCTGCAGGATTCTACCATGAAGTCAACCTGTAGCAACGTGAAGGAGGGAAAAAAGCTGTTCTGACCATCATGACGGGCCATTTTCCACTGATTTCTTTTAATTGCTTAACCTTACAGATCATGTGACTGAATGTGAACTTTAAACTGACTGGATGCCATGCAAAACTAATGTTGAAAAACATATGGCAGCGATTATAGCTCAGAAAACAAATAAAGGTTTAACATTTAGAGAGGATTTTGGATCCTATTCTGCTTAAAACACTAGAAAGGAATCAACCAAGTGATGATACCTAATGTTTACAGACGCAATACTGGTATGTGAGTTGGACTTATTCAAAACAAATCTTTCTATTAGTGATAAATCAACATACTAGTACAAAATATGTACCAATGTTGATTCATTAATGTGACAATTTGCAGTCACAGTAGACTTTAATGCACCTCTGCAGTGGTCATTTTTAAATACTTTTCTTTAATAAGGCTTTGATCCTATTCTTTGCTGACTGACATTATATTGCAGTAACTGAATGAAGCCTGTCTATCTCCCTTCCTCTCCGTGTTCTCATTTATCCCTTTTTGTTTTTTAGATTTATTTCCCTGCTCCACTTTCCACTCCCTCTACCTCTACCCAACTCCCAAACTGCTTGACTCCTGTTCCAGTTTTTTTTGTCATTTTCTGTCTGCCTTTCTTCATCTTTGCTCTGTAAATAGATACTGTATGTCCCTATAACGCACAGAGAGAGAGAGAGAGAGAGTCACAGACAGTTCTGAGACTGCAGCAGATTCTAACCAATCACATGAAGCAACCCTCCAGCCCACGTGGCTTATTCATAAAAAAAACGGTGGAAACCCTTATCAATTCAGCTCCATTTTCTCATACAGCATATCATTACTGCAGCCGTGCTCTAAACTAAGGACATTTTAGTGTAAAATGCAACTCAATGTAAATTTAAAACTCTCACTCAATTTTGCATATCTGTGAAAGTCCCTAAATATAATATAGAGTGTGAGGCCACTTTAGCAGATTGATGGATGCAGATTCCTCCTCCCTGTTTTCATTGCTTTTTATAATGTACTTTCTTACTGTTTGATTCCTGTGTTCCCATTTCAGTACGTGGCCCTGATAAGAAAACCCAGGACACACAGATAGGACACCAAAAATATCCTCTATATGTGTCAGCTTACTTCTCTGTGTTCAGTGACATCAATTGCAACATGTTCTAGGTTGTAATGTAGCTTGTAGCTTCAGGTTTCTATCTGCCTTTTGCTTATACACCTGTAAGGATAGAAAATGTCAAAAAAAAAAAAAATGTATCTTTGTGTCAGTTTGGCTCAGAAAACGTTTCCATGTGGGAATACTCTATCTAATGAGTTTCATGGCTACAAATGAAATCTCATGAGCTTCAGTCTCATGGCAACCTATGGTATCATCCCAGTAAGCATATCGGTCATGGACTTATTTCCATTGCATAACCACGTCCCAAGGGTTCAATGCAAACCAAAGGATTAGTGAGTAGTGTGAGAAGATAAGAGGCTGTCCAGGTTAATTACTTCTTCAGCACACTGCAATGTTTGTACAAACATGGGCCGCACGCAGGTATGCTTACACATTCAGATATATATATATACACACACATAAACATGAAGACAAAGTGTTAAATGAACAAAACAATGCGAGAGAGATAAGAGATCCTACATAAGTTTGGATTTATTTCATCATGGTCACCATAGACAATTACTGCACTGACCTTTTATTAACATGTAGAGAGAGTGAATGCAACTGCGGTGCAACACCACAGACAACACACACACATCTGAATATCACTTTCCATAGCTGACATATAGGAAAAATGAACTGTACAAAAGATCAAATTCACATCCTAGAGCAAGACTCTGTGACATTAACTGCGGACCTAAATGGCAAACACTCCAGTGACTGAAAGGAAACACTGGTACAAGACCGTTATGTTATACCACTGTGCAAAAACATCAAAGGTTTGTTCTCAGCTGTGCAAAATAGCAGCATTATATTCCACTTTCCAAGCAATGGGGTTCACAACACAACATCACAATTATCACTTAGAAGGAGCATAATACTGAATAATAACCGCCAGGTATTCCCAAATCACTTTTAGCTTATAGAAACTGCAATGATATGTGCAAATGAAAATCTTCTGTCACTTAGTAATGAGACCTTCACACTCAGTATTTACACGATGAGGAAACAACCTTCCAGACCTGACTGCACTAAACGTGAACTGAACCCAGCAACATTTACAGAGCAGAACATTTGACCATTACGCTCTATTTGCTTTTTTGTTGTTGTTGTTGTTGTTGTGCTTGAAAACAGGCAGAGACAAATCAAGAGCAAATTTAAAATGCGGGATATGTACATGTAAACCATATAGTTTCAGGCCAATAGTATTTAATAGTTGGCACATATGAAAAAAAAAACATCTCTTCCAAAAACTGTACATTCCACTCAGTCTAGTTGTGTTGGCTTCTGCAGTGTATTGGAAAGCAAAACACAACAGAGGCCCTGGGTTGATAATCTTGCTTTGTGGCCATCTATGGGCCCAATTAGTGCAGTTTATCAAATACATTCCACAAAGGGAAGATACTCCCTTCTCTGCTTTTACACTTTTAGCCCCTTACACTCATTTTCAGCTTGAACCAACAGCCCACTTACAGTTACATCTCTACAGTGTCACATCAGCTGCAAAAAACAAGGTATTTTAATTCAAATTGAGGTGGATTTATGAGGAAATTGGTGCTTTTAAACACACAGAAGGAGCTGAAAACAGTCCAACCAGCCGTGAAGACAGCCAGACACGGAATGATGCTTTTCTGCAGTATCCAGTCAAGGTGTGCAGATGGAAACTATAGCTTTTCACCTGTTGCCCTCAGAGGAACATCTCCAAGTCTGATGCCCTCTTAAAGTCGCTTACCTATCAGCTGGTGGAGGATTTAGAAATGAATAGATCACAACATAGTGCCTCTGCTCACAAGTCTTAGGCCTCTGTGCTGAAGGTGCATTGGGCTGACCCGCGCCAGAGCGACTCAAAGTAGCAGGGAGCGGTGGAGAAATGGCCGCACAGGTCAGCACCTCGGACAGCTCCGCCTCGCGACTCCTTCACAAAAAAACAAGGATCTATTTCTGGTCCTGCCTGGAAGCTCACCTCACTGCGACATCCGCTCACTCCCCCAGCAAGGAGGCCCATCATGAATGAAACGGGGATTTTCGAGTGGGTCACTCTGAAGGTGATTTGCGCCACGGAGTCAATCCCCGCGTCACCCAAAGGGATAAGACAAGAGAGGACAATGTACCATTGGCATGCATTTGATGAAATCTCCTAGACTGTAGCCTAAACACCAGTTGTGTAACATCATTAGAGACATTCAGCCCAGACGTGAGATGCCTTCGACGCTGGCTGTTACATTCAAAACCACCGGCGTGTGATTTCGCAAATCATTCATCTTTTTTAATAAAAAACAAAAGAAACAAAACAAAACACGAGTGTCTCGTTTGTCTCAGCGGTCCAGGTTCGACTCGTTGCTGTCTCGTTGGTTTTTGAGGTCCTGGAAGACCTCGGTGAAAAAGTGCGGGTCCGCGTTCAGCTGCAGCATTTTGGCACTCATCCTGTTGATGATCCGGAGCGACGTCTCCCAGAAAACGTCCTTGTTGGACTCGTTCATGAACGGCTTGAGCGGGTAGGAGATCTCGTTGCCCATGTAGGAGTAGGCGAGGTAGAGGCAAGTCTGAAAGGTGCCCTGCAGCTCGGCGGCGCTGTCGATGCTGTCCGCTACCGTGTCTTCGCACAACAGGTACACGAACACCAAGTTAGCCGGCGTGATGAAGCCCTGGTCCTGCCAGCCCTGGAGCAAAAGAGTCCGGTCGATGTTTCGGAACCAGAGGATCACCTCTCCGCTGTTCAACTCTTTCAGTTTAAAACACCTGCGGCACATGAAGTCCCCCAAACAGCGCAGCAGCTCCCCGGTTGAAGCCTGGATGACTATCCGCCTCGGTGACACCAGAGACAGGCTGCTGGATTGCTTCTGGACCGAGGAAAGCCTCCCGTTTTGGGCTACAGCCTCGTTGTTTTGCTTGGGGACCGTGGGCACCGGGACCGGGATGGGCACTTTGGGTTTCTTCTCTTCGGTCTGGTGCGTCTTCCTGATGTTCTCGCTGTTGAGATGAGCCACCTGGCTGGACGGGGCGGGCAGCGGATTCGGGGTCACTTTCTTGGCGCTCTTCTTGGCCGAACTGGCCACCAGCTTCTTCCAGGAGAGAGAGACGAACATCGAGTGCCGCTTGAGGCTCTTGTCGTTTTTCACTCCATCCCCTGCGACCTCGGCGTCCATGATAGACGCCTTCTTGGTCGCCGGGGATATAGAGAGGACGGTTCCCATGGCTGCGACGGAGAGAGCCGCGGTGGTGTGGATGCTGCTGCAACTTCAACGCAGTCTTCTGCAGGGATGAGAGGCGGCGGACAAACAGTCACGACAACGATTGAAACTCCATTTACACGCTCACTTGGTCCGTGTGGTCGCTCCCGGGCGCTGCGGGACGAGGACGGAGCAGGTGTGCAGGGTGAACTTGTATTCCAACAGATGCTCAGCAGGGAGACGCTGCGGCACAATCCTACGGCTGTAGCCGAAACGAAGATTAGTCGCCCTGCGTTAAGTCAAGGGTATAAACGAACCAGCGAGTGCAGCCCGTGACTGACAGCCGAGCCAGCCAATGAGAAAGGCAATCAATGATCCAATCACTAAGGGTGTTGTTTTTAGTTCTCTGCTGCCATGGATAGCCTATTTACAGGTAAGGAGCACTATTCTGGCTCCTGTTCCTCCTCTCCATCAGTCCAGTTAAGAAAATCAGTGTTATCTATAAATAGGACTATTTATGTGAACTAGATCCACAAACTGACAATAGTGAATGGTGTGGTTAATAGCTCTATTCAGTGATATTTGCACCATTATCACCCGTAAATTGGCTTCCCTAATGCATGAGTGGTTGAATGAATGGTTAATGCATTCATCAAGTGAAGCAGCTACACTGACAATTTTTCTGCTCAACGTGGTCAATGTGTAGACATTTCACCCATTTTCACACATTAAAATCAAGCCTAAACCTCAGTAGCTGGTAACTGCTGCAGAGATTGAATATATTTGGTCCTTTATACATTATTCATGTTTATTCAGGGTGCTCAGATATCACTGACCAACATGTCAGCTTTTAATTAAACTAAACTGCAAAATTGAAAATATCCTTAATGATATAATAATATCACCCTGTCAACATATTAAGGAATTGTGCCAAACAACGCTGACTAAACTGTGTTTCGGACTTGGTTTTAACATACCTGAAACCACATAACCACTCTTCCCCCTAAAAGGTTGTGTAAGGATGTTCCCTGAGGAGCTGTTGGAAAGAAATCTGGACAAAGTCTTAGTGCCAGCTCTGGGCGGGCTAAAGTTAAAATTTGAACTATGCATAGCATGCTTGGCGCCAGGCAAAAGAAGACACATCACCTGCACTTGTTTTGCATGAAATACGTTGACTTGTTGTAACTTCTCTGGACTTTTTATAAGGTAAAAGTACCGCTGCGTGTGCATTGAACAGGCCTCGTGACATAGCTTCAAAAACTTCACATTTTGAAGAGACAGTGAGACATTAGTTCAGCTCTATCAGTTTATTTCATGTCTTATTGCCTGTACACCAAAATACGCCTTTTGGCCAGCACTTTATCTACAATGGAATCCAGACTGGCTCGCTGCAATTCTATGTAATAGGCCACAGTTTTAATTTTACACCCAGCTACAGTATTGGTGCATTCATGTCTCAGGAAACTCAATGAGTGATCCAATTACCCACAGCAGAACTGGCAGCCCTCCACTAAGTTACATGACTACTGCCTGGAATGGAAAGAGACACAAATAGCATTGAAAGTCCACAGAGTCTTCAGAATGGACTTTGCTATTCAGCTGAATTCTAAAGGATTAATCAACAAGTACCTGTATATCTGTGTCCTGATGCTATTCTTCTTACTGTCATATTGCAGTTTATTGAATTGTAAACTACATTTACATTCCACCAAGTGTTGGAGGGACATAAAAGAGCTATCCAGTAGTTTTCTATAGCTTTTCTTCCTTTATTTTAGTGTGTTGTGTGTTTGTGGAATTTGACTTAATTCCTGCTAATTTTTCACGTATGCTGGACTTCTTTTCAGGTTGGATATTGGAGAGTGAGGAACTATGATATTGAGTCATGCAGTGCAGTCAGTCACGGCTTGAATGTATTCAGTTCGGCATGAACCAGCTAACATATAGGCAATGTGAAATAAAATCCTGCAGCAATTAATCTATAAAGTCTTGTTAAAGGGGAACAAGGGATCCAGCGAACTGGCCAAAGCTTTATCATGCAGTATATCATACAATATTATGAGGTACTGTACATACTGTAGGTGGGCCTAGTTGCAAACAGGACAAATATGGGTGGAGTTAAATCATTTGTGTTGTCCTTTACTGGTTTATTGTAATGTACACAAGAGGTAGAAATTTGTTGGGAATTTTTTTTTTTTTAAGTAAAGTAAAAACAAATCAAATAATTTGCATATATATATTTTATCCACCAATTAATGTCATCATTGTCACACATCATCATCATCAGTTACAACAAAAGAAACACTCAGCATAATGTAATTATCATCACCACCATCATAATGATGATTGACCTCAAGACAGGACTGACAGTCATGCCCGATACAACCAAATCAAAGACGTGAAGCAGCGACGTAATTTAAACCAAACATGGCAAATTAAGATGAAAGACAATAAGATCCCAAATCTGCAAAGTGGTGCCCATTTCACACAAACTCTTTTGATCATGCCAACCTTTGATTCAACACATCATAAATCAGATGGTGATCAAAAGAAACTCTTTCATCACAAATCAAACAAAACGGAACAGGATGTGGAAGAGGAATAATCTCAATGTATTAGACATGAAGCATCAAGCCTTTCTGGCTCTGATATAGACTGTAGCAATATTCAGATACCAAAGGGACAAAAATCTGAATCAGGTTGGGTGATGAGGGGGTGAGAGAAAAGGAACTCTTGGTGGAGCCATGGGAAGTTGAATGGTCTGCTTCCTGCATGGGACGGTTTTTTCTTTCAATTTTAAAATACTCTCTATATGTGTTTCTGGACAGACATTTTGCAAATGCGTAAATAATTAACTGCCTAATCAGTGTATGTTTTGAATATAAAATTAATGCATGTTATGTACAAAGAAAGTAACGTTTGAAGCTGCACTAACTGTTTGATTTTAGCTGTAAATACGATTTTGTCGCTGTATCACCTTTAAAAATTGTTATTGCAAATTTATTAGCAAGATTAGCAGATTTAGGTGTTACAGTAGTATCGGGTGTATCACAGAGCAAACACAGAAATGATCCAACAAACACAGGAACAAGGGCATGACAGTTAGATCACAACTGCAAATGTGGGGTAAATTCTGAGAGGAGAACATGAAGGTTGTGAGAAATTGATGTTTTTTCATCTAATTGTGCAAGACAGCCACATCAGCGATGTTACCTGTGCAGGAGAAGAGAAGGAGTGAGGCAAGAGATAGATGATAGAAATTACTTTATTAAGTGCACTGGGAGGATGTGATGTTCTAGCAGCATGCCACAATTTATATAACTGAAAGAAGTAGGTAAGAAATACAATACAAACAAACAATAAGCAATCAAATCTAATAAAAACAACACATAAAAGATGTCTACATGCCTACATAAATACTGTCTGCAGTGGTACAGAAAACAACAGATGAATACAGGAAGCAGAAACACATTAAGGTGGAGTTGTTTTCTGTTCTAGACTTTCAC